>NC_138906.1:107828705-109041635 GCF_965231255.1 Vanellus vanellus
TAACAATGATAAAATACCAACAGCCAGAAAGGGTTTACAACAGTAATTCTACCTCTTTAGGAGTACTCACTGCTATTTTGCATTCACTGTTATTTGACAGTAAATGATGAGGTTTAGATTTCAAACAAAGGAAAAGATCATTTCAAAAACATAAGAAAATGTATAAGGGAAGCAGTAAATATGATAGTGCTAGGGACAGTATAGTGGCTTCCAGTTTCAAGAATACAGTTGGGAAATATTAAAGAACACAATATTTTATATAGTTGATAGTGATGTATCAATAAAGGAAACCTAGACTAATTCTGTCTGAGGGTAATATATTTCACAGAAGATGACAGTGCACGGAAAGCATTTCTTTGCTTTCTATTTGAGGATGGAAGTACAGTTGCAATTTCTTCAAAGCTGCACAGACTTCTTTTCCAGCAGTTTCAAAAAAGGATTACATAAACTGTTGAACAGAGATTGGATGGGTTTATAATTATTATATTATTGAAATAATTACAGTGAAAGAGCTTGTAGTTTCTTCCTTTACCATTACCTTTCATGTATTAGAGACCAAAGTAATCAAACACTTTTAATCATTAAAATATTTTTTACAACTTATACCCTCATCGTGGTTTTGATCATGGTAGGAATATCGCACCCATAGCACGAAGGCTTTAGAACATCCTTGCAGAATTCAGAGGGAGCTTGAAGCCTCCTTCAGCAGAAATTATGTAAACCTCAATTTTCCAACTCAGGATATTGAGAAAGCGAATAATATAGTCCTAATATTGTTCTACTTGGTAAATAAGTAACTTCAGCACTAAAGAACAGTACCAGGATTACATGGCTCTCCATTCAATGGAGATGATGTTTCATAAATATGTCTAACGCTGCCCTTGGTGTGATAGCAGGAGAGCTAATAAAACCAGCTAGCAGGCAGAGCTCAGCCTCTGTGACATTGCCTCCTAGAGTCTTCAAGCCTCCTGTCTTGGCCTCTAGTTCTGGGCCTGCCCTGACCGAGTGATTCTTTTCCAATACATGTGTAGGGGAGGCAAAAAGAATGCAAGTGTTCTTTGAATAATGCAAACTCTCCCCTGTTTCGCAGTGCTGGGGAGCAGGGGTCATTGAAACAAACTGAAACACACACCTTCTGAATCATCAAACCTGAAACATTAAATCATTGGGGGGAAACTCTGCACTGTTTGCCTTACACTAATTAAAGTAGTGGTAATAGGTTATCAAATATGTCATTTTCACACTTTTAACATTTTATAGCATTAAATAACAACCATCCCAAGACTGAAGAAATCACTAATGAAAATGGAAAGTAATAAATATTTTGAAATCAAAACAGTGTTCAGTGGGTCATACTGACATATTTGAAACATGCAATCAAGTTGTAGCCAGACAAAGAAATTTTAAAGTAGATAAAGTTACAAACATAATCTCTTCATGCTTTTGAAATAACCATTCTAAGTATTCTGAAAAATAGAAACTGCAGTTCTCACTGGCATGTATCAATGTCGTGGTTTGGCCTCAGCCAGCAACAAAGCACCACGCAGCCGCTCGCTCAACTCCCACAGCCGTGGGAAAAATCAGCAGAAAAGGGCAAAACTCGTGGGTTGAAATATTATAATTTAACAGAACAGGCAAAGGGAAGAAGAAAGAAAAACAATAACACTGGTAAAAGAATATAAGAACGCGATTACAGTACCGCTGCAAAGCGCACCCACCAGACCAGCAGCACCACCACAGCCCACCCCCAAGTGGCCACTGACTCCCTCTCCCCGGCTAGCTCCTCTTATAGCTGGGCATGGGTCACGTGGTATGGAATACTTGCCTCCCCTGCCGGCTCCTTGGGGAAATTAACCCCATCCTTGCTGGAACCAGGACAGTTTGGTATCATAGTAATTTCAAACTGCACTTCTAGGCCATCTCCCAAAAATGGCAATAAAGCATAGTTTTGTTTTTTTTTTTTTTTAAGTAAAGCATTATGTATAAATCATCCAGAAATACACTATTACTGGCAGTTCACATCATATACATTTAACGCTTTAATGTCTTTTATTTTCACATGTGTTCTGGTTTGAGGTCATCACTAATACACATATAGCTATGCACTGTAATTTCTGTTGCATATTTTTAAAGACTGTTTTGGCAAGTAGTTGCTAGTGTAATGAGGAAGTAATGACATATAATAAGGAAGATTCCATAGTAATGTTATAGTCAGAGTAGATGTGATCTTTAGTATGAACCTGTAACCAAATGCTGTAAAGGAGAACAAAGGAAAGCATGTTTCTAGACCATTAATTTACTGGTTTTGGGTACCATTGGCAAAAGAAACTAATTTTTTTTCTGGTGTACCTGGAATCCTTGTAAGATTGCAAGTTCTCCCATATCATTCTTATCTGTAAGATTTTGAGCACTTTTCATTCAGAAAATACAACTGAAACTAGTCTGCAAATAGCAAACAAAACAAAGAAGTGGCAACAAATACAGATCCTGTAAAGATATTACAAGAGAAACACAAAGAAAAACGTAGGTTCATTATCCAATGGAAAATGAGATTCACCAAAATAAAGTCTCCGGTCTTCAGATCCTCACATTCTTTCTTTCTTTGCATCAAGACAAAATGGACTTGTCTTCAGTACAAAGGATATTCATCTTTTTCATGATTTCCATCTCAAAATGGGGCTTAGGACACTAAACACTGTACACACTGAGGTCTATCAACAGAGTATTATACTTTACTGACCACTGTTGTCCTTTGCTTCTTTTAGTATGGATTAGTCATGAAAGATGATGTGCTCTATGGGATAAACAAACATAAACATTTCAAGTTGATAGTTTGCTGGATGTATCAGTCTATTCATAATAGCAAAAGTCTGTATTACGGATGGAATTTTTTTTTCCTGTGACTTCATTGTAGAGATTTGCCGAAAAAGGGTAAAGGCATTACAATACAGATGGGTGTAATCTAAGCTTAATGAGACCCACCATCTTATCAACCACTGAGAAGAAAACTTGTGATGAAAAGAACTGAACACCAGTGCCCTGATTATAGCCATAATGTAAGAAATGTGATTTATTGTATGTCAGAGAAGTATACATAATTTACTGCTGGAGACAAGTTACCGAGGAACTTCCATTGCAGACATTAATACCTATGTGTGTGGAATAAAAGACTACTGCCCATTTCAGAATTTTACACACCATTTCCTGCATTTATCCCTCCTGGACAACAGCAAATGACTTCCAGATGCAATTGAAACTAGCAGCTTGAAAATGATAGTGTCAATCTAAACTAGGTTTAAAATAACCTCCCAACCAAAAAAACAAGTGAATATCTCAGCCCATACTGGTAAGAAAGTTAGACTGGTGTTTGAGGTTGAAAATCAATTCCTCCCTTTGTAGGTGCTTACATTAGAAGTTGAATTTAATAGTGCACAGTAATTTTTTCTTCCTTTAGTGGAAATGGGAATGTTGTGTTTATTATTTAAATTTCTCTCATAAATCACAGAAACTAAAAGTTACTGTTTCCAAGTATTTCATTTCTACATATCACAACTATACTAGAAAAGAAACCTGCATGAAATTTTGCTTATGTGGGAAAGCCGCTAGTACATAGTTTTACTACTTAAATGTTGTGTCCTTCAGAATGTAGAATAATGACACACTGCCTTTGCAAATGCTGTAACTCAGTTGAATGAAAATATTTCCCTAAAGCACACATACACACAAACATAATCATGTAGTTGAGCAAAATGTAAATTACCAACAAAAAGAATATGGATAAAATTAACTAACTACTCAAGTAAAAGAAAGAACAAAAAAGCATCTGGTAATACTGGGTGGCTCATGAGACAACTAAAGACTGAATTTTTCAGCTTTTAACTAGTGTAATTTTAAACTTGAACCTGATTATTATTAATAGAAAAAAAAAAAACATTACTGTTTTATGACTTCCTCAAAGAGAATAAATGGGTTCATTTCCAGTAAGCTTACTGGACTTCCAATGCATAAATAGTCTTCAGATTTAGAATT
This sequence comes from Vanellus vanellus, assembly GCF_965231255.1. Lineage (NCBI taxonomy): Eukaryota > Metazoa > Chordata > Aves > Charadriiformes > Charadriidae > Vanellus > Vanellus vanellus. Next base: position 107,832,735 of record NC_138906.1, read on the forward strand.
CTTCCTGGCAGGCTTAATGGATAGATTTATAAATGCATAAAACTAGATTTCACTGTTAATCTCTCAACTAGTTCTTCTTGAATCACAGTCAGGAATATTGGTAAAGCAAAGTTAAAACAAACAAACAAACAAACAAACAAACTTAAATGGGAGATATTTGTAGAACAGTTTACTAGATTATCAGTCTGAACATTTCATTACCAGTAGATTCATCAAAAAAAAACCCAAAACCAAAAAAAAACAAAACCCGCAACACAAAAGAAAACCGTTACAAAATTCAAAATTTCACTAAAACTTAGGGTCTGGATAAGACTAAGGTATCTTATTTCAACAAACAGGAGGAAAATCAATTCTGTGAACAGTTTGTGACCCACAGAGAAGGAAACATTCATGAAATTATTTAATCCAGCTTCATATTTTTTATGTCCCTTACCACACTAAGAGAACTCTCTTGTAAGCTACATTAAGATGCACATCAGTTATGCTCCTGCAATGTGGCCTGGATGTCTTTGTCCCTGGCTTCAATGTTCCTTGTTGGTCTGGGCACCTTCGTTTTGTTTCCACAGACAGAGCGTGGGTGAAGGAGAAAAAGTTATTATATGCCAACATAAGCTAGGCGTGTACTAGGATATTCATGATGTCTAGACTTAGGATCTAGGAAGTTCTTCTAAATCACAGCACTACCTCAGGAAAGAGCCTTGGAAATATTTAAGAATGAATGAACAGTGCTGAGTTTATAAAATGAAACAGAAAAAAATCAGGGGTTCAGACTCAGAATTCTGGAAAATTCATTATATGTAGCACTAACAGTAATGACCATCAGTAATGACATGTCAGAAGGACAGAAAACATTCATAGAGTTAATCCACCAACAAATATGGCTAAATTATAACAGCTATTAAGCACTGAGAAGGTAATCTTAAGAATTTTAGCTTAGACTAGTGTTCATTTGAATGCAGGAAGAACATCGCCAAAAATATGTATGAGGTTTTCATCTATAAGGATGTTAATCTCAAAGAAGTAGTTGATATTCAAAGCAGTGAATGGACATCCATTAGTAAATCCTTACAAGTTCCAGTGATGTATTGGAAAACCCAGGCAGAGTGGTGACAAGGTTTAGACTGGTTCTGCATACTTTTACCTTTTTCATCATGCCAAATTTGGGAAAAAAAAAACAACTCCAAACATATTTGCAACCCACTTTTTCAGGGTCGCTCTCTTCAAAATGACAATGAATAAACAAACAGACCTTGCTGCTGTGGAACCCTTTGCACTGCCTGGCAGCAGAGTTTAAAATCTTCCTCCATTACCTGAGTTGCACGGTATCCGTAGCAGTGTACTTCCAAATTTTGTTCCTTATTTCCTGGTCTGTCCTTAATTTAGTTAAATGGGAATAAGGAACTCAACAGTTGCACTCAAAGAGTTGGCTCCAAGTGGTGATCAGTGACAAGTGGTGTTCCTCAGGGGTTGGTACTGGGACTGGTGCTGCTTAACATCTTTGTTGGTGACATGGATGTTGGGATGGAGTGTACCCTCAGCAAGTTTGCTGATGACATCAAGCTGTGTGGTGTGGTCGACACGCTGGAGGGAAGGGATGCCGTCCAGAGGGACCTGGATAGATTTCAGAGGTGGGACTATGCAAACCTCACAAAGTTCAACAAGGCCAATGCAAGGTCCTGCACATGGGTCAGGGCAATCCCAAGCACAAATGCAGGCTGGGTGGAGAATGGATTGAGAGCAGCTCTGAGGAGAAGGACTTGGGGGTGTTGGTTGATGAGAAGCTCAAGACAAGCCGGCAATGTGTGCTTGAAACCCAGAAGGTCAACTGCATGCTGGGCTGCATCAAAAGAAGCATGGCCAGCAGGTCAAGGGAAATGATTCTGCCCCTCTATTCTGCTCTCGTGAGACCACACCTGGAATATTGCGTCCAGCTCTGGAACCGTCACCAAAAAAAGGACTTGGACCTGTTGGAGTGGGTCCAGGGGAGGGTCACTATGATGATCAGAACACCTCTCTTACGAAAAAGAGGCTCTGGGTAGACCTTATAGCAGCCTTCTAGTATCTGAAGGGGGCCTACAAGAAAGCTGGAGAGGGGCTTTTTACAAGGACGTGTAGTAATAGGATGAGAGGCAATGTTTTCAAACTGGAAGAGGGTAGATTTCAAATAGATATCAGAATGAAATTTTTCACTCTGAGGGTGGTGAGGCACTGGAACAAATTGCCCAGGGAAGCTGTGGAGGCCCCATCCCTGGAGGTGTTCAAGCCCAGGCTGGATGGGGCTTCGAGCAACCTGGTCTACTGGGAGGTGTCCCTGCCTGTGGCAGGGGGGGTGGAACTAGACGATCTTTAAGGTCCCTTCCAACCTAAACCGTTCTATGATTCTATGATTCTGTGAAATTAATAATTGTTCCCAAAGCCTTTATTAATCGTAGCATAACTGCTCAAGATTATTTATTTATTGGGCTGTAGATGATTTTGACCTTGAAATAATGCTGTCTGAATGAAATACTATAAAATACATGCAGCACTTTGAGGTTTATGTATTCTCCTAACATACTATTCTCCTAATGTCTGGATCTAAACCCAGGCAGCACATTCTCTCAAGCCATTTGGAAAAGTTTTTGTGGTCTTTTGCCAGCCGTATCATTCTTATTCCAGACATTTAATTGAAATGCATGTTGCTTAAAGTTCATATCTTCATTGCAAATTAGCTCAAGAGTATAATTAACAAACCACTTTCTGTAGCTATATGTTGGTCTTACAAAAGAGAAAGATCAAGTTAAAACTTCCCTTTATTACCACAGCAAGAAAATCATCTGTGCTCCCATTGGATTTATATCTATCATATTGGCTTTCTGATAAATTTATTCAGATTAAAGAAACCTTGTTTCTTATTCTCTAGTCTCCTGAAGAACAGAACAAAACATTTTTCTTGTGAAGAACTAGGTGAATTGTTTAAGAGAGTATCTTAAATGTTAGGAAACTAAAGCATAGAAACTTTGATAGATCTACTCCCGTGCGTGTAGTACGTACATTGTGAGAGCAAGTAGCCACTTCAGAAGATGTTAATAGAGTCCTTTATCTTTTCTTTCCTTTTTTTTTTTTGTTAGTGTTCATTAAACCCTTAGTTATAAGACAGAAATCTCACATGCAATCTAACATTGAGAGGCTTTTTTTTATTATGAGGAGGAGAGTTTTGGTGAAAGGATACATGCAGCACAAAAGGTCATTTTCCTGCATCATTGTAGTGAAAAACTAAATTTTGACTGCATAGTAGAAAGACCAATGTAGAAATCATTGTCAATTCTAGCCAAAGATTGACTTTGCAAATTGTGACTCTGAAACTGTTTGAAGATCTAGGCCTCCCTTTCCCTTTTTTTAATGTCACTATCCAAAATCCAGCATTTGAGATAGATTCATGGAAAAACAAAATTTGGGGTTTTTTGTGAAAAAGCAGAATTGTGCAAGTCAACTGTCTTCTTATAGGCTTCAACATTATTAACCTGTGGATCTGTGGATAAGTACGTTAACTAATGAATTCTTGCTGAATTACGATAGCATGTATACATTAACAGAAATCACCATATGTAACATTCTCTACAGAAAGGCTCAAAATACAGTAGCTTAAAAGACTGAAATTGAAACACCAGTAGTAATACCTTGCACTTTTTTAGTAATACTACCACTGTTCTGGAGATTGGCAAAACGAAACACGGGGGCAAAGATCTGGCCACAGTTACCTTGGAGCTTATGGCAGAGCTAGTAATAAAATCCAGTTTGGAAGTCTCTAGACAGCTAATCAGTGGAGAACTGCAGAGGAGCAGGTAAAAATGGGAATGATATCATGATTATATCCATTTCAGTGAAGCAACAGATTTAATAATAGTTCTGAGCTTATTTACTGTATCACCACTAAATAAACAGAATCATTATTTCTTTTTCTTTTCCTTTTTTTTTTGTTTTTATTTTTTAACCTGCTTAGATTTTCAGTCTTTTGAGTAAGGGCACATCACAAATTTATAAAAATCCTTTCTACAGCAAATTCAAATGTTTAGACTCAATTTTTTATTTGAATCCTTTCTTCATGTATATTAATTTCTAGCAATAACTCCCCAGATAGCTGCACAGGCAATAAACAATGCTTTATGTGTTTATTTACTTATCTGAAACAAGAGTGAGACCTGTATGAGGTGAAATATAGGAGAAGATATGAAAATTCCATTCTAATTCAGGAATAAAATCACAAATATAATTACTACAGAAATCTTCATTACCTTGAAATGGAGTTCTAAAGTGTAGTTCTTCTAAAGCTTAGCAACCACTCAGAAAGGAAAGTGATAATTTCTACTGAAATCAACAGTAATTTTCTTATGCATAGGTCAATGTGTGTATAAAAAACTGAACATCAAAATATTTCAGGCTTGTGACCAAAATCTGCAACGCTCCCACTTTAAAATGACATCAAAACTCATGGAGAAGCTTCATTAAAGCAATAGCTGGAGAATACAGTACTGAACCTTTTAGAAAAGATAGTGAACCATTCCAGCTATGTGAAATGCCGTTGGTAATTTCTTATTTTTTCTCCATAAAACACTGAGAAATAAGAAGTTCGGATGTTCCTTCATCTTCTTTTTCTGACCGTTTTTCCTATTTTTACTACTTCTTAATTACCTACTAAGAAATAAAGAAAATAAGGCATATACCCTTTTGCATTCTCAGAATAACCTTTTCTGCTTGAAAGTCTCCTGAAAGACACAACCTCCTCTGCAGCAGGTGTAGTTTTAATGATGCTTTGATGCCATATGTCAAATTTCATCACTTGCTGTGAAGAGTGACATTTCTTTTGATAGCTCCTAGCAACAGCAATACCAGTTGTTGGTGGTCACCTCGCACTAGACAAATAATTCCTGCAGCAAGAACATTTAATTTCAGTTTCATGCCAGGCTGCACACAATCTCCGCGGCTCTCCTCTGCCTGTAATTCTTTTTAAAGTAAAATAAATCTATATTATTAATTTGATACACACTGTATTTGTTTTCACATGCACACTCACAAGAGCACCATTACATTCTGCATAGGGACGTTTCAAAGCCGCCTGTGGAACTGGATTTCCTATTGGTGTAGACAGTGAATATGTAAGCATGGCCCAAGCTGCATCTGGGGATGACTTTCAGGAACATGTTTGCCCACAGGTGCCAGGCAGTGGAGGTACATCATTGTTATAGCATTAAATGTACCAGTACCCCAACAGATGTCCAGGTACGGGTGATCTGCAGGTTTTCTGAGAGACCTCTTACATGCATAGGGTGCTGTTGAATATGACACTCCCCTTTGCCACTCTCATAATCATTCTCTGCAAAGTCATATAGGTATGCTGGGACTGTTTAGTTTGAGAAGGGGGAGGCTGAGAGGAGACCTCATCACTCTCTACAACTATTTGAAAGGACACTGTAGAGAGGTTGGTGCAGGTCTCTTCTCACGGGTAATTAATGACAGAACAAGAGGGAATGGCTTCAAGCTCCAACAGGGTAGATTTAGACTGAACGTTAGGAAAGAATTTTTCACAGAAAGAGTGGTCGGGCATTGGAATAGACTGCCCAGGGAGGTGGTTGAGTCACCATCCCTGGATGTGTTTAAGAGACGTTTAGATGTGGTGTTGGGGGATATGGTGTAGGGGAGAACTTTGTAGAGTAGGGTAGATGGTTGGACTCAATGATCCCAAGGGTCTCTTCCAACCTAGACAATGCTATGATTCTATGATTCTGTGATTCTATTTTGATACCATTGGCATCTACAGATAAAGGAATCAGTTGACAAGTCAGCTAGTTTTTCAAATAGCACTTTACATTTCTTTTTCTTCTCATGTTACTTTTATATCAGGAGCATATAAAGAATTGCACCGCAGCTTTGCAAATCCAGCACTGTTGGTTATTGCTAATCAGTGACACCTTTAACACTTGCAAATAAATAAACATAGCAATAATTCCAAACCTATTTACAAGAGGAAGACCAAGAAATGAAATGTCTCACTGCTGGGCAGCGGAGAAAGGGAAGTATAAAGTATCAACCAATGACTTTTGGAAAGGAAGCAATTTGATACCTTTTCCAATTCTGTCTTCATTAAAAAAGTCACTGACATTTTAATAAAGTAATATGAACTCAGGTTACAACAGGGAATGGAGACGTTAGACATCATATTTACATATGTTACTTCCCCTTTAAATTAGTGATAGCTGCTGAAGTGTTTATGCTAAGATATGTTGTTAACAAAATCTCAACTGTCAGCAAGTATCTTTAGGTACTGAAGAAATTCCAGAGGATTGGAAAAACACAAAGACAATTTGTCTTTAAAAATAAGAAGAACAAGGAATCAGAAAAGTGTAGGCCTATCAGGTTAACTTCAGTCCTGGAAAAATAGTAGAACACACAGCCTAAAATAAATTTGCAAATTTATCTACATGGTAGATAAATAGAAGAGTAACAGCTAACACAAATTTGTCAAGAATAGATGATATCAAACCAAACTAATTTCCTTCTGCGACAGGGTAATAGACTTTGTCAATAGAAAGGAAGTGTTAGATATCACATATCTTCATTGCAGCAAGATTTTGCCACTTTTATCTAGGAGTCTTATAAAAAAGATAGGAAAATGAGAATGTTATCAGGTGAACACCTAAGTGGAAGAGTGTTTTCCAGAGAGTAGCACTCTTGAACTGAATGTATCAAATAGGCTTCTGTACGTCTGGTCCCGCTGGATAACTGGGTGAAGGAATAAGGAGCCTGATAATGAATATCACAAATGAAACTAAATTCTGAAAAATTGCAAAAATATTAGAGGTCAGAAATGTATCTAAATAATCTTGGCAAATATGAGAAATCATGTGGAAAACCGGGATGTCATATAGTAAGGAAAAATACAAGGTTTTACACACAGTCAGATGTAAACGGCTGCACAGCCACGGGGTGTGGAAAACCTGTCTAGGCAGTAGCATTGCAGAAATTGCAAAAAGGATAGTGAACAGAGCTACAGTCACAGCACACATTAATCAACAATATCACACTAATGATGAAAAAGCGTTTAACTTAATGAGATAAGAACTGGACTATCATCGGCAAAAAAAAAAGCCCCTGAAGTCACAATTTTATTTTCTAAGTGCTAGCACTGTCTCAGCTGGAATACTGTCTTCAGCTTTAAACATTAGTTTGATTTAATTGAAATGAAATGAAATATTTAAATGAAATAGTAACAAGCGTGAAAATTGATCCTGGAAATACAACTATGGGTAAGGTTGAAAAAAATAGGTTTATTAGGTTTAGAAACATGATGATGGTCTTTAAGTATATAAAGATGTGAAGAAGGAATAATGACATTAAACGACAGCAAGGGAGAGTTGGATTAGCTTCAGGAAAAAAGTCTGAACTAACAGTAAGAAAGGTTAAATAGATCACTGGAACGGCTATCATTTGAAAAATATTAAAATCTGGGTAGCCTCATAACTGTCAAAGATTCAGGAGTGACATAGATATAATTGGTCAGGTTTTCAGTATCTCTATATATTTGTTTATGAGACAATTACTATTACATCCTGGTCTTTAGCCCTGGAGACTGGTCACAGAGAGATGTAATTTAGAATAATTCTTGTTGGAATTGCCATGGGTTCATGGGAAATCTTTTATCTGCTTAAATGTGTGAATTTCTCACATAATACAGTTTCAGATTGCAAATCAAAATAAACCAGAGCCTCCCTCAGTTGAACTATCAGATTTGGCATTTCCCTGTAGGATTATGCACGTAGTTGATTCCTAGGATGATCTTAGCTTGTGCAGGTAGCAGAATCCCTATTCTCTGCCTGAATTGTGTTATAGTTTTTGTTTTGGTTTTATATGCACATAATAGTTGCTTGTCACAGCATGTAGCAGAATATTTACCGATTTATGGAATACCTAAAATACTGACTTCCAGGCTGTGTTACATAGCTGTATGTCATCACGGACTGAACCTGATGACCAAAATGACCCTTTGTGCATCTGAATGTCTTTGCTTGTCCAACTGCTTTCAGACGTTTTAACATGCATTATGCAATTCAGTGCACAGTACTACTGCATTACATATAGTATTGTAATAGTATAGTATTGGTCAATTCCTGTTTCTTTTATCTTTTATTTAAGGAAGCTGAAATATAGACAAGGCTCTATGAAACTCAGTGGCATATTCAGGGGTAAAAACTCAGTTGCTTCTTCTGGTGTTCCTCTGTCTTGATTATTCTGTCTCTTCCTGTTCTTGTAAAGCTGATGTGGTCAGTCCATATTCATTCTTCAGGCCGATGCCTCCGTTAGCTGCGTTGTTGTGCAGCCTGCAGGCAACATGTGCTGTGACTAAAGAAAGAACACTAAAAACTCATGTGAGAGAGCACTTGTCTTGTGACAAAAACAGTGTAATGTGGAAGAAATCCTACTGTGTCATGGATACTGTGGTTTTCATGTTAAAGCAAAAATACCCCCATAATTGTATTGTTATATTTTTAAAATTATATGGACTGGTGTAATAACTATGCTTTAGAAAATATATGGAACTCTGTCTTTTGCTATTAAGAAAAGGAGAATTTTACAAGAAACTTTAATAACCAACAAGCATGATATGTCTAAATTTGAAAATTAGTAATGATTTAATTTTCATTTCATAAGATATCCAGCATTCAGAAAGAAAATAGGCCAAATAATAAAATAATAACAGAATCTTTATCATTTAAGGCTCAGTAATTATTACATGTTATGTATTTGGAGACCCAAAGAGCATGTTTAAATAGACAAGAGAAGAAAGAAGATGGGAATCCAATACACAGAAAGAATCATATCAAATTTTCAATTTGAAAAATGGTCCAGCTTTCAAAACTTGCAAGTATGCAGAGCCTGGCTGGGATTTCTGCATTTTAAAATTTAGCCAAAAATCTGTCAGGGAGACTATATTAGAGCAAATGGAAATAACCTCAATCCAATCAGATGCAGTAAATTCCTTTGATTTTGCAAAAATTGAAGACATTAATAGTCAATATTAAATACTGTATCTACTAGAGGTCTGTTAGTCCCCATTATACTGCAATGACAATCAGGATCTATGTATGAAATTTTATTTTCACATCTTAATCTATTTTACTTAAGAAAGGAATATAAATAAAAATAATTGTTCTTTCTGTTGCAAAGAGGGCCTTGTCTTTCAACTATAACTAACTAGACAAGACTTTTTTTTATGAGACTTTTGTTCTTTCCTTTAGATGTTACCAATACAACATCAGTCTCTGTCCACCAAGGAAAGTATTTTAAATGGCTTGCAATGCTCAGTTTTGTCAGGTTACTTTCTACTGTTCCATTATTCTTGAACACTTTACAGCAAACAGAACAAAAACATATCTGGGCTCTCTATGGAGACCTAGAAAAATGGGCAGGAGCTGTGCCTCAGGCATTCCTGGGAGAAAATTGGGAGGGGTAACTACAATCATCTCTGGTGAACTCTTTTGAGCGAGTACATATCCATAATTTATACTTTATTTCTTTTTTAGTAAAAACTTTAGCAGAACATGTATTTATTTATTTATTTAAATGTCTACGGTGTTTGGTGGAGAGAAGCTGGGGAAATCTAACTGTAAGCTCGAATAAGTCTTCTGAAAAGTCGAGATGATTTTTAAGTCCTAGTTAAAAAAAATAAACCCTCAGCCCCCCACCCCAAAACCCACAGTTTTCCATCTTTAAACTGTATTAAACAATAAGACAGATAAAAAGAATCTTTACAGAGACTGTAGAACCACAGATTTGTCTGAAAGACCAACTGTAAGCTCAGGACTGTCTGAATTGGTCTCAATTTTATTGTAATTTAAAACTTCATAATTCAGTTTTGAAGAACTTGAAAAGTAAAAATTTATAGAAGTAGTGAATATTGTACACTGATTAGAAAAAGGATGAGCCAAAAGGTTTCTCAAAATATTTGTATGAAATGACATTTGAGATTTGTATGTTGGCTGCCATCTATCTTTAGCTTTTTCTCAGTTAAAGGGAGATTTTAAATAAATCTAAATTACTGACCATCAGAGGGATTAAGGAAAGAACACGATGCACTTTGGAAGTGAGAATATCACAGAGAGCAACAAGAGTAAAATTCAGCATACACTACTGAGAAGTGTCAGTTATTGGTCTTGTACTCCTCTGCAAAATAAGTGATTGCTTCAGGAAGTGTTGAGGGTGAAAGTACAGTTACTTCAATTTATGATGCAGTATTGGTAGAGCTGCCTTCTCCTGGAGCATGACACATCAGCCTAAAGCAACAGCCCTGTTTTGTGGTCTGATTTTAAGAAGTGGTGAATAGCTCAGGGAGGTGCTAATTGCCCTTAACTCTCACCGATTTCAGTTCTCCAGTACCTAGCAGTTTAATCTCTTCAATCCTAATGCCTACAATTAAACTGCAAAATATTTCCCCCCTGAGACACATTGTCTTCTTCCATTTGGCATTCATTGATTTCCCACCCTGCTACTATCTCCCCAATTTCCAACTGAATTAAAAAACAGGGAGAATCATGTTATTTTTATTTCCTTGTTGGTGTTTCCTGCTAGCATCATTGACAATGTCAGTGCAGCTCTGGGAATAGTTAACAGCTTTTGCCAAAGACAGCAGGGAACACTGAGAAAACTGAACAAAAAATAAAGAGACAGATATGTATAAACCAAATGACATTTCCTACAGTCCTTAAGCATATTAAAGACAAGTTCACACGTAGAAACAAACCACGACTGTTTATAAAAGAAAAAAATAACAGGAAACTTCACGTGATTAATAGGGCAGCAGGAAGGTAGCCTGATGACTAGCAGTACTGACGCTGAAATAATCAACATTATTGAGCAAAAAATTGGTCAAAAGAAGCGAGTAATTCTGAATAGAAATATTTCTGTTTCTGATGTTAGGAAAGCAGGAAAATACAGTCCATGAGATGAAATCACTAAGTTTGTAGTCATTAATAAAGGTAGCCTGTTCAGGCCTGTTCACAAACTAGCTCCTTTTAAGAATCTTATTTAGCAAGTGTGATGCGCAGAATGCCACAGCATCACACCGTCTCACACTTGGTCTGATAACAGTAAAATCAATATCTATTCTCATGCAACAGAAGGTACTACTCAGGAGCTTGGAAACTAGAGGGGGGTGTTCACTCAAAGCCCTTCACATACAGGAACCAGCAATGGGTGCAGTATTCATGCTCAGGTACAGAGCACGGTTTACTGGTGCCAGTGAGATACTTTAGTAAACATTTTGCAAGCCTGCTTAGTTGGATGATATTGACAGTTACTAACTCTTAAATGCTGTTTCTGCCTATGCTTAAAGTGCATATGTGCAATAACCTGTACTCAGAAACAGAACACTGAACCATGCACAACACTATTTTGGACCCCAACTAAGTCATTTTTAGCAGCATCCACTGTATCATGGTAGCAAAAAAATACGGCTTCATCAATACATGAAAGATCCATGCATTTTTACGTTTCGCAAGAGGCCAGTCATGAAGATTAGCTTGTTGGTAGTTGCATGTTGAACTCGGGTGGCAGAGCACTGCTTTGTCTAAACTTCCAACACAAGTAGCTTTCAGGCTTTGCTAACACCTTCTGCTGAGCCCAAATGTATGTTTGTGTCTCCTAATATGGTTTTCTTTCTTACTCTACTGTCAATATCTTCTCTTTGTTGTGTCACTGGAAAATACTCCAATTTTTATTTATTTTTTTTTTATGTAAAGCGGTGCAGGGAAAGTGTATGTACGGTGTTTGTATAGAAATATTATTATCCCTCCTATATTCTGTTTTCCTCCCTGTTTTGGGTTTGAGGGGTTTCTTTCCTTTTCAGTTTGGTTTTTCTAGTCTGCCTCACATTCACAGTTCTCACTTCCTCTTTAAATTCTCCTTCAAACATTTAACTGAAAAGGTGCTCATTATTTTTTATTTCAAGGTCTAGTCAACTGTCAGAAATAAAGGGAAGATACCTACCAGCTCTGCAGCAGCAGATGCCAATTTATTCCTAGGAATATGATTCTCAATCTCTATTTTCTCTTTTCAAGGTATTGAGACACCTATGCCACATAAATCTATCTTACTTCCACCGAGATTTTCTTATCAGGGCAATGTTGCTGACTGTCTGAATAAAATAAGTGAGGGAAATAAGTGCTCCACAATGCATCTAGTAACTTGATCACAAACATCTAGGTTTTTAAGACGTCAAAATTAGTAAAGGAGCCCGGTAGAGAATAAACCGGATAGGTAGGTACAAGTGTAAGTTTTAAAATTATTTTGAAGTTGTTATGAAATAATGCAAACATAAAAATTATTTGCTTTCATCTGCACTCCTCCCCAAAACCCTTTCAGTTTGGTTGGTTGGTTGGTTTGTTGTTTTTTATTGGGTTTTTTTTTTTTTGTTTTGGTTTGGTTTTGGTTTTGGTTTTGGTTTTTTATTATATAAAGAGGGTAGATGGATGTGTTCAAAGAATTTGACTGCACAGAGAAGGCAAATTAAAAATATTCTCCCTGAGGTGAATGATGAGCCTCAAAATGGGTACTCTGAAGTGCATATTTCATGAACGTTACTTCTCTTCCCCTTTCTGGAAACTGTATGACCTTGACATCATATAAAGGCTGTGTGGTCTCATGACCTCAAGAGCAGTGAAAACTATTTTTCTGCTCTAATGTCTTTCAAGGAGGGTTTCTTAAAAATTAAGTATTAAAACAGACTTCAGCCAATAAAGGAAAATGGCGCATAAAGGAAATCTAATAAGGAACCAAAGAGAGAGAAGCCCAGTATCTCTTGGCAGATCATTTCCACTATTCATTTCACCGGTTCAGGAAAAGATGGAATAAGAGCACTGAAAAAGACTTACCAGCTTGGACTATGAAAGATCAGCAAAGGGAAATATGCTTTGACAGGATTCAGATATAAAAGACAAAGATTATTACTGTCAGTTTCTGAAATTCCACTTCAGATTCAATTCAGCGTTTTCTCAGTTTGGTGATTGAAGTCCTCAAATCACAGTATTCCCCATGCTATTCACATTTTTAACCAATTTAATACTTTATTTAGGTACTGCCTCTGGAATACTTAAGCTTTATTTCTGTATACTGTCTCTTCCTTCCTTTGCTTTGGTCACCTAGCAATCTCCCGGCTTCATTTCACTGTTTCAGGCTCTGCAATTGTGAAAATGAAATAAAATCCCAAACATAATAATAATTTATGATAACAATAATAATTGATGACGGTGATAATAAAGATGACGATAATAATAATAGAAGGAGGATTACAACGTGTTTAAACTTGTGTTAGTTTAAACTTCTTTCTAGTCAATCTGCCTGCTGTAGGAATAGTGTTTGGCTGGGTTCCCTAGAGGACAGATAAGAGGGGCAGATGATCAGTCAGAAATTTCTTTCTTTTAGGCTATACAACAAAAATCTTCTGAATGACTTTGAGATTCACTCCAGCTCTGCCCATATCCCATGGCTGGTGAGCGTTGATGGTGCTGACAGACATTTTATTCTGTTTCTGAAAGCAACCTTCCCACACAGAAGCTGCAGCTGAAGCTGCCACTAACCTTGTCAGAGTCCACTGTGGTCAGGTGCCATTTTCTGTTGAGTCCAAGAAACTAAATGACCTCTATTTAATCCCCACAGTTACTAATTTCCTCTTAAATATCACTACCCTTTTTGTATTACCCATAAGAACTCAGGCAGTCACAAACATGTCTTTTATTTAGGTTTTTCAGTTACTTTGTATCAAGGATCGACAGACGGGTAACCATGGTTAATACACCAGAATTAGCCTGTATGGTTGGGAACTTTCCTTCTCTTTGTATCTTTATTTCCTGACTTTTTTGAAAGCTTCCTTTAGATTGTTTCTTTTTTCCTTAACTGCTTTCTAAATCTCCTTCTTTAATACTAAAATTTCTGTCACTAACCTTCCTTGGGGACACTCATTTTTCCTAGAAACCAAACAGTTACATTTCACACAAATTAGCCTAATTGGCTAAAAGTATAATAAACTTCATATAATTGACTACCAGGCTTTTGTTATGAAGCATCTCTGGATTTTTTTTTTTTAAAAAGTCTGTTCTGGTAAAACCATCTTTTAAAAAGACTTTGCAGTATTCTGTAAAGATATAATGTACCTGGAAAGAAAAGTCATTAAAACATACAGATTGTTTTGAAGCTATAAATATATATAGTAATATATAATACTTGCATATAATTTCATACACTATTTGAACTACAGTTTCTGCTTTCATTTTTATTCAAGCTACACTTGTCAAAATATAATCTGTCTGGAGCATGGACCACATATATGTCTTTTTCAGCTCTGAGGTCACTCAAGGTTTTAACAAAATCTGATCTACAAGAAATTATATGATGTAAATAAACAATTATAAATAATACAAAATGCTGATTTTATTATATGTGTACAAATATATCTTAATAAGTGATGAAATGATTTTTATTCAGTCTAAAATAGTTTTTCACTTTAAATATCTTCCCTACTAACTCCTTATGTTACAATGCAGTTTACTAAATTTTCAGGCAAATTCTTCTACACATATACACAGATACACTCACATATTGAATCAACTCACTCTATGTAAAAAAATGTCAGTAACATGGCATACATGAATAAGAGCTTTAACTGCACTCCACACTTTGTAATAGCTACCAAACTTGTTTGATAAACTTGCTAATTTTTCATATTATATTGAAAATAGACACACGATTCATATACTTGTCCATTTTACCTGTTTAGTTTGTCTAACAGTTAAAATACCATAGAATGTTTTTGTCGAAAAGGGATAAATTTATTTTCACAACTAAGAAGCATGAAGGTTCTTTCTATGTCTGCTTTTAGATTCAGTGATTCATACAGAACTGAACTGAAATCCTCTAAGTAGCTGCTAGCGTTATAACTTTTCCCTTAGATCTGTGGTTCAAAGTTGGGTCAGCAGTGCTGCCATCCGTGAATGTTCTGCTACCTTTCAGCAGCAATTTGTTCTCGGTGTTCTGCCATCTAAATGGTGCAGGGGGAAAATGAGAGCCATTTCTACATCGTGAACCAAATTAGTAACTTCTGCTGCAAACAGACTGTGCTTTCACTCAGCCTTTGTCCACTTCCGGTGAGGAAAGAAAGCACAGCAGAGAATATATGCAGATAATGTAAAATAGTGTCTTGTTATACTTAGCCTGTGGGATATCCATTCAGACAGCATTTTCAGAGTGCCCAATTGGCTTAAGAGTCTGAACTCAAAGAATATTGTAATTGTTGCCCATTTTACATTTTTTTCTTTTTTTCACGTATAGATATTCAGTCTAATTTTCTCATGAGAAAAGCTATAGAACGCTAAGGTACTGGGTTTAGCAATCTTCCAATTTTTTGTTCTAATTTGAAGCAAATTAGCATTCCTAGAGAAGACAATTTGGTCTCTTCTTCCATTTCCCAACAATTTTATGAGCTAAAAGAACTGTTTATATACAATCGCCCTTATGCTCCGACAACCTGTTCATAGACCACCAGAGATTGTGTTGGGTCTTGCTTTTCTTTGTATTTTCCAACTAGATACACAGCATATATCTGACAAAGACCTTTATTCTTTAAATGTGAATGTTGTATTAATGCAAATAGCTGATTTTTATATGCATAATATGAATCGTGAAATGCTGAGAAAGTTGGATCATGCAGCTCAGTAGAATGGATTTATCTTACTTTTTCCTACATTCCACTCTTGTTCAGGTAATGTGCTGTTACAGAAAAACTTTTAATGAATCATTAATGTTCTTGGAGGAATGAATGACTCCCATATGTATTGTCAACATTATAAAATTAAGCTTAAAGTCAGCTGTACAATCACACACACACATCATGATAAACGTCAATTTTATTATTCTTCATATAATGAGTCTTCAAAATCAGCCTGCTTGTGAATGCATGTATGCAATTTTCCCCACCATATAGATACTTGAAAAAATATTTCTTTATTTCCAGAATTCAACTAGTAGCAATAGTGATGTCATTTTGAAAGCTTTACTCTTAAGGATGTCTTATCCACTTGTCCACTGACAACACCTTTGACTGTCACATCCTTACACGGTGTATTCACCATAGTCCACATTCTGTTAATAATATGATTCAAATGAATAGTTGGTAGGTATCAGGGAGAAACTTTTTCACCACGTGTTTAAAAATGAGGTACGGTTCTAAGGTTTTAACCTACTTTTTTTTTTTTCCTTGGTATGCTACAGATGACAAAAAGAATGACGCAAGTCTTTAAAACTTTTATGTAAATATTTTTTTTTAAATATTTTTTAAACTACCCTGTCTTCACCAGGTTTCCAAATGTTGAATTTCTTGCCAAGTCTTCATGCCTGAAGTACAGCTACTGTGTTCTTAAAAAGAGGAAGATCTTAGTTGTCAGAATGCATTTGTCATTCTTTTGCTTATTTGCTGAAGTTGAAGTTCTGTTGGTGTTTTTCCTGATCTTTTTATTTTCTTCAGGGCTGAGAATGACAGAAATGCAACAAAGGGGAAAAAAATCATCTCTGTAGCCAAGATGCTCAGATGAATGCCCAAGGATGGGTCAGCTGTGAGCACTACAGAAAATAAAAACAAAAACCAAACAAAAAAACAACCAGAAAACAAACTCTCTTTTTAGAGAAACAGTTCTCATAACACAGAGTATTTCAGATTCTCCCACAAAATTGCAATTACTCGAGTACCTGTTAGAGCTAAAGAAAAGAACACCACGGAGCAGGAAGCAGCAGTGATTTATTACTAAATCTTGCAACTGAAATAAAGATGAGGAAAAGATGCTTTTACTCCAAATTCCTCATTCATGTTATTACCACCGTCTAAAAGAAAGGAAAAGAATGACAAAGGCCACACTTCCGATAAGCTCCTCCTTACTGCCCAGTCCTGTAAATTGGTTCAACTTCCCTTCACTTTCCTCTTATCTTATAGGTGCCATATGATAAGAACCTAATTCATTTCTGTCTGTATCTTGCTGAGAAAAGTTGTTATTCCTAATAACCAAAACACTAGTTCTTACCAGGAAGAGCACTCATCTAGCAACCTGCACTGCAACCCATGTCACGTGCAAACTACACACAACAGCTGGTACGTACAGCACCAGGAAGAAAGTACTCCATCAGTATAAATCTCTGCTGAAATCTTCAGCTCTGTTGAAAACAGTTTGGCTGCATACGGGATCACATTTTGAACGGGAAGCTCTGAAAGATATACACAAAGGGGTGTTTTAGAGATTTCTGGACATAAGCTACTGTGCTTATGAAAAGCCTAACCTCCAGAGCACTGTTAACTGTCCTTTTAAATAATCATCAAGCATCATAAGCCACTTTAATTGGATTCTAGGAAACAATTCACAACCGAAAAATGTTGCAACTTTTTTCTCTCATGAACAATTTGTAAAGCAGACTGCAGCTTCTCTGTATTTATTTGTTATTCAGCCATCTATTTTATCAGTACTTCTTGGTTATGATTTTTTCCTGGCTCAAGTTTGTGCAAATATTTAGTCCTTTAAATTCCAGATGTTCCAAGTGAACATATATGACAGGTTTATGTATTCAGAATGAATGAGCCTGACTCGTGCAATCAGGTTTTCAGTACAAATACTGTTGAATTCAAATTAGAAATAATTTTCCCTGAGTATCATACACCATTTCTGTAAGAATTGTCTTTCACAGGGGTGGTCTTGATTGGGCCATTGAATATTTAGGTATTTATTTCCTGGCTTGCTTTCAAGCTGGTGTCCCAGAAATAGTGAGTTTCCTTCTCCTAGCTCAGGGTCCACCACTTCTGAATAGCACAGAGAAAAAGAAACAGTCAGCACTAGGTTTTTGCCTTCTCTGTGACTTAAAAATGTCTCCCCCCTTTCATTTAGTCCAAATCTACCTTACACTTACTTAGTCATGTACTGTAACCATACTTAGCTGTACAGAGATTCTGTATTTACTTATGCCTCTTACCCTTTGGAGCAGTCCTCACTTAGTCTCTCTCTTAAGTCTGAAAGGATTACTTTCTTAGATACATGCATGTGTCAACTCCTGGGTGACAAAAAGATGAACTGAAGAGGTTTTTTAATACTATAGATATAGTGGATTGAATGAAGATGGTTGAGCAGCCCAGTTTGCACAGGAAAACTTACTTATTTGATCCCTTTCACACACCCACAGTAAGACAGCAAATACGTATGAAAAGGAAAGGCTACAAATATGCCTTATGAAGACATCAGAGGTGAAAGCAGAGCAGGAGAAATTGAACTGTCCAATGAAAAACTGAAAATAGCAAGACGGTATAGGGTGGAAAGAGAAAGGGTAGAGCGGTGAAGAAGAGAACAGAGGAAGCCAAGATTCAGCTACATGCGGATAAAATATTGCAACAGAATTTCAACAGAAAAGGGGGAAACAGGGAAAGAACCTAGGAAACAAGAATGCATTTACTACAGAATACCTAATTCTGTGTGGGTATGTAATCCCAAAGAGAACAGCTAATCATGTTGATGGGATGTATGCAGGGCCAGCAACGCCCTGCTTCATTACGTTCATATGGCACCTGTCAGTAGAACTGTATGTGTGTGACTACTGACAAAATAAGAATACAATTTGGCCATATGCTTGCATTTCATCACAGTGTTGCCTTCAATCAGCCTAGGTGGCAATTTGTGATTGCATGCTTTTGTCCATCCACCTGACAGCACTGGTCCCTTGTCATTCAAATTTGTCTTGTTCCCGGCCCGACCTCCCAGCTGCTGCTGACACACTACTTGTGCTGCTTATACTATTGGTCTTCGTGGTGATGACTGGTCTCTTCTGGCCTTCCTTAGACTTTGTGCTGCTTCACCAGCAGCTCCAGCTGCCTATTCCTGTCCTCCCGTGACTTATTCCCTTTAGCTGTATTCTGTTCATGCTGTTTGCCCCTCTGCAGACTGTTACATTGGTGAGCACGGGATTCATGTGAAACTGGTTTAGTTTTCTGTAGGCTCACTCCCAAACTGTTTATTTACATCTGATTAAGAGATAATGCATCTCCCCCAGTTCAGCCATTTCCTAACCTCAGCTATTCCGTCTTTCAGTCACAGACACAGGAAAGATGAGGGCTGCAGGCTTTTTAACTGCATTGTTAAGGACTGCTTGGATCAGAATTAGTTTTACTGTATTTTGTGAAACTGCCAGTCTTCTTCGAATCCATCTTTAATTAAAGGCAGAACTTTGATTAAAGACAAGCAAGTCTGGCAGTCAGAGTCCTCTTTTTTTTTTTTTTTTTTTAAAAAAAGATATTTCTTCGTCTTCCAACATTTTTTTTTTTTTTTTTTAATGCTCTGGAAGTATCATTCAAAACCTTCATCACATGGATTATGTATAAACATGAAAACAAGAGCCAATTTTAAATATCAACACAAAGTGGCATTTCTCACATTGTGACCTGATGAACCACAAGCACCTCCTAGCTCACATCAAAGATAACTTTAAAAATTGCTCAGATGATAACACTAATCCTTTTGCTGCATTCCCTAGGACTAAAACCTACTTCCATCAGGATTAATCAGTATTAAAAATGCTGCTTGGTTTAATCTATCTTGTGTGCTCCTGGCAAAGATAACCATATCCATAATAAGCCTAAAGGTCAAACCAAGGAAAAGGCAGTATTCATTTAACTTTGGGGCACTGACAACATCACTTATTGCATTTTTTCTGCCTTCAGTAGTGTTTTTTTCTTGTCAGTCACTAAATGAGAGCTATTAGCAGCAGTAGAAAACTGTGCTTCATTTACAGAAACCAGAAGATGCACATATAATGACAGATGGTGTTATATGTTAAGTTCAAATACTTTTAATAACTAAATTTCAATGGTATATTTTCTTCAGGTAATTGCCAGGAAATCTGAGGACTCACTTCACTACAAAAGTAGAGCATGCTATATAGTAACACAGAACAGTTTCTGAAAATATATTGACTCACACTCTCCTCAAAAAATCTAATTTTCTTTTAAAACAGTATTTCTGAAATTGTGGTCCAATAAATATCAATGGAATAGTCCAGCTGATGAATACACCTGTGTCCTCTGTTTTGAATCTGATAATAAAGTAACTTTCTTTTTATTTATATATATGTGTCTATTTTTATTTATTTATCTATGTCTACTGGTCTACAGATAGTTAGGATATATAGGGTATGTTTAGATAAAAATAGATCTAGAAATATTTAAACAGATCTAGATCATATATAGATCTAGATATAAATAACTAGATGGAAAATAACTGCAAATTTATTTACAAGTCTATATAGTTAATGTTTTCAAATGACATAAGTCTGCGGTGAGTCTTTTCACTGTCTACCATTTGGATGTAATTCAACATTTAAGAGGAGGCAGAGAGTACTGACCATAACAACACACTGGCCTCATCGGTCTTTTGTGACCCTGATTTTCCTAAGGTAATTGAGTTACATTTACTTCAATCATGTGTTTTTCTAATGTGAAAAGTGAATTAATCGGATAAGCCACATCTTTCTCACACTTAGATACGTCAAATTCTGTAAATATTTCTAAACAAAATTTCACATAAAGAAATAACATGCTTTGAGAAATGTGTATTACTCACTACTTACTGCAAGTGTCTCTACCTTCAAATAATTATTGATAGAAGAAAGAGTGAATATATTTATAAGTAACAGTTCAGGGTTTATTGTCTTCCATCATGGGAGTCCTAGAGTGCAAATTTTCAAGTTTTTTTTTCTTCAACTATGAACGAAAGAAGCCACACTTTTATTAAACAAAAATGTATATTTTCTTTTGACCCTACATCTCTGGAAGCAGTAATCATGCTAAACCATGAAAACTGATAATGTGATTCACGCTGGATTCATGAGCATAAATCATTTAGCCTAAATTTTGAGTTAAATTGAGGTTAAAAAAAAAAGAGTTTAAATGGCATATGACTGAGCAAGGAGATTCCTTATTTCTGAAAGAAAATAGGAAGACTAGTGCAGGAGGTAGTTAAAACACTTTCAAATTTTCTTCAGAGTCTGGAGCTATTGAGGTACTTGAACTGATAGCGTCCTGTATGTTTTGGCAGATCCACAGCCACCAGACATCTGTATTATATTTCAGTGGGAGTGCAGAATCATATAATAAATTGCTATATCATCTTTCAAAAATGTCAAGAATATTTCAACACATGGAAGCGGGCCATTAGCGATAACATCTCTTTAAAGGAACCTGACTGGCTGGCTAGATCAGCTTATTAATACAGTAAAACTAAGTGTCATTAATTTGAACAGTTAACACGTGGACTAATTAAAAATCAAATGGTTTCTATGATATAACTGATAAATATATTAGTAAGAAAATGAATGTAAGGAAGAAAAGTATATATTTGCAGTGTTGGTGAACTGTACTTCCCAAATGAAAGTGATAACCAGCAGGGAAGAAATTAAGTGCAAGTAATTAAAAATGGCTGCAGGGAAAATGCAAATGTAAACAAACCACAGAAATCGCATTGTTTGTACAAAGCATAGGGGTGATTCCTATACATTCGAAAAGTCTCCAGCAAAACCAAACACTGAAGGGATCAAATTCATCTCTCAATTTCGATTGCCAGAGGTGGTCAGGGTCACATAAGGTTGATGATGCCCATGTGATGTTACACAGGTCAGCATTCTCTGTATCCTCTTACACACTGAACTTACACCAATTTCCAGCAGTCATTTGTCCAATCCAGGGTGAAGACAGCCTACTAAAGTCTGTCCGTTTGTTATGATGCTGCTGCAATTTTTGGTACTTGGAAGGCTTTCACGTTTTGTGTAGTAGGGTAGGGGAAACAGCAGAATACAAATGAGACAGAAAAGTAACAAAATGTAAAGCATACCAAAATGGGTTTTCTTTTCTTATTTTATATTATTTTTATTTTAGTTTAGTTTTCCTCCTGAAGCTTAACAAGCTTTGAGGAAGTGTAAAAATGGAGTGGGGATGTGGGAGGGAGGGACCAGCCAGAGTGCTGTGGTTGCTGGTCCTGCTGCTTTCAGGGGGCTGGGAATCAGGGACTGGGGGTGGGTGATGCAGGGGAGGAGCCACCTCCCTCCACCCAGTGCCACCATCATCACAGCCAGTTTTCACCTTCAAAACTAGCTATAGAAGTGTCTGGTCCCACTTTTCTGTGATCTGATATAGGCCACACAGGGAAAGGTGCTGCCTCCCAGCCATGTCTGCTTAATTCACATTGGATGTGTTTTCATGTGACTGGGAAGGAGCCGACCTGTGAAAGCAGTTACTCAGCAGATGTGACCAACTCTAGTGCAGTAGTGAGAAAATTACAGCAATATGTGACAGTTTTATTACAGTGGGTACGGAACAACTGCAGCTCCTGTTGTGTATTACTACAGACTAAGCACTAGTATGTCCGTGTACTCTTCCACGACGAGTGGATCTGATACTTTAAAGTGATCTTCATATTCTATAATAAGGTATTAGAAGTGACTTTAGGCACTGACTTTGGAGGGGCAGACACTGAACCAGGGCCCAGTTGCAGTAGTGTATGTCCTATAGCAGTACGTCACCAGCTGAAGGTGCATCTTAGAGCTCCTGACAGAGAAAGAAGGCCCTGGCTTTATTCATGACTACCTAATAAAGTCCCAGAAGGCTGGTTCTGCAAATTGTAATTTCACTGCTGTTTAATATTCATTAATGCTTAAAGCAATGACAAGAACTATGTACATATTATAAATATATAGATTAAGATAGAGAATCTTTTATGTCCATTAATTTCCTTCCCCAAGGACATACAACCCAATTCTGTAATGCCTAACGTTCCTGAATACTTGGAAACAACATTAACAATTTTCAGAAGGGCTTCAATGTTAACCAAGTTCAAAGAAGTTTTAGTTTTCCTGTATTGCCATAAGTCCTTGTTAAGTAAAAAAAAAAAATAAAAAAAGTAAATGAATTTCATTTTACTTTCCTGACTAACATTTATTTTCTTATGTAAGAATATGTTTGTTCTTCTTTTATCATGCTGTTTCTGCTGTACTGATTAGAAGTGAACAGTAATAATCATATGGTAAATCTTTATTTCAGTAAATACATCTGTAGATAATTAGAATTTCACTATGTATATATAGACACTGGATAATCTACAATATTTAGCAGAATATTGCAGACAACAGTGACAGACGTACTAAAACACTAGCCTACTCACTAATTACATTTAATGAAGTTATGCTTCACCCTTTTGGCTGAACACTGATTCCTCACTTGACTTCTAGTTGCTATTGCTACTAATCATTGGGTTGCATCAACTTTGTCTGACCCTTTGCGAAGAGCATAACCCGGTAGTCTATGAACTAGCTTAATACGTAAGTATGTCTGAATAATCTGATAATTCTACTGTGTTGTGTGCACCCTGTTCCCCTTCTGTTTACTTCTGTGCAGTATGCTTTTCCTAGAAAAATGTCTTTAACAAAACTCCCCAAAGGACTGGATGTACTGGGTCTGGCTGGGATGGAGTTAATTTTCTTCATAGCAACCCATATAGCACTGTGTTCTGGATTTGTGACTAAACCAGCATTGATAACGTACCAGTCTTTTTGTTGCTGCTGAGCAGTGCTTACACAGTGTTGAGGCTTTCTCTTTTTCCCACTATGCCCTGCAGCGAATAGGTTAGGAGTACACAAGAATCTGGGAGGGGACACATCCAGGAGACCTGACATGAACTGGCCAAAGGGATATCCCATACCATATGACAGCATTCTCAGCAATAAAATCTCAGAGAAAACATGAGGAAGGAGAGACATTTGTGGTTACGGTGTTTGTCTTTCCAAGTAACTTTTCTGGGTGCTGAGGACCTGCATCCCTGGAAGTGTCAATTCTTCAGAAACTCATCAACAACAGTGTATATGTTGATTTTTGATGACATGTTTCAAAGCTTGCATCTGGACCTTGTCTCAAAATTTTCTGAAGTCTGTGGGTATAGGGGCAGAATTGCCTGCAGATGGGAAGCAGTGAATAAATTCTTTGTTTTGCTTTCCTTGCGTGTGCAGCTTTATTTCACTTATTAAATTGTCTTTATCTAGATCCACAAGTTTTCAGCTTTTGCTCTTCCAATGCTCTCTGCCATCCTGCTGAGGGGGGAATGAGCAAGCAGCTGGGTGGGGGCTCAGCTGCCAGCCAGGGTCAACCAACCACACTGGAGAGCATTAATAGTGCTAATAGATATTTAGGGTTTAGCATTTTAAAATTCAGTATACTTGTTAAAGTCAGGCAAAAAACTGGTAGCCTAATTTGCACTGAAAATTACCACATGGGATTATGCTATTATGATAACTGCACCACTATAGATTATGAAAATTTTTATAAAAAGTGTGTTGTACTCCATATTTTAAGAATGGGGATGACAACTTGGCAAACTGTTAAGCCTGTCTAGCTTATGCTTTACCAAAAATTGTTATGTATGTCTTTCTGATCAAACCAAAATCTTTGTTAAAATGCTCCCAGTGAATAAACCAACAGCCCTAGTGGAAATGGAAACTTTATTTGACTGAGTTTTTACTGAAAGAGATTGCTCAAGAATGCTACCTGGAAATTAGAAGCAAACTTCTGTTACATAAAGGATGCTATATACGTCAGCACCACCAGCCTAGGGGGTCCCAAACAAGGGTTACCTGTATAATATTGAAGTATTATATAACTTTCACTTTCTCAACACAAGAAATTCAGGAATCTTCCAGTTTCTTGTGCTAGCAGAACTCACAGTATGTAATAGATCATGAAACATCCATTTGGAAAGATGGGACAAACACACTATGTTATGTGATTACAGGAAATAAGTGGGATAAGAAGCTTGACAAAGGAATTCTAAGTTTCTGTCTTTAATTTTTATGGCTGCTACTTTCCACAGGAAGTGCTGAAATAATATGCTCTGCTATTATAAGGTCTATTTCAATGCTTAGGACAGTTTGTTAGTTATTGAATAAATTATGTAATAATGGTCTTAACTTGGTAAGGATGCCACTTGTTTAATTAACCAATGATTAAATGAGATTTATTCAACATTATGAGCAACCATTGGCAATATTTTGAGTTCTCGTGTGTTGCAACAAGAGTAGCCAATGACCCAAAGCCCTGCTATCTAATAATTTCAAACAGATGTTCCTCAGATGATTCTCTAAATCATAGAATAACAGAATCATAAAATGGTTTAGATTGGAAAGGACCTTGAAGATCATCGAGTTCCAACCCCCCTGCCATAGGCAGGGACACCTCTCACTAGACCAGGTTGCCCAAGGCCACATCCAGCTTGGCCTTGAACACCTCCAGGGATGGGGCCTCAACAGCTTCTCTGGGCAACCTGTGCCAGTGCCTTACCACCCTTAAAGCGAAAAACTTCTTCCTAATGTTCAATCTGAACCTGCCCTCTTCCAGTTTAAAGCCATTCCCCCTCGTCCTATCACTACATGCCCTAGTAAAAAGTCCTTTCCTAGCTCTCCTGTAGGCCCCCTTTAGGTACTGGAAGGCCGCAATAAGATCTCCCCAGAGCCTTCTCTTCTCCAGGCTGAACAGCCTCAACTCTTTCAACCTCTCCCCTCTAATCCTCATAAGCCTCTCCTCTCTAAATGAAGAGACCATTGATTGCAGAATACAGCTGGTTAAACTGAACAGTACAAACATGTCAAAGCAGGATAAAGAAAAGAAACAATGAAGGTCGCTTATCAGGCAGTGCTCAATTTAGGCTGAGGTTATCTACACTCTTTTCAAGTTTTCAAATAAATTGAGAGTCAACACTACATCTCTGACCACAGATATTCAAAGAGAAGTCAGTAGCATTTTCTATCTCTGGTTTATAAGATTATCTCACCTTTTCTGAACATCAACATGGTTGTAACAGCTCAGTTTTGTCATGTCTAGGGTGGTAAGGTAAACTACTCTTTATCCTTGTCTGTAGTGACTGAAAGACATTTTAACTACATAACTTCTGGTGTAGTAGTAGAATTTGAAGTGAAGCAGTGTGTTCCTGGTAAAAACATGTTTGTACCTGTAGTCCTCAGTCCATAAATCTTCCAGTTTTTGACCCACCGAGCCAAAAACATAGACTGTATTACAGTATTTGGCTGGTTGATAGGTTTGTTTACTGCACAGTGTCCGTTCTTATGTAAAATGTTAACTAATACAACTCAAGTACAAACTCAGTAGAGGTAGAAAACCAGATTAGAAACCTGAGTTTACACCCTAAAGATGAGGGAATGCTCTTCAAGGACATCATTGGTCCCAATGGAAAAATTCCTTCTCTTAGATCAATAACGAAACAATAGGCATATTGATTCTTCAGAATTCATCAACAACAGTGTATATATTGATTTTTGGTGATATGTTTCAAAGCTTGCATGTGCACTTTGGCTCAAACTTTTCCAAAGTCTGTGGGTACGGGGACAAAGTGGAACCAAGCTCTAGAAAATTGAGAATCAAGTGGTGAAGAATGTTTAAAAATTAGGGGTAGGGTTACCACCAATACTAAATTAAAGCTCTTTGTATAGATATTATATAATAAACAAAGATAATATTAGCTATTTGGCATTGTGACACACTAAATTGTCTTTCTGCCTTGGCCAACAAAAAAAAGTGTTATCATTAAGGAAAAGTGTATTTATGGTCTATTTTCATTCTATGGTCACAAGAATCACCATTTCCACACAGAATACAGTTCAAAAATTTTGAGGTAGACTTTTACAAATAGAATTCTTTCACAAAAAAAAAAAACCAAAAAACAAAAAACATTAGTACAGATTGTTTCATGCCTAAATAAATCAGCATTCTAGTACAATAAATATTTTAACAAAATACTGTAATTTAGTTTTCTTTCAATTGCTATATACAGTCACCATTTTTTACCTTTCTGTGTGACCTACAACATCACAATCAACTCCTGAATCACTGATAACTGAATAAGGTCATGAATGTAGCATTTTACTAATGTGTATTTTCTTTCCTTGTCGTGGTTTGGCCTCAGCCAGCAACAGAGAACCACGCAGCCACTCGCTCGACTCCCACAGCCGTGGGAAAAATCAGCAGAAAAGGGCAAAACTCGTGGGTTGAAATATTATAATTTAACAGAACAGACAAAGGGGAAAAAGAAAGAAAAGAAAGAAAGAAAAACAATAACACCGGTAAAGGAATACAAGAACGCGATTACAGTACCGCCGCGAAGCGCACCGACCGGACCCGCACCGCCTCAATCCGCCCCCGAGTGGCGACTGACTCCCGCTCCCCGGCTAGCTCCTTTTATAGCGGGGCATGGGTCACGTGGTATGGAATACGTGCCTCCCCTGCCGGCTCCTTGGAAATTAACCCCATCCTTGCCGGAACCAGGACATTCCTTCAAATGGATATGTATCAATTGCACTCTAAAAGAATACTAGATAACTGCAAACAGTAGTAGGTAGCAGGTGTGGATGCTTTACATGTTACTGTACTTAAGATGAAGAAAGAAAATGCAAATATTCCAATAAATATTTCCTAGAATAACGGGACTGTCTTGTTATAGAAAGGTGGTTTTAATGCATTATAATATCATCAAGATCCCTTGAAAATGGGAGGAAAACAAAGTAATATTGATTCAGAAAGTAATTTAGGATGCTCTGGAACAAAACAATAGAAGGCTCTGGCAAGCCCAAGCATTTTCCACAATAGAAGTGCCTATTAAAAGTGTTTAAATTTACCGTTGTTTATAACGAATAGAAGAAACTGCAGTGTAACGTATTTGTTGCACAGGACATAGAATGACTTCAATATTTCAAGCACTTTGTGTTAACTGTTAGAGTTAACAGCCAACATATTATTTTGTTACTAATTATAATCTAGGAGTAGTTCTAAAACTAACTTTGTAACAAAAGTAGTTTTGGGGCCAGCAGCATCAAGAAGGTATCATGTCAGAAATATTCTGTGTGAACTACACTGTTCTCCATCAGCTGTCATTTATTACAGTTATGCATTTTATCAAACCTTAAAAACATCCAAACAGCACTGAATCTTTTCAGACATTAAACTCTCTCAAGAATTACTTGTACAAATAGAGAGATGAAACTGTATTTTAGTTTCCCCTTTCTTTCAAATAAAGATCATGTTTTGATAATCTTTTCCCAAGATAAAGGTATTAAACCAGAATATTCTATCTACACATTTTCCAATACAAAGCAAAATTCCCAATTGTTATTGTGAACATAAGAATCCCTCCCTTCAATTTAAAAAGGCTAAGAGAATGACTGCTAAAAAAGACAAACAGTAATAGATAAGATTAAACAGATAGCTGTCAAACCCTTCCCCCCAAAAAGGAGCTGCAATAACAAAATGAGAAAAAATTCTTGCAAAAGTTCTAATTAATCTTTTTTTAAATTTTGTTTTACTGCATAAGTAAATGACAATCAAACTGGGTTGCCCTTTACCTAAGACATGGAATTTTACAGATTTCTTCTCTAAATAACCATCTGCCAATACAACTGCTAGATTTAAAATCAATTTTTACCCACATCCTTGTAAAGCAATATTTTTAATTAAAGAATAAATCAGAGGCATTTGGACATAAAAATATCAATAAGCTCTGTTGAAAGTTAAAATGTTTTCTATACATTACCTTGTAAGTTCTCTAAAAAGATAAAAGCATTTAAGTACTATATACTGTCATTAACTTCAGCTGTCTTTGTCCTTTATTACAATATTAAAAGATTGAACAGTAAAAGTCCTTTTTGTATGAAGATCACTTTCCCTCTAGGATGGTTGGCAGCCAATGTTCACCACATTTTAAATGGGACAAGTAATGAAACTTCTGCAAATGGCTTGGGAATTGTTCCTAGTTTGGGAATCCTCACTGCTATTGCCTAGCATATTTTTTCATTGATAGATGATCCACACTACCACCAGCACATGGAAAAAATTCTTTTTCTATATAGCTAACTATCAAGTAATGTTTTTAATGACAGAACGGATGCTCATGCATATACTGCTTCCCAGCATTGGTAATACAATATATTTAATTGATATTAAGAATAAAAATTAAAAAAAAAACAAAACAACCCACCAGAAAAGTTGCATGAAAAAAAATCACCTATTAATAGCCAGACATCACAAGTAGAAATCACATAGAATCCTATAGTCTGCACTATGGGGTTCCACATCACTGATCATTATAGATATTAAAAGCCTTTGATCAGATTACCCTGTCTATCTCAAAGTTGAATCTCTTCTTCAAGCTTCTCAAGATCCATGAATCACCTACTTATAGATCTCGGTATCCACTCAGATGTGCTTGGATGAGCTTTACAGTAGTCCAAGGTCTATCAATAGGAAACTAAAAGATTGAAAGTACGATCACCAAGAGCTCAGCTAAGTTATCTTTTCTTTCCATTCACAACCTCCCTATGTTTATATTCTTCCTCCAGATTCATGGTACCCTTCTAAGCCCCTGTACAGAGCAGGGCAAAGGCTATCTCTGGAAAAAATCTGGTGGTGCAGAAAGATGAGGAAAAGGCTAGAAGCATGCCAGAGAGGGAAGACATACTTTGCCTCCAGCTGAGTGAATGTACTTACCTTTCACTGGCTGTTCTCTAACTGCTGCAGGAATAGCCTCTTTATACTAACAATATTATCTTTGGAGTTCTTTAAAAAATATTCTTTAGCAAACTTTCAGCATGCTGTCAGCATCCTCATGTGATGCTTTTTAGGCCTTTTGCTGACCACTTGAAGTTAGTCACCTGGACTTCATTTTATGCACCTACTTTCTTACTACAAATGCATTATTTCCTCAGATAGTATAACACAGCCGCACTACAAAAGTTTTACTCTTGTCCTTTCCCGAGCTAGTTGGCTTCCTCTTGATTTGATCCCTGATTTCTGTGAATATCACTATTCCATTCAGTGAAAAACAAATTGTTTTCCTAAACCAGACACATTTATCTTAGTTTAGTACTTGTTTAGTGCTTGTTGGCATAAGCAAAAGAGAAAAATAAACTAAGAATATGAATTACTAAGACTTCGTTTGTTACAAAATAAGTCCTCAATTGGAAAGATGCAGTACAATACAGGTCCGTAAGTACTGTAAGGACAACTGTCAACACACCAAGTACACATTGGTTTCAGGTTTTTTTTAGGTGAGAGAGCTCATTGTCTGCGGATGTAACCCAAAGGAGAAAGATTCTTCAAAAAGTAAAATGTTTTCTCTTCCTTGTTATCAGGAAAGGAGAGCAGGGAGAAAGGTCCTCTAGCATTTTCTACCTACCAGTGGGAGATGTTTTATATAAAATATCAAAGACAATACAAGAACCTTCAGTAACTTTGCAGAGTCTCTTGCTCTTTTCTCCAGACAAAAAAAAAAAAAAAAAAAGTGAAAAAAAGAAAGCAAAAAAAAGAGAGAGCAAAAAGAAATAATCCGATAATTCTGGAATTTTCATTGCATTTCGCATAAAACTCACTAAATTCTATTTCAAAGGCTTCTTCACATGTCATGGTTTGGGCCAGACTGGCCATGCTACTGTGGGATACTATTATTTCCAACCAGAAACATGATTTTCACCTACTGTGGCCATTAGCCAGTGTTCTCTCAGTAATCTATCCCTATCCTATTCTACCTGTCATAATACCTGATTCTAATCCTGTTCCACCATCCAGGCTGTCAAGCTTTTCTTTTTCCTAGCACGATTCAAATCCATGCTTTTACAGCAGACTCCCACAGTTGCTAAAGCTTTGTTCTTCTGATTCTGATTTTTATTTTTGTTTCCTATGTATTCTATAGAGTTTTGTATTTTATTTCAAGATTTATAAAAATGTGTATGAAGTAGCAGTGACTTAACTCTGGAGAAAAACAGATAGCATATACAGGCACTTAGAGATTTTCATTGCTAAGCAGTGATGAGATGGCTTATATCTATTTTTATATTATTCCATCCTATGCAGTAGGGTGAAAAAAAAAAAGAAAGAAATTAAAAAAAGAGAAATATTTCTGTTGTGCAAAAAGCAGATTTGTGCCCGGCATGCAATAAACCAATGTTACACGCTCAGGAGAGATATTGTATTTATTCAGGCCTGGGTGCTCGGTGGATTTTTCACAAATCAAGCACTCCCATGCCAGGTCTCTTGCTATATTTATACACAAAAGTCACAAGGTAGTACACTCCCAGTTACAATGTTTGGTTAGTAATTTACACATAACTATAATATCTGCTATGTCATACTTTTAATCATCACGCATGCGCGAGGGAAGGGTCTTCACCTGAGGAAGGATCTTCTTGACCTGTGGGTGTGTTTTTAAGTATTTTAATGAAGGCAGTTCACTTCAGGATACCTTAAAAGTAAGTTCTGTTGCCAAGTTGGCCAACTGGATTCTCGTTTTGCCAGGTTGCCATATAATTCATCCTGTATACAATCAATCCCAGATGTTAAGGTCCAGAGAATAGGGACTTCAAACAACACATTGTTCTGTTCATTATTAGTTAACTAAAGTTAACATTGACAATACTAACATAAGCTAACTTCTTAGGTCAGGATGCCCGACATCAATCCTAGCCTGAAAAAATTAGGTCCATTATTTACAGAAAATGCCATCTTCACATCTCATACTAAACTGTAAATAACATCAGCACAAGATAACGCCTCTTTAAGGCAACACTAGAACCATGAATAAGAAAGAGAACAACTAAAAGATCAACCGAAATTCAAGTTAACAAGCAAATTACTTACAGCATGACAGATCCAGTCTACGTACATTCTGTAATTGGTGGTTATATATCTATATGTCACCTTGGTTTAAGTCTTAAAAGAGGTATGAGGACATCTGATAAGGCTGTTAAGTCTACCTGTAGCACGTGCAGGTTTAAATGGTCATCAGAGATATGAAATTACTCAATGAAATTTTATGGCCCATATTATGCAGGAAGTCAGACTATATGATTATAATGGTTGCTCTGAGACCAAAATTTACAAATCTAGGAAAAAAAAATAATATCGGTTTGAGCATGAAAGGGGAATCAACTGACAAATATATAGAACTGGCAAAGGAATTTCAAAAGAAATGAGCTCCTAAGTCTTTTAAACTCATTTGTAAATCTTAGCTAATGCTTCATGTCAAATCAAATCACCGTAATTGATCTTGTTATCTTACCCTAGAGAAGATGGCTACTTTTAAAGACAGGTTCAGAGACGTTTTGGAAGGACTGTTTTTTGTAATCTTCCACCTCTACAACTGCCCACTGCATGAGGTTAAAAAGGGAAAATACAGGAGAAC
The DNA here is from genome assembly GCF_965231255.1 of Vanellus vanellus. Taxonomy (NCBI): domain Eukaryota; kingdom Metazoa; phylum Chordata; class Aves; order Charadriiformes; family Charadriidae; genus Vanellus; species Vanellus vanellus. The sequence goes on from NC_138906.1 coordinate 107,865,059, forward strand.
AAAAACATTTGAAGAAAAATTTGTAGCCTATGGAGCATACTGAAATATAAACACTCTGACTTCCAACATTTGACTGCTAGAGGTGAATAATGTACATTCTTTTGAAAATAAGCCTTTTCTGTTTGCTGTTTTTGATATCTCATATTCTTGAATTTGTTTAGAAGTGTACTCTGAAACGTACATAAGTTTTTTCAGGTATTAATTCCTTTCTTGGAAGCTGAGGGTTGCCTGAAATAGAAAGAAAAACAAATAAAATAAATTTATGGTTGTTCAAAGCTGCTCAGAGCTCTCTAATGCTAAAATAAGATCTAATTTTTATGATTTGAAGTATATTTAAATGTAACTACATTCATAGCCCAAAGCTATGGACCTTGGAGTATCTTCTTTACCCTTTTCCAAAACATACCTTCCTGCCTTGTAGTCACATATCAGCCTTGGCACCAGTTTCTGTTAAGGAGCCACCTATGTGCCAACAGCTTTGAAGCTTTAATTTCTGTTTACAAATCTGCATTACAGCTAAGTAATTCATTACAGTTTGATTGTGTTTTTTTTTTTTTTTAATAAAAGGCAAAGGGGCCCAGCTGCAGATATTGAGATACTGTCGAAAGAAGTAGCCAAATGTGACAGTTCTAATTTTTACAAACGGCATTTTTTTTTATGAATTCATTTACACTGAAATTTAATCTGGGTGTGATATGTAATCCCTGATCTTGTTTTTCTAAAAATGTTTTCAAGTGTTAAGTGATCAGCTAAGTTCTGATTACCAAATGCTGGGAAAAAATTAGAGCTCTTAGCTCAAAAGCTGTTATTCATAGAAGTCTGTGATGTATCTGAGAGAAAAAAGATGGCACATTCTTAAATGAAAACATTTACACAAGTCTTTAATAAAATACATTTATAAAGTGCTGAGTGAATCTGCTTTTACTGTGGGAAGATTCTGCATATACTCCTGGTGTTTCAGTTCATTAGCCACAGGTCTCTGCCTTCTGCAACCCAAAGAGATTTGGTTCCTTGATAACAAGTGTATCCGTTCTTTAAATTAAAAAGCCTTCTTTTTTATTTTTCTTTATTGTTCATTCCCTTTCCTCCATGGCAACAGACATGTCGGTGCAAAAAACAGGAGAGTATCCTAATATTCAATATGCTTTTCTTTCACTGAGGTTGTTTTTTTCTCATCCTCTAGCATTCTACGTTTTAGAATCTTTATGGATCCCATCAAAGGAGTTCCTGTAGATTTAGAAAGCTGACAGAGCATGTATCTACTAGAAAACTGATAACTCTCCCTATGACATTAGCTCAAGCTTACACAAACTGAAGAAATTAGGAAAAGCAAAGGAAAAATAATAGCTTTCAAATAGCATTTTTTTTCAAAATACTCAAATTGCATACTCTTTCCTTTCATGTCTTAAATGGACAGAGAAGTATTTTAAATTCAGTAGAACTTATTTAGTTAATTATGCCGGGCACTTTATACAGATATATCACTTAGTGAAGAAAGTAATGAAATCTAATTTTTTAAATAACTTTGCACTTTCCTTTCACTTTCCTTTTTCAGAGGATAAGACCAGTTGTTACATAGGAGAAATGCATAAATGTTGTTTATATAAGGAAAGAATAAGCTTGGGAACTTGTGTTTGGGAACTACATAAAAATCTATTTTGGTGATGTATATTCAGAGATGACTATGGGAAAATGACATCTAGAAAGACTCAAATAGTCTGTTGCAACGTAGCCTTAAAATAAACACACAGGCAGCGCTATATTTGCCACAGGAATACTGTGAAAAAACAGATGCTACTACAATAATCCTTTAAAAAGGAGGAGAAAAAAAAGAAAAAAAAAAACAAACCCAAAAAAGGTAAAAATGAAAAAATAAAAGAAAAAATATATATCTCAAAACAATATCAGAAGAATTTTAAAGGGGTAACTCACAGTGTTCTACTCAGTTTTTAATAAAATCTTGTTATCTGAAGTATTAGTAAACTGTTAATGAACTATATGTCTTACCACAGCAAAGCCTGTAAATCAATAGTGCATATATGAGTATGAAGGGTTGGGATAGATATGAAATGGAAGGTGAAGAACATTTTAGCTCTCTTATGTGTTCTTCTCCTCATTGCTTCAGTACATATACAATTCATTTGATGAGATGGAAAAAGTGACTTAGAAAATGATGTAAATATTCACCATCTTCTTTCTAATAAAAGAAATTATACTTGGCAAGGGTAATCAATTTATGATTAATTAAATTTCTACTGTACTGTTTAGCACGGCTCCATGATTCTACAAAAGATCAGAGCTTTGACATTCACGCAGATGAACTTGGAAACATAAAAAAAGCAGAAATGAAAAGAAAATATTGCATTCTTTCTCATGTATGCACTTCACCTCAATGTGCTACTGTGCTCCTTGTGTTTGGTATTAAAAATATACTTTATTGCAGGATCAGTGAAAAAATGCTTCAAGGGAGAGATTTTAAATTCAGAAATCAAGCTTTTGGCCAAATTTTTCCCCAGGAAAAAATTGTTGATTTCATTAGGACTGCATTACAGCAGAAGTTATCTAAATATCTAAAGGAAAGCAAAAAAAAAAATAATCTTATGGGGGAGAACAATGCAACAGAGAAATCCACACCTAGAAAAATGTTATTGTTCTCATGGTTATAGTTGATGTAATACTGAAGAAGAGTTCTGTCTCACTTCCTTGAAGGGTGACAGTGAACAGTTGCTATCCTTAGAGGTTAGCAACTGTTAGAGGTCTATCTTCAGACCCTTCTCCTTTAGTAGGCCCCAAGCAGACCACCTGGCAGTTAGTGTGTTATAACATAACAAAAGGGTGAGGAAGGAAGAATGAGATCTGTATTCCGTTATTGGACACTGGTAGGATTAAAGAAGAAGGAATGGAAAGTATCTGAAATTTCTATTTCCAGAATTTTTTTCCTTAGTAGGACAAAATGATAGTAAGAGGAAACAAAAGCTGCTGATATCAATTTTCTTCCAAAATAAAAACAAGAAGTAAGCCCAGTCAAGGCCTTCAAGTAGAAATCAGAGTTACTGAGAATAAAGAAACAGAAGTGTGTGGTGCTTTTGGTGGATTTCTTAGCACAAAACTTATACTGGAGAAAATAAATTCATACATGTTCCACAACACATAAAAAATTCATCCATTCAAGTGAGTTTGCACAACCACTTAATGAATATATACAAATAACGAAGCAATACAGAAATATCATACTCAGATTAAGAATAGATTTGCAAAATGAATATACTTTCAGAATGTTTACAGAAAGTCTTTATAGTCAATATTTTCCCTTTTGCCTGGACTGTACAGCATCCTGACAGAGCTGAAAATACAAACCAGGCTCTGGCCTGCAAGCAGTTATCTCAAAAGTGAAAGGGCTTTTTCTCCATAGCTTGGCTAAATCAGAAGTGAGACATGTAACTGCAGAAAAAAAAAAAAAAAATGTCAGTAGAGTATTATTATGTTTTTTCTGGAGACCAATGATCTCAAACAAACAATTCTTTCTAACCATGTACCTTTAATGAAATGGAAGAAAACAATTGCAGCCATGACACTCAGCTTCTTTACCAAAGGATGCTTCATTAGTCTCGCTTGCCCTGCTTTAGCAACTGATCTGCTGGACATAAAAAATCCCAGCTACCACTGGGAAACTTTTTTTTTGCGTTCAAATGAGTTCATTTTAAAATAATTTAATTTTAAGATAGATAGTTTGACATACTTTTTTTTTTTTTAATGGGTCTATTGAAAAACTAACTCCTGTTTTCACTCTGCAGCAAAATAAGACCTTTCTTTTTAAATGTGGGCTACACTACATTACTACTATGGCATTCTTTTTTAAAGAATAATTGACATTGTTCCCCCTTTTTTCCTTCCTACTGAAGATTATTTTATTTGGTTGTAAATATACTATAAATTTATCTATCACCAATTCTGGAACTGTTGTGTATGCATAGCAAAATATTATGTGATATATCAGAAATATTTTTTTAAAACAAATTACAGTAATTGAAAGACTTATGAGCATGTAAATCCCTATCAAGTGTGAGGAATAAGACTTGGGGTGAATCACCACAAGTTTGATGTATCGATACTGATCATGTGTATTCAATTTGGATTCCTTTTTGTTCTCATTCAATTTTATTTTTATTTCTGTTAGTGTTTTATGATGTGTCACTATCAAGTAGGCATCAGAAGAAAAACAGAAAAAAAAAACACCAACAAAAAAAAAACCACAAAAAAGATAGGAGAGTAAAAGAATCTTCAGTAATAGTGGAAATGTACTGATTACATTCTGATGGATAAGTGAAATGATGAGATTCCATTTATTGTTGATTCACCTATGTAGAAAAATCTAAAGTAAATCATTTGTCCTGAGGAAGAATTCCCCATTATCTCTGAAGTTAGACACACAGGAAATGCAATAACTTTAACTCCTTCAGGAAAGAAGTTATCATTTCATAGACTTACATAACATTACACAGAGGTAATGCTTCAACCAAAATAGGGGTATCATCATGTAAAATATCTTTTAAATATACTGCAATTAGTACAAGCAGTGTAAGTATCCTCCATAAGGAATAGGCATGTCTAGACTTTGCAAGCAGAAACATTTGAGTTGCCTCTTCCTCCTCTGAGAACTCTAAAATAGGCAATGAAGGTGAGGGACAGTATTAGCTGAATGTGAAGATATCAAACTTGTCAACAGATTGTCCACAGGCAAAGTAAGACGAAAACAAAACACAACCATGTTGTTTTGTACCTAGGCTGTGTTACATGAAGAAGCTGTGATGAATTTCCATACAAGAAAACAGCCCTTGAATACTGTTCAAAGAATGACCGTGCTGAATTCCAGTTCAAGACTTGCAATTCAACATGTCAGAGTCAGCTTGCTGTCCTACAGTCACAAAGACGAATTCTTTTGGAACCTGACCTTCTTTGCCTTGACCCTCCTGCTCAAGTTTTGGAGGCTGCCACTTCACACAACACCCAGGTCTTTTTTGGGGAACTAAAGAGAGATTATGTAGATTGTTTGTATTATAAAGAGACAAAGTGTAGAAACACCTTCACAGAAGTGTTTCTAATGCCAGCTCTCAATAGGAATCAACACCATCTCACAATTACCTTAGTATTAGGCCTTAATGCTATTCTAATTCAAATATTCTATTCACTTTCTGTGAAAATATAAAGACTGTTTTCAAGTAAAATTTTTTTTTTACCGTGAAAATTTTTAATGGTAAAACAGACTTACACACTGTTTTAAAAAATCAGAAAAAGTTTCTCAGGTTAGTTCTTTGAGATTTATGATCAGTTTTTCGTAGGTTTGTTTTTTTTTTTTTTGTTTTTGTTTTTGTTTTTTTTTTTCATCAACTTCATTTATTCTGTTCCTGACAGTGATTTAAAAGTATGCAAGTTTTAATAAGAAGTTGAAATTTGCTACTGTCACTGTATAGGATCCACTTCAAAGTAATGTTCGTATTAGCTGAATATGCTTTGCCACCTTTCAGAATAGGGCAACATCCACTGCTTATCATCTATAAAAATGCTTTATGCAGAGATTTCTCATTTTTCAGGTGGTAAAGGAAAACCACAGAGTCTAATTCTCCATTATCTTGTACTTTTTTCTCTCATTACAACAGATGAGAAAGAAAGGAGATTTTATTTTATATTAAAATATTCAAAGAGGTATAATGGATCACAGAAGATGCAAATTTCTGTAGAACTGAGACCAAGGAAGTAATCTATTTAAACCCAGCCTGAAAACATATGACCCAGTCATGAGAAAAGTGACCATACTTCAGAAAAATACTTATCTTGGCAAAAGTTCATGTTAACTCAAGAACAGTAGAGAAAGAGATGCAATAAGGACTGAAGTCATCTTTTTGAGAATAAAGATGGAATAACGTACCTTAACTGGTAATGTTGAGGTATGTCCTAAAACCTGCAGTAATATTTTAAGACTTAACGTTTGAGGAGGCATCACTAATCCCCACAAAATGTAGAAATACCTTCATACCTGTGATTCTTCTGTATTGTGATGTACTTTATTCATTTGATAGTGATGTCAAAACACTTGCAATGGGCATAAACAATGCAATATTTCCTATCTGGTTGCTCTCAAAATCCCTTGGGATTTGGTTGACTTTCTTCAGCTTTAGCAATGGTACTTGAAACAGATGTTAATTCTGCCATAGAGTTACACAGGTTGCTAGACAGCCTCAGGGCCCTACCATCTGACATGCATATTTTGGTCTGAATGTATTTTAGTATCGCACTTACAGGGCACCCACTTTCTTCAGCATGAAAATAAATGGTAAACTTTGCCTTAGGAAACATTACTTGGATATTTTCAGCTTTACAAACAGTTTCAAGGAGTTCACTCTTTTTTGGTCACTATTATTCCACCAGGCTATGTTGATATTTTCTTAAGAATGAAGCTTTGTGTATTCACGCTGAGATTAGCAAACACCAATAAACAGAGGACAACGCTGAAGCATGCAGTTCCCAATAATTTAGCACTTCGATGATTAAAGGGATGTGAAACTGTTAATCATGCAGTGTAAGTTTCCATGAAAAACAGCTGCAAATGACAAATTCTGCTTCAGGTCAGAAAAGAAATAAATATCTTAGGCAATGACACGCACAGCCCAAGAGAAGCTGTCCTCTAATACACACAATAAAAGAGAAAGATGGAAAAACAACTATGGTTTTAATAGTTTGTTCTCCTCTGTCAAAATAAAGTACTGTAAGAATTCTTCTTTAAATACATAATAAGGTTGGTCAAGGGGTGAAATATTTAGAAGAACTGATCTCAGCAGTGGGGAAATGGAAGAAAATATGACATTTTACATACAATTTAAATATTTAAACGACCCATTCTCCGGATTTGCCAAAGACGTCCAATTGTGGTTTGTTGAGTTTCTGGAAAAAAAGACTTTGTTCTCAGTATAATTGTGCCTTGGCTTATGATCAACTCGTTTTTACCAAAAGATTCCGTAACATCCAAGCGAAGAAAATCCACAGAAACTAAGCATAAAACAAAGTAGATGCTTTAGAAATTTTACTCTATGGATTAAGTGAACTTTTTTACCCTTCAGACAGATAGGCAGCTAGGTATTACAAATATCACATTTTTTCATGTGATTGCCTGAAAGTTTCCTTAAAATAATTTTCAGAGCCATTTGACCTACTTCTCTTAAACAAGAGGAAACTTTGGAACAATTGCCTCAGTATTCCTAAAGCAGCCAATCATCTTGAAAATTCATGAGTCTAAAGATTAATGCTTAGTCTTTAGGGAAACAAAGTGGCTTAATTACATAGGGAAGTCTAATTCTCCAAAACTTCTGGAACATTTTTGGACTTATTTTCAAAATATGTCTTCTTACTTCTTTCACCTTTTTTTCCTTCCTGTCTTCCCACATGGAGTTACAGCTGTAACACCATCTTCATTTGTGTTTATAAGAGAAGCCAGAATATTTTGAGAGTTTCTAACAACATTTTAAAATGTATATGTCTGGGCACTTAGAGGTGACACAGCCAGTTCTTTCTTTTGCAAAATGGAAGTGTCCACCATTGCATTGAAATAGCATCACTTAAAGCAGCTGTGAAATCAGTTCTCCATTTTGTGCTGTAGTGTTTGCTGTTTTACTTTAATATTTATGGCATATTTTGGTATATTTTAGTATATTTAGGTAATGGTACTAATCTAACTGAGCAGAATCTTCTCAATAAAAGTGTTCAATGTCCCATCTACTCTTCTATATCCTTATTGTGCAACACAGAATCAATATTTTGTCAGTTGCCTGAGAAAATGACAACATTTTCACATTCCTGTAATAAAGCACAGTGTTTTCTGTACACATTCCTATGAGAAAGGAATCAGTGAATTTACAGAAATCTTGAAAAGAAATTGAGAACAATGAAAGTAAAACTGGTAAGACTGTAGATGAGGGAGACGTGCTTAAAAGAAAGCACAAAATGTGCAGAAAAGGAAGAGTAATGCAAGCAGAGGCACTTTAAAGGTATTCAATCAGTTTATCTACTCTAACATCCTTTGACTTTAACTTCATGAGCTGTTATTGTCAACATACGTCTCCTTTTATCTCAATAATACTCAATCACTCAATCTAAACTAAGAATCTTTATGCTAGAATGCTCTGCAAAGAACACCTTGGGGCTTTTGTTGTTGATGTTGCTTAGGGGATTTTTGTGGGGTTCGTTGGTTTTAAAGCAGTCACTACAAAAATATAGAAATCCATGTTCTATTACAATTAAAATGCAAAGTTATCATGATACCAATAATAAATGCTTTGGATAACAGGTCATAAGAGCACTGTCAATAAAAGGTGAAATAAGCACTATAAATACAAAAAAAATAGCAAAGCAGGGGCCTGCCTGCCTGCACAGATAAGCTTGTATACAGCTTTAGCATCACTGAAAAGTAAATCAGTTCTGGTATGCAATCGGCTGTCTAGGAGAAAAATCCCAACAAATTTGCTGTTAAGAGCATTTAAGTAATTTAATTTATGTGATCTTTGGCTTTATACCATATTAATGGAAACTAAAACCAGTCCAAGAAGTACACAATTCTAAGTGCTAAATTCATTATAATGGACATGGGTCTGTTGCCTGATCAGAGGGAGGCGTTTGCTGACATTTGAAGTGCCCTACAATGTACAACCCATCTTTCCGTAGCTGGCAACGGAGACACAGACTCTAAGGGAGACCCAGTCTGTGCTGGTGACTGGAGACTAGATATGATTTTCTACAATGTGAGAAATAATACCAGATGTCCTCGTGTTGGCTGGCAATCGAGCCTGGTGCTGACAGCAAAACATCTCCTTGTAGAAGCTTTGTTCTCTTTCCTCAAAGTAACATTTCACGTCCAGTCTGCAGTCCAAGCTATCATTTTCTGGCATGATATATGGGTGCAAAGAATTCTTTTTCATATACATAAATGTCACTGGCCATCCTTTCCTCCCCTCACAATTATGAGCATGCCAAATATATGGATGCAACAAGAAATTGGCCACCAATTTTTCTTGAAATTTTGGAGTAACTAGCTGATTTTTAATAAACCACTGAAAGTGGCACGTGGATTTGTTCCTTGGTGTTAACTTCAAGTTGTTCTAACTTAAAAAATAGATAATAATTATGTAGCATATCAGCTCTTCCTGTTTGCAGCAAGATGCTCCCTTCACCAGAGGCTACAGAAAGATGATGAAAGAATAACTGTTCTTGCTGGGGGAATTCAGAGGTTGACATATAGCTCCAGAGTTCACCTAAAGACAAATATTTGTCTTACTTGAATGTCATTCATTATTTTGTTAGGAGAAGAACATCCTATCTTGCACTGGAAGTTTGAGAAGCATATATAAAATAAGTAAACCCATTTGCTGTCAGCATTCATGAGATGAAGAATAAATAAAATTCCTGAAAATAAGCAGAATATTGATAATGCTAAATAAGCACAACAAAAAGATACATCTGATTTTTACAATGAAAGACTGCAATACAGGACTCAGATAGTGAAAGAGACATCTCTGTGTTGTTTTTTGGTTGTTTTTTTTTTTTTTTTTTAAATTCTAGTTAAAATTACTAAGTCTCTAAAGAACACTAAATAGTAGAATATATTAATTGCAATGAAACCTACTTGTGAGGAAAATGCTTAGTAGCAGATTACCCATCATGGAACTCAGCCAGGCAGCTGTTCATTTTGTTAACAGATGTTCATTTTTCCAGTCCTGCTAATCTTGCAAGTCATTTTTCCCTGAAGTCCAATGACAAAATCTGTAACATCCACAATTAATTCCCAAAGCCATATAAGGGCTGAACAACTTGCTGGTGTTTGATTAGAAGGGAAGAGTAATAAACAGGAAGTATACTGTTCTAGAGTGAAATGTTTTCTTATCACATACTTTAATTTGGGAAATCCCTGCAAGAGAGTTACCTATGCTTACATTTTCCTAAAAATTGGCTGTCAGTGAAAAAAAAAGTCAAAGCATCTTATAGAGGTGTAAAATGAAAAATGGTTAATTTAACAATAATTTGTTCTAAAATTTTTATAAATTGTTTTCAAAATGTCATATTTCTTTTTATTTTACCTACTAAATGAACACAGAAGGTATTCAGTTGTGCTTCATTCAAATGTTTAATTAATAGAAAGGAAATCACATGATTACAGAAACAGCTCTACTCCAGAAAGCTTTTGATCATGCCTTTAGTCAGCAGACAAATCAAAGTACCTGTGTATATCCTGATGATGTCTCAGTCACACAGGACTGAGTAGTAGTAGAAGTAATTCAGCATGGGTGGTTAACCAAATTATGCAAACTAAATATATTGCCGACAGAGATACTGCCATGTAAAAAGCCTGCATTGAACTGAACTTTTAATGAGACCTTCGTTGTAAAGACTACTTATATTTCAATTTTAAAATAAATCATAAACCTAACGACAATGATTTTGATGATGATAATATTAATAATAATAATATTAATAATCATTATTATTAATAATGACTACATTGATTATTTTTTTCTATTCTGCTTTCTTTTCTTCTGCTTTTCTTTTTCCTGATAAAACTTTTTAGAGCTGTACAGCTCTAAATGTTTACCAAACATTTTCTTTGTTTGGTAAATGTGCTGACTCTTTCTGTCCTAAATTTGCCAATATGCAGCTTCTATGAATTTATCAAATCCCCAGGCTGAGCTGCAATTTTCTAGTTCCTTCCAAATTCGAAAATCTCTGCTTTCCATATGGTGTGTAGTCCTGAAATTAACAGAGTCAGGTAAATGGCAATTCACATTGCAGCGGCCTTTGGGTTTTTAAATAATCAGGTAGTGTCCAAATTAACACAAAGGAACTGCATCAGCTATAACAGCATGATTTGATTACAATTCATATATTTCTTTTATATTAGCAGCTCTTCACCCCCCCCCCAAAAAAATGAATCATTCCACTTCCCAGGAATCCAATGAATCTGCCGTGGGGATGGTCTCTGTCTGCTGGACGCTGACAATCTACCATTGTCCATATTGACATAAACTGATTTAATATGAGATACCCTAATCTACCATAGCAGCTAGCAGCATTGAATGTGAGCATGAGGACACTTGAACAGATTCAGCCCAAACTGGTTTGGGTCTGGAAGCAGTCTGGTGAGTTCATACAGTGACAGGTTACTCAAATCTATTTTATTTCCAGATCTATGGGGCCTGTTGTGTAACTTTTACTTTGCTTGGACGGAATGCCTCCTGGCTTCATTTCAGATTGCATGATACTAACTAGCAACAACTGGCACAAATCAGGAATTTTTCAATCAGAATTTTTTGTCAAAACAGATTTATTCATTAGAACCTTTTACAGAAATATTCCAATGCCAATGAAGCTTTATTTAGTATGTAATGGTTCTGTATATAATTCCTAACAAATAAGAAGTGACCTCTCCAAAATAACTAATTAAGCACTTTACACCCCTGGTTAATTAAGTTGCTGGTTTGGAGAAAAAAAAAAATAAAAATGGTCAGGGACTTAAATCCGGGGTGTGGTCCTATCACTAGATTCTTTATAGTTTTATACACAGATTTCTTTCTTTTATTTCAGTCAAGTGGGTAATGTCTCTCTTTCTTTTCTGTTTAATCTTGAAATGTCATGGATTTAGAAAAATCCTTTTCCATTCAGTTGTAGTCGGAGAATTCTTTAGTTTATTTTGAGAAGGATAACATCTCTGATTTGTCTGGCCATAATCTGGGAAAAGACTTGTACAGTGCTGCATATATATATAATACCATTCATCTTTAACTTCAAAGTCTTTTATAAAATTTCCTATATAACAATATCTATTTACAAATAACAAATTTTTACACTATTAATTAGGATTTTTAAAATTAAGATTAAATGTTTAGACTCATTTGGGAAAGATACACGCACCCAGATGTTACCTCTGCTTTTCAAATTGCGGCATACATCCATGAATAATTATTTGGACATCAACTGAATTTACCTTCTTCAAATCATTAGCTGCAGTCAAAATTGGGAGAAAAAGTCCTAATTGCTTTAAGTTTCTCATTCTGCTATGTCCAAACAACTTATTGTGACAATTGTATGATCTGGATAGTGTGTAAAAACCCCAGTCACAACCAGATTCTTAGATGAAAAGTACTGGACATACAAAGAAAATCCTGAGATGAGAATCTTACAGTCCAAGTAATCGTTCTGTATCTTAAACCCCAATGATAATGAAAAAGAAATCTGTCTCCAAAAGACTTGTGGCATATCTTTGCACCTCATTTTCCAGTATGTCCAATCACCAAAAATGCTTTGTTTAGAGACACTATCAGCCCTCATGGTCTTTGCTTATTTGACTCAAGTAGGAATGATTCCACTGCACACTGGGGAAGAACTGACAAGAAAAATAAATTCAACTCCTACCCAGATACAACTATTCAGGTTTCCTATTTCATTATATTAAAGTCTTATATTCAGAGCAATGGGGCCAGGCCCAAAAATATCTGCTTTTAAACCTGTCAGATGAAGAGTTGTTGGGAGAACAGAGAGGAAATTAATCATATTTTCTGCATCATATATTATTCTCTATATATAGTCAATATAGTCAAGCTTAGTCTCTGATGTTTAGTTAGAGGGATTTGGCTTTCCCAAAACAAACACACAGACAGAATCCCCCAAACTATGAAACTGGACACATGGTGATTGTTGGTTTTAACTTCATATTCAACTAATATTTATGCAGCATTAAAAGAAATTCAATTTTCTCATACAGCTGGCCAACTTGCAAAATGTTTTGCGGTCAAGATTTATCTGAACTACTGTGATTTTTACTCCAAGTCATTCTTCTGTTCTAATCCTCCTTTTTTCTTCTTCTCATTTCTTCTCACCAGTAACAACAATATAGCTGGAACCATTGACATGTTTACAATGATGATAATTTCATGCTTTTTTTTGTGTCACATTTGAAATTTCAGTTTCCCTTCCCCTGAAACCACAGTAACTATAAGCTAGACTTTTTAAACTAGGAAGTCGAGTAATGCTGCTTTTAATGAAAGCCAAGTATATTGGCCCCTGGGTCTAGAGCTTTTAAGCAAGTGCTTAGCATCGCAACGTCTATTTATCATACATAAGAGCTGGCAGCTGTGGAATGTGTTTCAAAGGCAGTAGCTGTAAATATTTGTTAAAAGACTTTCAAAAAAAAGATAGAAAAAGCTATCAAAAGGTTTAAGAATAACAGATCTAGGTCTTAGCTCTGAAGTAGGCAGGATCCTGTGAAAATATGATGAAAATATATTATCGTAATTCAACCCAGGTGAGAAATGTAGGAGAAAAATAACTGGAGAACTTTGACATGAGATTTTTAGTATAGCATTAAAACATATTGGACATACACCAAAGCTGTCTAGTAGAGCTTATTGGATTCATTTGTGAGTTTAAAGTTTTATAACAGACATAAAATACAAGCACAATTATGCAGTACTTTATGTTTGCAACTCTTAAGCACAAGCTCTGCAGTATCTCTATGAATTAGGTGAATAGTACCAATGCAAAAACACCAACTGACAGCAATGCAAATAAATGAGAATAAAGGGGAGTGTGAATAACATAGTTGTAAATTGTTTCACAAAGAAATCCCCTGTTCTGAAAACTAGTTTATTTTATATAAGTAAACAAATCTTGAGCCTTTCTATAAGTGTTTGGAGTTGCATTTTCAATCACATCAATGCTACCTGTTCGCACACAAAAAATCTAACAACATAATTTAGTTCAACAAACGGTTTACCAAGGCAAATAGTGAATCTACTCAGCTCTCCTCAGAAAGCTAATAACGAAAGCTGAGCAAGGTGAGAATCATGGAATTGACATGATCACAGTTCATATATTAGATCTTGATTTAACAATCTTAGAATAGCATAAATAAGACAATTGAAATAAAATTCATCTGGCAACATGACCTACAACAAACCCTGCCTTTCCATTATCCTTTTTTTTTTTTTTTCCCCCAGAGAAAATAAGTATGTACAATAAATATCTAGATTTGTAACTCTATGAAGGCTTATATAAATGATAAGGTTTCCTTTGAAACTCACTGTAGTGAAGCCTAATTATGGCGCAATAATCACACTAGTATGATTGTATAAACTGAAAATTTAAAGTAACTTATTTTAGGCTACACTTCCTTTGTATATTTTGGAATCACCATGCTTAAAAATAATTCAGAATAAATAAAGCCAGTAAAACCTCATGGAAAAAAAATTAACCATCCTGGCAGGTACTGACTGAGAGAGGGAGTAGTATGATATTAACAGAGTAGTGAGGGAACGGGAAACAATTTAGCATCAGCTTGCAAATGATATTAATTAAAAATAGGTAAGACTCCCATCTACTTTTCTTTTGGATAGTATTTTCCTTTGATTTCTTTCAGGACCCTTTTACACTGTCTGTATTAAATGTTTCGCTTTCATCCTGGGCCTTTTATGATTGCTCTCATCTCTCTTCCATCTATCTTCTTCATACCCAAAGAACTTCTCCTACTAGTCCCCAAACCAATACATCCTGAAGTTTGCGGGACACCAAATTGTTCATATTCAGAGTCAGATTCCTTTTCTTTGAACTTATTTTTCCACCATATTTAAACACAAATTGCATTTCTGAAGAAAAAGATAATTATTGCTCTGAATAGATTGTTTGGAAGAGAATTGTTTCCAGTATTAACCTAAATATCTTTCAGAGTATATGTGACAATGATGTTCCTACAGACACTCAAAAAAAAAAAAAAGACTCAAATCAAATAAAACAAAATAAAACAAAACAAACAAAAAACAACCAACCAAATAAACAAAAAAACCACGACAAAATAAAACAGAAAAAGATAAGAAAATTCTGCTTCTCAAGATCAACATATGGAAGGCCAAGACCATCATTGAAAATCAGTCTCCTTGTTGATTGCTGATTATAAAACTTTCCGATTAAAACTGAAAAGAGGATTTCCTCCCTCCAGTTTCCCCTACAAAAGGAAAACATGCTTCCTGATTTAAATTGACCTTGTACAGTAATAGTTAATGCATTATAAATATAATGTAATACCAAAAAATGAGGTTGTATTTTCAGCAAATGTAGATTAGTGGAGATCCAGAAATGACGAGATCTGTTACATATAAAAAACAGAAGGATTAGCTGTTACTTGTATCCCTTGTAAACTGCATTATCCTACTTGATCATCTAGGGAAAATTTAGAGAAAATATAATTTTTTTTTTTCTGCTGTCTGAAATGCCAGAGTTATTTTCTTCCAGTTGACAAAGCAGTATTTACAAGTTTGAGACTCAGACTTGGATATTAGATAGTGCAGATGTGAAAGGCATAATTTTGTGAGAATTCTGCTTTAAATGGTGTCTTACCAACAGAGTGAGATGAAAGGCATGAACACAATCAGCCTAAGTATTAAAACCTTATGGATCACTCACCAGTAGAGCTGTGTGAGTGGTTACAATACCATTATTGGCTTTGCAGAGTGTTGGCTGCCTCCTGTGCAGCAGCTTTAAGATGGGAATAGAATCCCTTTTGGAATATTCCCTTGCACAAAAAGAGACATCATTCTGATCTAAATGTGCACATTTACTTTCATAAAATAAGACTACACTGTTATGGCTAGATAAATTCACTTAACCATATGTGCATGTCATTTTATTCTGCTTAAATACCACATGTTTCCCAGTCCTTAAGAAGCAGGTTATTCTCATGGAAGACTCTAAATTATTCCATTTGGAGAAAAGTATTCTGTTTTTATGGAGCTTCTTTTTTTTTTTTTTTTTTAAACTTAATTATAAGGAAAAGAAGCTATGCAGAAGTCGTCTTCTCTTAAGAAGTGTTTACAGACAGAATATTACCTGTAACGTGTAGTTTTACCATGCTGTTAGGTGACCTTTCAACTCAAGATCTCAGTAATGTACCTTCACAAACATAATCTACCTGTTACAAATTCTGCACACCTTTAATATTACTGCTTCTTGGAAATAAATACACAGATAAACCATATCCTCATATAGCCATTTCAAAATTGGTTTCAAGAAATTGCAATGAAGGATACACGTTCTACCTCCACCCACTTGAGATCTAACCAGGCTTATGAATATATATAATTGTATGTGAAAATCCAGGATTAGTATTTTTACTATGCTAGGCAACACAACATACTTATCTTCCAAGTAATTTACTGTTTAATGGCAACACAAAGCAAATAGAAAGAAGTTAGTAAACAAAAAGCATGCGACTAAAGTTTAAAATAACAGATTCAGAATACCGTAGGTCTGTGATTTTCATGGAGAGTCTGAATGCTGTACAGAAAAATGTCATATTTTTTTGGGGGGGTAGTTATGGTTTGTTTTAGAAACATAACCATTTTATTTAGAAAATTAGGAGAGAGAGGATGTGATGTAACTCCATTTCAAATCAATTTGAGCTGTGCAGTATTGCCAATATATCTCTGGTGAATGAGGCATGATGAAGTTAAATGAGTTGCCTAAGATTGTAGGGTAAGATAACAACTGACATGGGAAACAAAAGCTAACTTTTTGGCTCAAGTCTACACTGTAATACTGTTCCTAATTCCATTTCCATATCAACTCACTGTGAAGAAGAAAAAAGCATTACAATGTCTAATGCTGAGAGAGAGCAGCAAGGCTTTTAAAAAATAGAAGAGGCTTTGTTCACAGAAACATCTCTTGTATTTGTGAGTGGCTACGAAGAAAATATTTTATAGTAAAAAATTCAATACACAAAGACATCAGAGTAGGGAAAACAACTCGACTATATCTCAGGTGGCTGCATGATTCAGTGCATGGCAAGAATCACAAACGGATTCTCTTTTCCTACTTAAACTTTTCTCCCTTTAAAAATTTACTTACTTTCCTTCATGAAGTCCCAGTTGTCCTGAGGCCACCTGTGAGCTCTGGAGCTCCGGACAGCTCTCAGACAGGCTCTCTCCTTTCACATTAACTGCAGCTCTGTGCTGGGACACCAGCTCCTTGATCATCCAAAGATGTGGTTGGCTGGGAACCCCACCCTGAGCATTCATGATTCCCTCTCTTATTGTGCTGCCTTCTTTGTCTGTTGCCAGCTATGCCAGCACTGTCCCAAATACTGGAACTTACCTGTTCAGAGGTAGCATACAACCCCTTTTACTGTGGCCAAGTAAGGTACTTTGGTGTGACCTCTGCTGCAGACTTTTGCTGTGCCAGAACACTTAAAATAAGAATTTCCACTCCTCTTTTGCTTTGCTGCCCTTCATCTGAACAGGACAACAATGGGTTCATTTATGGGGCTTATAGAAAAAAAAAAAAAGCAAGAAAAAATAGTGTGATGTGTGTCACGTAGCACAGAACTTTCTCTAGGAGCGGTCTCTACAATCCATACATTCAAAACAGCCTAAAACGTTCCATTGGACCCTTCCTATGTCAGTAGAAGGCAAACATTGATAAATAATCCTGATTAAGGTGGTATTTCCCACCTAATAAAGCAGTTCGAATAATCACACCCTTTATAGATCTTCATAAAAACAGTACATTCCACAGTAAGTGGAATTTTAAATATTTTTTATTTCTCGGTTTATGAACATATGCTGGAGATAGACCAAGCAAATCATGGCTTCATGATAAAGTAAACTGACTTCAATTTCTACTGGTGCAACTGCTATCTTTGCGTATCATATTTCAAAGTCTAAAAGAAAAAGTACATTTCTGGAAGAGTACTGCAGGTAGAAAGCATTTTTCTGAGACTGGCTCCTGCAGCTCATTGTAGCCATCATCACAGAGAACGCAATAGATATATAATATTTTTATATATAGCTGTCTCTATACACTACAGTGTTCTGTTCCCTTCTCTGACCTTATCCCATTATTTTTATATCTTCTCCTTCTAATTTAGATTCAGCCAGTCTATTAACCTGCATACCTGTCTAGACTGCTTTAACCACACACTTGGAGAAGGCAGAACGTCAGAAGGGAATGAGAAGGGAATGCTTTCTCTCCCCATCTAATTGCACGATGGGATTCTGACCAAGTTGAACACAAATAATAGAGGAGATACCATTTTGCAGTGTCAGCCCACTAATAAATCAGAACAATGAAAGATTCTATTAAATCCATTTCTGAAAGTATGCAGAGTTTCAGAGTCCTAGAACAAGTACATCCTCTAAACACAATAGCACAACTTTGCAACCTCCATTGCCCTCCAAAGTGTCTTTCTGAAGAATAGTAATTTGTCTTCAGTTTTCTAGGACATATATTGTATGGTCACTTACTTATTTTAATTGAAGCACAGACTAAGGGTCTTATCTACTGATTCTTCATTAATAAATGAATGATTAAATGTAAGCGTGTAGTTCATACAGAGTAAATGTTAGACCTAGTCCATAAACTAGAATCTCATCCTGCTCCTGATTAAGCTAAATGTCTTCATTTTTACCGTGATCAAGCAATAACTGTGAGTATGATTCCCTGAAAACCTGCATGCATGCACTGTTCCTAGACATATGTACACAATTCACAACACTGATGGAAAGAGCAGACATGACTGACTCCATGAATAGAAACCATATGTTTCAAAGAAGTTAAAGGGTTAAGCACTAAGTTCAAATAGCACTTGTAAGACTAGATTTATATTTAGCTGATAGTCATCAATACACGGTTTTCTTGGTTCCCCAAAGAGATGACACAAGACTGGATGATAGGTAGTTTTTATTTAAGGTGCCAGTGGATGATCTGATCCTGCCCTGCTGGAAAGAAACAGGTAATCGATTCCAGATCTGCCCATGTCCCAAGCCTCTACTGACAGTGCCAGGCAGATCTGTGTCCACCACTGTTAACGCTGACCAGCACGTGTTTCATGCATGCTTGGCTACATCTAGAATAGGTTCAGTCCATGCACTGTATTCATATTTTGTTTAATCTGCTATCACAATAACTTCCTACAGGTAGATACTAGAGTTGATTCCTCACCTCTGACTCTAACATTGCCATGCTCTTCTGTGCAAATCTGTATTCCATTGTAAATGTAATGCTTCTGCTGATCTATGCTAACAGAGGAATAACCATACCAATATTAAGTTTCCTTTCCTGAAAATATCCTGTCATCAGTGAGAAGCATGGATGTTCATTAGTTCTTAGGACTTAGGTTTGAGGCAGAGTCTTCCTGACAGAGAAGTCACAAATCACCCTTGGTTTATGTGTCTGAGTATGGCAGACTAAGGGTGGTGAATCATATGCAACTAGCCAGACATTACTTACTTCTTTCCAAGACTATTTACAGAACATCTTATAATATCCATCTGTAATAGCTTATCTCTTGTGACTGGTATCTTTTATCAAGCTCAACTGTAATCAACATTCAGCAATATGATGACAGATTCACTATGTGCTACCATTAACCCTCTGGCTCAGTTCTGTTTGCAAAAATAGGTCTGACTAAGTGTAATCAGAAGCATTTGTGAACTGGTGTTAATTATGTTTGTCATAATTAATTCACCTGAGGTGTGCTTTCAAATTTGGAAATAAATGAGAAATAGAAAGAAGTGGCTGAGAGCAATGAAGAGGAAACTGACCACTTTGAAATGTAATCATATTCGGTACGTTGCTTGAGTATACTAGAAGTGTTCAGTTCCAATCATATTTATGGTTTCAGCTGCCATTTTTTGTTATTAAGTCATCAATTATTTTTTTTTATTGCCGCCAGGTGAGTAACTTCATCTTATAATAATGAACTCAGATTTTAGTCTTCAGCATCAATTTCTGTAGTCTATGCATATAGTATCTTTTGTCTGATACAGCCCCAAAAAACATAATTGAATGCATGTTACAATAAAGTCACATTTTTATTTATAAGACATCATCTTTACATTGGAGTGGATATTTATACTAGAATCCTCTGAACGTCCTTGCTAACCAAGTGATTCAGCATGCAAACAGACTGAAGCTGTCATGGTCAGTGAGTTACTGTTGGTTAGATGAGCTGCAATAGCAGATTATCTATTTCCTTTCAGTACATTTAAGTCAATCAGTCAAATGAGTTTAGAGTAACTGAATTTACTCCACAGCTGACTGAGGCCTGTAAATTAACCAGACATTAAAGGTGTTATGATAGAGTATCTTCACTTATCTTTAATTATTTTTCCTGGCCTGATATTCCTGATATAGCCTTAGTTAATTGTGTCTCAATAAAATTTCATTCCCTCAAAAAAGACAAGTATAGTCTTTTGGTTTAGAATATCTCCTTTAAAAAGTCATAGAAGTCAACCAAGGCATGACTTTTCAATAAGAACATGCATTTTATACCACTTCTTTTTCTTCTTCTTTCTTTTTCTTGGAAGGATGCAAAGTAAAAACAAATTCCTGCATCTTCATGGCATCCCATAACTTCAATGAGTTTTTAAATAAAGCTCATTGTAGGATTGGTATCCAGGTCTGTGAAATTTCTAAGAAATCTGTTGGACATTTAGTGAAAATACCTTAAATAAACTAGTGGAAGGGTTTTTGTATGTGGTCTTTTTGTATGTATGTTCTGATAATCATATCACTTTGTTCTTTCAAATTTGAGTTGCATACTAAGAATTCATGAAATGGGGCTAGGTGGGGATTTTAATTAGTCTAAATGAGATATACTTAGACAAACTAATTTTAGATCCATCCAAAAAATAACAACAAAAGGAAACAAATCCCAGACTGGCAAGACTGCATGCTATTAGTGTATGCTGAGCAATAACCATACTGCTACTTCTGAAAGAGAAAAACGTAAGTTATATCCAAATGTAAATATAACTTCTTTATTCTTATTATGAGTAACAAAGACATCCTTCTTTGAATGCTATATGATAGTTTTACACGCTTAAGTAGAGCAATTAAATAGAAATTGCCTTTTTAGGGCACAAATATATTCACTGCCTAAAATGTATTCACCACCTAAAATATATTTACCTAGGTATATTGTGTTGTGGTGGGTCAACCTTGACCGGCTGCTATGTGCCCACCCAGCTACTCTCTCACTCCCCTCCTCAACAGGGCAAAGGGAAAAAATATGATGAAAAGGTTTGAGGGTTGATATAAAGATAAGGAGATCACTTACCGAGTACCATCACAGGCAAAATAGACTTGACTTGGGGAAAATTTATTTAATTTATTCCTAATGAAAATAATTTGGATGGTGAGAAACAAAGACAAAAACGAAAACACTTTTTCCCCACTCCTGCCTTTCTTCCCATGATCAACTGCAATCCTTCATTCCTGACTCTTATACCTCCTCCCCACCCAGCACAGAGTGATAGGGAATGGGGGTCCTAGTCAGTGGACAACAACTCCTCACTGCCACTCCTTCCTCCTTATGCTGTTTCCTTGCTTTAGCATGGGGTCCTTCCCACAGAATACAGTTCTTTGTGAACTGCTACTTCCCATGGGCTGTAGTTCTTCAAGAACTGCTGAAACATGGATCCTTTCCACAAAATACAGTCCATCAGGCACAGACTGCTCCAGCATGGGTCCCCCATGGGACGTGGCTCCTGCCAGAAAACCTGTTCTTGTGTGGACTCCTTTCCAGAGCCAAAGTTCCTGCTGGGAGACTGCTCCTGCATGGGCCTTCCATGGGCTGCAGCTTCCCACAGGGCGTGTCCACCAGCTGTGGTGTGGGTTCCTTCACAGGCTACTCCACTGTGGTCCTCCACTGTGGGCTACAGGGGCACATCCTACTTCACCACAGTCTTAATCACAGGCTGCAGGAGAATCTCTACTCCGATACCTGGAGCACCTCCTCCCCCCCTACTTCTTCTACGGCCTTGGTGCCTGCAGGGCTGGTGTTCTCATATTTTTCTCACTCTTCTCTATCACAGTTTCTACACAGTGTTTTTTACCCTTTCTTCAATACGCTTTCCCAGAGGTACCACCGTCTTGGCTGAGGGGTTCAGCTGTGCCCTGCAGCAGGTCTCTTGGGGCTGGCTGGAACCGGCTGTGTCTGGTTTGAGGCAGTCCCGGCCTCTCCTCACCAAGGCCTCTGCAGCCTCCCGCTGCCAGCACCTTGCTACATAAACCTAATATATGTGTTTAGATATGATTGTTAATTTTCTTCCTTGTATATGCTTTGATCTCCATGTGTTAAGTACACCTTCTACAACTTTACAAACATCAACATTAATTATAATTGTATAATATATACTCAGAAATCACAATCAAGCAACTGTAAATGTCTAGTATGTCTGTACAAAAATGTTATTCTAACTTATTCCTGAAAAAGTAATAAATTCAGTAGAAAATATTTTTAAACAACTTGTTTACTTCCAAATTTTAGCAAGTATTTTGTCAAATACTAAGAAGAACCCAACAGAAATGCAAATCATGTGATATCTTCGGAGGAAAAATGCAGTATATGAAGGGTGAAATAGGAGTAACTAAATAATGCAACTCAAGTGCTTTAACTGCCCTTATAAAGTACAAGGCAACTTGAGAGTTGAAATAAAATAAAAGGAAGAATCTCTTAAAGGTTCATAGAATTCATTAAATAATAGGTATACTGTTCTTTGAGTTCGTATTACAGATATCTGTCTCCTATTTTAATGTAAAATAATGTTATCAATTGATAACATGAGAGTTGAAATAAAATAAAAGGAAGAATCTCTTAAAGGTTCATAGAATTCATTAAATAATAGGTATACTGTTCTTTGAGTTCGTATTACAGATATCTGTCTCCTATTTTAATGTAAAATAATGTTATCAATTGATAACATGAGAGTTGAAATAAAATAAAAGGAAGAATCTCTTAAAGGTTCATAGAATTCATTAAATAATAGGTATACTGTTCTTTGAGTTCGTATTACAGATATCTGTCTCCTATTTTAATGTAAAATAATGTTATCAATTGAACCTGAGCTTGAGGTAACCAAACAACACACAGCTGCATCGTTAAATTACCAGAACTGCAAGCTTCAGTTCATTCCCTGTAGAGAAACAATCACTGAAGTTTTGACCCTGACAAATAATTGATATTCCCCTGTATTAACAGGTCTTGAGTAATAAAAAATATCCAGCTGTAGTCCTAAATGTCAGAAAGGAAATCCTGTATTAGTGATGCAGGTGACATACTTGGTAAGAGATTTAGGAAATCTTGGACTAGAAGAAACAAAAAAACCCTGACATTTGTAATAATCAGGTGTGTTCTTCAACTATTTTCTAGTCAGCCAAACACATAACAAATCCAACACAAAGTGTTTCCAACCTTAAAACGCAGCATATTCTTTTTTGTTTGTTTGTTTGTTTTCCCCTCCAAATAACACTCTACAGAAATCAAAACATATAGACAGGTAGGATTCTGTTGCTATAGTTAAGAAAAGCGCACAACAAAATGGCTCATGAAATGCTTTTAAAGAAACAAAACTGCTATGGAACAACAACAACAACAACAAAAAGGATATTCACATGGGTTAATAAGTTATGAAGAAAAAATACAGAGAGTAAAAAAAAGAATTGCCAGGGTGCAGATAGTGTGGATATGATCAGAGAAGACTCACAGGGATTGTAGTGGAAGCAGCTAGACATAACATACGGAAAAATGATCAGGGTGAGAGGGAGTGAAATGATGATGTTCTCATTTGATACTAAATTTCTCAGGATAGTAAAGACAAAAACTAGCTGTGCAGTACTGCAGAAGACCATCACAATATTGAGCGATGGTGAATTAAGTGACTAAAGGGTGAATTAAATTCAACATGAAGAGATGCATATTTGCCAAGAAAGGAAATAGAATTTTAAAAATTATTAGAATGAATCAAACAAAGGGAATCATAGAATCATAGAACCATAGAATTTTTTACGTTGGAAAGGACCTTGAAGATCATCAAGTTGCAACCCCCCTGCCATAGACAGGGACACCTCCCACTAGACCAGGTTGCCCAAGGCCACATCCAGCCTGGCCTTGAACACCTCCAGGGATGGGGCCTCAAAAACCTCTCTGGGCAACCTCTTCCAGTGCCTTACCACCCTCAAAGTGAAAAACTTCTTCCTCATGTTCAATCTGAACCTGCCCTCTTCCAGTTTAAAGCCATTCCCCCTCATCCTATCGCTACATGCCCTAGTAAAAAGTCCTTCCCCAGCTCTCCTGCAGGTCCCCTTTAGGTACTGGAAGGCCGCAATAAGATCTCCCCAGAGCCTTCTCTTCTCCAGGCTGAACAGCCCCAACTCTTTCAGCCTCTCAATACAGGAAGCATCATTACAAGCATCATCAATACAACAATACAGGAAGCATCATTCTGCCACTTAATAAATCTAAGGTGCAGTGACGTTTTGAATACTACCAGCAGATTTTTCCCAGATCTGTCCCGTCTCAAAAAAGCATGTTGTAAAACTGGAAAAGGACAATTGCACCTGTAGAAAAGTTTCACAGGAAGAATGATTAAACAGAGTAGATTCTTCAGCCTGAAAAAGAAATGACTGAACAGATAATGATAGGTATCTATAAAATAAATGAGACGTATAGAGATTGAATGGAAAATGACTATTCACTCTATCCTCTAATACAGTAAGTAAAGCTAGCAGGTGGTAGGTTCAAAATAAGAATTTGTTTCTTCACTGAGCATTACGAAGCTGTGAAATTTCTTGCAGCAGGTTCACAGGCTCATAGGACTGTCCAGGCTGGAAGGGAGCTCAGGAGGGCTCTAGTCCAAACTCCTAACAAAAGACCTTTCCGCTCTGAGGTTAGACTCACCAGATGAGGTGAAATTTATAAAAGGAAATTATATCATGGACTATTACACCCACCTACAACACCCCTTCCTCTCCCCTCCCCCATACCCAAAACCTCTGTGACTCGGAAAAGCTCAGAAGTGGTGGTGGATACGAGAGTCTTCTAGAGATGGACCACTGTGTGCTTGCTTTTATAATATTTCCTAGCGATGTGCTTTTGATGGAGACAAAAGTCCTGCTATACTGATCTTTTCCTGATCCAGTATAGTCTCTTTCATGTTCTCATGGATGTACTAGTAAAAAGTACGATTTAACAGAGGAATTGTTAAATAAATGAACAATATATTTGCCAAATGAAAAACTAAAAAGCTGTAATTAAGCACTAATGGGAAAGAGGTATATTATAAAGATTAAAGAATATATATGAGAACCAGGATGCCATTGCCAGTTTTGACATCAAGCCCATGAGAGCTGTGTCTTAATTGCCACTGAGACAGCATGCTGAAATAATTGGCTGTAACTGCAGATTCACTTTTTTTGTGATTTGAACTGCCTTTTTTTATTCGGCACACTGCTTAGATCTGGTTCTCTTTGGTATAATGTGAGGGCTGTAAGCAATTTTAAAAAGTCACTCTGCTGCCAGAGTTTAAACAGGTATTAGCTCAATGCAGCTGTGAATGAAGAAATGGTGACTAACTACTGCCATTTTGCAAGTAGATAAAGACTGCCGTGGACCCAATCCTGTACCTGCTGAGTTTCAATTTTAATTTCTTTTGGTGCTCAACAGCTCTCAAAAAGAGATCAATGGGTCAGCGTACAGGTGTGTAGTGATTACGTCCATCTTCGTTCTCAAAAACAGGACGTGAGTGAGTGAGAGAATACCTCTCCACTGGGGGTCACCTCATTACAAGCTTTAGCCTGAAGGCAATCAGCAGTATGTGTGAGCAGCCCAAGGAGCAAATGTGTATTGTCAGGTACATTGTAGTTTTACAGCTAGTGTTCAAAATACTGCAACATTTAAACTCTATATATGTAACATTCACAAATTTATGCTAAGAATGCTACAGTGTAAAAGCAAACACTCAAAAGTCAGACAGAAGTTACCAGAAATAATATTGTTTTTGTTCTAATTTAGCCCCTTTGGACATATATATTGTGTAATTATGTTGTACTTTCATACAATTTTCTAAGTATCCTTGCCTCATTCAGGGTAACTTTCATTCTCTGACTGTTCCAACACAACATCTTTATCTTCATTATTCAGTGTGCAGCCATATGCCTTGTTTGCTGAATATTATTCAAACTCTGCCTTGAAGGCAGAACTAATTTGTTTGTAGACTTTTCTACGGTATTTATTGCTGATATTACAGTGTGGCACAAACAAATCACTTGATTTTTACAGCACCTTTGGAAAACAAAATGTTATTTTCCTTTATACAGGAAAGCAGAGAAGGTCAGATGCACCTGTTAATTTGGAGTTCCTATTGTGGTGTGAATTCTTATACCATGTGACATTATATGGCATTTTATCTGTTCGATAAAAAGCTCTAATTACATTTGCTCCTTACTGCCCAGGCTTCTGATAAATCAAACCCTAAGACTCTCAGAAAGTGAAGGACGGATAGTGTGGTGACCCATAAGAAGTTTGATCAACATGACTTTCCCAGAACCATAGGATTCAGTGTTATAAAGAACAATCTATTTCCACATAGCACCATTTAAATGGCTATGTGTAAGACTTCTTTCTCTCTTCCATCTCTACTTTCCCTCATTCTGTTTACAACTTTCTGAATTCCTACAAACATTAGTTTCATTACATAGTCTTTGTTCATACCTGGAGCATGTCTGTTCTTTGCACTGCGTATGTATATGTGATAATGGATCCGGGATTACAAAGTAAAGCACATATACAAGAAGCCGAATTGCTGCAGAAATATCTCAAATGCAACAGTTTCTGACCTTGGAAAGATTTTCTATGATGGTGCAAAGTAGGGTGCAAAGATAGATTGAGGAATCACAGAATTGTTGAGTCCAGAAGGGACCTCTTGAGATCGTGTAGTCCAACTCCCTTGTCCAAGAGCAGCGTCTGCTAGAGCAGGTTGCTCAGGACCATGTCCAGTGGCGTTTCAAATATCTCCATGGATGGATCCTCCACAAGCTGTCTAGGCAACCTGCATCAGTATTTGATCACCCTCAAAAAAAAAAAAAAAAAAAAAGGTGTTTTCTTGTGTTCAAATGGAATTTCATGTGATTCTTCATTCCCTCCCATACACTGATAAGATCTTCTTGTGCCTTTTGTTTTCTAGGCTGAACAGTCTCAACTGTCTCTGCCTTTCCTCATATGAAAGATGCTTCAGTCCCTTTAATCATCTTTGTAGCCCTGTGCTAAACTCACTCCAGTAAGTCCATATCTATCTTGTATTGGGTAGCCCAGAACTGGACACAGCACTCCAGGTGTGACCTGAACAACCCTGAGTAGAGTGAAGGTTTACTCCCTTAACCTGCTGGTAATGTCCTTCCTAATGCAGAACACTGCATTAGCATGCAACATCCAAATGCTGGATGCCATTAACCTTCTTTGCTCTGAGGGGGCATTGATATCTCATGGTCAACTTGTTGCCCACCGGGACCTGAAGGTCCTTTGCTGCAAAGCTGCTTTACAGTTGGTTGTCCTCCAGCATGTACTGGTGCCTGGTGCAATTCCTCCCCACTTGTAGGACTTTGCATTTCCCTTTGTTGAACTTTATGAGATTCATCTCAGACCAATTCTCCAGGCTTTTGAGGTCCCTCTGGGATGGCAGCACAACCCTCTGGTGTATCAGCCATTCCTCCCAGTTTTGTATTATCTGTGAACTTACTGAAGATGTAATTTGTCTTAGTGTTCAGGTCATTAATGAAGAGGTTAAACAGTACTGGCAACAGCATCCATTCCTGAGGTACACAAGTAGTGACTGGCCTCCATCTAGGGGCCCCCACTCATCACAGTCCTCTGGGGCCAGTTCATCCAGTTTTCAGCTCACCTCACTGTCCACTTATCTAAACTCTATGTTGGCAGCTTGTCTACAAGGATATGAGAGACAGTGTCAAAAATCTTAATAAAGTAGAGGTAAACTATGTCCACTGCTTTCCCCTCTTCCACCAAGACAGTCACCTCTATTGGGTTGGCCAGATACAATTTCCCTTTCATAAATCCATTCTGACTACTCCTAATCACCCTCTTCTGCACATCTTTGGTAATGATTTTCAGGAGGAGTTTCTCCATCACCTTCCCAGGAATACAGGTGAAGCTGACTGGCCTGTAGCTCCCTGGATCTTTTTTCTTGCCCTTCTTGAAGATAACACTGGCATATGCTCTCTTGGAGTCTTTTGAAACCTCTTCCAGTCACCATAATCGTTCAACGATAATTGTGACTGGCCATGCAGTGACATCAACCAGCTCTCACAGCATTTACAGATGCAACCAGTGAGGTCCCAAGGACTCATAAATGAAGAAAGTAAAGAAGTTCAGTATAAACACACCTGCTGATAACAGAAGAATTAAACCTAGAATTCTGGGAGACACCTCCCAGAACTCCTTTAGGTTCTGGATTGTCTGCTCTTCCTTCTTGCCAAAATCCAGACATTACCATTGCTTTCTCCATAATCCAGTTCATGAACTGAATCTTGTACTATGCATCTGAGGAGTGCACAGAGGACTGACTGTTCAGTTCAGTCATTGCAGACTGGTTCAGGTTTAGAACTTGGGCTGACTAGAGCTTTCATCGTACATAGCAGTCAGCTGATGAGATACAGTCAGACACTCTTTGTCTTATGTGCTGCCTGTATGGTCTTGGTTTTTAAAAATATTTGTGGATTTTCAATTTGGATGCCCTGAATTAGCAATGCAGCTATGATGCTGCCTGCCAGAGTTCCTTTTAACATGGCTCTAGGTATTTATATCATGTTCTTAGGCATAACCTGAGGGTATGTGGATGTATTTTAGGGTGCAGAGTAAGCTGAAATTATGCTGAAAGACTAGTCTTGTCACAGGATCATTCTGACATACAGAGTCCAGAGTAGAACCTAGGACAAAGATATCCACCTTGTGTCTGGGAGGGATTTAGTGAAAGTACTTGAGAAATGAGCCACTAGTATGCATTCATACAATATGACCAAGAGGAACCAGGGCATGAGAGCAGAAAGAGAGAAAAAAATGAGTGTTGGACACACTTCCTGCTTCCTTGACAAATGATTTCCAGTTCCTTCATCATGTCCAGCTCCACTTTCCCTGTATGTATGGCCCAGTCAGTAAACAGTTCTTCCCATGTTTTGCAGACCCAAACATGCTTCCTCATCTACTCTTCTTTTGCCCAAAAATTTGCAAAAGTTCTATCAAATTCCTTGCACTATGGAGGCACAAGTTAATCCAACCCCATTTAATTTTCAAGGTCTTTGATTGCCGGTTCATTATTTCATTGTTTGTGGTCCATATCAGTCAAGAACAAACATCCCCAGCTCCTGTACTCCTTAGATTTGGCTCTGATAGCTTTCTCTTTCAATAATGCTAAGTATCAAATAGAGAAACAATATTTCTTCTGGTAGCCGGATCCAGTTCAGCTTGGGAACTGGAGCACATGAGGTATGGACAGGGTCTTAAGGGAATATAAGAAACTAAGAAACTGCTGCTGAAGTATGCAGAGTGGAATTGTTCAAAAGGTAGAACCTAGCACCATATGGTCAGATGTTTGCATAGATGTCAACAAACCAAATCTGTCACAAAGGATAGTTTCGTGCCCCAAAGAACATAGAAGTTAACACTACCTCGTGAAAGTTTCTAAAAGTTTATAATATTGGCAAAAGTCAACTTTTCTCAGCTTTTCTTTCACATATGGCTGAAGTCTACTAATAAAGAGCAAATACTATGCACATTAAAAGGATTTCTCTGACAAATATCTAGCATATTTTAAATATAAATAATGTTTGACAAAGGTCTAAGCAACTGGACACATTTTCTTATACAGTGTCACACACCTTTGACACTGTCATTAGATACACTTAATCTAGTCATCAAGTGACCAGCTTGAACTGAGATTTCACTTCTGTTAAAATGGCAAAGCAACTTAAGTACTACATCACAGTTAATAATCAGTTCATACTGTTAAAAAAAGAAGAGCTAAGTCAAAGTGCACTGAGAATATGTCAAGATAGATTTTGTGTTCTATCAGAAGTTCTACAAAACATGATTTTTATAGAATTTAGTCATCATTACAGCTGTTGGAGATAAGTTTCTTCACTTATAAATGGAACTGAATAGCAGGATTAAATGTTTAAAACTGCTACAGAATATCTTCTTAGATCTTTTGGAACTTATAGTAGTGTCAGTCATTACATTCATGCTGTGTATTTTATTCAATAAGAATAGCCCTTAACAATTAGAAAGACCTAGACCACTTTTTTTAGCTTTTACTTCTTGCTTCTTTAATTATATTGCCAATCTGTTTCTTGAAGCCATTTTTTCTCCCCACTTATCCCACACATAGTACGCAGATAAATAAGTGTAGTTTTCCTTTCCAACAGAAGTACTTTATCTTTAGTTACCTACATTGAAAATCAGTGTAGTAGTAGATATGTAAAATAAATTAGGATGATCGATAGTACTGTTGAAGTAAAGGGAAGTCATCTTTGTTAACAAGTAAAGTATCAGTTCAAAGCATTCATTGATAACGAAGTTAAGTAACCAAACTAAAGACATTTTTCCAGCTTGTCCTAACCACAGGTCAGAAGACTCTGAAGAAGATTCTTAATCACTGCAAGTACCAGCTGTCCATGCTGCCTGGAAGACGATGCTGAGGCTTGAATCTAATGGTATTCATTTTTGGTCAGGCAGAAGAAACTTTCTAAGAGCCAATGATGGATCCCATACCTTAACTCGTTGTGGATTGCATTGCTATATAACATATTGCCACTGCATTTACTGAGGACCTGGGGGTATGAGAGAACATGACTCATTGACACAATTCTAGCAACCTCTGCCTTGCCTTATACACACAATGTGTGTATAAAAATTAGTGTTATCTTAACAGATCAGCCGAGAAAGTCAAGTCTGCACAAATAGGCCTTTTGTGCCACAATATAATGAATTGCAACAATTCTATGAATTATAGAATCATAGAATGGTTTAGGTTGGAAAGGACCTTGAAGATCATCAAGTTCCAACCCCCCTGCCATAGACAGGGACACCTCTCACTAGACCAGGTTGCCCAAGGCCACATCCAGCCTGGCCTTGAACACCTCCAGGGATGAGGCCTCAACAACCACTCTGGGCAACCTCTTCCAGTGCCTTACCACCCTTAAAGTGAAAAACTTCTTCCTCATGTTCAATCTGAACCTGCCCTCTTCCAGTTTAAAGCCATTCCCCCTCATCCTATCACTACATGCCCTAGTAAAAAGTCCTTCCCCAGCTCTCCGGTAGGCCCCCTTTAGGTACTGGAAGGCCACAATAAGATCTCCCCAGGGCCTTCTCTTCTCCAGGCTGAACAGCCCCAACTCTTTCAGCCTCTCCTCATAGGAGAAGTGCTCCAGCCCTCTGATCATCCTTGTGGCTCTCCTCTGGACACGCTCCAGCAGGTCCATGTCTTTCTTATGTTGGGGACTCCAGACCTGGATGAAGTACTCCAGGTGGGGTCTCACCAGAGTGGAGTAGAGGGGCAGAATCACCTCCTTTGACCTGCTGGCCACACTTCTTTTGATACAGCCCAGGATACAGTTGGCCTTCTGGGCTGCGATCGCACACTGCTGGCTCATGTTGAGCTTCTCATCAATCAGCACACCTAGGTCCTTCTCCTCAGGGCTGCTCTCCAACTATTTGCCCGCCGAGCCTGTATTCATGCTTGGGATTGCCCTGACCCAGTTGTAGGACCTTGCACTTGGCCTTGTTGAACTGCATGAGGTTGGCATCGGCCCACCTCTCCAGCCTGTCCAGGTCCCTCTGGATGGCATCCCTCCCCTCCAGCGTGTCTACCTCACCAAACAGTTTGGTATCATTGGCAAACTTGCTGACGGTGCACTCGACCCCACTGTCTGTATCACCGACAAAGATGTTAGAACAGTGCACGTCCCAGTACCAACCCCTGAGGAACGCCACTCATCACTGCTCTGCACTTGGACATCGAGCTGTTGACCACAAGTTTTTGAGTGTGACCGTCCAGCCAGTTCTTTATCCACCGAGTGGTCCATTTGTCGAATCCACGTCTCTTCAATTTAGAGACCAGGATATCGTGTGGGACAATGTCAAATGCTTTGCACAAATCCAAGTAGATGACATCAGTTTGTCTTCCCTTGTCCACTGCCACTGTAACCCCTTCGTAGAAGGCCACCAAATTTGTCAGGCATGACTTGCCCTTGATGAAGCCATGCTGGCTGTCACCAATCACCTCCTTGATTTCAAGGAACTCTGCCTCAGCAGAGTTTCCAGGAGGATCTGCTCCATGGTCTTGCCAGGCACAGAGGTGAGACTGACTGGGCTGTAGTTCCCTGGGTCTTCCTTGTTTCCCTTTTTGAAAATAGGAGTTATGTTTCCCCTTTTCCAGTCAGCAGGAACCTTGCCAGACTGCCACGACTTCTCAAATATAATGACTAGTGGCTTAGTGACCTCATCTGCTAGCTCCCTCAGGACCCGTGAATGTATCTCATCAGGTCCCATGGACTTGTGCGCCTTCACGTTCCTCAGGTGATCTCGCACTTGATCGTCACCTCCAGTGGGCGTTCGCCATTTTCCCAATCCCCGTCTTTGCATTCTGCGTCATGGGCAGTGTGGCTGCAGTCCTTGCCAGTGAAGACTGAGGCAAAAAAGTCCTTGAGTACCTCAGCTCTATCTCTGTCCCGGGTAACCAGTTCTTGCGTTTCCTTCCAGAAAGGGCCCACAGTTTCCCTAGTCTTTCTTTTCTCGCTGACATTGTTAAAGTAGTATTTTTTGTTTGTCTTAATGTCCCCGGCCAGATTTAGTTCTATCTGGGCTTTAGCAAAATATTTATTAAATAAATATTTAAATAATTAGTACAGCAGCTATAAACAATAGTAAAGTATAAATCATTACTGGAAAAATTGACAAGTTTTATTGGTGTATTGATGCACAGTGAAGCATTCCAGGAACAGCTTATTTACTACTTTAACATTAAAGCAAAATCAAGTTTTGATATTAAATCAAGATTGATGAAGACTTTATTTCTTCCTCTGATGAGCTCAGTATTCAGTCTGATTGACAAAATTACTTTCTTGCATTGACTCAGTGAAGTTAGATCTTTTAGGGGGCACATTGTTGCACAGTCTTTTTCAGTTGAACGTGTTTTACTGACTCCACTTGCTTTCTTTAACTTTCTGATAATGAGTAGTATCAATAGGCACAGCAACTTCTTAGTTGGAGAAAGAGTAATCCCTTAACCAAGTTTCCCAAGGTACTCCATGTTGTTACAACTCCATGTTGAAATAGGAAAGAAGAGAGGAAGAAGAGAAGAGAAGAGAAGAGAAGAGAAGAGAAGAGAAGAGAAGAGAAGAGAAGAGAAGAGAAGAGAAGAGAAGAGAAGAGAAGAGAAGAGAAGAGAAGAGAAGAGAAGAGAAGAGAAGAGAAGAGAAGAGATAACCCCCCACCTCCACCCCCCGTAATATAGGGCTGTCCTTTTGGAAGGGGTAAATAATATTTGTGAGCAGTTAGAGGATGTCAGTCAGACACAATTCCTTAACAAAGAACTGAAGAAAGATGCAGTTAATGCCATTTAACCACATCTACACTTGTCAGATTAATTAAATTTGAAATTAGAGAAAAAAAAAAAACAACAAATCACTATTGATGAAAAAGCAATACTGCTTAAACTTCCATCTTCCCAGACAATGCTTTCCAGACACTGTCTTGGTACTACATGATTTACCATATATCAAGTGAACTAAAGAAAACCAATGATTATTACATCTTCAAACGGATTAGTTGACCTGGTTATAATCCTTTCAGCACATATATTTCACAGAGTCATTGCAGTTTTCTACCTTTATTAGCAAGTTTGATTATATCAAAATTAAAGATTTAAGATTACAACATTTGTGATATAGATAACAAATAAAGGGTTATGTTAGAACCACTTTGCATTTTATGCGGGCAAATAAAGGCTTAAAGAACACAATGTTGAAGTAAAAAAAAATATATGGGAATTATCATAAAGGTTAGGATACATATGAAAGACTTATTAGAATTTGCTTTGGAATTTAAAAAGGATTAAGCGATGTTGACATTTTTAAAATCAAGATTGGATATTTTTG
This sequence comes from Vanellus vanellus, assembly GCF_965231255.1. NCBI lineage: Eukaryota > Metazoa > Chordata > Aves > Charadriiformes > Charadriidae > Vanellus > Vanellus vanellus. Next base: position 107,899,088 of record NC_138906.1, read on the forward strand.
AAGATTCAGTTGAGTGAAACTGCTTAAGTTTGTGCAGACATTTAGAAGTATCTCATTGTATGGGTTTTGCAGATCAGTGAGATCACAGTAGTTCTCCCTGACACCCTGACATTACATTGAAAGAATTTCTATGAAGAAATATTAGCACATCTCCAGTTTACAAATATGAAAAAAAAAAAAAAAGAAGTCTTTGTATGTCAACAGTAAGTCCAACCCCCATCCCCTGATGGTTTTCCAGAAATGAAGTCACCAAACTATTCATCTTTCTGCTTTAGCTACTTCCTTTACCACCTGTTTTATAATTGAGCTTCAGTTTCTGGAACATTTTCTAAGCAATTGCCTTTATCCAGCAGGACTTGTGGCTGTCCTTCTATAAACAGAGCAGCATATGAAGGATGCTTTACACAGCGCTGGAAAGCACCAACAGCTATAACAGAATTTCACCTGGATTTATAAAGACTTTACCTTTTAATATTATGATTTCTGGAATATATATTTTAATAATTAACATTTTAATGACTTAATATAAAAAGGAATCCCAAAGTGTTCGACTGTTTGCTTAAGAGAAGACCACCAACAACATCTGGACAATGCAAAGAGTTCAATTATTGCATAGAAAATTTATTACACAATATTTATGTTCTATTAACCCAGAGAAGGGAATTAAACTTTGCCTTCTCAGCTGGGCTAGAGATAAAAACATTGTTACCTTTCTGACTGAAAGTGTCTAAACATTAAATTTCTAAAACTTCTGAAAGTAATGCTGAGGTCACACAAGCATTTCCGCTAAGTTACCACTTTAAACTTACAATATTCCGTTGTAATAGAAAGTTGAGGATGTCTTTTATATTTGTGGTATAGTAATATATAATTACATAAAGCTTCACCAAGGGCAAATACCTTGGTGAATTATTACCACCAAGTAATAGTGGTATTCAATGATGGAGTGACTGCATCAGTAGACAAGGAAAGAGCTACAGTTGTCATCTACCTGGACTTCTCTAAGGCTTTTGATATGGTCCCCAAGAACATTCTTGCCACTAAATTTGGAGAGATGTGGGTTTGACAGATGAACTGTTAAACTGAGAAGGAATTGGCTGGATGACTGTGTCCAAAGACTTACAGTCAACAGTTCAATGTCCAAGTGGAAACCAGAAATGAATAGAGTCCCTCAATGGTCCAATACGGAGACCAATACTAGATAATATCTCTGTCAGTGACATACACAGTGGGCTCAGCAATTTTGCAGATGACATCAAGCTAAGCGGTGCAGTTGATAAAGCTAGAGGGAAGGGATGCCATCCAGAGGGATCTGTACAGGCTTAAGAAATGAGCCAGTGTGAACCTCATGAAGTTGAACAAGACCAAGTACAAAAACCTGCACCTGTCTCAGGGGAGTTCCCAGTATCAGTACAGACTAGGGGTGAGTGGATTGAGAGCAGCCCCAAGGAGAAGGACACGGGGGTACTGGTGGATGAAAAACAACTATCTGCAAGAACATTACAATATGAACATTTAAAAAATATTAAGTGGTATTATTAAAACATGTCTTGGTCAGCCTAGTCAACTACCACAAACCTATTGTATACGTGAAACAAAGACAACATTTTACAGAGTGACCATGAGGAAGAAACTGACTTTTAGTCACCTCAAAGGAGTTATTAACTGTCATGGCTGGCCTCAGACTCGAGACTTTAATCAACCTCATCTGCTACATAAGGCCCAATGGAAGACAGCATTACGTGTGGAGGAATGTTGTGAAGTCACACAAAAAGCAGCAGCTTTACACTTTACAGCCAGGAGTTGTTTATTAGACAAGAGACTTTTAGATGTGGTGTTGGGAGATATGGTGTAGGGAAGAACTTTGTAGAGTAGGGTAGATGGTTGGACTCAATGATCCCAAGGGTCTCTTCCAACCTAGACAATTCTATAATTCTATGATTCTAAATACACAAGGATGATTCTTAGTATAACAAAGATTTTCACATAGCTATGGAAGGTAAATAACCTTTTCTCTAAGTAACTAAATGGCTAGACAGTCTCTTAGCTAAGGAGAGACTAGAATGAGTTTGGGGGCAAAAGATTAAGCTCCAGCCTCCCTGGCAAACTTCCAAGTGGAGACTGACTCAAAAGAGCTAACATACTCTGTTGTGTGAGAGATGAGGCATATGGCAAGTCTAAGACCCTGTCTATCACACTGTCAGGAGGGAAACAGAAAATCAGGTAAGTGAAGAGAAGAAACAAAACAAGCATGGAATTATTTTGTTAGTTTGTTAGTATTTTTTACTGTACCATACGTAATTGAGAGTTGCCATTCTCTCTTTTATCATCCAAGCTGTACATTTCACACTGTTGCCTTTCTTGCTATCCCATCTGCATCTCAAGGACATCAAATTACTCATTTACCTTTAATCTAATTTTTTTTTTTCTTCTTTGCCACAATTTGCCCACTCGGTGACAGATGTTCTTTTTTTTTTTTTTTTTTTTTTTTTTCAAGTAAAGACTATGTCTCCCATTGTCCTTGACCTTTTCTGCAGCTGGAAGATGAAGGAGGGGAGAAGCTAGTCCTACTCCCAAGAGTGGTGTAGCATTCACAGTCAACTCAGACCTCTTCATTTATCAGGTGATTTTGCAAAAATGAAAGTGTAGAAAACAAAAATAGCCCATCCCAAGGAATGCTACCAGCCTATACTTTCTGTCTTCTGCCATGATAGGACATATCAAGTTCCCTTTCAATAGAAAAAGGGAAGACATTAGGACTAGAAAAGATGCAAAAGAAATATCAATCAGGTTCTGAAAAAGCATGTAATAGAAGAATGGTGGAGAGCACATATGTGGCACTTACAGGTTTAGACCCACGTACACTTAGACATGGGTTTAAATACTTAAAAAGTATGGCTAACATGGAGGGACTTTCTGTAGAATTTATCAGTTAATTCCGTTCCCTGTGTCCAGTTTTCTGAAGGAAAGAAGAACTAACCTGGAGAAAAAGTATGGAACTAGGAGGAAAATAAAGCTGTTTGTTGTTGTTTTAGTAGCCATAGCCATGATGTTGGAATTTATAGTCCATTCTTTTAAGGAAAAAACAAGTCTGATGTCTCATTTTCTTGGTTTATATCTTCCTCTATACAGCCTAGCTTCAGATTCATAGAGCTGAGCCCACTATTCTCCAGAATTATATTTTTCCTCTGAGTCATGGAATTCTTTAATCGGCTAACAACGGGGTGGGACAGAAGGAACATACTAAGTTTAGTAAGTAATGAAGAAACACAAAAGCTACTGATAGCAAGGGTGCAAAAAAAGGAGTTGAATACACACATTAATAATTTGAATTCTGCCTAAATCTCGTTGTTAATATTATTTTGTCAGTAGTATTGTTGTTAGCTTTTTTCAGTTAAGTAACCAACTCTGTACGTCTTTTGCTGTCTGACATTTCTTAGGAATAAGGGAGCGTTGTCACTAGTAAGTAGTGGAAATTTCTGGAAGTAAAAAATATGTGAAAACATGTTAACTTTGATAGAGTTATTTATTGTCAGTAAAAATGTTATTATAAAATCAGATCTGAGAAGTTAGATTCCGTTTCAGTTTTCAGTGAACAGAGCTAGTTTTTAATTAATTCATTAGTTCATGTCTACAGATGGTTAAATAAAAATTATATAAATCAAAAGAAAAATGTAAGTCAACTATCTTTACTGATAAAATTCAAAGTCATGATGAACAATAGAACAAGTCAATTCTGTCATGTTTCTGTTTCCTGAATGGTAAACATGACAGATATTGGACATTAACATGCCATTAATATTTGTTGAAAAATAAATCTAAAGAACAATGTTTTAATGATTCAGCATAACCACATTTGCAATTACTTCATAGTGTCAGAATGGATTTTAAGCTAACATAGCCTTACAAATACACACGAGAGATTTTAAAGTCAAAATGACTTATCCTTATAAAGCTTCTTATCAAAAGTAGGTGCCAAAGCAACTTTATTAACTTGGTTTAAGTTATCAATTTCGCACATTGCAAAGTTTAAAACCTCATTAACAATCCAGTCACGCCCTAAATCAATTGTAAAACATCTACACATATTTCTATCTATACCAATTACCAAAGCTGCTAACTCACCAAAACTCATTAGGCCTTACTAAATTCTAACTCTTCTTTTAATAATTTAATATAAATAATAAAATTTAATTTATAGCCTTTCCCCCCAGGTCTGGGAAGCAGGAATATCGCTGTTTATACATACATAATCTATATTATTTTATTCCCAGGTCTCCTTCACAAATATTGCAGCTGAAGAGCAAGTGGACCTTCTCTGTCACTGTTTAAAACGTGCTGTAGCCCAATTCGTTTCTGATGTTTTAATTCCAGGTCTCCAGCACACATAAAAGGCAATATAAAAAGGCAATACCAGTCCAACTAGATTTCTCACGAGCACGCAGTTCCTTACAACATGTAGTGACTGAGGTGTTAACAGCTGGCTGTTATTACACTCCCCTTTAGCTATGTGTCATGTCTTATGAAATCTCAACCGCATTAATTTTTAGGGTAAGATACCAAAAGGAGAAGAAAGAAGGCTGGCTTGCTTTGCACTCATCCGCTTAACTCCCATTAGGTTTCGGTGAATCCTTGAACTAAACTAGAGTCAATAAGAAATTTATAGTTGCCTGGACTTTTGCAAGATGCAGGTATTTCTTCTTTCTCCTAAAAGTTTAGTTACAGAATTTCATACTGTGTTTAAATATTCAAGTTAATTGGTTCAAAAATACTAAATTTGATGGATCATCCTTATTCACTGCACTTTTTACTCTGGTTTTCCCCTGCTTTTACTGCCCTGTTTTGCATCGTTAAACCTTTACTCAAAAAATGAAAAATTATTATTATTATAAATGCTAGTACTTTTGAGAATCAGAAGGCCCACCACTCCTCAAGGGCAAAAACTACACACTCATTGGCTTTTCTGAAATGCCTGTACACTGATGCATGCAGCATGGGGAATGAACAAGAGGAGTTAGAGATCTGCGTGCAGTCACAGGACCATGATCTCATTGCAATTACTGAGACGTGGTGGGATGGCTCACATGACTGGAACACTGTCATGGAGGGCTGTGTTCTCTTTAGGAAAGATAAGCCAGCGAGGCGAGGCAGTGGAGTTGCTCTTTATGTGAGAGAGCAACTGGAATGTATCGAGCTCTCCCTGGGAGCAGACGAAGAGCAAGTTGAGAGCTTGTGGGTAAGGATCAAGGGGCAGGGTAATATGAGAGACACAGTTGTGGGTGTCTATTACAGGCCACCTGATCAGGATGGGGTAGTTGATGAGGCCTACAGACAGGTGAGAATCGCCTCACAATAGCAGGCCTTGATTCTCATGGGGGACTTCAACTACCCTGATATCTGCTGGGAAGGCCACACAGCTGGGCATGTACAGTCCAAGAGGTTCCTCCAATGCATTGATAATAACTTTTTGACTCAGGTGGTGGAGGAGCCTACAAGGAAAGGTGCTCTACTGGACCTAGTACTGACAAACAAAGAAGGACTGGTGGAGGATGTAAAGGTTGGGGGCAGACTGGGCTGCAGCGATCATGAGAAGATAGAATTCAGGATTAAGTGTAGTATAGACAAAATGACAAGTAGAGTTGAAACCTTAAACTTCAGGAGGGCTAACTTTGATCGTTTCAAGGATTTGCTTGGAGAAATCCCATGGGAGAGGGCTCTAGAGGGTAATGGGGCTCAAGAGAGCTGACTGCTATTTAAGCATCACTTCCTCCAAGCTCAGGATTGGTACATCCCAAAGAGAAAGAAATCAGGCAAGGGAAGAAGGAGACCTGCATGGCTGAGCAGGGACCTTCTGAAAAAGCTCAGGTGGAAGAAGGGAGTTTACAATAGGTGGAAGAAGGGGCTGACTGCTTGGGAGGAATACAAGAATGCTGTCAGGGTATGCGGGGAGGAAACAAGGAAAGCCAAGGCAGCCTTGGAATTGAACCTGACGAGGGATGTCAAGGCCAACAGGAAGGGTTTCTTTAAGTATATAGGAGACAAAAGGAAAACTAGGGAAAATGTGGGCCCACTGTTGAACGAGACAGGTGCCGTGGTGACAGATGATGCAGAGAAGGCAGAGTTGCTAAATGCATTCTTCACTTTTGTCTTCACTGTTCGTGCCATTCCTCAGGAAACCCAGACTTTGCAGGTAACAGAGAAAGTCTGGAGGAAGCAAGACTTTCCTTTGGTTGACGAGGAGCAAGTTAGAGATCAGTTAGATAAACTGGATATCCACAAATCCATGGGGCCTGATGGGATGCACCCTCAAGTGCCGAGGGAGCTGGGGGAAGTCATTGCTGGGCCGCTCTCCATCATCTTTGAAAGGTCCTGGAGGACAGGTGAGGTGCCTGAGGACTGGAGGATAGCTAATGTCACTCCAGTCTTCAAAAAGGGCAAGAAGGATGACCTGGAAAACTACAGGCCGGTAAGCCTCACCTCCATCCCTGGAAAGATGATGGAACAGCTTGTGCTGGGTGTCATCTCAAAGCATCTGGATGAAAAGAAGGTTATCAGAAGTAGTCAACACGGATTCACCAAGGGGAAGTCATGTGTGATTAATCTGATAGCCTTCTATGATGGGGTGATTGGATGGGTGGATGAGGGGAGGGCAGTGGATGGTGTCTACCTTGACTTCAGCAAGGCTTTCGACACTGTCTCCCACATCATCCACACAGGCAAGCTTCGGAAGTGTGGGTTAGATGAATGGACAGTGAGATGGATTGAGAACTGGCTGAAAGATAGAGCTCAGAGGGTCGTGGTTAGTGGTGCAGAGTTTAGTTGGAGGCCAGTAACAAGTGGTGTCCTTCAGGAGTCAGTACTGGGCCCAGTCCTGTTCAATAACTTCATCAATTACCTGGATGAAGGGATAGAGTGTACCATCAGCAAATTTGCTGATGACACAAAACTGGGAGGAGTGGCTGACACGCCAGGAGGCTGTGCTGCTTTACAGTGTGACCTGGACAGGCTGGAGAGTTGGGCAGAGAGGAACCTAATGAAATTCAACAAGGGTAAATGTAGGGTACTGCATCTGGGGAGGAATAACCCCATGCATCAGTACAGGTTGGGGGCTGACCTGCTGGAGAGCAGCTCTGTGGAAAGGGAGCTGGGAGTCCAGGTGGACAACACGATGACCATGAGCCAGCAATGTGCCCTGGTGGCCAAGAGGGCCAGTGGCATCCTGGGGTGCATCAAGAAGAGTGTGGCCAGCAGGTCGAGGGAGGTCATCCTCTACTCTGCCCTGGTGAGGCCGCATCTGGAGTACTGCGTCCAGTTCTGGGCTCCCCAGTTCAAGAAAGATAAGGATCTGCTGGAGAGGGTCCAGCAAAGGGCTACGAAGATGATTAGGGGATTAGAACATCTTTCATATGAGGAAAGGCTGAGGAACTTGGGTCTCTTTAGTCTAGAGAAAAGAAGACTGAGGGGGGATCTTATTAATGCTTATAAGTACTTAAAGGGAGGGTGCCAGGGGGATGGGAGGAGTCTTTTTTCAGTGGTGCCCATTGATAGGACGAGAGGTAATGGGCACAAGCTTGAACATAGGAAGTTCCATCTTAACATGAGGAGCAACTTCTTCACTTTGAGGGTAGTGGAACACTGGAACAGGCTGCCCAGAGAGGTTGTGGAGTCTCCCACTCTGGAGACACTCAAAACCTGCCTGGACACTGTCCTGTGCAACCTGTTGTAAGTGACCCTGCTCTGGCAGAGGGGTTGGACTAGATGATCTCCAGAGGTCCCTTCCAACCCTGACTATTCTGTGATTTACTCTTCTGCAGAATTATCCATCGTCTAATCAGCAATTTTCAGTTGTGTCTGTAACTCATTGCCATCATTTTTGTAGGACAAAAAGTACTATATTTTCTTGTGTAAAAAGCACCTTGTTTTTCTTAATTAAATGTGGCAGCACATACATTTAAATCCAAAAGGTTTAAGATGACTCAGGTCTATCCTGTTCTATTTAGATTTTTATACTAGACCAGTAAATTGTCCAAGCACATACCAATTTAAAATGAAACTAGAAAACTAACATTTGTTATGTAGAATTTCTTTCTACCAGCATTTACTGATGAAAGAATGTGAACTTCCTAGTTTAATTTACAGGAATGAATACTTAAATATATGGTGTATGCTTTTCCTTATACGCATGAGACAAATAATTCTCTTCTTGTTACTCTAAAGTAGTTTTAAAGTGCTACTTTAAAGTGAGAGTTTTCTCCATCAGTAAACAAATCCTCCCCCCTCCCCCCCTTAATAATTTCCTGTATTAAAATTCAGAAAATGAGTATATCACTGTGGATCCAGAGATATGATTTTAAAATAATTAAGAGTCATTAATAGAGAAATAAAAGACAATGTTTTTAAAGCATTACTTACTTAGTATTGCCTTTATACTCAACTAAGAAAAGAGAAATGAGACTGTAGGATGTTATCTAAAGAATGAGTATAATATATATACCAAGGTCTGCCTGCATAGTCTATGAAAACTTTCCTTGTAATGAGGTTTAAATGACAGGTTGCTCACTGACAGCTAGGGAAAAAAGAGAAAAAAAGGAAGAAAAGGAAAAAAAGGAAGAAAATAAAAGGAAAATAAAGGGAAAAAAAAAAGAGAAAGAAATCTTCCAAAAGCCAGAAGACAGTTTAAATTTACACATACACAAATAAGTAGCTATCAGATGGCTGGGGAAAAAAAAAGATGCAATCAAAACAGCTGTTTTTTATTTATAAGGTTACCTAGTTAACATGATTTCTCTTTTTCACATTTAGCCACCTATGTTAGAAGTCCCAGCCTAATGTACACTTTGGTCGTTCCATGTTGGGAAATCTCTGCAGATATTGTATGACAGAAAATATCGAACCACCACCAAATCTTACACTTACTGGCCTATTTCCTTTTTTGACACTCCACCACTTCTTTCTTCTCTTCAGACATAATTATTAAGGAGGAGGAAGGAAGAGATAATTATGATAATTAGTGGCCATCTGAAACTGATAATTTCCTGCTTTTGTGTTTTGTTTTGTTTTTTAGACCATGGACTTTACAAAGCTTTCCCAAAAATATTTTGATAGAAAAGTACATGTGTTCCTCTGATTGTTAGATTCTAGATTTTTATTGTTCAGTTTGCAGTTGCTAAATGATGCCTTAATTATAATCAACAAATCTAACTTATGCATCATTTTTCTTATCACATAATGTACGTGTCATAGATGTGAGGCCCATTTGTCCTGATCAGTCACAGTTTTTTAAAGAGGCTATATATTTTTCTAAGTGTGTCTGCACTGTAATTCATAAACTGTCAAGCAAATCTTTTTCCACTTTGTTAAGGCCTTTGCCCTCTCAGATTGTTTTATTGCAGAAGTACCAAATTGAATCTTGCACATCTGAAGTCATTTCAGTCAGAGGAGAAAGCTAGCCCTTTCCATAACTTCCTTTGGAATATTTGCTGTAACTATCTTCATCTTTATGAGAAAGAGGGAACATTTCTTAATGCAAAGAAATATGAAATGTATGTCGTAGGTGATTTCCTTGAGCTTATTTTTGTCATTATGCGAGAACAGATATGGAATTGGTTAATTTAAGTTCTAGTCAATTATTGCAATAAAATAATAGAAACTTGAAAATGTGGTAGAAAGAACAAATTCTCTGCACATTTTTTTTTCCCCCAAAAGATAGAAGAAATAATTCTATTGATTGTTTATCTCTCTAGACTACAGGCATAACTAGGACTGTTGGTGTATTTAATTTACAGCAACAAATTAACCATCCATCTTTCCAGAATTCCCACTATAAATACTTTCGGCTTCAAAGTCCTCAAGTCAGGCCTTTACTACAATGTTTTTCTTTAATGCCATCTCTATCATTATCAGCTCTATGTTCTCTTTGTTTAACCATTTGATCTTCAAGTGAATTGGTTGCAAAGTAACTTCAAAAGAAAGAGTTTTCTTTTAGAATTTTTTTCCTTCCTGCATTTGTTTATAACTTTACCTTCAAGACATCTTGAAAATTGAATTCATGGTGAGAAGCCAGAATAAACTCAGACATTATGATGTGTAAAAACTGCAAATGGCATTTCCACATTATCCTACTTTTAAAGTTTGTTTAAAAAAAAGTCCAAAGCAGCTTTCAGCTGCTTTGCAATATACTTACCTGCACTCACAATTACCCAAACCTTCATCCTCTTTTTTCTTTTTTTTTTTTTTCTAAATCCTATGGTTTACAATTTACTCTTATTTACAAGAATGTAAACACATTTAAATTTAATTGCAAGGGATTGGAATAAAAGGAAAGACAAAGGTGATTCGATTTACTCCAGTCTTAGTGTAAAGTAGCTACATGTTAAAGTAATAAAATGTTTCCCCTTCAACTCACTTTTGAAAAGCAACTTCACTCTGCGGAAGGGGGATTACTAGATGATTTTTGTGGAAGTTCATCTATTGGGTGCAGCATAATACAGAAGATTTTATGATAACATTTAATAGTAATGCAATGTTATTGCAGTCAACATGTGCAACCTGAGATGGTTGCAAAGCAGTAGCAGAGAGAATTCATGGATACTACTCAGTATAAGAGTGGAGCTATGACCCTGGTCAGATTTGCAGGGAGCTTTGACAGAACTGGAGGAGCTTCAGGGCATTTCTTCCTGGGCATGTACACAGGATCACAGAATCATATAGTATCATGGAATGGTCTGGGTTGAAAGGGACCTTCAAAGATCATCTAGTCCACCCCTTCTGCCATCTTTCACTGGATCAGGTTGCTCAAAGGCCCATCCAACCTGACTTTGAACACTTCCAATGTTGGGACATCCACAACTTCACTGGGCAACATGTTCCAGTGTCCCACCTTCCTCATTGTAAAAAAATTCTTAGTGCTAGAGAATGGTCTCATGCACATTCCGTTTACTTCTATGGGCAGCACACTGATTCTCAAAGCACAAACATAATCTGAGAATAAACAAAGTTAGTTTAACAAAAATGAAAAACACAAAAAGGACCTCATGAGTAACAGAATATTCCATTGCAACATTAGGTTCTCAACAGAATTTTAAAGATCAACAATGGAATTCTCAGTAGAAGTAAAAAACTCCATGATAGTACTACAAATCATTATGAAAATAGTTTCTTGTAACAGTGCCCATTTGATATCACACGTAACAAATATTCTAGGATTTTCATAAGAGGTTATGTACCAAGAAAAAAATTGTAAAATGTTTCTAGGAATGAAAATAAGCTATTTATAAGGAATATACAGTATTCCAGAAATTTCTAACAGTATGATAGTATTTACAGGCAGATGTTTTATGCACTTGCACCAGATCATTAAATTTATGGTAAATCATATCCTGACAAGACAACATCTAAATGGCATAAAAATCAATATGCAATCTGTTCCTGACCTTTTGACATCAAAAAGAAGGCTTTATGTAGGTAGTGAATGACTACTATTGATTTGATTTTAGTTCCAATATAAATGTACTTATTTAAAACTTATATATAGGTTATTTACATTAGTATTTTTCCAATTTTCATTGCCAGTTCCATTTCCGTATTAGATTTTTTGGGGTAGTGCAAACCTGTAATTATTTGCTTCATGGCAGCACTAATGACTTTAACAAAAATCAAGTATCCCATTGTGTTAGATGCCATGGGAACATATGCGAAGAAGCAACTCCTGCACTCAATTTGGCTGTTAAACTTTTTAACAACAAGCGAAGGCAACGCAAGTCAGCCTATGTCATCATTTAGTTTTACCGTCCAAGGCTGTTGAGATTAAATTAAAAACTGCCAGAAAATGGAAAAATGCACCTTAGCAAAATGTCAACATTTTCTCACCCTCATAAATGATAACGAGTAACACTAAACTTCCAATTAGATATCACTGACGACAAAAATTAAACTCCTTGCCAGCTATTAACAATCAAGGGTATTGTTCTTGACATAGGTAATGTTGAAATGAGGCATAATGTTCAAGGCACCCATAAACTTATTCCCTTTGAACAGGTGGAGGCATTACTTTCCCTATAGTTCATGGACTTTCTTCATCACCCTGTATCAAAACTTTAATTCAAGCAAATTCAGCTCATACCCAACCAGTCCCTCTGCCCTTCTTTGTACTCTAGTAAAAACAAAAGGAAACTTGAAGCTCAGATACATGTAAATTCTAGAGGAGAAGAATTCAGAAAAGTATTTGCACCGCAACTTGTCTCTTGAATGTTTAGAGTTGTGAATACATGTGGGTCCCAGAGATATGAAAGCACACAAGTATTACTGGGAAAAAAACCCAACATTTAGATAGCTGCTTAGATCATTTAGATAGCTGTTACTATATGGACTTGTAATTCAGTTTCTCTGGAAAAGAAAAGGATGTTAACAGGATTTCTCTGCTGTATTTTCTTGTAACAGTAGTTCATCCTTTAAAAAGTGTGGGACAGAATCATAGAATCATAAAATGGTTTGGGTTGGAAGGGACCTTCAAAGGTCCAGCCTCCCCTGCAATGACAGGGACATCCTCAACTACATCAGGTTGCTCAGAGTCCTGTCCAACCTGATCTTCAATGTTTCGAGGGATGGGCCACCTGTAGACCCTCTGGGCAACCTGTTCCAGTGTTCCATCACCCTCATCATAAAAAATTTCTTCCTTCTATCTGTTCTAAATATACCTTCTTTTAGCTTAAAAGCATTACCCCTTGTCCTGCTGCTACAGGGCGTATTAAAAAGTCTGCCCCTTTAAGTACTGAAAGGCCATAACAAGGTCTCTGTGGAACTTTCTCTTCTCCAGGCTGTATACTCCCAACTATCACAGCCTTTCTCCACAGGAGAGGTGCTCAAGCCCTCCGATCATCTTTGTGGCCCTCCTCTGGATCCATTATATCAGGTCCATGTCCTTCTTGTACTGGGGACCCCAGAGTTGGATGCAGTACTCCAGGTGGGGTCTCCCAAGAGTGGAGTAGAGGGGGAGAATTACCTCCCTCAACCTGCTGGCCACACTTCTTTTGACGCAGTCCAGGATGCGGTTGGCTTTTTTGGGCTCTAAGCACACATTGCTGGCTCATGTCCAGGTTTTCATCTACCAGTATGCGCAAGTCCCTCTCCGCAGGGCTGCTCTCAATCCCATCATTCCTCAGTTTGTATTCACACTGGGGCTTACCCCTACCCAGGTGCAGAACCCTGCACTTGGCCTTGTTGAACCTCATGAAGTTCACACGGGTCCAATTCTAGAGCCTGTCCAAGTCCCTCTGGATGGCATCCTGTCCCTCAGGTATGTCAACCACACCACTCAGCATGGTGTCATTCACAGACTTGCTGAGGGTGCACTTGATCCCACTGTCTATGTCATTGATGAAGATGTTAAACAGTACTGGTCCCAATACAGAACCCTGAGGGACACCACTTGTCTCTGATCTCCATCTGGACGTTGAGCCATTGACTGCTACCCTCTGGATGCAACCATCCAGCCAATTCCTTATTCACCAAATAGTCCACCCATCAAACCCATATCTCTCCAATTTATAAAGAAGGATGTTGTGGGAGACTGTGTCAAAGGCCTTACAGAATTCCAGATAGATGACAACGGTAGCTCTTCCCTTGTCCTCTTATGTCATCATTCCATCATACAAGGCCACTAGGTTGGTCAGGCACAACTTGCCTTTGTTGAAGCCATGCTGGGTGTCTCGAATCATGGGATGTGTAGTTGCTCACTGCATTTATGTTCCAACTTTTTTGATCCCTTCTGCCTATGGCTGTTGCCTAGAGTAAGCATCAAATGAATGTGAGAGAAGACTGGCAAATTTCTTTTTCAAGTTTTTTTTCCAAGTTAATCAGTTCATCTTTTTAAACCCATTAACCTGTTAATACCTAAAATGTTATATTTGTATCATAGAAACATAGATTCATTAGAGTTGGAAGGGATCTTAAAGATCATCTAGTTCCCACCCCCCTGCCATGGGCAGGGACACCTTCCACTAAACCAGGTTGCTCAAAGCCCCATCCAACCTGGCCTTGAACACTTCCAGGGATGTGGTATGCACAACTTCTCTGGGCAACATATTCCAGTGTCTCTCCACCCTCAAGTAAAGATTTTCTTCCTAATATCTAATCTAAATCTACCCTCTTTCAGTTTAAAAACATTACTCCTTGAGAACCCCCTTTCTACTGTCTTATAACTGTGAGATGTTACAGCTTAATAGATAACTGAAAATTTCTGTGTAGTAATTGGCAGTATGTAGAGACCAGATCTCGCAGGAGTATGTGTACCAAAAGGCATCCTCATCTATATTGTGTGTGTTGGATCTTGATGTTTGTCAGAATGGAACACATTGCTGCACACAACTTTACAGGCTTAGTGAACCCTAAAAACAGGTGTACCTTGACGGGAGTGAGGAATTAATGAGCGAATCTGTATTCCAAACTCCCCCAAATTCGGCTAGCTACATTGCCTCCCCAGGAACTTTCCAGTCTTGATGACACTCTTCTGTTGCAATGTACCAGACAAAGAGAAAAATTGTAGAGAGTTGTAGCACAGAACTGTTCACCTGCCATACCAGTTATCTTTATTATCACAGTTTGGGATTAGGAATAAGACTGCTCATTAAAGACTTTATTGCAGTGAAACTCCAACATCTTCAATACCAAGAAAATTCCCGCTCATTTCTTTAACAGCTACAAACCTTTTTTAAAAGAGGGAGCAAGGGAAAGAGAAAAATAACTTTATTGCCTGTGTGCTATGGCTCGATAAAGCTTATTGCTTTTGATACTGCTGCTCTTACTGACCTTTCTGCTTTTTATTTTTTTTCTTAATTTATCCTTTTTACCACTTTCTGTCTTTCTATAGTGTTGTTTGCACAGTCATATGCTTCTACAGTATGAAAAGATATTTACAACATTATTTTTCCAAAAGTGTCAATTTGTGGCAAAATGTCCTGTACAGAATTAGAGACCGCATTCAGTTTTTTGCAAATGTTGCAATTTTCTTTTTTTTTTTTTTACTGTAAATCTTTCAGAGTGCACAGACTCATTTTTGGGTGTTTTTTTTTTTTTCTTTTTTTCTTTTTGCTAGCCCATGACCCCAACTATAAATGATACTGGATACCCAGACTCCAGTTTCCCACATAGATCTCCATATTTCCCAGTAACTGGTATATAAGGGCATCAGCAGAAAAGAACTGAAAGGGTAGAATCTGTTAAAAAAGAAAAGTCTTAAAATCTGACGATTGTTTCAGAAAGGAACTTGAATGAGTAACAAGGCTCTTTTTAAAATTTAGTAAGTAAGCTTTTCTTGTTTATTAGTTTTATTACTTGTGTGACCTTTCATTTTGAAACAGGAACAGTTAGCAAATCTGTGCAACATACTTCAGCTGAAGATTCCTAAGCCTTTCACTGGAAATCTGGATGATTTTTTTCTGCTCTACAGGATATTACAATGTATAATTTGGTAAAGAAAAACTTAAATGTTTTACTGGTCACCTGCTGATCAGTAATTAACTTCATATCCTCCCCTCCGCTTAACGCAATAGGAGAATATTAATTTGCTTGTGAAGGAATGCTGACAATTTGCCTGACTCCTCACCTATTGTTATGAAAGACGTACTTCAGAAAGAACAACGAGTCTCTTCCTGGTGTGCAAATATTATCCAGGGTGATAAGCGGCCTGAGCATTATAAAAATGTCTGCCACTCTACTTTCACTAATACTTCAACCTTTTCTTTTAATCTGAGTAACGTCTATCCCTCTCTTCTATCTTTCAATCAAGGTATGAAATCCTGAACTTTCAGATTCTGGACAGGATGAGAAGTGCTTAAACACCTCAAAAAAAGCTTTTAAAAAAAGACCTGCCAATTTTCTCACCTGCCTGGTACTTCAAGTGTGAATTCTTATAACGTAAACCAATGAGTAATTATTGATAACTTCCAGTACTGCCTCATATACAGACTTCTTGTCTTTTCCTTTTAGATTTACTGGGCAGAAATAAGCATACATGACCACAAACTTTGAATCTAGTCTGTGCCAAAGTGCAGGCAATATGACTAGTATATCTGAAAAGTACAAACTTTGAATATATATCTTGCACCACCTGTCTGTACATGTGTAGTAGACTGTGTGTGCCAAGAGGAGGCCCGGATAGAAAAGAACACGCCATGGCAGATATATGGATCTGTGGTAGCCCTATTCATACAGAGATAAGGGAGGAACTTTTGTCATCCATTTCTCTCTTCAGGATCACCTTGGTCTGTGATACATCAGTGATGTGAATATGCACAGACCCGTTCCAAACCCAAGGCAAGTTTTCTGGCTGTAGGGATCGGCATTCAGGAGTCAACATTTGCAAGCTCTCCTATGAACGAAGTAGCTCTTTTATCACCCTATTATCTTCAATAAATGCAAGTATTTGCAAATATCACTGCAGAATTACTTTCACCCCTTAGATGAAATCTTGATTTTATCTGAGGTGTTAGTGCTGAAAAGCTAAATCGAAAATGAGCAGCATGCTGCAGAGATGAGAAGATGTCAAATTTCATGAATCTTCTTGTAAAGACTTTTCTTTCCCCAGGAGAATTACTTTTCTCTTATCTTAAACAAGTGTGAGTCAACTATTTATTTGGGAAAACAGGGTGTTAATGTGTTCCTTATTGAGGAAAGGACTGTATGAATCTTTCTCAGTCCACTGGTAGATACTAGAATACATAACATGTCCGAAAGGCACTTATCCTGCACTATTTTCAATATCCAGTCAGGATCTCCTTTCTCTTTGGGCACTTCTTACACTTAATCTAGTCCATTATGTGTTATATATGATTTCCTCCAGTGTTCCCATAAATAAAAACTGTATCTCAAAATTGTGCTGCTTTTGGTTAGGGTAGAGTTGATTTTTTTATAGTAGCTAATATGGAACTATGTTTTGGATATGTGCTGGAAACAGTGTTGATAACACAGGGATGCTTTAGCTACTGCTGAGCAGTGTTTACACCGAGTAAAGGCCTTTTCTGCTCCTCACACCACTCCACCAGCAAACAGGCTGAGCGTGCACAAAAAATTGGAAGGAATCACAGCTGGGACAGCTGACCCCAACTGATCAAAGGGATATTCCATACCATGTGACATTATACTCATCAAGAAAATTAGGGGGAAAGTTGGTAGGGTGGCCACTGCATGGGGACTGGCTGGGCATTGGTGGTTGGTGGTGAGCAATTGTTTTCATTTGCATCACTTGTCTTTCTTGGTTTTATTTCTCTCCCTTCATTATTTTCCTTTTCATTAAAATTTATTACTATCATTATTATTTTATTTTATTTTAATTATTAAACTGTTCTTATCTCAACCCATAATTTTTCTGACTTTTACCCTTCCAATTCTCTTTCCTCCATTCTGCTAAGGAGGGAGTGAACAAACAGCTGTGTGGTGCTTAGTTGCCAGCTGTGGTTAAACCATGAAAACAATAAATTGGAAAGAAATGTTAGTAAGCTATTAGATAGATAATTCATACCCAGTGGTCTTAAAGCTTTTTAAATCAAGGAGCAATTGTAAGAGCTTAGATATAGGGAAAATAAAAAATACTGTCTTTTTTTTAAACATTAGGGATTGACTCATAAATGTTAGATAAACTACATTTTAAATGGTATTTTGAAACAGTTAAAGTAAACTGTCCTGTATAACTGGAAGATGACTAGACACTTGCCATATTTTAAGTGACAAATAAATTGATCTAAATCAGAAAATGTCTGGGCTGACATTTTAGCTTTCTAGGAAGCGTTTTAAAATAGCTTTGCTTGAAGACAAACACAATGGCTCATGTGATCTAATTAGAAGGAAGTTTATGTGTACAGTGTATATATTAATAAATATGTCAAGATATTATAAAATTATGTTTCTTACATAAATAATATAAGCCTCTTCAGTGGAAAGAAAAAAACCAAAACCAAACAGAAAAAATCCTTCAGAAGAAAGGAATTTAATATAGAAAATTTGATCCCTTCTAAAAGACTACAATCTTCAGGGTTTGAGGGAGGGGTGTTTTGGTTGTGTTTTCTTTTTTCTTGCCTTTTATATGTGTGTGTGTGTGGTAAAAGCCCATGCTTCAAGATGTAATTCCTTTGCATGACTTTGCCTCACCTATAGAGACAAGCTTCTGCCTGCTGAAATTAAAGCTACTGGGATTTGCTTCTCTCTGTGGTGAATTTCATATAAAACATTAATCCCAGCAAAGCAGAAAAAAAACAGCACACATTATCAGCACTTCTTTTTTAAAGTATTGTTCATTGTTTGACATTTTTTTTTTTTTTTCCTTCCACAGCTGTGTGGTCTGTGACCATCAATAGAACAGATTCAGATTCAGTTTTTTTGAAACTGTTTACAGGCAGTTTATATTGCATTATCATCTGTACTGTCCTACTTTTTTTCTGGCAACTTTATATATTCAGTTGTAGCTAAGTATGATCTAGTTTAGTTCTAGCAGTTTCAATGTAAAGCCTTTCTGAATAAAATAATGAATGCTCCTCATTTTAAAATATTGTGCATACGTTCTTAGTCTAGGTTTTACCTAGTAGTGTAGACCTTACCAAGTAGTGTTGTAGCTAACCCTCTGAGTTACTTAGTACTAACACTAGTTATATTTGATAAAAGCAATTTGAATATTTCTAGACATGATTAAAAAGTTATTTATGTGGTAATCCAGGGCAGAAGCTATTACTGAACTAATTTTTTAAAAAACTTTACTGTGATTGTATACAGAAAATATCTGGTTTAAATGTTTGTATCCTGTTTCAAGGAAAAGAAGCAAAGAAACCATGCCCAGAACCACAGTCAAATTCATAACAAATCTGGAGAAAGAAGTGAGAATACAGCTGGCCGAAGGGAGACCTTAAATCAGCTCTACCTTTTGGTGTGCAAGCCATGTAATTTGCCATGTGTTGGTGCTTGGCTATTGGACTATAGATCATTGGGGAAAAAAAAAAAAAAAAGAAAAAAAGACCTCTATAGGTTCTGGAAATTGAGCTTGCTTGTGCATCCACATAATGCGTATGGATGAGTAGGTGTGTGGATGTACATTTCAAGAATTGTTTGGACTGTTTTATCCAATGTGTTGGATAAATCATCTTATCCTTCCACTAGCAGGTGAAGAGCTGACATACCAACCATTATACGCTCCTCAGGGCAAGTTTCCAGAAGAGAGAAAAATGCATTGCCTACTATCTTTTAAAAAAACTATGCAGATATACGCTGAAATAATGGGTTAGCCATCAACTGAACAGTACATATTTAGAGCAGCATTTCACACTCCATAGTGCAATTAAATAATTTTAAGTGCGTCTAAATTTAACATCAAATCACTTCCTGAGAGTAAATAAGGTGAAAACAGGCCATGGAATTATTTAACAAAAAAGATATATTGACCAGTAAAATATTCAGCTGTTTAACGTAGGTTTTAGTGACACTACTCCTATAAAAATAAGACAAAAACCTGAACTCAAATAAGAACAAATATCGCTTAAAGACATCTTAAACTTGAGGGGCCATTTCCTCCTATTAGATCTACCACTTCTGGTTCCCTGATGCGTACAGTCATGAAGCTTTCCTTGCACTTTGAAAGGGAAATTTTGATAGCACCTAGGAAATCAAAAAACAAAAGAAATGCGTGACTTTTAAGTACCCCAAATCACATTTTCCATGAACACAGGTATTATTATTAGAAAGTTCACCAATATTCAGTTACACAGAATCATAGAATGGTTTAGGTTGGAAGGGACCTTAAAGATCATGGAGTTCCAATGCCCCTGCCATGGGCAGGGACACCTTCCACTAGACCAGGTTGCTCAAAGTCCCATCCAGCCTGGCCTTGAACACCTCCAGGGATGGGGCATCCACAAGTTCCCTGGGCAACGTGTTCCAGTGTCTCACCACCCTCAGACTACATGTAATTTCTTTTCACTGAATGCTTCAGAAAGAAACACTATGCGATAAATATGCTCAACAGTCTTCACATAAGTGATTTACAGTGTTTGCAAAACTCTTAAAAATACTCAAAAATTGGCAGAAAGAATGAATGGAAAGGATGCATTCTTAAAACTTTCTTTTAGTCTCAAATTAGAGATCATAGAGAAAGCAACAGAGATTCCTTGCCCAGTAATCATGAAGGACTTAAGATCACTAAAATTTAGGCTTTTGGCTAAATTAAAGGGAAAATGCATCCTATGAGATAAAGACCAAGAAAAGGCATTATAGCTCTGACAAGATATTCCTTAAAATTGTTGCTATTTTTCAAAAAAACCTCTTCCACCAAACTGTCTAAATGTGGATGTGTTTCCAGCCAACGTAGTCTGAGCTTTTCTGTGCATGTTACTGTCAGCTTCTGCTTAACAAAGGGACTTCCTTTATTTTCAGGAGGACCCAGATGGATGTCACGAAAAGGAAACAAGCTGCTTTTCAAATTTTCTTCATCTTTGTCTGTGGCCTCTCCCTGATTCATGCTCTCCATTTGCTGTGTTAAGGTTTCAGGTAATCCTTGAATGACATTCTCGCTGTCCCCTGCATCTACTATGCCAGTTTGATATGCTTATCAAGAGGAGACAAAGAACTCCTTTTCTAGGGCCAGGCCACCACTAGATAGAATTGAGAACATACAATTTCTTCACTGAGAGGGTGGTCAGTCACTGGGACAGGCTCCCCAGGGAAGTGGTCATGGCACCACACCTGTCAGAGTTAAAGGAGCATCTGGATGACGCTCTTAGTTATATGAGTTATTTTTAGGTAGTCTTGTGAGGAGCAGGGAGTTGGACTTGATGATCTTTATGGGTCCCTTCCAACTTGAGATAGTCTATAATTCTATGAATTTAAACACTTAAAAGCGATTCAGAAGGCCTCAAAAACAGAGTCACTGTATGCCAGTAATTTCTATTTTTTTTTAGTTTATTCTGTCTCTGCCTTAGATGATCTGCTGTCTGCTTTACACTTCTCTGGATCTCCTGGAAAATGATATGTCAAAGAATCCTTAGGTTATATTTTGCTTTGGGATTAAGACGTACCACTTTCTTCAGACTGGAAACACCTTCTATTGCTCAAATGGGGAACAAAAATCAAATCTCGATTCAGACTGTTGTTGCTGCAACGCAAAAGCCCACAGTTTTTACATTTTGGTGTCTGCACACCTTTGTCTTGCCTCTTTCTACTTCATGGTGTCCAATTCCCATGTTCATTCTCATATTCTTGATATTGCTCTGCTAGGCAAAAATCACAACAAAAAGTAAAAGTAGGCAAGACTATTCACACCCTAAATGGGGTAATGGAGCTGCATGACACTGAAGCAGCATCTTTTTAAGTGGATCAGATGAACTCACAGTTTTTTAAGGTAGACTATCTCGTCATATAACACCCACCAAAGACGGAGAGCTACGTCCCATTCCCTTCTCTACCTGAAGATATTTAAATCAATGTCTCAGTTTCTCTAGAAAATGACCAAGCACCAAGCTGCAGAGTATTCCAGAACGATGTTGCTTAACTTTTGATTATTCTTAAGTATTTGATGATGTTTTTCAAGCAGTACCAGTGACAGACACGTGGAATAAAGCTCAGGCACAGAGAGTTGTTTTTTCATTCATTCCACAACAGTTTGACATCATTTGTTAAAAAGTTTGTATCACTAGTGGTGATCAGGAGATGCTGATTTTTGTCTACTTTTACCTTTAAAACAATAGCGATTAAAAAACCCCAGGAAGTTGTTATAGTTCTCTCTGGTTTCAAGACAAAGACTTCAAACAAAATAAAATGTAAAATTGATTTAGAATATATTTCTCAAAGATATTCTCTAAGAATTATGAGCTGTTTGCTAGAAGCTTTTGATAAAATATTATGTCCTACTTAGTGGAATGGGTCAGAATAGCCTTAAAATAGAAAGCAGGTCAATGGGGGGCAAAAGGGAAAAAAAAAAAGAAAGCTTTGCAAAAGGAAGTTATGGTAATAAGAAGTATCTTCATTCATTTATTTTCAGGGGTTTTCACTGGCCAAAGCATTGGGCTTAAACCAATATATTTCAGAAATGGCACTGATTTGCCCGTTTAACTGAAGAGCTAAAATAAGCAGATGCTTGCCCATCTGCCATCTGTCTGCCTGCCGATGTCCAAGAAAGCACAGTTCGAAACAGCAGTGTCTGAAGTACCTCTATACAGCAAAGATTGGCAACTGAAAGCTTTTTCTGTGTGAATGCCTGCTACACAATTTAGGAAATGCACAGAAATCCTCAGTCTGACAGAAGGAGTAATAAGTTGATTACCAAAAATTATTCACTACATTCCTTTTTATATATGTCATCTTTTTCAAGACTCGTGTGGTGTTTCTTATAATAACAATAAGGAATATTCTGTTATTGGTTCTAAGATAATGAAACAAGTGGATACTACTTACTGATGGGCATCAAACTCTAACATAAATCCTTGTTTAGAGACAGCAACAAAATGTCTCTTCAAAGAATGATAGACAGGGTCTGTAGAATATATGGCACTAAAGCAAAAATGTTATTCAGATCGTTAGAATTTGAGAAATTAATGGTTAATTTTTATGCAGAAGCATGTCAAAACAATTGACATATGATATACATAGGAAAAAAGGCCTGATATACTAATTTGATAATACTTTATTTGCATTTGGCTTTACATTTAGATTTTCCAGGAATTAATGAATTGTATTATTATTAATAATAACAATTATCATATAATATATAAAATATGTATTGAATAGATAATAAAATATTATTAATTTCCTGACACGAGAAATATGTGCTGAATTTAATAATAAAATAATAAAAAATATATAAATATTTCCTACCAGAAAAGAAGAGTAACATGTATCTGACAACAGAAGTAATATATCGTAGTTATCTAAGCTACCTGCAAAGTGATAGGCATCCTCTTGTTCTTTGGACATGTACTGCTGAATATAGCACTGTTGTACTCTGAAAAGTGAGTCAGTGTCAATGACATCATGAGGTTCCATATTTATCCTTCTCTTACAGCCTACCATAACACATTTTCCCTGTAACTCAAAGGGTGTTTTCTGTCACTGTTAGCCTTGCAGTTTTGACCTGATATTTGAAAAAACAACCCACACTCTTATCTAATAATCTTGCAATCAGGGATTCCTGGACAATTATGTGCTGGTGATGCATTAGATGGAAAATTATATAGGATGGTTTTGAAAAGTTGCTTTTTCTTAGCAACATTAGCAAAAGTAAAATTTATTAAATCTCTAAAATTAGAGAGAAGTACATGTGTTCTACTAGTTATTTTGACCATGTTTTCTACACTAAAATGAGCACTATAAAGCTGATTTATTTTTTTTCTAAGAGAGGAAGTTTTTGTAATTTTATAGAATTAGTTATGAAAATAATTGTGTTATTACTAGATTCAAGTAACTTAATAGCTTGTGATTTACAAATATTTTGGTGAGTACTTTTTTTTTCAATATAAATTTTCCTGAGAGCTGCACCAAAAATTTTCACAAAAAATTCTTTAATGAGATATTTTTAACAAAATCAATTGTTTATTTCTTTCCATTTAAAATGCAGTATTTTTCCTCTGCAAAATGTTGTGGTCATCCACTGAGGAAGAAGAAACATCATCACATTCCAACAGCCAAGCAACCCATGATAATAAAAATGCATAATGGAAACACTTGTTTCCCATGATTTTGAGGTCTATCCTCCTTAGCTTAAATGCTTTTGAGAATTTAATTCCCCTTCAAATTGTAGAATGTAGGCTAAGTGGTATTGCAAGTAATTGCATGGAAAAATTGAAGAAGAATATATTCTTTTACTGATTAAAGAGGCAAGGAACATCATTGCTGTTTGGAAGGACTGGTTGTGTGAGTAGCACTGAGATTGTTGCAAATAGAGGAAACAGACTAGAATGGATTAGTATTTCATTCTCAAACTGTAACATTGATCTTCATACTATGTGACAGGCTACATTTAAATATTTATTTTTTAATTGATTAGCCTCACAGAGAATCAAATATCTTCACACCGAATGAAGAAGACAGTCTGAAACCACAGTTTAAGCACTCCCATTTCCCTCTTCATTTATAAATAAAAATTAAAATTTTAAAAGGTCTGTCTTGAGGGATCAGAGCATGCAAGGTAAACAGCTATGTGGGAATGACTCGTTTCCACATGAAACAAAGGGAGATGAATGGGAGACGGTTCAGTAAGGTGAAGAATATAGGCAAGGGTCAGCCAGAATCATTTCAGTATTACTAATAGCATATCTTTCAAGATAGTTTTCTGAAATCAGTGATGAAGCCAATATTGACAACAGGGAGCTTCTATAAAGAGAACTATGATGTTTCCTTGCAACTTCCAGCTGATTAAATAAACATTTTCCCCTCTCCTTGATTTATATCCCTCTTCTATACATGTAACCAAAATACAGAATATTACGTTTGTAATGTTGTCTCCTGTCTTTTCCCCTTCTCTTTTTCTCAAAATCCATAATCTTAAAACATTTTTGAAGAATACTTTTTTTTTGTGCCACAAGTACTTCAAGCATTATGCATTTTCTGTACTCTTTTGTCCTTTATCTTACCCGTGCTGTTTTGTTCCACATTCTACTTCTTATGAACATACATGTCAAAAGTCAAAATATGAAAAGAAAAATCTTTTAATGCAATCTAGTCTAACCAAATTGGGACTTGGAAACAAAGAATACAGGCTACACTTACTATAGAGAATATTTTGTCTTGGAAGCCAATGAATGAGTCAGAAAATCATAGCTAACTCAACATGAACTCACAGAGCAATCCTGTGGGTAGCAAGGCTGATACGATCCTTGGATATACAAAAAGGAGTTGCAGAACAAAGACAGCAGTGTGACCTTGCTCTTGTGCATAGCACTGGCTATGTTGATACTCAAATATTTTATCAGAGTCTAATGTTCAAGCTTCAGGAAGTTTGTATAAATAAAAAAAAAAAAAAAAAGAATTGAAAAAGTCCTCCATTTATTCTATTGCTGGAAATATAATCCTGCCATCTGAGATTAATACATTCAGACTATTCAGTCAATCAAGGGAAAATTAAGATGCACCATGGTGACCAATATATATGGCAAATATAATTAAGATTGGGGAAGTTTTTTATGCATGAGAGAAAACAATTATAATGGTCTTTTCTATCTCAAGACTATCTGTCTGTTTCTACACTGATATTAAAATTATTTTGGTAAACTCCTAGATCTCTCTAGCTGACCAAATAATACCTTCACTCCTCCACGCAGGACACATATCCAGCTGATATGGTAACATCTTGTGCTGTTTTTAATTCTTGAAAATGAATTCCTTATTTTTAAATTAGGAGAGTTAGTGTCCTGTTTCCAGTAAAGTTCCCTAAGACTATCATTCTTTATTTTCCTACTAAGTTAGAATACAGAATGTATCCAAATAACAGTCATGAACGGGTAAACCTTTTACAACACAGTTACCTATACTTTTATTAAATACAAACTTGAGTTTTAGAAATGTTCTTTAAAATTTGGCTTACTTCTTGACATATTTTTTTGATGCCGTATCTTAAATTCAGCTTAAATCAAATATGTTATTCTTTCTTTAATATCTTTGGTGGAGCACCAAATTATTCTACACGTATAACCTTAATTATGTTCTAATTCCAGGTACATTTCCTATGGGATGTTATAATACCTGTGTAATGATAATTTTTAGTGTAAATATTAAGAATAACTGATATAAACTGTCATACAATTAACTTAGAAGTCCACACAGAAGACTATTTCCTTCATTGTTATTCCATTGTCTGAAAATACTAGAAAATAAATTATGATGTAATATTTTTATTGTAAATTTTATTCATTTTCTCCAAGTTCTTCCACTTTCAGCAAAGAAAAGGAGAAGACAAAAGTAGGCCTAATGCTGTGTGGATATAGAACGAATGAGATATCTATCCCATCTCACAAAAAGTCAAATCCTACCAGGTAATAGGAATGGGATACTATCATCCCTACATCCCTTTATTTTCAAAATCATGATGATAAGAACTTGTTATCCAACTTAAAATATTGTTTACCATATCCAAAGGACCATTTTTTCTCTGGAAATGGAAATGAAATTACAATTTTCCTTATTCTTGAAATATGCTTAAAATAAATTTATTTATAAAATCTTCTTGGAGAACTCTTGCCCAGCAAAGAATATTCTAACAAAACAATATTTTTGTAGAGCAAGAAGGACTTGAGAAAGATACTTGAACAGTAAAACAATTAAAACAAAACAATTAAAACATTTGCAATCATTACCATGAGATCAGAAGTGAACCTGCTGAAAAGTCAAAATGTTCTCCTGCAGCTTACAGGCTACCTTTTAAACTTTCATAATGAAAAGGAGAAAATTGCTGTGGGACCTAAAAGTAGTAAAAAGTTTGTGCACAATTTATTTCTTTGTTTGAGCCCTTCCTCCGTGACAGAAATTCCAAAAAATCCTTTAATATTTTCATTCCAGATTTGAGCAATTGCTCTGAGATACCACCGCATGTATCTTTGTCTTTATTTCTGAAGAGAGACTTGTTTTATTAATAATTTGTATATGCAATATTTAAGTCTTTATGGTAAATCAAGTCAATCAGGAATTTATCAAGAAGAAAAATAAGACCACAACTGAACAAGTCTATCTTTTGGTGAAGAGAATGTTTAAAAAAAAAAATAAAGAATTATAAGTGTTTTTCCAAAATGAGTGCAAATTT
Organism: Vanellus vanellus; assembly: GCF_965231255.1. Lineage (NCBI taxonomy): Eukaryota > Metazoa > Chordata > Aves > Charadriiformes > Charadriidae > Vanellus > Vanellus vanellus. Next base: position 107,925,849 of record NC_138906.1, read on the forward strand.
CTGCTTGGAGAACAGACTTAACAAAGTTTCCTCTGTGATCCAGGATTTCTCTAGAATTTTTCACACTTAAATGTATATTCCAGACTTAAATGTATATTCATTGCGGTTTATTTGTAAAATCTGAAGTTGTTGCAGTGTTCATGTTTTCTTTAGTTTCAGGAACTTCGATTTTTGCCTCCCTTTAGGAAGATACATGCTGTTTCTAAAGTGTTCTTATCAGGATTATTAACATTTTGAAGTTAAAATCATTGCTGTACATATACTGTAAACAAGGGATAGAATTAGTACTAATAGTGTATTTTGGTGTTTTAGCATATCTTATTGAGGGATCTTTCCAAAGTTAGATAGTAGCATACTCTTAAACCACGATGTCGCTAATACTGACCCAAAGTACATGTTTCATATTTGAAAACCATATGGATTCCTCACAAAAAGAAAGATGTATAGGATAATTAGAAAAATGTACATTCAAGTTTCTTAGGATAAAATAACTTACACGTACCATAAAAACTAAAGAAAACTCTGCTATCAAGTTTTTCAGTTCCCTCTCAGGAACAGTTTTTTGGAGGGCATAGTAAGTTTCAAGTGGTTCTTGCAGGGACAATCAAAATGGCTCACATCAGTAAAGAAAGTTTAAAAAAGAAATATGCTTATGCAGAGCGAAAGAAAATCAACCGGAATCCCCAGAGCTAGAATTAGGGAAACTGCTTGCATATTAAGGGAGTAACACAACATTCTCCTTAGTGCGCTTGCCTTCACATCTCTGTAAGAGAGCTTAGCAATTATGGAAAGCTTCTGATGTAGTAGATTGCATGCCTCCTTTTTTTATTGGCTCTCGACCCACTCCTCCCCCCCCCCCCCCCCTTTTTTTTTTCTTTAAGTAATTGAAGATGCAAATCCCATACAGTCAGTAGGTTCAAGACAATTCATATGAACTTCTTAAAGGAAAGATAAAAGAGCTTACAGGCTTTTATCATGGCCAGAATAGTCTTCTTCTTTTAATAGGTATTTGAATACCTTTTATAGACCACAAGACCTACTTCAGCCCCAAGCAAACTATTTGGTTGTAAGAACAGATGTTAATTTAATGATGTGGAATATTTTACAATGAACTCTTTCCTAGGCCAAAGTACAAGAATGTGAAGTAGTTAAATTTCCCAAATGAACAGGGATGGTACAAATATTTTACAATGCAAGAGAATTCTTGTCCAAAACATAGTCTTAAATGTTTTAAAAGGAGTGTCATGGTAAAAATTAACTGGTATAACCAATTCTTTCACATCAACAAAAACATCATGTTGAGTGCTGTCCAAAAATTTTATATCTTCCATTAAAAACAAACACTATGCCATAAAACAAACAAATGCCCAAAAATCCTCACCAAAACCCCCTAGAAAACAACAAAAATAAATCAATGACTTTCAGTAGTGTTGGCACAGTCTTGAACACAATCAGCTGATCATGTCTTCCAAAAAGGACAGTAAACTTCTGGCTTCGTTTGTCTTATTTCCTGCTCTAACACCGAAGTTAGAGAATCATGCAAATATCTTCTCTCACTTTTGTCATTCTATTTTAATTAACAAGCCATAAAATATTGAATGTCAATGCTTACCAATTACTTCTCCTCCGTTGTCTCTTTCTTCTGTTTTCTTTATAGAAATTAATTGGAAATTATTGTTATGAAGAATAGAATCACACTGTCATATTTGGAGGAATATTCTTGCATAACAGGGCTTAGGAATCACGGAAACTGGATATTTTTGAGTGGTCAATGAATAAGTGCTACACTGAGAATTCAAAGCATGGCTATTTACTTACATGTATTGCCATACAGCTGTGATGTCATATTTGTTTTTCAGTTATATATACATGTTTATATTCAAGTTACATATAATGTACATCAAACAGGAGTGTTGACTATATGAAAGGAGAAAAAAGGTCACAAAATCACTGTTGTTTGCCTATTCTCCAGTTTGGGGTGACAGAATTTACAAAAAACAGTCTGCTGAAGCCACTTCTCTCATCTGTTCTATGTTATCTTTCTTTACATCTTCCTAGGTGAGAGGGAAGGGGAGGAAATTTTGCTTTGACACTTACAGAGTCACATGTTCTCACAAAAGTCTTTAGCCTTAGTTTAATACTCAATGTCCTCATCACCTTTCAGTTCCATGTTTTATCTTTCCTTTTGAGGTTCCTGCCCCAGTCTTATAAAGCCTCTGCTGGGTGTTTTGATCTTTCTCCTTCCACAGCAAGTGCTCCTTCCCAGGGGGTTAAAGGGGAGGGTAGCAATGCTGCTGCTTTTACTCAGGCTTTGCAGCACAGATTTAATCACACATGCACTCTGCCGGAAGATCCTCCCAAGTTCATTTTAACAGCTCAGATTTTTCTCTAAACTTCTAGATAACCTTTCTTACTGTCTAATTTAGATTAGACAGTGCTTTAGATGTGTCTTTAATGATCAAAGTCAGACCAGAATGAAGTTTCTACAGATACCACCTATGGTCTGTTTTGCATAACAAGGTCCCTGGGGCAGTTTTTTAAGATATCCTTCAGTTTTGTATCCTTGAACTGAAGGTACTGTTTCGTCCTCTCAATTACCAGCTGTGAAATTGGATGTGTGTGTCCTTAATATGTGAATGCAATTGGGCTCTTAAAGGTCTAGAATAAGTGGTATTGTTTCCAGCCAAAAACACTCCAAGGTGCAAAACTGAACATAATATTTTCATACACATATAGAAAGAAATCACTCCAGGACTAGTCTCAAATGAAGAACTGTAATTGCAGAACTGAAGGAATTTAAAGCTAGCAAGGCAGTGGTGAAAGCTGACCAAAGGAATTAGAAGACAGTATGTAAGCATTCCAAGGCATTAAAAGCTGATATTAAAGCAAAGATCAAATCCAGGAAACTGGATATAAAACACAGAAGATTTTATTGTGGATTCACTGTAGACATATTGAGAATTTTTTATTTAAAGTATCCAGAGTGGTTGGAAAGCTAGACATTTGTCCCCTAGGGACAGAAATAATTTGCAAAAACACAGGAGAGGCAGGAATCTGTAGCCTTCTTAGAAGTATGATTGCATCAAGAGACAGGGCTTTAAAATGATTTGGTAAAGAAGGGATAGCAGTGGCATATGGTCTGTTCTGTAACTTAGCTCAGAAAAAGAAAAATCAATATTAAAATGAAAATAAAAACCCATTGCTCTGTGCCATTAGAAAGAAAACTGGCTAGAAATAGAGGGTGAGATAATAAGTATTCTAATTTTTAAAATAGCCATAATACAAACTATACATGTCTGAAAAAATGATTGTTCGCTCATTTTTTAAGGATTGTGAGTTTCAAAGAAACCATTATGATCATTTATTCCTGCATCAAACTGTGGTGTTCATTTCTGACTAAGCTGAATCACATAAAAATGATATTTTAGATTTTCCATATTTTGGTAAATACTGAAAATATAGGTTTCAAGAATGAAGGGTCTGGTTGGTAATTTTCACCTTAGTAAATCCTATAAGGGGGAAAAAAGAAAAGGTGGAGTAAACGACTATGAATAATTTTTGGTTTTCAAACAAGTTATCTTTAATGAATCAATAAAGACAACCATGCTTGTAAATTGTGTACATATGTATTTATTCCTACAATACACCAATACAAAATGCAATAAATGAGAGATATACAGACAAATTTTAAATAATATGACAGCAACAGGGTCACTGATATTAGTGTTAACCTAAATATACAAATCTCTCAAATAAGCAAAGACAAAAAATGATCAACACAGACGGAAGTGGGAAAGCAATCTGAATAGTTTAGTTGTAGGGAAATTTGAAAAAGAGCTTTACAAATTAAATTATTTACAACTAGTGAATTAAGATATTAATTTATTTTCCTCTTTAATATAAATCATAGCAATATAAAAAATGATTGATTTTTGCCATTATTTCAACAAAGACAGTACAAACAAGTAGTTATAACATACCTGCTAGTTACTCTGAGTGGGAGAAAAAAAGCTCCATCTGCCAAAGGATTTTAAAATTCTGAGAAAGAGGAGGTAAAATGGTAGGGTGTATAAAAAAAATACTTAGATGTGAGGTCAAAGTTACCTATGAACAAGAACAGAAACAGCAGCACAGGAACTGGCCGTGGGACGGAATATCAGGTAAGAAACATCTGTATTTATTTTTCAACCATTTTTACAGGAAGAAATAGTTCCTAAATACAGTTGGACATAGAAACTGATTATCTCTGGAGATGAAGTGTGCATTGCATAGATTGGCAGACGGGGAGGGAGGAGCAGAAATGAAAATAATAAAAATAATTAATATTTCAGAATTTAGTTTTGTAAAGTAATGCTCTGTTTAAAAGAAAAAACAAACAAACAAAAAAACCAAAAACAAACAAACAACAACAAAAAAACAAAAACAAAAACAAAAACCCACCAAAAGCAAAACCACAGTTCTGAAGGCAAATAATGTCTATATTTGAATTTGAAAACTTTTGTCAACTTTCTATCTACACCATAACCTTTCTGAAATTAGAGCAGGACTGTAACTAAGAAAAAACCCTAGAGAAAATGATTCCTAGTCTTAGAAGGTAATACCTTTTCCTGTAATTAGTTTATGCTCTGATATCACTCAGAATCTTAGGACCGCTGCATCAGACCTGTGCTATTATTTTTTAAAAGTACCCTATTTATTAGGGACTGACTGAACTGGAAGTTCAACTAAAAATCCCCCATAGTGACTTAGTTGCCCCACACCCAATCAAACGTGTTTAGAGCTGCAGATAACTGCACACATAAGGAAACACTTTCAAGTGAATATGGAAAGAATGGATTCCTTAGGGAAAATAATAGATTTTTGTGCAACATCACTAACACACATTTAAAGTTTCACACCTAGTTCCTGATGGACTGTCTCAGTCACAATCAATCTTTATTTTACTTTCCTCCACTATGGTATCCACGCAGTGATGTCTCACTCCCTTCAGTTGCATACGGTTTCTCCTCAGAGTGTGCCAAAAAGAACAACAAAAGTTACACTGCTTTTTGTGTCACATACTGAACTTCTCAGAAAATCTGTTTGTTTATAAACTAACACAAAAGTGTCCATTCTGATTTATTTTACTCAGTGAACAACTGAGTAAAATATGGTTTAAATGCAGAGGAATAGAGGCTCCCACTCAAATTGCACAAGACAGCTAAAAGGGCAAACAACAGAAACGAAAAACCACACACGAGCAAAACAGCTGCATCTGAACCACACTTTGGAGCACTGCCACTTTCATCAGCATTTACCTTGGGTGCCCCCTGGGTACACACCGGGATGGTGAGATGGGGTTCATCCTTCACCCAGCATGTGGAGTCAAGTGGGAAGGGGATTGGAGTGCCTGGGCTGGTGTCCTGGTTTGAGGTAAAACAGAACCAATTTTGGGAAGAAGCTCCCACTGCATGGGCGAGTGCCTGAATCTGGGCCACCAGGGACCAGCATCTCTGTGCAACAAGTGACACTTGTACTTCCAGCCTAGGTCTGACATCTGGTTTAAATTCTGCATCTGGGTGACCGTTCTTTATCATAATAAAACAGAAAGGAGTTGTAATGCCACAGGCTCAGTCATGTCTTTTGTGAGCATCAAGGTATTTCTAACCAGTACAAATTTCACTGTTTTTATATCAATCTGTTAGTGATGCTGAGCACTCCTAATTCCTAACTTTGATCAGATGCTAGAATAAGTCATGCTTTCTGCACGCTTTTTACCTACTGCATGCTTTTTCCTTATTGCTCTAAGGTCTTACAAAAACATTTAACTAATTTAAAAGAAGCATAATTTGAGTAGAGAGATTAAAAAAAAAATCTTCCTGGGTGGTTTTTGTAGAAGATTTTAATAAGCAGTCTTCACAAACCAATATGGTACTACCATTCCTATTGTGGAGACATTACTTTTAATTGATTTTTCATGAAAATAAAGACAAAAACCTCGTTTGGGAAGTTTTGCTTTCAGTTTATATTTCTAAATTGCTTTTTTCCTGAGGTAGAGAGTCCTGGTTTGAGGTAAAACAGAACCAATTTTGTTCAGTAACTTCGCTTCTTAGCTGGGCCTCTTCTAACTACTGAAATTAACTGCACATTGTGCAGACAGTGTTCACCCCCTCAGAGTGATAAGACCCATGTTTATAGCTGATGCCCAGGCATGGTGTGCAGAGAGGCTCCTGCTTATACTTATTGCCATAACAGCCAAGGCCAACCAACTTTGTTATTTGCCCCATTGGAGGGTCAGAAGCGGAAAAGCATAGTGGGGTCCCACCTGCGGGGAGGAGAGGACAGGACAGGTGACCCAAAACTGACCAACAGGGTATTCCATCCCATCTGCCTCATGCTCAGTATAAAAGCTGAGTGATCAAAGGGTCACGGGCTTTTCCTTCAATGGCCAACGTCTGAGGAGGGCTCTGTTTGTCTGCCTGTGATCCCGATCCTGAATCCAGATCCGGAATCCAGTTCCCGTCCGTCACTGAGTCCAGCCTGGGACTGCCCCAGTGCCAGCCGGTGACGTGATTGTCATCTCGGGAGCTTGATATGGTTTTGCATATATTTTTCATTATTTCTTTTTATTTTATTATTAATATTTCATTAAAGTAGTTTAGTTCCTTCTAAACTCATAAGTCTCTTTTTCCTCCTCTGCCTCTCTCTTTGAAGAGGAGTAGAGGGGAGCATCTGTCGGTCCCGTCTGGTCCCCAGTGGTGGATTTGGTCTAAACCACGACATAGAGAAAAGGCATTGCAAAGTTAGTTACATTTTTGTATTTCTTTGAGAGGCAGAAATAAGCTATTAAACTACTTAATAATAATTATTCTACACAGTTAGGTATACTTCCAAAGATACTAAAGTGTATAAACATTAATTAATCACTAATTCACACATGGAAAATATTCCTAACAATAATATTTTGCTAATTTAAGAAAAGAGGAAATTGAAGTACAAAAATTTAATCACAGGAAACAAAACTATACAAGGGTCAGAATGTTCGTAATTTTCTACAGATCTGTTGACTTAAGCGGACTTCTCATAAGTAGACTTCTGCCCTCTATGAAAATCTCATAGCTTTAATGAGGCATCCTGTCACCAGGGCACCCACCTCATTCAGCAGCTGGCCCACATTTTCTTTAGTCTTCCTTTTGCTACTGACATACTTGAAGAAGCCCTTCTTGTTGTCCTTGGCATTCCTTGCCAGATTTAATTCCAAGTGAGCCTTAGCCTTCCTCATTACATCCCTGCATACAATGTTCCTACATTCTTCCCAAGTGGCCAGTCCCTTTTTCCACATTCTGTAAACTTACATCTTCTGTTTAAGTCTTTCCAGAATCTCCTTGCTCATCCATGCAGGTCTCCTGCCTCCTTTGCTTGATATCTTGCTCATAAGGATGCACCAATGTTGAGCTTGGAGGAAGTGGTGCTTGAGTATTAACCACCTCTCTTGGACCCCCCTACCTTCTAGAGCTCTAACCTATCGGATTCCTCCAAGTGGGTCTTTCAAGAAGCCAAAGTCATCTCTCCTGAAGTCTAGGGTTGTAATTCTAGTTATTGTCCTGCTTCTTCCCCGTAGGATCCTGAACTCCACCATCTCATGAACACTACAGCCAAGGCTACCCACAGCCTTCACACTCCCAATTAGTCCTTCTTAGTACAAGATGCAGCAGCTCGCCTCTCTTCATTGGCTCCTAATTTTCTTCAGTTATTGACTCTACTTCTTCCTCTCTCTTCTCTAACCTTCTCTGGAATTGCAATAAAGATTATTTTATCTGTGGATACTTGGCTTTTAAAAGTATCCAAGCAAAGTCACCGAGTCAAAAACCTGCTCCATTGTTTGACCATCTTCTCAGTAAAAAAATGTTTTCTTCTGCTCAGGTAGAATTGTGTGTGCTTTGATTTGTGCTCACTGCCTTTTTCCCTGCCACCAGGCACTAGTAAGAAGTATCCAGCTTATTGCCCTGAGCCTTCCCTTCTGCAGGCTGAACAGTCCCAGCTGTCTCAGCATCCCATCATTTGTTCTTATTAGCTTCTCAGTGCTTTGGCAAAGGAAATGGTGTTTCCCATTAATTCTTTGTATTTACTATCTAAAGATCTGACTTTGTTTCTGTTAATATGGCAAAATAATTTTAATTTTCAAGAGAAAGAAAGAAAAGTGACTCTGTATTTTGAAATGAAGGCATAGTCCTAACTCATTTGGTAGATCACTGTATTCTTTATACTTTTGTCCTGCAAAAAGTGTTATAAGTGCTATGCTCATCTATTTTAGTCTACTATCTTTACTTATTGCTTCTTTGAGACAATTTAGAGATTGATATAAAAATAATGTGTTAATATTTTTGTCCAGAAAATATTCCAAAATTATGAAAATATCATTATTATTTTGATTCTTCATTATCTGAACTTTCTTTTTTTCTTCTTTCAAATATGAAATTTTTAATGTTGGAATATTATGACTATTGCCTTCTTGTTGAATTGACTTATACAAAGTTCTAAATATATCTATGATCACAATTTTAATTTCACTCATTCTAAGAAGTTCAGACTAATGAAATCAATTTAGGAAGAAATCACAAGTCTATGCTGTATCCTTGACAGGACAGTTGGTACACTTCAAACCTAAAACTGGAACATTGGCAGTTCCAGACTGTTTTCCTATTGTTCCAAAACGTCTGAAGTCAAGTCCATTTCCTCTGAGGTACAAGAAAATACTTCCATTCTGGTTTGTTTGTTTGTTTTTTGTTTTTTTTTTTTTTTTTTTCTGTTACTAAGAAATTCTGAGCAATGAAATACAAGATTTTACCCTCGATTCTGTCAATTATGAAACAAAAAGATGAATAATTTTGTGTCAGACACTATTCAGTAATGAGCTTGCCTGAGAACATTAGCTCACCAGATACTGGTCATCAAAGAGCATGACAGCAGAATGTCCTTTGGGAAGAAAACTCCGATAGATGCAGTATAGAGTTAATGAAAATGGGAATGAGATGGGAATGTATATGCTGGGAAGATGAAAAAATATTTCATGTTCTCCCCAAAGAACAATTTTTCTTTATTATTCATTTGCACTTCTGATTAGTAGCCAATTAACCTCCTCTTCAGAGTTTCCAACTCTCACTGTACAATAACTAGCTCTTACACAAGAAAAGTTTCTGTGGTGAATGCATGCCCCCTACCTTATTATTTTCTCATTGATTGTTCCAAACTAAGGTAAAAATAAAACAAAACAAAACAAACAAACAAACAATAAAAAAAAGCAAACAAAATCTTTAAAAATGAAGGCTCTCAAAAGAAAATTACATATAGCCTTTACAGTACAGAACAATTTAGACTACTGGCTGCCTGGGAAATACAAATCTTTGAAGAGTTGTCCTGGTTTTGGCCAAACCGACCACCGGACGAGAGACAGATGTTCCCCGTGCTTCTCTTCAAAGGGAGGCAGAGGACAGAAAAAGAGACTTATGAGTTTAGAAGGAACTTAACTATTTAATGAGATATTAACAATAGAATAATAAGAAAATAATGATATATATATATATATACAAAACCATACCAAGCTCCCAGGATGACAATCACGTCACTGGCTGGCACTGGGGAAGTTCCAGACTGGACTCAGTGACAGACAGGAACTGGATTCCAGATCTGCATTCAGGATAGGGACAGAGTCCTACTTGGATGCTGGCCATTGAAGAAAGAAGGCTGACCCTTTGATCCCTCAGCTTTTATACTGAGCATGAGGCAGATGGGATGGAATACCCTGTTGGTCAGTTTTAGGACACCTGTCACGTCTGCTCCTCCCTGCAGGTGCAACTCCTCTATACTTTTCCGCTTCTGACTCCCCAATGGGGCAAGTAACAAAGTTGGTTGGCCTTGGGTATTATAGCAATAAGTATAAATACGAGCCTCTCTGCACACCATGCCTGGGCATCAGCTATAAACACAGGTCTTATCACTCTGAGAGCAGTTTCTGCACAATATCACAGAATCACAGAATCACAGAATTATCAGAGTTGGAAGGGACCTCTAGAGATCATATAGTCCAACTCCCCTGCTAAAGCAGCATTGCCCAGAGCACATTACTCAGGACTGCATCCAGGCGGGTCTTGAAAATCTCCAGGGAAGGGGACTCCACAACCTCCCTGGGCAGCCTGTGCCAGTGCTCTGTCACCCTCACCGTAAAGAAGTGTTTCCGTGTATTTGAACGGAACTTCCTGTGTTCTAACTTGTGCCCATTACCCCTCATCCTGTTACTTGGAACCATTGAAAAGAGCCTGGCTCCATCCTCCTTCAAGCCACCCTTTAGATACTTGTGCGCCATAAAAAGGTCTCCCCTCAGCCTTCTCTTCTCCAGGCTAAAGAGTCCCAGCTCTCTCAGCCTTTCCTCGTAAGGAAGATGCTCCAAGCCCTTAATCATCTTAGTTGCCCTTCGCTGGACTCTCTCCAGCAGTTCCCTGTCCCTCTTGAACTGGGGAGCCCAAAACTGGACACAGTATTCCAGTTGTGGCCTCACCAGTGCAGAGTAGAGGGGGAGAATGACCTCCCTCGACCTACTGGCCACACTCTTCCCTATGCAGCCCAGGATTCCATTGGCCTTTTTGGCAACAAGGGCACATTGCTGGGCCATGGATAATTTACTGTCTACCACAACCCCCAGATCCTTCTCCTCAGAGCTACTTCCCAGCAGGTCCACCCCTAACCTGTACTGGTGCCTAGCATTCTTCCTCCCCAGGTGCAGGACCTTGCACTTGGTTTTGTTGAACCTCATTAGGTTCTTCTCTGCCCAGCTCTCCAGCCTGTCCAGGTCACGCTGGATGGCAGCACGGCCCTCTGGGGTGTCAGCCACCCCACCCAGTTTGGTATCATCAGCAAACTTGCTGAGGATACACTCTGTCCCCTCATCCAGGTCATTAATGAATATATTGAACAAAATTGGACCAAGTATTGACCCCTGGGGGACACCACTGGTTACAGGCCTCCAACTAGACTCTGTGCCGCTGATCACAACCCTCTGAGTTCTGTCCCGCAGCCAACTCTCAATCCACCTCACTGTCACCTCATCTAGCCCATACTTCCTCAGTTTCCTAATGAGGATGTCATGGGAGACAGTGTCAAAAGCCTTGCTAAAGTCAAGGTAGATGACATCTACGATTCTCCCCTCATCCAGCCAACCAGTTATAACATCATAGAAAGCTATCAGATTGGTCAAGCACGATTTACCCTTGGTAAATCCATGTTGACCACTTCCAATAACTTCCTGTTCCTCAACGTGTTTGGAGATGACATCCAGAATGAGTCGCTCCATTACCTTCCCAGGGACAGAGGTGAGACTAACTGGTCTGTAGTTCCCTGGGTCCTCCTTCTTGCCTTTTTTGAAGATCGGAGTGATGTCAGCCTTCCTCCAGTCCTCAGGCACCTCTCCTGTTCTCCATGACCGTTCAAAGACGATGGAGAGTGGTCTAGCAATAACATCCGCCAGCTCTCTCAGCACTCGCGGATGCATGTCATCAGGGCCCATGGACTTGTGAATGTCCAGCTTGGCCAAGTGGTCTCTGACACGGTCCTCCTCAACTGAGGGAAAATCTTCCTTTCTCCAGACCTTCCCCTTTGCCTTCAGAGTGTGGGATTCATGAGGGACAGCTTTAGCAGTGAAGACCGAAGAAAAGAAGCCATTCAGTAACTCTGCCTTCTCTGTGTCTTCCACCACTAGGGCACCTGTCTCATTCACCAGTGGGCCTACATTTTCCCTAGTCTTCCTTTTTCGACTGATATACTCAAAGAATCTCTTCTTATTGTCTTTAACTGCAGCGGCCAAGCTGAGTTCTGATTGAGCTTTGGCCCTTCTCATTTTCCCCCTACATAGCTTTGTAGTATCTTGATAGTCCTCATAAGTTGCCAACCCCCTTTTCCAGAGAATGTAAACTTTCCTTTTTTACCTGAGGTCCAGCCAAAGTTCTCTATTTAGCCAGGCTGGTCATCTTCCCTGTCTGCTCGTTTTTCGAGACAAAGGGATGGCCTTCTCCTGCGCTTTTAAGAGCACCTGCTTGAAGTATGCCCAGCCTTCCTGGGCACCTTTGCTCTTCAAAACTGCCTCCCAAGGGACACTCTTGACCATGCTCCTAAACAGGCTAATGTCTGCCCTTCGGAAATCCAAGGTGGCAGTTCTGCTGGCTCCCCGCCTTACGTGATCAAGAATTGAAAATTCTATCAATTCATGATCACTCTGCCCAAGACGACCTCCAACCTTTACATCCCCCACAAGACCTGCTCTGTTAACAAACAGTAGGTCCAGTAGGGCACTTCCCCTAGTTGGTTCCTTCACCAGCTGTGTTAGGAAGTTGTCTTCCACACACTCCAGGAACCTCCATGACTGTTCCCTCTCTGCTGCATAGTATTTCCAGCAGACATCTGGGAATTTGAAGTCCCCCACAAGAATAAGGGCTGTTAAGAATATGCTGTTAATTTCAGTAGTTAGAAGAGGCCCAGCTAAGTAGTAAATTTACTGAAAAAAATTGGTCCTGTTTTACCTCAAACCAGGTCGTTCCACCCCTTATTCCATCTTATTTGCACTTTGTTCAGATCAGTATTACTTTTTATCCATCAAATCTATGCACACAGGTATATGCATATATATAGATACACACAGGTCACTCATCTATGATTTATCTTCATACATAAAAGTTCGTTAAGTCCATTTAGTTCATGATGGCAGCATTTCATCTCAGGGCAGGAAAAATGGTTTGAAATTCATTGTAGTTTGTGCCCAAGGGTAGCATATCCATCTCAAAAAGTTTGCTGGACACCACTTGATGAAGCTAGCTCAGGTTTCATCACCACTATGTTATCCTGAAAACAGTTATTGAACACTGTTAGTATTATGTAGCAATCAACAACATACAGCTCAGAATTGAGTATTCTCACCAAGGGTTAAATTGCCTTAAGGTACACATTGGACTTCTCCATTCTTCATCATCACCCACCAAGTACATCCTGGTCCTTGAGCAAAAATAGTCCCACAAATAGCATTGCCTTTGCCTGAAGCAGGAAAAACCCAAGCAGTTTTCCCTAACATATTCCTTTCATGCACCACAGGGACTTTATCCCCTTCTACAACATGTGGAGGTTCCACATAATGCTAGTGCATTCCATAGGTGTTTTATACTATTACTGATTCAGTTGACTAGCGTATCTTTAAAATCTTTTTCTTTTTTTATTGATGCACAAAAATATATTTCTTTTTAAGATCAGTTGCAGGCATTTTTACCGTTTCCCACTCTTGGCAAATTTAGGTATTTCTGCAATTAGATTTGTTGTTGAGATAGTTGATTTAAAACTCATTATTCACAGCTGTAGGGCACAATCTGAGTAAATCTACAAGGAAAAAAAAAGTTATTATAATGGGGAATTTTGATCTGTTATAAAATATAATTATTAAAAATGGGTACTTTCAATGCTTGAGTGACAAATTATATTTCCTTCTCTAGCTTTTGGGAGAGGACGGTAAGAATTTACCTATTCTTTTGTGAAAAACAGATAATCAGATAACACCTCTTCCCTGTCCCTTATTATTGAAAAAAGATTAATTTGAGAGCAGGGGATATTTTCCCCTCCCTCACTAGACCCTGTCACGCTAATAAATATCTACAATTACATATTATCTAAACCTCCTCTACCAGACCAGCTTTACTAAAGTTAATTGCAATTCTTCTATTTGCAACTGTGCAAAACATTTGCATTCAAAACATAACATCTATATTTCAAGTGCAATGTTCTCCAGGCAATATCAAAGTTATTTTCTATATGTTTGTATTTCCATACTGTGAATGGTAAATGGTTTAGCTCCACAGCTTATCTAACTAATGTGGACCCTCTTTTTAAGTCAAGCTAGTTTATGAAAGTTTGTCCAATTCCTTTTGGAATGAGCATGAATTGGGCTTTCCAGGGGTGTACCGTGCTCTATAAACTCTTCTAGCTTATATCCTCTTAAATATTCTATTCCAGATTGTTCTTTTCCCCCCAGTAGTATTGATATCAGGATCAGCAAGGAGCATTAATGACTTCTAAGTTAAATTTTACGTAATACATCTTCCAGTTCTTTACTTAAAGTGATTTTCTGTGTGACTGGAAACTGGATAAGGAAAAAATCCTGAAATCAGAGTTGTTTTCCTGTTAATGTATGTGTGTGTTGACATTGCACTGAACACCAGCCTATCAGTCTCCATTTACACCTTACATTTGTGCTACAGAGAACTTCAGTGAAGTTGCTGCTAAAAATTGTAATAATGCAGTTCGTACTGATATTGTTCTCTGGTAGTCCCATTTTTATGGTCTCCTAAGGAGAATCAGGGATATAGCTATAACTGTAGGTATATATGCAGGAAAGAGACAAGACACTCTCTAAGACCCTTTTCTTCCCTGCTGATGTCCCACCAGCAAAAAAAAAAAAAGTCTACTCTTTGTCAGAGACTTAATATAAAAAGAATTCTTCCTCTTCCCCTATAAATTGCTATCCCTTTAGTGCTTACTTTAATTTACTCTTCCCTGAACTTTTTGCTTCTGTCTTCTTTCCCACAATTTTGGCTTTCGATGGCCTTCCAACTGCTGTGCTCTAGTTAGCAGAACCTGCAGCTACTGTAAGCAATCCTCCCCGTGCTCTGTTTTCTCACTTTAGACGGAAGACCAAGTCAGCATTAGAAGATAAAAGAGGACAGAGAAAAGTGGCAAGGATGACAGCCATTAGGGATAAAAGTAGTAGAGAAAAAGACACTGAAAAAAAATAAGACAAAGACACAAAAGACGAGGTAGCAATTTGTGATTGAGCTGAATGACAGAATAAGAGAATATCTTATTTTGGAAATATTTGCCAGTATTTCTGAGTATTTTACAGAGTAGAAGTTTCAGACAGATGGACAGGGTTACACATATGGGATGATGGAAAAATCCAAAAGATATTTCAGACTCTTTGCTCGTGACTTACACCTTGGCCATACCATATTAAGCATAGGGTAAAACCTATGACGACACCAGCAAAAAGTTTAGAAACACTATCTTTCTTGTTGTTTGTGAAAAATGCTTTACCTTCTTGTACATAGGCTTTTTCTAGCAATCTTTTCTCCCCCTAAACAGCAGCATTTTTTTTTTTTCTTTTTTAAAGAACCATTGACTTGAAGCTGCTAAGTAAATCCTGGGGAAAGTGAATTAATGGTTATGGAACATTTGTTGGCAAAGGTGCCTGATATTTCATTGTCTATTTTCCACTGTCAGTCACCATATGGATGTCACCTCATGTTCTCCACATATACGACTCAATGAATTTAATCAAATAGTAAGATAGAAAAGTAAGATTTATTTACTACAAAATAGATATTTTTTTTTCTTCCCTCAGGCTTTTAAAGCTGTGTCTTAGTTTTCAATAAAAGTATTCTTTTTCTGGACCCATAGAACCAAGAAAAGCATATTTCCCATTGAAAGCAAAAGCATAAGACACAGGTGTCAAAAGCACATTTTAGAATTTAATCCCGAATTGTAAATGCCTTGTTTTACAAGCCCTTTGCTTATATATGGTATTTTTTTGGACATTTTAACAATCCTAAGATCTTGGCTTATGCTTCTTTTTCCATTATCTAGTTATTTCTATCTGGAAAGATATATGAGAAGCTGCCTATAAAGCACTCTGCAGGACTAGTTCACAGCTGCCAATATTCTTTTTTCCCTTGAAACTGAAAGCTTGCCTCTGGTTTCAACTATAGTCAGAGCAGCTGTAATCCTCAAGCTCAGGGTATTCCCCTTTACAGTTCTGCAAGTTCGCTGAAGGTATCACCACAAAAGCGCTATTATTAGGCTTCAGCACTTTTTGCCTGAAATGTATCAAAAAAATCTAATTTTGTGCATTTATTGTTCTAGGTAGGTGTCAATTACTATACGTAACAATAGGTTTAGATTTGGTCTAATGATTGCATACTGTATACATGTGCCCAGGTGAGAGTGTTCACCTAAACGAAGCAAGATGGGATGTCAAAGTTGGGTATTTTCTTACTTTGACGTTTCAGAGCCATACAGACTAAATCCAGAATGGCTATGAGTTTATTGGCAAAATAAATCCAGGAACAAAAATGAGATTCACACAGGAATGATTTCTGGATCTAATCCTAAGCGGATCATTTCTCCTCACTCAGGTTCCCAGTCTCTGAAATACTGATTCTGGCTGCAGTCAGTGTAGTTTAGGAATGGGTTGTGATTTTTACAGCTGCTTCCACTGAAAGAAATTAAAACATTGCCAGGACAGCTCTTCTTTAAGCCACGTTTTCATAGAATCATAGAATCATAGAATCATAGAATCAGTGAGGTTGGAAGGGACCTTTAAGATCATCAAGTCCAACCATTAACCTACCCTGATAAAAACACCACCACTCCTAAACCATGTCCCTAAGCATCTCATCTACCCTTTTCTTAAACACCTCCAGGGATGGTGAATCCACCACCTCTCTGGGCAGCTTATTCCAATGTTTAATAACCCTTTCAGTGAAAAAATGCTTCCTAACATCTAATCTAAACCTGCCCTGACATAACTTGAACCCATTTCCTCTTGTCCTATCACTTGTCGCCAGGGAGAAGAGGTCAGCTCCCATCTCTCTAAAACCTCCTTTCAGGTAGTTGTAGAGGGCGATAAGGTCTCCCCTCAGCCTCCTCTTCTCCAGGCTAAACAACCCCAGATCCCTCAGTCGTTCCTCATAAGGTTTGTCCTCCAGACCCTTCACCAGCTTTGTAGCCCTTCTCTGGACACGCTCCAACACCTCAATGTCCTTCTTGTAGTGAGGGGCCCAAAACTGAACACAGTACTCGAGGTGAGGCCTCACCAGTGCCGAGTACAGGGGGATGATTACTTCCCTAGTCCGGCTCACCACACTATTCCTGATGCAGGCCAGGATGGTGTTGGCCTTCTTGGCTGCCTGGGCACACTGCTGGCTCATGCTCAGCCGGTTGTCCACCAACACCCCCAGGTCCTTTTCTGCCAGGCAGCTTTCGAGCCACTCCGCCCCCAGTCTGTAGCGCTGCATGGGGTTGTTGTGACCCAAGTGCAGGACCCGACACTTGGCCTTGTTGAACCTCATACCATTGGCCTCAGCCCATCTGTCCAGCCTGTCCAGATCCCTCTGCAGAGCCAATCTACCCTCAAGCAGATCAACACGCCCCCCCAGTTTAGTGTCGTCTGCGAACTTACTGAGGGAGCACTCGATCCCCTCATCCAGATCGTTGATAAAGATATTAAAGAGAACGGGCCCCAGCACCGATCCCTGGGGGACACCACTCGTCACTGGACACCAACTGGATTTAACTCCATTTACCACCAAAGTATTGTATTTTATAAGTCAGTGGGACAGGTTTTGCCAGTACTGATAGAAAAACTAAATCGTAACCTGATTTTCATATCTCTTTACTAGGGAAAAATGGCCTGAAAAAATGTGTTAGACTATAATAAGAGATATTCAGAGTCTTAAAAATATTTTTTAAATTCCTGGGTAGATCCGGTAGCACGTAACTATTTCCCTTTTAAATTCTGTAGCAGATTTATGTACGATATTACCTTTCACACAACATAGATATAAATGTAGCATAATTCTAGAAAAAATGGGCATAATTTTTAAAGGTTAGATGATGAAAAATGCCAAGTAGATCAACTGATGAGCTACACTCTCCCAGTTGTTCACTAGTCATTTACTGTAATCTCCAGATTTTTCAAAACCGCCACGAAGCTCTCTACAGAGTACGGAAATAAACTAAACAGTTTATGGGCAGTTTTAGGGTTTTAGGATCAATTTCTGGCAAATGTTTGAAAACTGAGAACAAGGCAATGGGTAAAAAAATACTTAAATGCATGAAAATAAAGACTGTAATAGTTTTGAGAGGCGGTTGAGTTTGTTGGTTTGGTTTTTACTCAAAATGAGATCAATTGCATTAGATCAACAGAGATACAATTTTTCAAATACTTGACACTATTGCGAGGCTTAGAGTGAACACTAGCAATAACAATATTATAATAAAAAATAATATTTTTTTTTATTATAATAAAAAATAATATATTTGTTTCACTATAAATCAAGTTTCAACAACAAAAAAAAACCAAAATAAGCATTCTCACAAAGCAAGGCTTTGCTTTCAATTTTTAACTTATCCCATATTCACAAGCACTTTGTCTTGAGAAAACAAGATGACAACAGGGTTATCATCCTGAGGAAAGCAGTAGACAACTATTCCTTTGTATTACTTGGAATGACCCATACCATCTAATTTACTAATTTACACTTTGCATAAAGAACCCAATCTCGTCTCTCTCCAGCTTCATTCACTAGCCACTTTTTGTGTCAAATAGGACAGTGAATAGTTGATCACTATTCACCTTCTCCATAGTTTTCACCATTTTGTCATGTCATTTTTGTCATGTCCTTCCTCAGTCAGTAATGACCAGAGATATTAAAAGACATCTGTGAGGTCCTAAAAAAATCAGGAGACTGACTTGAAAATTTAAGAAGACAAGTGAAAAGCATTTGTGTTTTTATATGTGCCTTATATTCTCTGACTCTTTCAGGTTCTTTGGAGACTATACTGACAAATTTTCCTCAGTGAACATGAAAGTTACAAGCTTTGTTTCTTGTTTTATAAAAATATGTAAACATACTCATTGGAGCAAGGAGAGAAAAGAGTATCTCTCTCTTTCAGAACACCCTTATCACTTCATGACAGAGGTACACTCTAATTCCCTCTCCTTATTTGCTGCCTCTATGAATTACGATGATCCCAGAAAAATGGGACTCGTGCAATGGGAGAGATCACCCATCCTGTGTGCCCCTCTGATCTAGCAGCATAAGCAGCCACACAGCAGGTAGAAAAGTCACTGGTGTCGGGTACTGGTTAAAAGAAGCAGTCAAAATCCTTCCCCTACACAGGCTTTGCTCAGGGCCAACCCCACAGGCATGCTGAGAGAAATGAATTAGCAAATCTGTCTCTGTGCCTAGCTGCTGGCACCAACAGATGAGGCAAGCCATAAGTATAGGTAGAAGACAGTCCCGTGTACCCTAATTGCTGAAGTGATATTTTAGAGGGGCATAAGCCCAATTTCCTTCCTTTTCCATGAAGAACTGAGATAAGAAGCACAGGTGTGACTTTTCTAGTTAAGAATTCTTGCATCACCACACCATCCATAAGGAAATATTCCCTTTTTCATTAACTCTCTTTAGACCATACATAAGTAAGGATTACCATCTTCCCACTTGCCATGGTTTGGGCCAGACTGGCCACTCAGTCATTGGTTCTGTTTAATCTCGAACCACTTCTGCAATCAGTGAATGTATTCCTGTTGGTTTTATCCATCTGATGAATGAATCAAGGAGCAACTTCCCCAGTTTGAATGAGCACAGTACGGATATTGCAGCTCTGTTCCAATGTCCATTGAGAGCTTCTCCACTCCATGGAGGATACTTCTGTATTAGTCTAGGCTTTTGTTTGTATAGTAAGTCAAACTTTTACTTAGTCTTGAGGTATGATATGATTACAGAATAAGCAGGGCTCTTTTCCCTGGGACTGTGATGAATTTTATCCTTTGCAGTTTACTATTTATCTACCTAGTTACAGTTTTTCTGTGGAGATATACTTACCCCATAAAATCCCCTAAATGTTATCCCTTTAATGCTTTCAGAGTAGTTATTACTGTTTATGGCAACATATTATTGTATACACCAGAGTCCAAATGAAAACAAATATGGTACTTTTGCTTTGGACTAACAGACCATTTCTCTTATAGTACAACACTGTCTATTTTTCCTGGGAGGAATTAGTATGAGAATACATGAAAAGCCAAGTTTTTATCTGTACTGTTTAGGTGTGGAGCTGATCTGCTGCATTTCTCACATCTTTCCCATTCGCATCATCTTTTTTTTTGTTATGGCCATTGCATTATATTTATCCCCTGTGCAATTTTTGCCAGATTTTCAATTTGAATTTCACTAATCTTTTTGGAAGAGGTCACTTTTTGTTGTTATTGATATTTTACTTTTCCAATCATGTCAACAGAGTCATCCATCTTTGCTAAGCTTCCCTTTGGAAACTATTTTTGTTTCTTTTGAATTTCAGTCAAAAATTAATCTTTTATCAGACATGGTTATCCACCTGAAATAGCAAAACTGATTTTTCAGTCAGGGATCAGAAATGTCCTAAAATGTTACCTTTTTTTATCCTGTGGATTCAACAAATCTCAGAGGCTTTGGATTTTACACAAAGCACAGGCCTCATCAATATTTAATACACTTTCTTAACCAGGCTTCTTTATCCCAGAACTTCGAAGTATTGCTTTAGACCCAACTTGTTTGAAAGAGATTCTTTCTGTGTAATGAGCTAATATTAACTATCCCTGCATAACCAAGGAGCTTGTTGCTGCTGTGGAACTTCTGCCTGCAAGGTTAAGCCGTTAAAAGACTCATTTTATATCTGACAAGGCAGTTGTACCGCTAAAATGATTTCATAAATGACAGGTCTTTGTCTAGAGCTAGAAACTGGGTGGGGAAGTGGCCCTAGCTCAAGATCAAGTTGAGGATGACAATAAGCTTCAGTCTTCATCATTTTCATACTCTCTACTGCTCATCACCAAGCATCCCCCTCACATCTTCCCCACATATTAGCTGAGGGGTCCTATGTTATCATCCTTTTTTTGGTTTCTTTTTTTTTTTGTTGTTGTTTGGGGTCTTTTTTTGTTGTTGTTTTTTCCTTATTCTTCTGACTTTTTTAGCACCTTATGTGGTAGGCACTCAGTTTCCTAGCTTCTGTCCTTCATCGTGTCTCCTCTCTGTTTCAGGTGTCAGCCAAGACTCTTGCTGTTGCAATGAAATAAAGAGCAACCTTGATCCACACAAAAGACTTAACTAACAAACTTTGCTTTTCTTGGCTTGTTTTTTTCCCTCTGTGATCTTACCTTTTACGCCACTTTCCTACTGTTTAAGGAAATGAGTATTCTTTAATTACATAGGAGTATGACCACACTAAAGCCAATTCTTATTAAATACTTAAAAAAAAGGAGTTTATGATTGACACAGGGAATTCTCACCGGAATGCTAGTATGCCCTAGAAGAAATCTGATCTTAAATAATAACCTCATGTGTAAAGCAACAGTAATCTAACAAAGAAAGAAGATATGTTTATTTCCTGCTTGCTAGCTAGAGATAAGAAACTTCATAGTTTTATGTTTTTAAAATAGCATTCCGACTTCCAAAAATGTTTTGGTAGACAGACATGTTTGATAATACGCAGAGAACAGGGATCTCTGTAGGGGAGGAAAAAAAAGAAGAAAAACAAGCAGATTATCTATACTCAGAATGCAAGAGATTAAATAGCAGATAGCATTGTGTAAGTCTGTGAAACTCTGTTGTTTCCCTCTTTCTTGGTTCATTATACATGATTTTTTAATCTCTCAGGCTGTTATTTCTAACAATAAAAATGCAAGAAACTGTCATTTTTATACAATTTGTATGTTATTCAACTACTTTTAAAACAAATTTTGTGGTGTACTGCAATGAGACTTAGTGAGTTTGGATGTTAAAGCTCATATAGTGGCTATTGAGGGCACATTAGAGAGCTGTGTTGTACAGTCTGCAAAATTTCCTAAATGCCATATCCTGCCACTGCAAGAAGGCTTAGGCCAGATTTTTAATAGCCCTGTGGTGACAGTGCATATGCGTCTAAGGACAATGCACACACAGAAGAAGCTAATTAACATCAAACACTAATTAGTCCCTCAGTATTTAGCAGTGAAGTATCAGCAGCTGTCTTAGATGCCATATGCTAATTAGCATTAATAAACTTCAGAAATAATTGTCTCCATTGTTCTGTGTCATAATACTCCCTCTAATTATACTTTGGAGAGCATTGCCTATAAATGGTAGAAAGCGTTACATTGCATTGCTTGAAGTTTAATGAGCAATTTATGGCAACTTGTGGCAATTAAAAAAGAATCTATATCAGAAAAAAAAAGATTAATACCAATTTTATAAGTCTATAATTAACGTGTTGGCTTGTACCTGTGTTCAGAAATTTTGTGAGATGGGAGGGAGATACTTTTTTGTTCTGTATGCTGTAGTATACGCAGCAAAAGGATAAAAATGTGATGTTTTAGTGTAATAGAACTGATTCACTGCCTCTGCATGCAAATGCTCCAAAAAAACCCAGATTTTATCTCATACAAAATGGTATGAGGTATCATACTGGTAGTCTTGGATTTTATGGTTGTTCAGAATTCCATTTGCCAAATGGTGAGGAAAAAAGAAAGTTAGCTTTTTTTTTACTCTGATCAATGTGCATCATCCACTATGGATGTTTTTCCACAGATTTATATTTTCTTTGCAGCATTGAAGAACTGTATGATTGTTGGCTTTTTTTGTTGTGGTTTTTTTTGTTTGTTTGGTTGGTGGGTTTGGTTTGTTTGTTTGTTTTTTATCATAACTCCAGCAAAATCCATAGGAAACACAATTTTAATATTAGGTCTATGGCATAAAATCTCAGACAACCTGACACTCTGGAGGTCTATTTAGACTTGCCTGAAAACTTGTGATAACCATCGCTAAAGACATCCAGCACTGCATTACAGGCAGTGCCATCTTCCATAAAATGATCCCCCTAAACACACACTTCTCAGTGTCTGTATTGCTTGGTTTAAAGCATGTCCATAAAGTTAAGCAGTTCAAATATGGCACGCATATGTAATATTTGAGCACACCTCTCACCAGGGAGTCCCACCAGGGTTAAAATAAAAGAGCAGAAAAGGGCACATAACATAGAAAGACTAGTGAAGACAAAGAATGACCAAGCTGAGCAGCAGATCCGAAAAAGGAGCCTGTATCCTACAGAAAAACACCAGACAAAACCCAACCTAGAAGACTTAATTCCCAAGATGTGTCAAGAGCCAACACAGGGCAGCTAAGACGTGTGTTTTGACTGTGTTTTACCAGAAGCACTAACAAATGTCCCAGGGGTTGTGCTTAAGTTTCAGATACCTGTATTTGTGTAACTATTTTGGCTTAAAACAAACAAGCAAAGACCCTAACATGAGCTTCGTTAGATATTTGTCTTCTTTTCTTTTTATTTCTGTATTTACAAGTCTCCCACCAGTTCAACTATAAGAATGGAAACTACTTAAATAAATCAACAAACAGACAAATAGGTACATCCAGAAAAAGAGATATTTTTTTTGCCTGAAAAAATCTTCTAAATTCAATAGTAGAGCTGGTATCTTGTCCCAGATTCACTCCATGAAGTAAGAAAGCAGTGGAGAGACATGGAGCTATCTTGAATTCCATGCATTTTGATTCATGATAGATATTATTATCCCTGAAGAGTTTAAATTTTGAGGTTTTAGAATCAGATCCTTAACACAAATAAGTGGGACTGCTAGTTTTCCTTTCTGGAAAGTCTTTTCCAAATTCAGAAGGGAAAAATAAAACAAAACAAAACAAAAAAGAAATGAGGCAAACCAACACTCCACTGCTAAAGGAACTGAACACTGTTCCATTATTCCATAATTAAGCTGTGGCTAATCCAATTTAGCTTGACTGGAGACAGAAATATCCTGAAGGACTATATTGCAAACAGAAAATGTCGCTGTTCCACTGTTTGCTGATATGGTTTAAAAATTACCCACCTTCCTCCAACAGCTTGTTGGGAATATCCACGATGAAAGGAAGGCAGAGGGGTTATAGAGGCAATTTTTTAAAAAAATCAGTGTAGCAATTGGTAAATCCATTAGTGTTTAACAGCCTGATCTGAAGTTGTAATCGTTCAAGACCGTGACAGAACTTTGTAAAAGATGATTTCCTCCAAGGAAAGGGATCATTAGCTCATAGAAATTACTAATGTTAAGAGGGGTTATTAGTCTATTATTTCTATCAGTGCAGAACCTAAGTATGAAGATTTCAACGATTGCATTAATGCCTATAAAACAAGTGAATTGAAGATGAAAGAATGCATATGTTTAGGATAAGTGCACATTCATGTGAAAGCACGCAATTTAACTTTTGCAGCTGGCATGGGTTCGAGGCACAAAATTCAGTTATAGGTTGTGTTTAGACTTGCAATTTATGATTAAGAGCATCTATAAACTCTATTAATAAACACATATACCCTCCCCACAAAAATAATAGTAAGGTTGTTTTTAATGCAGTAGGAGGACCAGACTCTGGAACTGAGGTTTGACTCTCTAAACCAGCATCTCAGCCATCATTGAAGATGTTTGTATTCCAGTTTAAAATGATACTTGATTTCATATTTTCTGCCATTTTAAAAACATCTATTTGCTTCACATGCAAGAGTGAGAGAGAAAGAAAGGAAGGAAATCTGTCTTCTTCAAAGCAAACTAAGGTCATAATAATTTCACATGCATACATAGTTATAATTTATTAGCTTATTAACAGCACGTCCACAAAATTAAGCAGATTGTGTATCTCTATTTGGTTCACCTGCAGGAACACAAAACTGAAAAGATATCCTAATAAACGTTTTTGTACAGCTAAATTAGGAGTAGCTTTCTTCACATCTTAAGAGATTTTCTTTAGAAATAACTGTTTTGCTGTAGCTTTGAAATGTCAAAAATAAAAAACTATCTTTCAGAAAATGTATTATTTATTCAGACCTGAAGGGGTTTCTTCCAGTAGTTAAAACTTCAGCTTGGACTAATAAGGTGATTTGTGCATTTTTAGTCTATTTTATTCTTTAACAAAAGTTTAATGCAATTGATTTGGGGGTTCTTTTCCACAACAAGCCCTAGGGCTTTTGATAAAGCTTTTATCAGGAAACATTTCTACCTTTAATGTTTATCAAGTTTTTATAACAGAAGTTAAAATATTATGTAGGTAGTTCATTTACATACAGCATATTTTTTCTTATTTTATATTAACGAGGTTTTCTCCTCCTGACAAGTTGATGTTTCCTTTTACGGTAGCACAGATCACAATGCAACATTTTTCTTGATTGTAAGCATATTAAAAATATAAAAGGCTAATTCAGTGCTTCAATTTTCCCATCACTAATATATACAAAATCTTGACCATAACAGATTTCTACAGGTCAGTACATGGACCTCTAAGTTTCCCTTTTCTCTTACGTATCAGAAACCTAGACTATCTTATCCGTTGTGGTCAAAGTGGTGGCAGGTAACTACTCCCAACAGAAAGGATGGTGTGGAACCACGCTACCTTCAAGGGGAGGAGCAGAAGATACCCTAAATTCTTTGGATATTTGGGGAAGGAGGAGTACAAAAATAAAAATAAATACAAAAAAATTAATGAAACATTTCATAGGCCCCAATTCAGTGATATATTTGAGGAACTTGCTTTAAGGTATATAAAATTCCCCTGTTGGGAAGTTTTAGGCATTCCTCTGATTAGGACTATTTATGTGCCTAGGTGGGTGATTGTTTAATCCCAGGTGCATTCTGGCTGTCTGAATACCTAAACAATAGTGCCACCTTCCTATTCAATACCCACAGGAGATAGATGAGCTCTAAACCCACATCTTTTTCTCTCTAGCTGTTCCTTGAAGTAGCTAATAAGAATTGCTAGCCTTGTCTTCATGGAAGTTAGGGCTTTAACTCCATTAGCAATGAGACCCACTGGGAACAGGTTTGTAGAGTAAAATAGTGGATATTTCCCCTCCTGTAAGTATATCACACTGTGAACATTGCAGGAGCCTTAATGTCAGGCAGGATTTAGAGTGGTCCAGTCAACTTGAACGCCTACTAGTGGCCTCCGTGAGTGCAATCCTGTACCATGTCTTCTAGCCTGGTTTCATCCAGAAAGAAATCAGTTTGTGCCATTCAAATAGATCTACAGTGTAAATCAGAACAGGGAGACAACTGAGAGTTTTGGTTCAGAAAGACAACTCTTGATCAAAATAAGAAATACAACATAAATACACCCTAAGAGCCTGAAATTTTGATCTGTTTTCTCTTGCTCTCTACTGAGTAACCATGATTTCTACCTAAAAACCAGAGCAGTTTGCATGTATGAAAATTATGAAATATTAATTCTTCAGTTAATTTCAGATAATCTTTATAACACTTATTCCTAACCATTGGGAACTGAGGGCAGAGACATTTCATCTTCAAAAGACTCTGTACTTCACTTGTGAGTTTAAGTCAGTTCCATTTTGCAGCAATTTCATACATAGGGATGAACAGCTTCAGTCGATTCTGAACATGTTCACTGTGACATAGGTAGTTTCATTATCCTTTCTTTGTAGAATATTTTGGCAGCTTTGGCCATCCTTCTAACTTTCTTGTTTCTCCACAGTTATCAAATATTACCATAAGAAAGACTCTTGAGCTGGCACTGTTAGCTCACTAGCACAAGTTCCTTCAACGCTCTGTGACGTAATGTCAGATCAAAACCAGACACCCTCGCTGACAGGGACAGCAAGACAAATCCTTGGAAGAGTGCTATACCCAACCTCAGGTTAGGTGAGCAACACTTCAAGTTAGAAATTTCTTACATTCCATATTTCTTACTGACCCACAATGGAACGGTGAGGACCACAACCTTCCTTTTTTTCAATTATTACTACAGTATTTATTTTTTTTTAAAGAACCGCATGCATTTTATTCATATTTTAGCTAAAAGCAATACATTTAAGAGACTTTTAGTCAAATTACAATTACTATATCAGGTTCCTTTAGACTTTGCATAGTTTATTTTACCTATATAATTAAATTCAAGCACTTCAATTGACTAAGAGAAATAGCAGATGGTTTTCACATTTGGAAAAGGTGATTAATATCCATGACACATTTAGCATGTTCATTTTTATTAATTGCAGTGGACGTTCTCAGAAGTCAATTATCTATCCTACCAGGCGCTGTAGAAATGTGGCTGTCTTGAGCTAATACTGATTAAATCATATTCATTCAGGAAACTGCTTACTTTATTTGCATTGATTCAGGGTCATTGGCCTGCTCAGACTTTATATACAGATAAATCTTATTGGGGTGCTCAAACCCAACATCTGTTTCTACCATTGATCAACTACCTACCTCCAATTTCACAACCAGATTCAGAAAACACTCCTTTTGCAAACTCGTGACAATTTATGTTGAATACACTGAGGTAAAATTCACTGACAATTTCTTGCTAATGTCATACCCAGTCTAGCTACAGGGCAAACCACCACCTCACCTTCAGATGAATTCTGTTGTGCTTCACATTCACAAGAGTTCAACAGCTGAAATACCTTAACCATCCAGATTTACACAAGTTACTTGTCTTATAGTTTTAGGCTTCCCTCTCAAGCTCTGCTTCTTCAGACTCCAAGAGTCTTCAGATTTTGGCACCTCCAAGGGTCCCAGCAAATTTCCTCCTCACTTTTCTGTTTTCCTTGTGCTTTTAGGTATCACTGTGTCATTTTGATAGATAGGATTCTTCAAGAACTCCAGAGCTATTCTCTTTTATAAAATGCCCAAATTCAGAACTGTGAAGGAACCCTGGGCTAGCTGGCTACTATTTCCTAGCCTTATGCACCTGTTTTCCAAGGATTTACTAGATCATAAAAGACTACTTCTGTCTTTTAATTCTCAGCCTTTTCTCTTGCTATCCGGCCTTACAGTTCAGTACATTTACTCTTCCTAACTATACCAGTCCATGGTCCATGCGTGTAACAGAACTGATAATCTGTTCCCATTTTCAGAGGACCTGCTGTTATTCACAGACCCTCATGCTATGCACCTTTTCTTTTTTCTCTCTATCTCAGAGGGAGGACCATGTCTGGCATAGGTGGTCCATGTTCTTCATAGGTCATGTTACCTGCAACCCCGGAAAACAACTCTTTGGAGAATAGAATAAAATAAAATAATCTTATTTGAAAGAAAAAATAAATTTCTTATTTAAAATCATAGAATGCTGATAACAGCAATTTGGCTGCACATCTTGAATAAAGAATATTATTAGCAAACAAACCATGAATTGTTAAAGTTCCTTTAGTCTCTTCCGGTTACATAGACTATCAGAGACAAACTGTCATATTCAGTTTTCTTGATAAAAGGTCAGAGTAGAAAGTACCAATGGCTTGAAGAAACTCTCAGAGTAACTTAAATAGATAGATAGATAGATAGCTAACTCTTTATTAGCTGAAAAGTGTCACCGGTTCACAATAGATATTCTAAAAGATTCTCAGCAAGTACAGTCTCCTGAGGATTTAGTGCCAGGTTAGTTACACTTCTGTAGAAACATATAGAATCATAGAATCACAGAATCATCTAGGTTGGAGGGACCATTAAGATCATCTAGTCCAACTATCAACCTAACACTGCCAAAATCCCTATATCCCTAAGCACTATGTCTACCCATCTTTTGAATACCTCCAGGGATGGCGACTCAACCACCTCCCAGGGCAGCCTGTTCCAATGTTTGAGAACCCTTTCTGTGAAGAAATTTTTCCAAATATTCAATCTAAACCTCCCCTGGCGCAACTTGAGGCCATTTCCTCCTGTCCTATCACTTGTTACTTGGGAGAAGAGGTCAGCCCCCACCTCACTACAACCTCCTTTCAGGTAGTTGTAGAGAATGATAAGATCTCCCCTCAGCATCCTTTTCTCCAGGATAAACAACCCCATTTCCCTCAGTCACTTCTCATAACACTTGTGTTCTAAACTGCTCATGAGCTTCGTCACCATTCTTTGGACACTCTCCAGCACCTCAATGTCTGTCTTGTAGTGAGGAGTCCAAAACTGAACACAGTATTCAAGGTGCAGCCTCACCAGGGCAAAACACAGGGACACAATCACTTCCCTAGTCCTGCTCACCACACTATTCCTGATGCAGGCCAGGATGTTATTAGCCTTCTTGGCCACCTGGACACACTGCTGGCTCATGTTCAGCCATCTGTCAACTAACATCTCCAGGTCCTTTCTCCACGAGGCATCTTTCCAGCCACTCCAGCCCAAGCCTGTAGCATTGTATGGGGTTGTTGTGACCCAAGTGCAGGACCCAGCACTTGGCCTTGTTCAACCTCATACCAATTGCCTCAGCCCATCAATCCAGCCTGTCCTAATCCCTCTGTAGAGCCATCCTACCCTTAAGCAGACCAACACTCCCACCCAGCTTGGTGTCGTCTGCAAACTTACTGAGGGTGCACTCAATCACCTCATCCAGGTCGTTGATAAAGGTATTAAACAGAACTGTCCCCAATACTGAGCCCTGGGGAACACCACTTGTGACCGGTTGCCATATATGTACTACTAAGATGAAAATAAGGAAAAATAGGGAAAAAACCTATTGTTATTTCATTAGAGAAGAAACAACCTAGCATAAGTAGATGCTTTTTATTTATGTGAATTCTTTCCTAGGGCAAATTTTCTTTTATATTTTCCCTCTACTGAGCCAATCCTGGGTCAGGAGTGAGATCACCCCTAAAATATAATCTGTATTGTAGCTAGCTCTGCAGTGGGGGGGTAGGGGGGTGGGGGTGGTATTTTGGTATTGTGCACATGTAATATGTGCCAGCAGCAGCTATCTTGTAGGGGGGTTTATTGTTTTGTTTGTTGTTTTTTTTTCTCTGTGAGACAGAGAAGTAGGATGTTTAGGTAAAAGTAGAAATGACTGCATGTTTCTCATGCTAAGCAAACAAAGCAGTAGTGACTAGATAGTCTGTGTACATGGAGATACTGAAGGGAGCTATAAAGTAAGAATAGGAGTAATAATAGTTTGTTCTTACAGGTGATTCACTAAATAAGTGAATCTGCAATGAATCTCCAGTCTTTCTGGCAGGGTATCATTACAGCAAGACATTACATATGACACACTCTCATGTCCACCTGATTGACTGCCAATGTGACAGCCATCGGAAGCAGAAACGCTTGCACTTCACACATTCCTTGTAAACCATCACCAACCTTTTATTTTTTAATATAAAAAAGAAAGCTTTTTGCTACATTACTTAAGACTTGATGACATGGAATATTTTACAGCTTAACTCCCATAACAGATGCTCTTTTCATTATACAGACTAGGATAAAGCAATTCTCACAGGCAGTAAGCACTTTGGCCCTTAATAAATGTTGTGGGAGATGGTATTTTTGCAGGAGAGCAAAAAAACCAAGGACTGAGTGATTTGCAGCCTTTTTACATGGCTGTTTTTACAACTCAAACAGTTGTTGTGGTCTAGCTGGCAAACTGATCTGTGATCTAACAATTAAAAAGAAAAAATAAGTTTAAAATTAATGCTAGATGAGGACAATTTAACCCTTTGTAAGACTTCTGAGTTTATCAGAAACAATGAAAGAAATTGCAAAATTACCTCCTCTACTTAGAGATCAGAGTATTAACATCAGTGTAGTAAACCAAAATAACGTGAACAGAAATAAAAGCCCACTTTGGGCTAAAACATAAAAGCCATGTTATTGCTTTAGATGTGGATATGTCAGTCATCCAACTGATTTTCTAGGATGCCCTGCAAGATATGTAAATTGAAAACAATGACAAATGTAAAAGGAATATCAAAGTGGCTGTGCTACACTTGAAGACAGAGGGAAACACAACACCTCCAGCTTTACACTAATAAAGTCTAAACTGCTTGTGTCTAAAAATAATGATCAGATTGTTCAATTGGTATTAATTATTGATAAAACATAACATTCCATATATCCATACTTGAAAATATTGACAAATATTGGCTTTGAAGTCAGTACTTCAAAGTACTCAAAGTACTTCAAGCTGAAGTGCTTGAAGATGGGCAGAAGGAAACTGGTAATAAATTGTGTATACATCAAATTCAAAGGGTTAAGAGAGTCTGCTTACTTTACTCACTTTCAGCTTTCCTTTTGCTTTCCAAATTGTTGCACAGATTTAACTTAGTGTTTTTCACTTAATAAAGCACCATTCTATTTCAACAAAGAAGAAAAAATCTGGTGTAAGAGTAATCAGAAAGCGTATTTTTTCAAGCTAAGTTCAAACTAAGATTGTAAGAAACACAATGAGGAAAGACAGAACATAGATCTAGTAACTGGAACACAAGAGTACATCCTCATTAAAAATGGGTTGGGGAGATGAGAGATGCTGCAAATGGTAACACCCCGGATGAACAAGTCTGTTGCAGAGGATATTTGCCTTTATTTACAACAACTTTGATGAATTAATAACAATTGTTTTTCTTCATAGTTGTAGCCAGGAATCAGTTAAAATACTTCCTTGTGTCATGACTGGCCTTGTACTTAGTGTAATGCCATATTTTACTGAAATGCATTCTCTGTTTTAATAGAACTTTCTTAGAGTCCTGAAAAACAAAGTTCAGAAGAGCTTAGTTTTCACTTCAGGTTAGTGCACATTTACCTTTTGTTGTTGTTATTGCTTTTTTTTTTTTTCGGTTGATCTTTTTATTTACAGCCAAAGCCAGTGATGTTTTCCACCTTTTATACCTGAAGGTACTGCATTAGTCTACATCTCAATGTTGTGACCCACACTCCTGAACATAGCTATCATTATACTTAGCACCTCAGTACCAGGTATCCAGTTTTGCTACTCCTCTATCCAATTCTCTACATATCACAGCCTCTGTCTGATTTGTTGAAAGGACATTTTGCTGTTAACTTCTCCGGTCTTTGAAGCTCTCAGTGTTTCTGCTCTTGCTGCTGCAGTTTCATGCTACTTCTGTCAAACAAGCCAAATGAACCAGTTTATACAATCCTGAAGTTTTTGAAAACCTTTTTCTCAGCCAGGTGCCTCTCATCTTTATATCACATAAGGTCGTTTATTTACTCTATTCTCTCAAGAATGATGAAACAACTGTTTCCCAGGGAGAAACTGAAAGATCTACATCAATCCAAGTTAGGATTGTCGTATGGTGAGACTAAGTGACTAAGTAATTGGTGAATTTTTCTTCAGGGTGATCAGTGAAATTTCAGGTTCACCTTAAAATGGAAAAAATATTATCTCCAAAATACATTGTATACATTTTTGCACATTTCATTTCTGGAGGGAATCAGCAACAAACATTACTTTATTCATATATAGGAATGATACGTGCCAAGCATGATTAAATGCCAAGTTGTATAAATGCCACTGAGAGTTTTGAAAATACTTATGTACTGAATTTATTTTGGTATCCATGGGATTTAGGGGGTTAGTTATATTTTAGATTCCCAAATACGTTAAAAATCTGACTTCTTCATTATATCTTCCTTAAAAGAAGCTTGCATTTATGAAAATAAACTACTCTGATTTTAAGACTGTTTTATTATGTCAGCAGTGTCACAAATAAAAAGTTTCCCATGCAATTTATAGCAGAAAGCCTGACTAAGACCTACCTATGCTAACTGTAGCAAGAAGACCACAAAAAATATCTCAGTGGTTCTCAAATGACATCTTGTAAGGTGTTAGCAGTGTAATCCAGTAAACTAGATTACACTGAAAAGGCAATTGAAGAATCAAGAAAGTTGAGTGAGAGACAGGTTGCTTGAAATGACAGCATAAAAAGCCATTAAACTGGCTGGAGCAGTATTATATTCTCCCTGTCAGCTGTGTTAATAATACATGTTTGGAAACATCTTGACAATATGAGATGCATTGAAAAGCTATTTCTTTAGTTAACCATCAAACTTCTCATGCAAAGTATTCTGTCCTTCTGCCAATAAAGAATGCATCTCATTTTACCTGCATAATTACTGATTAAATCAGTCACAACTGACCATTTAGTGTTTTTGTAATGCTTACTGATGTCACTGTTGCCTGGAAAACCCGATTTCTGTGACTGTAGCGAAGGAGTAGAAGCTGGCAGGATGAGACACTCTTTGCTAAGGGACGCTTGCCAGAGATGAACAAACTCTTGACCTTTGATGAGTTTTCACAGGAACAGACATGCCTGAAGCCTATTGTGGAAAGGGCCGTAGATATGATGGCTACTCCGAGTTTGTGAAAGACCAACAAGAACAAAAGGCTTCTGTAGTGGTTTTGACATTCCTGTTTGAGCTTGAAGGGACCAGTGAAGAAAAGGGCCCCCTTCGTCATGGGAATCCGGATATCTATAGCCCTGTCTGAATAGCTTGAGTATGCCACAGCTGTACCAGTGAAAGACAAAACAAAGTTTACATCCATTTTATGAACAGTGTATGAGCGCGTGTTGGAAAAAAAAAAAAAACAAAAGGAAAAGTTGCAATGCTACCTGGCCATTTACACTGGCAGAAAAAAAATAAAAATGCAACCTTGTTCAGCAGGAGTAAAAAAAGATTAATAATGTGAGAGACGGACAGTTTCAAAATTAGAAAGAGCGGATGTAGGAAAGAAAGGCTAGCTGACTGTTAGAACTGTATGAAGTTCCTCAGATTCTCATGCCCGAAGACAGCCAGCTTAACTCAGTATGGGCTGCTCCAGACAGGATGGTTCATGGGACTGTCCAAGAGAAACTGTAGTAGGATCCAGTTCGGGTACTTAGCACAACTTGCTGACACTATCTTTCCATACTTTGCTTATCAACTTCAAAACAGATGTCTTAGAAGTTTCATTCCCTGTGTCTGTATTTAATATTTGGTGAAAATAGGCAAGAATACTGCTGTATAACCGAGATGCATTATAACTGGGGACTGTGAAGATGAGGCAGATAGCCGATAAGACTAAAAAGGGATTTACAACTGCATCAGTAGAATGTACAGTGGATTAAAGCTTTAAAACTAGGTCTAAACTACAATATTATAGTTTACTATAACTAAAACCATCTATGAGATATAACTGCATTGCCAAAACCTATCTAATAAGAGCAATATTGTTTCAGCCTAGGTTTTTATTGCCTGGTGCACAAAGGTGGATATTAGTTCTAAGGGATACTCTCATTTTCACCAATCCAAAACACAGTTCTGATATTGCTGTCATTGGCAGCCATGTACAATTCCCTTTTTGAATCTCATTTGCCTTCCTGAGTTTGTTCTGATTCTTAAAACACAACTTCAGTCGTTGCTCTATAATCAAAGTGTATTTGTGCTTTTTTTGGGATCATCTTAGTCGTAAATTTATCTTTTCAATTGCATCAACCCACTTTTCAGAATATAAGGGCTTTCAATGTAAAAAGTAAAATTCAGTACCTGAGTTTCTCTTATATAGATCTTTCTATTACATTTTTTCAGGGTTTTTTTGAGGTATAACACCTTAGGCATCAGTGCAACTCATGATTTGATATTGAGATGAAACATTTGTCTAGAGAAAACTTTCAGAAGTAAAAATAACAAACATATTACTTCTTTCCATTTTGAAAGATTGGTATCATCAAATTTGACTACAGTGCTGCATTACATTAAAATATTTACCTAATATGCTTTATTCTCATAACAGTAAAGGTTTATTTTCTTTTCTTTTCCTTGTGTTAAGAATAAATTCTAATTTGCTTTCTGAGAATTACTACAGTAAGCCGTACTCAATTTACAAAATGAAACCCTGGGGCCTGGTGGACACTGACAGTGATATGACAAACAGTTCTGCTCTGTTATAGTATTTTGCTTGAAGCCAGAAAATAGCTTCAAGTTCAGAAACTTCAGACTAAAAACTAACAAGCAAACACAGAATGCTGAAGTGTTTAGTAACGATTTATTCTTTTTTTCTCAGGAGCCATTGCAAATAAAGGGGAGACTAAAACAAAAAACCTATAACGTATAAAATGGCAGACAAATGATGATTAAAAGCATAAATCCTTTACAACAAAATGTCTGAAAACTTTTTCTGAAGTGTTTTTCTTTGTTTCTTTCATGATCTGACATGGCAGATTGCACATTAATTATTATGATCTACTTTACAGCCCATTGCATGGCACACATTCCTCATCCATAGTTCTTACATGACCTACACTCAACTTGCTTATCTACCTGACTACAGAGGGATGCTAGACTACAATTCATTTTTGCACTAATATGACAACTATTCAAGCTATTAGGCAGTACAAATTCTTAAATGTTAGCGACATTTTGGCCTCCGTATTCAGTTAGAGCAAGATAAATACATTTCCTCAATGCCTCATTTTGTCCTAGGTACTGTATTAAGACATTTTTTACTTGGGTGAGTGAAGATGATCTAGTGTCACAAGTGAAGCCATCTCTACATGTTTTGCACTGATATGGCCTGGTCTCACTAAAATATAGGTCATGAAGAAATTAAAAATTTATAAAATCGTTTTGTTTCTTCATCAGCCACAAGAAACACACAAAGATGTCTTTTTCTAAAGACTGGAAGGGCTGGAAATAAATTTTTCAAAAAATTAGATTGATTCTGAATGAGAGGTAAAGCACAGCAAGGGTTATCCTTTTTATTCTCTCTCTTTCTGCTTTCTTTCCTTCTCTGATTCTGATAATTCTTTGAAAATAAGTGAAGTCTCCCCATAGTTCTACAAGGGTTAGAAAAATGTTTTTGTTTTTTTTTTTTTACATCTGTACTGAATAGATATACTGTAACAGTAAACACAGGGAAGAAGTTTAAACAAAACAAAAATTCTCCAGAAGCTATGCAGTACTGAGACACCAAAAGAGGTATAAAGGGAGGGTACAAAATAAATATCAACATTATGGTTCTGACAGTTGTTACATTAGCATTATCTTTCTCTTTTCCATTTAAAAGTAACAGACTGTAGGAGGGTGATTTCTTTTAAATAAACAACCTTTCTGAAATTTCTTTATAGAGAGATATTTCTCTGCTCATCTTCATGGCCCTCCTGGTAGATGTGGCTGTCTGATCTATTCCACTAACTTTTCTAAAAGCTTCCACTTGTCAGCTTTGAAATAATGAACAGTTGTTGAAAAACAGAGCATCAATAAACTTAGTAATGGAAATTGCTGATAAAGAATTTGTTAATCATGAGCCCCCATGCTTTTCTTAGAAAAGGAAGAGGTTCCTGATGTGGAAACAAATCTACCCTACATATATGACTTGAGTATCATATATTTGTAACTATACTGTGTGTGTGTGTGCACCTACCGCATATTGTCAACCACGTTGCCTTGAATTAAGGAGACAGTAGCATGGTAGGGTACTATGGTTTGAAGTTCTATTATTCATAATCATTATTCATACTCTTCGATCCTGGCAACTACCAACCAGTCAGCCTCACCTCTGTGTCCAGTAAGATCTTGGAACAGATCCTGGTGGAAGATATGTTAAAACATATGGAAGACAGGGAGGTGATTAGAGACAGCTAACATAGCTTCACCAGGGGCAAATTGCGCCTGACTAATCTAGTGGCCTTCTACAATGGAGTGACTGCATCAGTAAACAAGGGAAAAGTTACAGATGTCATCTACCTGGACTTGTGATGTCTAGTTCTCTGGAGATATTCATAACCTGCTTGAATGCCTTCCTATCCAATCCACTCAAGGTGAACCTGCTTTGGAATGGGTGTTGGACTACATTATCTCAGAAGGTC
This sequence comes from Vanellus vanellus, assembly GCF_965231255.1. NCBI lineage: Eukaryota > Metazoa > Chordata > Aves > Charadriiformes > Charadriidae > Vanellus > Vanellus vanellus. The sequence goes on from NC_138906.1 coordinate 107,962,281, forward strand.
CCTTCCAACTACTACCACTCTGTCATTCTGTGATTCTCTAAGGCCTTTGATACAGTTTTTCATAACATTCTTGCCACTAAATTGGAGAGATACGAGTTCAATGGGCAAACTACGGATATGGAATTGGCTGGATGGCCGTGTTCAAAGACTTACAGTCAACAGCTCAATGTCTAAGTTAAATCCTGTGATGAGAGATGTCCCTCAAGAATCCGCACTGGCACCAGCATTATTTAATATCTTAATCGGTTACATAGACAGTGGGATTGAATGTACCCTCAGCAAGTTTGCAGGTGACACCAAGCTGAGTGGGGCAGTTGGTAATGCTAAAGGGAAGCGATACCATCCAAATGGACCTTGACAGGCTTGAGGAGTGGGCCCATGTGTACCCCATGAAGTTCAACAAGGCCAAGTACAAGGTCCTGCACCTGGTTTAGGGCAATCCCCATTATCAATGCAGACTGGGGGATGAATAGATTAAGAGCAGCCCTGTGAAGAAGGACTTGGACATCCTGGTGGGTGAAAAACTGGACATGAGCCAGCAATGTTCACTTGCAGCCCAGAAAGCCAGTCGTATCCTGGGCTGCATCAAAAGAATCATCACCAACAGGTTGAAGGAGGTCATCCTCCTCATCCATTCTGCTCTTGTGAGACCCCACCTGGAGAACTGCATCCAGCTCTGGAGTCCCCAGAACAATAAAGATATGGACCTCTTAGAGCAGGTCCAGAAGGCCATGAAAATGGTCAAAGGGCTGGAATGCCTCTCCTATGAAGAATGGCTGAGTGAGTTGGGGTTGTTCAGCCTGGAGAAGAGAAGGCTCTGGGGAGACCTGATTTAGGTCTTTCACTATATAAAGGGGGCTTACAGGAAAGGAGAGACTTTTTACCAGGGCCTATAGTGAGAGGACAAGAGGCAATGGTTTTAAACTGAAAGAGATTAGATTTAGACTGGACATAAGGAATTATTATTATTATTATTATTATTATTATTATTATTATTATTAGGGTTGTAAGACACTGGAACATGTTGCCCAGAGAAGTTGTGGATGCCCCACGTTTGGAAGTGTTCAAGGTCAGTTTGGATGGGACTTTGAGAAACCTGATCTAGTGAAAGAAGTCCCTGCCCATGATAGGGGAGTTGGACTAGATGGTCTTTGAAGGTCCCTTTCAGCCCAAACCATCCTATGATTCTGTATGAATATTGATTGTGAAATTTTAGTTTTCTTCTTTTTTAATGTTTTTCTATTTTAAAAATTACTTAATTCAGCTGACAAACATTCTTACTCTTCTCCCTTCTTGCTCTTAGACCTCAGCATGCTGCAAGGAGGTCATCCCACAGTAGACAAATAATGAAATACAGGCAAAAAAGGCTGTATTGAGTAGCCAAAATCACCAAGAACCAGTCTACACTGGGAACATACCCACCCTAAAACTTTCACTTCAAGGTGTCTGAACATGAGTCAGCCTCAAAGATGTACAGCAATATCAGGTGATATGCCTAATTGAGAAAGCATCTATTTGGACAGGAGATCCATAGATGCAATTTTTCTGAAGCAAAACTAAGAATGGATACAAGTCCTGTGGAAAATCATAATGTACTGAAATTTTGACCACGCATTCAGTGTTTGAGAAATCTGGACTTTTGGGACAAGTACCCCAATGTTGTGGCATGTGGGGACTAAATATTTCTCTATAATATAATATGCACGTAACTGGTAAAATACTACTATAAGTACTGTGTGATATTCTTACTTCAAAATTCAAAAGAATATTTCTGTTTAGCAGTGAAATAACACAGAAGTGCATGTTATTCATTGACAATATTTTCAACTAGATTCTGACTTAATGACAGAAAAGAAACCCCAGCTTAATTTCCAAATTTTATATGAATTTGCAAGACTGCTGTTAAAAATTTGTTCTTATTTGTAAATTAAACACAATATTGGAGTTGCTGAATCTGACACATACTTGTTATGCTGTGTTCATACGTGCATGAACAGGAACGCAGACACCAAACAACCAAATTCAACTGCATACTTTTAGTGATCATAGTCATGCTTATATCTTTAAATTGCAGCTATTTACATCTCCGTACTGGAAAGGGAAATGACAGAGGCCTTTACTGTCTCCAGAAAAGAGGTCAGCAGAATGGATTGTTGACTTATTTCGGTCAGCCTCAGAAAAGACTAATATTGTGTTCACACAAACCTCAGTTCTTCCCCTTTCCTTCCCAATACCCCAGGTACAAATTAAATCTTTTCTCATAAGCTAACTCTTATTTTTCTGTAAAGGCCACCTAAGAAACTCTTTCTTGGTATGGACTTCTAGCACTAGACAATTTTTAACTCCAAAGACATCTGTTTTCGTGGCTGTAAATTAAAGGCATAAATGAGTGAGGTATAAAAAAAAAGACTTCATATGTTCTTTTAGAAGAAAAGTTAGAAGGTAGGGTCTGTAGTGTTTTAAATAAGTGATTATATACAACAAAACTATATTGCATCTAACATCAAAAAAAGCTCAGATTCTTCCATACCTCATTTTCATTGCTGACACAGCACAGGCAGTGCAAGCTCAGGTTTTTCTGCATCTACTAATACGTACATGTCATTTTTTGGATTGCAGTGGGAGCAAATCATTGTGTATTTGTTGTCACCACTATGAAAAATAAACGCAGCAGAAAATCAGCAGGCAGGTACCTTCTATGTTACTTTATCAGCTGACCAGCAGAAGGTACCTATACCTTCAGCAGCTGTCACTTCCCCTGCTCCTCTACTTATATTGCTCATCATGCAGAGGAGCCAAGGTCAGGCCACATAACAGCATCGCCTTCACAATATCAGCATGGCCAAGCTTTCCCAGCCAAGTGAATGGCTGAGGGAAAGATAGATGAGGTTACTTTCAAACCAACCTTCCCGTTCCACAATACTCTGAACAGCTGCTAAGCCACCTGGCCTGCCACAGGATTATACCTTATTTAATTCTGATTCACCAGAACTCAAACATTGTATAGCATTGCTATTTCTGACTGAAGGAAAAATGTCTTTTTTCACATTGTTAGAGTTTTGATAAAACCTATTTTCAGTAAACAACGTAGCTCCACTAAGAAGTAACAAGAGTAAGAAAGAAGTAATAAACTCCACTAACTAACCAGCTAGCTGTTATCAGGAAAAACATTCAACGTACAAGTACACGGCAAAGTTGGAAGAGAAGTTGGAGACCAAGAAGATTCATTTGCGATGGTTTCAGAACACAGAGCCTTGGGTACTGAATCATCCGTACTCTGATTATTTAGTCATTTGTTAGAGAGATAGTGTATTAGGTTTGTGTGGTAAGGTTTTGGTAGTGGGGTGGCTACAGGGGTGGCTTCTGTGAGAAGCTGCTGGAAGCTTCCCCTGTGTCCAATAGAGCCAATTCCAAGTGGCTCCATGATGGACCCACCATTGGTCAAGGCCGAGCCACTCAGCAACGGTGTTAGCATCTCTGTGATAACGTATTTAAGAAGGGCAAAGAAACTCCCTGTGCAACAGCAATTGTAGCTGGAGAGAGGAGTGAGAACATGTGAGAGCAGCAACTCTGCAGACACCAAGGTCAGTGAAGAAGGAGGGGGAGAAGGTGGTCCAGGTGCTGGAGCAGAGATTTCCCTGCAGCCCGTGATGAAGACCATGGTGATGCAAGTTGTCCTCCTGCAGCCCATGGAAGTTAACGGCGGAGCAGATATCCACCCGCAACCCTTGGAGGACCCCACACCAGAGCAGGTGGATGCCCAAAGGAGGCTGTGACCCCTTAGGAAGCCTGTACTGGAGCAGACTCCTGGCAGGAACTGGGGCCCCATGGAGAGAGGAGTCCACGCTGGAGTAGGTTTGCTGGCAGGACTTGTGATCCCGTGGGGGACCCACACCGGAACAGTCTGTTCCTGAAGAACTGCACCCTGTGGAAGGGACCCACGCTGGAGCAGTTCATAAAGAACTGTAGCCCGTGGGAAGGACTTATGTTGGAGAAGTTCATGGAGGACTGTCTCCCATGGGAGAGACCCCATGCTGAAGCAGGGGAAGAGTGTGAGGGGTCATCTCCCTGAGGAAGAAGGAGCAGCAGAGACAACATATGATGAACTGACCACGATACCCATTCCCCATCCCCCTGCATCGCTCAGCCGGGAGAAAGCAGAGAAAATTGGGAACAAAGTTAAGCCTGGGAAGAAGGCAGTGGGGGGGGAAAGGTGTTTTAAGATTTGGTTTTATTTCTCATTATCCTATGATACCTATCCTTTGATTGGTAATAAATTAATTTTTGCCAAGTTAGTCTGTTCTGCTCATGATGGTAATTGCTGAGTGATCTGTCCCTGTCTTTATCTCAACATGACCTCACATTTTGAATGTTGTATGCAGACATGCAGACACGCCCCCACACCACAAAAAGGTACAGTGCAACTTGAAAAAGCCAGCGAAGGGCAACAAAGATGACAAACAGGTCGTGCCATATGTGTAAGGAATGCACAGGTAGTGTAAACTTCTATTTAGGTAACGACTAAATGGACTAAAACTTCTGAAGCTGTAGAATAGATGTGAGATAATAGCATATAAAACCATGACTAACGGAAAGAGTAAATAGGAAATGAATGTTAGCAATTTTTTTAATACCAGAACTAGGGGATATAAAAACCCAAACTATTAGGACTCAGTTCAAAACAAACCGAAGTACTTAATCTGGTGTGTAGCTAAACCACAGAACTTCTTGAAAGCATTTGTTTTGGACAGTAAATAAGTATCCATGTTGATTGTGAGTTTCCTGGGAAGTGCCACTGAAGCTTGCTGTTTTCTTATGCTCTTCTCCAGGCATCTGCTTGTACTCACCAACAGAGCTGTAACTGGGATTGATGAACCCCCGGTATGGACAACTCATATATTCATCTACTATTGATAATTTATTTTCCTACAGAAGAAGGAAAATTGATTAATCTTTCTAGATAAAAATAACTATCACAATAAATGGGTGTGGGGTTGTATGAACCATGTAAGAATTGCATCTTTTCTTTAATTGCATCTTTTCTTTAAGTCTTACACTGTTAGTAAGCTAGGGCTGATCTTTCCAGAATAATAAGCAAGGAAAGTTTAGGAAGTCTGCTAGATTCAGGTAACTTGTACCAGGCAGAACCAAGCAGATATGTAAATTTTTAGATACTTTTATATATTAAAAAATCCATTATCTGGTAATATTACAATGACTATCAGTTGATCAGATAAAAGACCAACTTAACATGTTACCCCTCTTCAGATCTCTCTATTTTGCTGATGTTGTCACCAAACTCTAACCTCATTAAAGCAAGAACATAGGTTTCTCTAATTTAAGGATACTATTTTTATAGTATTTCTCTTTGATCAATGCTTTTAAAATGTGTATGGTAACATCAGAAAAGCTAATTGACAGAATATTGACAGTATTTCACTGAAGATTTTGAGATTCAGACCATTTTTGGTAGAACCACACATATTATCATCTGGGGGGGTTTACTGTTAACAGAGCTGCTCAAATAATTTTCATATAAAATAGCAGACAATGTCAGTAAAGTCAGATATTATACTTCCCTCTTTGTCCTCCTTTGAGCCGAGCCAATGGTCAAGTTATGACAAAATTAAATTATTTCTGCTAGCTACATATCAGATTTGTACATTTTATATGCTGTTATTATCAAACAATTATATAGTTATTATACCTATTACTATATATTTATTATGGAAAGATGTACACACCTTGTTTTTGTACCTACTGCTCACAGAATGAAGAGTATAAGGGTTGAAGAAAGGGTGGTGCAAGACAGCGAGACGTGATGATAAACTGGTGATAAAAGGTGGTAGAAGAAAAATTCATAGCTCCACAATTAGTTTTGCTGTTATGATTTCTCTGAATTTGGAGAAGATAAGATAAAACGAAAAAAAAAAAAGGTAAAACAAAACATGATGGGGGAGAAAAGTTCACAATAAGCAAGGAAAGTGTAGAAGGAAATTAGAATGAAGGAACAGGGAGAAAGTTGAAGATCTGAGGAAGCAGGTGGTCCCATCTGTCCTTAGGAAAGAAATTCAACCAGACAAAGCTCGTAAAAAAACAGCAGCTATCATATCTGGTCATTTTTTGTAGCAGGATGTTTTTTTTCTCTTTTTTTTTTTTTTTTTTTTTTTCTTGAGGTCAAATGTTAGAACTCCTCTAAGCAACTCTGGGTCAAATGGCATGGTAGGAAGAAAGACAGCACTGTTTTCGGCTCATATCTGAGATAGTTTCCTTGCTGTTCTTACTGAGCCTTCTGAAGCATTGATCTGGCTTATCCCTGCTGCATTAATCTGTCTGCATATGTTGCACCACTTGTGTGCATCTCACTTGCAAAAAAATCAAGTAAAAGTCTTCAGCACAAATTAGACATGTTGTAGCTTCCATTATTAACCTCTTTTCACCTCTTTTTTGTATGTTTCCATCTTTCTTATTTTGTACAAATAGTTATGATAGTGAATTTTAAAGATATAAAAAATTACTGAAGGAATCATAATTTTAATTTCATTTTTTACATATACTAAATTACAACGTTTTCATTGCATGCAAATGTGTCATGCCTATCAAAGAATACTGTGTATTTGCTTTGGAGATAAGTCTAAAAGTAAATAAGAATATAGTTAAAACATTATCATGTTTAGCAAAACACATTAGCAAACAATTAGTGGGAAACAGTATAATTAAATAATGCAACTGGTTATTATTGGGTTTTTGGAAATGTGTATTATTACTGTTTGCAGCTTGAACACATACAGCTTTCAACTTAATGAGCACAAAAACCATCAACAGAAGTGTAACATACAGAGGAAATTACATTTCAAAAGTGAAAGGGACCATAGCAAAACTCTAAGAGTACAAAAGTTAGATGATAATACTTAAAATAGAGGTTATTGGTGGTTAGATTTGTGTACATAGCAATGGAAAGGAAGAAAATAGAAAGCTTTAGCTCTCTAGCTCTTACATCTTATAAAAGATGATTAAATACTTGATTTAGTTTCCTTTGATTTGATTGATTGTTGATTATTTCCACACCCCGTTTAACTGAATCTACTAATTACTTTGGCTTTTGTTCTAAGCCAGACCCTAGTGAATCAAGAGACTTCATGCATTTTCATGCACTTTCTGGCAAAATGTGCCAGAAATAGGAAGAATGATCTTTTTTTGTTGTTGTATTTACTCTGGAGAAACAAGTTTGTCAGTGGAGTCCCCGAAAACATAATTTTAGCAAAATATTGAATATTTACTGTGAAGTAGAGAATGTAATTTATGTATGCTTGTAAAAGGCTCACAAAATATTCCCTACTATCATACACAAAATAAGAGTAGATTCTGCTATCTTTTAACATTTGTTGTTAAGGAAGATTAATTTTGTTATCGTAATTCTAGATTTTTATGCCAACAAACAGGACTTAAACTACTTTGTTCATTGAATTAAGGAAAAAAGCAATAGGATTAATTTCTCACATTTTGCTTTTCAGACCTAGAATTTTTCAGTTAACTGCTTATAATTTAAACAGATATTAGGTATTATTAATATAAAATATTAGAAAAAATGTCAATAATTATCCTTAAAGAAATATGTTTTGGGATAAATCGCAGCTAAAGTACTATGTATAAAGCTTCGATAAAGAGACACACGTACTTAATAATCTGCAATTCTATAGCCACTACACTCAGTTGATAAACTTGTTGTGATATCAGAAGGACAGATTTCAGTCTGCCTGAAATTACTAATTTGGAATACTGTTTATTAACCATGTTTCCATTTATTAATCAGTGGCTGAAAATCTTGTGGCTGGTTGACCCTTGTGGGCTGCCAGACACCCATCCAGCTTCTCTTAGGACAGAAGGAGAAAATAAGGTAGAAGAACTCATGGGTTGAGACAAAGACAGGGAGATCCGTTACCAGCTACGATCACAGGCAAAACACACTTGACTTGGGGAAGATCAGTTTAATTTTTGGCCAGTTAAAAACAGAGTAGGATGGTAAGAAACAAAGTCAAAAACTAAAAAGACCTTCCCCTACCACCTCTTATCCCCTGGCTCAACTCCTTATTTCCTGACTCCTTTACTTCCTCCCCCAGCAAGCAGAGTAGGTGGATGGGGAATGGGTGTGTTTTGGTAAGTCCATAACAGTTGTCTGCCACTCGTTCCTCCTAACACTTTTCTCCTACTTTAGCGTGTGTCCTCCATGGGCTGCAGTCCTTCAGGAAACATCCACCCACTCCAACATGGGATTGTCTTTATCTTCTCCAATCTGGTGTGGATATCTGCTCCAGCATGGTCTTCTCCACAAGCTGCAATGGAGTTTCTGCTCTGGCATCTGGAACACCTGCTTCCTTCCTTTCTCTTTCACCTTGGTGGCTGCATGGTTGTTTCTCTCACAATTTTTTCTCAGTCCTCTCTCTGAACTGCCATACAGCAGGCTTTTTACCATCTCCTAAACACATTTTCCCAGAGATGCCAACACCTTGGCTGACAGGCTCAGCTGTGTCCTGCAGTGGGTCCACTGGAGTTGGATGGAACTGGCTGTGTCTGGCACAGGGCAGCCTCTTGTCCCTTCTCTTCCCCGCAGCACGGAGATGGCAAAATCTTGCCACCTACACCCAGCAAAAATATGTATAATGGAACTTTACAATTATTCTGAATACTTGGACTAAAAATAAGGCGATTCTATAATTCAGAAGAGTGGAATTCAATGTTGAAAAAACTGATTTAATTTATGAATTTAGGCTAGAGTGTAAATAAATATGAAGAAAAACTTTGCATTACAAGTTCAGTTTGAAACAGTAGTTATTCTTTATATATTTACATATATACATACCTGCACACACATATACACATACACTTCCATGTATACCTGTATTTTATATGTTAATGTGTATATACACATACATGTAAACATTATTGCCATAGTTGAGATTTCTGTTTTCCTTATTGTGAAGTATTAAAGATGTATTGATCTAATGGAATATGGCAATTCTGCAAAAAGAACATAATGTCCTAATTGAAAACATGTGAACTGTCAACTGTGTGCATCAGCCTCATGTAATTATGTAGAAGATACATCATGATTAATTGCTTTAAGATTTACAATTGATTCCTCTTGAGCAACTATTACAATAAAGTTATGTCAATACAGTTTGCTTTTACCTTCCAGTTTGCACACTAAGAAGGTTAATAACTTCAGATGTACAAGAATACTGACTATAATGCAAAATACTATATCTTCCCTTTCCTTTTTATATTAAAAAACTTACAGTGATTAATGAAACACTTAACTTGTTATCTTTTCACAATTTAGGAGATAGAAAAGTAGGAATAGAACTCTAAACTCTCAGAACGTTTAAATTAATCTGGTATTTGTGAAGAGAATTTTTTTTTCTTTTTCTCTTTTTGGTTTGTTTGTGTGTTTGTTTTGGTTGGTTGTTTTTTTTTTTCCACAGAAGAGTCTAGGCTACGCTAAATAGATTAAAAGTACTATGGCATGGGTGAACAATGACTAGAATACTCTGTAAATATAAAGGGACCATGTATCTTTGGTGGGTTCACAGAGTTTCTTCTATGTCTGAGCCTACCGACTGAGCAGTCTCAAATAAGAAAAAGAGAGTATTCTCATTAAATTAGCAGTTGAAAAAACGGGTAGAGTTTATAAGTACATTAGAGGTTGGAATAAGAATTTAAATTATTTTGTTGATTTGGAGATACAGTCTTGTAGAAGAATCAAACTCAAAAAAGCTAGGTTTACATCGTCATAACTAAATAGGAGAAATTCTTTTCAGTTAAAGTCATTAAATGAACAAATCTGAGATTCATTTCTGCTTTGTTATTGAATCACCATGTGTGTGTAGTTGATTCTAAATCCTGTGGCACACAGGATTACTGCACAGATAGATGCATGTTACAGCTCATACTCCCCTGCAAGGATCAGGTGCATAACATGCAAAAGCAGCCAAGTATGCAGTGCTCATTCATTGCTCCCACATCTGCCTCCTTTGAGCTGAGGGGGACAGTCATTCTCTGTCTGTGCCCTAAATTCAGCAGGCCAGGAGACAATGCCTGGGCCTCTGCTGGTCCACATGGTTTACCTTCATGAGAAACACCTTTTGTACAAGTAGAGAATAGAAATTAACTGGCTAGATCAAGGTAAAGAAAGAAGTGAAAGTTGAAATGAATCAAGCTGAACACAACTTACCTGTACAATGGAGCTATGACGGAAAATTTCTTGCAGGGGCAAAGAAGCAGACTGCACAATGCATATTGCCTATCTGGAAAAATACTACAGAATACGAAACTTGACTCCCTCATTAACCAACCAGTGTGTTTTCTCTGTGGTTCCCTATACAATGAAATGTTTAGACAGAAATAAAGAAAATTTTAAATAAATATTTTATGGGTAAGCTTCTGTACAGGAAGAGAAAGCTGTCTACAGATTTGTGACCTGTTTTTTATGTCCAGATTCCTAACACTCAGAGGTTTTTTTAATGTCTGCTGAAATTCTTTAGAGTTATTAAAGTCACAATCAATTATGCATGCAGTGCAATTAACTAACACAACTTAGCATCTAACAGCAAAGGGTGCAAAAGGCGGCTTTACTAATCAAGAGACTAATGGTTAGTGGGAGCTTCCACAGCTGGCTCTGAGACAAAACCAACATAAGGAGACAGAGGAAAGGAATATGCTGGATCCCTTTATACAGACTGATAAACAATGTAGTAACAGAAATAACAACACTCCTTTTATCCAGCTCCCAGTGGGAGCTGCTAAGGACAACATCTCAGCGAATCTTGCCCAATGAAGTGTATGAAAGCTTTCAGTTAGTTTCCACAGAGGACGTACAGGTGCTACTGAAGAGCAAATAACCATGTAACCTCCAGAGCTGTGCATGACACACTCTTCATGCCACATTGAGGAAAGAGGTATTCTTTCAGCTTTTAAATGTTAGACTGTGAAAATACTTCCTTCTCAGAGGCAAACAAGGCTTTTTATCTCCGTCCGTAGACACAGAAGCGTCATGAGAGCAGAGAAAAAAGCCACATTTTGTATCTACATTTCCAGGCTTTCAGCATAGTCTGTAACACTGATGATGATCCCTAGTAATGATCCCTGGACACAATAATTCATTTAAATGGCTGATTTCTATTGCAATTCTTAGGATCCTTTGCAGGAACTCAAGGCCTACGAAGAACCTATAGATGATGTCTAGGATGAACCTGGCCAAGTTGGGCTCTTTAGGTGCCCTGAAGCTCATTATACATTTACATGATGTGCTCTGTGAGATACTGGGAAAAAAATATTCCAAAAATATCAAGGATCTAATGGGTAACAAGGATAATGCTGTCTCTTTAACAGTTATTTCCCTTTTCTATAAGTTTCATCATTACAAACAGTCCTAGAAAGATGATGTCTTAATACAATCTCTTTTGCTGCTCTCTTTATTATTCTCAAACTTCTAGTGGCTATGTGCATCCCATCTTGCTTTAGTTCCTTCATATCATCTTTGCTTTTTTTGTCACTTCATTATGTTTGTAGCTCTTTTTCTACCCATTTGTATTAATTCTAGAAATATTCCACAAACATTTTATGTGCCTCTTTCTCAAAACTGCACAAGCACAGGAATGCACATAGCAAAACCATGCTTACTCTGAATCTACAGAAAATAGATTAGTCAATAAGATGTTGCTTCCTTGGTATTAAAATTTTAATATCTTCTCAGTCTTACAGAGAAAGTCTCATATTCCCAAGTCAGCTTTAACATTGTTTTTTTTTTTAAAAAAGATCTTCTGTTCTGTTTTCAAACAGACCTCATTTTCAATCATTCAAACGACTGATCATAAGTTCCAAAAAAGTGCCTATATAGATATGTTTTGGTTTAACTCACAAATTACCAAAATGTTTTCCCCTCAAAATCTCAAATTTGAAAAAATCAAGCTACCCCAAAATTTATCCAGTCTATCATCTACAGATATTCATGCAGCCTTCTATTTTCCTTCATTACCCATCAAAGTATTGTATTTGTGCATTTCCAAAGACTGCATAAAAAATATCTTCTTTCTGTGCTTGATCAGAAAACATTATCACAACAGGAGTTTAAATGAGGATTCAAGAGGTACAGAAAATCAGATCTTTCACCACAAGAGTCTTTTCAGAAAAGGCTCCAGGGTAGCTATGATTTATCTTTATTCTTGCATAATTGAAATTTTCATGCTTTACATTGCCATTAATTTGTAAGTTTGAAGCTGAAGAAATTAGTACCCTTGTGATTTACATGTCACTGTTTTCTCATCACAAGCATCAAGACTAAACAAATCTCTGTAGAGTTTGTCTGTAGTTATCATCACTATTATCCAAATCTTCTCATATTCATGACAGATTCTGAACACGCTGAATTTGCCAGTTTGGGGATTCGCTGAAAGTTATGACAAACATTTTTTGAGGAAAAAATACTTTTATAGATGCATACCACAGGTAAATTACCAGCCTGTCTGCTGAACATGCCTGTTGACATGGTATGGAAATATATGATCTCAGCAAGTTAATTTTCTTTTATATCATCACATTTGATGTCAGACAGAAAAAAAAAAAAAAGAAACAGAGAAAAAATTCCTGATAATGATAGGGAAAAGTAGCTACAAATTAAATAAATTGTTCAAGTATGTTAAATACCAAAATAATAGATGCTTTGAAATTATGTATGTGACCTTAATGAGGTAGCAGGAAGGCATGATGTGTACAGCAGGAAAAATAGCCCAGTGTTTCTAACGGTATTCTGCCACTGTTTGCCTCTGAAGACAATGAATCTTAATGGATTTGGAGCAATTCTAACTTTTTCCTCCAAAATCTGTATTTGATAAATAATGTTACTGTCTCTGCTACCAAGGGCTCATCATCCACTGCTACCATGATCTGTAACCAGATTATGGTAGTCTATATGGTATATTTTTTGTACAACATCACATAACTAGTTGGTAAATATATGTCTCATTCTCCTCTCTTTGTTGGTCTTCCCTTTTATTGTCACAGCACGAGAGCTATTAGCTTAAGGGGAGACAGAGATGCTAGGGAGAGTACGTGTCTGGAGATGCAGTATTAATTGATGTTAAAAACTTATATAACTACAGTTCCTGTAGCTCATCTAAAGTTAGACAGGTTGCTTCCATTCTTGGATATTCAAATGGAAAAGCAGAGCTCCTCTACCTCTTTATAGCTCTGTAAAATTCTTGGTAAAAGTCCTCTTCCTCTGAATCATACTTAATCTAGTATCCTCTTCCCTGTCCTCCTAGAAAAGCAAAAATCCTACATAACTTAGTTGTTCTTCTCAATAGCTGTGGTCTCCACTATCTAGCCTCTCATATTGCACTGAATAAATATCCAAAAATCAGGTAGATTTTTATTAGAAGTCAATGAAGATGTTTCACAATGATTCATTGTAACTACAAGAATTTAGAATGGAATGCAATGGTTAAAAAAAACAAACAAACAAACAAAAAACTTGAACTTTCTTTAACTGCATAGACGATTGGGCAGACTGGGTAGAATTATGAGAAAAGTTCAAACATTCATAGCACAATAGTGTTTTGTTAAAGAAATAAAGCCCTTTGGAATCTATAACCAAATGAAAGATAAATGACAAGAGACGGAGCTAAGTCATTGTATATGCTTATTTAAAGAAGACGGGTCATTGGTATTGGTTTTAAAAATAATATATATTTAACCCTACAAAAGCTTTCAGTCTTTTCAAGATATCCACACTGAAAGACTCCAGAAGTGACATATCACCTCACTCTTGATATTCCCAACAGTGGTATCTATGCATGAATTAGTTACCTAGGCTTGCTTTTAAAATCAATGGAGAGAAGTTAATCATCTGACCTTTCTCCGATATCTACCTCAGGATGAGACTAATCACATCTTTCAAGTAAGTCCTGTGATTTTACAGGGAAACTGAATGACTAGCTCATATGCTAACAGAATCACAGAATCATAGAATGGTTAGAGTTGGAAGACACCTTAAAGATCATCTAGTTCCAAGCCCTCTGCTACGGGCAGGGACACATTCCACTAGATCAGGTTTCTCAAAGCCCCATCCAACCTGGCCTTGAACACTTCCAGGGATGGGGCATCCACAGCTTCTCTGGGCAACCTGTTCCTGTGTGTTACCACCCTCAGAGAAACAAATTTTGTCCTAATATCTAATCTAAATCTACCCTCTTCGAGTTTACATCTGAAGTTTGATGAGATAAATCCCACTCCACAATCTACATGATACTTAGTATGAACATCACAAAACAAATTCAAATATACGGGCCTGCTTGTTCATACAAGGCTGTTTAGTCAAATGGTGGCATACTCTTTAGATAGCTAGTACCTATCCAAAATATTTTTTTTAAATGTTGCTAGACATTTTCTCCATAGTGGCATTCATAAATTTCATCCCTTCAGTGCTAGAACAAAATGGGATAAAAGTCTTCCAATTCATGTCAATACCATTACAGTCATTATACCTACATGTTTATAAGGCAAATGAACTTGCCGTGAGACTCAACCTTATGAAATTAAATCCATGTTATTAACTCGCATGATTCAAACACGCACATTGCACCAGGCATTGGTAATAAAGATGGTTACTTCATAATAAATCTGACCTCTGTTATTCATGGTGCCAGCTGAGCTAGCTGTGGATATGGTCAGCTGGACACCAGAATGTCCTTAGTACCCAACAAATTTTGAGTTATAGCTGGAATAAAACCTACTCTACAAAAGCCAATTCATCCTGTTAGCAGAATGCCAGGCTGATGTAGCTATAGTGTTCTTGTACCTAAACATGCTCTTTCAGAGCAGCACCACATCTTGCTTTATCTCCTAGCATACATCACCAGAAGCCTACTAAACAATGGGTTGCTTCAGTTTCTGTTGAAATCGAGAAGAATGATGTCATAAATTCCTGCAGGAAGACTTTTGGGGTTCTCCATAAGTACAAAATGCATATACCATGTAACTAAATATATAGCTTTGCATAGCATGTTACCTGCAACAAATATATTGCATTATGATTAATAATGAACACATATAGAAAGGGGAGCAAGATATACGTGTGTAGAAGACAGTCACTAGAGATTATGTGTTATCGTAGTTACTTCTGAAAGCTAGAACCAGCAGCTCCTGTCAAAACTACACATTTATCTAATTATTTAAAAGGGCTGAGTTCTGCATAATTGTAGACATTGCTAAGACAAGATAAGCTTATGACAGGCATATTGAAGCCATTATGTAGGGTATTGTTGAAAATATGACAGGCCATAACTCTTGTGGAACTCCCTTTGCATATTAATACAGAATTCAGCAGAAGGTTTTGATGAAGTTAAATGCTTTGACAGAATAAATTTGGCCTTTGAGACAAAAACAAAACATGGTTTTCAAAGCTTCCTGCTTTTTCTGGTAGCAAAACCATTAAATTACAGCACAACAATATTTGTTTCCTCTGACAAAAGATGCAGCTTTTGTGACACATTGCAAATGTGTAGCCTAGCTAGCACGCTAGATATTTCTCTTCATTTAAAATATTATCAGTTTTTATTTTGGTATTTTCAAGTAGAAAACTTAAGCAATTGTGTGCAAAGCGCTAGAATAAATATCCAAGTATTTTGTAGACTAGTCAAGGAACTAAGACTTCCTTTACTGAATCACATTATATATGACCACAACCAAAATATAATTTCCTAGTGATTAAATCTCATTGCAATATCAGTCACAGAATCCAATAGGTACAATTTCCACCTGTGTGTAAATCTAGTGCCATATGCAAAGTACTTGTGCATTCATCCAGAATTCATCATCAAAATGGTGTTCAGTAATACGAAACATTGAAAAATTATTCTGAATTTGAGATTTGAATGAGTTTGATGCTCAGAAGTAGTAGGTCACTCAGACCCAAACAGAAGAAAAAGATCCTGATTCCTTTGACATGACAGAACTGCAGACTGAAACCTTCAAATCTACACAGAATGAGTTGTTGTGCAATAATTCCTCAGATGTGGCATATTTGGTCAGGAAAGAAACTTTGATTTAGCATAGTTAGGATTAAATTTCATGGCTACAAAGTGTACCTCGTAATTTTTTATGTAAAACCAGCCCCTTATATATATGGACATGGTACCTCTGCAGAAAAAGAAGCAGGGAAGCGATAGAGTACTGATAGATAAGCAACATCCGAGCAAACTGCTTGGGAAAGAAGGGTTTCTTAAGTGCATGCAAAGGTTAATTTCTAAACAAGTTTACCAGCAACAGATCAAAAGACCTACTAGCTATAAAGCCTTTGAAGTGCTTCTCAAACCAGTTGTCATGGGCTGTCCCAGCTCTTATTCAGCCTTCTTGAATGATTTGAAGTAGAGTTTCTTAAAAAAAAATAAATTAAAAATCCTATTTTAACTCAGGATCATTTAGAAAAAAATACTCGGTTTTGACATTTCTGTACTATATATGCTTTGACTTGAGTAAGTCTAAAGATTTTGTGTGCAAGACATTAAACAAAAAGTGTCTTTGGCCAGCAGCCTGATTCACAGAGACTACTGTTTCAATATGTGACTTAATGTCACATATTGTGTGATATCACACAATATGTGTAATATCACATATTAATGTGATATTAATACAATATCACTGTAAATGTTGCTTTTTTATTTTTGAATAAGAAATTTTTTGTATTAGTGAGTTCAAAAGCTCTTTAATTAATGCAAAATTGTGTGACTTAACAGAAATAAAGCAGTTTAGACCAAAGATAACTGGGGAAGGGGAGCCACAAGAACCAACTCATCAAGCACCATAATGCCTTATTTTTCTGTGTGTTTTTATTTGTGTGTGCATGTCTGTGTGTGAGAATGTGACAAATGATTTTTCATCTCTATCACAATGCTGAGCTGATTTCTTTAGCCTTTCTGATTAACGGAAGCCATGGGCCTTTACATATCTTACAATATTTCTTCACCTTGTGAAGTGGTCTGGAAACCTCCCGCATTAAGAAACACAATTAAGTCACTGAAGCATGAGGAAGAACTAACAATATTTTGTAATGTTCAGCTTGTCTGTATATTGCTTTCCTCTTCACAAAGGAGACTGGAAAACGCCCATGACCAATGAGTTTTCTTCTGCTTTGGAAGGAATGTTCTAGGGAATAACTAACAAATCTTTGCTTTTTACAATTTTTACTTTTCTTTCTGTAGTTTATGAAACAAATCTCAGCAATGAAGGATGCCAAACTTCCCTTGGGCCACACACAGCAGTGAGTTTGTCTTCATCACTTATGTAGATCTACTATTCCCACTAAACTTTTTCAAATATGTTATATTGCTTTGAATTGAGTTTAAACCAGGCAAATTTCAAAGAAGTCCCCATTCTAGTCTTATCATTTACTTTGGTAAAATAAATTATTGACTATGTAACTAAAACATTCCTACAAAAGGAAGAAATGAAAAAAGTACACAAATATGGAGCTCCTCTTTTGACAACTCAGCTATCTCCTTCAAATCTAGCCCACACTGAGGAGTTACCTGAGCTGTCTTACACCGCTGTCTTTCAAAATGCTCCTTCTTGTCTCTCACCTGTCTTCCTCTTATCAGTATTCTGTTTTGGTTTTATAAAAAGAATTCATATCTGAAAAACAGCTTTCTCATCAAATACATCTGTAACAACTTGGCTTTCTTTTTCTCTGTTTTCTGGAATTAATTTTTTCCAGTTTCCACTTCTCTTTCTCCTTTTTATCCTCTCCCCCAACCAAATTCTCTCACTGTATTCCTTAATTAGTGCATCAATTATAGCTTGCAATATTTTCTGAAATAAAATTTGGGGATGGCGGTCATTCATGATCCATAACATTTCTCAGAAATACTCACTGCATATTTTTAATTCTATTTATAGCTCACCTTTAGCTTGTCATAGAGATCACACAAAACTGTATTGCTAATACAGCTGACAGATGTGGCAGTTCTAATGCTTTTGCTTATCTGACGCAGGTGTGTGATTATCAAACACAAGCGTGTGCCGATTGTACACAGGTATGTGCTTTTGCCACACCTTTTTCTGCTTTGGGGTCCAGACAATGCAGGAAGCATAAAATCATTAGTATAAAATTATATTACGCATTAGAAGTGGAAGACTATCTCCAGATTTCAAAGTCAAAGTTAAAAAATGCATACATTTTATTGTAGCTTGCATTACAAAGTAGTACATACTTTGGGAATAAGTGCCAATCAACTTGTGTCTGTGAATACGAACAAAATTCCTGAAATTAAACCTTTAAAATCTTGCTGGAGTCCAGTCACTTCAGGTGCAAACTTATAATTAAAAAAATAAACATGCAAAGTCAGCAGATGTCACCTAAGAGCCTTTAATTAGTGCAGAAGCAATTGTCACAACACAGAGGAGTTGTGTGACTTCCATCAAGTCACAGAAAAGATCTTTACACTTAGATTTCCTTCCTAATTTTCCTGACTCCCTGACCTACTATCTAAGTTAGACATAGGAAAGGTCTTGCGCACCATTTTCATTATTCTCCAGCAATTACAGACCTGTTCATCTGTATTTGGCGTGACTCTTGGCTGTAGAAAGCGGTGGTTAAAGGTGATCCTGTTATCTTATGCAGGACTCTACACATTCCCAAGAATATTTTCTAAACAGACAGTTATCCTTCCTATATATTAACCCAATGCTAAATTGCATAGCCTGTTCATTGCAAAGTGCAAACATGCCTTAAGTGAAAATGGAATTAGCAAGAACAGTGTGGGTTTATTAAAGTATCTTAACCTGCTAACAATTAATATCTTTATTTATGAGTATCTTCAAATCATACATTTTTTACCTTGCTGAGTCAAGCATTTAAAATTAATTTGAAGAGTCACATATTTTCTACAGTCCAATCTTTCACAGAATGCATTTAGAGGTAATTACCCATTAAAAGCAATTATATCCTTTGGTGATAAAACTGCTCCTCTGCAATAATGATAGCAGCATTGCCATCACTTGCTTTTTGTAAGCAACGCAGGCAATAATCAGTTCAATAATAATATTTTAGAACTTTCTATCACTGTATAGGAGTTATTGTCCTTGTTATTGATAAAAAAACAAGCAATGAACCCCCCTACTCGCCTGTTTTCCTCAAGCTTGTATGAGATTTTGCAACAACAAAATAAAACTCCTTGTTGAATGTGACGCACTGGAAAGATGAATTCTCTTTAATGAAAGCCATTCCTTCATTTTAACTGCATTGACAGAATAAACTATTCCTTTGCAGAAAAGATGAACTTCTGCCCCACAGGAATCAACAGGGGTTTGAAATTTGAATGAATTTAAATCACATGGAACATATATTAGATTTAGATTGGAGATCATCTATGTAATTCCATGAGTCATTTTTGCAAAGACAGACTCTGCTGTAAAAAGGGTGCAAGTGATATCTGAAGAACAAGGAGAAGAGAGTTTGCAACATCTTCCCCTTTAACGAGGAAACTCCTGCCACAGCAGAAAAGAGCTAAGGACCCTGAAACTGCATTATAGCAGACTGACAGAGAGACAGAGATCCTAGATTACCTAGGCTTGTCCATTATGTTACTTTTTCTGTCTGCTTGAAGCAGACATTTCAAATTGCCTAAGTTGTCTCGAGAAATTTGAAATCGGTGTTAGGTCAGGGAATATCTGACGAAGATAAAAACAGGCAAAAAAGTGTCCAACAGTGGTGGAGCCCACACAGTACTCCCATGAATTAGAATTTTCAATGATAGTCAGGTAGGCAGAGCTTGCTCACAACACCTCAGTGAACTAGTCTGTCTGGATAGCAGTCAGAACATTGGGCAACATTTTCTGTAGGGCCGTGACTGAGCTAAAGCATTGCTTATTTTTCACTGAACTGCATTTCTGGCTCTACTTGCATACTTATTTTCTCAGCTAGAAATGGAGCACAGCTGTTCAAGCACCAAATTTAAGTCTTTAGATTTCAGAAAAGTAAGAAGTACACACAAAATAGGGAAAGTTTCTGGGTCTAGTGAAGCAGTGAGAACATTTCTGTGTGCACAAGAGATCAAGAGAAAGCAAAAGCTCTATCTAGTTCCTACCCTATACACATTGGTGACACTGACAGTGTCTCTGTACAGCTGAACTCTTCTTTAGAAACATGTAATGGCCAAAGAAAATAACAGAGGATCAGGGGAACAGGAACACTGTGAAATGGTAATAAAATGAAATCTGTAGGAAGAACAAGAAGAAAAGGAATAATGGCAAAGAAAAATGAACATTTTAAAAAAGAACACTGAAACCATATATTAAAAACTGGAGGGAAAAACTTAGGTCACCAGCAAAAGTTTTACTGAAGAAGTGAGAAAGATGAAAAGATTACTATTTTCCCCTAACAGAATCAAAGAAAGCATTCTGTAGAAAGTTTTGTGTTGTATTTTTTCCAGAGTAAGTGAACATTGTGTAAAATTGAAATGATTTATTTCACTAAAAGCAACAATGCATGTTCCCTTATTTTCTCTAGGCAAAACTTCCAGTGGCTACTGATGCAGTTATTCAATGACAGAAATGGAGACAACTGATTTAAAAATGAGGCTTGTAAGGATTTCCTTTATAATAAAGAATGAGCAAAGTCAAGCAATTTTTTTTTTTTCATTTCCCCTGTATTCATGCTTTGTCTTTTTGTTGTTGGTTTTTTGGTTTTTGTTTTTTTTTTTTTTTCCCACTCTAGTTTTAATTTCTAGTCATCTCCCTCTACATCTTCAGGACTGCAGTGTAGTCTCTTCTTTTGGACCTCTGGTCATAATTCCTGTCCATTTTAAGCATAGTTGACACATAATTGACATAATTGACAGAAAAGCAAAGAAAGGGAATGTCTGAAACGTATACTTTTTAAGGTTACCAAATGCAATTTTAGCCTAAAGATGCAATCATGCAACTCCTTATCTACACTCCTTTCAACTAAGATTTGACTGTGAAAATATTTATAGTTGAATTTACTCAGAAGAATAACCTCACCACGTTCAGTAAAACTCATCATTAAAATAAATTGATCACAGGTTATTTTCAGAAACAGGTTTTACACAAATACAGATTATTCATGTCTTTAAAGAAAAAAATTCTCATTTCTTAAATTGAACCCAGGAAAATGCTGTATCAAATGCATAAAGTATCCTATTATTTTGTCTCACCTCTAGCACAAAGTGTTTCTTTTGAAAGAAACAGCACCTACGAGCTTCTTTCTGTGGAGCCCTGACTTATGCTCTAGAAGTTATCAAGTTTTGTTCCATTGAATCTCAGTGAATTTACAATGATTTCTAATGTATTTGGACATTATAGTGCATGACTTCTCATTCCTCAGAAGTTCTCATAAATCAGACATTTATTTGTTTAACAAGTGACAATGTAAATTGCAGGTTTCTTGTGAGTTCACTTTCTATTTAAGCTAAGTATACTGAGTTAACAGTGATCAAATTATAAAATGAACACCACTGGGCTACATAATATTGGAGAATGTTCATTTTCCTGAGATCATACTGTCCTCTCCTCTCCTTGAGAGGATGCTGGGTTGCATCAACAAGGGCATCACCTACAGAGATAAAGTCATTATCCCACTCTACTCAGTGCTTGTCAGGCCACACCTGGAATATTATGTTCAGTTTTGGTCCCCACTACACAAAAAAGATGTGGACAGGCTGGAGTGGGTCCAGAGAAGGGCTGCAAAGGTGATCAAAGGACTGGGAAGCATGCCATATGAGGAAAGCCTGAGAGAACAGGGTCTGTTCGGCCTTGAGAAAAGAAGGTTTAGGGGAGACCTTATCAGCATTTTCCAGTATTTAAAGGGTGGCTACAGAGAAGATGGAGGCTCCCTTTTTGTAAGGAGTCCCATGGAAAAGACAAAGGGTAACGGGTACAAGTTATTCTTGGTGACGTTCTGACTGAACACAAGAGGACAATTTTTCACAATGAGAACAATCAGCCATTGGAATAATTTTCCCAGGCAAGTGGTGGATTCCCCATGATTGGACACTTTTAAGATTCGGCTGGACAGGGTGCTGGGCCATCTTGTCTAGACTGTGTTTTTGCCAAGAAAGTTTGGAAAAGATGATCCTTGAGATCTCCTTCCAACCTGGTATTCTATGATCCTATGATTCTGTGATTCTATGAAATGTATGTGTTCTCATCATTATTTAAATTTCTTAGACCCTTTTTTTCTCATTTAACAGCATGGAGTTTACCACAAAGCCCAACTTAGCAACGTTATCACAAATTCAGAACAAGTTGCATAGCTCTAATGAGAAAAATAATAAAAATCAGCATCTCACATTTATTTCCTGGATGGAAGAGTGTATAAAAGTTTCTAGTGAATATACCTTACTACTCATTTAAAAATCCAGATGAAAATGGGATCTGTTTTTCTATTAATACACACAGCTACTTAGCTGTAAAGGGTCTGTGAAACTGCATGAATTAAATTCTTTATAAAACACCATGGATATTTTCTTCCTTGAGCTTTACCGTAAATTTTGTGTTGATTTCAGTCAAGTCTCTCAATCAAATTAGCAAATAGTTTGGTATTTTTTATTCTTTATCTGAAACTTCAAGGAAACCACACTAAGTTATTAGGAATCTCCATTAACACCTGGATTTGCCTCCAACAGAAAGTCTCATATAGAATTGCTACTATATGTTATGTTACTGGCATCAGTCCTGCAATTAAATCTAAACTGGGTAAAACGACAAAAATCATGTTATAATTCCCAGTTATAGACTTCTAAACTAAAAAAAGACAGAATACTTGAGCTTTTAGGTTTTCCCCCCCCTAATATTCCTTCATCTATTCAGTAATACAAATGTCATTCTTTGTCACTGGAATTGAGAGACATTTTCCACTATGAGAAAAAATTTTCATTTATTTCAACTCCACATAATTCAAATTACTTAACTGTCTTCCAAATTCATTGTCTGCCTGAGAAATCTTTACAAACAAAATCTGAAACAACTAAAATGGTTCATTATTGCCAGAGGTATGGAGCAAAAAGACACACTTTTTCCCATTACAAAAATACAAAGCCTTATCTTTGACAAACTTTGGTGTCCTGCCTTGTTCAAGAAACTAGACTTCAAGAAGAAAAAGTCACATCAGTGTCATGACACTTCTTGTGCAAATCCAATAAAAATATAGAATGTCTTCAAATAATAAACGTTAAAAATGAATATATTGAGAAACAGTGACTTTTTTTTTTTAACTTGGAACACTTCAGAGACTGTAGGGAACTGCTCTGATAATTTTCTTTACCCTCACAGTTCCTATGGATGAGTAGTTTGCAAATGCATCCACATAGAGTAATATATACCATCTTCTTACAGCCCCAGTGTGTTTCACCTAACTTGCATGGACTTCCTCTGACGCTGCTGAGCGTAACGGCAACTTTTGAAAGATGGGATAAGCTGCTTCATTTTGACTGTGCACTAACACTTGGCCACACTGGGAATGAATGCAAGATAGCTTGTGTGCTCTGAATCCCTGACAGGTTTCCTTCCTCTTGTAGTTGTACCCCAAACAGAGCTACAGGCTGCATAGCTGTTTGGTGTAAGGTCTGTATGGTATGTCCTGAAGTTTCATTTCATGATTGCCTCTTATTGTTTCCATGGTGTTCTAGTCTTGACCAGCTCCTGGGGAAAAAAAGAGATTCTGCATTATGTTGTAAAAGAAAACCAAACAAAAAACAAGTCTTTTACAGATCCTTAGTTTGTATATTTTCAAAATCTGAAAGCCAAGTAATGAATAAAACAACAAAACCCATAGTAGGGAAGGTATAAGAATCTGATTCCAGCTGGAGAACTGAATGCAACTCTCACAAAGAACTAATTGTATGATTTTTTAACTTCTAATTACATGACCTAGTAACCTTGACAATGTTCTTTCAATGAAAGATTCCTTACAAAATCAAGATATAACCTAGATTTTCAAAGTGGAGTTTCAGAGATGGGTGTGATACTGCCAGAACAGAAGTGTATTTTATTTCCAGGCTTTGGTGAAGCCTCTCTAGTCTATAGAGCAATGCTTTTTATGATATTGTAGAAGATATATTTTCTAAAAAACTTTCAAAAAAACACCTAAAAAATAAAAGTGCCAGAGAACAGCTGTTTGAAGTCCTATGTTTTTCCCAGTCTTCCAATTTTACCTTTTCTCTAAATGGCACATTAGCTAAATTAAAGCATGGAGGAACATGTACTGCTGCTTTTTCTGTAAAGGACACTTTCAAAACGTAACATATGACTCATCATCTCCACCACTTAAAGCTTTGTATAGTTCCTAATAAATTTCCTACAGAATCAAGAGATGCTTTTTTATTTAGCAGTGTTATGAAGGTCTCTATGAAAAGGACAGCTGAGAAAAGTCATTCTTCAGCTTTTACGCTGAAAAGCCTACTCCACAAATTTTGGTTGAACACAGTAGCTTCATGATCCACAGGGTCTCAAAAGAGCGCATTATGACATGGCGTACACGCTGTCTCTCCACAGCAATTTGTTTTCGGATGAAATGCAATTTTGCCACGATACATTAAGGGCACCGTTCATTTAAGGTATTATGCGCTGTCCTGTCCAAAATTACACTCTAGGCTTTCTATAGTCAACAGAAAGAGTTGTCCCTGAGAGTTTCTAAGTTTCTATCATTCTAAGACATGTGTCTATGGTAGATGACGTGGTTTTCAGAACAAGAATGTTTCTCTACTTACCCTGTAGAAACCATAGGTGATTAAATATTTAGACAGTTTACCTTTGGATGATTAAACTGGAGCGGGGGGAGGAAGTGTATGGGTTGCATTCTTTTCTTCATTATTCAGCCCCTTCCTCCATAAAGAAAAACTTAACTGAAATGTCATATCTTACTGTATCCCATAGTAAATGTCCTGTGAAGTTCTTTTTATTTTTTAGCCAAAGCATTAAAAGCTTTTATTTAAAAGTTACCAAGGAAAACAGGAGAACATATAATGTGTTTTAAAAGGTGAAACATTAAAAATTAATAGTTCAGAGACCAAGTCTGTATTGGTGTTATCCTGCACACAAATGCAATTTCCCTTTCCTACTTGCAAAATTACATATCAAAAGTAAATCAAGTTATTTCCTATGAACAAGAGAACAGTTGAAAAAGACAGAGAGAAAAATTTACAATTCACTTAATATAAATTGTTTTTGAGAGAGAAAGGCAGAAAGATTTTCCTTCTCTAGCTGTATTTCTCCCATTGTATTTAAAAATCTGTTCTATTTGAGGACATCAAGAGTATTGGAGGGAGAACCATGTGCTATAGGGTTCCCCAAATACATATTCAAGAGTGTAAGTGTTCGAAATGCTGAAAAGCACATAGAAATCAAAATTAGATGTATCACAGAATCACAGAATCACAGAATTATCAGAGTTGGAAGGGACCTCTAGAGATCATCTAGTCCAACTCCCCTGCTAAAGCAGGATTGCCCAGAGCACATTACTCAGGACTGCATCCAGGCGGGTCTTGAAAATCTCCAGGGAAGGGGACTCCACAACCTCCCTGGGCAGCCTGTTCCAGTGCTCTGTCACCCTCACTGTAAGGAACTGTTTCCGTGTATTTGAACGGAACTTCCTGTGTTCTAACTTGTGCCCATTGCCCCTCGTCCTGTCACTTGGAACCAATGAAAAGAGCCTGGCTCCATCCTCCTTCAACCCACCCTTTAGATACTTGTATGCCATAATAAGGTCTCCCCTCAGCCTTCTCTTCTCCAGGCTAAAGAGTCCCAGCTCTCTCAGCCTTTCCTCATAAGGGAGGTGCTCCAAGCCCTTAATCATCTTAGTTGCCCTGTACAAACAGTGCTCTCATTTTTTTTACTCTGTGTGGGATCTTTTGCGGTATTTGTCACCTCAGCATTCAGTCTGGGGGAAACATAATCCCCAGCATAGACTTTGGGAGGAAAGGAAGAGAAAAATTACTTGCCCAAAGTCATTGTTTTAAGGCAAAAAAAGAGACCTACAATAGGTTTCTAGGAAAGCCACGCGTCCCAAGTCCTGAATAGTACTCCTAGTAGAGTGTGTTAATGACAAACAAAAACCTTTTCTGTTTCAATGATTAAGACATTCAGAGCACAAAAAGACCCAAACCAAACCAAAAATGTCTGGTGACAGCAGAAACAGCAGAGTTCTTTAGGGTTTATTTGCACTTTCATGTTCAGTTTTTGTAATCTATATTGCATTCATAATGGTAGATATAGTGGTCCTTCCTAGGAGAGAGAAGGCTTCAGCAAGCAGTGCCTCTTTGAGGCTGTGCTTTTTGTTATCACTCTTCCAGTAGTCTTGATCTAGGGTTCATATTCAGCTCTAGCAAATCTCTACAGAACACATACCAGAAATATAGGCTATGCTTGGGGAGAGATTATGACCCCACATAAATTGCTTTTTATATGAGAATGCTTTATATTCAAGCCTTGCTCCAGGATGAAAATCCTTCCTAGCAGTTAGAAATTTAAACAGAGAAAGAAAACACAAGACATGACACCAGTCTGAGCTGTGCCCATAGACCTGCAAGGAAATATTATTTGGACTCTTCTGTTTTACAAGACCCCTTATTTGCTATAAATCAAGCTTGTTTGCTTTATTAGTATAATTGGGTAAGAAATGCAAACATTCCCTATCGTTTTTCTCTTCCCCCAGTAAATATAACATAGTGTGGTGGCTGTCTGATAGCCCACAAGGGAAACTCTTTACCAGGTACAGTCTAAGAAACAAATTATTATTAATTCTGAGACCTAAATGTCATATCTGTTGTTAGCAAAAATAACAGCAGAGTAGATAACTTGAATGAAAGGTAATGATAAACCTGTGATGGTAGGTTTCTTGCAGAAGATTGCACTACTACTGCTGCTGTCATTCACTAAAAGACTTCATGAGAGTCTTTAATTTAATGTACTTTACGGGTGGTCTGTTAAAGACACATCTCCATTTAAAGATAAAGATGCAAAAAGCACCAAAGATAAGGATCCACCACAGATACAATCAGAACATGACAAAAATCTTCCAAACGTTGTCATCTTATAAAAAAATATTTTACTGAATTACTCTACCAAATACCCACAGAACAAAATTCTGGACCCAGTGGCAAAATTACCTGTAACACCATTGGCTGAAATCCTTCTAGTCTTATATAATCACTTTTGTATTCTTCTTTATTCTTCTGTTGTTGGTTTTTTTTCCATATTAGCAATCATAATAAATTCACAGCTACTTTCTTAAGTCACTTAAATTTAGTAGTCCCTTATAATACTCCAAGAAAATGCTACACTTCTGTATTTTTGGTTGGAAATATTAATCCTTCAAAAACAGATTTATTGTCTCTGACAATTTTTTAAAGATCTGTGGAATTAAAATAATTAATACTGACAAAACACCTGCTTTACCATCTCACAGCAGCCTAAGGGATGTATTACATACATGCTTTGTATTTCGTGGTTTAAATGTTACACTGAATGTCATTTACAGCATCCTAGCATATTTTCTCCTTGCCTGAGTCCACTCTTACACTTCCAGAGAAGAAAAAACCCACCCCAACTTCTCCTTGATAGAAAGGAGAGCAGAGAAGACATTTTGCTAGTGAACCAGGGGTGTTAGCTTGAATCTTGCTCCAAACAACAAATCAATCAAAAAATGAGTGTCTGAATACCTTTCCTTGGTTGTCAAAGGTGGATAAATGTGATGCCAGTGCTACCTCTAGCTACAAAACCTGTCTTGCCATAACATGCTAACCCAGTTAAAATCTGTTTTTCAGATTCATTCTACAGTGTTATTTTACAGAATGTTTATTCACAGAATTGTTCTCACCAGTGATTAACAAATTAAATTTATTAATGTAAGTTAATCTTAAATAAGGTTATGACATTATTTTGGGGGGAAATAACAGCATCCTGTTGTTTTTTTTTTTAAACCACTGCCTCAATGGCATTGTTTAACATCTTAGAAGGTCGTAAAAAACACAGATACGTCACTTGCCATTCGTAGGTCTAAGCTTGCTTTCCATTTCACATTTCACTTTTTTTTTTTTTTTTTATTTTCATTTGCAATGTGTCCCAGCCTCCTTAGGCAAGATGATTTGGTGCTATTTATATATGGTATGACATGCACCATTTTTCCAAGGCAGCTATAGATGTGAGGATGCCACAACTACAGTCCCAGGCTTCTGCCACACAAGGTGACGGGAAATTTGAAAAGAAGTCTGGTACTCATAATTCAATGATTTTTGAGATCCTCCGTCATTCACAGGTTGCCAGGAAAACAGGCAGGTGCACTAAGCAGATCACAGATTAAATGAATGGCAATGAATGCCAGGAGACCAAGAATGATGTTGAATGGCATCTTGGAGCTCCCTGCTGAATAATTTAAAAAAAGAAAGAAACAAAAAACTGAACCCTACACCAAAACTGCTAATTAAAATTAATTGAAAAACCACCCTCAACTTTAATTACAATTAAAAAAAAATAGGCTTATAAATAAAGAAATGAATCAGTTTATGGCTGGTAGGGCTTCAATAGACCATCCAGAAAACCGAAAAACACAGAGGGAGAATTGGAAAGTTAAATATTGGTTTCATTACACTGATTTGCTCTCAAAGCTTTGCCAGTATGCTAGCAACAGTGTCTTCATAAAAGCCACCTAGAAAAAGCACAACCTTTTCTTTGTAAAGTCATACTGTCCAGTGTTTCTTGACTTGTCCAAGCATTTATTTTCATGTGAATATGTCCATGATAATTCTGTCTCAATGTTCTTTCAATTATATTGGACACACCATGAAATGGTTGTAGCACTTGATGAGAAGCTGAATGTAGAAACAAGGTTGCACGGAGATGGCTGAATCCATCTTAAATCACATAGAAACACAGATTTCTCAAAAAAATATTGACTATGTGTGTGTATATATATACACATTTCTAGAGAAGTTCCCTGCTGTATCCCATTTTGCCTGTGCTGGGAACAGAAACAAATAGAATGTAAGAAACACTTCAGTTCTGCTTGAGAGCACGAAATATCAAAAATTCTAATTGTCTTCATGGGATTTTGCAGGCATGGGACATTTGGGAAAGAGTAATAAAATTAAGATAAACAGCTGAATGAACCTTAGCTGTTGCATTAAGTACATGGAGCTTTGTAACAGTGTCATTGTTTCAGCTGGGATGGAGTGGACTTTCTTGCTGGCAGCTGGTATAGTGCTGTGGTTTGGATTTGGGATGAGAACAGTGTTGATAGAATGCTGGTGTTTTTAGTTGTTGCTAAGCAGTCCAGGCCCTTTCTGCTCCTGACACCTGGGAGTGCACAAAAAGTTGGGAGAAGACACAGCCGGGACTCTGACCCCAACTGACCAAAGGGATATTCCATACCATATGACATCACGCTCAGCATATAAAGCTGGGGGAAGAAGGAGGAAGAGGAGATATTTGGAGTTATGCTGCTCATCTTCCCAAGCAACTATTATGCGGGATGGAGCCCTGCTTTCCTGGAGACAGCTGAACACCTGCCTGCTGATATAAAGCGGTGAATTAATTCCTTGTTTTGCTTTGCTTGTTAAACTATCTTTATCTCAACCTACAAGTTTTCTTAATTTTTCCAGTTCTTCCCCCCATCCCAACAGGGATGGGGGAAAAATGAGTTAGCAGCTGCATGGTCCTAGTTGCTGGCTGGGGTTAAACCCTGACAAACAGTCATTAATTTTTTAGTTCTACTGCAGCATAGTTTTGACAAGAGTGGCAAAGCTAAATCCATCAAGTCCACTATTACACTTTTAAACAATAGCTGATATAAAATATTTAAGAGAGATGTTGGAATCTCACCATATACCTCTGATCACATGGGTCTCTGACTGATTCAAAACTTAGAGCATAAAATATTATTACAATAATATCTTTTTTCTATTTATTACTGTCTTAAACAGCATACTTATATCCGTAGATGTTTCCAACCCCTTTTTTAAATGGCTCTGAAAGCATTCTCAACAAAGAGTCTCAAGTCTAGCTAGACATCAAATGAAAAAAATTTGGTTTGGACTCTTTGCCATTATGAGAAAAAAACACACTGTGCAACTAGAGCAACAAAAAGTCAGTTTGTCTTAATGAAAAAGGTATCTTTCTTCTCTCTCTTCAAGTGCTTGGCACCACTGAAATGGTTTCACTGTTTGTGATATACTACAAAGGCTCAAATTTGCTGACTACAAATATCTTTTCAGGACTATCTGTCATACTAGTCAAGACAAAAAACAACCTTTCAGAAAAAATCAACCTTTCAGAAAATTATTTTTTTTTCTACTGTTAACATTCAGTTACAAAGAATGCTTAAAAGTCAATAGCATTATTCACATGAGTGAGTATTGGAAGATTCTTTCAGTCTCAACTTATTTATCTATGTGATGAGCATTTTATATTTTGAAATATCACAGTCACCAATCAAAGGTTTTCAGACCTTATATCAAATATTACACTGTTTGGGTTGTATTTTTTTTTCCCATAAGTAAAGGATAGTAGGAGGAAGAGTAATAGCCCAAATGATTACCAGGATAAATATTTTCTTTTTCCTAGGACAAAAAAAAACCAAAACCCAATGTTGAAATATTTTGCTTTTGAATTAGAAAGAAAAGCCTGAAAAAAATAAATATTATATCATTTCAGGATATTTCCTTCTTCTTGCACCATTACTGCACTTTAGCCAAAGACAGAAGTACATCACAGGAAGGATAAGGCTTGCTCACAGGGAAGAAAAAACAAACTACAATACGTGCTGTGGAAGTCAAGAACATGTAAGAACAAAAAGTGATATAATTCAGAAAAGTCGGTTGATAGCACAGTGTCAGAATAGGGTATTTGAGGGCATCTTTTTCAGCAAAGAGTTTTAATATTCAGTTCTTTCATTCAAACTTAAGACAAGAGAAATGTTCAAAGTTCTGAATTTCTTAGAGGGGAAAAAAATGCCCAAGTACAAAAAAAAAAAAAAAATAAAAAGGATACAGGCAAAAAAAGAAAGGACGAAAGAAAACTGTATAGAATTGGTACAAAAAGAAAGACTGATATTTCATATGAACACAAGCTCTGGGAGTTGAAAGATTTCTAAAAGGGAATTTTTCAAATAGAAATAATTACCCAGGTGCCCTTAATTACAACAACAAACTATAAACCCTGTTGCTTTTGCAAAAATGCTCTAGGACTTTGCAATTCTATATTTAACTAATACTGTTTAGTTCAAAATGTCTCTGCTGAGGTTACATAAATTATTCTTCAGCAGAGTAGAAAACTGTAATTTCTAATTTTATTTTACTAATGATTTTTAATATTAAAGCTATTTCATTTAGAACATTAGCTGCTATTCTGAATTTCTGTGTTTATTGTCGGAACAATATTTAGTACTTATTTTAAGTTTTACTTATCCCTATTTCATTAAAAGTCTTTTTTATATTTCAGTTATATTGAACATTAAAAAGTGTACTTATTTCATTTTAGCATACCGAATATCTCATAGACAATTCTCACAATGCTACGGAGGACACAGATAAATTGTGCAATGTAGCTTTATGGATTTTGCAGTTTGAATAAATAAGACATTTGTTTAAATAAAAGAAAATATTCTAAACCTGAAGTCTTATTACTTTCCAGATTCATACTCAGTATCTGATTTAAGTGAAAGCTTTATGAAATTTACTATGTGTCATCCAAAAGAATGCAGTGTGATAGAGCCAGATTTTACTTCAGATACTGGGTGTGTATTAATGTAAATCCACTATCTTCTACAGAGTTGCTTCTCATTTACTTTTAGTAATCAAACCTAGTGAATATGGATGGCATGACAAAAGCTCTTTCTTAACACTGAGTTATCATAAGAATTATGGGCATTAGATAAGATCTAATTAGAGGAATTAATTCTGATGTTGAATATAATTTTTAGTGGTCTGAAAGGATTCATTTACTGACTTAACTGACATCTCACATAATGCAAGGAGTTCTAAAAATTCTTGTTCATCTCTGAAGTCAATTATTATTATTATTAAATTATATTTCCATAAAATTCTGCATACCATGTCCAGAGTTTATTTTCTTTAGCCTTACCAATTGTTTTCATCCATGCCTGCCCAGAGTTAAACTGCTTTCAAAACATACGTAAGCTATGATGTGTTTTCTATCTATAGCTCTATCTTTCATTTACCTATTCATTTCATACAACAGGTATATTGATGATGTTAGTGGTTTTCATATTGTTTGCATCCGCTGGCTAGGTTCCATAGATAGGTATCTTGACTGGTGATCATGCAGTCTTAATGTAGAATAAAAATCAGCTTAGTATAAACATGGTAAGACTAATCCACATATTTTAGGCATATATCCAAAGGAGAAAGGGAAATCCTGTTTGTCTTAATTTAGTTGTAAAGTCTGACCATTCCAACCTATACGTAATTTAAAGCCACTCCAAGAATAGAAGAAAACACCAGAAGCAAAATCATGAATTCTAATTAGGTTATTAATGATGTTCAGACTTATAAAAGTAATTTTACCCATTTAAAAGTATAGAATAGTGTTTAAACTAGAATTTTAAACATAGCTCTCCCACAGATCTTCTTGTTATTGCTTGACAAAGCAAACTGCTTCAGAAATAAGAGATCAAAGAAAATTTGTATGTGGTATTGCCAGCTCGACCAAAACTAACCTTTCCAATGAGTAGTTCAGTGTAGTTTCACAAGCTTTAGGTTATTAAACATCTACTTGCTGCAGAGAAAGAGCAATTATCAGTTGCAAGCTAGACAAACAGACATGCACTCTACCTGAAACACATTTCCCAGATCTATTCTTGCAATACTGTCAGTGACAGAGCAACAATAAAACATTAGTGTGACAGTGAGAGGTTGATCCAGTGCTCTAATTACAGAAAAGCACATATTTCCCTTCCTTTCCCATGGGGCAAACAGATGTGGCAGGGCTGAATGTAAGAGCATTTTTTGGACACCTTTTTTGACAGAAGTGCAGTGTGGTCTAGAAGTTGTAATTTGTGGCCTTGGAAAGAGACAAGCCAAAGTGATGCAAATGTCTGGAATAATCATAAGTCCTTGAGTCTTTAAGGAATCCCATCCAGGAGTAAAATGCTTACAATTATTTTTTGAGTAATAACTTTATTTTCTTACAAGGTGGAAAAATCGTCTTGGTTACATAAACAATAGAAGTTTGAAGATGGTAATAGTATCTTTTATTAGATCAGCTGGGGGAGAAGGAGAAAAAAAACGCTTTTATGTGGACAAAGCTTTTTTTAAGTCTTAAAAAAAATCAAAATCAAATACAAAGTAGTTAGTAATATTTGTGTAAGCATTGTTGCTTTGACAGAATGAATTGACGTGTATGCTCGTAATCATAATTGTCTTCTGAATTAGAGCTTTACACCTCTATAGATCATTTAGTTCCCACTTGAAAAATTTTAGTCTTTTTATTTTTCTTGAACCTGCAAGTTCCGAGAGAAACAAGCCAGATGAAAGGATAGTAAAAACGGCCCCAAACTGATGAAAAGGGCTCTCGATGAGTAGGAAACTGGTCTCCATGCATTTAAAACACCTAGAACTTCCTAAGAGCTGAACTGACCGTTTATGTTATTTTGGAGCAAATCAAGAACACCAAGTAACAAAGGCTGGAACTCCCAGGTAAGGCAATAAATTGTTTTCATTCTGAAGACTGCTAAATGTCACCAATACATTTCCAAGAGGTGTAATAAAAAAAATATTGCTTTCATTATGTACCTCTTACAGCACCTTCCTTCATCCACTAATTGCTACAACAAACTAAAAAAGGTTAGCATCAACAGTTCTCTAAGCTGCAACAAACAAGCTGTTTTCACCTCTATTTTGTAAGATAATTTCATGGCAACTTTGAACAAGTCATATATATTTTGTCTTATTCCCTTGCATTCTTCTGTAGAAGTAAATAATAATGAAAAATGTAATATTTGCTGTATGAGCTTATGTTTATGATTTTTTTGATAAATTTGTACAAAAAGTATTGGATGACTGCAAAAAATTTAAAAAAAAAAAACAACCAAGAACAAAATTACCCTGAGTGCATGATATCTCAGAATCACTTGGGTTCCACTATTGAAAGGCACTTATTGCTAGTGGTGCCCACTTCAGTGGAGTTTGTTTCAGGTTTGGAAAGTCAGCTTGCAGTGCACATTCATGCTCCATCGCTTGGTAGTTCTATATAAATTGAGCTGTAGTATAAATTGATATTGTATGCGGCAATCTAAAATCTAAACACAGCTCATGGTGCTCCGTACCTGGTATATGGTGCTCTGTGTATGATTATACAATCTCATATAGACCAAACATTTTTATTCTGCCAACTCAAACTACATTTTATTACATGCTTAGGAGTTGTCTGTTCTACAGGTTGCAAAATGAAAGCTTCTAGAATATGAAATACATTCAGGAGGTGGTATAGAATGAGATTTGTAAATATTCATACAGAGGTATAATTATAAAGGTCTTCTGTAATTATACATAATTATATATTATATATAAAAGTATAAAATATAAGAGCTTGGGTTTTTTCTTGTTTGTGTAAGAACTCATTCTTCATGAACACCTTATAGATAACAATATATACCAGCATGGCAACAGAACAGAAAAGAGTCTGCCTTTACTTCTGACAATTGAAATTTTCCTGCTGCTGCTGCTGTTCTTTAGAGTGGTACTGTGTCTGAATGTTCTTTTGCACTAAAGTTCCATGGAGTTAGAAGGCACTGTCCCTCTTTGCAGGAAATAAACCGGGGTCATCTACAATAATACCTCTCCAAGTCACTCTTGGGACAGTAATAATCAAATTTGATCAGCAGACAGCAGTCATACTGAAGAATAAGAAAGGAATATGCTCCCTTCTTCTTAAATTATACTATTTGGTTAAATACCTCATCGTCTACCTAATTTGTTATCACAGTGGGGTGAATTGTCACTCCCCAAAAAACAAAGCCAACTTTTATTTGTCCTTTTCTTTTGTCATGTCGTGTGCATTTAGAGTTCCCCTCTGCCTTTGGTCCTTAAGACAGAATACTTAAAGAGATGAGAAAACAAACAATAAGCAAGTTGAGCAACAGGGAAGTCCAGTGGTATATCTGGCCTTTGGAAAACAGCAGCTAGAGATCCTTGTGAGGAAAAAATGCTTCCAAAAACAATTTTCAACTCAGGGGCCCCCCATTCACAGCTGCAAGCATAGCTTACACATCTGTTAAATTGTGCACATATCATGAAAATTAAAACAACAGATAACATATTAAATTTACACTCCTGTTCTGCTGCTCCTATATGTCACAAAGAAGCAGAGTAGCATCATTGCTTCTCCTGCTACAGAACAGTTTATGCCACCTGCTGCTGATGGGCTAAATGTCCTCTCCTGCTGGTGGCTTTGTCAGCATAAGGAGACAGTGGTGCTGTACTCCAGTGGTTTGCTGCCAGTGGAAACATAGCCCTCTCTTGTCATGCATCAAAGCTCCTTTGAAGTTTGCCTGTATTATACAATATACCATATGCAGGCGTATCATGTAGCCGAACACCCATACCTCTAATGCCAGCGTACAGTTTAGTCCCCCAAATATTACTTGAGAGATGAGTCTTGTGCAGTAAAAATGGACAAAGTGGAAGAAGAACGGACAGAAGCTTTCCAGTCAGCGTGGTCCTTTTTCCAATAATGATGAGAAGACGCTTTACAGACTCACTCTGTGCGTATACAGCAAGTACATTTTCACGTGTGCAACAACGGCTATTAAAACAAGCAGAGTGAACACTTTCAAGCCTTACACGGGTATATAACCATCAATATTCATTATTTAACACACATCAAAAGGAAGGAAAATAAATTTATCATCCGCACCAGTTCTAGTAACCCTTAAATGTTTGAAAACTATTAAATACTCTTGCAGTGGCAATAGATTTTTTAAGCCAGCCAATAGAAGTGAGAACGGCATAGAACTTCAAATGTTTCGATTATAGAAAACACAGACCAGGACCGCAGCCACAGGACGGACACTGAGCAGTAACAATCGTGCTTTTCAAATTACAGTAAGTGTAATTAGACTACATAAATATACTAGTCAAGCAGTGCTGGGTCAATCATAAAAAATTCATTTTTAAATTAAGCTTATTATGAATGTACAAGACCAGAGTGGGCATTACCACTGCTTTATTTATTTGTTTATGCAAGGCCTCGTTTTATGAAATACAAACACTGCACTGAAGGAGAGGTGGTTCTGCCTGGTGCTGCACTCCGAGGTCAGTATGATGCTTCTGACCAGCTTCCCTGAATATTAGACTTAACTCATAGTGCTTTCTCTTTTACCTCTGGTGCTGCAATGACATTCCCACTGGAGCCACTGAGAATGATGCATGAGTACAGACAGAATACAGATTGAAGTACTGGACCATAAAGTGACTGCTGACAGTAGTTTCTAGATTTTTCCAAAATGAAAGGTTTATTGTAGAGATTCCTAGATACCAGGAATACCTTATTCCTTTGGGAACTAAAACATACCATGAAAGATACCTGTCTGGATGGAAGAAATTGAAACTCTCCTGTTCTCTAAAGTTGTGAAATATCTAGATTTCTCATAATGAGGTCTACTGATCTGACCAAGTAGTCAGCCATCACTTTCCGCTCCTCCCCCCATGAATACTGAAGGGAAGAAAGGAAAGAAAATGAGAGATACATAGAAGATCATGGAAAATGGCAGATTAAAGAATGACTAAATCTGAAGCATCTCAACATCAAAGTGACTAAATACTTTTGGAAAGGCATTGCTCATTTAGAATACTAATTAATACTAGAATACTTTTTTTTTTTTCCTTGTGGGCAGCTTCAGATTTTTTAATGACAAAAGAAATCAAGTTGTAATGAAAACTAGCTGGATATGCCATTGACTGTGTTAGTTTGGAGTTGCTTCCCTTTATCTTTAAACAAGTATAATAACATCTTAGGAAGTCTTTCTGACATAACAATTGAAAGGAATATCAAAAATTGTAGTTTGGAATAGATATTTAAAGGATGCTTTAGATTTTAAAGGGAAATTTAAGGAGCTACCCGCATTCCTTGCCTAGATTTCCATTCAGTGATTGGCATTACTGGTGGCATAACTGACACCTAGTACAGACATACTTATTACTACTATTTGTAGAATTTGGGGTGGGGGGAGAGGAACACGTTTCTTTGTTTTGATTTAATTTTCTTCTGTTTTGTTTTATGATTAGGGAAAAAAAAAAAACTTATACTGCTACAGTACTCTAACAATCTAAGATGCATTTTACCATTAAAGAAAAGCCACAAATCAAATTAGTGTCTCCTGAGCAAAAATTAAATTCAGAATTGGACTCAATTTAAAGATTTTGTTCAGTTTCTCTAAGGAATGGTAGGACACAAGAATGATGATTCCTTTTAAAAAATATAAGGTAAAATTTACCTCTCCTATTTTAGACCAGGCTTCTACTGAGCATTTTACTGGTTACTGCCAATGCAGAGGGAACGCTAGCATCTGCAGTTCTGGGCAAATCAAACCAAAACATACAAGAATTCATGATAAAATAGTCAAACTAATTAAAATATTTCTGGAAGTAACTACTGGTCAGCTTAAATCAAGGCCTAGAGGCCAGACAATAGACAGGTAAGTATCACTAAAAAGCAAATTCATAGTATTTGTTTAAGAGATTTATTGAAAGACTGCTTAAATGCAATTGGAAACACTGGGGACAAGGACAGAATTATGTTTTGACAGCTAAAATTCTACCCAGGTGCTATACTCACAAAAAGCATTAGCCTAAATTCCACCTATTTCCTATTTTGAAATTGTGAATGTCATAATCCTCATTTAACTTCTAACAAGCCCTGGAAGTGTGAACATATGACAGGTCTTTTGCATCTGGTCTGAAAGAATGGAAGGAATGAAGATTTTTAAACAGTCACTAGAAAAATAAATGGGAACACTGGTCACTCCCCTCCTAATCACCACACAAAAACGTCTTTCTGCTGGGTGAGAACATAGTCTCTGTCTGTCTCTGATTAACAAACATTTAAATATTTATTGAAAGTGGCAGTTCTTCAAGGAAGAAATGGGAGCTGCTCTACCGCATGGTTCCCTGTAGTTTTGCTAGGCAGAAGATACGAATCTGAATCCACGCTGGACAGGCAGCCTGTGCATCTGGCCCACCTGCACCCCTGGCGGGTGTTAAGAGTCACAGAGCTATTGGTTAAATGGTTGAAACTCCTGCTACTATTGGCACGAAATACAATTACTTAGAAACTTTCAGGAAGGGGTTCATGTCAGATAATACAAATCTCAGTAAGGCTGAATAGATCGCCAGACAGGGCTTCCCTTAGGCAACCAACTGGTCATAACAGCACTTTTCACTTGCACCGGTATAAATAGGGTTTCTAATCCTTCCCCATCATCTCAAAAAACACCGTTTTTTTATGTGGATCTGGGCCCATGTTCTGGCAGTGGATGTGGTATAAACACCTGAACGGATTCAAGTTCTCACTGAATCTGAGTAAGCAGGAGCAGGATCTGGCCCTTAAATTTATTAGCTTAAATGCCTAGTTTAGTGAAATGAAATGTGTCTTTATGACATTTAATTGAGTCGGGGAGAAGAACAATTAACAGATGCTTAATTTATCTTTGCATAATGAACAAAGTTCTTTTCAAAAGTAAATAAAATTTCAGTTTAAAGAAATTCACTAGATACCAATACAAGTCTCCCAGGTAAAGCTTTAAAGGAAGAGTCACTACGAGAAGTGAAATCTTAGGATTCAAGACACGACTTGTAGAAAGTATTTTCTCTCTTTAATATCTTCCCTTCTTCTTCTCCTCCCGCTACATTATTTAATTGTTGTCTTCCGTGTACCCTTATTTCTTGACCATTCCCAAACCTAGTTTCTAATGGAAGAGCACAATAAAGGCACAAAATGAGAAGAGTATGCCATGACAAAATCACATGCCATATGAAGGAAAAAGTATGTTAGTGATCTGAGAAAATGTCACTGCTATACAAAAATGCATTAGCATAACCACAAAGAATAAGAAAGTGAAACTTTTTGGTCTGTTTGATACTCTAGCTGTCTGAATAGTATCCCAATGAGAATTTTAAGTTCACTGTGAATGCACTCTACCAAAAATACATATTATTAAAAATCATAGCATTAGCATTTCATTGACCCAACTTAATGTATTAGATGGCGGACCAAGACATTCTTCTCAGCTTTGTCTTGTGCTCTTACAGTACTAATTGTTGGAATCATTCCCCCTTGCTTGCTCATTTGCACAAAACTGAATGCATACAAACAACATATGCCGTAAAAGTGTGGATAAGTTCTCCATTTGAACCTGCACCATGCACTCTCAAGAAAACTTTGCAAGAGCACTTTTATCATCATGCTCTGAACTTTCCCTTAACTCAGCATATAGTAAACTTAAACCATTTACCTCCTTGTCTTCTGTGTTGGAAAATAGATATAAGAATTAGCTCTTTCCCGCAGAGTCTTCTCTGCAAGTTGCTACATGAATCTCCTCTCAGTCTCCCTGCAGACGTACTGTCTTTGTGAGCCAGTACAAAGCGTTTCCAAGACCCCATCTATTAATGACCTAGAAAAGGTGTGTGCCGACCTTCGTTTAAACTTGGCGACAAGATGTTTTCAGATACACTTGTCCCTACCTCTGCTAAAAAAAGAACACAGTTTCTAAACTCAGTGGGTGGAGGGCTGATAGGTGACAGAGCCGCAGCTCTGAGCCATCAGAGGTGTCGCCGAGGGGTAGGCAGGCGCTCTGCGGGGCTGTGCCGAGGACTCACGCAGCTGAACCACCTTTGCTGCCCATCTGAAGTAGCACCGACACACTTCAAACGGAACTGGTGAAGAGCTGCACCATCAGAGGGCTTGATCAGAGGTACTGTGGTAAAAATACTTGCAGGTCTTATGAAAACTTTACTCTCTTTAGCACAAACACACAGAATGGCAGGTGCTCATGCTATGCTTCCCAACACTGTGCCACTATAGTCTGGACGTGGGAGGAACGGGACAAAAACATTTCGCAAGACTATTGGAGTCTGTGGCATCACAACTCTCCCAGAGACCAGGCATAAAAGTATAGTTCGCTTTCAAGCTGCACTAATGCTGAAGTTTTAATCTGGCTTGAAGAGAGTCAAATTATTGGATAAACAGATACAGCTTTCAGAATCAGCCCCTTACCGGAGTTTGTGTGATATAATACTCTCCAGCTGTTCAGCCCATCACTGTAAGGTCACCTACACTTTGTGGAACATTTTCTTAACAAAATCCATTTGGAAGGGTTTTTACTTGCCCTTCCTCACTTCTGTTTTAGAAGTCTGGACTAAGCACATATGTGTCTCATTTCTTATGTTAGGAGATGTTTAATTTGCAGTAAATACTTTGAAAAAAACCCATATTTTTCATTATCTAGCAGGCTTTATTTTTGTAATGTGTATTCAGACGAAGTGGGACAGATGCTGATTTTTTTTCCCCCGGCTGCAAAAAAAAACCCCCCAAAATAAAAACTTGTTAAACTATTGCATAGATAAAACCAGACTCTGTGTGCAGGAAATTAAATGTCTCCTTCGCATTCTCAAACTTTTTCTGAAAAATGCTTTTATTAGCACCCTTTTTTCCTAATAAATATTCTTATGGGTGATTCAGAGTTCTGAGGGATACAGAGTTAATATTTACAAAACAAATAAAGGAATAAAGCAACAGTCCTATTTTTCTTGTAATACAGACCTCACTGGGGGAAAAAGAAAAAAAAAAGGAACAGAATAACACTGAAGTAGACCTATATTTTCGCTCACAGAATATTGCTTCTCTAAAGAAAAGAAACTTCCATTCTTTCCCTTTTTTTTAATAAGACAGCTAAGTTTAACAGAAGTGAATTCTTATGTAATTGTATGAGAGTCCACACACACATAGAGATGTTGAGAAGATAATAACCAACATGAATGATATAATCTGAGACTATTACCATAACGACTATGAATTTTTCTTCATTTGCTTCTCTCAGTGACTCCAGTTTGTTGAAATCCTAGCAATATATCAAAAGCTGGTGATCATAAGGAAAAGGTACACATTTTCAGAAAGAATATGCTGTCCGTGCTACCTCATTACAGACTAATTTGAAGAGAATGAACTTCTGGTTTAATTATATAGTCAAGGACAGATTATTACAGAGAATTTGCTGAAAATAAAACTATCCTACTGTTATATGGAATATGGTAAACTGGTTTGTGCACCAAATCTGTCTTTCATCCAAATGTTCTATGACCTCCCGTTAAGACCAGCATAACCGGTCACTCAACTCAAGCGAGAAGATGTGAAAAAAATAGAAAAGAAACTCTGCTTTCTATATGCAAGAAAGCTAATTATGGCAAAACCTTCCAATCTTGGTAACATTTCTTCATTTTCCATTCTCCCTCTGGCAGAACATTTTCTTAATTACAGCATACAGACTAGTTGTTGCACTGTAGGCTCTACCCACTAGAGCTTTCTGTAAAAAATTAAATTCTTGTGCTGCATGTTGTCTGCTGGAAGATGGTTCACCTTTCTCATTTCTTTCGAGGAATGAATCCATAGTTTTTCATTTCCTTTCCCAAAAGCCGAAATAAACACTGGGAGGATTGTATATGCGATTTGGGAACAAGTTTCTTGCTGAAAGTGAGAAATTTTCAAAACTCACAAAACGCTGCTTCTCTTCTAGATTCTGGGAAGGAGGTTAATTAGCACAATAGCCCCTAGCTGCAGCTTTTCTTAATCACTGTTTAAACATAGTTCTGAGCTCATGTACTATCTCAGCTGTAGACTGCTGTTAGTTAAAATCTTCATGGCAATATATAGGAGACCAACCAAGGACTAAAACTCCAGGGAACGACTTTTCTCAGTCTTTCTGATCTAGTGCATTATTTCTGCCCAAATCAGACTGTTTCTTTGTCCCTGCCTCTCATACTGCTCTTCTAATGTTTTCTCTTTCCCCTTTTCTATCTACCTGAAGGCTTTTATTCTGAAATGATGGACTAATTCCTCCTCTCTCTTTTTGCTGA
This sequence comes from Vanellus vanellus, assembly GCF_965231255.1. Taxonomy (NCBI): domain Eukaryota; kingdom Metazoa; phylum Chordata; class Aves; order Charadriiformes; family Charadriidae; genus Vanellus; species Vanellus vanellus. Next base: position 108,004,430 of record NC_138906.1, read on the forward strand.
CTTCATAGCAGAAGAAATCAGCAGCATGAGGGAAAAGAGGACTTTACGTTCAGTTCAGACCGAAACAGCCTCATCAGTCCTATCAAAAGTAATTTCTGTCTTTGGGCTTAAGCATTCTTGGCACAAAGGGATCATGGAGAACTTGGCCTTCAAGTTCTAATATTAATTTCTGAAAATGTTGTCAATTAACGACTTATGTTACATTTCTCCATAACAGAAATCCCTGGACTCCTGCTACTCTCAAGTTTGATGTTAAAAATGTTAATTCAAACCACGGAGTAGTAATTTTTTTTTATTAATGGAATACTGAGAAAGCAACATCCCCTTCATCTGTGTATGTTCTAATTTTAAAAAAAAAAAAGCAACAGAAAAAAGAAAGTAAGAAAAGCCAAATAATTTGTTGGAAAGATTTATTGTTGGAAAGATCTCTTTTTCTTCCTAGATGCAGCCAAAAATATTACATTAGGCAAACTTTCCTAAAGGACTAATTACTGGATTTGAAAGCATAAGTTTTCAAACACTGATGAAGGACAAATATCTCATCTACATGTTTAAGGTCAGCATGTCACATAAGAAGCAGCTTAGTGCAAATACAGAGGTATTGAATACATTCAAGAAGCAACTACTTCCCATTTACCTTCACAAAGCTGATGCTTGGATTCACTGTTTCTTAATCACAGACTCAGGTATAATTATAATAGCAACTGTACTTATAACCTGCTTGTGCAGGTTTCATACCCCATGGAGTTTCTAGGATTTTTTTTTTTTTTATGTTAAGATGTGTCACCTTGTTTGCATATAGAGAAATTAACACCTTCTCAAAATACCACAAGGTAGAACAGCTTCTCTACTTTAGCAAATGCAGGCCATTCATTCAACCAACATTAAACATGGCTGAGTGCTGTCATGCAGCACACAATACTGTCTTAGAGCACATACGGTACCCTCTCTTAATAGGGGGCTCCAACAGACAATTACAAACTCAGGAATTTTAGCCTCCCATCTCCCATTTTGGGAGCCTTCAGGCTCATTGCTTTCCTTGCTTTCAGGTTTGGCTTCCTTTTCTATACAGCTGAAACCTCTGCCTAGTTCTTTCATCCTCCAAACACACAGGAAATGTGTTTGTCTCATTTCTTGTCTCAGAGAACAAACCCATGTCTTATACAGTTTGAAAATGGCACTTACCAGAGCTCTCATTTGCCAGAGCACTCTGAAAGTCAACAAATGAGTGGAAAACAAAAGCAACTCTTTTCTCACGTGAAGCTTTACTCTTTCTTTTCGTAGTTGCAAGCAGAACTTTAATGGTGTTATGGCCAGTAGCTCAAGAAGAAAGGTATCATCCTAAGCCCCCTCTCACCTCTGTGTGGTCGTTTACAACCACATCAGTAAGGAGCCAATAATGAACTGTGCACATTTAGCTTATCCAGATGTTTTATGGATGTGTTTTGTTTTTCTGTTTTGTTTTTTTTTTGTTGTTGTTGTTTTTGTTTTTGTTTTTGTTTTTAAATCAAGCACACCATCATTGCACAGGCTGATGTAGAGTGAAAGTTCAACAGAGAGGACTTTATCACATTGAAATGTACCAAAGGAGAGGTGCTCTTCTATCTGAAAAGTGTTAACTATCTGGTCAAAAATACAGCACGTGGTTTAATGAAGAGATATTTTCAAAGGGAAATAATTCTTATTTTAATTATTCTAGCCATTACTGATATCTCCTAGGTAAGAAAAAAAGAAAGAATTAATACTTCAAAAGGTGGGACTTCAAAAAGAAATTATCTATCACAGATAGCTGATCCATTGCAAAAGATTTTCCTCTGATAGATGCACCCTGAGATAGATGGTTTTGAAAATTACAGAATCTCTGAATGATGGGGGTCAGGACATCAGGTAGATAGCAGAAGAGATACCTTTATGTTTTAAACTTAATGGAATTAGATTAATAACTTGATTCCCTTTAATTTTTTTTTTAATCCCTATCTTTCATAAACATTTTGCCTTACCCAGCCTTGAGCTAAGAGTGACTTCAAGGCAATAGAGTGAAAGTCTGCTGTCTTATAAACTCAGGCCTTAGTGATTCTCCCCAAGATGCCTACTGTATTCAAGAACAAAGTGTGCCTTCAGACTATTTTGCTTGGGAGAAGGGGAAAGCAGTAGCTCAAGAATAACCATAACTGCATAAGGGCATTGAGGAACATCCATAAATCCTGAGGTAGCAAAAATGTTTGTCACATTCTGACATGAAAAAAGAAATAAACTCATCCTCTAGATAAGGAGAGAGATAGCTGAGCTGTCAAATACAATTCTTTTCCAAATATTTTTATTTCCCTTCAGTAAAATGGGAAGAGTGGGTGTGGGGGAGAGCATGCCTCTGAATTTTCCTGTGGATTTCTTAGGAAGAAAGGCTAAAATTAGAGTGAAATACTATTACAAAATCTTCCTAGGCAAAACAGACACTGCTGTAATACTAAGACAAAATCTGTTTCTCTCCAAGTCTGAAGGAACTTTAGAATTTACCACAATGTCTTAAATTTAAAATTCAGTAATGTGATTGGGACTTTTTGTTAAATATTATTCTACATGAGGAAAAATGTCAATTGACTGGAGATCAAGCCTGCCTTCTCCTACAGACCCTTCATCAAGAACTCTTTTCAGAACTACCATAAAATCATTAAAGATTGTCTTTGTAGAAATTTCATATTTTAGGAAAGATTTTCAAAGCATGAGCTTCAGTTTTAACAGTTATCCCTGAGACATGCAAGAATTGAGGTTATAGTAAATTAATAGCTTTCTTAGGATCCAGCTGCTGTCTTCCTGGGCAGCTGACAATGTGAGCAAACCCATGTTTTACCTAAAGTCCTTTCGCTGGATGTTCAGCAATGGAGATAATTCACTTAGCCTCTATCTGCAGTGCTGCTCAGCTTCAAAACCAATCAAAGCTGTGTGCTCGTATGACGAATGAACAAGTCTGCTCACATGAAAATTTCAGTTCGCATGAAAAAATTGTGTTATGTAGATCTGTGTTTAAATAGAAAATAAATACAATGCTCAAGCAAGTTTATCCATTTACCATATCTGAATTGTGTAATCCCATTGAATCTAAACTACTAGGAAACTGACATAATCCATCAGTTCCATGACATTCATTGGAAACTGGGGAAACTTAGTAATCTTCAGTAACAAGAAAATTATAATAGCAATCAATCGCAGTAGTATTCTGTATGTACTCTAGTTTTATCTATTAACCTAATAAGATAAAGTATAAGTTGGTTTGCAAATGAGTAGATGCATTAATAAGTGACTACATTAATCTGCAAAAGGTAACATTTGATTTCCTATTTCCTGAGGTTTTATGTTCAGCACATATTGATTTGTGGAGTTGGTGGCCAGAGTATTGTTCTCATTTCTTGCTTTACGTACCCTTATTTACCAAAAGCAAAAATAAACTCGTTAAGTGTTCTGTTGAGTTCAGTCCAGAAACCATATTTAATACTCTTGATCTACCCTTGTACTTTATTTCATTGAAAACCTCTTAAAAAAACAAACAAAAAAAACCCAAACCAAACCTAGCCAAAACAAAACAAAAACAACAACAAAACAAACAAACAAACAAAAACATAACCAAAACCAAACCAAACCAAACAACAACAAAAAAAACACAAAAAAAAAAAAACAAACCAAAAAGCAAACCATCACAACCCAAACCACCCCCAAAAAAGACAACTGCTGACAATATACTAGCTTATTCAAACAAGGCACTCCAAAAACTTTCCATAGTATTTTCAATATCACACTTAATTTAAATGTGTTTTTTACTAATGTAAGGATCAGTAAATTTAACAATAAGCATTTCATAAACCAGAATCAGTTATATTAGATAAAGTAGAAATAACCCTGAGGAAAGGAACTTTAAAATAACCTTGCTAAATACTTTATTATTTTTTCTCCCTAATGACAGCAAGCAAGGTAGTATCATAAAAGTGAGTTGATCATATGAACTTTTTCTAGGTAAATTCTGACTCAAAAAGATATGTACAACTGTACATACATAGTTACTCTTTAGTCATACAAAAAATAAATAGATATCCTGAACTAATTTAAATTGCTTGACCTTATGCCCTGATTTTATGTTGCTACTAACTACCAAGCCACATCCCTAGAAGGAAACAAACTCCAAGCCAAGTGCCCTACTGAGGCACAAGCAGTGCTCCGGGAGCACTATTGTGCTTCATTGTACCACAAGTGATTGATAGCTTTGCCCTATGCAGTGACTTTGTGGCTAAAAGTGCATGTGATCATCGTAAGTCATTGTACCAAATGCTTCTTGTAATGTCAAACAGGAATTTGGTTCTCCAGCGGATACATTTTGAAGGAGCTCACATTGCTCTGAGAGTAATAGCCACCCATTGAGAAAAAAAAAAAAAATTTAAGAGAGGCTTGGGTTTGGAAACCAAAATGGCAATTTTTCACTAGTCACTTATACTTATTTCAGTAGTGTAAATGCACATTTAATGTAAACATATGTCTATATGCAGGGGCATAGATGTGCAAAAGAAACTTGCAAATCATCTTATACATCTGATTTACTATTTGGCATGTATTTAATTTTAGATATAAAAATGACCTCTAGTCAGCAAGTCATTTTTACTACTTACTATGTGACTATAAGAATATTGCTTTCTTCTCTATTTGACAGCATTTACAGTTTGTGCAACGCTGTCAGATAGAATTTGAACTTTGAACAAGGTAGCTTTTATTTACAACACAAACTGTAAAATATGAAAGAAAGAATTATTCTTTTTTTCTTTTTTCCTTTTTTTTTCCCTCCCTCTAGAATGAGATACACAATGAGTTCAATATGGTATTAATAAGGAACTAAACATTGTGGATTTCTGATACTGTTTTCTTTCCCTTTTGGCTGCATCCTGTAAAAGACCCATATATTTTTAGTGAAGATTTAGAATATGTGAACCATTTAATGCCAGTGTAATCAAGGTGAATGATAACTCTGGACAGTAGTGCTACGTGTGTCTGGAATAGGATTGTAACTGTTTCAAGACATCTGCAGTTTTCTTGTAGCATATCAATGTAATGTCACTAAAGGCAAATTCTCCTATAAAATACGAAATACTATCAGTTTTAGTATATTTCACAGAATTTACTGTGTAATTGTAAATACATTTAATAAGTGGTTGACAAATAAGCAAATTTTACATGACGTTTTTACCATCTATTTAAAGTCATGAATCCATTCAATCAGGTACATTATATTGCATCGGTTTTAGCAAAAATAAGACATTTACCATTGCAAGATATCTTACTGGAATTAATAAACAAATGAGCATACAATTGAACAGCGCTCTATAGCAAAATATTATTTTTTTCAGGTCTAAATAGTAAATTGCATTGCTTTCAGTGTATTGCTTTTTTATACTGAGCACCCAATGTGTAGTACTTAACGTAATACATCTAAAACAGCAATATAGCAGTGTTTGTCTCAGGAATACACTAGACATTACTGGTGCAGAAAACAAATATACTACCACCACCCCAAATCTATGGCAAAAAAAGTTAGGACTAAAAACCTGAAAACCATAGTTCCTCTATTTGAAGTGTAGAGATCAGTACGCATCTGAGGACACTAGTACTCCACTAGGACATGACCAAAACATGTTTTTTCCATTGTTTATTAAAACTATTGCTTTCATCATGTCTACTTTCTTATTTGGTTTGGCAGCCCCTAATCCTGTTGCTCTCTAAAACTACATACAGCTCCCTGTAATACACTTGTTAGAAAAGCAAACACGTTTCCATAAAACAGTGAAAATTATGTCAGCTTTCTAGAAAACTTTAACAAAAGTGTTCTTTTCCACCAATTTGGAGAAGAAATACATATAAATACAAGTAAAACATCCATCCAATAAGTCTTCAGGATACCATAAATAACCAAGCAGTATCTGATGTTAAGCACTACCAGTTTGTGTTTTGCTTTCTTCTTATTTTAAGGGAACAGGAATATACGCCTAATGAAAAAGACAAAACTGTACATAATTAAGGAAGTCGATCATTTTGGAAAAAAGCAGCAAGAGGGGAAATTAAAATTTAGAATTTGAAATGTTAATTACTTTTCTTCCTTGTCTACACAATGTTCATCTAAGATTAAGTATGCAAAATTCAATGAGAACAAAACAAATTGACTTTTTGAAGATGTTATTTTGTTTCTGTAGGTGTTTTTAATTTAGAATTTCATAGAAAGTTATCAGAAAGATTTCACATAAAAGTATTAAAACCCAAGTGGTCTAGAGGACTGCTAAACGGCTTAAACATAAATGATGTCTCAAGTATGCAGGTTACTTCCCTCTCAGATAAACAGTAGTAATGGCAGAAATTCTCTGATTCCAGTGCAAAGTGAGATAGCTCCGTTCAAACTGTAGTGATATTGTCCTCTACACTTCTAGTAGGGCTGTTGTATTTTGGCCACATGTCTCTCTCTAAGAAAGTAATAACTTACAACACAGGATGGAATATTTCTGACATGAAAATTATGGTCTTGTTACATACTGAGGTATAAATGTACTTTGATGCACCGTTCATATCAATGCTAACTGTGATTTTATTAACCACAGCCAGTATGATTCTTAGAACAGCAAGAGACAGTGATGCTGACAGAGTAAAGAAAGTCCTTATAGTATATTGAATTCTTCCTAGAGATCTTTAGGTTCACTAAGGGCTCAATGATTAAGTCAAAGGAAGTCATTAAAGAAAATATAAACTGTCACCAAGGATATAAGAAAAATGAAACTGCCTCGAGGAGGAAAAATATTCTTTTTAGTTAGTATGAGTTTTGTCTACTTTTATTTAAAAATATTAATCTACAATACTGATACATTTAGGATATACTTATTCCTAATGGAATGATTTCTGTGGTGTTCTTTCAAGGGTCAAACTCTATACAAAGAAGGGGAAGAAGAAAATGATAAGCAACTGATGTTTTCTTTTACCTGTCAAACTTGACATGGCAAAAAGAAAAAAAAATAACATTTGTTTGACAAATGAACAAAACCAAAATGCACACACACACACACAGGGAAACACCCCCCACCCCTCAAAACCAAATGACTACCACCTCAAAAAAATACCTCAACCCACAATCAATCATATGAAATTTCATCCTGAAGTTGAAATTACAGCAAACTTACTGATTTACTGGGAGCAAACAGGGAAATCAGCCAGTTCTAAACATTTCCAGCCAGAAAAAAAACCTACTAGTAGGACAATACAGTATCAATAAACAAAGAATTAAAATATGTGGTCATCAACAGACTGAGTAGAAGTTTAATACATTACTTCAAGTTCCCAGCTATCTCAGGCTATCCTGGGAAAGAGGATCTTCTTAAAGTTAGAGAAAGATGGAGAAGACCAAGACAAGACAAGTTTTTAAGCTCAGATCTGATCATTATCTAGAAAGAAACTGACCTATGGAAAACAAAATAAGATCTTCTTCACTTCTTCCAGTCAGTATACATATTTATTAAAATAAGGTCCCACTTCCTACAGCCTGATCAAGATCAAGTGATGCTATTACTATTTCACTTGTTGTAGGTTAAGTCCTGAGAGATTATACAATTTCATGACAGTAGCTTTGATAATAAGCAAAGCCATACATTAAAAAATCAAACATTTTTAGAGTTCCCTCACTTAATTGGGAGTCAAATATTCTCCTTTAGAATTTTTGTAAGAGGACAATATCTTTTCCAAACTGATAATCCCCTTGAACCCTTTAAAACAGAACCCAACCATCTTCATAGTAAAAAATAACCACTTGCAAATGCTTTAATATTTTCTTGTAATAAAATCAGCATCTTTTGTCAAAACTTCTAGAAGAACCTTAGTGGTGTCTGTGTCATTCTGAATATCCTGAATATCTTAAGTTCTGTTTTCATCTTGCCTTTAAATATTTCACTTTTCATTTTCAATTTATTTACACAGATGACATGGCAACTGATTTAACCTCTAATCCTACTTCCAAGATGTTAATTTCCTAAAGCAGAATTTCATGGACCAAATATATATGAAGAAAAATTAAAGATGTCACTCTTACAGGAACCCAGTTCTGGGTTTGGAACATAGCAGATGCTGTACTTGATCAGACAACAGGCTCAGCAAATCCCATAACCTGCCTAAAGGTAGTTAAAGCTTCAGTTGTGTTAAGTAGGTCTGTACAAACTAGATAGAGAAGATGAATTATTTTTCAGAGGTTGTCAGTATCTTTCAGATAAAGTGCTCAGAAAAACTTTGCAATATCTAAGTATTTTAGAATCATTTTACACTGACCTGTGTTGGCACGACCTGAGAGTCTTTTTTTGATTTATTTTCAAGAGAAATTTATTTTCTGCTGCAAATAGATGAGAGCCCATTCCAGAGAGAAACTTCCTTTAACCTGGTAAATAGAAATGAGATGAGATATTGTTTCAATCACCACTTAAACTCGGTGTGGGGGTGGGCACAATGTGGTTATTGTCAGCTTGACCTGGAACTGTTGCTCTAGAAGATTGAAAACAAGTGCACTACTTAAAGCTATAAAGCTATAAAATATATATGTTGTACCAGGCATCGGCAGCAGCCAGCTTCATGGACGGTCCCTTCAAACAGCCCTATATGGTGACAACAGCCCTGCTGCTTCTCTTTCATCCAGCAGCGCTCATCTGAACCATCTCAGCTGGAATCATGGAAGTTATAATGGGGTGAATTCAGAGAGGTAAAGCCTAGGGTATATAACAAGGGAGACAATTTTTGTAGCTACCATTCTTCTTCTGATTAACAAAGCTTTATGTTTTGATACTGTCAAGCTGTGATCCCACAAAGACTGCTGCTCACCTCTGTGTGGCTGCCAGGTATATCTTCTCAGAAGAAGTATATCTATACCAAGCTTTCTTATCTTTCTCACTGTTCCTTTCCTAGTATGAAGGCAGCACTGAAAAAAAACCGCCATGATTTATACCACAAGTTTGAAATATCTAGTGTTTTCCTAAAGCCACAGTCACTGACACTAGGTATAACATGAGAATCTCCTGTGAAGAAATTTGTTGAGAAGCGTGTTTGCTGAGAGTAAGAAATGGAGAGAAAGGCTCATAGACCTTCACATGGAAAAAGGAGAGTCAATACACCTGGAAAAACTGAAATCTCTTTATGCACATTAATAAAAGCTGTTGCAGTATTTGTCATAGTTTCATTTTCGTATGAAAATTAATATACCTCAAATAAAAAAGAGGTAGAAATCCCAAATGGTCTGGCCAGTGGGCTGAATCCCACTGATACAACAAGAGGGGGAGGAGTTTTCTCGCTGAGGATGAAGAGGGAGACAGTGTGAAGGGTGAAGAAAGAGGGAGGAAAAAAAAAGTCCAACCACTTGAAAAACTGAACTGAAGTTCTCTGAACTGAACAAGTGAGGGAGAGGGCACCCCAGCTGTGTAATGCCAGGGCTGTCTGTACCTTTTCTTGCTGAGGTTGCTCACAGATTTGGAACCCACACTCTTCCAGGTGCCCAGACCTTATGCCATTCTTAAGGCTCTAGACCAACAAATCCTGCTAACTAAAATCAAAGCAAAGTCTCTTCAGGAGAAAAAAAGAAAATAGCCAGTTTTGGAAGATGCTGAAGGCACCCATCTTCTTTCTCAGACTCAACCACTGAGCTCACAGTCATCTGATTCAAGACAGCCAAGTAGCAGCAAATCATGGCCATGGCACAACTGGCTTATTCCAAACCAAAGCGGTTAGTCATACATACTCAGCTTTCCTTCTTCATTATCAACATGTTGTCACTAGATGCTTGAAGTTTTTTTTGTTGTTGTTGTTCTTTTACTTTCATATCCAGGCTCTACATATGAGTAAATGTGCATAGAGATGCAGAGCAGAAAAACAAAAATAGCTGAAAAAAAGGAGAAAGTGTCAACTCTACTAAGGTATAATTAATTTTTCATACTCCAGTCTGTAAGACATGCTTACAATAGAAAATATCTTTCAAATGAATTAAACATTTTATGCCATATATATTAATATTATATGCTAATTAAAAATAGTATGCCACTTGTAGACAAAAGATCACTTAAGAAAATTCTATTATAATTAAAATCACAATAAAATACTATACAAGAGTTCTTTTTCTGCCATTCAGTAGATCCACATGTTATGACAATGACTTACATCCCAGCCAAAAAAAATAAAAATGTCATCAACCTTTCTCTTTAAGGACTGAAATTGTAGTAAGTTTACCTATTCAATTTTGTCCAGTCATTCAAGAGAAAAAATAAGATATTTAACAATAACTTTGTTTTGTCTTGAACTCTGTAATAGTCATTTCTTACATGAGCCCCACAGAAAGGCTCCATCTGTTGCATTGAGTCATGGTTATTTTCACTAACATGATTATCATCTGTATAACTTATTTAATGAGTAAAGGATATAGCCAGCTACATTAACAAAAATGAGATTTCTGCCAAACTTTAGTATTGTATGGAAAATACAAAAACCAACAAAAGGAAGATCCTAATATTGATTTGAAATTAACAGGTAATTACAAAAGAAATAATTCTGCCAGGAATTTTTGTGATTATGAATTTTTTATTCAAGGTTTTGTATTCCATGGAGAGAACATGGCCATAGAATCACAGTTCAGTGGAAGTTACCAAGAAAATTTGAGTAACTCAATTGGTTCATGTGCGCGTCAAGAAAATTAAAATACTGTTGAAGGGACTGCTCCATACCTACCTGATAAGATTTCCAAATAGTTTATTACCCTACTTGGAAACAAAAAGCAAATGTTTTGAGTTTACACAAGAAAGGAATTTTTGTTTATTTTTTCCTATTTGTCTAATTAAATGTTATCTCCATTTATAAGGTTTTTTCTCATATCCTTAAAAGCAAAGTGGGTAAATCACAAAAATCAAAAATACTGCTTTTATTTTCCAGAAATAAAGCTTCTTCTGTTCTAAAGAAACAAGCAAGGCTATGAGAAACAAAGACATAGACCTGTATAAAGTTGTTAACAACATGAAATCTTTGAAGCTGGATATACAAGATGAGAAAGCAATTGAAAGAAACTACATTCAAGGCAAAGCAAAAACTTCAGAATCTGATTATGATGACATTTACATGAGAAACATGGGAAACAATGAAGTGGTTACCTAAACACATTTGAAGCATCTTCTAGTAAAACTACTGTTCAAAGTCGACTCATACTTACCTATTATCTTACCACTGACTGATAGTTTAAGAAACACTAAAGCATATGAAACAATTCTGTCAGGAATGCCATAGAAATAACAGAGCTGTAGAGAAAAATCATTTGCTTTTACTACAGTGACCTAGATAAAGAAAAACTCATTCCTGAATGTAATCGCTTAAAACACTACTTTCTAGAAAAAAAAGAATCCTCGTCTATGCCCAACTTCAAGGATAAACATCCAAACATTTCTAACTGACATCCCAGATTCTACGTTTCTTATCACTAAAATTGTCTTACAAACTTTCTTTAATATGATGGTAACAAACTGTAGCATTGAACTGAACTTTTTTTGAGGCTGAAGCTGAGTTATGCATCTCTGTGATACAAATAACACTAAATTATTTGTCTCTGATGGCTAAGAGTTTGATACACTTCAAGAAACAGAGTTTTCAGATGTGATTTACAACTTCCTTAGGAAGTTATCAAGAAGATATCTTTCTTAATTAGCCAAATAAATGTGTCTCTTGCTAAAATATGCAGCCTATTTCACAAAGCAAAGCATAACTGCAATTATCTAAAAGTTTTGCTATTTCCTGTGCTAGAGCAGCACTGTTCTCAGGACCTACAAAATCCTTCAGATGTCCCTGTCCTGACCTCCTACAGCTATCCTGGTGGATGGACCCTGCGCCTTTTTTGTGTAGATATTGAGATAAGCTGCTGTTCATTCTGCAGCTTGCTATTGAGTCAGGCATCAGGCAACACTAAGAGGCTTTGACCTCTCTACAAGTACAGCAGATGAGCATGCAACATGCAAATGTGGGCTACAAGTCTGCACAAACCACTGCAAAACAGCTGCTGACAGCAACATAAATGTTGATATCCCCAGCAAGGGAATTGTAACTGCTTATCCTGGAAGATGACTTCCAAGTTCTGAGACCAGAAATCCCAGCACTGATGATGATAACCTGTATGAACTGCTTACCAGGGTATTTGAAGCCATGGATTGATGCATTACTCTTGCTAGTTTCAAAAATGTCAGCTCTTCACAGCAATGCTCAATGAGGATATGTGACCCAAAGGTGTCCGGTAAAACTGAGCATATTATATGTCTGCCTTTGAGGAGAGAACAAACTGAAAAAAAACCCCAAAACACTAAAACATTGCAGATAGCAATGGGAGAAGGCCCAGATGGTGCATAGCCTTCCAGGCCTCAGTTTCCCACAGTGAAAACCATGGTGGATGTTCTGATCTACTTTGCAGCAGATCTGTAATCCTGTAATCCAGGCAGCTTCAAAAGGAGAGCAACCCAGTGGACTGGAACCAGAGTGCAGAAACAGGTGACTGTCACCTCAGCGCCAGTACCAATGCAAGAGCATGAAGGCAGAACAGAAGTATCTTTCAATTAGCAGACCTTTATTGATCATCCCAATATGGAGGATAATCTGGTCCTACAACAGGCGGTCTACAGCTATCAAGAGGGATAATTATCTTGTTACCTGTAGGCTCCAGCAACTCAGTTATATGTATCAAGGATACCTAAGATGCAGCTGACACTGGCACCAGCTGAACCAAAGTCCAGGGATGCAGCAGTGACTGTAGAACCACAGCACTACCATCTCAGGTATTTCCAGCATCCGTTGACACACTTTTGATAAATTGGATGCTAACAGGAATGAAGCCAAAGGGAAACGTGCATAGGGTTATCCTCCAGGTAAACATGACTTCTGGTGTAGTAGGGGATGATTGTGACTCTTCTCTTTGTCGTTTCTGTTGATTGAGACATTGAGAATGATCTGTAAGTTCTGACAAGTAGCAGAGTGCTTATCCTTATTTATAGTATGATAAATCCTGTGGTGGCAAGGCGCAGACTGGGCTTAGATGAGAGCAGAGAAGAATCAACATGACATTGAAAAGGCAGTGTGAAGTCACAGAGGACAGGAAAGTGCTGTAAAACTGTAATTAAATCGAAGGAAGAGGTGTCAGACCTATGTCCATGCACACTGGTACAGTCCATTATGCCATTGCTTATCCAGCTGTACAGAGGAGATAAAGAACTCACTTATGCTTTGAGGAATTTGCAGAGCTTAGTGAAATATTTGGAGAACACCTTGAGGTGACTTACAGTCAGATGAGTGTACCCAAACTATACAGTAGCTGTGCTGTTCAGCAAGAATTTCAGGGTTGTTTTACACTGAAAAAGTGGTCCTGGAGCATAAGGCAAATTATAATATTTTTCAAGCTAAGCAATAATTTATTTTTAACCAACTGTTCACTGTAGTCCCCAAAAATCTGTTATACTTTTTTTTTTTATATATTACAACATTTCTTTTCATATGCATCAAACATCATTGGCTTTTAATAAGAGGGATTATGTAGGGTAATGACAAGAGGCAAATATATTGAAAGTGAGGTTAATTTTAAATTTGGTTTGTCGAATAAACAAAGACTTAAAATTGCAATGCCAATGTTGTTTGCAACATTGCTGCAATAGTGCCAAAATACAGGCAAAGCACAATACTAAATAATGTTGAAGTTGCAAGACTGATTTTGAATTAATTAATTTATAAACAGATTGAATACATTTATAACAGATCTTTCAAAACTGTATTGCCAATGATATGTATCAATCTGGCATTTTGCTCTAAAATGGCTAAGTGTTGCTTTTCAATCTTTGAATGAATTGGGCTCAGTGGAGTGATTAGTCAGAAACTAACCTTTCTGGTAACAAACTGAAATCAGAAAATAGGCAATAACTTAGTGTTCAAGTAAATTAAAAAAAGTTCTCTAAGTACAGACACTTGCAAAATTGCACCTATCCAGCAGAATAATATCTAATTTAACACAGTTACTAAAGATAAATGATTTTTCCTGATCAAATTATATCAGGATGAATAATTTTATACTATATAATTGGTGAGCTGGATAATTCAATAAGCCCATTTGCTATGGTTGACTTCCTTTCACAAGTAGAAATTCTGTAATGAGGAAGGCAGTTTTGTCAAAACAGCTGCCAAATGGCAGCAGCATAATAAAAAAAGCTCATTAATCAGAAAATTAATTAAACATTCTGTGTATGTAAAACCTGCTGCATACTGAGAAAATGTGAATGGCCTGACAACAGCATTTGTAACAATTTATTCATTGGAGAATTGTAGGAAACAACCAATGTATTACAACAATATACAAATACAGCTATTCTGCAGGAAGAAAAGGATTCCGTTTCTAAGGTTAATTGGCTGGAAACAAATTAAACATTTCTATTCCTTTTCTCTCTGTATAAATACTGTTGGGTACCATTCCTCTTGCCTTTTCTAAAGTGAAGAGTACTCCTACCAAAGAAGACCAGAGTAAAATGCAGTTATAACATGGCTGGTGGGTATCACACTGCTGACATCTCTCAGAATAGAGTAGTACTGTGGGAAGAGCTGGGACCGAGGTATTCTGGCTCTTTTGATACTGAATGAGCTACAGAATAGTTTTGGATGCTTCTGAAAATAGTTTCCAAAGTTTCTTCACATTTGTTAAGACGGTTGATCTATTTTTGACATTTAAGCTGGATGATACTCATTGAAGGTTCCATTTTGAAAGCACTGTTGTTAACTTTCCCCAAGCTGGGTAATATCTTAATGCTCAAGCTGACATGGTGGGCTTATGACATTAAGAATCAGCATAAACAACCTTTAGGGGGTGATGTTAGACACTAAGAAAAACATTGGTCTCTGTGCTGATCTGAAAAAAAAAAAAAAAAGTGGGGTAATAGTCTTCCATCTAATATGGAACAATCACAGAGTTGGGCATGTGGTCAGTGTCAAATAGATGTATTTTGTATAACTTAGTACTGAACAGTAGAACTTTCTTCCTAAGGGGAACATCACATTATTTTGGGAGTTAATGTGGAACGTTGAGGTATTTGTTCCTTTGCTTTTGATAGAACAAATCTTCAATAGATGTGCTACACATCCATTCTGTATGGTAATAAAATGTGCCCTAATTTTCTGGGCTATATAATCACAGAAGATTACAAACAAGAGCTCCAAAAGCTTCTAATGAATTTAGACCCCCTCACTTCTTTGAAAATCAATGAGAGTAAAACAGGTAATGGCCTTAAGCACTTTCCTTATATCTGCATAATTGCGTTTGAAATAAATGAAAGAAGGAAACTTCGTGGCCTCATGTGCAGTGCCTGCTACTTTTAAATAACATTCAGCATAATTACTGCTTTTTATTTCACGTTCCTTGTTTCCTTTTTAAGGCAGCACTGAGCAAGGACAGTATGATACTGCTGGGAGGAACCCCAGGTTTGTGGTCCTTATCAACTGCAAATGCACTCTGAATTTAAGAAAGCACTGATTATTTCCAACAGAGTACATTTGAAATGCCCTTTCTTTTCAGCACCAGATTGTCTTTCCCATACCATGTATTTGATTTGCGGTAACAACAAAATTTCTGTTTATAGTGCTATGTCATGTTGGATGGATAGAATGCCTAAATTATTTTCTGCTGCATAGCTAATAAAGTGATCCAAGTATTTTCATAGTACCATCTACAGAAAAGATTAAATCAATTATATGGAACAGGTTAAATTTAATATCGGAATTAATTTTTTCCCTCCACATTTTGTTAAGGGAAATTATTTATTTATAGGTAGGTAGGTAGTGCTTAAAAAGCCCATATATATTTCCTCCACAGAGGTCAAGATCACACTGAAATAACATGAAGTCACCTCTTAGTTTCTATACCACATTTTGTTATTACGGCAGTATCAGCACAATAGGAGATTGAAAATGAATAGATTATGGAAAAAAGCCATTGTGGAGACAACACAGCAAACAAATCGCATTAATGAGCAATAGCTTTTGTGAATGTGTTCCACTTGCAATATTTTAAAACTGTGTCTCCAGCTGCAGAAATAGTGTTGAACTGAAGCCATGAAAACCACTGAATCATTCATTAGCTTGACAGAGGTAGAGGGTGGTTAGATGGCACAGTGGGTTAATGCAAAAGCTTTTCAAGCTGGAGGCGAGTTATATCTAGATTTGGGTCACAAGTGAGATACATTCAGTGGTATCAGCTTGCTTTCCATGGATAATTTGTCACCTGCACAGATATATTTTATGATTGGCAATCTGTTCCAACATGAAAAAAGACAGACATAGCAAGAATATTGCAATCGGGATTAAGAGGCTATCTAGACAAGGATTCAAAGTGACTGCATACATGATGACTAACTCTTCCCAAAACTAATGCTCCATTCAGATTCTTAAAAAAGTGACATAAAACATGATCTTCCTGACAAAATATGGAAACATTTAAATGTTTGGTTTTAAAAAAAAAAAAAATAATTAAAAAATCAGAATAAAAGTTATAAAAATTATTGCATAGAAGCAGAGTTTTATGTGAAGCAGGTAAATAAATCTCCAAATTTTACATCTTTTAGGATAATCAAAATAGGCATTTGGTATCTAAAATACTAATAGCACTTAAATGAATGCTTAAATATAGATGTAGAGCATAAGAAATTATCTATATATATTGAGATATTAGGAAATCGTTGCCGTTGCCATCTAGGAGATGAGGGTTCTGGGTAGGTAGATTACAGACTTTTTGCTACACAGGTATCCTTTGCTTCAAGGCTAGAATAAACAAAGCTGTGCTGCTGGAAAGCCAATGAAGTGAAACTCATGCTGCTCTCAGTTGTTGTTGCCATAGGCTGGAAGGTGACCGGGTGGCTTCAGTGTGTGTGTGCTCAGGGTGTGCGTGGTGTGGTGTATATGCACAGGAAAAGGAGGTGGACAGACAGAGCTGAGAAAAGAGAAAACTAATGGCTATGAAGAATATTGTATGCCTCTTGTTGCTCAAATATTTGTCTTTTATTTTTTCCATCTTCTCGCTCCTCGAGGAAGTGAGATAGCCCCATAGAAGTGAGAAGGACTACTTTGATGTATCATTTGTAGACTGGAGCCTAAGATATGATTTCATCACATTCAGCTTCAGAAACGGAGTTTGAAGTTGCAGGTCTTGACTAGCTGAATCATTTGTTTCCGGGGCATTTAATAAATACTTAAGAGTGATACGCTGTTCCAAAGAGCTTATACTCCTGTCCTCATTTGGCCTCAGCCAGCAACAAAGAATCACGGGGCCAATCATTCGACTCCCACAGCCATGGGAGAAATCCGCAGAAAAAGGCAAAACTGATGGGCTGAGATGGTGCAGTTTAACAGAACAGCAAACGGGAAGAAAAAAAAACAATAAAGAGACATAAAGACACAGTTACAGTACCGCGCGCACTGACCGGAGACCGACGCAACCCGCCCCCGATTGGCGACTGCCCCCCCTTCCCTGGCTAGCTCCTCTTATATCCCGGACATTGGTCAGGTGGTATGGAATACCTGCCTCCTTGGGGAAATTAACCCCATCCCTGCCGAAACAGGACAACTCCGAAAACAGAACCAGCAGAATCAACACAAAACAGTCTGTAGGCTGCTCCAGAATTTATTGAAAAATGCCAGTTATTGTTGCAGTGTTCTAAGTTTTTGGTTTTGTCAGATTTCTCAGGACAACAGTCTGCAATTAACCTGTAAATTTGTGATGCTGTATTCAGAGGAATTTTTGCTTCTATGTGATTATTATATTTTAATTCACCATAGAGGTGAAAGTCTTAGGCTTTCATTTGTATGACTGCCATGTAAAATCTTGCTTTGTAGCATCCTTCTACTTATCTTTGACCATTTAACAATCTTCTTGGAAGCTTTGAATGGCATTTAGAGTAACATCAAGTTTTACAAATTAGAAGTTGTCATGGTTTTGGCCTCAGCCGGCAGCAAAAAACCACGTGGCCGCTCGCTCAATCCCCACAGCCGTGGAGGAGATTCGGCAGAAAAAGGCAAAACTCGTGGGTTGAGATAAAGGCAGTTAAACAGAACAGCAAAGGAAAGAGAAAAACAAGAACGATAACACCAATAGAAGAATGTACAAACACAATTATGGTGCTACTGCTCACCCACCTGACGCGGGCAGCCCCAGCCCGCTCCTGCCCCCTCTCCCGGCCAGCTCTCCCTATAGCCCAGGCATGACTCAGGTAGTATGGAATACCTGTGTCCCCTGCCGGATCCTTGGGGAAATTAACCCCATCCCTGCCGGAAACAGGACAGAAGTCTTACAAATTAATTCCAAAACTATGAGTTTATGAGCCCGAACTCTCTATTAACTTATTTAGGAAGTTCGCAATTGGATTAAACTGTTGGTTGCAAGTTTGCAAAAGAAATATCTTTCTAGGTGGTATGCTTTTATAAAGGATTCCTGGCATGAAGTAGGTATTTTTTGAAGAAACCTGTTGGCTTTTCTTTTTTTTTTTAAGAGAAAGTGTTATTTTTTAGTTCACTTAGAGGTTGCATTAACATAATATCTTATTTAAAAAAAATCAATATAGAGGACAAAAATAAAGAATCCATGGGATAGCTCTTTTATGCCTCTCTCCCTTATGTTTGAGGCACCATCTTGGAGAATAAAATGAGCTCTCAGGATTCTTAGCAAGTTTGAAGTGCAAGATAAAAGCCGCATTTCCTTTTTAAATACACCACAATGCACATAATTATTTTATTTCCACGTCTATCTATTTATTATCATGGTTACTCATACAGTGAACTAGATACCAACTTTGGTTTAGGCCGTCTCAGTGGTCACTTGTAAGAAGCATATCTATCAATTCTGAATTGCTTTCTGAACAACTCATGGACTCCGTTGCAAAAACAGACGTTTATTTAGGAAGTTAAAGCAGGTGCTCTAGGTGAAATAGATGAACACCTGTATTAGTACATAGAAGACATAAAGGTTAACAGCCATATGTACATTGCTTTTAAAAATATGAAACCCTTTTTTTCCATGCCATCTTCCACCTTAAGCACTCTTACAAACAGTAGAAAAGAAAGGGAAAATACCTCTCTATTTTCAATTTCAAGACATGTCTTTCTTGATAGTGGGCTTATCTAAGATGCCTCAGTGGTTTAACAAAACTTAAATATGATTTATGTTTTTCTTAGAAACTGGATTGCTTTATAGTTCTAGGAGTACTGAGCTCTTAATTAAATGCATAATTAAAATATTATTTTGGAGCTCCATAAACCTTATCTGCCTAACTATCATTGCCAAAAGGGTTATAACACCATTCTATAGCATTTATCAAAGGGTTTTGAAACATTTGGAGAAAAGCAATGTTCCTGTTAGGAGTCAGCTTCTCATATTATAGTATTACAATAATGTTAGCAAGACACAGTGAAGTGACACATAAATAAAAAGCATTGCAAAGGAATGAATTAAACCTGCCTTGACAATATTAATTTTGGGACTCAACCTCTGATTACTTATTTTGGCAACTTTAACGTTCCTATAGCAAATAGATGATGGATAGAGTTTTGTAATGCAGTCTAAAATAAATTTAGATGAAGTAGAAGAGTTTTGATACAGAATTATTATAAGCATATATTATCTCCAAAAAAAGAGAAAAATATTCCCAATATACCATGTTTGTTTAGTTCATACCTGCCATTTTGTCCTGACTGCATGCATGACTTCATTTCAAAATGCCAAATCTTTCATGCTAATCTAGAATGAGCATTAACTGGGAAAAAAATGGGTCCTCTCCTCTTTGAGTTTCAAGTTAGAATCTCTGTTTGGAGAGCTGCTCACAGGTGCAGCACATCACCCACAGTGAAGAGAGCAGGGTGAGAAGATAGATCAACCATAGTGATGCCTTTGGCCTGCAGGTCTGCTCCAGGATGTTTGCAAGACAGCAAAGTTTTACCTGAAAGAAGCTAAGCAAGTGTTTGAGAGAGGTTGGGTGAAGTACTCCTTTGCGTTTAGATTATTTCCATCATATAATCTTCATCCCTTCCCCTCAAACCCACTATTTTCTCCGCTAAGCAGCAGAGGGTAGAGGGCAGGTGCTTGCTGCTCAGCTGCACAGGGAAATGAAATGTGGATGTCTGGGGACCTATACCATTGTGGGTACTGCCTCGTTTCTCCAAATACTTGCAGTCTTCAGAAAAGGAGACACTCTAGCGGCCAATGGTCCCTCCTGCAGCAGCCCCAACCAATTTCTCTGCTTCTCCCACATCCTAGCAAAATTCCTACTGTAAGGCATGAGGAGCACCCCTTCTGATGTACCAAGACAGCCTCCATCCTTCCTGTTGCAACTTGATCTGCCTAAACCACAGATACTTCCACACCCACCAAAACCCAGCTCTGCTTCTTCCCTTTGGGATCCAAACTGTGCAGCATGTGGAGAAAACACCCTCTTTGCAGCCCTTCTACCTCAGGAGGTTTCCCACAGCAACAAGCATAACTTACACCACTAGTGGGGAAAGGTGACGCTGCAGGGCAGTTGATTGCGAGGTCTCTGCTAGCATGGCAACCTTTTTGGTCAGTAGCAGTGGAGCAGCAGCCTTGTGAGATTTATTTAGCACATCACTAAGCCCAATGCTTTGTCAGCCATGGCTGGAAGCCCCTGCCAGGGCTCACAGGCCAGGATGGAAGCAGATTAGCAGGACCATACGCAAAGGTTCATCTCTGGTCATGGAGACGGCAGAGTTTGGCTTCCTCAAGGATCTGGTGGTTGGATCCCAGAGTAAACCATTCCCAAAGGTGCCACAAAAGGATCCACACGAAGCTACTCCCCCTGCAACAACAACCTTCTCAAAGAGCGGGGACGAGCCATTCACGTGTTCATCATGGCTGATGCAGATGACAGAAAGCTTCCTGACACAACACAGAACTCCTCGCCAAGCTCCAGCTCCAGAAGGAAGCCTGCTGAGGCAAAGTTGAATTGGCCTACAGCATTTGTGCAATAAGCGAACCTTGGCTGAAAGGCGTTTTGGCAGGCATGACATACAGCAAGAAGGAACTTGGCATTCCAAAAACCTTGCACAAAGCTGGAGACATCTGTGCGCAGCTTGGATGTGTTGTGGAGATGACAAGGACCGTAGAGCTGCAATGGTGTTCACAAGCTATATGATCCAGAGCCAAGAGGTATTTTGGGTAGTCCATTTTCTCATAAAGAGAAACCTTCAGAGAAGGGTGTCAGGGCAAGTGACACCTGGCACAGAGCAGAGATGCCTGTGCTCAACTTCCCCAGCTTGCTTAGGAAGAGCAGATCTCAACTTCCTCAGGGAATAGTGAGGAGGGATCTCCTGGGAGTCTGCCTTGGACAGCATAAGGCTTAGGACTTCAGGCAGATTTTCAGAAACAGCCTTCTCTAGGCACAAGGGCAGTCCTTCCCCCTCAATGTGAAAAGACTGGGGCAGCCAGAAACCAGCCTGGGTAAACAGTACACTACCAGTGCAGAAAAGAAGAACCTGAGAGATGGAAAAGAGTAGAGACTCCAAAAGTGCAACACAGAAATATCACATGGGTGTGCAGCAATGCAGTGAGGAGAGCAGAAGCTTTGCTGCAGCTCCAACCGGCAAGAGTTATCAAGAATAACATGAAAGTCATCTGTAGATATGTTAGTAGGAAGCACAAATACAAGGAAAGACATAGGTCTTCTGTCAAATTGGGCTGGCAAGTTAGTCACAACTGTCACAGCAGGGATCCAGATAGCAATTGCCTCATTAACCTCAGTCTTCAGTCCCAGGTCTCTAACACCAAGGAACAGTGAACCATGATGGTAGAGGAGGGCTGATTTAGGGACCATCTGTACAAAATAGACATAGACAAATTCATGGGAACTGACAGGATGTATCCAAGGGTGCTGAGACTGTTGGCTGGCATGATGAAAAAATAATTCTTATCAATCATTTTTGAAAAGGCACAGGGATCAGGAGAAGTCCAAGAAATGAGAAAAAGGCAAATATTTTGCCCAACTACAAACACTGAGGGGACAAAAGAAAAAAAAAAGAAAAGAGAAACTGCAGACAGCCACCTTCAGTTCCTGGGAAAATTAAGGAAGAGGTCCTCAGGAAAGGACCTACCAGAAACATGAAGGACAAGAAGGTGACTGGGAGAAAGTAATATGGATTTACCAAGATTAAATCGTACTTGACCAGCCTGGTTGCCTTCTCAGATGAAACAACTTTCTGAGTGGATGACGGTAGAGCCGTGGATGCCACCTGGCTTGATTTTGGCAAGGCGTTTAACAGTCTTCCACAACACACCCATAGACAAGCTGTCAAGCTCTCTGCTGGACACACAGACTGCTATTTGGGTAGAAACTAACCTATCAAGCTCAAAGGGTGGTGGTGAATGGCTCAAAATTCCCACTAGCAGAAATCAGAGTTTCTCTTGGGTCATATGCTATTGAGTGACCCCCTTAGCGGATGAGGGAAAGGCTGTGGATGTTGTCTATCTAGACTTTAGTAAAGCCTTTGACACCATTTCCCACAGCATACCCCTGAAGAAACTGGCTGCTCATGGCTTGGACAAGTGTACTCTTCGCTGGATGAAAAACTGGGTGGATTGTGGGGCCCAAAGAGTTGTGGCTGGTCACAAGTGATGTTCTCCAGGGCTCGGTACTGGGGCCAGTTCTGTTTAATATCTTTATCAATGATCTGGATGAGGGGATTGAGTGCACCCTCAGTAAGTTTGCAGATGACACCAAGTTGGGCAGGAGTGTTGATCTGCTTGAGGGTAGGATGGCTCTACAGAGGGATCTGCACAGGCTGGATCAATGGGCCAAGGCCAATTGTATGAGATTCAACAAGACTAAGTGCCCAGTCCAGCACTTGAGTCACAACAACCCCATGCAGCACTACAGGCTTGGGGAAGAGTGGCTGGAAAGCTGCCCAGCAGAAAAGGACCTGGGGGTGCTGGTCAACAGCCAGCTGAATACGAGCCAGCAGTGTGCCCAGGTGGTCAAGAATGACAAGAGCATCCTGGCCTGTATGAGGAATAGTGTGGCCAGCAGGACTACAGAAGTGACTGTGCCCCTGTACTTGGCATTGGTGAGGTCCCACCTTGAATACCATGCTCAGTTTTGGGCCTCTCACTACAAGAAAGGCATTGAGGTGCTGGAGCATGTTCAAAGAAGAGCAATGAAGCTGTTAAAGAGTCTAGAGCACAAGTCTTATAAGGAGCAGCTGAGGGAAATGGGGTTGTTTATCTTGGAGAAAAGGAGGCTGAGGGAAGACCTTATCACTCTCTACAGCTACCTGAAAGGAGGTTATGGTGAGGAAATTTCTTCACTGAAAAAATTGTCAAGCATTGGAACAGGCTGCCTAGGGAAGTGGTTGAGTCACCATCCCTGTATTTCCAGGCACTTAGGGACATGGTTTAGTGGTCAACTTGGCAGTGTTAGGTTTATGACTGGATTCAATGATCTTAAAGTTCTTTTCCAATGTAAAAGATTCTATGATACTATGATTCTGTGATTGTCTTTGTAAATGATCTTGATGATGGGACTGAATTCACACCAGGTTTGTGGATGACACTGAAGTGGCAGGACAGGCAGATGTGGTGGAAGGAAGAGTCAGCATGCAGAGAGACTAGAACAGGCTGGATAATTGCACCAACAAGAGTTGCACAAGGTATTACAGAGAATCGCAAGCCCTGCACACCTGGAACAGAATAATCCCAAGCAGCAGCACAGGCTGTGATCTGGCTGAATGGGGTATTTTTATCACTTACCACCAATAATTTGATTCTCTTAGTAAGAAAGAGAAGTTGCTGCCATATTTCTGTATTGTGACTTTCACCTGCCTAATCTCCTTTCCAAGCCACCAATCGTGTAGTCTCTCTCACACCATTCAGGACAGATGAAAAGACCAGAGCAGCTCTGGTGACCTGAGAGAACCTGAAGCTGTGACTATGTGCAAGGTGGAAGTCTTTCATGTATGCTGCTGTGCAGTTCTCTTTCCAGAGATGTCCTCTCCAATTCACTGATGCTCAGTCACACGCCCATCAGTGATTCAGACATAAACCCCAAGTCTCTAAGGCAGATGTACATCAACTGGTTTTCACCAGGAGAAGTGACATCAATTCCCTATTGGAGACTGTTAAGAGATACAAAGGGACAGAAGAGACCAAGCTGTGATCTGTGAGAGAGAAAAATGGTATTTGTATCCTTGTCATAAAGGTGCTTTTAGACTACCTTGGTTTAGACTCCTGCTGTCCTGGTTAGTAGGAGAAAAGAGTTAAGGGTGAGGAGTGAAAGGAGACCATCACAAACTAATGTTGAAGATGTTCTCATTCATAAGAAAAGAAGCGATGGAGAGGTGAAGAGAGGGGACACAACAAAAGGTATATAAAAAAGGAAGAAATGGAAAATAAAGAAAATCTGTAACAGAAATATCTTGTTCATATATAGTTTTATATTACCCTTTTTAATTGGTCTCTCTTTCCAGTGCCATACCTACTTATTGGCACTGGAAAGAAAGTGAGGACAGATGTATTTCTTTGGAATGTTTTTTGTGTGCATAGCCAGGTCACACAATAAGTGTATCAGTTACTGTTATTTAATATGAAACTCTTAAAGATTTGAAAGAAGAAAAAATTAATTCCATGAAGAAAAAGAAGTTCGAGTTATGTTGTGAGCCTTGGCAAATTAAGAAGCTGAAATTCAGCAGGGATAACAGAGAACTTGATTTCCCAAAGTTTTATTTTGTCTTCTAAGTTTTTTAGGAAAAAGGGAGGAAAAAAAAAGACCTAGTGGAAGATAATTGGTTCATCATATACAATCTGTTAAATAATAACTAATTTTGGTTCTACTAAGAATAGATACTTAGCATATCTCTGGAGTACAGTTCAAACATGCTCCCTCATGGAAAAAGGCAAAGGGTGAAAACAGTTTACTTTAAAACATCTGGGTAGAAAAGAAGAAACTAAGAATTTTAAATAATTATTTTCAAATAGCAAAGAAAAAAATGAGGAGGGAAAGAAAAAAAGAAAAGAAACTCACAAAAACTTATGCACTGGAAGCATATGCAGTTGCATATTAATGATGGCATCTGTTATGTACTGCCTCAAGTTCCCTTAACCACAGAACGTTACATAACCACTGTCAGGAGATTTAAAAGACTTCCATTAATTTGTGATGGCAGCAATTAGCAAGGAGGGTGTTAATACTTACTGGTGCTCAAGCTGTTAATTTCTGGCTATTATTCATTTGGATTCTTTGTAAACTCTTGCTCTTGTTTATACAAGTATATCACTGCATCTAGGTAGAAAACAAAAAATTTCTTACTGGTATGAGGTATTCACTAGAGAGCTGAAATTTGTATTAGTGACTGCTAAGGATATTTTGCTCAGAATAAAATCAATACTATGTGTAAGTCAGTACATACAGAAAAGTTAGGAAGTGCTTGTTTGGTACAGTGCCTTTCTGTCTAAACCCATCTCAGTTATTTAATGTTACATGCTGACATATGTGGTCTATGTAATTTGGCAATGTGAACAGTGTGAATTCTTTCTGTTTAGTGGATGTTGATGAAATATATTTGCTGTAACATCTTTTCATACGGAAGAGATAATTAATCAGAATTGAAAACTCTTTAATGAAACTGGGTTTTTTTGCAAGTGACTTCCTTGAGAATTTTTCTTGTCATAGACTGAGTTTGTGGTCAAGGAAATGCACTGACTTGAAGCTACAGGACTTGAAGCTATGGAACATGAAAGTATTCTTTTCATTTAAGAACAAAACACAATAGCTGAGTTGACAACATGACCATGTCCTGCTTTAGGGTTATTTGTTCATCACATTCTAAAGAACATGGTGGAGGCCGAGAAACAGTACAGAACAACATAACCATTACACAAGGTAGCAATGAAGGACTCTTGTTATTTTCCATTGCAGCTGATGCTCTGGAAAGGATAGTATAGACCTCACTCCCCTTAAAGTTCTGCTGGAGATGGCATCCAAGATAAGGAAACTGCAGATATGCCCAGCTAAATACCTTATCACTTAACTTACCAGATTCAGTCATCCTGTTACGGAATGTCAGTTCAGACTGTGGTTTTGAGGTAACTACTCATTTGAAAAAATTACAGTATGGTTCAGTATCCTGAATCTCTAGTGGTGTTTTGAAATCTTTTACTAGTTCACAGAATCACATAATTTTCAGAGTTGGAAGGGACCTCTAGAGATCATCTAGTCCAACTCCCCTGCTAAAGCAGGATTGCCCAGAGCACATTACTCAGGACTGCATCCAGGCGGGTCTTGAAAATCTCCAGAGAAAGGGACTCCACAACCTCCCTGGGCAGCCTGTGCCAGTGCTCTGTCACCCTCACCGTAAAGAAGTGTTTCCGTGTATTTGAACGGAACTTCCTGTGTTCTAACTTGTGCCCGTTACCCCTCGTCCTGTTACTGGGAACCATTGAAAAGAGCCTGGCTCCATCCTCCTTCAACCCACCCTTGAGATACTTGTATGCCATAATAAGGTCTCCCCTCAGCCTTCTCTTCTCCAGGCTAAAGAGTCCCAGCTCTCTCAGCCTTTCCTCATAAGACAGATGCTCCAAGCCCTTAATCATCTTAGTTGCCCTTCGCTGGACTCTCTCCAGCAGTTCCCTGTCCCTCTTGAACTGGGGAGCCCAGAACTGGACACAGTATTCCAGTTGTGGCCTCACCAGTGCAGAGTAGAGGGGGAGAATGACCTCCCTCGAACTACTGGCCACACTCTTCCCTATGCAGCCCAGGATTCCATTGGCCTTTTTGGCAACAAGGGCACATTGCTGGGCCATGGATAATTTACTGTCTACCACAACCCCCAGATCCTTCTCCTCAGAGCTACTTCCCAGCAGGTCCGCCCCTAACCTGTGCTGGTGCCTAGCATTCTTCCTCCCCAGGTGCAGGACCTTGCACTTGCTTTTGTTGAACCTCATTAGGTTCTTCTCTGCCCAGCTCTCCAGCCTGTCCAGGTCACGCTGGATGGCAGCACGGCCCTCTGGGGTGTCAGCCACCCCACCCAGTTTAGTATCATCAGCAAACTTGCTGAGGATACACTCTGTCCCCTCATCCAGGTCATTAATGAATATATTAAACAAAATTGGACCAAATATTGACCCCTGGGGGACACCACTGGTTACAGGCCTCCAACTAGACTCTGTGCCGCTGATCACAACCCTCTGAGTCCTGTCCCGCAGCCAACTCTCAATCCACCTCACTGTCACCTCATCTAGCCCATACTTCCTCAGTTTCCTAATGAGGATGTCATGGGAGACAGTGTCAAAAGCCTTGCTGAAGTCAAGGTAGATGACATCCATGACTTTCCCCTCATCCAGCCAACCAGTTATAACATCATAGAAAGCTATCAGATTGGTCAAGCATGATTTACCCTTGGTAAATCCATGCTGACCACTTCCAATAACTTCCTGTTCCTCAATGTGTTTGGAGATGACATCCAGAATGAGTCGCTCCATTACCTTCCTAGGGACAGAGGTGAGACTAACTGGTCTGTAGTTCCCTGGGTCCTCCTCCTTGCCTTTTTTGAAGATCGGAGTGATGTCAGCCTTCCTCCAGTCCTCAGGCACCTCTCCTGTTCTCCATGACTGTTCAAAGACGATGGAGAGTGGTCTAGCAATAACATCCGCCAGCTCTCTCAGCACTCGCGGATGCATGTCATCAGGGCCCATGGACTTGTGAATGTCCAGCTTGGCCAAGTGGTCTCTGACACGGTCCTCCTCAACTGAGGGAAAATCTTCCTTTCTCCAGACCTTCCCCTTTGCCTTCAGAGTGTGGGATTCATGAGGGACAGCTTTAGCAGTGAAGACCGAAGAAAAGAAGGCATTCAGTAACTCTGCCTTCTCTGTGTCTTCCACCACTAGGGCACCCATCTCATTCACCAGTGGGCCTACATTTTCCCTAGTCTTCCTTTTTCTATTGATATACTCAAGGAATCTCTTCTTATTGTCTTTAACAGCAGTGGCCAAGCTGAGTTCTGATTGAGCTTTGGCCCTTCTCATTTTCCCCCTACATAGCTTTGTAGTATCTTGATAGTCCTCATAAGTTGCCAACCCCCTTTTCCAGAGAATGTAAACTTTCCTTTTTTTCCTGAGGTCCAGCCAAAGTTCTCTATTTAGCCAGGCTGGTCGTCTTCCCCTTCTGCTCGTTTTTCGAGACAAGGGGATGGCCTTCTCCTGCACTATTAAGAGCACCTGCTTGAAGTATGCCCAGCCTTCCTGGGCACCTTTGCTCTTCAAAACTGCCTCCCAAGGGACACTCTCGACCACGCTCCTGAACAGGCTAAAGTCTGCCCTTCGGAAATCCAAGGTGGCAGTTCTGCTGGCTCCCCGCCTTACTTGATCAAGAATTGAAAATTCTATCAATTCATGATCACTCTGCCCAAGGCGACCTCCAACATTTACATCCCCCACAAGACCTTCTCTGTTAACAAACAGTAGGTCCAGTAGGGCACTTCCCCTAGTTGGTTCCTTCACCAGCTGTGTTCGGAAGTTGTCTTCCACACACTCCAGGAACCTCCAGGACTGTTCCCTCTCTGCTGTGTAGTATTTCCAGTAGACGTCTGGGAAGTTGAAGTCCCCCACAAGAATAAGGGCAGATGATCGTGAGACCTCTGCCAGCTGCTTATAGAATACTTCATCGGTTTCTACATCCTGATTAGGGGGTCTATAACAAACTCCCATCACGATGTCTGCCTTATTGGCCTTCCCCTTAACTTTTATCCATACACAACACTGTCATCCACACTGTTAAGTTCCAGACATGTATTAAAAATGTATTAGCCTATATTTAAAATATTTTTGTGTCACTAAGGTCTGAAAATCTTTTATGCACTGTAAACATATGGAACAGAAGAATGACATCCCCTTCTGGAATTAGAGGGCAGCAGCTGAGCTGTGTGAACTATGTTGCATAATGCTAAAAGGAGAGAAAATTTTTCCAATGAGAGCAGAGTAAATTCCACCAGCTACAAAGAACACCTATGGGATCTTTTTTATGACCACATAAAATGAAAAATCATAGAGGTCTTATTTGAAAGACCCATAACACAGTAAACTGCACGCCTGTCAGTTTCTTCTGCCTCAGTTAAATTGCTAGGTTAAACTGGCACTATCAGAAATTGAACTTTTGATTCAGTGGAATGTATTTCAAGCTTAGCATAAAAAGTACAATGATCTGTCCCAGTTAGATCTCCAGGCTGCTCTGCTTCATTGCATTAGTTAAACAATACATGCTGAACTGAAAAGAGTCCCCATCACCTGCAATGCTTTTCACAGTCTGTATTTAAATGTTCTGTACCTATAGTACTCTAAGATAAGCAGAAATAATATTTCTCGGGTTTTGTGGGCTCTTTTTCCCCCACTCGTAAAATGCAATAACTTCCAATGCTCAGTTTTCCAATGCTCGGCTTTAACCATCACTACAATTACCACTACATTAGCATAGCTAATGTCAGCAGGAAATTCTGAGTAACTGTGGAGTAGGAGGACACCCAGGGACAGGCAGATAAGTCAAACAAACATAATTAAAGTGTGGAGCTAATTTTCAATGGATGTTGTGGAAAACAAAAGAATAAGTGTGTTTTAAAAGACATTAGACTAATGGCGGATGGTCTGTCAGTGACTGTTAAACACGATGGTCCAGAAGTATTGTCCAGTTCAGAAAATTCCTGTAGTTTTTTTTGCTGATCAGGAAAAATAGAGGAAGGTTTCAAATAATACCCTGTTTATTAAAATTATCCCTAATTACCTGCCTTCTTCCAGAATAGTGACAGGGCACAGCAGGAGTACATCCCTGGCATCAAGAACTGCTCCTGACTATAGTGGTATTCAGGGTCCCAGTGCAAGAAAGACTTCAGCTAACTGGGATAAGTTCAGGAGAAAGCCACCTGAAAGACAGTGGGGGTGGGGAAGGGGCTGTAGCGCTTGCCCTGTAGAGAGAGGCTGAAGGACCAGGGCTGGTTCAGCCTAGAGAAGGGATGTCTTCAGGTGCACCTTACGGCAGCCTCTCAGGGAGACTGTTGAGGAGATGGAGATGGACTCAACACGGGCACCATGGGAGGACAAGAAATAACTGCTATGAACTCAACAAGAGAGGTTCTGACTGAATGTGAGGAAAAGCTTTTGAGGACAGCCCAGCAGTGTGTGGGACAGGCTGCCCAGAGAGGCTGTGCAGTCTCCATCTAAGGAGGTTTTCAAGACCCTGTTGGACAAAGCCCTCAGCAACCAAGCCAAACCTCAGAGCTTGCCCTGCTGTGTGCAAGAGGTTGGACTGGAGACTCCTGAGATGCCTTCCAGCTGGAATTATCCTGTGATCTTATGATGTAATGTAATGATGTAATGTTACGGTGTAGCCATTTCAAACTTGGTGACATTCACATTCAAATTCACAATTGAAGTCTTTCAAAGTTTGTTCATACTGAGATCAATCAGATTCTCATTTTAGTTGACTTTTTCATCCTTTCTTTCTGCAAAGAAAGAAAGGAGAAAAAACACACTGAATTTGGTGTTGATGTGAGAATTTCAAGTGATGCTTCCACAATTCTATGTCCCTGAAAACAAATCTTTGCCTTTGGTAATAGTTGCAAAAATGGTGGCGGGCCAAAGGTAGCTCCTGAATGGCTCCTGTCCAGAGCACAGAAGCATCTGGGAAATGTAAGGCAATTAGGTTTTACTCAGTGTAAGCATAGTTTTTTAAGTCAACACTCAAGATGCATACTCAGATCTGTGTTCAGGACCTTGTAAACTAACTTGTCTGCTTTCTGCAAGGTTCTGGCCAGGATTACAGTCTTAGAAGCTCTGCAAGTCACTGAGAACTTCAAAGCACTTGGTGATGTTTTCCATACCTACATTTTTTTTTTTTTTTAAAGAATTCAGAGCAGGAAGAAACTTTCACCAAAAAACCACCCCAACCCAAAAAACAACGCACCCCCAAAAAACAACAAACAAAAAACTCTCAAATTGAATAAGGTATACACCTCACAAATCCTGTGAAAATACAACAAAAAATGAAAGTTCCTTCTCCCACCAGATATATTAAACTTTGAGTATTAAAAAAGATACTTTTTTGGATAAAAATGCTGATCACATTGAGAAAACCAAGAATCATATCTAGATTATTCACTGTATTTTGAAACATTGTATTTCTACTTTTCATTTACTATTCACATTTTCTTACTTTCTTACTTGTTAAAATGTGTTTGTTTTTAATGTTACTATTTCTCTGTTGCTCCCTCTCTCTTATGCATTTGAAAATGTGCTCTTTAATATTAATTAAGTTTTATTGCTTAATTATTAATATTAATCCTCATGGATACCAGTGAAGGTGCCTTTTTGGAAAGTGTCCTCTCCCTATTTGCTATTCGAGGGGCACAGAAAAAAAAATTCAATGGTAAAGGTTTGTGGCGGGTTTGCAAATTGCCATTATTTTATATATTAATAAAACTGGTGGAATAGATTTTTTTTCTTCATTTTTGTCTCCAATTCCAATTCTTTGTAAGTTATTTGATTTAATTTACACACAGGCAACGTGCACACGCATTGGTCCATTTCCATAATTTTGAATAATTTAATTGCTTTTGAAAGTGTATTTGGATTTTTGTTTTGGTTTTACTTTTTTCACTTTATCTAACAGAAATTTACTTCAACACTTATTGTTCATCATTTTCAAACTGGAAAAGTTCTGCGGAAAACATGATATCCTTATCCATAGAATAGCCATCTGACAAGGAATATATCAACAGTAGAAAATCTATTGCTATAAGGAAGAGTCTGCAGCCCAGTTTCAGTGGAAAGACCTTTTATTTAAAAGGACAGGTATTCCTGTAGTAGGTATTCCTGCAGTACACCGATCCTTTGCCAAGAAACACATTCTTTTTTAAAAGCAAAGCTCTCACTCAACTGGCATTCAAATCAGAATATATAATCAGGAGAATGTCTGGAAAGGAAAGAGTACCACCCCTCTTGATTTTCATGGAAAAGCTCCTAGAACGTATCAAGTGCAGCATTTATATTTTTTGTAATGTGTGTTTTCCTATGCTTATCACTGTTAATCTTTTTATTGGTTCTAATCTAGATTCTCAGTGGTTGCAGTGTAACTGAATGACTGGCAATACAATAAGTGTGATTCACAGTATGTCATGGCCCTTTCTGTGAACCAGCAGGATATTTAAATTATGGTATCTATTTTATCTCCATTATTCTAAAAATATTTTGTATTTAAAGATGACAGCAGTATCTGTTAGATGCATCTCATTCATCTCAATGTAATGTGTACTTCCACTGTAATGACCTACTCAAACATGATGGAAAAAACAGTATGGATGATTTTAAGTAAAGATACAAAATGCTAAGGTCATAAATTGGTGCATGAAAATTTCTATTAATCTGTTTATAAACTCCTTTAAAAATGCATAATGTGCTGAAACACATGCATATAAACATTCCATATGTTCCTTATAGGCTGGCTTCTGTTTCACACACTGTTTTTTTCTGAAAGCTTGAATTTCAAAATCTCTTTCATAACTGAATTTTAATCCTAACTTCACTAACCTGGCTATTAAAATCCCACCTTTGACCAAAGAACAATATTAATTATAGAAATCTAGCCATATATCCACCGCCTCAGCCAAGTTAACCAAACACAACTGTCCTTTGGAGAAAAGGAGAAAAAAACACACCCAACCTCTCCCAAAACAAACCAATAAATGTATATGTCTGAAACACCAATTAGAATGCACTAGTATTTTTCAAAATTTAATTAAATATAAAAAGGATTACTTTCTCTAATTCTAAAGGAAATTTTCACAGAAGCAAGATTTTTTTTTTTATCCCAATGTGTATAGGAGATCAAATTGTTTTAAATTTCTAAAATTAACACCAAGAACAATTAATATTTACGTCATCTTCAGGTTGCCTCCTGTCTTTGCTACTACCAGACTCCGAAAATAATCTAAAGGTAAAAAGCTCTTTTGATCAGTACAAATCCTCATAAACACCTAGCCTTTCTTTAAAAAAAAAATATTCTTCCTAGCTTCTAATAACACTTGCTCATTGCAGCTATGCATTAAAATTCCATGCCATCAAAGGTAGTGCTGTTGTTGTTGTTGTCAACAAAAAAGACACATAATTGACTAAAACCTAGCTTTACCGGACTCAGTCCATCAAGGAATGCTTTTATTGCTGCTCTTTTATTTACTCTAAGTAACTGCTTCCTGACCTGTTATTTTTTTGATCCTCTCCCAGACTGTTTAGAGCATAGAAAAAGAATAGAAACTATAGTGGTAGAACAAATGGAATAGCACTGAGCAGTACTATTGAGCTTCAGTATCTTTTCTGGAGTGGAATGTACATCCAGTGGGATATTTGCTGGTTTGGGGAGACAAAGTAATTAGATATATTGTAGAGTGGGATGTACATCCAGTGGGATATTTGCTGGTTTGGGGAGAAAAAGTATGTAGATATAAATTGCAAAGAAGAAAAAGAGGGTTGAGATTCTAGGTATTCAGAAGGAAGAAGAGGTAAAGAAGGTAAAATAAAAGCAAAGCACCAAATAACTAGAAACAGAAAACATTCCACGTGAATTTAGTTTTAGAAATAGTCTAACAAAGAAGTCATAGCCCTGTCTGCAAGATAACTGCAGAGTCGACTGAAAATGGCTATTTAATACTTAATGGCTATTTAATGGCTATTTAATACTAATTAATTTGCATCTTATGATTTTGCACAGTTTTTGAACTTCTGCCTAGTTGTTCAAGCTGGTGCAATGTATGACTGATGTAATAGTAAACTGTGGGCATTCGGAGTCTGAATCAATACTTAAATTGCCTTGTTAGTGGCTGAAACATCTGGCATAACACATTTTTACAGGAGAGTGAAGGTGAAAACTACTTTTACACTTGTTGGAACCTTATTTAGCTATCTGGGGATTTAGATTAGTCTAAAAGGACCATATTTTGTGAAGAAGCATTAAACTACACATTTCAGAATGAAGAAAATTAAACTAGACCAGTACTTAGTGAAAAAAAAAAAATAAAATAGAGATGTCACCACATTACACTGCCTAAGAACAGAGCTGGAAGAGACTGCTTGGTCAAAGTGTCTTCTTCTTACCACTCATAGGCAAATGGTGATAAATCTTAAATTCAGAAGGGGTCATAAAATCTCTGTCCCACAAACTGCAAACCGCTTCTGACACTCTTTGTGGTAGAAAATATTGAAAGAGACAAAGTATGCTGTCTTACAGAACAAAGTAGCAAACCCAAATATTTTAAAAGTTTTTAATTCCTTGTGATAGAAGAAGCTTTGTTAGATAGTGTTTTCAGACTAAATTATGCTGCCACAACTTTACCATTGAATGTATTACACAAATAAGAAAGCATCTTGTCTTTTGTATTCTTCAAACAGCCACATAAGTTATTTCTACACCTGGCTATACGTTTCTGAGGGTTTGTTTTCTGGTGGTTGTTTTTTTTAAATGCACACAGACACACACGCACTCACAAAAACCCCGAAAACTTCCCTGCCTATGCATAATTTTACCTGTGGTTGAGGATCTGGGAACTTCTGCCTGGCACTGAGGTAAGCGCTGCCTATTCAGTGATCTTCAGTCATTTACTTCTGCACAGGACAGTGGTTTCTTACTCCCACTAAGCTTTTATTGCATCTGGCTGCCTTAGAAATGATGGGTCTCTTCTGACTTATCCAGAAGTAACTTGATCGGAAGGTGGATTGTTGTCCAGTGGCAGGAATTCAGGGAAAAGCTGAGACCCTCACCACCAGGCTGAAGACAGAAAGCAGACCGGTGATAGAGTGGATATTGGAAGCAGAGATCATGGGTTTGAGACTAAAGGGTAATGTATGGAAAGACTCTGGAAATAGGATTTTTGATTGATAGGCTAGAAACAATGGGCATGGACCAAATATCCCTCCTGAAACATACCAAAGCATTTAAAAAAATCCAAAAAATTATGTATATAAAGATCATCACAACCTCCTCTACACTTAGGTAAATAAAATGTAACCAAGTCTCCAGACAGATCTATTGTACTGATCATCAAAGAAGGCACCTTGGAAGGCCCAGAATTTAAAAGCTCCAGTTCCAGGTTTATCCAATAGAAAAAAGGGTACAGACTTTCAATGTGTGTTCTTCTGAGTCCCTGCATTAGATACCTACAATTATGTGGTGTAAATCTTTCTCCCACAGTATCTCTCTTTTCATGTTTCATTGCTGTAAATGGTTTTGATATTAGTTCTGTAGGCACTTTTAGATTTTTTTTTTAATAACCCTTTAGTACAGTAGGAACTTCCCACATAGTAAAACTATGACCCTAGGACTGTGGAGGAGAGTAGATGTGTAGTCTCCTCGTTGTGATCAAGATGTATGAAAACAGTGGAAGCAAGGAAGCTCAAGTTAACCTTATGCTGCACCACCCTTACACCACTTTATTTAGATTTATTTGGATTTCTCAAAGTTGAGGTTAGAAAAGCAGAATTGCAGGATGTGGACAACAGTTTCTCACAGTTCAGCGTTTTGAGAGCATTCCGTGCTTCATGCCTAAAACCGTTTACCTCTAATTACAGGCTCGCACTGGTGAAAATTAAGGTTCATCACTCAGCAGTTTAACTGTAGACAAGGTCCAAAGAGACTACTGTCACTTA
This sequence comes from Vanellus vanellus, assembly GCF_965231255.1. Lineage (NCBI taxonomy): Eukaryota > Metazoa > Chordata > Aves > Charadriiformes > Charadriidae > Vanellus > Vanellus vanellus. Next base: position 108,040,191 of record NC_138906.1, read on the forward strand.
AAAGAATAACAGAAACAACAAAAAATAAACTCAGCTTGAAATTTGGCATCCATCCCAAGCATGGGATGGAAATCAATTAGCTTGGATGGATTGTGTAGAGCACCATTTATCTGGATTTGTTATGTACTACTTCGGGCAACTTCTTGATAAATTCATACTCAAAGGTGTTAGTGCCTATTCATATTCTTACGCTGTCCATATGATTCACAGTTTTAAAGATTAAACAACCCTTAAGCATCTTAAGGCTTTAACAGTGAAAATAATTACTGTGGGCAGACTGAAATTTATTCCAATGGTTAATGCATGGTTTATGTATCACTTCATTCCTACTTAAATCTTAAAAAATAATATGACATGTAGAAAACAGTGATGTATTTTCCACTTTGTTGGTTACTCTGGCATTTGCATTCCCAATGCTCTGTGAATTATTATTTAAAGACCATCTGATTTCTGATATCTTTGAAGAATCAAGTGACAGAAGACAACAAAATTCTGCCCCTGTGGCAAACTACCACTGAGTAAATGTGCTAAAGAGTAAGTGTGGCACATTCAGAGAAACAACGGCATTTAAATAGTTAAATAATAATTAAAAAGAGAATGAGGGGGAAAGCTTACAAAAATTTAGTCTGGGGAGATGCGGAAAAATATTCACTTTATATAATATGCTGTGGATTGTGATGTAACTCCATTTTCAAATAATGTGCTCGTCAATGACACCTCTCAACAGAAACAATCACACGCATAGTGCTATGCATGTAATTCAGAGTTTCTAGGCAAGAAGTTCAGGTTCCGTTTATTTTTTGATCTCTAGTTTTCTGGAGGTTTTATGGTTATTAAACATAATGCATTTTTACACTGTCATAGCCCTCTATGTGTGACTAGCTATGGTGCTAATGCATCTTTCATCCTATTTTATTTAATTAGAACTAGTGTTTACATTATTCCCATATTTTTATGAAACATATTCATTTGCAAAATTAAACATTTTCAAAAAAAAGTGAAAGATCAGAATTACTTCTTTTGGATTCATAGTCAGAGATGTTTTCAACAGCTCTTTAAAATCATTATGACAATTACCATCACTGCATTACTAACTAATTGGCTTGAACTGATCCTTTGCAAAATGAGACAGCATTTTTTTTCACAGCAGATATCGTTAGCTAGGAGCAGAAGTGATTCAGTACCAACTTGGAAACTGATATTCTGGTATGTTTTTAAACAAGATATATTATGCATTCACAGTTGCTTGTAGATGTTCCAGTGACTCACTACCACCAGAGAAGAATGATGGGTGTCGCAACAGTGCAAGCACATGGTCCATCTTCTTTGTACCTGAATGAGGCAATTCTGGAGGGAGTTATTGGTGATAGCTCACCAGGAAACCTTTTAGATATTGAAATAATTGGTATTTGGTTTCATACCAAACATCTCAGTCACCTTGGAGAACCTAAATGTAACTATACAAGAAGGTTTGTGGGCCTTCTAAACAGTCAAAGAGTCTAAAACAAGATCTTCTAATCTTCCCTACGCTGGTCAGGAAAACTGTGTTTGAAAAAATCTGGCAGACTGAATTTTAATAATATTAAATAAGCGCAAAGGCCAGAATCACAGCACCTCTGCATAAAGTGCTGTTCAGTAAAGTAACATAGAGGAGCACTTCTGTATGCCCTCCTAAGGCCACTGGACACTCAGTTGCAGTAGTCTGACTCATTAACATGTAGTATAAATTCTTGGAAAACTGGCCTGTTACATGACCATACACTTTAATAATACACTTCAATAATTTACTATCAGTATGTCTCTTGAACTTAGTTATTTTTTGTTGTTGTTGTTCCTTTGACTGTTATGATTAACAGCATGCAGAAGAATATGCAAACCCATACACATCAGCAGTTTTAGGCGTCTTCACTGGAACCTTATACAGTTCTTTAGGTCTTGTGCTGAAATTCACATGCATCTTTCAAATAGTTTAATAGAATCAGATAACTAGTTTGCAGAGATATTCCAAAAGTCAAAGAGATTAAACCTATATTACTTTCTGTCTCCTTCTCTTGCAAGTATTTTCCTTTACTGTCCACTGATGTGTTTTATGCATATCTTTCAAAATGTGTAGAGGCAATGGGCGGAAACTGAAACACAGGAAGTTCCATATGAACTTTGAGAAACGCTTTTTCACTGTGAATGTGACTGAGCCTAGGAAAGACAGGTGGTAGGGTCTCCATCATTGGAGATACTCAAAAGCCATGTGGACAAGGTCCTGGGCAAGCTGTGGGTGACCCTTCTTGAGCAGGAGGGGTTAGAAAAAATGATACCCAGAGGTCCCTTCCAAGCTCAGCCATTCTGTGACTGTGAAATAGCTATAAGCATCTCAAAACAGAGAAATATAGACAAGACAATGAGTAACAAGAGGATGAAGCAAACCGAAACACCTGAAATCCTACAGAATACAGCAGCCACATGGAAAATGTTCAAGCAAGATTGAGACCTCTTGCTTTGAAAATAAAGTCATGTTCACAACCTTTGAAAGTAAGGTATATTTTTTAATACTAATGGTATGTAAAACATTAGATTTAATATACCATATTTGAGTGAGAAAAAACAGTAATGAATAAAGTCACAGTAATCTAGCAAATCAAAATGATTTCTTCATGAACTGGAAAATAAAACCTAACTCTGGAACGCAGAGACATATCACAGCTCGGCAGCCTTCTGCACACACTGGGGCTTATTCCAATTGCGCTGATATTCTACCTCCTCAGGAAGGCCATTTCCAAACTTCCATCACCTGCCAATGTTCATACAAAATTGCTGTTCATGAAGAACAGTATAATATCATTCAGAAGTCTTCCTGCCGGTCTTTGGGGACACTGTTCACTAACCATGAAATAAAAGTTATGTCATTATTATTAGCAGTGATAATTATGCATTTTTAAATAATAATAAAGATACCGATCCATTGATACCTGGTACTACTCATACGTTATTATCTTAAAAAAATGCCTTCTTGCCTCATGGACTTATATTTTTATTAAGACATCATTGATAGTATGTGAAACTTGAGTAGTGAGAATTGTTTCCTAAGCGTCAGCTAGAACAGGCACAGCTCCTTTGGTTAAAAACTGTATACACGAATACATAACTATAATGTAGGAACTTTTGAAGCTTTACCTCATAACTCAAAGGCTGACAGCTGTGCCCCATAAATCATTCTTTCTTTCCTCCTGATCATTTTGGCATGGTTTCTTCATGGAATTACTGTCTTAGGATAGGGATGCTTCTTTATTTAGCTAATATATCAAAATTAGCCAAGTAAAAGTTTATTTCTCAAACTTTGGAAAATGCTAGACTGTTCACTAAAATCTTTTTTCTTACTGAAACATTTATCCATATAACTGTTATTTCCTCAAAAATTGTTTATCAGTTATGGAGAGGTACAGACTTTACAAGTTGTCAAAATTCAGAATTTCCTTTATTTAAAAAAAAAAATTGAACTGTTCAAAATTTATTTCCATTCTCTATGAAAACTAAAAAGAGTTTAGAAATAATGTTTTGTAAAGAAAAATTCTGAAAAAAGTCACCTCAGCTTGACCAATTTGAACAATTATTTGATTACACTGAAAATCCTTCCAGTTTATATGTTTTACTATATTGTTTATAGGGCAAAATACATTTGCAGTGCAAAGCGGTTTTGGAGAGAAAAACGTTATAACTATGGAATGTTAACCATTAATCTTTTCTTAATGAAGTTTAACGGACTAGGGCTATCTCCTCATATGGCATTCGTTGATATTGTAGTAGTTGAATGGATCAAAGACCATAGCCCTCTCTCTTAAGTTTTAATTATATCTTCTGTTAGAATAAAAATGATCCCTTATCTCTTTATCTGTTGTTTTGGTTTTTTTTTTCTGATACTTTAGTATTTAAGAGCCCCTTTAATTCTTAACATAATTGGTTTTGATCTTCCTTGTGCTTCCTTTTCCCTCAATACTTTCTCTTTTCCTTTTTCAAGTACCTGTTCCTCTCTTGCATCATTCAGCTACAGCCACAGTGACTTGCAAAATTTCCTACAAGAAAGCAATATGGGATCAGATACGCTAATATTTTCACACATATGTATAATATACAAGAATATAGTATATACACACATAAAATTAAACTATGTCACAGGCCTATGTCTTAATATCTTTTATCTCCCATTTTTAGGTGAGATATTTTAAGGTAATTTTTTGTGTCTTATAAGATGCTTGAACATTAGAAGATTCTTGCCTTATTTATGCAATGCTTACTGTGTTTTGCATTCCATTCAAGCTTCAAGGCAGTAAGTTACATCACTGATATTAAGTCAGACCATATATACCAGCAATTTTTGCCGTATTCATCTTGTTACATTGCAGGTTGCACCTACAGAATTTGATTGAATTACTGCTAGGTGTGGAAGTGCAGAATAAGAACAAAATCTATGCTCTGCATCTTTCTTAAAAAAACAGCAACTAATTCTTCATTGTTTAATTATATTAATTTCCCAGAAGCCTTAAATTAATATTTAGAGGTCTTCTGGGTCTGATTTTCATTATGTAATTTATAATTTATTGCTAACAACATTTTAAGTAAGGATAAGATTTTGATTCATTTTTGTTCTTGGTCTTATAACAGTTTACCATTATAAATGGAAAGGACTAAGTCTTATTTTACTTTTTATTTTACAAGCAATACATAGAACTATCAGTCAATTACTAAACTTTAATTGCTTTCCAACACAATGTGCAAAAGTCTATATTAAATTGGTAGAAAGATCTTTATATTTCCCTTTGACAGTTACTTCTCATCAGTGAAATACCCTATCTAATCGAGATCTTTTTATTTTTTTGCATACCGCTAGAGTAAACAGGGTTTTACTACCTGATCCTTCAAATATTTATGTAAAAATCCTGACACTAATCACAGGAAGAAGTAAAAAAACTGGGATATAAATTTGCAAAAAGTTCTAGTGAAAATATTCATATTAAAGGAGGTTGGAGACCTTAAATTACTGTACTTCTTTTCTTTTTCCCCGAAAAAAATAAATTACACTCTGAGGAGCATGATATGTGAGTGCTTCATCAATACTGTTGTTTTACCTCAGGTGGTTAAATGGGGCTAATTTCTTATTTACATAATATAGGGAAAAATGCAATAAATGCTCCATGAGGAGCCATTGTACTGGTAGGTGTTGGATAACCCTGAAAACTTACTGCTGCATGAGACACCTTTGTTGTTCTTGCTTAGAAATATAAAATCTGCAGATTCAGTCCTTGTATTACAATACCCTGTCTACTATAGTCTTTGGAAGATATAATTCTCATCTGTAGACCCCCCAGTGCAGGCACTTCTATTCGAATAGTATGTTTTGAATTTCATTCCGTACACACGTCAGAGAGATGTCTGTGAATATAAAATAACTAATATCCTTTTTGTGCTTTCAGAAAGAGACAATGTAAATGGAGTTTTAAAGTTCTTTAAAAATACAATTTTTTTAAATTAAACTTTTTCCCTCTTCAAAGTATCTCTTTTTTTTTTTTCTTTTTACTGTGAATATTTTCCTTTCTCTAGCTCCCTGATTATTTTATTCTTGAGGGTTTTGATTTTTTGGTTCAGTGATATCCTTGGGTTTTATTTTTTTAATTCTAGAATCAGTCACTCACCCATATTTTTCTTAAGTCAGTCATTGTCAGTCATTTTCTGTATCGCTGATGAATTTGTATATATTTCCTTTGTCTTTTTATGTTGTTCCACTGTCCTTATTTCTTATACCCAATGGAAGAGGAAGAAAAAAATAGATATTATATTTTTATTACATATTATAGAACATTTTTAATTTTCAGGGATAGCATTTAAGGCAAAGTGACCACCAATGTTCATATTTTGATCCAGTGAGCATCATGTCTAAATATTCTGTTTATAGAATATGAAATGTGGAACGTGAACTTGAGTTGCAGTCAATATTTGTCTAAATACTCCATACAACTTCATTGAATCTCAGTGTGTAGTGTTTGGTTTAATAAATCAATTAAAAAAAAAAAAAGTAAAAAATACTTTTAACTATTTCTCTTCTGTTTAGACCATCCATCCTATTCCTCCTTTGAAAAGACAACTTGGTTCCGAAAGCTGTATCTTGCACTGACCATTTTGATAGAATAATATTTCCACTGGTTTTGATAGTCATTAATTTAGAAATAAGATTAAAAAAAAATTGACTTCTTTATTTTATAATATTTTTGCTGAATGCAACAGAGAAAATACTCTTATGAAGAGCTGTGTCATTTTTTAAACCGTAAGTCCAAAAGTAAAATTACCTCAGTTATTTCATTATCACATACTGAATGACAGTTAGATTCACTGCCTCTGAATGAGAGTATCTTCATTTTATTCTACTGGTTTCAAAGAAGCTAGTTTAAGATCAGCAAGTGTTTTGACTATTATGATTCTGGAGGATGATTTCTGCAACCTGCAACATGTTATATATAGTTGATACCGTTGTTGTTTTGTTGTTTGTTTTTAAATTAGAGTCCTAATTCTTCATTCAGGTGTTGAAATAAAGTTTTTGGGTTTTCAAAATGTGCTAAGCATCTACTTTTTCTTTTTTCTGAAAGATGGTCTCCATTATTCTACCAATAAAAAAGAGGATGGTTTCTTGCACAGGGCATGCTGAACAGTTCCTACATAACATTGGAGCTCAGCTATTAAATACTGCAGTGAATATCCAGCTTATTTTTAGTGAAGGTATATATTCTCTTACTCCATTTATTTCTTATGTTTTGGTTTTTTCTCCTGGTTTCAGCTGGGATGGAGTTAAATTTCTTCCTAGTAGCTGGTATAGCGCTGTGTTTTGGATTTAGTATGAGAATAATGTTGATAACACACTAACGTTCTAGTTGTTGCTAAGCAGTGCTTACACTAAGTCAAGGACTTTTCAGCTGCTTATGCCCTGCCAGTGAGGAGGCTGGGGGTGCACAAGAAGGCAGGAGGGGGCACAGCCAGGACAGCAGACCCCAAGTGACCAAACCATGCAATGTCGTGCTTAGCGTATAAACCGGGGGTAGTTGGTGGGGGAGCAGCTGCTGCTCAGTGACTTGGCTGGGCATCAGTCGGTGGGTGGTGTGCATTGTGCATTATTTGTGTTGTGTATATAATTTTTTTCCTTCCTTTCCTGTCCTATTAAACGGTCCTTATCTCAACCCATGAGTTTTACCTTTTTTTCCCGATTTTCTACCGCATCCCACTGCTGGGGGGAGTGAGCGAACAGCTGTCTGGTGTTTAGCTGCCTGCTGGGTTAAACCACAACATTTTTCCTTGGGCAGCTTAACTTACACCGTGGTCTTACACCATGAAAAGGAGATTGTTGCTGCAGCACACAAAGAAGTCAGAATAAATGAAGAAGACACAGAGACACAGAGGGTCCATATATACAGAAATGAAATCTATCATTCTTCTCGTTTTCCATACAACTCAAATGTTTAGCATTATAAATTTAATGCATGTGCTCATATTTTCTTGATTCTCAGTGAATGCAAAACAAAACTAAAGAAATATATAGCCAAAAATTAGACTTACAAAGGGAACATAAATATCACTCGGGAGATAACTTATTCATTTATAAACAGAAACTTGAGAAGCTGCTGTTTGAGAGAGATTTTACTCAGACTTCTTTTGTTATCGAAATACTGGATAAGTGCTGGAAATCACATGCAGCTAAGTGTCATTTTATTTACAAAATATCATGGCAATGCTCTCTTAGGCTGTCTCTAAATATTCTTAGAGCAATATAAGGATAGCAGGTTTTGTGAAATATAGAAATATCTGGGCTAGCTCCAGATGAGACTGTTGAAATAGTCTAAGCAATGTAATCACATCAGGACAGACTTTTTCATGACCTAATTTATGTTACAAGCAAGCTAGAGCCGATTCTTAGCTGAACCAGCTGAACTATGATATCCAGTGCTGAAATCATCAAACCCTCTAGAGCTAAGTTTTCAAAGACTTACAAGATTTTATTTGCCTTATCTAACAATTTATTTCTTAATACTAAATAAAGAGACTCCATGAAGCTGACCAGGCCATATTCAATTCTACGTATTTTCCCAGTAATTGTTTTATTTCTTACTAATATTTTCATTTTTTCTTAGGTTTTGGTGTGGTTTTTTTGTTGTTTTGGGTTTTATTTTTGGTTTGGTTTGTTTTTTTTTTGTTTTGGTGTTTGGTGTTTTTTTTTTTTTTTTTGGCAGGGGAGGCTGTTTTTGTTTGGGGACATGCCTTTAATAAATGGGAAAATCTGGAACCGGAAATGCAAAGCTCTTTATATGTTCCACAACTCCAAGTATTTCAAAACCATTTTATTTTGGCCTGTAAGGTTTGGGAGTACCACAAAACTCCAAGATCTTCTTGCTCCTATTTTCAGTGCTTGCTTAGTATAAAATTTGAGTGTTTGGGGGGGGGGGGGGTGTTTTGTTTTTTTTTTTTTTTTTTTCTTCCTCCTGTTCTGTTGTCTCTATGCACTGTTTTGTACAAGTACTTGCTTTTCCAGCTGGTATTGTAAACATCACCATCCTGCATATGTTAAAAAATGAGCAGCCTGCTCTTTCCACTTTTAAAACTCAGAGTAGCAGAAGCAGATTGGCATTGTTTTTTGACATGCACAGCGTACATTACTGCAAGATGTCATATTTCCCCAAAGGGGTACTCAGAATGTCAAGAAACTTGGACCAGACACAACAAGATCATAAATATGCTACAGAGAACACACCAGGATATTTGTATAGGATTATCATTAGGTATCAGAAGAATACTGGTTTATCACATGTTCTCTGTGGAATAGGATTTGATGGTTACTACTTGTGATAATACAAATTTTATCTCTATTTTAATACCACTGCTTTGCAAATAAGATTTCAAAGAGAAGCAGTACTTTTATTTTTTATATAGTTTATATTTTTTAAAAAACTTAGATAAGAAAAGCTTGAAATTGCAAAGTTTTCCATGATCACAAACATAACTTATTTATACCTCATACTAGTAGTGTGGATATTCACATTGTGCCAGGAACATTAAAAACACAGAGACAGCCCACATGTTAAAAACTCCGTATCTGAATTAATTTGATATGTAAAAATAGTAGTTTAGATTTATAATCATCTGACGTAAAAAAAATATTTCCTTATAAATATCTTTTAAGTACAAATTTTACAATGTGTTAATTTAAAAACACAGGCTAAACAAGCAAACAAACAAAACCCCCAAACAACACCAAATCTCATTTTGTTTTGATCCAAATCCCTTTTCCCCCAAAAAAACTAGCAGAACAAAATGTAATGAAGAGTTTTATGTTTTGACTTAAGCCACAACCTTATTAACACCCCTGGGAACTATTTGCTATAATGTTCACAGGGCAAGTCATTATTCCTACTTTAATGGTTCCTATCTTGTGGACAGCTTCCATTCTAGTAAATATCCATCCAGGAAAACTCAGAAAAAGAAGAGAGAACCTGCTGCAAGCCAAGGCTACAATATTTTGATCACACAGCTGGTCTCCAACTACTGTGACCCATAAATGCAACCCTGAAAAAAAAGGATCAAATGAAACAATTTAGCACATATAAACCATTGATTTACCTTCTGCAGGTGGAACTTTTATATCTCTCTGTGCTTTCAGATGTCACCATTGATAACCCTAACTTAATGGGCCCCTATTTCCATGTGAAATAACTAAACCAACCTTGAACAAATTAAATCCTGATTTACCAGCAGATTCTTAACGATACAGTTCTGTAAACAGCATTGTCGTGAACTGACACCCCTTTCCTGTAGTGACTCCTTCCAGGTGAAAAGGCAAGCTCTTGGTACTAGCAGACACTGTTAGAAGCAAATCCGTACTGCAGTAGCTTTGCACAACTTAATTTTGCTGTACTCCCGCCATTCTCTGTTCAGAGGCTGAGGGTACGGGTGTTACATTTGGGCTTCCCACTGCAGGTTTTCGCACTCCCCAGCTACATTGCACCCTTTTCTTCTCACACCCCTGTGTAGAAAACACCACTCCAGGAGCCGCGGTATCACAGATTGTACAATCATGTTTTGCAAGGTCTGAGTCTGGCCCTAAAATAGAATTCAATATATTTCTCCATATGTCAGATATGCACCTAAATGGTGCAGGAACGGAGTGGTTTATACTAGGACTAATCAGAAAAAAAAATCAAATTGCAGAAGTCTAACTGTGCCAGACAACTTTTTTTAATGACTTCCAGCTCTCTAATTTTGCTCATTTCATAGCCTAGCCAAATATCATGTGAGCTATATACAACCTTCAGCTGTATGCATTGTGCATCTCTTTACAACTAAATGCAGTCTCTAGAATAAGCATACTCCTCAGTTCTTCTCTCAGCCCTGCCTTCCTGTTTATTGGTCCATTGATCAAGTTTTTCCTCAATATCTGTGATCAATATTTAAACAGACATTGTGACCTGCGTCTGACTATCCCGGACCTTTCCCACAATAAGTGAAGACCACCCATTGGTTTTTTTTAAGCATTGTACAACTACCTGTCTTTTGACAGAGCCCCGGCTGCTGCTGTGTCATCTGTGCCTCAGCTGCCTTTCCTTGGTGAAGGAAAGAAGTCAGTTCATTTCCGATCGGATATTTCTGAAGACATGGGTAAAATTCATTCTGCCAGAGAAACAGCTGAGTCAAGCAGCCACTCCTGGTTAAGACTGTATCTTATCACACTGAATATGTTGTTATGAACTTGCTCAGCACAGGAGGTCTTCCCGCAGTGGTGCTTGGCCACAAAACTGAATTTTGTTTCTGAATTTGGTAAAAGGTATCTGCATATATAATTATTATATTCTTTTGGCTGTTGTCTCCAGGGACTAGAGACTGCCAGTTGTTTATGGACTGATTGGTAATATTGTTATTCAACAATATGTGTTTCTTACTAAGAAAACAGGACACCATATTTCTGACTATTAGCACAACTTTGCCGCCATCCAACACTCTCAGATGGAGGAGACACCTGTCTTATTTCTCAAGGCTCACCCATTCATCCCTCAGTTTGCAATGGCAGGAGAAAGTCATGTGTTTTGGGAAAAAGTCCAGTCAGCCACCATATTTCCCTGGCAAAGCATGAATTTATGTGACACAAGAAATCTCTCCACCAGCTTTCATGCACTTCAGCCAGCCTTGTATGGATCTTCATGTCATCTGGCTCCCCGTGCAAAGCCCTTCCTCGCTCTCAGCTATGCACTCACTGCAACGCAGAAAGGTTGAAGGCAAAGCACAGGCAAGGTGAAAATAAACTTCTGCTTCTCCAACCTCTACAGGGAAAACCTTTATGCTGGGGGTAGAAATACCCACCCTTGATGTCTGGCCTTGGCCTTATTGCTAGCTGGCCATCTTCATTTCTTCTCCATGCCTTCCCATGTGGTTATTATGGAATAATTTCAGCAACAATCCCTCATAACTCTGATAATTGTGCAGCTTTTTGGGGACGTGGACCTCACAAAGCCACAGAGCTGTATGTAACCACACCACAGGGCTCTGCAAGCTTTTAGAGGATGGTTAAGCTTGGGATGACAGGATGTACCTGTCCTCCCACTGTGCATAAGGATCAAAGGCTTATCTTGGTCTCACTCATACCCGCCCAGTCATATACTTTCTAAGCACCTGTCTCACTATCTTCAGAGGATGAAGCCTTTAAAGGAGATACTTACTTTCCTCTAGTTCTGACAAAGACCTTTGAGACTTTGATCGGATGCGAGCTGTACTCAGAATGCTAGGCAATTGAAAACTTAAAAAAAATGCGTGTATCTGATTTGAAATAATTGTGTCTGTCAAAGAAAGGCAAGCATATACTTCTAACGATGAAGCACAGAGTAAATATAGGATGGACTACTGCCACCTCTTGGCTACCTATATTTTAAAGTAGTAAAAAAAAAAAAAATAATTAAGAAATGTTCGTGTTAAGAATGTAATCAAAAAAGTAGCCTTTCCAAATATTTCTAATGATGATATCAAAACAGGAAATGGGTAGTGTCTCAGCAAAAAGAACAGATGTGTAACACGGTGAGACAGAATGCCACTAGTGCTGCTGAGCTGGCTGGAGCATCTCAGTGAAAATCTCAGCTGAACCAACTACATCTGGACTTTTACTCATGAAACCAGAGGCTTGAAAAGTTAGAAAATCTGATTTCATAAAAGTCACTTCTTTGTTGTTAGGTTCCATTCTCTGTGTAGTTTGCTATTATTTTTCAGAATGTCTGTCAGTGATTACAAGCCTTAAAAACCTCTAAGTCTAGTTTTATGGCGACATTTTTATCCACAAAATGTACAGCTGTGTGTGCAAAATGGGCATTGAGCTGCTCAGTGTCTTGTTCTTCTCTGATTAAGTCACAATTAAAAACACTGCTATTCAATTTGAACACACAACCAAATGCCTGACAAATGTAAGTTAGATGCAAGCTATTAAAATGCAAGCTGAGGATTCTCAATTTTTCATGTACTCAATAGGTCATCAGGGAATAGAATTCTGCAGTATTTTCCATATATTACAACTTTGCAGGGCAAGAAGAATAGCAATTAAGTCACAAAACGCTGTATCAATATATTCATTGCACCTACAAAGATACCAGAGATCTGTAACAGAGACAGATACAGTTAAAATCATTTTACAATTAGCAATATTACCTCTACAAGACAGATACCCAAATATTGATACTAGCATTGTTTAGATTATGGCCTTTTGTCTCTCATCAGAACATTTCTTATAAAAATAGAATGCTTCATCCTGACATTTTGTCACTTCACAAAAAAAAAGGGTGAAAAACTGTTCCAACTTCTGACAAGCAAAAATGAAAGCATTTTGGATGTGTAAGAAGGAATGTTTAAGGAAAAGCTAAATACTTTCCCTATGGCTGATGAAAATTTACTGAGTTTTTCATTGTTACTTTTTCAGACAAAATCTGAAAAAAAAAACCAAAACAAAACAAAACCCAAAACCAAAACTTTGAAACAGGTATGTCAGGTGGCATTTCTATTTTGAAGACAACTTTTTCTTTTTTTAAATTAACACAATTTTTTCAATCATTTACTTGTGTCACAATTCATAAAGACTTATAGGTCCACAATGACAAGGGACATAAATAAATAACCTAAATTAAGTCAGACATTGCTTCTTGTATTTTTTTCTAGAAAATCTTGAATGAACCAGTTTGATTCAAGAGTTAAGATTCCATCAAGTTTCTCTTGTGAACAGATAAGGGTTATTCTAAAACTAAATATTAAGAAGAGAAAAGTGGCCAAGAAGAGTGTGGCCAGCAGGTCGAGGGAGGTCATCCTCCCCCTCTACTCTGCCCTGGTGAGGCCGCATCTGGAGTATTGCGTCCAGTTCTGGGCTACCCAGTTCAAGAAGGACAGGGATCTGCTGGAGAGGGTCCAGCAAAGGGTTACAAAGATGATTAGGGGATTGGAACATCTCTATGAGGAGAGGCTGAGGGATTTGGGTCTTTTTAGTCTAGAGAAAAGAAGATTGAGGGGGGATCTTATTAATGCTTATAAATACTTAAAGGGAGAGTACCAGGGGGGTGGGAACAGTCTTTTTTCAGTGGTGCCCAGTGATAGGACAAGAGGTAATGGGTAAAAACTCGAACATAGGAAGTTCCATCTTAACATGAGGAGGAACTTCTTTACTTTGAGGGTGTCAGAGCACTGGCACAGGCTGCCCAGAGAGGTTGTGGAGTCTCTCACTCCGGATACGTTCAAAATGCGCAACCTGCTGTAGGTGACCCTGCTCTATCAGGCGGGTTGGAATAGATGATCTCCAGAAGTCTCTTTCAACCCTGACCGTTCTGTGATTCTGTGAAAAGAAAAAAGAGAGCAATAGAGAAACCAGAGCAGAGAAAAGTAAAAACCTTCTCTAAGTAGCCAGTTTGGAAGAGAAGCAACAACAGACTACAAGTTAGTATTCTCTCTCAGGCATCCTTCCCAGTCCAGCAGGCAATTTCTCCCATACTCTTCTTGATTAGTTGCTATACATTTTTCACCAGGATCCACTTAAACTGCCCAGTGGGTCTACCTGTCCATGATGTTATTATTGGAGCATACTTGACCAGATGCAGGTGTTGCACGCTGACTGATTGTTAAGCTTTTTTCAAGTCTGTTATAGGGTAATATTTGTTGAGTATGTAGATGATATTCCTACTAGGCTCTGGAGTTGCAAACTAAAAGCTGGGATAGAAAGGATGAAGACATCTTAGTAGGGAGCTACAGACTCAAAGCTGCAAGGCAAAGGAACAGAGACAGAGGAAGAACAGGACAATGTGAATAGCAAAGGCAATCCCTTTCCACAGAAAACCCAGCACATCTATGATTCAGGCTCCATGATGTAAGACCAAGGGCAGATGAGCACTTGGGATTGGAGGCTAAAGACACTGCCATGGCAACCTTGTGTTGGGTGGGCAAAAAGTTGCAGAGTTGCTTGTGAAAGCCAGGCTACAGGACTACAGGAAGAGTTTTGCAGGATGTCTTCTCACGTTGCAAGGCTGTATTGGGTTTGCATGGCAAGATTTTAGTAGCAGAGAGGCTGTGGGGCTGGCTTCTGTGCAAAGAAAACAGAAACTGCCACCGTATTGGACAGAGCCAGTTCCAGCTGGCTCCAAGACAGACCTACCTCTGGTCAAAGATGAGCCCATCAACATTGTTGGTAGTACCTATGTGATAAAATAGTTAAGAAGGTATAAAAAACACTGGTCAACAGCAGGTAGGAGAGAGGAGTGAAAAAATGTGAGAGAAACAGCCCTGCGAACATCAAGTTCAGAGAAGAAGGAGAAGGAGGAGGTGCTCCAGCTGCTGGAGCAGACATTCTCCTGCAGCCCATGGTGAAGACTATGGTAAGGGCGGCTGTCCCCCTGCAGCCCACGGAGGTCCATAGTGAAGGAGATATCGACATTGAAACCCATGGAGGACCCCACACCAGAGCAGGTTGATGTGCCCAGAAGGAAGTTGCAGCCCATAGACAGTCCATACTAGAACAGGCTCCTGGCAGGAACTGCAACCCATGGAGAGGTGCCCACACGGGAGCAGGTTTTCTGGCAGGATTAATGACCCTCTGGGGGACCCACACTGGAGCAGTTCATTCAACAAAGTATTGTACACTGTGGAAAGGACCCATACTAGAGCAGTTCTTGAAGAGCTGCAGTCCGTGGGAAGGATCCATGTTGGAGAAGATGGTGAAAGACTTAATCCCATGGGTGGCATCCCACACTGGAGCAGGGGAACAGTATGAGCAGGAAGGAGTGGCAGAGAGGAGCTGTTATGGACTGCAACCCCCATTACCCATCTCTCTGTACTGCTTAGGTAGAGGAGGTAGAAGAGATGGGAGTGAAGTTGAGCCTGGGAAGAAAGGAGGGGTGGGAGGAAGGTATTTTAGGATTTGTCTTTCTCTTTCTCTTTATCCTTCTCTCATTAATTAAATTAATTTCCTTAAGAAGAATCTGTTTTACCAGTGACAGTAATTAGCAAGTGACTTCCCTGTCCTTACCTCTACTGATAAGATTTTTGTCATATTTTCTTTCACTGCCCTGTTGAGAAAGGGGAGCGATAGAGCATCTTGGTGGGCACCTGGTGAACAGCCAAGATTAACCCACCACAAAGGCTGACGCATTAAGGCACTCTGCAACATAGAATCATAGAATCATTTTTGTTGGAAAAGAACCTTAAGATCATCCAGTCCAACCATTAGCCTAACGCTGCCAAGTCCGCCACTAAACCATGTCCCTAAGCACCACATCTACACATCTTCTAAATACATCCAGGAATGGTGACTCAAGCACTTCCCTGAGCAGCCTGTTCCAGTGCTTGATAACCCTTTCCGTGAAGAAATTTTTCCTAATATCCAATCTAAACCTCCCATGGCACAACTTAAGGCTACTTCCTCTTGTCCTATCACCTGCTACTTTGTAGAAGAGACAGATACCATAGTCCAAGCTCTCCCTTCCCTCCTTTCACAGCTCATTCATATATGTGAGCTTATCATCTAACACAAAAAATGTGTGATGACAAGAAGAGCAATGTTGTCTTGACTGGACTGCCCGCATTGTGAGGTGTAGACATGCTCATGGGGAATGCTTACTCACTTAGGGCTGTTCTGCTTCTGGCTTAATGATTTGTATAAAAGAGTCCAAAGAAATGTCTTTTTGTTGTTGTTGTTGTTTTCTTGTCATTTTCATTTAATAACAAAAGCATCATTCTGCCTGTCCATTTTACATTTGATTACTAAATATCTTTAAATACAATAATAAGAATTGCCTGCATTTCGAGAGTATTTCTGAGTTATCATTCTTCCTATTTTACAGATGGGAAGACTGAGGCTTGAAGACCTTGAGGAATGTAATTGAAGTTATGCAGTTTCAGAACCAGCAATAAGATCAAGATTACCAGACTCCCCATCCAGCACACATCCTGTTTTAAGAAATGTTAAATTAAGAAGGAATTTTACAGAAATTAAATAGAAAAAAAAAAAAAAAGACAAAAAAAAGAAAGAAAAGGAGGAAGGAAAGGAGGAAGAAGGAGGAGTAGAAGAAGAAGAAGAAGAAGAAGAAGAAGAAGAAGAAGAAGAAGAAGAAGAAGAAGAAGAAGAAGAAGAAGAAGAAGAGGAAATAGAAGTTTTCCCC
This sequence comes from Vanellus vanellus, assembly GCF_965231255.1. Classification (NCBI taxonomy): domain Eukaryota; kingdom Metazoa; phylum Chordata; class Aves; order Charadriiformes; family Charadriidae; genus Vanellus; species Vanellus vanellus. The sequence continues at coordinate 108,056,882 of NC_138906.1, forward strand.
ATCATTATTATAGGAAAGACATTCTGAAACAACTGTACTATCCCTAAAGTCATGCTAGACAGACCATGGAATAACCAGTCAAGGTTTTTAATGTTATATGTGAAAAAGGGTAGCCCTTGAAACATCAGTGGGCAAAACTACAACCTCTGGGTATTAAGTATGCAGTTGTACAACATGCTTTATACTTCGTAGCAAGATAATCTTAATTACCTGTTTCCTCCTTTTTATTTTTTTCTTTACCCTTCCAGAACCTGACAAAGAAAGTTACTCTGTTTCTGCATCACTGCTTTTCAAAGAAAATTCCAGCAAAATGAAACTCTCTAACTCCATGTTATACAGATAACATTGTTTTATACAAAATTCAAGGAAAATAGCATACAAATAAGATGGGGTTTCTTAGAATTCTTTTGACAGTTGTATTTTCAAATGTATACATGTAATACTTCTTTTCTCTTCCCTGCAATATGATGATCTTGCTTGCATATATTTGATGAATCTTTCATTTTTAACCTGCTACTCTGACTGTGTCACCTGAAATCTCTGGTCATTGCCACTTGCTTCTCCCTTTAGTCAATACCACTTCTCTGCCGTTATCAGCTTTGGGTATTTTCTTTCTTTTAATTTTCATGTATGTCATGGTGTTACTTGAAAGTGAAGGTGTGGATTCTTTTGGGCTGCCCTGAGGTGCCTCACTTTCAGATGATGTTGATGCTTTGCCTTCTGTACTTGCTGGCTACACTTGGCTCCTTTGATTATTTTCTGTTTCTTGTTTCCTAGTGAGCAGCAATATGTGATGAATTTAGAGCTGGCCACTAAATGAAGTACACCAGAAGAAATCCCAAAAAAAAGAATTGCTGGAGAGCCAGTCAAGCTCTGATATCAGAATTGGAGACCAATTAAATAAAACATAGAATACAAAAATAAGGATGTCATTACAAGAAAGCAAAGAGGAATATATTCAACATTCAAATATTCAAATAATGTTAAATATTAGGCATTAATTTAAATGAGCCCATATACAATGATTCTGTGTTTCCTTGCTTGTTAGTGGACCTATTCCGTAAACTGACAAAACCGTTTGTAGTTACACACTAAAACTGATCGTTTAATAATGTTCTAGCTTTTGGAAAAGATTATTCACAATTAAATTTCTTTATGTCTATATTCAAATAGTTTTCACATTTATGCATTTCTGTATTGTTATGTATTACTGTAAATCAAGAGTAGTTTTATGGGAAAGTATTCAAAAATTAAATGTCATTGTTCATGCTTTCTGGCAGACACCACTTATTTATATTGCTGAAATCCCAAGGATTTTGTTTGCTTTTTAGTCTAACACACCTCTAGAAACAAATAAGCTGAAAAAAATTTTTATTCTGGTTTTAAGATTGGTTTTATGAGAAAGAAACAAAAATTCCTGAAACTAGAAAGTAATAAAAATTGTCTTATTTCAGAAATGATAAAACAGGTCCATTATTTTTCATTACTTTTTCATCATATTAAATAAAAATAAAATGTAATTAAAGTGTTTGACTTGACCAAAATCCTGGGTTTAATAACCAAAAAATAGATTAAAATATTGATTGCAAATATGAACAGCAACAGATCTTCAGGTTTGTTTTTTTCCATTTTCAGAAAAAAATCCCACTTTTTAAAATTGCTGAGAAGCATTTTGTGGTAAGAATAAAGACTTTGGAATCCATTTCTGTATTTCATTGCTCAGAAACAGCTAAACTTAATGCATGCAAGTACTGTAACCCCTTCTTCACTTGTTCACTTCTGCTTATCCTCACTTTTGGATAAAATAATTATTGTAACTGCATAAAAATGATGTAATAATAATAATAATAATGGTTATTATTATTTCCTATTAAATTTTGGAGTTGAGCAGAAAAACTGTTATACCAAATGAGCGAAATGCATTGTTTTCCAGAATTCTTGCTTTCCATTTTAATCAAGTACTATTTGTGAAATATTTTGAAATCTTTGTCTTGTATAAGTACTTAATGTTGCTACTTAAAAAATGATAAAGTGGCGCTTCAATCTAGGTCACCATTAACTTTAGACGTGAACAGAAAATTATTTTAGGAAGTCAATGAAGTTTAAATGCCCATGCAATATCATGTATTATTCATATAGGATTTTGATCAGCTAATAAGAAAATAGTTCATGTATGTTAAGTTCATGTAATTTAAGTAATCTCTCTCTTTAAAAAGTCACCCAAATCAGAAAGACAAAGCCTTTAAAGTTCTCTTCTGACCAACTACCAATTACAGTCATAAGAAGTATTTTCCAGCTCAAACAAGATATTTTTTTCTCTGCTACTCACAAATATTAACACACTGAAATCCAAAGTTTTAAGGGCTATTTGAAAATATTTTGTGACTCATAGTAATACACTGTTCTTTGTACTATACTATACTCTTTCCTATTCAGCTATGTATACTACCCATGAACCGTGGATGAGTTCTTAATCTGTTGTCCTTCATGCCCAGTAGTTTGTGTCTTGGTAAAATTCCAATATATTTAATTGTAATTTGAAAAATAAGTATTACCCCATCATTTTGAACTGAAAATGTCATTCTCCTTCTCTTGTGCTAGAGATATTTGTGTTATTCTATACTGTTTAGATCTATTTATCCCTAGAGTAGATGTATTTCACCATTCAATTAAATATTTTCTGCTTATGCTACAGAAATAGTGCAGGCTGATTTAGAGAAAGCATTTTGAAATGAAAAGGATAGCTAGAGAGAAGATAGATATGCAGATGATTAGATAGAAAGAGAAGTATTTTTTATGCTGAATATAAAGTGTAAAGACTAACTTTGAAAACAAAATTTAATAAAGTGTATAATATGGTTGTTACTGAACAAAGAAGATGGATTTGTTTCATAGTCAGAATTCAGCTCTTTCATACATTGTAAATATATGTTTATTGACTTCATTCGCTGTGTACATTCACAGGCTTTTTGTATGTAATACATATTGGTTTGACAGTAGAAATGTGTCCATACAGCATGAGAAGACAATTTCAATTTAATTTTTCACACCAGGAGTTTTTCCCGAGACTGATCTAGGGCTGGACAAGAAAGTGTAGGTTAAAACCTGTGATTTACCTGACACACTCCCTTTTGTACTCAGTGAGCGTTATCTCCAGTTTTGTGCTTGCCTCTTACAAAGTGCCCTTACGTTTTCTGCCCAAGACACCTTTGGATGCAGATTTATAGTGATTTTCTTTTCCTCTCTCCTTTGTAATGACATCTGGATTTGGGAGAAACCCTGACATTACAAGTAGTGCTGATCCTAAACCAACCATTTGCAATTCAAAAGAGATTTAGAATCATAGAATCATAGAATCATAGAACGGTTTGGGTTGGAAGAGACCTTTAAAGGTCACATAGTCCAATCTCCCCTGCAAGGAGCAGGGACATCTTCAACTAGATCAGGTTGGTGAAGCAGGACTTGCCCTTGGTGAAGCCACACTGTCTTGTACTGTCTCCCCATCCTCCATGCGCCCCAGCATAGCTTCTAGGAGGATCTATTCCATGATCTTCCCAGGCACAAAGGTGAGGCTGGCAGGTTGGTAGTTCCCAGGGTCCTTCTCTCTACCCTTTTAAAAAATGGATGCAATATTTCCCTTTTTTCCAGTCACTGGGGGCTTCATCTGATTGCCATGACTTTTCAAATATCAAGGAGAGTGCCTTGGCAACTACATCAGTCCCTCAGGACTCTGTGATGCATCTCATCAGATCTCATAAACTTCTGGACACTCAGGTTCTTCAAGTGGTCACGAACCTGATCTTCTCTTACAGACTTTTATCCCCCAGTCACCCATCTTGCAGCCCATCCACTCGTGAGGTGTGGGGACTGAGGTTGCCAGTGAAGACTGAGGCAAAAATGTTGTGGAGTACCTCAGCCTTCTCCTCGTCCATTGTCACCAGTTTGCCAGTCTTGCTCATCAAGGGTGGTATGCTTTCTTTGACTTTCCTTTTCTGGTTGCCATACCTGTAGAAGCCCTTCTCATTCTTATTTGCATCACAATCTCTGTACAGCTTTAAAAGCACCAGAGCAGAAACAGTAAATTTCTGCTTTTCACAAGTTTGTTTGCAGACACAGTCATGCACGGTGCAGCAGCCTTGCTTATGAGACATGACAACACTACTGAGAGCTCTAGCTTTTGTTAGTTATAGCACTCTAGTGATCCCGTCAAACCTCAACCAGTCTTAGTGCTATTGGTGCTGTTGATGAATGAAGCTAAATGTTAATCCTTGCTCATTTCCAAGGAAGTTCTGCCACCTACCAGCTGAAAATGCATGACCATGGCATCACAAGTCACTGAATTCATTCAAAATATGAGACTGATAGCAGTAAAAGCAGATAAACACTTAGCTATAAGATTGTTGTAAAATTAATCTTGACATTTAAAATGAGTTGTTCGGGATTTTTGCTGTGCTTTGTGGAGTATTACAAAAATATACTGGTTTGGAAAAAGAAGATTTATTTTTAATAGGTATGATAGCAGCTGATTGAACAGTATCTTCTAGCTTTTTTCACCATCAGGTGTTGCTTCCCTATTCTTTCTAAGGTATTGTCTGTAAAGGACAAAATGCTATTGTCTTGTGTTAAGACAGAATTTTTGATTAACTGCTTCCTTTACATTTGAGATATGCACGTAAAGAAGCCCAGGACTGTACCCTCAGGTTAGCCTTCTATAGCATTTTGTACTCTTTCTGTACAGATATAAATGACTGCTTAAGGTGTATGTCAGACTAGGTTGCCAACATCTGTGTTGAACATCCTCCCTTAAAAATACAAATGAGTCTACCAAATGCATGCATACAGTTTATGTACAGGATAGTGAATGAAATCCTTAATTTGTTTATGGATTTTATTAGCTACAATAAAATATTTATTTTAGCTATTGCATAAGAAAAAATAAAGTGATTCAAAATAAATACTTTTGCTTTCTTTTAATATTTTCATTTTTTTAAATCAGTTGAGGCATAGTACCACTATGAACCAACACACAGACCTTGCAAATTGCTGGTAAATATCCATCTTTTCAACTTCTACCAGAACTCATGGTCGTGAACTAGTAAAGCCATGAGTTACCTGTTCATGAACAACACTGCTATGGGAAAGCATGTTCAATAACTTCTGTAGTAGCACTAGAAAATTTCATTAAACTGCGAAAAGGATATTCCAGCAGTTAGAATACTATGGTCCTGCTGTGCATCCTCCAGACTACAACTCCAGCATGGGAAAATGTGGAATGATAAGAACAAGGGGAATAGCTGGCAGCGGGTGCCACCCAGAGACCCTGAAACGCAGACTATTCCTCTTAGAAGAAGATCTACCTTGTCTGTGCATAGACCTGCTGACGGGTTGGCGATTTTAAAAAAAAAAACAACCAAACAACCAACCAAACAACCACCCCTCACAATAAAAAACCAAGCAAATTCACCTGCTTCATATCAGTCACTGCGAAGTAGAATAAACCCCATACTATTTAAATAAGAAGTGTCCCCACTTGTGCTTTTCCCCTGTTAGCCCTCAGAGAGCCTGCGCTGCCTGCTCCCTGCCTGCCCTCTGAGGCACACCGCACAATGGGCATCCGATGGGCCAAAGAGCCTGACCAGCCATCTAGCCTTTAATTACATGAAAAATTCTCGCTGACATTACTAGCATTTGCGCTATAACAAAACCCGCAGGATTTACAACTACATCTTGTGTTGAATTTACCATTTCTCAATAAATAGAGGAAAAAAACGGCCTTTGCTTTAATAAATCATCTGTGTTTATTCAATTCTTTCGCTGTTTTGACTAGTACGGACCTCCTTAATAATCATCTCTGAAGACAATATCAGGGGTTAATAGCTATAAAATGAAGACAACAGAGCTACCCATAATGGAAGCGATAAAAAAGGATTGTACTGAACAGAAATTGCTGCTTTTTTTCCCTGTCCAATCCACCAAAAAGTAGGCCCCTGCATTTCATATTTCCTTTGCCATTAACATAAATCAACTTGAGCTTAATGGGGAGGAGTCAAGAATCCTATTATTAAAATAGATCTAAATGAATAGCGTATATACAGCAATAATAATGTGAGACAGTTTTACAGATGCATTTACTGACAGCATAACATCCCTCTGGGCAGAAATTATTGGGAACACATCTTTTAAAGCACACCGAGAGTCAAAGAACGCATGCAGATGCCTATTGCTTAAGACTAAATTTAATCACCTCCTGCTTGTGACCATTTGGCAGCTTCAGGAAAGATTTCTCCAGAACCAGCTCTCTGAAGCCAAACTAATAAAGTGCTAATTAAAGAAAGTACATGGAAGACATGAACACTAGGAGCCTGGAGTAATTGGCTACAAAAAAGACAGAACTGAAACACGTCATTTTCTCTGCTGCTCCTGATTAGGCTCTAATTCAAATACCAATATTTCACTGCACGTCAAGGTGCTTTGGGAAAGATCTCAGGCTTTCTCCGTAGAGTAGAGGGACTGCTACAAACAGTGATACAAATGCTTAAGAAAAAAAATCTATATTTAATCCTATACTACCATCAGGATAGCATTTGTGGCAGTCTGGGCAGTGCACAGAAAACTTTTCTTTTCATTCCACAGTGGTGAGTCAGAGATCAGACAGAAATGAAGGAAAACCACTACTGGAAAAAAAAAAAAAAAAAAAAAGAGAGAAAAAGAAAAACGAAAAAAAAAAAAAAAAAACAAACGGTAGGCTCTGGAATAGAAACCATCTCCCAAACCTGTCACAACCAAGCTGTAATTAATCTGAGGGGTCTTTCATCTGCCTTGCAGACAAGCTGGAAAGAATACCTACTGGCACTTTCCTGAAGAAATGGGCAACACAGAAGTGAAAGTCACTTCCTTTATTTTATTTGAAATGGGGTTTACTGTTGATTTCCTCTTGAGTATCATAAACTTAACTTTGATTGCTTGAGCTGATGTACAATTTCATCCTTGTTGCTCTCGCTGCTATAGCTCAATATAATTTCCTGCTTTTCCTGAGAACAAATCCTTTCTCTCTTCTGTTTATATTATCACTATTTAATAGCCAGAGAAGATATTTTTGAGTCAAAGTCATTCCATGTGTGAAACAGGAAATTACGCAACTACCTGGGTAACTACTCACTTTATGATTCACTAGAGCTGGTAATTTAAAGGAAAATGTTTTATATATCAATAACCGTACTACATTCATACTTTAACACACTGTCAAGCTACTTATTCATACACATGGCCATCCACTCAGGCATCTGAATTTAACAAGATATGGGGCACTGTTCAACAAAGCACTTAAACATATAATTAATCCCACATCTGCTCAACAAACCAAAGTAAATATATGTATAATTAGAAGACCATTCCTATGCTACACAGAGATAATAAAAATGAGATAATAAACCCAATCTAATTCTTAGTTTTCTGAGTTAGGAAGCATAGTTGTTTTTAAGGCGTTTCACAAAATTTTTTAAATAGAATAACACTGAAAAATGGGAAGATATCACAAGAAATCAAAAAATGCAGACATAAAATAATGTGATTAAATTTTGTTGTGCTAGGTATAAACTGTACTATTCTAGTTTAATAGTAAATACTCTTATACCAAATAATACTTTTTTTTTTTTTTAATTGGGAACCATGAATACAAACTGCATCTCAGAAAATAAATAAAACCTCCTCAGTCTGTCAATACAACATGATAAAACATTAATCACAACCATTAAGAAAATATTAACAAGAGAAGAGGGCTTTTGAATGCTCTGAGCAAGGCATTTGGCACAGTTTATTTTAATATTTTCTATGGTTACTTTATAGTAGTTTGATTTAAAAATCAAATATTTCTCAATTATTAACATCTTTATTATATTCCTTTCTTCTGACACAAGGACAAAATTAAAGCTATTAAAATGTACGGAAAGACCCTTTAAAAAATATATATTAACAATTAATGACTGGTCATTGCAAGCCCCCAAAATTTTCTTCAATTTTATGGTCTGACAGTGTTACTTATGTTCATGTTTGTATTTAAATAAAGGCAGAATCCTCAGAAGACAACATAAAAGGAATCGAAACCACATATTCTGAACCTTACAAAATATCAACTTGAGTGAACTCTAGTGGTTCCCATGACTCATCTAATGGAGTTGACTGATAATTAATTCAATCATAAGGACAAACAAGAACAATTTCATGAATGTCACTCTTCACAAAACTATGCACAAATTGATAACTCTCACTAAATAGTTTTGGATGAGGTGGGGAGACATGATTCACCATGATAGCATCCTCTGTAAGTATCTGCTGAAGCGTTCAGTAGATCTAATTGTATTTGGGTTTCATTGACCGGGTCTAACATTCTTCTGTATTTCCTAATCCTAATCCTCCTATATTTTGTACAAAATACGTAAACATTAACTGGTATTTCAGATCCAAAATGAGTGACCTCAACCAGCACCCCAAAGAGCTTCTCACAATCTTATTCTTTATGTACATTGTACTTAAATAGTTCTTGACATTAAAATAGCTATTAATACTGCAACTGAGAGGTAAGCCCCACTGCCCTGGTGAAAACTTGCTGGATCTTTTGGTCTGGGAAGCTGATCTGATGTCCCCTTGCAACACTTTATCTAGTCCAAATACAAAGAGGCTGATGGGAGCATGTAATAAGAGAATGGGGGAGGAAATGAGACACATCTGTCACTGTAGCACTGTCTTAACTGGCTCAGCACAGGTGGTAAAGGTATTAATCAGAAAGTAGGATTCTCCTGTGAGAGTTGGATTAGATATAATAAGAGAGTTTCACAGATCCCACTCAAAAAGGCTGAATATCCTGACAGTGAGGGCATTTTTCTGGGAAGTGGGAAACATGAGTGTAAAATGCTCATGAGCGTAAAGTGAGTGAAACATGAGTGTAAAGTGTAAAGGCAGAGGAGGGAATTGAATCTGGGTCCCAGACTGAAAAGCAGTAACAAAATACTTCAGTTGTTCTGTAATCCATTTTCTTGCTGCCTCCTGCAGATGTTTAAAATATAGCTTGATATTCAGTAAAATGCTGACATTCAGCAAACTTAGCTTGTCATAGCTTGACATTCAGTAAAATTGTTTCTAATCTGCAAGATTAGAAAGAAGTTTTCAACAGGAAGGAAAGCCCACAACAGTAAGCAAAGTTTCAGTGAAATTAATCGTGTCTCAGCATTTCACTTTGGCAAGGGAGTAAAAAATTCATTCCTCTCTCAGCTTGGAGAGTAAGAGTTAACAGATTTATAAAGTCTATTTTAGCCACACCTCAAATATTCTCTTCAGAAAGGTTACACAGAAAAAGGGGGTCAAATTTAGTTTAAAACCTAGAAATAGGAGAGCAAAGTACATTTTGACACACTGCAGCCGGTGAGGTGTATCCTGATTAAGACTTTTCATCCGCTCTGTGCATACATTGTATGTTTTAGGAGCATATTTCCTCCTCTTTACAAAACATACTTCTTTATAAGTTTGTAATGCCAGAACATAATCACCAGAACAATTCAGCACTAAGAAGGAGGATATGAACAACTCTCAAGCGCTGTCCCCCACTAACAGCCTGTTTTGATGTTCATCTCAAAATAACTTATTATTGCAGGAGTGTGAATATCGAATGCGAATAGATAATCATTACAATCTCTTTTTGTCAGGCCAAGGCTAGCACTTACCTTCACTTCTCTATAGCCATAATAAATGTGGGTTTAAAACAAGCAGTCTTTTAAATTTTTCTCTGTTATTGTTTCACCCTTCTGGCTTTTTGTGTAGCTACTGCTGAATCACAGCCCCCCAGCTGCATTGTAGCCACGCTACCGATTAGACCAAGCTTGTTATTCCCTTTACATACAAAACTTTGTAATAGTTTACCTTTATAAATTATACTAAGAAAGAGAAAATAAAGCCAAGATGAGAATAAGAAAACTATCAGTATTCTTTATAATTATGTGAAAAATATAATAAGATCATGTTTACTGGGTTACGGTAATCACTGTGTAAAGAGATGGCAATGTTTGTTTTTTTTTTTCCCAAAAGAAAATTAAAGACTACCCCAGCCTTATTTAACTGAAATTCCCAAATAAAGGGTGCTCTGTCTTTCTGTCTCTTTTCCCTCCCCTGAATATACACATGAAATACCAGTAAAAATTGGATAAAACACATGAGGCACATCATTGTTCTCATCACAGTTAAAGTTATACATCCCATTGACTTTGGTGGGAGGAGAGGCATATCCATTAAAATCAAATGGTATCTGCAAAATTACTTTTTATTTCAAACCAAGACATTTATTAAAGCCTGATCATTTAATGATGTGTTCACGTATAAAATACAAAAACTTCACTATGAACAGTAAAAATAATACCTATCCTTATACCTCAGACTAGATTTCAAAACTGTGTTATTATACACAAATACATTTCTGGCATCATAGTAAAGGCTGGATACAGAATAGGTTTGGTAATTTATACCATATCATTTGTATAATAAATAAGAACAGCAGAATTAGATTAAATCCAGATAACATTCAGGTTATAATAACACCCAGGATTTTTAGTGTGTTTAAAATAAAGGGAGTAAAAATGCTACTCAAAATATTTACATATGCAGCTATTGAGTCAGTTATGTGAAATTTCTTGTCATTTTTGAACCTTTAAATTGCCATTTGATGCATGAATAATGCATTTCAAACTAGTCATGAAGCATTTTGGACATGTTAGGCCAGTCAGCTTTACTACTTTGTTCTCTTCGCTTTCTTGACATCTCTGTTTTAGTAACAATGATAAGATTGGAACCCTTTTTTTGCACATAAGCCTTATTTCTTCTGATGTAAAATTCAACTGACTGAAGAAGAATTATACTTCAGATTACTTAACTCTGTGGTCTTTATTCCATTTCACAAAAGATGTCCCTCATCACCCTTTATTTTTGTTGTACATGCTAGAGTATGAATTATTCTCATGACCTCCAGATTGTAGATGTGCCATGATCTTTTTTTGATCTATTTTCTGGACTACAGTTTTGGACAGACCTTCTTTCCATTTCAATGGGATATCTAGATGTGAAATGAAGTAATCATTTGGGTCAAGATATTTAGTGCCAAAATTATGTGTCAGATTTCTATACTGGTATTATTCATAGAAGTTTAGAGCATCTGTGCTGTGACAGGCATGTGAAAGACAGCTATTGTATTGCATAAATGTAACATTGGTTCATAATGGCAATGTTAAGTTTGCACTGCAGATGCTAATGCCATATTCAGTGGACTGCAAGACTCACAGTGTCTTTAAAGAGAGCATACACAGGAGCATGTATAGTTTTCATTAGGTTTAGTACTAATTTCAGTTGACATATAATTGAAGGATGTACCACTTTAAGTAGAATTGAAACCTTACATATCATTACTAGTGCATTTTCAAATATAATTCTTACATGATACTGATAATAAGACATAATTCAATTACTATTAAAGTAATTATTTGTAACCTCTTGGGCTTTGAGAAGAAATTATTTCTCCCCATGACGATTGCCTGCAGTGCAGTTAAAGTGAAATATAAATGAAAAATATTATGTCACCTTTAATAAAGAATTATCAGTCTCAAAGTGGAAAGAGAAATGTTCCTTTCCAGCAGCCAGAAGGCAGGTGTTCACTTAGCTAATCCTTCCAGTATTTAATCTCCCTGTTTCACCTTCTGTTATTTCTTTACATCTGCTTTATTCCCCATTGCCTTTTTCCGTTCCCTATATTCCCAAGGTAGTACTCATGCCTATGCCCTCTGTGAAGCTTCTATTCCTCCTCAAGTGGAGAATTTTGCCCAGCGGAAAGTGTGTAAAAAACTTTCGCTTGTTTAACTTTTTACAAGAGCACTATCATGTGATGCAGGATATGAAAACACAGGCAATTGTTGTTTCTGTTTTCGGTTTTCCTATATTTTTATCAGTCTCCATCACAGGCAATCCACTTTGAGTGTGAAGTGACACCCTCCCCTGCTTTCTATACACCTCAGTAATGTCTGTTCATTTGGCTTCCAGGTAACACCTAAATTCACTTCTTGGAATATATTTAATAAGGATAATCAGAAAATACTCCAACTTTTCAACAATTTTGTGTTACTAACCAGCACTCACATGACATTGCTCTGGTAGCCTTTAAATGAACCAATTAAAATAGATATAATCACTGTAAACATCTGTAAAATACTATTGACATACACAGCAATTAAATCTCTTAGCAAAGAAAAATACAAAGACTTAATGAAGCAGTTCACCCATACGGAAATGAGAGTGCCATCATGACCGAAAAACAGAAGCAATTGAAGAATGTGCTGATGTAGATAAGGCTGGGGAGATACTGAAGAAACAATAATGTTAGAGCCAGGAATATGCCTACTAGTGGTCAGGTTAAACAATTCCTTTGTATCCTGAAGTTTTTCAAGGAAAAGGAGTTTATCTGGGCTTTAAAAAGATAGAATTGTCTCTAAGGTAGAGAAAAAATGGGAAAGATAGGAGGTGTCTAGGGATAATTACAAGGTCATCCTCCCCCTCTACTCTGCCCTGGTGAGGCCGCATCTGGAGTACTGTGACCAGTTCTGGGCTCCCCAGTTCAAGAAGGACAGGGATCTGCTGGAGAGGGTCCAGCAAAGGGTTACAAAGATGATTAGGGGATTAGAACATCTCTCATAAGAAAAGGCTGAGGGACTTGGGTCTCTTTAGTCTAGAGAAAAGAAGACTGAGGGGGGTTCTTATTAATGCTTATAAATACTTGAAGGGAGGGTTCCAGGGGGATGGGAACAGTCTTTTTTCAGTGGTGCCCAGTGATAGGACAAGAGGTAGTGGGTAAAAACTTGAACATAGGAAGTTCCATCTTAACTTGAGGAGGAACTTCTTTACTTTGAGGGAGGCAGAGCACTGGAATAGGCTGCCCAGAGAGGTTGTGGAGTCTCCCACTCTGGATACATTGAAAACCTGCCTGGACACTGTCCTGTGCAACTTGTTGTAGGTGACCCTGCTCTGGTGGGCGAGTTGGACTAGATGATCTCCAAAGGTCCCTTCCAACCCTGTCCTTTCTGTGATTCTGTGATTATCTAATCGCTTATTTAGACTAATAGGAGTGAGAAGCAACTTTGTAATGGAGGAAGGGAGGAGACCTGCAGGAACACCCAGCTGCAGCACTGTTACCACAGCAGGTGTTCCTTTATTTCAACCTAGTAGTAGCAACAATTTCCTTATGGTCCAGAAACCTCCTTACCCCCAACATGGAGTGCTGAGCTCCTTCAGCCCTTCTAGAAATGTGTGTCCAGGTTTCCTTTGCAAACAGCACTCATTCTGGTGAGACACACAATTGCACAAGTCACTGGCTTCCCATGTGCAAGGAAAGACAGAATTTCTTTTTTTTTTCCCCCACAAAGAAAAAAAAAGACAACACGACACTACTTCCACTGTATAAAAAGTCTTCAGAAGAACTGGCCTTGAAAGGAAGGCCTGAACCAGAGAGTGTCATCCTCAGCTATTGCAAGTAATTATTTCATGTAATTCTCTTAACAAAATGTCATCCAAAACCGCCAGAAAAGTGGATTATGCTTGCCCTCACTATGCTGTTTGGAAAATAATTCAAGGATTTCATTGACTGGATATTTAGAAACCATCCTGTAAAGGTATTAATGACTAGTTTAGAGTAATGTATTCTTGTTCCAGCATAGTCCTTTAGTTTATACAACTCCTTTTCTCTGATGTTTGTTCCCCTAAGGTATTTATGGGGAGCTTTCAGCCAGGTGAATTCAGTCAAATACTTTTAGTCTCTGCCAATAAGATTAATTCTTTATCACCACTATCATCCTAGGAAGCTTTTCCTGCATTGGTTCCTGTATAAATTTGTCTTTCTGGAGTACCAGATATACGCTATACACTGGTGTTTAGTACAATGCCCTTAAATATTTCCCGACTTCTAGTGGAAAAAAATTTTCTTGATATATCCTAACATTGTGTTCTCTTGGAAATACCCAGCTGCTGGTGCAGGAAACTATAGAAGAAATACTGGCATTAGTAATTCATGTATTCATTATAAATGTACTGACCATAATGGAATATTTTAGTATTAATGCTGATATCCAGAGGATTGCTCTCTATTGAACCAAGTGCATCTGTTAAAGTATCCATGAAATGAAAAATCATTCAGTCTGAAAATCATGCATTCAGCTTCTCAAATGCTTCTCCAAACCCTAACTTTAACCTTCATCCTCAGTTCTGCTCCCTGTTTATTTGGGATTGAGCATGTGATTTAGCCGCTCAATCCCTCTGATTTCCATAGGACTGATTTCGCACATAAATGTCGACTTAAAGTCAGGCTTTCCTATTGAAACAGAAGACAGCACTTTCTACCAGTCTCTACGGGACTGAGTAACTTTTCTGTGTATAATGTTTCCTTACTGGAGGCCCTGACAAAATTAACAAATTAAAACAACAAGCAATAGGGCAATACTTCAAGAACACTTGAAGCAGTGGCAACTTTTGAGGCAACAAGCAGAACTTCTGTCTCTCTATTCCCAAGAACAGGGCAGATTTGGGGGCAGTGTTAGCTCTCATTACAATTTAAAGTCTAACATTTGCCACGTGGAACAGTTTATTATGGGCCATATCAGAAACTAGTATGCAGCATGCTCCAGTGATGTCCACTCTGGCAAGGAAAATTATGAAGAGTTGGCTGTAGCTTACAAGTAGCCCTTAAAGAGAAATCTCTAGTCACACTAGAGCAGCTCTTTGTGTTCTTTTCACTGAAGTAAGCAAGGATCAGAACAAATATATCAACCAGAATGAGTTCCTGTGAAAATTAAACCTCTATTCTCTCTATTCTATTCTATTCTATTCTATTCTATTCTATTCTATTCTATTCTATTCTATTCTATTCTATTCTATCACTTCAGGGTCATTAAAAAAACTTGATATGCATGAAGGACTCCTGGATCTTCAACAGAGAGGTAAGAAGCACATTATCCTTTGTGCCATTGTCAACAAACATAGGAGATTCCAGGTAAAGCCAGAAATAAAAGAATTACTATTCTAACACTTACTAACCTTAGCAGTTGTACTGTAGCAATGAACCATTTCAGCTGATGCAACAGGAAGGCTGCCTGTGAAAAAAAAACAGCCCAGACCTCCATTTCCATGGACCTCAGGTAACAGGAGTGCCCATACACTTTATTTCTGTGCTGAGACTGAATGTCTTGATATTCACTTGCAAACAGCAAGTCCCAATGAAGCAGCCAATACCTACTTACTTGTGCAAAATACGTGCACATTAATGCTACAGCTTCTGGTGTTTCAGTTATTACTTGAGGTGGCATGTGTACTCTCATTGCCACAGGCTATTTAAGGGGACAGGTATCTACATTAAATACCTTTCTAATTGCAACTAGGTTGGACAGACTTCTCGTTAGTTCCTTTATTTGTGTGTTAATTTACAAGACTGTTCAAAATTGATACAGGAAATCCGAGTGGCAAATTCACTGTTTATTTTTCACTTTCAGAAACAAAACACACAAGGAAATAATATCTGTCAACCCACAGGCTGGCTTAATGTATCCAAAATTGTTTTATTCATGATTCATTTAGAATGATAACTTTCCAGGTTGATGAAGATGAAGTCACTGTTAGTGTTTTGGTTGTGGCAAAAGGAAAGTCCGTTCAGGTGCCTCATTCTTCAGTGTGAAAGTACATGAGA
The DNA here is from genome assembly GCF_965231255.1 of Vanellus vanellus. Classification (NCBI taxonomy): domain Eukaryota; kingdom Metazoa; phylum Chordata; class Aves; order Charadriiformes; family Charadriidae; genus Vanellus; species Vanellus vanellus. The sequence goes on from NC_138906.1 coordinate 108,072,639, forward strand.
ACTCTGTTTCTGTGCTATCTTTGATAAAAAGATTGCCTAGTTACCTTTTTTAAAAGTTGTAGGACACTTGTAGTATAATTGTAGGACTCATCTCTCTCTCTTAAGCAATACATATAGATCCTCATTTATAAGCAGCCCACCTATATTTTACCAAGTATGTCTGGAAATACGTCCATATTTATTTCCTACTTACCTACTTAGGAGATTCTTTATATTCAACTCTCAAGCAGTATTTTACCAGTGTTTCAGGTATTATTTCCTGAATAGAAACTTAACAAAATAATTATACCTTTTACCTAAGAACATGGAAAATATACAGAATTTTCATGATGTGGAATTCAATCATGCAGTACAGAAAACTACTATGAAAGAAAGAAAAATACTGTCACTTATCAGAGGGGCAATCTTGGTCGGTACTATATCATGTAAAACTGCTGCAAAAAGATTAACAAAGCACTTCTTCCTGTTTCTCCAAAACAGGATGTGTAAAAAAAAAAAAAAAAAAAAAAAAAAAGGCATTACTAATATTTGAGACACACTGAAAAAGAGGTAATGATCTTTCTTTACAAATGGATAAAACTGGACTGTGAAGGGAAGAATGGTGACACTGTAGCAGGTGGCTTTGCTTTAGGTCATCTATTGGGCCTCTAAAGATTACAATGAAGAAAACAACTAGAAAAGGCTGAGAACAACCTGAGAAAGCCTTGAAAACAACCAGCCTCAGGTAAAAGAGTCGAAAAGTCATGTTTGGACTTCATCATTCATTTTTGGTCTGGTAACTGGTAGCAGTTGCTATGGTAGCACATCTGCATAGCACTCCCTGCCCTCATGCACCCAAACCCCCTCCCTGAAAAGAGGAAGAGCGTAAGATCAGAGAGAAGATAATAAAGGAAAAGCACTCAAGAAGACAATGAAGCACCCTGTAATCTTCAGTCTACAAGGTTTTATGTAAAATAGCTACTGCAGGATTTCTTTCACTTATTAAGGTAAAGTTCTAAATGCAGAGTTTTGCGATTAAGAGAGAGCCTATTCCAAGATAACTATGCCTTCCACTTTGTATAGATGCTCTGTATTGCTAAGTAAACGGAAGTGTATTGCCAGGCTCCTGAAAAAATGCAAAAAAGTCTTGCATTAATTTTCTTAGAGTTCTGCAAATTAGCCCACATTTTAAATACAGCTTTAAGAACTTGACGGTTATATTCTCATTAGTATAAATGGAATCCTTAAGCCAAAATTTATTTAGAAAATATACTCTCTACATACTATTTTCTTGGTTTCTAAAACAGAGTATACTCTTTATTCTTATGTGAGATTTTATTTATTTTTTTGTTTCAGAAAAGAGAAAAAAACAAAGTAAATCTATAAAGGCATTGAGACATATATGTTTTATTTTGCCCCTCAGGAAAGTAATTTTCCAAACATGAATCTAAAACAGATTATTGGAATCTCAAGTTTAAGATTTCCTCCTGCAATATGACATGTCCTGTTTCATGTCCTGTAGTGAAGCTATATTTCAGTTCCATATTGCTCTAACTCGTTTCATTTTTTTTGCCTACATATTCACATAGAGAAAAAAATCCCTACCATTAATTTTTGAATTTTCAATCCTTATTTTTTTTAATATTTGGTGTAATAGATCATATGTTGTTCAACTGGAACTTTAGATTAATGACTGAATCTTAATTTTAGTTAAGGTAGATTTTTTTTTTTTTTTTTTTTGCAAAAAACATGTTTGGTATCATCCCATGCACTCCATTAACATGCTTAGATTTAGACAAAATTACCTGAGAAAATTTTGCTTGTTTCCTGGGCTGGATGCCTGACTAGCTTTTCCTCATAAAAGTCCAGATTTCTTGTCTTGTGTAGCTGAGACAGTGCTGCTTGTGAGACCATCCCTGTAGAACAGGTGTCCCACAGAGCCACCTAGCACAGGAAGATTCGCAGGGCAGCTCCTGCCCTACTGCTCCTGCTACTGCTGAGACACTTGATTTTCTATTTGTTTAAGGATCTGGGCAAAGGAATGCTTCGTGGCAGCATCTAAGTGAAGAATTTGCCCCAGATTTATAAAGGGAAACAATCTACAAGGAAAAGCCACCCCTTCTCTCCTTAGGGAATAAAGACAATTTGAAAGGAAAGTAAAAGTAAATACCACACATGTAATTTTTATAAGGTTTACCATCTGCCAGTGCAAATCTCTGATGAACCACCCTATGTAACTGTAAGGCAACTAAACCATTTCCAATGACAGATTGCCTTAATGTCTGTATAATGTCTAGCTTTTCCAAAAATCTTGTTGCTATAAAAATGTGAGGCTCTTTTCGATTTCTTTAAGAGTAGAGGGCAATACAACCAACTCTGTCTGGATAATAGGAGACAATAAACCATTCTGTCTTTACAACAGAGAAATATTCAGATGAATGCTTTTTTCTTAAAAGGTACCTTCAAAATAAGATAATATTAAGATTTAATTTTAATATCCTTAATCTTAATACTCCATCTCTAAAATGGAAAATTAAAAGCAAGTAAAGTACCAACAAAATAAAGTTCAGATCCTTAAGCATTTTTAAATTTTATGGTTTTAAAAGTTCCTGATTACTTTGGAAACTACTGTTTGTTTGGTTTTTTTTTAAAGATAAATTTCTCAAAATGTTCAGCTATTAACTCAAAAGTAATAAAAATGCATAAGACTCAAAGGGTATCTTTCTCTGTTTATGTTTTGTAAGACTCATGATCCTCTGATTTACTTTTTCCCAGAGACAGGAAAAAGAATGGCATTCTTGAAACTGTAGTTCAGAAATATATATCTAAAACCAATCATCATCTGAAGATGGTGAAGACTCGCAGAGAGCAGCAATATGTCAAACCAGAAATAGTTTCATTATTTTAGTCTTGAAAACAAGCAAAATGCTCTTTTTTGGAGGAGAAATAATATTTTAATACTGTTTGAAACTGCCAAACTTTTGCATCTCTGTGGTTGTGTTTCCGTGTGCATTTGGGTGAACGACAAAATAAACAGGGAACAGAAATTCATATGCCACTTATGATTTGGAGATTTTGCCACCTTTAAGTCTCTGCAAGTTCGTGTTCACTTAAGAATAGATTTTAAACCTTTTTAAAATGTAGCTTTGGAGCTGATTAGGCTTGCTGAAAAAAAATCTCCTAAGCAGCCTTTGGGGAATCTAATTGCAGGATGGGTAGCCATGCCTAAACATAGCTAACTGTGTGGTTTCGCTGTTCACACAGGATGTACATGGCCCTCGGCACTCACAAATCTCTACTTCATACTGTGTCTTTGTTGATATTGTTTCTCAGCTATCTAGCTCTGAGAATATTTCTAATGTGGTTTCAACTCAGTCGGCCCTGGGATTTTAAATTCTGCACTACAGCTCTGCTAAGGGAACTGCAATGGGCCCCTTTCAGTTCAGGGGACCAAAGACTCCGTCAATACAACTCTTATGTTTGGACTGAGGCTCTCAGCCTGAAAGCACCAGTTTGAAAGCCACATACATTTTTCATATGTTTTTGCTAATTATCTGTATGGCACTGTTGAAAACAAGACAGAAAATGTCCTTTTGCCTTTGTATGAAATCTTTACAAGTTACAGGCACTGTGTCTACTTTTATTCCTGGCATCTCAGGAAAGATATAGAGCTAAAGAAAATGGGCAAACATAATGATCAAGAATGTGGAAAAACTCCCTTACCAAGAGAGAATAAAAAGACCATTTGTGTATCTTAAATCTGGAAAGAAGACTGAAAGGACACCCAACCAAGATTTGCAAAATCAGGAATGAGGTAAATAAGGTTTATGCAGAACTGACTTTCTTCAAAACTTGCAATATTGCAATTAGAGTAAAACAATACAACTAGTAGAGATTCAATGTAAAACAAATAAAATACAGCACTTTTTCATATAGGGGGCAGGGAATTTCTGGAAATTCCTGGGTCACAGAAGAAGAGAGTATCAGCAGGATAGAGAAGAGATGAGACAAATCATGGAAAATAGCTCCATAAATAGTTAATAAAAGAAGTAGAAGGGGATAGTCCTTGCAACATCCCTAGTCAGGTGATCAAAGATGCTGTGGAGCTTTGAGGGTCAGTGCAGTACAGAAAGGGACCAAGCTTGTGTGCTTTTCCTAAACGCCCTCTGCTAATGTCGCTGTCGGAGACACACTTGCAGGTTAGACAGTATATAGTTCTCTCATTTCTGGTATTCTTGTACACAACTCTGCAGTAGTATTAAGTGAAATCCAGAATCACAGTCCTAAGTAATATAAGAAAAAATGAGAGAAAGTAAATAAACTGTCTGATCCAAACTAGTGGAATAGGAGAACAAAGGATGGAGTTATGGGCAAGGATTAAACATTAGGCCAGTGGCAAAGTGATTAAATAATTTTTTTTTTTTTTTTTCCTCCTGGGCACATTGCTCCACTGACAACATCCTACTGCCTGTGCAAGTGAGGACACACAACTCTCAATGACACGAAGTGCCACAGAGTAGCTTTAGGAGCCCTCATATAAGTCATGGAATGGGCACAGAAGGGGATTTTATCTGTTGGGTGGTTTGGGGGTTTTCTTAGTTTCTTTATTTCCATAGAACCCTACAAAACTGTTTCTCTGCTTTTTTTTACCTGATTTTTTTTTTTGTCATGAAATATTCTGATACAATTTTTGTTCAATCCTTAAAAAGCAAAGAAAAGCTCTTGTCTTCCAAATTTCTTGTTGACAAATGTAGTTGAAATCAAAATATAATAGTTCTAGTTTTGCTATTATTTGCTTCTGAACAGAAGCAATATCAAAAAATAAAATGAGAGGGGGGAGGAAAACCTCAGCTGTACACAAAGATGTACCTTTTTAGTGATGCAGACTGGAAGAAGAGAGACAGGAAAACAGAGGGGTATAAGGAAGGAATAACTGAGATATTACAGATATGGATGATGGTTGAAAGTGGATAATTCTGACTTTATTAAATGGGATATTTCTCTACCTCGTGTATTAATGTAAACTTAGAAATAGGTAGAAGGAATTATTAGAAACATGGAAAGTAAACCCAGGGAGAGACACCAGTAGGTGAGAAAAAATAAAACATGTAAGAAAGGACATGACTGAACAGAATCACACGAAATGCACAAAGCTTCAGAGAACAGAAGCAAAACTTCTTGGTTTTGATATATGAGAACATTAAGGAACTGCAGTAAAAGCAAGTAAAGACAAATGTAAATTTGATCAAGGTAAATCTTGTTTTCAGAAAATACATGTGAAATCCATATCAGAATGTTTAATTATTGCTGGAAGTGTAGGGTTAAATTGTACTTCAACCTTTATTTCCCCTCAGGAAAAACAAAAAGAAAGAAACAAACTAGTGATAATAAAACAACTCAGTTCCCAAAAATATATCTTAAAAAGAATCTAAACCACAGGCAAGTTTTCAAAGAGATATTTATGGAGTTACAAAAAAAGAAAATTAAAAAAAAAAAAATAGAGATCCACTGAAAAAGAGCTACAGAAAATTTAAGCTTCATTCCTATGGAGTGTCATTCATGTTCTGTCACAGTTCTTTTGTGAGAAGGCTAATTCTCACTTGCTCACCTTGAGTATTCTTGCAGCATCCTTCAAAGGGTTTCCAACTGCCAGAGGTAGGAGACTTGCCTAGATTGACATCCTGTATGATCTTGTACCACTGTTTCTGTGATTTGAGACAACGAGCATGGCTTCACCAAGGGTAAGGCTTGCCTGACCAACCTAGTGGCCTTCTATGATGGAGTGACTACATCAATGGACAAGGGAAGAACTACAGATTTCATCTATGTGGACTTCTGTAAGGACTTTGATACAGTCCTCCACAACATCCTTCTCTCTAAATTGGAGAGATATGGATTTTATGGGTGGACTGTTAGGTGGATAAGAAATTGGCTGCAAGGTGACATCCAGAGAGCAGTGGTCAATGGTTCAATGTCCAGATGGAGATTAGTGACAAGTGGTGTCCCTCAGGGGTCTGTATTGGGACCAGTATGGTTTAATATCTTCATCAATGACATAGTGGGATTGAGTGCACCCTCAGCAAGTCTGGAGGCAACACCAAGCTGAATGGTGTGGTTGACATGCGTGAGGGATGGGATGCCATCCAGAGGGAACTGGACAAGCTCGAGAAGATGGCCCGTGTGAACCTCAAGAGGTTCAACAAGGCCAAGTGCAAGGTCCTGTACCTGGGTCAGGGCAACCCCTGGTATCACTATAGGCTGGGGCATGAAGGGATTGAGAGCGGCCCTGCTGAGAGGAACTTGGGGGTACTGAGATGAAAAGCTGGACATGAGCTGACAATGTGTGCCTGAGCCCAGAAAGCCAACCATATCCTGGGCTGCATCAAAAGAAGCATGCCCAGCAGGTCAAGGGAGGTGATTCTGCCCCTCTATTCCTCTCTTGTGAGACCCCACCTGCAGTACTGCGTCCAGCTCTGGGGCACCCAACATAGGAAAGACATGGAACTGTTGGAACGAGTCCAGAGGAGGGCCACAAAAAGGACCATAGGGATGGAACACCTCTCCTATGAGGACAGCTGGGAGAGTTGGGCTTGTTCATCCTGGGGAAGAGAAGTCTCCAGAGAGACCTTATTGCAGTTTTCCTGTACTTAACAGGTGCTTATAAGAAAGCTGGGGACAAACATTTTAGAAGGGCCTATTGCCATAGGACAAGGAGTAATGTTTTTAAACTAAAAGAGGATAGATTCAGACTAGATATAAGGAAGAACTTTCTACAGTGAAGTTGGTGAACACTGGAACAGGTTGCCCAGAGAGGTGGTAGATGCCCAGTCCTGGGAAATATTCAAGGCCATGTTGGATGGGGCTCTGAGCAACCTGATCTAGCTGAAGATGTCTCTGATCTTTGCAAGGGGAGTTGGACTAGATGATCTTTAAAGGTCCCTTCCAACCCAAACTATTCCATGATTCTATGACATTTTGCTTTGTTTTGAATAAATATATTGCCAAGTCAGCATATGTTGTCATATATTTTTAGAGAAAGAAAAGAATCACCAAAAATTCAGGTATAATTTTGATTTGGTATGGTCAGAGGCTAAGAGAAATATTTTATGTTTCACCTTGTCTTATTACAAAATAAATATATTAATAAAGTAGTTGGAGAAGGGAAAAAAATATTATTTTTTTCAATGAATTGACCAAATGTTCCATTAGAGAATAAAAGAAAAATTCTGAGAAAATCAATGCAAATGAAGGCAAAATAAACAAAAAAATCCCGAGAATCATTCATCTGATGTGATAACAAAAAGCCATACTATTTCAAATGCATCTTCTGCAGTTCTGCAAATTTCCAGTAGACAAAGCATATTTCTTCCAGCAGTACTATCCATCCACTGCTCTGAGTGGAATATTGTTGAGCTTGTGAAGTTGTTTGTCTGATTCTAAACAGTCTATAAAAGATAACAAAATTATGTTTACATCAGGAATGCCAACCAGGCCAATTGAAGTCCTGAAAACTTACTGAGAATCCTTATTAAATGAATCACATGATAAAGTCATTGTTCATCTTAAATTACAGAGAAAAAATGTACATATTTATGCTTTACAGAAATTAACAAACCTTAACCTTAATAGCCCTATGCTCAAAAGAAAAAAAGTTTTCTTTTGAGAATTATAATTTTACAACAGACTAAAGACTGAGATGTATTAAAACAGGAATTTTAAATAATTTAATAGTTTTTGTTAACTATAGTTATAGTTTTTTAGTTATCTGAAATGTAAAAAGTACATGTCCCGTAATGTACGTTAGAGTTGCCAAAACTGGAATGCAATCATGGAGTCATTTTAAAGCTTTAATGTAGGTATTGGATAAAGAGGGGTTTTGAGCAGAAAATATTTACATTCCAACTGCATCATCCTTAAAATAAAAAAAGTTTGTCTCAGGCAATGACATTTTAGATATTAACCAAAGAAAGTTCTATATCACATCCTTGTATGTGTAGCTAAACATACTGGTAAAATGCTACTTTTTGTTTAGTTCATTTGGACAACTGCTACTTTTAATTAGCTGTAAAGGAGCACACAGTCCAAAGTAAAACAGTGGCAAAGCAAATGAAAGTATGTTCATAATGTGCTGTTCTTAAACTAGGGAAGATAAATTATATTACCGTGAATCTATGTCTTATTTTTTTAAAGTTTCATTCATTTGCATATTATCAGACAAAAAGTGTGTGAGTAGGGGGCACAATTTCCTACATTTCAGAAAGATTTAATTAAAAATGTATTAGTTATTAAGGAATGGCTGGCTTGTAATATATCCAATTCTCCTTTTAATATGCCTATTAGCTTCACATGTTTTATTAATAATTTTTTTCAAGTGTATTAAATACAGCTGAAGCACAGTTGTAATGTAAGTCACGACTGCTATTTTTAAGATGGACAAGGAACAAAAATATCTCTTTAAAATTCTCTGATTTTCTTTGAAGTTTGCGTTAGATTTTCTCACAATTCTTATCACACAAAATGTTGTTCTTCCTCACCAGCCTGCCTTGTTGGTAGGTAGCAATAATGGAATAACTGTTGAACACTTTACAAATTGAAATACAGACAATGTAAACTTTAATATGGGTTTGGTTTGGTTTGGTTTGGTTTGGTTTGGTTTGGTTTGGTTTGGCTTGATTGTTTTCACATCCCTTTTCTACTACTTCCTGCACCATGGTGAATCTTAATAAAAAATACTGCATACATCTCCTTACATAAAAGCTTTTCTCTGTGTTTATAATATTTCCTGATTAGAGATGTGTCAAATGCATCCTACTTTATTTTCCTCCCTTAGAACCAGTTTTACTAAGTAATTTAGAACTAGCCTGCTTAATATGGAGATTTCACATTCTTAACACAGTTACACAGAAATGTTAGGGTATTTTAACACAACAGTACATCAGTTTTTACTGTAAAATAGAAATAAACATATTAACATGTATTTGTATGCATAACATAAAGGGTTGACTGGGCCAAGAAAACATGGTTTGTGTTTGTTTTTGAAGTAGACAAAAGACAACTCTTTAAATGTTAGCAATTCCAGATTTTTCTCAATTCACATAGAAACAAAGCATTCTAAATTTGCAAGCCAAGGAAAAACTTATTAAATGCAGAATTCTGTAAATACAGTATATGAAAGCATTAACTTCAGCTGTGACACTGATGGTTGATACAAGTGCAAGCAGGAAAATAATCATCACTTCAGCAGAACTCTGACTGGGAACCTAACCCATGTTTTTAGACAACTCTTGAACAACCCATATATGTGTGCCCCATAGTTATTGGGAACTACTGCATTTTGTATGTAGGAAGTGATAAAGTCAACTTCAGCTTATCTAAAGTTAACTAATGGGGTGCCATAATGAAGTCCCTTAAGTCAGTCATACAAGGAAAATATAGAACTACAATTACCAATTATTTGGATTTTTGGATTTTGTGACCCATAAGGATGGCTTACCCATGTGTTTAGTTCCATTTGTGACTTAAGTCACAAGTTAAGCACAGGTTAAGAATATACTTTTTAGGATTCAGAATTTAAATACTTTCTTTTCTAAACAATATCAAGGCACTGAAATTCTCTTTTCTTTAAAAGTCATCAGCAGCAGGAATATCTGGCCCAAACTGGCACCCTGGTACATTGTTATTATTTTTGTTGTCTGTGGTGTTCTCGTTACATTTGTTCACGGCACTTCTTTTAATCACTTCATGGAAGATCTCAGGAGTGCAAAGCTCTATCATTAAAGGATTTACAATTTTAGCACCTGATGCTGTCTTGCACCATTAAAGCTCTTCTCCGAGGAGCCACAAAAATACTTTGCAACTCTCAAACAAGCTTTGCATTATACCCACAAAAGGGTACTATTCTTAATTTATCGATGGAGAGCTGAAGGTACTGAGAGGTTAAATGACATCCTATGAAAGCCAAAGACAGCAGTGTTGGATGCTGCCCACCCCTGGTGGTTCAGCAACCCACACCCCCACCCCCACGGATCGGTCACCCAATTTGTGCCGCCTGCTTCCTGGCTACTTCCGCAAAATGATCCTGGTGAGTCTAATGACTTTTTAATACATTGCTAACGTTACCTTTTTCTATAATTTGATAGAATGAGGTCAGGGAGCGAGGACGTTGGCAGATCACTCCCCCCGGGGGAGGGCAATGAGAAGTAGCTGTAGGGACAGAGGACAGTAGTGTTACTCAGCACCGGTCAGGAATAGAGTGTGCCCACACTGAATCCAAGAAACTTTGCCTACTCCTACTGTAGTCTGCTACTTGTGTGAAATCTGTGTTGCTAATGTTGGATTGTTACTGCTACCGTAACTTTCCAGGTAGTCCTTCATGGTGACTGCAGAGGAAGGGGATAAGTACGTGTATGTGTACATATATATATATATTAAAAATAATATATATAAAACTGGTATCTTAATGTTATTTTTTTTTTAAAAGAAAACCCAAACCTAAATTCTACTTCCACTGTCCTCTTTTTTTTTTCCCCAAAAAAATCTTAAAGTTTGCAAGTGTAATGAGCTATAATTGGTAGTAAATTCTGTGTTTTGGTTTTACAAAACTGCTTAGGTAAAAACATCTAGTCATCTGAACAACTAAGTAAAATACTTTTCCACTAACTGATTCTTGAGTGAGTTTTTAAAAAGCAGACTCAGTTTGACAGCTGTGAAAACTGCAGTCATGTAAGTCTGCATAATTCAAGACCCACACATTTGCAAAAATTCCTAGTGACAGGCAATAAAACTAGAAGCTATATTTCTGAAGTAATTGAAAACTTTATAGAATACAGAGAATGCATTTTAATTTGTTACATGTTGGAAAGTCTAATGATATACTACAGTACTTGGAAAGCAGTAATTACAGGAATAGTATGGGTTTTTTTTATTTTGTGGTCTTTTCTGAGCTAAGAGAAGCTGCCCAGACCATTGGAAAAGCTGTGCATGTTCTGTCCTTGGAGACTGAATTAGCTCTAACTTCTGAGTTCGAATAGCAACTTCCATACAACTTCCCAGACCTTCTTCCAACCTAAGTTGTTCTATAAATATTCACTTGTTATGACAATGTTAGCTGCAAGCCCACGCAGGGAGATTGAAGTTTACAAATAAATACATCCCTATGCAAGTCTATATGTACTTTTCTTCATGTCCATTTCCCTTTTGCAATTTTTAGGACAGCGCTCAAACCAAGATGAGTACATTGACTAGTTAGGTCAGAAACTTCCTCTAGAGATTAAGCAGCCTTCACTGAGTAATGGAGCTGATCTGTAGAGATTGCTTCTATCCCTGTTCTGTCAAGTACCAGACTACTCAATGTTTTTCTATCACTTATGACAGATTTCTTTCTCTGACATTTCAGGATCCTCAAATATCTGTAGGATGCTGTGGGAGCTGTGTTTTTATCATTGGAAATCACGTTTTGTGTAGCTGATGAATTTTAAGCTCCATGTATTAAAATGTAGAGTACTTTTCACAAATTAATGAGCAGTATCTTTAATAATATAATTAATGATATCTTAGCATGGCAAAACATTAATTTGAATACCAAACAATGAAACAATAGCTGTCTTTTTGCTGCCAGGAGCCACCATTGGAAGAAAACTGTCAGACTATCTTACTTTATGTCACGTGTCAGAGTTCTTAATTGTCACATTCACTGTCCAGCGTAGGGCAACTAAGATGATTAAGGGAGTGGAGCATCTCCCTTATGAGAAAAGACTGAGGGAATTGGGTCTCTTTAGTTTGGAGAAGAGGAGACTGAGGGGTGATCTTATTAGCGTTTATAAATATATAAAGGGGGAATGTCATGAGGATGGAGCCAGGCTCTTCTCAGTAGCAACCAATGATAGGACAAGGGGTAATGCATTCAAGCTGGAACACAAGAGGTTCCACTTAAATTTGAGAAGAAACTTCTTCTCAGTGAGGGTGACAGAGCACTGGAACAGGCTGCCCAGGGAGGTTGTGGAGTCTCCTTCTCTGGAGACATTCAAAACTCGCCTGGACGCCTTCCTGTGCAACCTCATCTAGGTGTTCCTGCTCCGACAGGGGGATTGGACTAGATGATCTTTTGAGGTCCTTTCCAATCCCTAGCATACTGTGATACTGTGATACTGTGACAGAGAAAACACATTCCTTCATGAAATAAAATTCTGGGTTGCTACACAGCCCTTCAGACAACCTGGTAATATAGCATTGACTGGACTATGCAGTTGTGATTTTTATTTTTTTTTTTTTTAGAAATTTCATTATAGGTATTACGTACTCTTTTAGGGAATTCCTAGAGATTTTTTTTTCTTGTCTTGTTTCTACTGTCCTACCAAATCCTAAACACTGAAGTACCTCTTAACTACCAAACAACTTCACAGTGCAAGGTAGTTGTATGATGTGTTCTTCCCCAAAGAAAAGTCTAGAGATAAACACTGAAGAAAAACTGTTAGTAGTACTACATAGACGACTGAACTATGATGAAATTGTTTTAGGGAGATGAAAGGAAGTAAATAATTGACCTGGTGTTAGCAATTTTCAGTGATGTGAATACACAGTTTAAAAGAAGAACTGAAGTTATTAATTAACTTTCTATAGGGTTTAAGAACAAATTTTGCATTTTAATAACTGGAAAATTTCTGACCAATTTTTATTTCTGGAAGGAAATTCTCATTCATTAAAAAAAAAAAAAAAAAAAACAAAAACAAATCCACATTTGTTGGAGCATCTCACTTTTCCTAGAAATTTGGATCACTGAATTTTCAGTACATACATTTAAATGTGAAGCTTGACCTAATATTATTTCCTTCAGCTGTCTATTCTTTCTCTTCTCTCCTAAAGAAAAAAAAAAAGCTATCTCTGTTGTAACCAGGTCTATCAAAAACATTGAGAAAATAGTCTAAAACAAACTGACTTAGAGAGACCTTATGGCTCATAAAATATATCTTTAATTCATGAAGATTATGGATAGTTTTAAATTAAACCAATATATCTTTCCAACAATTTGTCACTTTATTGGGTCCCTCTAAAGTTCCTTAATGTCTTCTCAAGCATCAGCTCTTCCGAACAATTTTGCGTGATTTGACAAATTTTGCTTCTTTATAGTTTGGCTTGTGGAATAATTACTAAAATTATCAATAATACAGCATTGTTCACACATTAAGGTAAGGTATAAAATCAAAAGGTTTCTAGGGTAGAATACAGCCACAGCTGGTATGCAAAGAATCTGCTACATCTGCAATTCCCTGTACAATATTACTTGCAAAGCAACATGGGGAGTGGAGTGGGGTGGAGATTCCATGGCCAAGCCCTCTGATAATCCAGAAAATATGGGAACGAGATGGTACTATGGAACTGATAAACTGCATACTTACTACCCTGAGCCAAAAGTTTGTCAAATTTTCACGAAATGCTGTCCTTTTTGTGAACTTTGCTCATTATAATGTCATTATAATACCAAAACACATCTCCATCCCAAAGGCTACCCACCTCCAATGTGCAACCATTCATCCTTGAGTCTGTGCCCTGAATTTTTCATAAACTATACCTTTAAGTGAGAGACGAGAGAATTTTACACCAATTATAATAAAGGTATTTATGACTAGAGTCACTCAAACTCCGCCTTGAGGGTAAAAAATAGTATAAAAATAGCACAGGAAAGGGGGAATATTAGGGAAGACACCATTGTGAACAAGTCAAGGGGGAACTCCATCACAGACTGCCTTGACCTCTGGGATCAGCCGACAGGCTGAGCCTCCCTTCCCTCCCATAAGGACACTTGTGGGTAAGATTCGAACACTTGGCTGTACCAAGTGCTTCCCCAGGACACTTAGAAATCTCTATAGAGTTGTTTTATAACTTAGCACATTTGTAACCAAGCTATATTACTGACATCTTTAGTATTTGCACGTGCTCTGCAGACAGTCACTATCACCGGCAATCCAAAAGAACTTGTGTATCTGTTGCTTCAATAAACTGCAAAGTTTAAGTAGCTAGTCGTTTCAGTTTCTCGTTGAATGCGACCAAAGAGTGGCCGTGCTAGTTCATGAGCATGACTGGGCTGAAGGTGCAGTCCGCTATTAGTGTATCCATAATCGTAACAGTTTAATATATTAAACGTGCTTGAACTGATAGTGGTGAATTGGGCATCACTCCAAATTTAAACCTAGCCGCACCTAGCCTCCCACCTCGGTGAGGAGTGTTAGATCCCAAGGGGGTTTATTTTAGGCCAAAACTACTTTGCCCCTTAACGCCACGTGGCTGCAGTTGCAGATCGCTGCAATAAACACAGAGCATTTTGGTAGTGTGAGTCAAGCAAGGGTCCAAAGCTGTGGCACTTTCTCAGGGTGAGTGCCGCAGCGCATAGGATAATTTCCTTGGCAAACCCAACATTACCTTGTGAAGAAGAAACATTTCTCATCATCAGCAGGCTCCCCTGTTAATTGAAGTGCCCGTTTTGACATATTTTATCACAGATTTAATGGGCCAGAGAATCTTGCCCTACATCTGGTGTATCCTTTTCCCTCCCTGTTTTTGTAAGTCTGCTATGGGGAAAAGAGTAATCAAGAATGTCTGGTGAGACAGAACTGACCTAATGAACATATGTCTGAGTTAATGAACATTTCCATGGACTCTGTCAGTGAGATTCCTGAGGCAAATGTAGGCACTGAGTGGCTGTCATTTTCTAAGCTGCAAACTTGTTCAGCTAGCTTGCTTCAGCAGTAAGTCACTTCAGTCAGTGTGGCTATTAATAACTGTATTTAAAGGAGCTCTAATTTTGCTAGGGGTTCAAGCTTTTGTTAGGGGCAGAATGCTGCACTGATTGATTACTTAGATCCGTAACTACATGCTGCTGAGAGTAGGTGGTCTGTCTTCTTTCATATTTCATTTATTTCCTTAAATCTGCTGAAGTCATGCAGCTGAAAGGACAGAAGTTGGGAGAATATATGTATCTTGGGGTGTTATGTTAGGAACAGATTTGCCCGTATTGAGGGACTGTCTGTCTGCTTTCTTCTCTTGTCTGGGTCAGCTCTTATTTCCACGCTAGCTCTGGTTATGCAACCTCATGAAATATCTACCCACTTGCTCCCTTGAATAACATCACAAGGTTTTATTTTTGTGTTTGAACACGGGGGAGGGTGCGAGGGTCCACCAAGTTGTCAGAAAGCATATGTCTATTCTGGTAGTATTCTGGGGTATTTTTGCAACGTGATATGCCAGCTTTGCTATCCTTTATGTAAGCAAAAGAACAGTTTACCTCACTAAGGTAGTCACAGTGGTATATGGCTATTTTAATTAAACTGTAAGTTACTTTAATTAAGCTCTATGGCTTTCTCATGACAGCAGGCTTCAATCATTGTTTGGGATTGTATGAACACAGCCAGCCTGAAACTGCACACATAGAGTATTCACAAATCCCCAGAGAATGAAGAGTCAACTCCACCATCCTCTCCTTTCTTGCTCAGATAATGGCATGTTTTTTCACAACAGCAGGCTTTTTTGGTTTTGTTTTTTCCTTTTAACTAAACTACAAAAGATGAGCTACAATTTTTCCATCAACAAAAAAACAATAAATCATTTTACCAGCCAACTAATGTAATGTGACTGATTGACTGAGTGGTAAAAAGGCAATTGTGATTCAGTGGAGATAAATGTAGAATGATGCACTCAGGGGGAAAAAAGTCCTAATTTTACATAAAACATGAATGGCTATAAGCTGCCTGTTCCTACCCAGTGATGGGGTTATAACTGATAGTTCTGTCAAAATGACAGCTTAGTGCTCTGTAGCAATCCAAGAAGCAAAAAGTGTTAGGATTTTTTAGGAAAGGAAGAGAGAACAAATCTGAACACATCTTTACTTCTTTGTACAATTTGACAGTGCAGCCAATCCTTCAACACTATGTGAAGCTCTGGTCACAACAGGAGTGTCTAGAGAGGGATGCTGTGGCTTCCTCAAAAGGGATATAGAGCAGTTGTGAAAGTACAGAAACAAGCAACATGAAGATCTTCCGTAGAAGAAATAACCTAACTGAAGATTCTTCCTTACAGAAAAGAGATGCTCAGAGGGTTTCATGGTTTCATCTGGGATGGAGTGGGCATTCTTGCTGGCAGCTGGTATAGTGCTGTGTTTTGGATTAGGGATGAGAACAGTGTTGACAGGATACTGGTGGTTTTAGTTGCTGCTAAGCAGTCAAGGCCTTTTCTGCTACTCACTCCACCCCACTAACAAGTAGACTGGGAGTGAACAAAAAGTTGTTAGCAGACACAGCCGGGACAGCTGAACCCGGCTGGCCAAAGGGATATTCCATACTATATGACATCAAGCTCTGCATATAAAGCTCGGGGAAGAAGAAGAGAAGGGCGGACTTTTGGAGTTACTTCCCAAGTAACCCTTATGCGTGATGGAGCCCTGCTTTCCTGGAGATGGCTTTACACCTGCTTATTGATGGAAAGTAGTGAATTAATTCCTTGCTTTGCTTTGCTTGCGTGCACAGATTTTGCTTTACTTATTAAACTGTGGTGGTCTCAACCCACAAGTTTTCTCACTTTCACTCCTCTGATTCTCTCCCCCATCCTGCTCTGGGGGGAGTGAGTGAGCAGCTGCATAGTGCATGCTTGCTGGCTGGGGTTAAACCACGACAGAGGGTTAAGATACAGATCTATAAAACTGTAGGCATAGAGAAGGGAAATACGTAATGATTGTTCATCCATTTTCCTGTCACATAAGTTAGAGGTATCTTTTTAAACTAGTAGTTGTCATAGTTCATATAGATTCAAAGAGCAACAGGACAAATATATGAAAGAAAAAAACAGCCAAGCCTAAAAAAAGTACGAAATCACTCTATCTAGCCCTGGAAGTCCAGAAGCTGCATTTTTGTTGTCAGATATCCTGGGGAACTACGCTCCTGATTTATCCCTTTCTCTGGGCATCTGCTCCTGTCCACTGTCAGAAACAGATTACTGGGCTACATGTACATTTGTTCTGACCTGAGGTTAAGATTGCTTCAATGAAAATGAAAGGGATGTACATATTTTCTGTAAAATATCTAGTCCAATTTATAAGCTTTTACATCTATTTTCTCTTTCTTCTGTTTAAGGAGATCTCACTCAATGAATTGCAATGATTGATATGAATAACATATAATAAGATCTCTCAAATCAATCTAAAGATAGACGCATTTTTCTTGTAAATATTAGAGGCTGCATTCCTTCTGTCCCATATAGTTCTCCTGGTTGAACCTTTGAAAGAAAATTCCCTGGCAAGCCACAGCTTCCATTGTTCAGCTCCGTACCCAAGAGCACCCCCACATAGATCTGTTGCAGTTTCAGGCTGTTTGCACAAGGGATTTTATGTAAACCCTATTTTCTCCTCACAAACCCTCACAGGATGCTTAGTAATCACTCCTCCTCCTAACATATTTAGCATGTTATGTCAGAAACTAGACAGAATACTCACTCTTTTCATTGACTGGATTGATCCAGTTGACATACCAGTACCGAGGCACCAGAGAGGAAAGTGGTCAAAGGCACCAAGTGAGCACAGCTGAGTACTCATGGAGAACTGTTCATGAGTGACCTATATTTGCTATTTCTCTTTCTAAAGAAAAAGGCAGAATTTGCCGTTCTGTACCCATGTCAGACCAAACTCCTTGGGTGACTGAAAAGGATAATCATGATATTTTCACATAAGTTGACTAAAAGTACTTCAGTTAATTTTTACTGAAGAAGACACAAAGGAAACAAACCTCCATTTGCTTTCCTTTGTTTCTATGCTATAGAGGTGATTCCTGAACATCAGTTAGCACGGAGAAAATCTCTCAGAGGATTTTCGATTAAGCACAGAGGAAGGTCACAGGTAAAGTCAATTTATTGCAATGTACATTTAGCTCAGTGTGTTGTCTTTGCACAGACTACCAGCGAGCTTGTAAGCTTCAGGTAGTAAGAGCAAAAAAAGAAATTTATAGTTACGTTTATGCTGACTGTAGCTCTTGCCATTGCTCTGCCTCTTTGGAGGTCTGGAAATGTGATTTATTTTCTGTCTGGTGTCAATACTGATCATAGCAGGCAAGCATCTCCTTCACAAAAGCCACCCCTCAGCTGGCACTAATCACTCTCCTCATTGGCAAAGTCAGCACAAAGGCCAAGGACTGAGTGGAAATGAAACTCCAACCTCTGTCTGGTCACTCCTGGTCAGGGCTGAGGTATATGGAACGATTATTACCTCAGCTGCCTGGTACTTGTTCTGTGGATAAATTGAGAATTTCAATCTTCCGGGCTGTCAATCCAAAAAACTTTATGGGCAGTATATCCTTTAAAAAATAAAAGGTAGAAAGAAAGAAAAGAGAGAAGAAGAAAGAAAATATATTTATTGACTGTGCTTCTAGTAGCAGTAAAACCGATCTAGCTGTACATCTCTGTCATGATCTGTTTGCTTTTAGCTATAAATGATAGAGTAGTAGAAATATATGCAACGAAATATTGTAAACTGTTGCAATTTCAGCTTTGCATCTTCAACTGCTATGTAATTATCTCCCAGTGTACCTGCCTTTGAAGCTCAGTCTGTATACTTCTTGTTAAAGAAAGGTGTTTTCACCCACATTCAGAATAGCTGGGAAAATAAGCACACATGCAAAAATAGTATGTACACATATCTGAAATATGGTATTGTTTCTCTCCGGCAGTCTTTAAGGTTTATCATAGAAGTAATTATATTGCTTAGCTTTATTACACCATTCCTTTTAATGTATATATGAGCTCAACGTAAAATTACCACAAGAGAAAAAGGTAAGAGTTTGTATGCACATGCACAGTTTAACCCTGTCTGACAAAAAAAAAAAAAAAGTCAAAGTACCTAATTATTCTTTTTCACACATTGTGAGAATGTAAAATGCAGCACTGTGTGGTTCTCAAGTGCAGACTTAACTGGTATAAAGTTGCAAATCCTGTTTCAAAATAAAATGAAAACAGGCCAGTCAATTCAATGCTGAGAAAAATGTCATGGAAGAGGAAACCACCTTTGTGTTCTCTGTAGGCTTTCCAAATTTAAACACTTTTTTTATGATATTAAAAACTACATGGAAAAAAATTTCAGGTTAAGAAGCAGTTATTGGAACGTTGTGAAAATAACCCAATCTGAGGAAGTAAAATTAGATTCCTATTTGGAACGCTGAACTGGCCACTAGCAAAGTACCTAAATCAAGAGTTCATGAAGAAGAAAAGTCAAACTAATGTTGATGGCAGTACTTAGGCCTAGTAGCACAGAGCCTTCTGCAGAAATAGACCTAGTAACAGTAAAATTATGAAAAGAAATTAAGAGCTTCCATCAAACAAAAAAAAAAAACATTTGAGGAGAAACAAAGGATAATTAAAGATTTAAAACAAAATAATTTTTTAAAGTTTTTTAACAAGCTTATATATTTACTGTAATCAGTGTGCCTAACAGGCAGTTTCTATTATCTCACAGAGCTACATACTGCTAATTATATTAACAAACCTGTGTTTTTATAAGAAGTCACAAGGAATTCAGATCAAACATCATTTTGAAGGATATGTTCTATTCGACACCATCTTTTGTTGACATTATAGAAAGTATTCTTACCATCAGGTGAAGTTCAGCAGTAATAAAGAATAAGTTTATATTTGAGACCATTCTGTATGCTTCAGTTTTTGTCTCCCTGAAGCCTCATTTATGTTCAGATTTCCAGGCAGATGGCACGGCAATTCATACCAATTTTTTATTGAATAAATCTTAGCTGCCACATGGTATAGGTACCTCTGTGTTACCAGCCATCATCTGGATATTTTCATCTGGTAGAAGACATAAAATGTTTTCCTTTTTCTATTGCACATTTCATGACCCATGAACAAATAATTTCTTGACTGTATTAAAATCACCAATATTCTTGCCATTCAATGATTAGAATTTAAGTCAAATTGGACACAGAAACAAAAAATGAATACAAGAGTTTTGCCAGAGTCAAAATGGATTGCTATGTAGATAACAAAAATACACAAAATTAGAGCAGTTATTGGAAATATATGCAATCTTCTACTCTAAGGTTTAAAATGTCTTTTAAATAATAAAAATTAGAAGAATAGTCTGCTACTTTTTCTCAAGAAAGCCATAATGGAATAATCAAGCCTCAAATCTAATTCAATGTGGCTATTCTAGTTAAAATATTTCTTATTCTCTTGTCTTTAAGAAATCCAATTTGCACATCCACTTCACTCTTCTGTAAAAAGGCTAATAAATTATCTGTTTAAAAACAAAATGTCAAGACAATGAATTTTTTTTTGTTGTTGTTATTTTCATAATAATTGTCTTTGTTGAAAAAACAATGAAGGAATCCTTCTTAGAGTCTGGATTGGGGTATTGTTGGTTTAATATTTCTCCACTGTATGTCAACAAGGTTTGGTGCAGTTTCCTTCCTGCTACTCTCCATTGCAGCCCATGTCTTCACTTCTCAAGACTCCTGCTGTCATACTCCTGCTGTCATACTAGGCCTGTCTTTCTCTGGGCTACATCAGCATGTTAGAGTCATAGAACCACAGTAACACTAAAGATGGACGTTATATTGGAAGGGACTTTTTGAGATCTAGTCCAACTCCCTGCTCAAGCAGGATCACCTAGAGCAGGTTGTCCAGGATGGTGTCCAGTCAGGCTTTGAGTATCTCCAAGGATGAAGACTCTACAACCTCTCTGTGCAACATAACAATGTTTTACCATCCTCACAGTAAACTAGTGTTTTCTGGAGTTCAGATGGAATTTCTGGTGTTTTAATTTCTGCCCATTGCCTCTTGTCCTGCCACCAGGCACTATTGAGAAAAACCCGTCTCCTGTTTTTCATACGTTCCTATAAGATATTTCTATACATTGATAAGATCCCCCTGAGTCTCCTCTGCTCAAAGCCAAACAGACCCAGCTCTCTCAGCTTGTCCTCATATTATAGATTGTCTAGTCCCTTATCATCTTTGTGGCCCTGCTCTGGACTTATTAGAGTAAGCGCATATCATTCTTGTAGAGGACAACACAGAACTGGACTCAGCACTCCAGACATGGCCTCAGCAGTACTGAGCAGAGGGAAGGGTCACTTCACTTGACCTGCTGGCAATGTTCTACCTAATGCATGCCAGGACGCTGTTTGCCATTTTTTGCCACAAGGGCACATTGCTGGCTTTCACCTTGTCCACCAGGATCCCCAGGTCCTTCTCGGCCAAACTGTTTTCCAGCTGACTAACACCCAGCATATACTAATACATGGGGTTATTTTTCCCCAGGGAAAGGACTTTGCATTTCTTTGTGTTGAACTGTGTGAGGTTCCTCTCAGCCCATTTCTCCAGCCTGCCCAGGTTCCTCTGAATGGCAGCACAACCCTTTGGTGCATCAGCCACTTCTCCCAGTTTTGTATCATCTGCGAACCTGCTGAGGATGCACTCTGTCCCAGTGTCCAGGTCAGTAATGAAGACAGTATTAATTAATTAATTAAGATAGTTGACCCCTGGAGTATACCGCTAGTACCTGGCTTCCAGCTGGACCTTGTGTCACTTATCACAGCCCTCTAGACCTGGCTGTTCAGCCAGTTTTTCATCCACTTCATTGTCCATTTATCTAACCCACACTTTGTTCGATTATCTACAAGGATTTTAGGGGAGATACCATCAAATGTTTTCTAAAGTAGAGGTAAAAATTATCACCACTCGTCCACCAAGCTAGTCACCTCATCGTAGAAGGTTATCAGTTTAGTCAGACATAATTTCCCTTTGATAAAGCCATGCTGACTATTACCAGTCATCTTCCTGTCATTCATTTGCTTAGAAGTTCCTTCCAGGAGTATTTTCTCCATCACTTTCCCAGGGCAGTGATGTGAGGTGGGGCTGACTATCATTTAGTTCCCCAGACAACTCAGCTGCAGGTCACTTAAGCATGTTTATAGTCCTCCTCAACAATCTTCCATTTCTTTCCAACAACTTACTTTGTAATATTTGTTTAACATTGAAGAAGCAGTATCTTTATTGCCCCAGGGGAAGAAGAAACCTTTTTTGAGAAGAACAGCAGACGAAAATTGTCATGATTAGATCACACAGTTCAGTGCTCAAAGAACAGCAGGTCAATTCTCTAAATTTTTTAGTTAAATATTCCTTCCTATACTTTGTTTATCAAGTGGTGAAGCATAGCACTTACCTGAAACCTTCAGCTGGTGTAAATTAAGGTAGCTACACTGAAAACAGTGACTCAATTACTTCAATAAAGCTATATTGTTAAACTTGAGGATTTACTAAAACATGTTACTCTTTTAAGTCTTGCATAATAACTGAAAAGAAAAGCATAATCCTCTCAAGATGTTTTGAGATTACTGATGCCACCTGACCAAATAGTAAAGCTCTTTTCAAACTTGGAATACATCATTTCATTGTACTTCAGCAGCCTGACATTGCACAAAAAAAAAAAAAATCTTTAATGAAAATAACACAAAATAATTAAGAGAAATTTTGAATTTTAATTTTAAAATTTACTGTAGAAATAGCAGTTCAATGTGTATTGTGTGATATAATGCATTTTTGCTGTCATGGGAAATGATGTAGGAACATTATAAATTCCCATTTCTATTTTTAATTTTCTTGTTAAAATTATTTGGTATAGACTGATGATTTGGCATAAGTTGAAATGTCCTATCATTTTTTAGACTGAAAGGAATTTTGTAGACCAAGTAATTTGAGTTGTAATGACTGTTGTGAACAAGGAGAAACGCAATCACTATTTATATATTATAAGTTATTATTTTCAACATTTCTGAGAAAGACAAAGATTAATCCAGGATAACAGAAGAAACAAACCCAAGGAAAATGAATTCTTTTTATCCTGTGATATATTATTGATTCTAATATATATATATTTATATATTATTATATATATATTACATTTAATTTTTAATCTGTATAAATATTGAATCAGAATAGAAACAGTTTAAACTCTTGTCCCATGTCATGTTATTGGATGACAACAAATTATTTCAGATCGTATTCTAAAGGGTTTTAAAGCACTGCAAGACAGTTCAGCACCAGTTTGTCATCTAGGAAAAGGAAAAACAAATTTCAGGTTGGCAACAGATTAACTGACTTGTACATCCGTGGCTAATACTTCCATACTTTTCTATCAGCTAATATTACTGTGAGTTTCCATGGAAGACTGTCCTTAACAATGCAAGAACTCAGAAGGAAGCAGATGAATCTAGGAATTTTGGTAACACAAGTGTGAAGTGGTATCCATAGGACATTGCCTCACCAGAGTATTGGCAGAATAGCAATAAATTCCACAGTCAAAAAATCAATTAAGCCATTTGTGATGAGAACCTGGGACAGCTTATGTTTATGCAAAATGAAATATAGGTGCTATATTTAATGACACACTAATAACCCTCTTGGGTTTTGGTTTTTTTTTATGATTTAGTAAATGACTTCAGAATATCAGGGAACACTTTTGAACAAGACATGGAGAGTGGTTAAAACAGCTATAAAAGTACCTATTTATTTATTTGTTTATTCATTTATTTTTGAAAAAAGAAAAGCTTGTCAAGAAATATTTTTCCTTTTGATTAACAGTCTTTCTGGAATTTGTTAAAAAATGTCTAATAAGTGTTTTATTCAAGTAGTTCTATTCTTGTTGAGCATTAAAGAACTTTATTTCTAGAATTAGTACAAAAGATAAAAGAAATTAAACTTAAGATTGGTGGTTGGCCGCCAGAAGGTCTAGTCTATTCCTCTGCTGTATTGTAAAGGTTCTCTTTCCTTTACTTCCTTTTAAAAAAATCTTGAATATGCACTTTGTAGCTGCAAAAACTTCTGGTATTTTTAACATGATAATGAAATCAATTTTGCAACAGTCAGCTCAAGACCACCTTAATGAAATACAGTTTGGGGGTTTTTTCTCCAAAAACTAATCTACAATTATTTTACTTATAATTCTTTCATTTAAAGTAAATAGTGAGATATTTTTGTCATGCCAGTTTCAAAATAATAGCAAAAGCTTTTTCTCAATTCTGTTAGGATAATTATACTAATAAATGTTCCTAACTGCAAGCTGAAATAACTTCTTCATACATCTATAAAAGCCATTAAGAACATGCTCGATCACATGCTGTAATTTTCACTTGGAACCAGCTTGGTTCTAAAAGCAATTATAGACTTATTTCATTTATTATATATGAGTAAGTCCATTTGCAAACAATTTGATTCTGAATGCACTTATACATTTATTTCACAGAATCACGGAATCACAGATTCTGAATTCATGATCACGGATTCTGAATTCATGATTCTGAATGCACTTATACATTTATTTCATTAGAGGATTTACTTGAATATAAAGCCAGGAAGAGAGTAAGTGGATAACACTAAAATTTTAAATTCTATTCTTAAGTCTGTGAGACAAAATGCAGTAATAACCTAGTGTACTAGAGTAAATGCATATTTTGTCCAGTGGATTCACTAAGACAAGGCACAGGACACATACAGAGAGACTTATAGAGCTATACATTAACCCTCTGCAGAATATTGCATGGATTTTGTTATATATTGTACAACATTACTGAGGGTTTAAAATTGCTAGAGATGGCATTAAAATGTAAAATTCAGTTCTGCACCTATGAATCTGACTTCACCCATGTGTTGAATGTTCAAGTAGTTGTACTTTAATGAGGTTTTTTTCTCTCAGTTTTAACTTAATCAGAACATTAAATGTCTCTACATTTACAAAGAAAAAAAAATCATAGTCTGGATTCTTCCTTAATTTATGGCTTTTTGCTATGTTACCTGAGTCCTTCAATAGTGTATAGAAGAAAACACACAGCAGTAGTAAGGCACAGTGAGATGATTTAGGAATACAATTTGAACTCGTGTCTGAATTATTTTGGTTTTACGAGTTTAATTCTGGCTTCTATAGCCTTTGCAAATACTTTTGGGGTAGCTGCACTTCATGAATTTGTCAGATTCTGATTTCAATTACAGTGCTATCACATTGGCATAATTTCCCAGATGCTAGAGGAGTTATTTCTGATTTACATTGGTATTACTTTAGTAAGAATTAGTGTAACAGCTATTCTGGAAGTGTATTCTAAAATGCCTCATGCCTGTCAGACAATTATGTCTTTGAAGGCTTATATTTTTGACATTATAGGCACTAAAACATGTATTTACAGATATATTTTATATATAAGTTTATTTCTTTAATTCTTAAATTATAGAATCTTGTTCAGGCACTTGCAGATTATTGACTGTTGCTATTCCTTTTTCTTTTGTTCCCACAGAATTATAGAATGAATTCTAACAATAAATGTTTATCATGGTAAAAGGGAACCTACTGCAGGCTTTTCATTAAAATTATTTGCCATGAGAGAGATGGTAGTAGAAAATAATGTGATGACAGACAATTCTTTAGTCATAAGAGGAGGACTCCATTACCTTCTAGATGTTATCTGTCATTACACCAATGATTAAAAACATTTCTTCAGAATGCATAATATATTTAACTACTTTTTGGGGGATTTATTTTAAAAACACATCCTGAATAGAGATATGCAAATGTCACTGGAACCAGAAAAAGCAAGGACAGAGACTTTGTGGTGTGCACTACAGCTGAAAACCAGTTTGTGAAACATGGTGACCTCACACAGAAGACACAACTGTTGCTCTGAGATAGTAATCCATGCACAAGACAGAAAATGGGAAAAAGTCTTCTATAGCCTAAACTTTTAGCATCTTCAATGTACCAAAATTGCCTCTGAAAATTAGGTGATACCTTGATTTTGTACAAAACTCTCTGGAATTCACATATATAGAAAAACATTGTAAGATTTCGGTGTTAAGATTCCCCAAGTAACCAGACAGTCTCATCAAGCATGATTAAGTCCTTTATTAAAGTACTTATGAATTGACCATCATTCCATGGGCATTCTTCAGAAAGAATTGTTTATATTTTTCTCAAGTTACTTCATTTTTTTTTTTTTCTGAAACCTATGGTACGACAGATGGCAATTAATTAAAGGTTCATGGGAAGTTATAACCAGTGACTGCACTTTTAAGTGACAAAAGAAATTTAGTAGGATACAATCTGACCCTGCAACTGGGATCCCAGTTTTCATACAGGACTCCCTGGCCTAAACAGTGCTTCTAACAGGCATCTTTTTTCCATGTCCCTTTTCTGCAATTTATTTGCTTTCACATAGCCAGCTAAAGACTATGGCCTCTCTAGGTTCAGAACATTTTAGAGCTTTTCCAAAAAATGCACACAAGCAGTTGAGGCCTTCTGTGTCTCCATTTTCACGAGCATCTATGTATAGGAAGAGCTCAGTTTCCATCTTATCATTTGTCCTGACATCTTTCTTTGTAATAATTCCTGGCAGTTTGACAGCACTGGCAGGCCAGTGCTTGGCAGCATTGGTTTTCATTTCCAGTCCCTTGAAAGAGATTGAAATGTAAGTGGCACATGTCCAATCATGTAGTCTTTAAGGGTTATTTAAATGAGCCCTTTGAGGTACAAAGGTATTTGTAATGACTACATATTCATGTGGACAAAGATGTAATCAGGGTCCTAAAAATACAATCTGCTTATCTATCTGAATCAAAAGGGCTAACCATGGAGAATTTTTATTTTTTTTTTACTATGGTAGACTGCGTAATATTCAGAAATATTAGTTTCCTGAAGAAAAATAAGTTTGTAAAAAGCTATTGCTTGTTTTTATTCAAAACTGTGTAAGTTCACAAACATTTACCTTCTCCTTCTTGATTCCACCTACAAACAAGAAAAAAGTGATTCTTGGGAGTACTTGCAGAAGATGACTGGCTTATCAAACTTCTTCTCCAAGCAAAAAGTAAAGATCTTTGCATCATCATCATCATCATAAAAAAAAAAAAAAAACAAAACACACCAATACCCAAAGCAAAACAGAAAAAAGGCAATATTCAAGACTAATAAACATAGAAAGCTTTATGAAAGCGTATATCGTTTAAATTTAAAGGATGGTTTTATCCAGAAATGCACTCAAACTGCTTAAAGGTCCTATTTTCACCATCTATTGCATTATTCATCAAATAATTAGAGCATAACTTCATTGTGTACACCTATCAAACAATGTAAATTCTTCTTTTCTTTCAACTTTACTAAAGCTTTTTTGTTAAAATACCTGGTGCTGAGAGTTTTTGGCATGAGCAGGCATTTTTTATAAATCTATCTGTATCAAATTAATCTCAAGACACAAAATTTAACAGATTAAATTGTAATATGGATGCACTTGAAACATTTCTTTTATATGTCAAAAACATGCTCTAATTCCAGTTAAAGGCAAGGAAAACCTATTGTTTAACATTTAAGAGCCATACTAGACTCTAAAACTCATCAGTACAGCTATAATGACCATACAAATCACACAGTACGCACCTAAGACAAAGTATTAGTACAGTAGTATTCTTTTTTTTTTTTTAATAATGTGAGAATGTGAATAATCAACTGAAGAATCTCGTAGACAGCCACTGCTGTGAAGTTTAATGAAGTTTCATCTTTGGATCAGAATCATCAAAGCGCCAGGACAAAGCATCAGGGCTCCAGGAGTGCTGTAATATGGATATTCAAAATCACAGCTTTTCACAGACTGCATACTGAGGAAAACACTTAAATCACTGAGGTGTCTTTCAAAACCTTGATCAGAATCTCTAAGGGATCTGTAGCAATGGATACTACTTTCTTTAATGGGTTCTAAATTCAACCTTAGGGGCTGACATTTGGAGATCTTTTCTTCTTGCTGCTCTGCCAGACTGTCCTTCAGGACCGATGTATATTATGGGGATTGTTTTCCCAGCATGATACCCAGGCCTCTGATTTAGCTGGATGCTTAGAGTTCTTTGTCCTCTGATGAGTTCAGTCACAAAATGACTTCTCAAGGAGTAGCCATTTGTCAAAGTTGTTACTGTACTGGAAACACCAGCTTTAATGATATCTTAGTGCTGCCACTAAACCCTGTGTCTACAAGAAGTGCTGGCAGGCAGCACATATATGTCACGGTGGCGTTGATGCTCCCTGGCTCTTCAGCCCCAGAACTCGTGTGATTAATGGGCCCTACAACCAAGTGTCCCCTTGTGCCAGCACCAGTCTCAGAACTTGTGTTTGCCCTATGGAGCATGACGACCCCACTTCTGATTCCCCCTCTCTGTGGTCCTGGTCCTGTAGATCCAACTGCAGACACACAGGTACCATATTAGAGCTTTTTCAATATGCAGCTTCTTCCAACGCAAAAGCAGCAGTGGCAATTTTATCACAGCGCTATATCACATGTTTCTTCCATGCAGACCTATGATCTGATTGTTTTCAGTACACAGTATGTGGGAGTTTCATTCCATGCATCTTTCCTGAGAGCATCAGTGGAAAGTTTTAATAAGCTTTCTGTCACTAAGACAACTCTGTTTCAACCCTCCACGGAAATGCTTTGGTGCCTACCTCTTAAAATAGATGTCTCATTCTTTTGGGCTTTCCTCTGTGATTGTTTTCCATAATTGTCTTTATTATTAAATTTAGAGTCAGTAGCCATTTATTTTGAGATACTGAAGTATTTTGTGATTTCCCAGAAGAGATGCAAACAGGTCAGGCATATCTTCCACAATTATCACTAAATCCGCAAATTAGAAAACATATTTTACAATCGCCTTTCAACTTTTATGTATGTTAGAAAATGGAAATACCTTAAGAGCTTCTTAAATTTTCCTGATAGCTCACTGAAGTTTCTTTGCCTTGATTAGGCAGT
The DNA here is from genome assembly GCF_965231255.1 of Vanellus vanellus. Taxonomy (NCBI): domain Eukaryota; kingdom Metazoa; phylum Chordata; class Aves; order Charadriiformes; family Charadriidae; genus Vanellus; species Vanellus vanellus. The sequence goes on from NC_138906.1 coordinate 108,101,426, forward strand.
CTTCATAATCCACCTGCCAATCAGAAGGTGATTGCTTATTTTTCACTTTCCAATGCAATACCAGCACTGAGCAATTATGGATATGATCTTACCTTAGTAAAACAAATAATTTCCACTTCTGATGTGGCTTGATGACTTCACTTGCAAAGATTATTTTGAGATGTTATATTAGCCTCGGAGACAGAGATTTGAAGTTTTAGGCCGTAACAGCGTATCGCCTGTTCTGGTACCTTCTACTGTTTTCCTAATTGATTCATTGACATATTTAGATTAGATTCCATACATATAGAGAATCACTTGCTGAAACAATTTTTCCACAACCTTTATCCATAAATAAATGTTGTTACTGTTAACTATGTTATCCAGATTTCCTTCAGCACTAAATACACTCTTCTGCATTTGCAAGCTATGGAAGTCTTCTCTTGACTGAAGTTTACATTTCTCTTGAGTACTATTGAATAATTTGTTACTCTGTATGTTTTAATACTGTTAAAGCAACTAAAAATATTTTCTTTTAGGTCTTGCACAGCTTTTTATCTGGCTTCCATTCCTTCCTTAAATATTTCTTCCTTGTTTTCTAATGTTGTTTAGGTTTCATTGTTGTAAGAACTATAACTTAATTATGCTCTAGCACAGAAACCGCTAATATTTCCAAGGGAATAACTGGAACAGATTTACTGTGATTGTCATCACTCTTTAGGCAGTAGTTGACACTAGCTGGAAAGTCTCTGCGTCAGAGCTTTGTGTTCAAATGGGTGCTTTTCAAACTTTTCTCCTAGTTTAACACAGCTTTGAGAATTGAATATAGGATTTTGATCTCCAACTATTTTCTCATCAATTACTTGTGTTAATCTATTCTTTTTCTTTGTTTTTAAGTCTGAGAGCACCAGCTTCTGTTTTCACCTTTATTGTGTATTCAGAAGTAAATAATGACTCAGATTTGGGTTTTGTTTTGTTTTGTTTTGTTTTGTTTTTTTAAGTTAGTTATAAGTTGTTACAAACTTTCCATATTGTTAATTACTTCTATTTTCATGTGGGAGCCATTGTCACTGACCAAGATGCCGTGGTGTTAATGCCCTACAGTTAAGGGAAGTTTATATTAAATAAATTGTACTCAGTTTAATTATAGGGCCTCGAAAGTAGGAAGCCTTGGGAGAGAGAAACTGAAACAACTAGAGTTACGAAGCACTGAAAGAGGAAGTTATTGTGTAGGTTTGGATAGTCCTGTGTAGTATAGAACTTCCTCGCTTTTGTCTTATTTCTAAAGAAAAAAAAAAAGAAACATAAATCATAAATGTTAAAGAAGTTGTGCTTAAGGAATCCAATAGACTGATACGAAGAAAGGAAGTAAATTGTATATCAGAAATTCAGGGACTTAGTGAAGAAACAGTTACCCAGCTGGTAGAACGGGTGAAATAGTACTAAAATCGGTTGTACTGTGCTATTTGCCCACATTCTAAACAGTGAAACAAAAGGTTGATATACAATAAACAAGCTTTCTTGTCTCAGACAATTCAGATCAGATTCGTAAAATCCATATATTCACAAAAGTAACATTTTTAATGCTATAGCTTCATTTTTCTGTCTTGGAAAGTCCCTTTTCAGAAACACTGATCATCTAACAACAGTTGGAGTTCCTATTTATATTTTTCCATTGTAGAAGTACGTAAACTATTTTTCAAAACCACCATTTTAAAAAGTAGGGCTATATACAGATAGATATTGCTTGGAATTACTTTATGAGAAATGAGATTTGCCTGTAAATGTGACAATTACATCCCCTGATTAGAGCACACTGCACTTTTTCTGCCAACAATCTGTTTGAAAGTCCTTGAATAGTAGACATGATCACTTACTCGCCATTTCATATTTAGATCAAATGAAAACTGAGCTTGAGCTGTGCTTGAAATTTGTTATTTAGTATTTGAAAACTTTGAGCTTTGATAGTCAAAGAACCTTGACCTTCTGTTGGCAGGGTTATAAAAGCAATAGGAATGCATATTTCCAGGATTTACTATATTTTGAGTGATTAAAGATGAATTACAAATACAGAAAATAAATTGCAGGTGATAGCTACATTAACATACTACTATTCTTTCCTGTAGCCTAATGGGCTGTTTAAGAAAATATGATGAGCAAACAGATCAAAAACATTGGAAATATCAAAAATATTGGAAAAATCTTCTCTATCCCTCTTATCTAGAGATCTAGAGTTACATTTCTTTCTTTGTTTTGTAAATAAGTAAATTCTGAGGTCCAACTGAGCTCCAGCTGAAGTCCACATAATATATTCTGATTGAAAGCAATAGGAGTTCTGCATTTTAAACTAACTGGTCTTGGCCCTCCCAAGGAGATAAAAGATGGAGAACCTATGGTGAAACAACAGTTTATTGGAGCTACAGAGCTCGCTGGATTTTAAATTTTTTGCCATTTGATGCATTTACTTTTTCACAAACATGCACCCTCATTCCCCACCCACCCCTGCTCCTACCCAGGCTTTAGGAATCTAAATTAACAATACACAACAATTACAGAGAGCCTGAAGTGACAGACTATGAATGTTAGGGTAGGTAAAGGACATATGGTTAATAGGGTAAAGACCTCCTCCATTAAATCATGTATTGGATGAGCCATTCCAGTCTGGAAACTACAGACTGTTATTGGTCAACTCTGTGAACTTGAGCATTTAAATCAGAACATATGTCTATATGCAAGAATCACAGACAGCAGTTAAAATCCCTGCAATAAGGAGGAGAAATACAAAGTTAAATAAACGTTGCTTAATATTAGTATATGATGAGTGATAAACTGTCCTGAAATAATTTCCTCATATTTGAAAACTGAGCATGATTTTTTGAGAAAGATTTTGTGAGCTGGAAGTATTTCAGCAAATACCTTTATACATCTTTAGATGGAATCTTGGGGGGGGGAATTCAGGCATGGATGAAAAAATAGAGATTGTGGGAGAGAGGAAGACTCAACTTAAGAACGCAGAAACTGTAAGCCGTTTTAAAGCAATACTGTACATTTTGAAAAAAATCCTCTAAATAATTATTGTTTAATTTAAATAAAATAAACAATGACACATTTTTTTCATAAGAAGGATGTTACACAGGCTAAGAGGGACATGTTTAGCTAACAGGAAAAATATATATGCCATCTAGCAATAGAGCAAGTCTAACTCAAATTAAGTGAGTTTTAGTTTTTTATTACTAATTTTGAAGTTTTTTTGTCTTCTTGAACTTTGGATACAGGAGTAACTTCATTGATAATACTTTAATTATGCCAAATAAATCTGAAGTTTGAGCTGTTTGGATCCTTTGTTCACAATGTGTTCATGATTACTTCACAAACAAGTATAGTTTATTCACCAGTATCCACAAATCAAAATCAGCCTCTAAGTATCAGTGGTCATTTTCAAAGTTCTAAGGTTGGAATAGGTGGAGTTTTGTTCACCTATTTAGAACAAATTTCTAAATGAATAAACAGAAAAAGAAATTGAAAGACAATAATCTTTAACTGAAGTACCTTAAAATTAAAGCTATTTTTGAAACAGCAAAGAATATTCATTTTAAGTTTATATCTCATTTCAGCTGTTTTTTTACCTTTTTGTATGATTTTAAGTTGAACTTAAGAAAACAATGAACTTGTAAAGAGATGATATACATGAATGACAAACATTATGTAGTCATGTTACCTTTTCAATAAACTGATTTTTGAAGTGTAAGAACTGCTCTGTGCTAGGGAATAGGAATAGGAATAGGAATAGGAATAGGAATAGGAATAGGAAAAGTTTAGGAAGTAATGGAAAGCAATTTACCTTCACAGTCTTGTGTTTTTACAATGCTTGGCTTTTGTTTTGTTTTGATTTCTTTTTTCTTTTAATTTTCTGTCTGTGCACAGCATGCCACATGGAAAAAAGACTCTACTATTTATCTGTAATCTGAAAGAAAGTGACACATCACTCACATTACAATCCTGTGATAAATTTATTTTAATCAAGTAAAGAGTAATTTCACCAACCCTACAGAAATGCATACGCATATTATTCTATCCACATCTAGAAATGCTCTATAAAAAGTCGCTCCATTAACACTTTTTTTTTACTTCAAAGGATGATGAACAAACACACATTTTTCATCCAGTAGTGCTGTTCAATGAATGAAAGCAAATATTTGTAAACTGAAGGAGTGAGAACTAGGAACAGTCAGATTAAGAGTCATTACTTTCTAGAAATTTTCAGGAAAAAATAAGTTCTTCATGAAGAATGTTTTCTTTCTCATCATTTATTTCTAAGAAGTTTTATCTACTGCAAATAGGAATAATAGACACATGAGGAAAGAAGGGTAAGCTTAAAACAGTGTTTCTACTTGCATATGTACAGTTCCTAAAGCATGCCAAAAGATAATAAAGAACTTCAAGACTTTTATGGAGGTATTCAACAAGTGCTTAGAGAGGTCCACTGATTGTTTTCAAAGCCGCGTGCTACTGAGAACTCAAAAAAGTCACAAAATCAGCTTCTGGCACACTTCTTCTAAAGCAATATTTGGAAACAAAAATCTCCTGTTAGCATTTTCTGGATGGCAGATAGTTGAAATGGTTATGGTCTTTAATTTCTGTTACCTAGGTCTGTGATCTTCTAAGAAACTCCAACCCTCTTATACTTTCTGTATGCTCTTCAGTGCCTCGCCATTTCTTGCTCTTGATACTTCGTAACAAAATTTACTCTTCATGAGAATGAGAGAACTGCCATACTGGATTAAATCAAAGTTTCACCCAACCTAGTATCCCATGTCTGACAGTGTCAATTAGTGTATGCTTAGGGAAAAACACAGGAAACAAGGCAAGTACGACATGATTTTCCCCTGCCTAACCTTTACAATAGGTTTATTTTAGTACAAGGAGATCAGTAACAATGTTGTAACACTCATACTTCCAGCCCATCTCCCCTAGAAGCTAAACAAGACTTTTCTTATTCACTTCAAAAGATCAGAAACTTTTAAAATGAAACCAGCACCTCATTAAAAACTTTTGAAAAATTGTTTACAAAAAGGTTACCTGTCATAAGTAATATTTAATTTTTCTTTCATGTTTCACTATTCAAAAAACCTCTATTCAAGTAACAGATTATTTAACCCCTGAAATTTAGCCAGAGAAAAACTGTTAAATGAGGTACAGTTAACCTAGCTACTTAAATCCTGATTCTGAATTCAGGACTCTGTAAATGTGTAGCTATTCCAGCAGTGGTTAGCTTAATTAAATAAAAGGGTTTACCCATTTCAAATATATGCAATACCCATTTCTCACTGTTTAATTTGATCCCCTTTTGATTAACTGGCACATAAAAAAACTCTTATATAAACCAGACTTACATTCAAATGCAGGGTTGTTCTCCATTTGGAATGAGTCTTTAATTTCTTTCAACTATGGGTATTACTAGATGCGGCAGTATGAAATTTTGATTTCATGAGATGACAGAATTATTTTGTTCCATTTTGTAATGAAAAATCCAAATAATAAAGCTCTCAGAAGCAAATGCTGAAAACAAGTTATATTTCATATTGATTAAACATTGAATATAAACAATGTTGAAATATTTTGTTTCATTTTTGAGGGTTTTCTTATATTACAGAAAATCAAAGCAACTAACTTATGTGCTTCAACCTGTTGAAGCAGGATATTTTCTGTTCCTTTTCTGTTTCTTATTGTCTAATAGAAAACATTGCATTTAGAGTTCAGCTTCTGGTGATCTCTCTTCTCTTTGTTTTTTTCGTCTCTCTTTTTCATTCCTGTCTAAATACTACAAAGCTGGACTCTGCTGTCCTTTACCACCCCACACAGAAGGAAAGCATACTTTAGTCAGTGGCAAGTGTCAGAACAGGGATGTGGAGGGTAAAGAGGCATGGCTATTTGAGCAATGGTGGTAAGGGATAATAGAGTTAGGAACTAAGACTGCAAACTAAATGAACAAGAAGCTTGGTTAGGAAATAATTTTGCAAACTGTCCAATAGATTCTGCACAAATACTTGGGGATTGTAAGTTTGTGTTTCAGTTAAAGTTGTCTTTCTTTTGCAACAGCCGTTTACTGGCTATCTTGGGAATGATTTCCTGACAGCTTTGGAAAATATTTTTCTGCAGTTAGGAAACAGCTCATTGTAATGGACTAATTCAGCTTGAGAAAATTTGTATGCAAGGTTTAGAAAAACTTTGATGGAAATACTGAATTCCAGGAGATAAATGAAAGCAGGGAGAAAATCAGTGTGAGTCAAAAAAAGGCAGTTCATATTGATATGTAAGTGGATATCTTTGCTTGAATTAAAATCAGATATTCTAGACAAAGGGAAAGTACTGAAACCAATGGTTAGATTTGTCTTAAATCTGGCTAAAGAATTAAATATATAATTAAGATTCTCAGTCAATGCTGTCTTAATTGACTAATACATCATTCTGTTAACACTAATGGTAAATTAAATATGCTTGATCGATATTCAAACAATGAATTGTGGTTAATTGACATTGATCTTAATGGGCATTACCTTAAAATATTAGCTAATGTACATCCACAGCTGTAGGGATTACATATTACAATATTAAATTTCAGAATATCATTTGCAAGAAAGCATTAGTAATTGTTAGTGAGCTTTCCTTATATATGAAGAGGAATTGCAACCAGTCATCCCAGAAGAGAAAATTAAATTATCCCCTTACAAATAATTTATTATTTTTCTCATTACATTGCTTTTCCTTTTCTATTGAAGTGACTACTCTGAACAATTAAAGACTTCTAAATCATAATTTACCAACTTTGTTGAATTATGCTAACATGCAAAATGAATTAATTGCATTAATTAAGAAAAACAAGTGCAGTAAAATGCAAACAAGTACAGAAAAAAAAGAAAGCTGTTGGCTTAAGGAATTGAGATCAGATATCCAATGGTTGGATGCAGAAGACTCCTAATATTCTGTGGAATGAATGGAAAATAAAGTCATTCAGACTGGGATTTCCAAATGGGGCTAGCAGCAATTAATTTCTCTGTGTTCCTGATGCTTGAGAAGAGTCAGCAATATTCAAAGGATGACCCTTAGCACATTCTGAAATTCCCATCACTAGTTATTTCCTAGTTACAAACGGAAGGACAAAAAAGTTGTTAATTTCTATTTTAAATGTTGGCCTTGTTTCATTGCAGATGGCTATCTGAATTGTGGCCTGAGAAGTCATCTGACATTTATTTATACCCTATTATTTAGACTACAGTAGCAGGTACATTCTTAGAGTTCACCATTATTTTAATTAGTTTTTAAATCAAGTTTAACTACTTACATACATGTGTTTATGGATTCTTCTGTGTATATATGTACACATATAGATATTCTAGGACTAATTAACTTGGTGAACAAATCAGGTCATGGGTTTCAGGACACTTCTCAAAAAGCCCCATAAAATGAGTGATAGTCCTTACAAAAATTCACTGGGACTGTAAATGAAAATTAAGAGCACTGTTCAATTTGCAAAGCATGTCTTTCTACTAATAAGAAATCAGTGACTAGAAAAAAACAACTATGCAAGAATTGCACCTAGAGTGTCTTGGCAAGGTCAAAATATTTGACTAAATTAACTCCGCTTTATGAAGAGTAGGATAAATTCATCTTCTGGAATATAATGGGGCAAAACTGCTGAAATAAATAGAAGCCTTGCTGGCATAACTAAAAGGAGACATCAGCAGAGCATCGTTTGCTATATTGAAAATTCAGTAGGCATTAGACTTTACTGGTTTTAGTTCTTCCCTGAAAAACTGGGACCTCAATTCACAGTCCACAGAAGTTAAGAGGAGTCTTCACAGAAATCCCACATAGCAGCTCAGCAGTTTCAGCTCCCTCTTATATGGCAGAAAACATATTATCTTGATTTTTATTATTTTTATTTCTATCACCTATTCTCACAGCAACTTCAGCCCAGCAGTATCTTACTAGGCAGTGAAATGGGAGACTAAGGTTCAACTTGCCATTTTGCCACAAATTTTGAATGTCATCTCTCTCAAGCCTATTTCATTCATTTTAATTCAAATTCACCAAGTCATATCTGCATCAAATTTTCAGTTAACTGCAGTGGGAAACAGGTTCCTAAAAATCTCTGTAGATCTGTCTTCAGTATTGCTGTTTTGCCTATACTTCGTGCAGCTCAAGTTGGCACTCACGTTGAAGTCTTTCTGATATTCACATTGCATTTGTTTTGGCTTTCAACTGTGGGCTCCAACAGCTGACCTTACAACCAAATAAAAACTTGAGCTCCAAAGAAATTTTAGAGAGGTGTGACACTTGAGTCTTACATCTGCTCTTAGTAGGAACAGGTGTGACCTATGTGGACCTAAAGTGGGTTCATCTCCATTCCTTCAAATTCTACTCTCACAGGATTTTATGCCCTGCTTTACTGTTAAGCTCCATTAATTTGGGTTCATTTTATTTTGAGGCTTCTTAAGAAAGTAGGGTTGATGATGTATCGGCCCTATCTCATTGAAATTAATTTCTAGACTAATGAGCTTGAATTTTACCTGTGTGCAAACTCTTATATTGTCAGTGATGTCCCTGATACCCAGGAAAAGACAGCCTGGGAGCATTATGTTGTTTTATTAGTATAATCTTAAACTGGTGGTCTAAGGAGACTGCAGAGAAGAACCACATTTCATGGATGCATAGATGCCAACTTTTAGCACAGATCATCAAAAGCATCTCTTGACATGTATATAATACATCAGGTATTTAGAAGACTATAAGGACGCCTCAGTTGTGTTAGTTTGAACACACAGGTAGGTGCAGATCTGCATCTATGTTAGAAGAGCAGCTGAGCTTTTCATGGATAAAAATGATGCAAGAGAAGGATTACCTAAGGTCCGTAAGGTGGGCAAAACTGTCTTGAGGTGTCTGGCTCAGAAACTGAAACCTCAGCCCAAGCAAAGCTACTAAAGGATGCACAAACTCTCAGGGAGAGTTAGAAACACAAGGAAGTAGACACGCATAAGCACACATGCACACGTGCATGCACACACAGACACCCTATCTTGTTGGGCATGTGAGGAGAAAAGATTACTAGGATAACTAGTAATCTTTAGTAATTACTCAGCAAGTAATGATAATAATTACTCAGCAAGTTTGCTGATGATACTAAACTGGGTGGGGTGGCTGACACCCCAGAGGGCCGTGCTGCCATCCAGCGTGACCTGGACAGGCTGAAGAACTGGGCAGAGAAGAACCTAATGAGGTTCAACAAGAGCAAGTGCAAGGTCCTGCACCTGGGGAGGAAGAATGCTAGGCACCAGTACAGGTTAGGGGCGGACCTGCTGGGAAGTAGCTTGGAGGAGAAGGATCTGGGGGTTGTGGTAGACAGTAAATTATCCAGGGCCCAGCAATGTGCCCTTGTTGCCAAAAAGGCCAATGGAATCCTGGGCTGCATAGGGAAGAGTGTGGCCAGTAGGTCGAGGGAGGTCATTCTCCCCCTCTACTCTGCACTGGTGAGGCCACAACTGGAATACTGTGTCCAGTTTTGGGCTCCCCAGTTCAAGAGGGACAGGGAACTGCTGGAGCAAGTCCAGCAAAGGGCAACTAAGATGATTAAGGGATTGGAGCATCTGCCTTATGAGGAAAGGCTGAGAGAGCTGGGACTCTTTAGCCTGGAGAAGAGAAGGCTGAGGGGAGACCTTATTATGGCGTACAAGTATCTAAAGGGTGGGTTGAAGGAGGATGGAGCCAGGCTCTTTTCAGTGGTTCCCAGTAACAGGACGAGGGGCAATGGGCACAAGTTAGAACATAGGAAGTTCCGTTCAAATACACGGAAACAGTTCTTTACGGTGAGGGTGACAGAGCACTGGCACAGGCTGCCCAGGAGGTTGTGGAGTCCCCTTCCCTGGAGATTTTCAAGACCCGCCTGGATGCAGTCCTGAGTGATGTGCTCTGGGCAATCCTGCTTTAGCAGGGGAGTTGGACTAGATGATCTCTAGAGGTCCCTTCCAACTCTGAAAATTCTGTGATTCTGTGATTCTGTGATAATGGGGGTTATGAGTACCTAAGACAGATGGTATCTCAGGACACTTATAGCAAGAATTAGAAGAAATGTAACAGAGCATCAGCTCTAGAAATGCTCTGCAAAGTAATGTATGCTGTTGCAGAGCTGTAGTTAATTAAAAGGGATTCAAAACTAGCTATATCTTGTTTTGTACCCTGCAGTATGCTAAAAATGGACACTGCCAGACCACCTGAAGCAGTGAATTACAACAGTAAAGGCTCTCAGGTCAGCTCTTTATAGGGAAATTGCATTAACAAACAAAATAAAAAATAAACTAGCATGCAGCATACGCATGTAATAAAAAAAAAAAAAAAAAGATAAAAGCAGCAAAAGCCATTCTAAGACATACCTCTGTATGACATGTTATACTCAGGAATGTTGAATGAGAAACCAACGCACGTTATGACAACTTTGGAGACCAATCAGATCTCCACCTTGCTGAAGAGCATTTAGAGTAAGTAGGATAATTTCTTTATTTACCTATCTCCAGTTTCCAATATTATCATCCTCCATAGTCAAGGTATTTTATTTATTTCAGTAAGATGATAAAAATTGCCCCTTCAGGCTGCTGTTCAGAGCTGTAAATACTGTTTGGGTTGGGGTTTTTTCCTTATTACTCCCATCACTGTAGGAAAAGCTAGTACAGTAATAAAGAAGAATGTGGATAGCAATACTAAGCATAGAAACCATTTTTTTTGTCTATGAAGCAAGACTGAATCGCAGCTGAATTCTGGAGAAAAAAAAAAAAGAGAAAAAAAAGGTTATTTCAACTTTTCCTACCTTTCATTGTTATGTTGCATAAGTGGTATGCCAGCAGGGAAAGAGAAACAAGAGAGAAGGACTGTACAGTGGGAAAAGTGGGACAACAGTAGAAAGAATAGGAATGGAGGAAGTTTTGTGATATGCAAAGAAACTTTGTTAAAGAAATCTTAAGGTTTCAGAAGTTACTGTTCCAGTTTCGGGAAAAGTAAAAGTGAAGAACATCTATACTCTTATATCTATTTAATTTTGTATATTCTTTCCATGACAGAATCTTTCATTACATAATGCTGCACTATTTTTCAGAAACTATCATTGTGCTTTTTTCAAATATAAATATAAAGAATATGTTATATACTGGCACTGGGGTCGTTATATAGATTTTATTATTTGACACATTTTTAACTGAAACACAGACTATTTGGTCTAGTTATTGTCTTCTGGATTTCATAGAGCCATATCTACTACAAGGTATATGCAACTTAAAGACACTTCTTTGTTTCCAGGAGTATTTTTGATAACATCATATTAATTCAAATGAAAAGACCTTTGCCATGACACAAACCTAGCACAATTTGGCTTTATTATCAAAATGACATCATAGCTGCTTTTCAGTTGTATGATTTGGGGGGAAAAAAAAAAAAAAAGTCTGCTACTGTCCTATTTATGACTTGGGAGGGGCCTTAACTTCAACATCTAAAGTTTCATCAGTCATCCAGGCTAGATGAGCTATATCTGTAGTCATAAGAGAAAATAATAATGGTGTCTCCATTGGATATGATGATCTGTCTCTTGGACAGATCTATCTTTTCCTATTGACTAGGAAACAAGCTGAAATAACTGGTGTAGTTAAGATACCCAACTAAAGTTAAGAGGGGTGAGTTTTGTGTTTGGCAGCTGCTCTATTGCACATCTGGCTGCATTTTCGAGCTACTGTTTGGGAGAGGTGTTTTCATACTACAGTCTAGGTTTGGTCTGTCCTACAGTCAGCAACAGCATTCAAACACAACAGAGGGACCCAGGAGCAATGATTTTCCTTAAACTTTGCTTAGTCAAGCACATATGTATATGCAGAGTTTAATTTAACTATTTACCAAGAAAAGCTTTAAAAACTGAAATAATCATACTGACCTGGACACAGACTTTCCTTTGCATCTCCACTTTATTTATCCTACAGTTAACATATTGTGTCCTCCATGTAGTGAAATACGCTTTCACTAAGCATCGGTCTGCTTCATAACGGAAGAAGAAAAATAGAAGGAAAAGTGTTCTTTATTTTAAAAGCAGATTTTGGGGGGGATTACTTTTTATCATTAATGCTTTCATGGCTTAAAAATGAGAATATTGACCTAAGAACCTTGAATTCCCAAAAACTTTGAGCTGAACAGAGGATGTGATACTCACAGATCAAGAACACAATACAGAAAACTTTTTCATGCTTCTGTTGTACTGACTATGACACAGCATAAAGTATTTAACTTGCTCCTACTGCAGAAGTTATTCTGTTCTGAATTGGATTACGTCCTCCACTAAGGTAGTGACTGTACATTGTTTTGCAAATGTGTTTTTCATCCTGCAAATGAAGCTTAAACAAAAATACAAAGAGGATCGGTCCCTCAAAATTATATCAAAGGGGGGAAAGTAAAAACAACAAGAGAAGTCCAAGAGTATTTAAAACTGCTTAAACTCAAAAGAAAAATCTGGTTCACCCAGTGCCCGTTCTCATTTGGGATGGAATTGAATGAAGAAATCATTCAGAAGGCACAAAAAAATTATTGATGGTGTTATGGGCAATAATAGTTTTTTTTGTGCTATCAATAGAGCTGGACTTACCAACAAAAAAAAAAAAAAGAAAAAAAGAAAAAAGATAAGAAAAAGGTAAGAGAGCTGAAGACATTAGACTAGAGTCTGGAGGTATTAAAAAATGCATACAGCAGAAAGCTCCATTTCCAAACAATTTGAGCTGTCCTAGGAGCTCATGATTCACTTACTCACAAGCACAAATGTGCTTTGTTCATTTTGATGCCTTCTTAGAAGCTGATAACAGCTTAATTTAATCAAATTGAGCACGACATTAAATCCAGCCCTTCAAGCACTTTTGAACTTCAAGTTCATCTCCAAATACTGTTGTCTGGCCTTATTGCAGATAATTTATATTACCCATGATATTTATTATGGGATTAACCCTCAGGATTAGTTGCAGTACACAAACATAGGGGAGCACCTAATCCCTTTCCAAAAAAATTTCAAGAGAGACTCAGTTTGAAGATGGAGCTATGACAAATAAGCAGACAAAATAATGAGGTATCTGTTTTTTTCCTTTTATTAAAGAGTAAAGAAGATGCAGAGCTAAAGCTATCTCTATCCTTGTTTCTTGTTTCTTCTCTATCCTTGTTTCTTATTACAGATAAACTTGTTGGGTTTGTGGATTTTTTGTGGGTGTGTTTTTCTTTTTTGGGGTTTGCTTTTTTGTTTGTTTTTTTTTTAGTTAGGAAACTACAATGATTTGAAGGGTATAACTTCAATGGAAATGGAAAATAGGAACCCTGACCCCAAAATGAGCACTTCACAGTGAGAACTGCTCCCAAATGCACAAAGCAATTCCTGCTGATTTCAGGAAGAAATCCATGAATCTGGGTGAGGGCAGAATCTAGGATCATGATTTCACCATAATGATAGTTACTGATAGTGTTTTTGACAAAAAAAAAGGATGAGTATAATTAGCAGACAACAAAGCATTATTTATTACTGAAAACACCTTAGCCATCAGGCAGAATCCAAAATGTGAAGTCAAGAATCTGATAAACACATATTTTACGTACACCTAGATAAGAAAAATAAAAATTTGAAAATAAAATGTTTAATACATTCCTAAGTTACAGCCTTGAGTCAATATAATAACAACAACAAAAAAAAAAACCCAACCCACAACTTTCCTCCCAACAAAAGCAAAGGTCTATAGTAAATAATTTTGTGTATGCTACCCTTTCTTTTAAACAAATAAGGCAACAGATGTTGGAACTGAGACAGCTTCATGACGTTGAAAGAATTTCTGCTTTTGAAGTAGTGTTATAAAAGACCATTTCTCTAAGCAAAGAAATAGAATAAACCTTCTGTTTTTCTTTTTTTTTTTCTTTTTCCAGGTGACAAAGTTTCCCCACACTCTGCCTCAAAAGAGTATATCTCAGATTGGAAAGACCAGCCTAAGCAAGTGATGGTATCTGTTCATTTTATCACAAGTTCATTACAGAATCTGACTGCAAAGTTTGAGGATGGATAGTCATATAGGATTTGTTCTTTCCACCTTTTTGTCCTATTCTTTCAGTATTTTAACCTCAATTTCAAGCGATAACTCTTCATCTTCCTAAAGCGCTTTCAGTATTGTCTCTCCTTTCATTTTTCTTTCCAGCTAGTATATTTCCTTTCTAGCAATTTCCCCTTGGTTCCCAATAAAAAAGCTACCAAAAATCTTCTACCTAATCTGCTTGGAATGAAATGAAACCTGTAAAATCCACCTCTCTCAAAAGAAAAAGAAAGAAACCAAAACCAAAAAACAAACTATTCTTTTAATAAATCTTGGGAACTAAAGAGAATTTTTTTTCTTTCTAAAAAAATTATCATTTAATTTAAGTATATATTTATTTGTCATCAAAGCAATCATTTCAGAATGTTGTTTACAATAAACGTTGCTGATGTAACAGGTTGCATGCCAGACTGAGCTCTTTACAAATCTCCTCTTATATGGATCAGTGAAAACTGAATCTAAGTGTGGAGTTCTGTACAAAGACAGTAATGGGAAGGAAGGAACAATCTAATTACAGTCTCACTGTGAAGGCAACTTGATATTGTTCATGGCTGCTGCATGATTGACCATGCAAAAAGCAGAGCTCTTCTCTCTATTATCATTCTCATGAGACTTTCCCAATGTTGAAAAGAGACACAAAAGTTTTGCCACTGGACTTAGCACCACTGAATTAATATGAATTGACTACGTTAACTAGAAGTGACTTTAGCATTGACCAGTCCTTCATGAATTTCTCCCTTTGATTATTTCTTGGAAAAGGACCAGAAAAACAAACAGGCTGGTGTAGTGTACAAAGTAATTAAAAGGGAATCATTATGCATTAAATAAATGAAACCTGCACTAGAGGCAGAGATGGTGCCAGAGACAGGATGCTTACCTAATGTGATAAATCTTGTGGGCTTAATTCTGCATAGAGGTGCACTTTGGCAATTCTGAAGGAGCCCCACTGAGTTTCTGAGTTTATACTGAGTTTTTTAAAATGTATGTTGGGAACAGATTTGGGTGTCCTCATGTCCTGGTGTACGAGTATTCAATTTTCCATTTCTCAGAGATGGTCAGAAAAGATCAGTGGGAGATCTCTCTACCACTGTTTCGTATACATATAATTCTTTTCTAATATACATCTACTATCCTCATCTTATACTGCCTCAAATTCACCTAAAACGTGAAACATTCCTGTCCATCATTCCTCACAGAATGACTGGAATATTCTTTTAACCAGTTAGTCACATCACATGGTTGGTTTTCTTCGTAATACCTGATGCAAATCCTGTCCTAAGAACATAAGCCATAAAAGGAATTGAAGTGTTTTTAGAGAAGCATCAGAATGCTCTAAGAACATTTGCCTCTTTTGCAACTGCTGCATATAGGTAATTTCCTCTCAAAACAAAAGAAACATGTCACTAAGGGGATGCTTCCTCCGACGGACTCTGGGGACAGGGATACCTCCTGCCTCTTGTTTTTAAAGTGGATAAATACCCCATGGTATGCAGTAATACATAATTGATAAGTACATGTGAATAGTCATAGCAGAAACAAGTGGACTCTTCACTAAGAGCATTTTTTGTCCGTATCCTGTGAGGTAAAGAAGTATTAAATTTCCCTGTATGAATCACTTTCTAAAAATAGCTTCATACTTAAAAGAAGAGCAACTGAAGCAGTACAAACTTTAACTTAAGGGCCATATCAAATATAATTTATGTCAGAGAGCAAAATTCTCTTTTTTAAAAAAAAACACATCTATTTGAATATTTTCTTGTGCTACTTGTTATTTCACATACACGTATAAAGGAACAGCACAGGGGCAGGGGGGGAAGAAACAAAAATATTCCCATAGACAAGATCCTTGAACACAAGCAATCTGTTTATTAAATAGCAGAAAATGTTCAATTCCATATTTAGTCTAAAAGCTTGCTACTCATATAAATGGAAATGAGAATAAATGTGATTAGGGTTTCCTACTGTTTGTTCTTCAATTTTTATTTCATTACATACTAGCAATTATTTTTAAGAAGTGTTATTAACTTTCTGATAAGAGTTCATGGTTACCCTAAATCAACCTCATAATGTGTCTTCACTTTGGTGTGCGCAAGACTCAGTTTATCGAATGTCCGTGCCTATCTCAGGCCTGGATTTACAGTTAATAACATTTTTTAACCAAAAGGATGTTCAGATACAGGTAGAACTCCTTAGAAATATCTACAAGATAGGAGAAGTGCAACAACAGCAAGTGGTCTGTTGTTTAATAAATGTCACAAAAATGCATGCTTTGACTAATCTGTCTACTGTAACTTGTTTCTTTTATGAGCCCTTGACTTCTACAACTTGATTAGTCTGAGGCGAGCCCATCGAAGCAGGCAGCAGCCACGCTCATTGTTCAGAGAGCCCTGGAAGCACAGAAGAACAGAAGAGGTTGCAAAGGGAAAAGGATCCTTCATTTGAGGGAGGAGGGATGCAGGGCAGCCTGGGCATGCTGTGCCGTTGGAACACATGTATGGAGAGCATTTGTAGAGCAGAGAAAAGGTTGATATCAGGATGAGCTGGGCTCCTGGGTGAATAGCTTGCCATCAAAAGTGAAAAGAAAACACACAAGCAAGGAGGAAATTACACTGTGGGTTGGGCAGAGTTTACTGGCATCTCTATTGAGTTCTTATAATCTACTCCCATAAATGGAAATAGTTGAGTGTTAGGACTGCGGTCTGCAGCAGAATCTCTCCTTGCAGTGGCTTGAGTGAAAGGAAAAAAAAATGTCCTGTCAGGCTGCTTCCAGCATATGAGATATCATGTGCCTGAATGTTTTGTCTATAAAAGAGGCAAGAGAGAATAATAAGAAGCGGTGAGGGAAGTTGGAAATGCTGAAGGTGGAAGAGTCTGTCCAATGGAGCACTGACAGAGGCAGGTACCTATGGCAATATATAAGGACTTGTATCCCAAATGCCATTGGCTGAATACTCTGAGACACCATCTCTGAGGAATAGCTCCTGTAGGCTTCAGAGTGTGGGTGTAGTGCAAAGCAAGCGGTCATGGAGCCAACCCATTTGGCATAGAGGAAATATTACCGAAACCTAGTCTGTTCACAGAAATCTGAGTCTTGCTGCCTGGACTGCATACCCTGGCAGTAAGGCCAATTTGGAATTTAGTGATACACAGTGTGAATTAG
The DNA here is from genome assembly GCF_965231255.1 of Vanellus vanellus. Taxonomy (NCBI): domain Eukaryota; kingdom Metazoa; phylum Chordata; class Aves; order Charadriiformes; family Charadriidae; genus Vanellus; species Vanellus vanellus. Next base: position 108,118,706 of record NC_138906.1, read on the forward strand.
CATCGTTCAGAATAATCTTGGTGAACTAAGAGGGCCTATTCTGGCCTGTAGCAAAGCCATGTATGATACCTAAGTACCCTGGTCCTTATACTGCTGGAAGATGGAAGAAAACAGGGAGAACTGGAGATGAGCTACAGCTTAATCTGCAGACACTCAAAGAGCCACCACGGGGCAATGATCATTAGAGACTCCACAAATCCAGTCTCAGGGTTTCCAACAGGTACTCTGATAAAACTGTGATCCTGTGAAACAAAGATTATGTGACCTTCCAAGGAAAGGATTCTAGAAAGTACCACCACAAGAATTCATTTAAAGTTATATTGACAACCCCAAATCTGGCATTTCCTAATTGAAGTTCAACCTAAATAGCAACGTTTATTATAGGCACCCAGTAGTTTCTCATACCCTTGTCAGCAAATCTTGCCTAAGGATGTTCATAAGAATAGGAAACAGACTCAAGGGTAGAGGAACGTGTCCCAGGAGATTCCTTTTTCTCAACTTGGATGTCTGTGAAGTGAAGGAAAACAAATAATACACTGGGACCTGGAGCAGCATAGCCAGTCTTTCTTTTAAGCCACATGCTTTAGACAGTTTACGAGTAGCTGAGCTTACTTGACCTCAGTGAAATATCTGCTGCTTACACTCTGGAAATATCCTTAACCTAGCCTTGACTTTAAGCGGTGGTGCCACATTTCAGCAGTATATCAGTATTTTCCCTGAAGATCTCAAGTGAGGAAAATGGTCATCTCTAAAATTTTTCAACTCAGTTAGGTCTATGCACTATTTCTTAAGACAAAAAACCAGCTCTACTGTGGGTAGCCAGTCATACTACAAAGAAAGAGCTGCTGCTTGTCATACGAAAAAGTTTAATCAATACTTTAGGGTGGAAAACAAGAGACAAACTTGTTATAAAGATCTATACCAACTTCCTTATAATGAAGAAAAGGAAGTTATGAACGGAGACAAGAAAACAGCTGTAGAAAAATGACCCAGATTTTCATTTAACTAAAATCTAAGCAAAACACTTCACATCTATCTTATAATAATTATTTTTCATACTGCTGTACTCTCTTCCAGGTGGAACTGAAGTGCCAGGCTACCCTGAAGTTATTTTCAGACTAACCAGCACTAGCAGGAACAGCAGCAGTGAAAACTTCACAAAGAAATAGGTTTTCACTTGTTTTACAGCCCAGTTTGGCAGGTTTAAATGTGAAGGCAGTCATTCATGAGTTAGCATTTCGGGGGTATGTCTTTCTGATGCAGCCAGTGCTGAACAAAACTAATAACCAGCGCATGTACAATCATGAGAGGTAGCAAATATCAGCCTGGGAAGAGTGCCATGTTAACATTTGTCCACTGCTCCAGCAGTGGAGTTGGGCTTTTTCCAACTATTTTTACTGGACTGCATATGTCACATACACAAACTAGCCCATCAGTCACATGAAAATTTAATGTAAACCCCATTTTGTGATTTTTCCATAACTCATTGCTGCTCTTTGGTGCTTTTCCTCCTCTAACCCAGTCCTGGAGTTGGATAATTTCATGATAATGTCAGTTTTCACTTCTTTAAACAGCAATTATCGAACCTCCTGTTTGTTCAAGGTGATCATACAGAAGTTAAACTTATTTTTTGTTTAAAAAATCCCTCGTGATTTTAGGTAGATTTCATAATTTTCAAGAAGACATTTTAAAACTTTTTAATGTTTTAGATTTAGATTTTAGATTTAGATTTAGCAGCATTGTTCCTAGCCAGGTTATCAGGCTAATTCTGTGTTTCAAATTTCCTGTTAATATGTAGGTATTTTTTGATGTTGTTGCTGAAATGGGCTCAGTTTTTGCAAATCCTGGAGTCATATTATTATTTATATGGCTAAGTCTGTAACAAAAACTTAAGAGCTGCTATTGACAAAGTTTATAATGAACCTAATGGTATAGAAGGTCATTCTAGTCATTCTGATCATGAAGTTCTGAATTATGCCCTCAGAGGACCCCTAGAGAATATAGTTGGTTAAGGGGAAAGTCACAAAGAATAAATCAAAGAGAAGCAACCTCTCCTTAACCTGAAGTTAAGGAAGCATGGAAAGGCTAAGCCTAGAGACAAATGAAAAAGGATGGGGAGGGGGGTGAGGGTGGGGGGGAAGCATACAACCAGAAATGAAGATGTAAAGGAAAAAGTAGTATGGCATATTGCTAGGATAGAGCATGAAGTGTAGTATGATTCTTTCAGAAGACTCCTTTGTACTGTCTTGAAGCTTATGGTGAGACCTTTTAGGCCTTCTCAGTTATGGAAGAACCAGTTGTGCATTTACAGGTAAAGCTGAATCCCATTTTGCACTTCACTCAAGAAATCAGCCTCCTTGTTAAAGACAAAGAATTTAACACACTATCCGCAAACTAATAGCATAAGGACTTTGAAAGGAATTTAATTTTCTTCTTTGTGAACTAAGAAGTGTAAAAAACAGGAATGACAACAAAATCAGCTCTGTGATAGTAATTTACCATGTAAAATGAAGAGGTTTTTTGAATGTGCTTTTACACAATTAAACTTTCCTTGATGTTACTTAAACTTTTGCTTTGAAATGTCATCTTTGCTCTAAATCTAACTAAAAGTTTCCTCTAAACTTTAAATTATCTGGATTTGTGATTATTGCCATTAGGATACTAATATTTTTAGTAGTGATACCAGTGATAGCAGTAGGTAGTAGTAATAGTAATGGTAGTAATAATTTCTAAATATTATCACAATTGAGAATCAAAACCAAAACCAATTTTTAACATCTTTCGTTCTTCAGATGTTAGTAAAATACCTACATTTAACAAAGTGAAGACAGTTAGCAGTCATTTAAAGCATTCATATCACTGTGTTCCCATTTGTCAGATGCTAGATGCTAGGGCTGGTTCTCTTTTCTGGTTTGGCATCACAAAGAATAAAACATGCAGTTTAATAATACCACCAAACCTAAGCACTGGGAAAAAAAAAAAAAAAAAAAAAAAAACAACAACAAACCAAACCAAACAAGTCATGCCCTAACACTGACTTAAAATAATGGGGCACCTACATTTATTTCTGCCGTTCTCTTTTTTTTAATGTTTCTGCTCAGGCATTGTCACATTCACACCACACAGAAAGACCGTGCAGTCTTTTTTTATTATTACTGAACAGAGATGAAGTTGTCATCACAGAATCCAGGTGGATGGAAAGTTACAGAAAAACATCAAAATTACTGACACAATTGACAATATAGCGTGTCGAACCAGTGCGTCTATTGGATAGCTAGAAACACTCAGGGTTTTGTAGCCATAATGTAGAGCTACTTGTCTGTTGGAGGACCATGAGGGAAGGACTGACGCAGGGCCTCAGAGATATCATGGTGCTCACATCTCCCAAGAACCCGGACCTCACTAACGCCTCCGCTGCCTGCAGCCTTTGTACCTAGCAAGTGCACTTCAAAGGCTGGAGTCCAAACCGTAGTCACCTCCCTGCTCTGCTTACAGAGCTGTGGGAGTGAGTGTTGCTGCTGGATTCAAACATTTCAATTCTTTGGTGTTTAGCACTGGCTGAACCATATTAGGCCAAACAAAGAAAACCAGTGGAGATTGGCCTATTCATGTCAGATAAACTGAGGCCTGTCTTCAACCTGCTCTGTGCTCCAGTACGCTGTCACACGGACCTGCTTCCAGATCCTTTCTGACTGATGGTAGCTCTTTTACTGAACTGTCAGAGTTGGAGTTCCTGCCTCCCTTCTCCCGAGCCATCTGTCCACACACTCCTTGCCCATATGCCATATCATACAGAGCTGTGGTACTCTTTTGCTGCAGCATCAGTATCTTCTCTCATTCCAGAACTGCTTCTGTTGTGTTATTTCTATTCTTTAACTGATTTCCAGGAAAGCTGAGCCATCTGAGCTTTGCCTTTTTTTTTTTTTTTTTTTTAACCTGGTTTCATCCATTCCACGTCAATATGCGGAAAAGGTATAATGTTGGCAAACATATGCAGTACAGGTGAGTCATATTAGATCTAATTGTAGCTGTTCGTAGTACTCAGAAACAAATGATCTGAGTGGTTCTTGTGATAAGTGTGAGTTCCTCTGTATCATTCTACCTGGTAGCCGCAAGAAGAAACAGTGGTCCATATCATAGTGCCTCATATATAGTCCCTAGACAGTAAAAAGCCGTAAAATTGAACTTGGAAATTACCTTCCTCACCGGGAATATGCACCAAGTCTTTTGACTTTTGTTTTTGCATTTAATTCATTTCTTATAAACTAGTGTTCAAGTATATTTGTATACTTTAGAGGGAGATGAGTCTGAAAGCGGGGCTCATCAGCAGGACCACAGAACTAGCTTACATGCCCAGGGCTAGGAAGCCTGGAAGGCAGGTACGTGAAATCAGTGATGCATGGGAACCAGAGACTCTGGGTATGTCATCGCAAAGCTTAGCTGACAAGGAGATTCAAACGATGAACTTTCAAGTGATAGACAGTCACATTGATGTACATCACTACATTGATATCTCATAATAAGATAAAGGTAGATCCTGGGAGGTCTTATGTCATTGGAAACCCACACTGAAATTACCAAAGAAAAAAACTTTTTGTGCTTTCAATGACAGACTTGGGCATTGGTCCTAAAAAGTTTCTGTCATTGTAATAGTTGCTTAAAATGGGGAAAACAATAATAAATAAAGTTAAAAAAAGATGAGTGGGGTATGATATAGTCCAAAAGAAATAAAGCAAAAAAAAAACCTTCAAGCTGAGCAACTGAATAATATCTGGAGTGCTAGAAAAGTTTCAGTATAGGACTAAGAAAAGGAATTGAAGTTGGAAACCTTTTTTATAATATCTGCTGTTGTTTGACTCAATTAATAGCTAGGATGGAAACTGGAGGCTCAAGGGACCACCATGAAAATGTGGCTAAAATGCCTTATTGATCTGGCAATGCTTCTCATTGAGAAGAATTTAGTGCATTGATATACCCATAAGAAAAGAATATTGCATCTTTTAAGCCTGCATTGCACTTGATGGGATGACAATTTTGACTATGTATCCTCCAAATGAAATTGTGTGAATGAAATAGATTTTTATGAACTGTATAAAACTGTACAGAACTGTACAACTAATCTAGTGACCACGTGCTCAATAGATGGCAATTCCCATCTCAAGCACTCTCTTCTATTTCTGGTTTTAATTATTTTTCAAGAACAGAGAGGATGCAGGGGAATCAGTGAAGGTGGCATTTCTACCGATACTAACGCACTTCTGTTTCTAAAAGAGGGACTAGACCAACAGAGACCTGAAACCACATCTAAGTCAAGGGAGAGTAAAATGTCTCCTTTTTCATTATTTCTTCTGAAGAGAATTTCTTCTGAAGTAATGATGGGTCTGGTAGACTTAATTCTTTCGTGCTGTAGAATAGCAGCTTTCCCATCAGTACTCCCATCCTGCTTAATTTCACTTTTATTATTAAATCTGGAGGGGTGCAGGTTTGCTTCTCAAATGGTATAAAAGATTGATATAAGAGATGTTTTTCTGTGATGAAAGTCAAGTAGCATTCAGAGGTGAATTGATTTCTGTGCAGAGAGAAGGGTGGTGTCGAAGCAGGGAACTGTACACTTGGACCAAACTTACATAACGTCAGGTTGCATACTCTATTTAGATGAGGGCTGCCAGCCACCCATGAAGCACACTTAGCGCTACCTAGAGGTGCAGAGTGTTCTCGTCGAATATGCATTTGCTTGCATTTGCAATTGGATATAAAAATCACACTGAATGCCAAAGGTCAGACACTTTTTTCACTGTGTCATACGAGTGCGCATTCCAACTACCCAACAGGGTAGGTCTGGGCTGGGCTGTTCCCAGGTCCTCAGAACTTCTGCTCTCTACATAAAGAAAGAATGGGCGAGTCTCTTCATCTGTCCTGTTATGACAGGATGCCTGAAATGTAGATGTATGGCTCCGAAATGCAGAGTGCAGTAAGCTTTGGTAACTGCCTGCTGGACTGAGGAAGATGAACAATCGGGAGAACTTCAAGAAACTTCCAGGCTCTTATATTTCCTGCAGAAGAGGAAAACCTAAATGCAGTCCCCGTGCAAATGAAACCTTGAAGTTACTAGTGTCTATATACTGTAATAATGCAATTACAAAAACAGATTAAGAGGTAAAGCTCTACCTTCCCAATACACACCAAGAGAGGGGTGTCCTCTATGAACCTGCTCAGACTGAAGTTTGAAGGGTTCTGCACAGAGAGTTCCTCATTTAATACTCATTCTTTGAGCTGACAACGCACATCCTGGCCCATGATGCACATGTTTCTGGTATACAGGGCAGTGAAAAACAGTTTTCAGTCAGTTTCTAGTGAGCATAAAATCGCTGTTTAAAAAACACTCTTTGAAGACATTTCTAAATAAAAAATACATATCATGCCTTTGGAAAACTACCTTAAAGTGCTTCTCTATACCAGTTCTTTCTTGTAAACAAAACACACAATGCAGAGTTAATTTTTAAAAGTTTCAGTGTCATTTTCATTTTATATGAGATGCTTCTCATGGGGACATCTTTAAAAACACTCTATCAATCTCTGTCAGTTTCTCAGAGCAGTCATTAGTGAAATGTCACCTTCTAAGTTCCTCACACTGGGAGTTTAGGAAGCTTCAGCTTTTGAAAATAAAACCTTAATATAACATAATTAGCACACTTAGTTAAATCCATTTAAAGGTAGAATCATTGCAGAAGAGAGACAAATAAGTATGTTAAATTACTGTAACTATGGGGAGAAAAACTAAGTGCTTTGGTTTCTCTGAACAAGTTCAATATTTGACTATTTCCCTTTCCCAGTGGCCACCTTTAAAACTCTGCTGAATTTTGAGTAAATAGTCCCAGATTTCGTAGTGTCTGAGGTCTCTGTTCTCCCTGTAAAGCATATTTATGTAATTAGCCAAGAGGTTCTGGTGTAAGGCTCTTGTGAAAGATAACAGGCCTCAGAAAAAAAAAAAAAAGATTTTCCTGTGAAAACGTAATGAGGAGTTTTTGAGTGAGAAGGTGTCTAGGGGAGAGCACCAAGATAGATTTTGGGATTTTCAGCTAACAGCTGGTAAAAATAGCTAGATCAGAGACACAAAGCCTGGAAAGCAGGATATTCTAACCAATTAGAGATGCTTAACTGATTTCCACACTCCCTTATAGCCATTGAATTCTGTAGTCACCCATACAAAAGATGGAAATTATTCCCAGCTCACCTAGCATAGAGTCAGATGGGTAAGGAATGCTCCTGACAGTGAAACCGGTGTGTTGTGAGTTTCTGTAGTTGGAGAAGGGCCGGCAGTGTCCTGAATCAGCTTTTGAACAAGTACGTGACCTGTCCTCTGTCGTGCAAAAAGCAGAAATACCACCTCAACACCACTTATGTCTAAGGAGATAGAAAACCAACGTTTCTTCATACAGCTGGGGAACCAAGTCCTGGTCGTATGTTAAATAGGTGCTAAATACTGTTAGTAGCTTGAGGTCATCATAGCACTTGGGCACAGCTCCCTCGTATTGTTGGAGCGCTAAAGAGCACATCCTGGAGGCAAATGTTTGAGCAAGAACAGCTATATGAGTATATGCATGCATATTGCAGATGCTTAGACCAAAGGGGATGTGCCTGCCATGAGAAGCTACTTCCAGGATTAACGGTCCTGGGGGATTGGTCTTTCAGGTCACAGCTTTATAATTAAGAATGTAAAGCTCATTCTTGCTATGTACCTATGTGCTTTTGTGAATCTGACTGAGGTAATACGCACTAATGGGAGGTAACAGATGAAGATTAAAAGAAGGCACCTCTGTATTCAAAAGGAAAACCTGTACTGAAGTTAACTGAAACAAGAGTTTTAGTCTAAAATTTCCAAGTCTCTGATTTTATAGAATTCTTTACCTTCTGTGTAACTGAGCTTTCAGGGATTAACTGCTTGCATTTCATAACATTTTATATTTTTTACCTCTCTTGTTTCTTTTTAAACCGAAAGTTTGATGAAGCTGATTAAGTCGTCAACTTTGTCTGCTAGGTACTGGGAAGATGTATTGTACAGGAATTAATAGTAGATATGATGACACCTAGTGGTGCTGGAAAATACTTATTCTTAAAATAAAGACAAAGTGCAATGCAGTTTAAATCCCCCATTTAAAGCAACTGAAAAGGTTGTCTATTTGTGGTTATTCTTCACTCATTTGAGTATATAAAAATGGACAGTTTAAAGTTTTCTTTCTGCTTTTTCATTTTATTGGGGAGAAAATATTGTTCTCAGTACAGAAAATAAAATATGGGGCTTTTTTAAGATTTCTGTTTGCCACCATGTCACCTCTCAGTGTTCGACAGAAAACCCGTTATAACCATATGTAGTTTTATCTCACTGATGAGATAAAAAGGCTTAACTGTCTGTCTATCCTAGGAAGTTAGTTCCACTATGATAAATAAAGATTACAGAATTTCCTCTTTTCTTATAAGTTACATTACAGGAGACAAAAAGGCTTGGCAAGTGAATCCAAAGTTCTTTTTATTTTTGTAACTTTAATTTCTGTAATATTAGCAGGCTATTTGCTGTTTACAGTGCTTGCATGGACAGGCATCTAATATTCAACTTCCCCAGTTTGTCAAGGAAGTAATTAATAGATTATCAGAAACTGTGTGATATCATTTTTATTAGCCAATGGTCTAAAATGTAGAAGCAATTATCAAATGAATCAGCACTTAAATATTTAGGATTTACAGATATCTCTGTATCAAGTCTTAACATAGAACATAAGTAGCTCCATGTAGCAAGTAGCAGGTGGATCATGCGAGGAAATTTAAATTACTGTAGCATTTCTACCTCTAAGGACTCCACCAACTTTATACACTTGTGTTTCCAAGAGTATCTTGCAAATGAAAATGACCAAAAAGAAAGCCTCCCTTCCTCGTTGTTCTACCATTTGATGGTAACACCTCTCTTCTCAGTAGGTATCTTAGATACCTTGCTTTGCTGATTCCTACTTTCTCTTCCCATGTGCCATACGCAGTGCTGTAGTCCCAAAGGTGTCCGTCATTTGTAAAGAGTAATAACAGCAAAAAAAGGCAAAATCAAGCTATTCAGGCAGAAGGTGAGAGGCTACTAATCAAACAATGGAATAAAGAACTAGTTATAAAATAGATAAAGGAGAGATAAGCAATTCCTATTTACGGAGATTTGCCAGATTTTATATAATCAGAAAGTGAGCATGCATATAGAAATAATAATAAATCCCCTGTTTGCACACTACATTTTTCAATAGGCAGTGGATAATAAATCTGACTTCATCTCTATCTTAAAACCTGTAGAAAACAAATTTTCTAAAAAAAGTTTGGAGGAAGGTACCACATAATAATATCTTAATATATCAGTACTGAGGTAGATTTTTGATGTGTGACAAGAAATACACCACACTAATCACAGGATGGTGTCACAGGCTCATATGGCCCAGGGAAAAGGTGATGCTACCCTGCATTGCAATCATCTTACCTTTTGCTGTTTACAGAGTACAAATCATTAGTTGTAATTTCCTCCTGTAGACAAAGATACTTTCAAGTTTCTTGAATTTTCCCATACATACCTATGATACAAAAGAGAGAAACAAAGTCATGAAAAGACACGTGAATGACAAAAATTTGCAGAGACAAAAAGTGGCACTGTCAACAGAGGCAGAATTTGGCTCCTTTTCCTCTAAGTTTATATGACAATTATCTTTCCAGTAAGAAGAAATGTAACAATTTTAGACATTCAGAAAAAGATTCACGGGGACACCTTTATTTTTAAAAAGCCATATATTTGCTCTTTAAAACTCCTCCTGTTTATTTGAATTATGGGTACACTCCAGTATAGAGACACTTATCAATGAAGTGTTACAACTAATTATAAATTGAAGTAATTTAATAACCTTTTTTTTTCCATGATAAGGCTTTTATTCTGTAGTAAAGACAAAACCAAACTCATCTCCTCCAGTCTCTGGCCATGAATTGATCATGCAGAGATGATGTATTTATGGAAGAATGCCTTCCTGTACCATGAAAACTGCAAAGAAGCAAGAGTTATCTGATTAAAACAACATTAGTAAGAGTTAAGAGTCTGAAACACAGCACCATATAGACTGCCAGGAAGAAAAGTAACTCCAGCACAGCCAGACCCAGGACAGAGCTCGCAGTAGGGTGTTGCTTCAGGAGTATGGCAGAAGGCAACCAGGGGTCTTGTGGATGGACTGGCAGTCTGTTGTGCCAGGAACACGCATAATGCAGCATAAGCCAGTAGTTCCTTCCAGAAAGCATTTACAATCTAAGCTTAATCAGAAGTCCCAAATCCTAACGTGGTGAATGTGTTCTCAGAGTTACAAGGGAAAACCAGGTAACCTTCGTATTTTCAGAGAACATTATGTTCTTAGGAGCCTGACAACAGGAACCACTTGTTTATACATTAATACCTCACCTTGATTTTCATATAAGATGAGTGTATGCAGCTACACTAAATTAAACTCATTACAATGATTAATGTTAAGTGAAAATGAACAGATACACTACGCCAGTGCCTGTATTTTGAGAATGCAGAGGTGTCATTCTCTGTAAGTGTCCAAGGTAGCATACTTCACAGAAGACTTCGGAAAAAGAAAGCACCAAGTTCTGAACAGACACTTTAATGGATGCAGTATGATCTAGAGTCTGTGGCCAGCAAGCTAGGGAAAAGAAGGTTAAATCTTTTATGGGTGTCTGTCTATAGATATTGATATAAATACGGATATGGGTGTAGATATAGTTAGGCAGGTATTGACATTGATATTTAATAATAAAAGAAACAAACCATATTTTCAGCTCTATCATCCAATAACCTCTCCAAAAAAAAAAGAGACAGAAGACCTCTCACTTCTAATTCCTTTAATGAACTATGGAGAGTACTCTCAGGCTGGCCTTTTTCCACCGGTGCAGAGGACAGACTGAACAGATAGATGCTTTTTATATTTAACTTCTGTGACTCACCATGTGGAAGGACAGGATGCAAGAGAACACTACAGTATGAAAATTAAAACCAAAACTTTAGATTTACAAGAAGAAACCCAGTAGACTGACTGGAATTAAGCTATCAAAGCTCTCAGTTGAGAAGGTAAAGACTATGTGTTTAACTATAAATATTTGGATCTGTCCATTGAATTTAGTTAGTCATATGCTTATTTTCCTAAGTCAAACCTGGCACGGTATAGTAAACTTGGAGCAGTAGGAAAACTTACAATTAAATCTTTTGTCACTTAACATAAAAAACCTAAAGTATTTATTGTGTTACTAACATGTCTGTTATTAACAGATCAATGAACGACATTGTAAACAGGACATACTCAGGTAAATTGCTTCATCATTATAATTATTCTCCCAAGGCATCAATTAAGTAAGGTCTAATTACAAATGGTTTCAAAGTTTAAGTTGCAGCTTAATAAATAACACTGGTAAGACCCATTGATGATGTTGCAACCAATAGGAAAAAGAAAATAATTTCATGCTTAATGAGAGTAGATTTCATTTCAAAAGATTAAACTAAAGACAGCCATATTGTTTTAAAATCTATTAATATTAATAATCATAATCTATGAATTACATTGTCATTTGGACTGTTAACTCCATATTCCAAGCATATCTATTTCACTGAGGAAATAGAGGCAGGTTTTTCAAAGGCATTCATTTAGGAATACATAATGTTCAGTTGGAAACTCATTTGTTTACACCTTCGGGAGCCAGCTTTCTCCCATTAAAGAGTTGAAATATTTTCAGATTATTTTTATCGGAAATTTCATTAATGTTTGTAAGCAAATCATGTTTACAATTGAGCAGGGTGTGCGAAAGTGAGCCTGTGCCCATTCTGCATTTTCCATTCCTCCCTGTCCATTCCTATCTACTCTTTTGCACTTAGGTTAATCCCTTGTATGAACATGTACTCCACTCACAGAATAGCTCCCAGAGGCCATTTTGACACCTTGATTCATATTTCAGAGGTTTTCATGTCTCATTTCTACAAAACAATATTACAGTATGATGGAAGTCTTTGAACGGGCCTCAGCCAAACAGAAGTCCCAAAGATACAAAGATCAACTTAGAAACTACCATTTGTCACTCATCTGCATCTCAAAAGAACCATGTGCTTCAAAAAAAGCAGTATTTCTTCAATAGGCTAGATTGAAATTGAAAGAAGAAAATGAAGAAGATTCCTCATAGGATATCACTAGAGTAAAATCAAAGTCAAGATCTTGGAAATAAATAGCTCAGGAAACAATTGTTTTTTTGTAGCAGAAGCAGTAAATTCAGCAAAGTACATGCGAAGTAATTCTAAGAACTGTTCTTCATCCATTGATACAAATAATGACACTCTTCCTCCTGTCATTGTCAGTAAGGGTACATTATGGAAATTTAGAGTCGCATAGAAGATAGATTTGTAGTAATTATCATCTCCGGTGATATTTGGAAACAATGATTTTTTATGTTTAATTGACATTTGCTGGAAAGATAGCAAAACCAGGACACATATTTCACAGCATATCGTATCTTTTAACAGATCAATCAGTTTCTTCTGTTTCATTTTTTTATTACAACAGTGATCCATAGGATGAATAGCATTTCTCTGAAGTGACCCAGGGAAGATTTTCTTTTCTTTTTTTTTGACTTCATTTTCCCCTAAAGCATACACATTGTTTGAATATGAGTTAGTCTATTCAAATAGATCTTATATAAAATTGAAATGGGATAAGGACTAAGGTTTTGCCTCAAAAGCACATATGAGTTTTACTCCTAGTGTATATAAAGTCAGTGTTTCATATGTAACACACTAGAAAGTTTGATTGTCTTCTTTAAGGATACATTAGTAATTGGGACACAAACAATTCTGCCTCCAAGTTTCTCAACACGTTTTTTGTGTTGCCGGAGCAGATTGCACAGAAGTGAAACAAGCAGCAGCAGTTGAACACAAGCCCTTAATTTTCATCAATAAGACAACAAAAGCAATGACACCTACTGAAACTACTTAGTCTGTTGCTGCTATATGACATGACTTCCTTCCCCACAAATAAGGAATGCCCAGCATAGTATAACACCACAAATATTTGTGCTACACAAACTATTTGGTCTCCTTCTGCATTCATCATCCCATTCAGAGATTGAAATATCCTTTACTATAGTTATAGAAACTCAGTGCAAAATAGGCTGATTAAGTTTTTAGTAAGACTAGTGGCATACGTATGCCATGTGTGACAAACAACATATAATAATTCAGTTTTATATCAAGGACTTTGTTTTTAACCTACAGTCCTCAGGCCTAAAGCATTGGCAGGCTGGTTTTGATTAGCCTATAAGGAACTGAGAAAAACAAGCCTGTGCTTAAATTTAATAAGCATACATTCAAATTTCCACTGGGAAGTGTTTCCATGTCCACAGATTAAATGAAAGACTGATAATGACTGGTCTGCTCAGGTTAGAAACACCAACAAATAAAATCACTAGTGTAAAACACAAACAGGGTTGCAAAAAGGGATATAAAACGCTGTTCATATTACAAATGACAAATTCAAGGGTCTGATGCTTGATATTTACATGCACTTTTTGTACAGCACCAACTAGACTGCCTCATAATTACAGACAACTCCCACGAGGTAGAAAGTAATTGCTCATTTGTAGATGAGGTACTTCTGGATCAAGAAGTGATTAAAATATTTATATTGCACAGCTTGTTCAATTCACTCATATTATCAGATTAATTTACTTTAATTCACCATGCATCAACATTTACATGGTTTTCTTCTAAAAATGGTACTTGAAATAGAATAACTTTTTATTACTTATTTTGCATCTTAATAATGTCGGTGTGTGTGGTGGGTATAGGGCTATTGCCTCATTAACTTTTTTTATTTACTCTATAAGCATTATGTTGTGTGCTGTACATGAAAAATTTATAGGTACTTATGATGAAATAAATTTCAGTCTGGAATCTCCAGAGAATACAGTGTAAATTAATAAAGATTTACTAGTAACAAGTATATATAATTTTCTGAGTCCTGAGAAAAAAGGTAAGTTGCCGTTTTTTCCTTCATCAAATCAAAATTTTTGTATCTGAAGGTTTCATAAAACCTGATATTCTACTCTGACCTTTATTTATAAACTAAAATCTCTACACTACTGTGACTTGTGTTGATCTCTCTCCCAAAGGACTTAAGATGGTAAATTAACCGGGATACAAATCAAAAAGCCTACTGGGTGCCTGGAATTCATCTCAGCCTATACCCTTTTATATGTATATATATATGTATAGTAAAAACCCATGGACATAGGGTGTAACATACTAGTCAGTGTCAGGGCTAGTACATTGTTTATGGTTCAAAGTCCTGAATTCCCAAGGTGCGACTTTCATAAGTGTCATTAAAGTGGGACAAATACTGCAGTGGACACATCTCTTCTGCAGGTTGAACAGATGTGCCTGAAGCCTAACTGCCTGGAGTTCAGAGCAGTCTTTACAGCCTGCCCAAGAAGATGGGTAATCGCTCAGATTTTAATTAACTGGTTTAAGCTAACTCAAACATGTTTATCCAGCTTGCTGTTACAGCACGGTAGACATAACTCCTATAAATGTATTCTCTAGCAGTGGTAATACTGAGAAAACCCACCAGCTCTGGAGACTTTGCATCAATAACTACCTCTTCCATATTACGCTCCACACGGACATATATGGAAAGGCAGTGAAAAAAGGCATTTTGGACACGCAGAAGGCAGTTTGTATTCTGATGTAGCCTATCCTTGTTACTGTGGGAGAAAGCACTCTCTATACCTAAAACACGGAGGAGCAGAGTATTCAGTCTGTGGCTATAGGACAGAGCAGCACATCGAGGTTTAGATTTCCCGCAGACTCAATAAGCTGATTATAAAAAAAAGAAGGAAGAAACACTCTGGCTTTAAGACTGACAAGATAATATCCAAAAAACTTTATGGACCACCAGATTATATTGAGACTAAATGCCTTCAGTTATAATTTATCTTTGTTAATCTCCAAGCAACTACTTTAAAACTATTACAGGAAGTCAAAAATATACTTAATAAAGATAAAAAAGAGGTATTGATAGAATCAAAATAGTTGCATTCAATCAAAAATCTAGTCATTTACCATGTTTACCTTCAATGTGACCTATAGGGATGGGAAGGCTGACAAAACATATAACTCCAGAACAAATAAAAACATATCTTGTATGTTTTATTATATCTATTTTACATACTGATTTCTCAGGGATTTCCTAACATGTTTTCAGTTAAATTATATTAAAACCTCATTTATAATCCTTATTAGCTACATGATCACTAATATTTCCACCTAAGTCATATCAGATGATTACAATGATCGTATTATTACTGGAACTTAATTTCTCACACGGCTACTAGCACCTCTAAAAAGGAACTCAAATCGGCTAAGCTAATGAAAATGGCATGTCTCTTTTATCATTTTTGGATCAACACACAATAACTTTTCAGGGTATAGTTATACTTAAAATTAAATACAGTTATGTCAATACAAATTTTTGTGCTAGACGCTTCTGCAAGATAAAGAAATCCTACAGAAGGCGATCATACTTATAAATCATTATTATTTCCACTTCTGTTTTCAGAAATCTATTTGCTGGTTTAGCAGTTTTACAAGTATGTTGCCAAAAGATCTGACTTACAAGTCAAAGATTGCACCTGCACAAAACCTCTGAATATGTCAGTCTATGATTTGCATATAAAATGGTCCATGAACTGACTAACCCACTTTCAACCAAACCAAGAATGAGAAAGAGAGCAAATGTACTGGGGATTAATTAGAATGTGGGTGAAAGAAGCATGTCTTTTTTTTTTTCCTGTAGTTGATAGAAACTGTCATAGATAGGAATTTGGAACTCTTGGTTTTACAGGTACCTTGCCTGCACTTCAGAAAAACAAACCTCAAAACAAGAATAGTTCTGTAAAGTGATTTCAAAATAAATGTTAAATGAAATCTCTGAGTTATAGTATTTATTTGCCTTCTATTTCAGTGCAGATGGACGATGTTCAGTGGACAGTTTAGGGCAGGGGATCCGCAGTGAGCCTTGTTGCCCTCAGGAAAAAAAGAAAAGATGGAGAAGAGCTGTCAGAACTCTGTATGTTCAGTGCTGTCAGACACAGGCTGCCTACATTGTCTGCCAGCATAAAAGAAAATAAAACAGACACTTGTCCAGTATCAGACACAATGATACCACCTAAGAGACTTGGCTGTGGTTGGTTAAACAATAGGGAAAAAAAAGAAGTAGGTTACAGGAATATACTTGCCAAAACGAAAGCCTACAATGCCTCTCTGACCAACAAAGGGCCTTCATGGTCACCATTAGTGTTTTCACCTCTAGGCATAGTTCTTAGACATCTGGCATAAAAATTCAGAAAAAAAAAACCACATAAATAAACATGATGAGACCCCAGTGAGCAGCAGTCTCTCTATGGAAAGAATTGTAAGGGATTTTGAAACTACAAAACAAAAGAAATACTAAATAAAGACATTATTTTAGTATTTAATTAATAAATAAAGTTTTTATTTATTTATTTATTTATTTTTATGCTTTATAACAACTAAGGATGAACTCAGTTCTCTTAAGGTTTAGCTATACTAGTGTTCCTTCCTTGCGTTTTTTGCTTTGGTAGAGTTAACTGTACCTTTGATCAAAAGCGTCAAAAGCCTTGTTAAAGTTAAGGTACATCGCATCCATTACTCTCCTTTCACCCCCAAATCAAATTATTTTATCATAGTAGGCAATAAGTTCAGTCAGGCATGATTTACTTTCAGTAAATTCTTCCCAACGCTTCACAATCACTTTATTCTCCTGCATGTGCCCATAAACTTGTTCCAAGAGGAACCAATCCCTGACTTTCCCAGGAATAAAGGTAGGTCTGACCAGTCTGTAGTTCCTTGAATCATCCTTTTGGCATTTTTTGAAGATGAGTGCAAACCTTGCTTTTCTCCAGTTGCTGAGTACCTCTCCTCGTCTCAACCATCGTTATGATTTCAGGCAGCTCTTTCAGCACCCTCAACGTAGCTTTTAATTTATGTGGGTCAAAATGCCTGTAATGCCTGACCTGATCCTTATCCATTGCTGGTCATTCTCCTCTTTGAGCCCTGTGTCTAATCACAGATGCCTGGGACACCTTACCAGCAAAACCTCAGACAAGCAGACATCGAGTACCTCAACCTCGTTTGCGGCCGCTCTCACTAAAACAGCCGCCCTCTATAAACACGTCTTAATTTTCCTTGTTCAGCCTTTTCCTTCTGTTACAAACGTCAACTCTGAATGATTTTGATTACTTTTGTCTCAAATTGAGAGAATTCTGTTGTTATGATGAGATACGGAATCAACTTAAGCCCTTAGAGTCCATGTAGCCCTCATGTTATAGTCAGAGTTTCTCAAGCTGTAAGCACAGAACTCCTTGTCTCAGTTTGATGGAAAGTTTATGTATTTGCATGTTAACCTTGCTTGGCAAAAGTACTAAATAGATTGCCCCTCCATTTATCTGGTCAACAACCTCTGCTTGTGCAGAGGCTGTTGTAAATTTATTAATTATCAGTGCATTTACACATTTATTAATGGGTAGGAATTACTCTGTGATAAGGTTTTGTCCCACATTTTCTCCTGCTTCTGCATGTTTAGTATATCCCATTTCCCTGAAAATCTATAGATGCACTCCTTTGCTTGATATCTCTTTTCCCCCCAAGACTGCATTCCACAAACAGCCATCTATGCATATGCATATCTCAACAGAAATTAACACAGATCTAGAGATTAATCTTGTTCCACAACTCTCAAACTAACTCCAGTTCATCAATGAGCTGGAAATAGTACCTATATTCCTAATGTAAAGAAGACCAGTTCTTCTTAATTAATTTATTTGTGAAGACTGAAACCTTGGAAAGAAAACACTTCCCACAGACACTGGTTGTTGATTCCAGAAGGAAAAATTTTTTAAGTTGGGATGACAAGGATTGTTGTTTTCTTTTGGACGTACTGGTTGTGGGACTTTCTTTAGTGTCATATTTAATGACAAATGCTTCAAATTTAATTTGGACTTCAAAAAGAAAAGCCATGCATGCACATATAAACATTCACAAGAGAATTAAAAACCTTAGAGTAAGTTAAAAATTATAAAGTTTCCCACTAGTAATGAGATGTTTCTGGAAACAGCTCTTCAGATTTCTCTAGGGGCTTCTAGTTGTCAAAGATAGACATAATATTTTCTTGTTATTGGCTCTTCAGCAGAGAGGAAAGAAAGTATCATGTTCTTTGAAAAAGTGGTATTTTGAACAATTAATTTAGAGCAGTAAAATGAAGGAAAGATGGTTGCAGAACTTACAGTGATGCACAATTATCGGAGAGAAGGAGATGGGCTGTGAACTCTTCTGTCAGGCTTCTTCAGAAAAAAAAAAAAGAAAGAAACACTAACCATCTTGTGAAATCTGATTTAAGAAGGAAAGGAGGAAAGAAGAATATGAAAACCAGAGCACTTGAGCATATGCGTTCCTGTACTACACCTGGTAATGCTTAATCTGCATAGTTTCACATTCATTAAAACAAGACAAGCAGGTGCAAATTGTGGAGGCATCATTTGGGCATCTTGTTGATTCAGTCAAATCATCAGTTTTCCAAGCAGTAAACAGACCATTTTCTGTTAAACACTATCTTTGGCAAAGCAGTATATTTTACATTTGTGTTTCCAAACATGGACAAGAGATGTCATCCCAGCTGTTCTTTCTCATATACAACAACTTTCAAAAATGCATACTTTTAGTGCCACAAACACAGGAGGTAATTTTTAATCCCACTTTTTAAAGCACATTGCTGTCATCTTCAGTTATTATTAGATGGGACTTTCAAAGGCCCCCAGATAAGTTAGAACAAGAGCTCCACAGAGGTTTAATGAAAACAATACTATTAGCTCATTATCTTCAAGTCTTTTAACCATCTTTACAATTAAGAGAGTTTATGGTTAAATTTATGGTTATGGCAAGAGGTTCCTTGAATCGCATTGTTAAGCAGTGACTCACTCTTAGACATAGAAGAAAGCAAGGCAATTAAATTCTGAGTTCTGGAAAATCATATTTTGCTGTCTTGCAGACATTTACTCTCTTGCATCCTTTAGTTTGATTTCTCCATCTGTAAAAGGAAGATAATGATACATAGCTGCTGTGTGTATCTCACTGGCATGCAGAGGAGACTTTAATTGCATTTAGATTAATTTATCATTGAAATTGGTGATGAAACTACCATTGGCATTAGTGACTGGACTATTTATAGAAACTTTATTTCATAGGGTTTGAGGAGACCTTACAAAGCAATTCAGAGAGTCCTCTGTTCTAGTCTGTACAAAGTAGCTCTATCTGACTGTGATCTCGTCTGTCGTTTGAAATGTCCCAAGGTAATCTGTTCTATTGTTTAGCTTGGAAGAAGACTTTTTTCCCCAATTTCTGAAATTAACCATTTCTGCATCAAATCAAGTTAATTATTTCTTGATGATAAGAAAAATACTTTGTAACACAATAACAGTTTAGTGTGTGAAGATTAATATTGTGCTTCCTCTCATTCTTCCTGTTTTTACCTAGGAAGATTACTTTGTAAACATCTCCATTAAAGATGCTGACATAGTACTTTCAAGGCAGACAACTACTAAAAGAATGGCTATTTCTTTTTTCTTAAATATGCCACTGGTTAGATCCCAGATGATGTTTGCCATCTCTGCAACTATGTCATTTTGGGTCAAATACCGTATATGAACAGATAAAACTCCCAAATCAGTTATTCATCCGGCCTAGTAGGATTTCTTTCTCTATTTTAAATTTGGTATTTGCTGGGGAAAGGAAGCCTGGTTGACTTAAAAAATATAGTACTTACCCTCATTGAATTTCATCATTTCAGACCTATTTATAAAATTCATTTCTTATTCAAAGCTTATTCTTCCAAAGTGTTTGAATCTTCTCCTAATATAGAAGTA
Organism: Vanellus vanellus; assembly: GCF_965231255.1. NCBI lineage: Eukaryota > Metazoa > Chordata > Aves > Charadriiformes > Charadriidae > Vanellus > Vanellus vanellus. The sequence continues at coordinate 108,138,746 of NC_138906.1, forward strand.
AATTCTTTATTCAATTATCATAGTCTTTAATACAAATTCTGTGCAGTTCCAGGTCTAGAAGAGGTCTCTGATGGCCCACACAGTAAATCTTCTCAGTCTTAGAGGTTTTCACTGAATCACAGGGAAGTTTTTGATGGATAGCAGAGACCTGCAAAAGTCAAGGAAACACTGGATGGACTTCTCGGTGGATAAAGAACTGGCTGGACGGTCACACTCAAAGAGTTGTGGTCAACAGCTCGATGTCCAAGTGGAGAGCAGTGACGAGTGACATTCCTCAAGGGTTGGTACTGGGGCCTGTACTGTTCAACATCTTTGTCAGCGACATGGACAGTGGAGTTGAGTGCACCCTCAGCAAGTATGCCGATGATACCAAGCTCTTTGGCGAGACAGACACGCTGGAGGGGAGGGATGCCATCCAGAAGGACCTGGACAGGCTGGAGAGGTGGGCCCAAGCCAACCTCATGCAGTTCAACAAGGCCAAGAGCAAGGTCCTACATCTGGGTTGGGGCAATCCCAAGCACAAATACAGGCTCGGCAGGGAATGGCTGGAGAGCAGCCCTGAGGAGAAGGACCTGGCTGTGCTGATTGACCGGAAGCTCAACATGAGCCAGCAATGTGCAATTACAGCCCAGAAGGCCAACCATATCCTGAGCTGCATCAGAAGTTTGGCCAGCAGGTCAAAGGAGGTGGTTCTGCCCCTCTACTCCACTCTCGTGAGACCCCACCTGGAGTACTGCATCCAGCTCTGGAGTCCCCAGCATAAGGACATGGACCTGCTGGAGTGCGTCTAGAGGAGAGCCACGAGGATGATCTGAGGGCTGGAACACCTCTCCTAGGAGGACAGGCTGAGAGAGTTGGGGCTGTTCAGCCTGAAGAAGAGAAGGCTCTGGGGAGATCTTATTGTGGCCTTCCAGTACCTAAAGGGGACCTGCAGGAGAGCTGAGGAAGGACTTTTTACTAGGGCATGTAGCGATAGGATGAGGGGGAATGGCTTTAAACTGGAAGAGGACAGGTTCAGATTAAACATTAGGAAGAAGTTTTTCACTTTAAGGGTGGTAAGGCACTGGATCAGGTTACCCAGAGAGGTTGTTGAGGCCCCATCCCTGGAGGTGTTCAAGGCCAGGCTGGACACAGCCTTGGGCAACCTGGTCTAGTGGTAGGGGGTTGGAACTCAATGATCTTCAAGGTCCTTTCCAACCTAAACCATTCTGTGATTCTATGATTCTGATGGATAGCCCTAATAAGCCCTGTATGTGCAATATTCACAGATCTGCAGTAGACTTGTGAGACATGAGAATCCTGTGATTTCAGAGAACAAAGCTGGAAAAACAACTGCAGGTTAGGCTTTCAGGCTAAGTCATCACCACTTACCACACCAGCTGCATGCAGTACATTGATAAGACAATTTCTGAAATACAAGTATCCAAAGAGATTAGGTATGGAAGAAGAAAGAAAAGAAGGCTCAGTCTCCCACTGATGTGAGAAAGAAGAGAGAACTCCAACAGTTTGAAAGTGCGTGCCAGATGAAATATATTCCTTTGATAGAAACTATGCTCTGTGGCCTGATAGACAGCTACAGAACAAAAATCAGATTGTGCAGATCAGGAAAAGATAATATAACAGATATTTGTAGTAGGCATCTAGCATTGCTCTATCAGGAAATGCAAGCAAAACATAAGACTGAATGCAACATATCGTGGCCACTATGGTCTACTCCATAAAATAACAAATAGCATTGAATCCCTTGAGCTGTGCTCTTAATGACTAAGGGCACCAGAAAAGTTACAGTTGAGAATGTAAAAAAAGAGTACATTGTATGCCAATTTGAAAAGGTAATAATTTCAATTTTATGTGAAAGAAAAATAAATTAACAGGATTTAATACATAAGCTTTTACACCCATAAGTTCTTTTACGCATGAGTAACTTTACTCATTTTTATTTTTCTTTCAAAATAATGCAATTACCCATGGTGAGTAGTAAATATTTGCAGGTTTAAGCTTTTCATAATGTGAGACACAGGAAATCTCCTGTAAAACAATAAAATCTAACAATAAGCATTTTTTTTTTCATTTTTATCATAAAAATCATTCTACTGCATCTGATATAGAAAAAAAAAAAAACAAACAGGGAGTGTTGTGTATGTGTGAAGAACACCCCCAGACAGATGAACTTTAAGAACAGGATAAGGCTTTTATCTGATTTTCTTAGAACTCCTTTAGTTTCTCACGTGACCAATCAGAGGTATGTCTGGGAGGCCTCTGACAAACAAAACACTTAATCTGTTTATGTCTCATGCCAAGTATCCTCAGTGAAACTGTAATTAGAAAACTAATTTAGGAGGCCAAGCTCCAAGTCTGCAAAGATATTTAGGCATGTAAGTTCCTATTTAACTGTCTAATTCCCTTTGGGAAGCACTCAGACATGGTTGTCATGACAATGAGCCTTGTTTCTTTTATTTCCAATGGGTATATGATAAGGTCTCCATAATGCAATGGCATCTGATATAAGTATTTCTAGGAAAAGTCTAGCCATCTCAGTACAGCATAGCTAAAGCCAATTAGTTCACACAAAACCCCGTTCTCCAACACGGCTTTATATTTCCCAAGATAGCTTGGTCCCTGCTAGGTTAGATATTTCTGTGCCACATCCTATGCATTAGAGAAAATCCTAATATTGCAAGCTAAGAAAAGAACAGAAAGCAGAATAACTATAAAATAAATACTTTGAATATTCTGTATAGCTCATTGAGAGTGATTATGTGACGTTTGAAAGACCTTGCTTTTTTCATGAATTACAAAAGCATAAATAGTTATTTGAGAAACACAGCTGTGTATAAGTTGTGATTCAGAGAAAAAGTGAAAAATTAGATGTTGGATGAATGAACTGATACCTTTTCCGAAAGAGTAGTGCCATTTTTTTCTCTCTCTCTCTTACTAATATTATAAGTATTTCTTGTCCTAAAATTTTGCAGGAAGAGTCCACATGCATATTTCCGCAAGTATGGAATGTATTTTACTGTGGTTTTAATTTTTAAACATTGAAGAGGAAGTTTACTTTGTTTTTCAAGCTTTTTTTTTTCTGAAAATTAAAAGCAATATCTATATTCCTCTTAAAAAGGAACCACTAAGGTTCCTACTAGGGGAAAAGTGATAGGGATACCAGTAGAAAAGAAATAAAAGTAGAAATAAAAGACTTAAAAGACATAAATAAGATAGCACAACTGTAAAACAGTTTTCTAAGAAACATCCACTCAGGAGGAAGGAGGCAGCCATAATACAGTTTTAGGTTCCAACCCCTGACCTATGTTACACTGACCTGGGAAGAGTCTCCAATATGGAGTTTCTAGGCAATTTCAGAAGAATTATCTCACTGTGGTAAACCTTCCTCTCCCCTGTTCATTTACTTCACTGCAAGTGGTGGAGAAGGATGATAGACTGAGGTAGTGTGCACCACTTCTAACCTTAGCGGTTCCTGGAGCGTTTCTATGCCTTTGTCTGCTGTGGCATATCAGTTCCTCACCGTTGATTAAACAATGTAGGCAGAATGCTGAAATGGAATGTGAATATGTAATGTGTTATAATAAATGGGAAGAAAATGCCAATGAAATCTTGAATGTATGCTTAGATGCTTTATGTAATGAAGAAACTGACTATTACCCTCTAAAAGGCCTAGTTAAATAGTTCAGCTAGATGTGTAGACGGTTTTCACCTTAAGAAAGATCTAGAGCCATTGGTTATTAGCATACACCAAGAGGACAGAAGAAATAGGAACAGATAAAAAACTTGATCTGAAATTGTTCTCGAGCATTCCTAGCTGATAATATGAAATCCTAATGCTTATATCATCATGCACTCAAAAATTTAATCCCAGTTATTAGCAATTCCAGTAATAGCCTGTGAAATGGCAATTTGTCAACCTCTTAAAAAGGTTAGAATTTGAAACAGCAAGTCATTTTGTTGATCCAAGGAAATATAACTGAAACAGTAAAATTTACCACAGGAAGGAGACTTTAGCTTAAGTATTCATTCAATGCTGTTTTTTAGTCGATGCTTATTTGTAAAAATGTGAATCAACTTTCTAATATGCAACCATAAAATTATATCCTCCATGTAAATTGTCTAGCTATAACATGGGACTGTGTGTTATTATACCTAAAGGAGTTCTATGGTATTTTAAATAGTAGGAATGATTTCACTGTGGGAGACTTTAGTTTTCAAAATACAGATTAAAGAATAATCATTAAGAAGCTTGGATATTATTTGATTAGAAGAATAACGGATTTCTTTGCCAAAAAGTTCCTAAAAGAGGAAGAGGTGGTGCTATTCTAGGCTGAGTATATAATTTGGGACATTATGAAAGGGTGTGTAAGAGAAAATAAACTTGAACTCAGTGATATATTTTTCACTCAGTTTAAGTTAAATAGAAAGATTAAAGAAGTACAAAGCTAGCATGTGAAGACAGCTGGACTGAATATCTCATGAAACTCTAGAATTTTAAATAACCAGGATGGGAAGATCAGGAAAGGAGCAGAAAAAAAGAATGCAAAATACAATCAAATACAATGATGCACTGGTATCAGGACATATAGTGCAAATTAGCAATTCTTTTTTTTTATCATTAAAAATAAGGAGAAAGATTAAGTGATTAGTTGACTGTAAAACAATTATAAGTCATTGTATTATGTGCTTCCTAAAATGTGTTTCTAGTGTAGTATTTGCACTAAAGCACATTGTAACAAAAGGCCCTGATGAAATTTCTTCTGGAATTTGCCAACCTGTTCAAGCATGTCCAAGAAAAATGAATTCAAAATGGAAGGGGCACTGGCAAGGGCATGCAAGCTAAGCTATGGGGTAGAGCTCACCTCTTTCAAGAAAAGCTTGTAAAATAAACATGGATGAAGGATATAATTACTTCCTATTATTACACCATGCCAACTAACACTTGTCAATGATAGCAATTTATTTAAATCATAGTAATATTGACATAAACCAAATAGATATGTAACAGACGTTATAAAAGTAGACTAATTAGAGTGAGTTTTGAGCAGGACATTAGGGTAAATTGGGGGGATATAGAGCAATGGCTTCCGAATGCATCCAGCATGATTGTCTTTTTCCAGAAGTGATAAGCAGAGCTGGCTTCCTTGTCATGTTTCCTCCAGCTGCCTCGCTGTCCAAATACTATGATGGTGTAAGTGTATCATCTCACTCACATTGAAGACTACCTCTTCCTAGAGAGAAGAACTAGACAAGAATATCTGACTTTGAAAATGCTGGAATTCAGTTCGTTAGATTAGGTTAAAGTTGCTCTGAAGTCATGTTACTTTGAATGCAGCTTTATTCCTCATATAAAGGAAGATTGGAGAATTCTGAGGCTTTTATGCCAAATATATGTAATGTAAGTAAATAATATGTAAAACGCATGGATAGCTAAAAGAAAGCTATTCTCCAATATTAAAGAAACTTAAGCAAATAGATGAATCAATTGATCAATCATTCAAAAAGACACAGCAAAATTAGCCTTACAAATACAGTTTTGAACAGGCTACTAAACAGAGGTAAATCAATTTAACTTCACTGATATCAGTGAAGCTTTGCCATTTTACCCACTGTTACTGTGCCCCATTTTTTAAATTGAACTGATGGAGCCAAAACCTGTCATTTTCTCTAAAAAATAATAAACAAATGCTGTAATGATAAAACATTTCTCATTTGAAAAACAGTTCTGCACTTTCAGGAACAAAGATTTTTGTTTAAGGTGACGGTGTAAGGTCTGTCAAATTCAGTACAGTATGTCTTATTAATGGCCTGTAAGCCAACTCGCAGATAGCCATAAGCCTACAGCATTATCCAAGATATATTTGAAGAAAAAAATTGCTTGACACTAGAGAAAAGGTTAGCGCTACACTGCAGGGATTCTAATTCTTAGTTTCATTAAGGAATTAAATTAGAGTGAAACTTTTACCCTTTCCTCCTCCCCCCATCACAAAAAGGAATGTTAACCTCAAACGGACCTGCTGCTCATCTTCAGTATTTTGCAACCTTTTCTTCACAGCAAGGGCGAAGGTCTCTGCATTGATATTCTGGAAGGAATCTGCATGACATTGTTAGGAATGGGCGAATGATCTGAAAGTCCCTACACAGCCAATATAATTCTGATTAAAGCTTGGCATTTGTTTTCTTGCTCTTTGGAGCAGACAGCATGCTGCCTGGAATTAGAAATATGAAAGGCAGAGGAACTTCCTACTGTGCAGAGACTGTATTTTGTCCTCCTCCTTTTCGAAACGCAGCTAAGTTTGCAAACTTTTTTTTTGTTGTTTTGAGTACAGATCATTAAAATGAAGTCATCCTTGTTTTACCTTTCAGATGTGCTGTGACTCACACGTTTTCCTGCAGAATTACTGAGAAAGACCTTGCTCTACTAGCTTCCTAACTGAGATTTCATCTCTAGCATTTTAAAGTGCAAAATCATGATTCAGTTCTTCAAGTAAAGAGATGGATATAGCATTTGAGAGACTCATGCATAATATAATAAATGCAAATTAAACATTTATAGTAAAACCCCATAATTTTGAAAGAAAGTTCTTGTTTGAATGTGTACACTCATTTACTTGCATCCAATACATTTGTAGCCTCATTTCAAACTCTGACTTAAAAATTTCCACTTCAATGCATCTATCCAGAACCCTAGATGCAGACTAGTTTCCATCAAATTAGAAAGTTCCTTTTTGATGACAAGGAAAATCTTTGAGCAAAATACTGATTCCCTTGAAGTCAGTGGAAGAACCATCATTAGTCTTCAGTTCAGGATTTCATTTTTTGTTTCCATTATATGTGTTGTATCCATTATTCAGAATCTATTACAATTAACTTTAACTTGTAACGTAGTTCAATGAGAACATTTACAGTAGAACATGAAGCATTGACAAAAGTCATATGGCATACCTTACCCAGCCATTGTAAATATTTGTTTTGTTGTTTCTGAGAGTACAGAACTGTTTTTCAGGTAAGAAATTTTTGGTCATTGCATTTGTTTATTTATTTCTTTTCAAGATGTTAGATCTTGGTTGCATCCGTTCATTTTCAAAAATGGCACAGAGTACCAGTGGATAAAACGGCGAAGCTTTATTGATGTCAATCAAGTTAAACTGCAGCATAAAAATGAGAGTAAGTGAGCACAGGAGGAGCCAGCCTCCAGAAAACCCGTTACATGAGACTCAGATTATTTCAAGTAATCTGGGTTTCTTCTTGAAGAGCCCCAGCCCCAGCCTGAACCCAGAAGTGGTTCAGGACCTGAGCCAGTGGGTTCTACTCTTTCTCCTCCATAGAGAGTCTAAACTTCTCCTTTTATTTAGCCTGCAAGAATCTTAGGACATACACATACACGTACACAAAATTAAATAAAAAAAAAACTGTCTAGAGATACAAGAAATAATTGAGGGAGGTCATTGAGCCTTCCAACAAAACAGTTTGTTGAATTTAATAATCAGGAACTACCCGCTGTAGGAAATAAATCCTTCTTCTACACTAGCATTTACTTTCAGATCCAGAAGCAGCTTAAGCTCCTAAACGGCTGCATTTGAGGCACCACAATATAGCTTACATAGTGCTTTCTTTGAATTCTTCACTGACTTTAAATTGCACACTATGAGAAATAAATGCATCGAATATGACATATGGTTAAATACTGCATAAAGAAACAATATGAACAAACTATAAATATGTACATATGTAGACACATATACATAAATAAACAACCTGACAATCCAAACTGTATAGAACAAATATAGCCATCCAGTTACACTTCTTTTGACAGAGCACTGGCACAGGCTGCCCAGGGAGGTTGTGGAGTCCCCTTCTCTGGAGATTTTCAAGACCCGCCTGGATGTGGTCCTGAGTAATGTGCTCTGGGCAATCCTGCTTTAGCAGGGGAGTTGGACTAGATGATCTCTAGAGGTCCCTTCCAACTGATAATTCTGTGATTCTGTGATTCTGTGATCTGTAAGCAGGTTTGGTTATGTAGGAATTCTGTCTGAGGAAATTTGTATGAATACTTTTCAACAGAACAAAGTTTGTATTTGGTATTATTATCATGGCAGTTATGCCTTTAGAGTAGCTAAAAAGACTTACTTTTACCTTGAGTAAGAGTGTTAAAAACAGATTTTTTTTCTGTTCAGATAAGATTCCACATAAAGAAGTTGTGGTAGCTTATGCATCTATATCTAGGAATAACAATACCGAACTCTATAAAACAGCAAAGAGTCTGGAAATAATCAGTGACATACTTCTTTCTGAGTTTTATGCAACACACAAAGTATTTCAGAGACTGCCGTAATAATAGTTTAGATCAAGGTAATGTGAGGTCAAAACATCTCATCTAAATGAGCAAAAGTTGCATGCTTATCTGACTTTTCCTGTATTTGCAGATTTTATGAGGCAATGTATTATGGTGATCTAGTCCAAAATCTTACTTAATACAAACCTTAACAATTCCTATTTTGTAGCTACATATTAAGTATAGTGCAAATTTTTATGTGAAGTTAAGAAAAGTTCCATCCTTAGGAACTGAAAGGTCTCGTGCCTGTCTGAATTTTCATCTTTCATTGACAATTTATATTTTTCAACAGGCTTAATTCCACTCTGATTAATTATCTGTGGCACCTGCTTATATCATCTGTGGGCTATCTAAATTGGATATTTTTTATTTTTTTTTCACCAGCTTACTTCTGGTTAGTGTTCATCTGACTACTAGAACAAAATACTCAATGACAGAATCCTATGGAGTGTACTCAAACATGTCTCTCATATATGCTTGGACATATGCCAGGCTTTTTAATGAATGTGATGCTTACTCTGAACAAACATAATAAAAGGATTTCCTTTTCTAGTACACTACTCTTCCCCATTGTTTCATTTTTATCGATAAGCCACAGCTCAAAAGGCAAAGAGGCTTATTGGAATAGACACTGACACTGAGAAGGAGAAAAATGTTCTGCTTATCTGGCTGTTAGTAGTCTCTGGCATGACAACTGCAAAATTAATTAATTCACTGATCTGTGCCTCAGTTTCCCCCATACGGGATACAGTAAGACCTATGTAAAATGTTCCTACCATTGTGTGAAAGGAAAGAATGATGATCAAATCTCTGATTAAGAATTTGACATTTTTTCCAATTCTGACACTCTTCTTTTGATAAATTTCCTATTTTGTCTTAATTATTTGAGGTTTTTCTTTAAACTTCCACAAAAATAGTTACTATAACTAAGCTGTTATATTTTGCTATTTGATGAGAAAGTTGATCTACTATTATAATATAAACACTATTTAAAGCCTTTGTCTTTACAGGCAGAACTGACTTCTTTTTTCTGTCATTTAAATCAGAATTAAAAAAAAAAAAAAAAAAAAAAACACCAAGAAATTTACTGTAATCAATTGGGATTATTTTACAGCATCAAAGTTTAAGAAAAACTCTCCACTAATTTTGTTGAGATTTTCCTTATACATCAGTGACACTATTGCCTGACAGCATTATCAAGCGTATAGTAATAATGACATTGTATCTGCCAACTGAAGCCTTCTGAATGCCTTGTTGTCACCATGTACCCAAGTGATTTATAAAATATTCCAGTGTCATAAACCAAAACATTACCAATTGCTCAGGAAACTGACAGGCTGAAAGGTATTTTCTATAGCAATTGTACTTAATGGAGAATGTCACCTGACCAGAAAATGTATGAGAGAAGGAGGGTGAGCAAATGAAGACAGCAATAGGGGTTTTTTTTCTGTATATCTTGATTTCTATGAAATCTGCCCATTTCACCAGTAATACACAACAAACCATCTTTGGAATAAACTAGGAGGAATTTTCATAGAAAAAGAAAGAATTCTGATACATACTTTAATAATAAATTAAAGCATAAAACAGAAATACAGAGAAAACTGTTACCCCTTATTGGATTATCAAAAGCAAACTTTTACTGCCAGTAAGAGGTTAGTATAAATAAAGATATATGTATCCACATACTTAAATGTATTAGGAGGTCTCATGCATTTTCTTCCTTTGCTGTTACTGATTTGATCTAAAATATACACAGGTTTCTCCTGACCTATCTTTTCTGATTTCCCACTCTTGCTCTGTGCGCTGTGTCATCTAATGTGGTGACACTAGTTAACAGAGTCATGACTTGTTCATACATTTTAAAACAAGGAACTTTCAACTCAGCATAAAGAAGAATCAAAAAACCTTGAGTTTTCTTGGCTTGAGCAGTAACAATATGTTCCTCAAAGTAAATCTATAAGCTGGCAAACTGAGATTAATCAAGCCCCAGTAAACTATAGGCAGCTTTTAAAGCATATAGTTAACTCTTCAATAATAATTAGTATTTACCACATCATCCTTCATGAAAGCATCATGAAAGAAACTGCAAATTACTCAAAACCAAAAATAAATATAACAAAAATTATGAATAGATTTTTTTTCTCAACCATAGCAATCTGAATTTTATTTGACTTTAATCCCAAAGGAAAAGAAAACAAAAAGAAAAAAGAACAAAAAAAGAGAGAGATTACAAGTCATCTTAATTCTTATGAAACTGTACAGGTGAAAAAAGTATTACAATGCTTCAACTAAACCAATAAAATAACTGGCTGACAACCAGCAAAGTCTGGCTTTCTTTCTACAAGATGCATAATAGGTCTTGAAGTGATTTCAAACAAGAATAGGTACATGAACTGAGGTGATGTTCATTCATACCATGAAAAAAAAGCTTATAACAGAAAAGTAGTATCCTACATTGTAGACAGGAGGATCGATTCGATAGCTGTCTACAACGCCATAACATCAACAACAATTCACTGTTATCAATCCTTTGTTTAATGAACATTTCTGCTAAGAACTAAAATTTTGTTTTCTTTTTTAACAAACAGAGCTGTTCTCCCAAGGAAATATGATCTTGGTTGAGGAAGGTTGGACATAGCTAGAAAAATAAAAGTAGGCCCCCAGGAGAGAGGGTGCCAATGTCTTCTCTAAAGTACAACTGAAAAGAAATAAAATTTCTGATAAAATCCTAGGTGTTACAGCCAATGCACATTACTTTAACAGAGCTGATCGTAGAAGCTAATACCCCAATATGAGACCAGTAGAGCTCTTTGAGCAAATACTGCTCTGACGGTCAGGGAACTGAACTTGGATTTCAGCATCTGCAAAAGGACAACCCCATGATGCAACAAGAACACACAGCAGTTTCAAATCATTTTTATTATGGTTCTTTAGAGAAGAGAAGGTGATATGTGTTCCTTTTGCATAACACCTCTAATTTTCTTCATGGTACTTGACATGAACCACATTAGTATCACACTAATTACATTATAGTTCACATTCTCTTCCACTAACTCAATTTCTCAGGATTAACCCACCTCCAAAGAAGAGTCATTTTCCCATTTTCCTTCCTCTTATCTCACTGAAACCTTTATTAAATGAGCTTCCTGAAGGATAAAAGATTGTTCTTCGCAAGAGTTTCAGTTATTTTTCCCTGAAGAAAAATAAATTCAAGAGTAATTTTTGACAGGGAAGGACTTATACCCCAAACCTAAAAGCAATTTAGCATTTTCATCATGAAAAAAGAAGTACAAATATTTGTCTTGTTATTTTCGCCATGCAGTGACAAAAAATATTTTCTTTTGTCAAATATTATACATAATGTTTATCGGTGCAACTTCTAAACCCAAATATCACACTTTCTTTCACTCCTTTCAGGAAAGATGTACATTCAACTTGAATTAAGAGAATAAATTACTTCTGCACTGTTCAGGAGAGCACATATCCAAGCGGAGCAGAATGTGTGTGCAGCCACGGTGCACGGGATGCTGAGATCTGCAGAGTCCTTTTCTGAGCAGAGAGTCTTTGAGCAGGTGTTTTCTTCTGTTGGAGCCTGCAGAACCACATCTCTGGTTCTGAGCACTACGAGCCTCAGTTAACCTTTCCTTCTCTTTTAGAGACACAGGCAAGGTTTTGGCAGATCAAAACCACTCTTTCTAGCAGGAGTAAGATAGGTAAGCTACATACAAAACACTAGGAGACCAAATTAAGACTAACAGGTATTAAACCCTTACAGGCCGTTTTCAGAAAAGGAACAAGGAAGTTTGTGCAAACCTAATCTATTGGAAGGAGCATGTATTTTGACCCTGATGTCAGAACTCCACTCTCTATTAGCAGAGAAGTATTTGATTCTGAAATGAGTTTGGCAAATGTCAAAGTACAATTATGTCAAATGATATTTCAAATTATCCAAGCAATGTCTTTTCTCTCTTATAACAACTTTTAAAATAATATACTATGGCACGATACAGTGAAAAAACTTTTGTCCAGTCATTGGTAGCTTGAAAACAAATTTTACTGAGCTTGTGATAGTCTAATTTTATTTAAAAGAGCAATAGAACAAATAAGCACCTTGCCAGATGTTCGTTGTCAAAGCAACTGAGCTCTCTTTTGGCTGAGCCTCGCAGTTCTTGCAAGGCAACCTAGGAGATGCCATCTCTTGCAGGGCAGTAGATGAAATCAGGTGTTGAGCACAGAGGGAGCACAATTTACTCTAAACATTTTTATCAGTCTCAGCAAAAACTTTTTTTCATAAAAGGCAAAAAAAATCTTCCTTTGCAAACAAAGATGTTAATAACTTTACATGATAAATGCTTGCCTTCCTCAAGACATTAAGCCATTTTTTGTGCCGGCTTTGCAGAAACTGTAAACTGAATTATAGAACAATTTTCCATGTTTTAGATATAGTGACTGTAAAGGAACACTCAAAGAGTGCACGGAACTGTAAGGGAGCTGCTAACATGGCCGCTGTCTAATTGGCAAACGCTACAGGTGATCTGGATGGAGAAGCAAAACAGGAGAAACCTTTATGTCTGTTTATTCTCCCCCTATCACAGTGGTAGTGCAGATGATTTTGTTTGTTTTTTTCATTCTTTTCTCCAAAGCTAAGCACATGTCTGTCACAGACAACCACCAAAAAGAAATCAGAAAACTATTCAGAATTGAATACTAGGAGTCCGCAAATATTGCCAAAAGCAGTACAAAGCAAAAAATATTTTCGCTTTACCTCTAATGTCTTCTCCTGGGAAGGCACATCAACAGACACGGAAAGTAAGCTACCTAAAAAGAAAAAAAAGCAGGAAGGCAGCATATATTTTTAAATCCTTCCTGATTTTAAAACAGGTGTAATTGCTTTCATTTTAGTGAAGGTCTAAATTTACTGTATCCCCTGTTCAGATTCCAGAAATTATTATTTTATGAAGATGTTTATAATTTGTACTTTTTGCTATTTGCTGAATGTAAAATGAGGTGTTCAAGCCTATAAGTATTTATGTATCTGAGTATTTTTATGTGCATGCATAACCTTGTTGACTGAAAATTGTAGATTTTAATGAAACTTCTCATACTAGGAAGGATATTCACTTGTCCAAATATTTAGGGATTCAGCTTTCCAGCTGTCTAAGAAGTACATTAAAAAAAGTAAATATCTACAGCCAGAAAAGAAAGACAGTCCCTGAAAAAAATAAACACGGTTTATGTGCAATACATGAAAAAGAAAATGAAAAAATTCCAGTGCTTTTCACAGAATCACAGAATCACAGAATTATCAGAGTTGGAAGGGACCTCTAGAGATCATCTAGTCCAACTCTCCTGCTAAAGCAGGATTGCCTAGAGCACATTACTCAGGACTGCATCCAGGCGGGTCTTGAAAATCTCCAGGGAAGGGGACTCCACAACCTCCCTGGGCAGCCTGTGCCAGTGCTCTGTCACCCTCACCGTAAAGAACTGTTTCCGTGTATTTGAACGGAACTTTTCTTCATACTATTTTTAACACTGTCTGAGCATTTTATCTTTTGACATTTTAATCACGTTGCCTTTTTTTCCTTGTAAAATTGGAAATAAATACCAATATTTAATATTTATGACATCGAGTGATCATAAAACACAGTCTGGATCTCACACGTCCCTAAAGTTCTTGTGTCATGCTCTATAGTCTAAAATTAAATTCCACTGAAAGATTCTGACATTATATACCTCCCTCTTCTAAATTTGTTCCAGATTCCATTTTTTTGTAAACTTACAGTATATGCTGAAACATTTCCTCTGAAACAGTGTTAAGAAGGACAACCATCCACCCACAGAGATATTAACGATAAACTGCATGTACATAGTATTTCTGAAGACGATAGAGCTGTAGCTCTGAGGAGAGGGATCTGGGGGTAGTGGTAGACAGTAGATTATCCATGGCCCAGCAATGTGCCCTTGTTGCCAAACAGGCCAATGAAATCCTGGGCTGCATAGGGAAGAGTGTGGCCAGTAGGTCGAGGGAGGTCATTCTCCCCCTCCACTCTGCCCTCGTGAGGCCACAACTGGAATACTGTGTCCAGTTCTGGGCTCCCCAGTTCAAGAGGGACAGGGAACTGCTGGAGAGAGTCCAGTGGAGGGCAACTAAGATGATTAAGGGCTTGGAGCATCTGCCTTATGAGGAAAGGCTGAGAGAGCTGGGACTCTTTAGCCTGGAGAAGAGAAGGCTGAGGGGAGACCTTATTATGGCATACAAGTATCTAAAGGGTGGGTTGAAGGAGGATGGAGCCAGGCTCTTTGCAATGGTTCCCAGTGACAGGACGAGGGGTAATGGGCACAAGTTAGAACACAGGAAGTTCCGTTCAAATACACGGAAAAACTTCTTTATGGTGAGGGTGACAGAGCACTGGCACAGGCTGCCCAGGGAGGTTGTGGAGTCCCCTTCTCTGGAGATTTTCAAGACCCACCTGGATGCAGTCCTGAGTAATGTGCTCTGGGCAATCCTGCCCAGAGCAGGGGAGTTGGACTAGATGATCTCTAGAGGTCCCTTCCAACTCTGAAAATTCCGTGATTCCGTGATTCCGTGATTCTGTGATTCCGTGATAGAATGAATTTAAATAAGAAAGTATTCAGAGATCCAAATGCTGAAAAGAATTATACTCTGCTGGGGCTGGTCAAGAAACAGAGGGTAGAGGCAGGATTTTTTTCCCTCCAGATAGGCTCTATATACTGCTAATACTGCAACAAGTTTATAGCCCGCTAAAACTGACTGAATGGCCGCCTTTGAAAGTCTCAGCCTATGGACAGATGCAACTTCCTAGTTCAAACATCAAGTCAAATATTGGTATGACTGGATTCAGAAAAAAAAAATGTACTGTCAGGAAAATGCCTCACAGTAGTAGAAATTGCATTACCTTGAATCTGGCAATTGAATTTTGTCTTTTTTCCCCCCCACTATCTAGGGCAAGGTGGAAGGCAAAGAGCAAACACATTTAGGGTGTCCCCATAAAAGAGGTGAAAATGATTAGTAAGGAAAAAATGTGTGAAGTATGAGAGATGTAATGGACAAGAGAAAGAATAGAAACAGGAGAGAAAGAGAAAAGGACCTTATGTTCTTCCTGATACTGACATTGACACAGAGATGCTACAGAAGGCATGTGGGCATCACAAAGCGCTGCGGAGGTATTTGTTGTTCTGCCAGATTAGAAATAGAAATAACTCACAGGTCTGAGCCTGAGGGACTCTTACATAAGACTTCAGTCTAAAAGTTGTCTCCTGTAAGATTTAAGATAAAAGGGAGAAAGTGAGTAATACAGAAATGGTGTGTTGGGTCAGTTTTCTTCCATTCCCATATTTTTACTAATTTTATTAATGTTCCATAAAAAAAATATTTTGTTTAATTTAAAAATACAAAACGTGAAATTTGTTTTGTGCTGCTAACTGGTCATTGCACTTGGAAGAAGAGAAGGGGATCACAATGAGCTGTGACGGTGCCACATGTGCCTGCCCAAAAATCCTCTCCATGTGGTGACAATGCCTTTAGCCAGTTGGCAAAGCTTAGATCAGCTCCTGGACTTCATTCTCCTGTCCCAGAACCACAGCAGAAATCCTTTCAGAAGAGGGAGCTTCTGCTGTTAGGACTGTAATTAGCAAGCTGAACCTCTGTGTTTAAAGCCATCTACTAAAATAATTCCTCAAAACTTTGCTATTTGCTTAGAAGGAAAACGAACATAGTAAAATAAAATTATGATGAACTTCCTCCTCTCTCTTCCCCAGGTGATGTAAAAGCACTACTCCCCACTAGTCTTTTGAAAATTTTTGGCACAATGATTGCATAATTAGACATATTTTCATGTTTCATGTTTCATTTGAACACATTTAAGGTGCTTCTGTGTTCATGGTGTGTTCACATGCATTAACAGGGGAGCAGGTGGATGACATTCAACCCTGCCAGCTCAGTGGCTATGAATATTTCACTCCTTGGATTTATTTGGCCTATTAGATCTGATTCTGCTTGCACATTTCAGGTCTGGCATACAACTGTGTTGTCAGATCTTTATTTTCTTTTTTGTTTACAAATGTGAAAATAAACTCTACACTTTGGCCACTTTTCAGCTTTCATTGCCATTCAGAATAGTCTTATTTTTTCCTTTATAAAAGTCCTTTATGTTTTTCTCTCATCCTTGTGGATTATTTTTTTTTTTTTTAGCCATAGTTATACAAGAATTTTCCAATACAGAAAGATTGCATTTTTGAATGAAACCAAACCACAGCAGTTTGGGCAAAGCAATCTGTCTGTCTTCACAAAGAAGATCTGGGGACACCAATTTTTTTTGAGTAGTGTCCTGGGACCTCAGAAGGGAACGCTGTCATGCACAGCACTAGTGATGAAACTGGAGAGGTCTCCCCCAGCTGCAGAGGGTTCACTTATAACACCGTCATTGCAATCCTTTTCTACAATATGCTACGTAATAAACTGCACTTTTCTTAGTTGATTTGGGGTCAAAACCAGGAAGCATTTTTAATTTATGTTGTAGCTAAGTGACCTGGCCTACGACTCAGAAGCACACTAAAGGCATAGCAAAGAAAATACTGTCAGATATTTCCACTCCTTATCTCAGGGGAAGTTTTTTTTGTCCTTTAGGTACCTCTCTAACCTTGAAGCCTGAGCAGTTCTGAGATTTATTTAGAAGTTCAGAGCAGTCATGTAATCAAGGTGCCTTGTTACCACCTCTGAAATGCAGCACTTAAGATCTGGGCTCCCGAGGGCAGCTATAGAGATATTCGCTCATACTCTTCAGGGGGGGGTCTATTTTTCGCTGCCTTAACTTGTACACTGCAATTTTCTGTTCTTGCTTTCTCAAGCTAGTTCTTGTTGGTGTGCAATTCAACTGCGAAGACACATATTGTGCCTCAAACAGTTCTGCAACTCCATTCAAATTGCGGTTAGGACACGTTTCTCCTAATTAAAGCTTTTAACCACTTAAATCAGACAGTGGTTTAGGGATTTTATTTTTCCATATTACACTAATTCATCAAAATGCAATTTATAAATATGCTTATAAACGTGCAAAACTTACATAGAAGCTGTGCATTTTCAGACTTATTGCGGCACTGGGGTCCAATTTATTTATGCACTCTGAAGTAGTGGACAGTCCATGTTTAAGACTTCATTTTAAAAGCTGTTCTGTAGGATTAAGCCTTTTAAAGTTTTATTGGTGCCTATGTTTTATATTAATTGTGTGGTATGCCCCCAGGTATTTTCACAAAGGGCATTTTGGAAAGGTAAATTCAGCTGATGGATGAATTTCTCTGCAGAGGTTTATTAACATTTTTGTCAATTTATCCCATTAAATACAGCAACATCCCTAGGTGGTGATGAACTGCAATAGCAGCACAGGCTTCACACAATGATGGCAAACCGATTCCAATAATTTTCTCAGTAGTATGCTTGTAGCACAAGTGAAATGCTGATCTTTACAAGTATGGCTAGGTAAGTAAAAAATACATAGATAAAAAAGCAAATATCTATTTACGAGCACTCATTTAAAGCAAACCCACCTCTCTATGTGCTCAAACTTCAGGAACAGCTGAGGACATGGAACTAGGAGGAATTAACAGTATTAACAGCAATACTTATCCCAGTAAAGCAAACGTGCCAGAAACTTTGTGTATGTATCAGCTGACAGATGAGGCATATGTATAAGAAACTTGACACGGAAATCTCACTTTCTCTAAAAGAAGGAATAAGTCACACAACCTACCCACACTCCAGTGCCCACAAATGCCAGTGAAATGGTTGCTAGTGATTTCAGCAGGCAGTGGACCAGGTGCAACAGCCTATCAAAAAAAGCTTGACATTTTAATTTTGGTTACTAAATATTTAAAACAATATGCTTATGAATAAGTTACATTTCTTCACAGGGGTTATTCAGCAAACAGATTCAAATAATTAATTTGAGAAACTTCAAGTTACCTGTTTTCAGAAATATCTCAAAAAAATTGAAAAAAATTATGGAATAAATTATTCATTGCAAACTATTCCTTTCTGTGGCAGTGTTTCCCTATCTCTTAGAACACAAGGTATTTACTTTTACTGCATTACTGTTTTTCTCTCCTATAACAAAAAAATAATTGCTCATAAGAGTTTAGGAAATGTTATGAATGTACATTAAAGACTACATATTAAACTTGTATAAAAACTTTTTGAAATGTAAGTAGAGAAAAGTATAATAAAATAAGGATAATGGAAAGAAATTAAGTAAAGAAAAGGATTTAAAGTACTAAGTAAAAGCAAGCTGAGTGTAATATTAAATGTTATCCCAAAAGAAATGATAGAAGTTTCTATAGTCAGGTCATTCATAGGAAATGAACAGGAAATATATCTGAAAATAGACTATAGGGGGAAAAATTTTGCCCGTGACATGGAATGGAGAAATGAATTGAACACAACTTCTCTCTGCATTACCACCTGTAATTTGTGAATTATTTATACTTATCTACCTTATACAGTAAAAAATCATTTGATTTTTGGTACTTAATATCTTAACAGGGCTATAACTGTTATATATGTCCTAGCACACCTATATCTGCTTTGCATATTGTCATGCTTTCCGAAAAACTGTAGGATAAGTTAGTCTTTCAGAAACTGTTTCAAGTCTGTCTCTTTGTTTGCTTTAAACAATGATGGATAAAGCAGAAACAGGGATGGCTAGTCGTAAATACTACAAAATGAAGAAACGAGAAAGGCTGCTGAATACTGAAGCATCTTCAATATTCACTGCTCTCTTTGAATATATGACTACACCCCTGCTCAGTAACGTTAATGTGGCAAAGAGTGTGATTTTTCCTTTGGTGTTTTTCTAAGGTTGCCACAGAACAGAAAAAAAGCTTATTTTTCTAATTGCAAGTTGGCTTTACCAGCAGTGGGAAAAATCCACTTTCGGTTTCTAAACGTAAAAAGATTTGGTCCTTTTTTTTTTTTTCTTTTCATAAGAATAATATGAGTCATCAAAGTATGCACCATTTTTTCCTTCAGAACAGAATAATTTCATCGCAGACTGAATCTTAGCCATAGATTCTCAGTACACTGAGTTCTCAAATAAATCAGTGCTCATTTGTATGTATATTTCTCCTGGTTACAAAATACATATTAGTTACAGAAAAGTAATTGCTAGGGTTTTTCACCATCAGTTCAGAACTATCACCAGTAGAGAATAACCAAATCCATGTGGTTGGTGTTTGAAAGAGTATTTCTCTTTAGATGACTCTTCAGGGATTAAAAATTCATATTTTCATGAACTTTCATCAAAATACCTTCTCATTTTTTGTCTTAACACCAATCCTAACATTATCTCACATAAAATCCCACTAAACAATCTATCACAGACCCAAAGGTATGATAAATTTGGAGCATTTTCAAATATTTGAAGTTAAAAAAAAATATTATTGTTCTTGGCTTTAGATGAAGTCTTATTTTTGTTAGGACTCCTTTTTACAGCTTAGACATGCAGCAAATATTAATTCCCTTGGATACAGTTGAAATAATGAAGTTAGATTGCACTGCACTAGTTACTACTTTCTATTTCCCTATAAGGTCCTGGATTTCCAACTCAGTTCAAACACTTAGGTCTATTCACTCATATAGTGCAATAAGCACTCCCATTTTGTAAATCAGAGTACAATAAATTATTCCATTTTGGAAATCAGTTGAACATCAAATGAAAATTCACAAATAGACAATATTAAGAAATTCTAAATCTTTTTTCTTTTTTTTTTTTTCAATTTAGGACCAGATCCAGACACCAAGACAATCAGTCTAAATGGGTTTCAGATAAATTCTTGTGGGTTTCTAACTAGGAAAACTCTTAATTAGCTAGGTGGACAGTGAATAAAAGTCTTGATGTCTTTTTTAACAATAAGGATGCTGACTGTTCATGAGATAACATTTTACATTCAATACTGTTATTAAGAGACCACTTTTTCATAAGCTGATATCATTTTTTTTATATTGAGAAAGACTATGCCAGGATTATAATCAATACCTTACCTCTGCATGAGGAAAACCTTGCTCCTATGGAAACATGAGATTTTTAGTATGGTCAATTAAAACAATATATTTTTACACAATGTATTTTCATCCATGCAGAATTTTTTTATTATGCTTTGCATTCTTTTCCTCATTTCCACATGCTCATTTAAAGAAGAAGTTATACATCAAATATTTTACTTGCAGGAGTTTTATAGATAAACTGCTCATTAAGTTCTCTGGACAATCAGGAAAGAAAGTGTAGTTCTTACATTTGGTATTGGAGAAGAAATGATTCATAAAACAGTTTATTGAAATATTTCCCCCTGTTGAATGTTTTGCACAAATCCAGTCAAGTTTCTCTGATACAGCTAGTTCCTGCTTATTTTGTAACAAGAAGGGTCTTTTCACAGATGTGGACCAACCATTAAAAACAAAATGATTGATATTGCAGGGTGGAGTGTAAGGACACCAAGTCCTAACAACAAAATAGATTAGACACATAGGAAAACATCTAAGCTCAGAGGATCACAGTGCCAATCCTTCAGCCACCTCTTCCCTCTTCAGGCAACTGACTTCCTAATGCGTGGACTTGAGGAAAAATCTATCTGTTCCAAGTGAGATAAAATCTCTGAGCAAAAGCATTTTAAAAAGGGGGAGTGGGGGGTGGCGGGGGAATTAACATTGTGTCTATTAACATTAGCATCAATCAAAAAAAAATTGCTGGAGGCTGTCACGAGATAAAATTGATTCTGGCTTGCCTAAAAACGATTGTTGCTCTTTTCTTTTTCTCTATAAGAGCTTTCCTATGACTCTCACACCGACTACTTACTTAGAGCCATAAATTAAAATGCAACTTTCAAAAAAATGATTTTATCTTACTTGTATTCTACCTGAGTGACACAATAATCTATTTCTAAATATTTTTTTTTCCCTTTCCAGATTACAACTTTCAGAAATGCTGCACTTCAGAGACACCATGAACCACTTCACCATATCTGAAGATGGATATTTAAATAGGTCATGTGAATCACCCAGAAGCTACTATTCCTCTTCATCTATGATAAATGGCATTTGATGGTAATTCAGATGGCATTAGAGAGTCTAGACATCCAAAGACACTCTTCCAGGTCCCTCCACTTTCTGTCCCACATCCAGGAGAGATAAGAATAAAAAGAATATTTATCATAAACAGTTGATAACTATTAGAGCCAAGAAAATACCTGACATGTAGAAAATCTCAGTGTTTTGAAATGTTCACAGTTAGAAAATAACAAAGTACAGACGTTTCAAAGAATGACTAATGTAATAGGAGCTGGAGGTGCTAAGGAGGGTTGGTTTTCTTGGACAAACCACACTTTCTACATTTGCCTGATCTATTAATGCCAGCAGAATCATGTATCTGCTTCAAGTACAGCAGTGTCTCCAGAAAATACACCTGTGGTGAAGATATAGAAGCTGGAGCAAAGATTCTTACAATGGTAGGTCAGCCAAATGAGGATATTCACATCAAGAAAAAATGAAGCATTTTAATCTCATTCACCCGATAGAAAATTCCACTAAAATTAATATCTTCCTAGAGAGCAGGACCCTTAGAATGTAGTAAAAAAATATATATTTTTTTTCCCTTTCATTGCAGATGAGGGAAAAGGGTTTTTTTTAATTTGTGAGCTGTGATGTAGAATGAAGCACGAAGTCTGGCACAGGCCATGGTACTTCTCTTCCTCTCTACTGCAGTGGAACTAATGAACTTTCAGTAATTCAGTTCTTTAGATGTACACAGGTAACTTGGAATCAAGACTACTAAATTTTTTTCCTTTGTAGCCTCTGAGTATGGTGCTTGATTGTCAGTACTGTTCTAAGTTTGAAAGTCCTTTTGAGATACTGTAAGACTGCAGTAATACAAGCTTTAACAGTCAATTCAGTGATATAGTTAGATATTTATAAAGGGTATATTTTGTGGCTTTTTCACAGCAATGGAGTACTATTGTAAATATAAGGTATCCTTCACTGCTGGGTGTCCAAAAATGCTGCTGTTTCTCCCACAACACAAAGTGTCGCTGCTCGTGTCGTTCTGACTGTGCACGACCCAGCTCAAAATTTGTGGTTTAAACTCTAGTCTTAGGATCACTTCTTCTCCTCAAATGCTTACACCAAGCTATGGTGCACAATCTGCTCTCCCACGTAAGGTCAGAAGAGCGTCAGCACATGTTGGTACACTTGCCCTGGGTTTGTGTTGGTGTATTTTATGCAAATAATGTTCTAGCCCCTTAATATGTTTTCAACATATTCAGTGAGCTCCCCTAATGGTTTACTGGTCACAAAAAGATCGAACCCTTTCCCATTTCCCTTTAGTCCTGGCTAAATGCTCTCTTATCTAACTAATTTATCTGTAGTGCCTCTTGCTACCAATGAAAGCAAGCAGGAATTTTACAGAAACAAGTCAGAAGGCAAAAAGTAGATGATGGACTTCTCGCTTCATGAGTTTTAGGGTCTAACAAGCACCACAAGAAAGGTAACAAAACCACCAACCCAGGAGTGGGAAAGGGCAGGGAGAAAAGTGAGGAAAAAAGAGACAAGGAAAAGCTCAGGGCCAGAGAATGGGAGCTAGCAAATCACAGTAACTGTGCATGGCAGGGACGGCTTAAAGACTAGTTGATTTCATGTAGGAGCATTCTTTGGTTATTCAAGGTTTCTTTTGATGCAGACTCTCTCTGCATCTCATCCTAGGAAAACTTACCCGTGTCCAACGCCCACATCTCCACTCGCCCTCACTCACCTGCTACTTCAGGGAAAATCAAATGGCAAGCTAAATAAGTAAAAAACCCAAAGTCTTTCTTTGGGTTTTAATTAGGGTTTAGCAGGTATCTGAAAATAAGCAGTGGGATAGCTACCCCGGGTAGACAAAAGATAGTGAATGTTAAGACTTTGCTGACAGCCAAGGGCATAGTGATTCAGTCAGTATCAGCAGGTTTTAATCTAGTTCCTTTAACGGCCACCTGCTCCCAAAATACCCTGGCCACTTGTTTTTGCCCTCGCATTGCCAGTTGGACCAAGCATCAGGTAGCAGTGCAAACAGACTATCAGATAAGAGAAATCAATCCAGTTGAAAAGTTACCCAGAAAATTACTTTTAGCTGGATCAGTTCCCTGATGCTGTTTACCTCCTGGCTGCTTAAGCACTGGCGTTAGTCACATTTGCACGGGGGGAAAAGATCCAGAACGGCTAAAATCTTTTGTTATATTCCCTCAGAAGGCCTGTTTACCTTTCTAGCTGTCTGGGCTTAGGTGCGCAGAGTGAATCTCTTCTCACTCTGCAGAATACGTGTTGTTGCAAACTCTGACCAAGTGTGTGAGGACCAAAAGCTGCAAAGAGGGAAAGACGTAGGCTGTTAAGGTAACTGCCGTGCTGTAGTTATGGGACGTAGCTTCAGTGTTTACTGTGCTGATCATGACCAAACCACACTGGAAATAACCTAGGGAAACAATTATAAAAATGAGTTGCTTTTTCAGATACTCCAAGACCTCATATCAAAGCTCACTTTGACTTTCTTCAGTAGCTGTTTGATACTTGGGTGGGAGGGGGGTTGTGTTAGAAATTGTGTGTATTGAATGAAGAATCAAATAAAACTCTAAGTTTATATCATTTGCAGTCTGAATTAGTTGGGAAAAAATAAATCCCTCCTGCATAATCTCTTTGATCCGTGCAAACAGATCACAGAGCTGGAATAAAAGACAACCAAATAATAATTTTCCAGTCATCTAGTGATAATATTTTGTATTCATGTTGGAATCATTTTGAAATAAATTCAGTCTTTTCTATTCTAGTCAGAATAAAAGCCTTAAAATACACAAATTTTAACAGCAGTAGAATCTATATGGTACAGTCAGTTTGTTCTTGTTTCCTGAACAAATAGATTTCCACTTACTCAGAAAATAAATTTCAACAAATATTCCATAAAATTACAGCTCCTGGAAGTATCATAAATGCTTCCCTGGACAAGGTGAGAGTTGATATGCAACAGATTCATGACTGAAAGCTGATTGCTCAACTTGACCTTTTATTGCAAAATTAGGTTGGACTTGTACCATATTATGGATAGTCATCTCATAAATATCCAGATGCCCCATTAGTTTCTTTAGTTTTTCACCAGCTGGGAAACATTGGAAGTGGTTATAGCAGCATAAGCTGCTCCTGTACCACAAAACTAAATGAAGCCAATGATGGTATTACAGTTCTGCAAGATCTTAGCAGAAGTTTTGATAAATGTTTGTGCAACGCGTATCGCACCGATGTGTGTGTGTGTGTGTGTGTGTGTGTGTGTAGCAAGCTTTTACCTAAGAACTTTCATTCGGTCTTACATAAAGTCCGGAATACAATTCAAAATTGAGCAACATGTTACAGTGTATCAAACAAGCACAGTTTGAAACAGTTTCCTTATGCTCTTTCTGTAGACTCCTGTTGTAATTCCACTGGGTTTAGAGCACCTACTTATGTATTTTGTGAAGATAGAAAACAGCATGCTTCAGGCAACTGGATTAGATCATGAACCTGTTCTTCATATTCCACCCACGAAATATTCTGGTTTATAGTCTTCTTATACTCAGAAGGAACAAAAAGTGAGACACCAACGTAAAGCTATCAGAAAATCAGCACACCAAGACAGGGTGTTTGGTATGAGCATATATATGCAGTAAATAATTAATAAATGGAGAGGTGACTTGCAGTGTAGGGTGTGAAGAATTCTGTGAAAACCATGGTGCTAGGCAGTGATCCCCAGAACAGTAGTTGAATCCAATTAAGGATACTGCTTGGGTTACAATTATACTGATCTTCACCAGTGCAATTGCAAAGTTTGAAATTTAAAGTGGACTATATTTCTAATTACAGATGATTTTGACTCCTTTAAATAATTATTCACTGATAGGGGACAAGTTGGTGAAACAATCTTCTCTGTTCCTGTTAAGCATCCACCTATAAAAGAAAACAGAGTAGTATTTGCTAACTAATATCCAAATAATGAGGTCTTAGTACAGTTTTAAAAATACATAAATAAATAAGTACAAAGTACAGACAGGTCTCATGCTCTTGACCTTACAAAATCTGCAAAATTTTAGTTCACTGAGTTCCTAGTACCTTCTCAAATGAAAAGAATTAATTCTCCCGTCAGAAGGATATGCCCAAACTCTTTCTTTCTAACAGAAGCTCCAAATATATTAATTTAGTTTCACCTGGGAAGGAGAAGAAAACAAACAAAAAAAAAAAAAAAACAAAAAAAAAAGATTGTTCCTTTCTGGTGCAGCAGCATTGAAATCTGACCTTTGAAATTCCTTGCAGAATTCTGCCAGAGAGCTGCAAAAGAAACAAGAAATTGCCCTCAGCATGGTACTGCTCACGTTTCACAAACACTTCAGAAAACTGGATATAGTTTTCTCATGGGCGTACCTTCAACTCATTACAGACAGCAAACTGTGAGGACTGCTCACAAAGCAAAATGAGTAAATTAATTATATGACAAGTGTTAATATCTTATTTAGAATAAGTAATCCCCAAATATCAATTAAAAGTTTTCCTCAGTGTTGGAGACTGTTTACATCTTAAAGGACAAAAAAAGCAGCAAAAACTTAATGTGAGAGTAAACTTAAGAATTTTTTCCCCTTTTAAAACATCTTATACGATTAAAACTATTCATCATTATTCAGGCAGAGAGCTTCAGTGCTGAAAAGCATACCCTCATATGAATAAAAAGTTTCCATAGGAGCTTTTTATTCTCATGAATAAACAATTCTCTCATTGTGACAAAAAATAATTCCTAGTGGGATATTTCAATATATTGCTTAGTCTAGAGAAATGTAACTCAATTATAAATTCAGGAATAACATGGTGTAAAAAATTAAAAAACATGTAATTTTCTCCAGCCTTTTCAGAGAATCAGATCAATCTCAGTTCAGTCTCAGCAAATTCTGAAATGGTAAGATAGCACCAAAAATGGAAACTTTCCTATGTCTTTATGTTTCACATAAATATTGTGCCCCATGAAGAAAATCTGAGGTCTCTTTTACTGGCTATTTCACCTTAATAGACACTTTAATATCCAGAAAAGACGCTGGTTGCAATTTGCAACAAACTAAACATTTCTATAACCTGTTCATCATTACTCCTCCATCTACAAGAGCTGTCAGAGCCAATTCCGAATTCCCATCAGCATATGCAACATGAAATATTGCTGCCCTGGGAAGGTAGAGTGGGATTGAGTTGTTCCTGCTACAGGAGATGAAGTAGGTGGATGAGTGCAAAGAGAGATCTCAGAGAGAAACCTGCACTGTCTGGTTTTTTGTTTGTGTTAATGTTCTTACGGTTCACTTCCTCCCTTGACTTGCAGTCACCATTTCTACACGACAACCTCTCCCTCAGAAGCATCAGCAAACTTGGCTTTTTAGGATGTGGATGGTATGTCTCTTGTTGAAGACAAAAGGCTGTTCAGATCTGATTTATAGCAAAATTTAATAGCTATGCAATGCAGGAAAGAAGTGGATATGTGCCAAAATTTTAAATAATAATAAAAAAAACTCTGCATATTCTTTGCAATAGGTTGACTCAAAATCAAATTTTTATTTTTGTAAATATATTTTAATACTAATAAAAAGAATCACGTGATTAGATAAATATAATAAAGTTTTTTGTTACAACACTTGTTAAGAACAAAGGAAGAAACTTCATAGAAGTTGAGAATCTGGTTTTCAATGCAGTGGCAACCATTTATCTAAATTATTTATTAAATTATTTTCTTAAGAGAAGTAAATATGAGCATTTGAGCTTCTGCTCCAAAAAATAAATATATTTCTTCAGCAATATAGAAATTATTAATTTATTTCAGTTGGACAGGTGTCTTTTTTTAAGTATTGTGGCATATGAGAGTTTTATATTTATAATATGCATTTTACTTTTCATTAAAATTGTAATGTACTGCAATTTACTCTTTTTTTTTTTTTTTGATATGAGGACTAAGCATTGCTCTAAAAAATCAGTCTGAAGATCCATCTAGTACAGTATCATCCCTCTGGAAACAATTACTTCTTATCTTTCCCAAATTTAAATCTAATTAATCCAGTTGTGTATATTCTATGAAGAGGTATTTACTGTTGAATTCCTTAACTTTTCATTTCATAGGATAATTTCTTATATTGAGCTTGGATGACAAATGCTTGATAAATTACCTGTTATTTTTCACATTTATAATACTCTATACTTTTTATCTTTAAGTAAGAAATATGTTTGTCAACTTTATGCCATTTTCCTTTTTAAATTAAGTATTCAAAATAATTTAAAAAAACTTTTTTCTTATAAAAAGCTTTGATCATTTTTTTATGTTCATTGTCTTTCTTGTTGCCTGTCTCTAAACTTGTCTAATTTTTCAGTATCCTTTAAAAGCAAGGTAACCCATATTGCAAGCAGGATTCCAAATGAGTCTACATCACCGATTTACATAAAGACCTTTATAGAGTGTTTATTCACGTCAGAAAGCAAACACAAAATGAGTGTAAACACAATTAAAATAAATTCATTTTCCAAATCGATTTCATAGATTTTTTGCAGCATTAGCACAGCTCTCTGGCTAAGAGCCTCCACTTCTGTTGTCATTCTATAATTATATGAAAAAGGTATTAGCTCTGAGTACAGGAAAAGTGGAGCAGCAATCTCCCTCTTATTGAACAACACTGTATGTCAAGTGGTGTGTAATACTCAGCTGATGCACTGACATAAATCTTAAATATACAGTTTAAAGCCAGCATTGGTTAGAAAGCATAGACATTGTCTCTAGTGACATGTTAAGTGCACAAATTTCTGGTTAACATTTTAAGATTATAACTAAGCATTCAGTTAAGATATCTTCTTTCCATATACTTTTCTACTGAAAAAAAGAAATGTTTGCTAAAATATTTCTGGAATTAATAAAATAAAATAATAAAAAAAAAAAAACACAACAAAACAACCAAAAAAGGACATTACTCAGGGATCACATAGTGACTTCAGTGGTGATTTCTCACATAGTATCAACTGGATATCAAAAATCCACTTTTTCACTCATCAGTCAGAAATTTTTGACTCCAGTTCAATTTGCCTTCTTGCTTAATATAGGAGTATATATATCCAACAGAGTTTTCGCAAGAAATTCTTTTCCTTTAACTCTCCACTTGAAGATACAGTATTACCAAGTTCATAACATCCCACTTCCCAGAAAGCATTAGCATATTGTATTAGAGTAGTCTCATCTGATAAAACCCCCAAACCTGTCAATAAACTTCCCTATGATATTTGAGGGTGTTAAAATATACTTAATTTCTAAACTGGTGGATTCAGTTTAATTTTATGCCAACTAAATATAGCAGAGGAAAAGAACTGTCCTCTTTTGTCGTTGCATAAGAATTGTTGGTGCTTATGGACTCCATATTTGCTTCTGTATCACCTTGAACACTCTTGAGGAAACTGTCTGAGAGAGTTCTCCTCAGTCTTGCAGCCCATCTAGGGATTGCCAGGAAGCTGTAGTGCACCATCTTTCTTCCTACCAAGTCTGTAACACACATCTGGTGAGAGACTGAAACAGAAAAAACCTCTGCTTGCATTACACTGTACCCCTGCTTTCCCTTTTTTTCTTTTTTTGCATATATGTATATGTATATATGTGCATATATATCATATATATCACATACATATGCAAACATATGTGTGTGTATATAATATATACACACAAACATATATATTGTGTATATGCATATATACTCTGATGGATATGTTCTGAGAAAAGTATGTTGCGTTAGGTGGTTTTGCAGTGCTAGCTCCACCTTTTTCTTGGTTAGAGCCTGTAAGATATAAAATATATTCATATACATATTGCATGCAATATTCTATTACCACACATTTAGTAGTATACATATTATTAATAGTATACAGATTTATGCAGTTCAAATTT
This sequence comes from Vanellus vanellus, assembly GCF_965231255.1. Taxonomy (NCBI): domain Eukaryota; kingdom Metazoa; phylum Chordata; class Aves; order Charadriiformes; family Charadriidae; genus Vanellus; species Vanellus vanellus. The sequence continues at coordinate 108,168,086 of NC_138906.1, forward strand.
GTTGTACCTTTATATTATTCAAAACCAATGAAGCTGGCACAGGTTACCTTCTTCATCTCAGACCAGATTGCTCAGCGTCCGTTACCACGTAGCATTGTTTGTGCATAACTGCTTCTAGTTCCAACAGAAGATAACAATAAAGGGGATAGCAGGAGCATCAGGCAGCTGTTATGCTCCTCCAGCACATGGCTTATTTGCCCTCCAGACACTCAGTGCCTGCAGTTCTGGCAGTTTCATTTTAAATGTTTTTGTGTTCAATCTTCCTTTTGCTGATTTGTTATAACTCTTTCATGCTCATCAACTGTTTAATGCTCATCAGCGGTTGCGTAACTACAGATATGACAACGTGAAATTTGGAGGCAGGGGCGGTGGGCTGTGACAAAACTCCAAGCTGGCCACATGTGAATTAGAAATAAGAAATCATATGACTGTCGCTGGTGCAATTTTGACCCTTACCTAATAAACTTATCTAGGTGTGTTAGTCTGGGTTCCATGTAACAAAAACAAATATGGCTTCTACTTTGGAGCCGGTTCATGCCTGGACAGAACAAGCCAAAAACTACTTTGTAGGCACTTTTAGGGGTCTGAAAAAAGGTAAAACTGTCAGAGTAAAGGTCAATTAAATCAATTTGTGGAGAAATTTAATTTTGGAACAGAAATAGCCTTAGATTGCAAACTGTTAAAGTTGGTATGTCATACTATATACTATCAATCTATAAATAAAAACAATAACTGCAATGGCACTCAAGCAGTTCTTAAGACTTCCATAATACAACCAGACAGATAAAGCACTTCAGAAGCAGGGAAGGCCTCTGAAGACAAACAGTTCTGGAAAGACTAAAGGAATTGTTCCTTTTTTGTTATGGATATATCCACAGTTTTCATGAAAGTGATGTGATATCTTTCTCTTTAAGAAGTAAGTGGGCGAGGTATAGGGTGCAAAAATGGTGGGGTTTATATACTCCGGTTTGTGGTAAGACAGTAACATCATCATTTCAAGGGCATTCTCTGTCTTCACAGCAGGATGACTGTAACATATCATAGCCTTCATCGGTGGAGAATCTATCCTCAGTCTGGTTACACTGTGTTTCATTGGTAAAATGTCATGTAAACACATAGGCAAGTTCAGGTTCAACAACAGTAGACACAGACAACAGTACCTTTCATAAGAAAACAAGAGTCCGGGTGATTATTAATATATTTTTATGTTTTCTTTTATTTGTTTAACTATGCTAATTCAATTTATAGTTGAATATGTTTCCATATCATGGTAGTAACTCATTGTTCTCTTCCCATTAGGGAGTCTTATGTTTAGAAAAAGCCTATGTTTGTTCTAAGATAATAAAATTCTTCAACTAAACACAGCAGTCAGGTATAATGTCCCTGGTCATAACTTCCAAACCTAAGAGCTCTGGACATCTTAGACAATTTAGTGGTACTAGTACACTACAGATTTTTAAATATGGGGGTTTTTTTATGACCTGACACTACATTTTATTTTTAGTTATTAGCTAGTTGTTTTCTCTATTCAGTCTGCATATTTGTCAAGCTTCCCACCTTCAGCAAGCTGCTGGAATTTTTAGCAAGATAACTGAAGGAGCTTCTCTGTACTTATTTTTCTATGATTACTGAGATGAAGAAAGCAACTTTCCTACCAAAACATATATTTTCAGAAGAATATTGAGGCTAGTGAGTCAGTCATAATTATAAGAAATTTAGACGATACAGGAGAGCTATAACCTTGAGAAACAGCCAAAGAATCATTTTGAACTATAATTATTCTTCAAAATTCAGATACCAGTTAATGATGCCACTTAAAAATAAATAAAATTCTGATATGATTGTAATTAACAAAAAAACATCCTCAGAATAGCTATGTTACTTCTAGAACATCTGTTGAACAATGCATCTTGTCAGTGGGAGCACTGGATTCTCACTTCCTGGGCATTGTTCCAGCATGCTTGGGGGATATCTGCCTCTACTATCATGGATTTTATTCTTAACTCTTGTTTCTCTGAATTATCCCATCTTTCTGACAGTTTGTCTGTGAATTCTCAAGTATAGGGAGACCTATAGGAACAGTCTTTTGTTTCTTGCATGGGTTAACAGAAGTACTCAATAGTCTTATTCTTCCTACTCCTTGTGATCGGGAGAATTCAGAATGCTTATTTCTGTGTTCTCCAAAACACGCGTCTATTGCACATATACCATGCAAGGGAATACATGTGAGAATGTCCGCATTTTGTATAAAATGTTCACAATGAATTGTCGTTCCTGAACAAAGAAATCTATCTGGGTAATAATTAAATTGCTAGCTATCTTCAGTGGCAGATATGTGTGAAATCCAACCAGTAAAATGAGAGTTAAATTCTATTGGAGACTTTTTGGTAATATAACTGTACCGAATTCACATTTTTTAGATATTTGCCATTCTGCATTTATTTTTTATAAAATGTAATTGCAAAATTTAGAGATAATTTTGACTGAAAAGAAACTTAGCATATAGCCATGTGTGAAAGTAATCTGAAATACAGAACTATGAAATCAACAAATACATTCAACCTGGAGAAGAAAAGGCTCTAGGGAGACCTTATTGTGGCCTTCCAGTACCTAAAGGGGACCTACAGGACAGCTAGGGATGGACTTTTTACTAGGCCATGTAGTGATAGGATGGGGGGAGAATGGCTGTAAACTGGAAGAGGGTAGATTTAGATTAAATATCAGGAAGAAATTTTTCACTCTGAGGGTGGTGAGACACTGGAACAAATTGCCCAGAGAAGCTGTGGATGCCCCATCCCTGGAAGTGTTCAAGACCAGGCTGGATGGGGCTTTGAGTAACCTGGTCTAGTGGGAGTTGTCACTGTCTATGGCAGAGGGGGTTGGAACTCGATGATCTTCAAGGACCCTTCCAACCCAAACCATTCTATGATTCTATGATTCATGCAAAAGCTGAGAGTTCTAAGTTTCTGTGCAGTGAAACCATCAATCCTGTATAAGTGAACCAGAAAAGAAATGGGACTTAGTCCTACACTGAGAACCCGAAGTTGAATACTTCACCAGTTTTTTAAGTAACCAACAAAAGCATTAGAAGCTATGTCATAATTATTTCCCGAAACTTCAGATCAATGGACTCAAGAACTGAATTATTTTCTTGCTTTAAGATGAATTAGAGGATACAGGCCTAGGACATTTTTGTCTTAATGTAATGTACTGATAAATGCAATAATCTAAATTACCCACTAATCTAATTTATTAATGTGCATGTTTAACAGGGTATTAGATGGCAAAAAAACCTTCAGTATCTACTTCACAATTATCCAACATGAAGACTGAGGAGAATAATTAATTTGTCTTGAGATAGATAACAGTTTCTCCCTTTCTCTTCTAAAGGGTATGTCTCCACCTCATTGACTTCTGTGATTTAACCAAGATTAAATGATCTGACTAAGACCATAATAAAGATTTCTGGAGGACATCCCAGGTCTTGCAATGCCATCCTTCCTGTTCTTATCAGAAAACAGACTTTTACTCCTCATCTAGATTTAGCCCAGTCTCCTCAGGAATTCAACCTGGCTTGGCAGAGTCTGTGGATTGAAGACTTGCTTGCTGGTGCTTTCGTTCAAACCACACTCAATTTCAGCTGCATGTTCAGCTGAACCCTTTCTCATGATACAGAAGTTCAACTTCAATGACAGTTAGTTATATTTACCCTTTAGTTATTAATCTGCCTGCCAGCAAATAACATGTGCTCCTTCTGTAGGCTCTCATTTCATACGTTAATTCCAGTGACGTGATTGCTTTTGTGTCTTTTACTCCGTCTACTACTCTTGATCCTGAATTCTCCTTGCTAGCAGAACAGATTGTTTTGTGTTTGTAATCTGAGTGAAATGGCAGGAGACTGATATAACTGAACGATGGTAAAGCACTGGTTCAGACAAAGACTCGAAAAAGGCTAACAAACACAAAGTGAAAGCTTTCTGACAAATAGACAAAGCAATAATTAACTGTCTCTCTCCAACTAGCTATAATTAGAGGAGCAGAGGTAATGATTATAAGTCATGCTGGTGATCTTTTGTTTCAGCATTTAAAAACACGCAAAAGCTTCTCAGCAGTCAGTATGTTTAAAGACCCCCTCTTCCCCCCCCCTTATTACCATATACTGTCATAGATTGTCATCTCTCAAGAGAATAGCTGCATGGCATCAACACTACACTTTTAAATAATACATCAAAGCAAGGTTTGTCATTTACAGCCATTATTGTGCTTCTGAGTGGATAAAAATAGTGCTGTAGCTCTATTTTCTTATTAATTTAAGATTTCAATAGCCATCTTAGGTAGGAAGGAATGGGAGAGAGGGGAAATGTGAAAGGAAAGATGTCTCGTGTAAAGAATTGTTAGGGTACAAAATACAAAATAAGGCTCAAGTACTGCTGTGGGATCTTCAGAAAGAAAGTCAGTCAGTCATTACCTGCTGACAGTGTGACATGTTTTTCCTGTCTGGATAACAAATGCAACATACAGGGAATGCAGGTTCATCAATTGTTTTCATGTTGTGATTTCATGGAGTGGGGAGTATGTAATATAGCATGAAATAAACAAAGAAAATAAAAGACCATACATGGAAACTTTAATCATGGGTTATAAAAGGAAAATGTGCTTCTGCAAATAATTCCAAGAATATATTAAAGAAATAATTACAAGAAAGTATCCATTAACTTTGAGCAGCTTTTTCAAATATGGAATACACTAGCAAGATCATAACATCTTCCTTGTCTCCTCTTTGTTTTCAAGCTGACATTGAAAACTAAGAAATACTTAATATCTGTGGAAAAAAATCAAAGTTTTCATTCCATTTGAGATGACAAACATTCTTAAACGATTTTTTTATTAATGACATCGGGCATAGATCCTCCCAATGAAATTCTCAAAGGTAATACTCATTTAAGAGCACAAGACGGTCTCATTTTCAAAAGCACTCCTGTGGCTCACTGATAGAGAAACATGAAATTAAAAAAAAAAAAAAGTGTTTGGATATTTTTCAGTTATGTTTTAAGTAATTTGTTAAGCAGTATACTTTTCTTTCCTGAAACCAGGATATTTTTCTTCCTTTCACAAGACTGAGGGAACCAGAGAATCCAGGAATAAAGACAGGTTAGATCTGCCTTGAAAGGCATAGCTGAGCTCCAGAGAAGCTTCTCTGGCTGCTTCTCTTGAGAGGAGGACAGGAGAACGCAGAACACTCCTAAGGCAATTGCTTGGACATCTATATTGCAGGCAGAGGGGGAGAGATTGAAGAAACCAGCTAAAAGAGAAGTCTCAAAGAAGTAGAAGACAAGAATCACATGGGAAATTTTGGAGGAGAGGAGATTTCAGATGGACAGGTGAAGAAAGCAGGGTGAGACAATGTGGCACTGGTAAAAGGAAAGAAAGACTTGGAAATATTCTGGAAGGTACTGATGGCTCCTTCTCTTTGAGAAACAGTAGCCTGTGATGGCGGACTAATATATTCCATTGTCATTCATTATCATTGTTTCATATTTCTTCGAAAACAAGCGCCTGAAATAAAACTCAACAAACTACAGAATGGGGAGAGAGAGTGAGAGAGGCAGAGAAGGTGGGGGAGAGGGAGGGAGAGAAAGAGAGAGGAAGAGGGGAAAAAAGAGAGAGGAAGAACATTAGGGATTGTGACTCCATGACTCAACATAAACCTACACACACAGCAAAATGTAATGGAAAATCATTCAAAGCTGGAAATATATTCACAGAGGAGATAATATTTTAAGACTTTTTAATGACAGTGGTTTTAAACCAAGTGAAGCTGTGAATACATCTGTAGGAACTGTAGGAAATTCCTTTTTCACAGCTTTTAAGCTCCAACTCCACTGTCAATGTCACATTGTACATATGTACAATTTTAATTTCATCTCAGAACAATGTACTGATGGTCAAAAATAATTTTAAATTACATACATTAATCTCAACAAAATAATGACATTTTCTTTGAGCTCGGTATGCTACAAAGCTCAGAGATAAATAACACGTAAGTTTTATGAAGGTTACTGATTTTTCAGATAGAAAAAGTTAGCTAAAAAGCCGATTGTGGACAATTATTGCCATTTTATCATGTATGCATTATTAGAGGTAGCTCAGGCAGCAGACCTGAGGTCGCCTGTGTGGTGAAATTTGACTGGTGTGAAAGTTAATTTAGGGCAGCATTCTGAAAGTGTGGTTTCAATTTTAAAGCTCAACGGGGACACAGGGTGTTATTGGTTACTGTCCTGCCTACATGATGTGAAGACAACTGTACATAATTAAAATATTTCCAGGAAGCATCAGAAGACCACTGAGCAAACTGTGGATCTCTTGAAACTTATAGAGCTTCAAAATATAAAACCTGTAGAAAACAGTCTAGTGCACAATGGCATATATTAAAAAGGAAGAGAAAGAAAGAGAAGCTGCTCTTGTAGTTGTGTCTTGGAACTCTATTTTAGAGCAGGAAGACAAATTTTATGAAAATACCACTTCATGATTGAAATTTGTATACTGAAAGGGCTGCAAAGTTTGAATATTTTTTCATGGCAAGGCTTCTTGAGATTATAATGTTCACAAGAATGTTTTTTTCAGTGTCTAGAGTCATAGAATGGAATCACAGAATCATAAAATACCAGGTTGGAAGGTACCTCAAGGATCATCTGGTCCAAACTTTCTTGGCAAAAAGGTTGTGTACCTCCATCAGTCTTACAGTCATCTGACTTTCTCTGAGGTTTTACACAAAAGTTCTTTAGCACTTCAGCACACAGTCTCTAATGCATGGGTATTTTCTCATTACAAGGTGAAATTTGTACAGCTGTATGTAGGAAAAGCTTTTAAATAATGAAGTACATACGACTGAACACAGCAAACCCACATTCATTTCAAATACTTTTTAGGTGTGTTAAAATTCCCATATGCTTCAAACTATTTGTGCTAAAACAAACAGATTGCATTTGTGTGGGAAAGAGGAAGAGAGATATTTCCTGGCAAAGTTCATTAAGAAGTCTAAAATTACGTCTTACAGATTGTTTTAATATCTGTCTATGTAAACACTGGAATAAAGTGTCTCTTTGAGAGACTGAAGATTCACTGTACTGCAAGTTAGCTACTTTCCTGAAATAAAAGGGTGTGGTCCGGTGACATTCTTGATTCATGACTTTAGTCCTTTAATTTGTTGAAATATGAGGAATTTAGAAAGCTAATCCAAAGTGAGGTGACAGATCACAATACTTCTTTACAAGAATCATGTATATTAGCACAGAAAGGCAGAACTTCAAAAAAAAAGCTGTATCTATAGATGGCATAAAAGGGAAAAAATCTTAGCAGCAGGCACAGTAATTGCTGGAGGATGAAGACAATACAGTTAAACAGAAAATCAATGGCAACATTTGTACACAAAGTGACTCATATTACATCCTGTCATTGAACCCTAAACCTAATTGGCACTCAATAGGTCTGTTCTTTCCCATTCTCCTTTCTAGTTTATTTCTGTGGTAAAAAATGACAAGTCCTAGACAACACGCTACCTGATATTCTATAAAGCTTTGATTGCATAGGACTATTTTCTTGTGTTCCAAAGGGCTCTCTGCCCATTTGCAAGAAAGTGTTGTATCTTGAGTAGGTTAAGGTGAAATAAAATCTCGGAAAAGACAAAGCAGACAGTGGACTTAAGTTAGGACCAACTCAGTAAAGGCTTAAGTTAACCCTTTCATCATCATTGAAAGCAGTTTTTAAAAACCGTTGTCCTGGAGCAGCCCTGAGTCAGTTACCAGAACACCCTACACTGTACATGAAAAGAGTTAAGTGTCTGATGATAAAATTTCTGACTGCTGGTACATGAAGCAGCTCAGTAATAATACCCCAAGTCAGAAGGAATTAATGAAGAGAGGTAGTATCTTAACTCCCTCCCACCCTGAGTCTTCATGCCATGCACTTCCATGCAGACCAGCGTCCAGCTCACAATACAGCCTGCGATTCCTCATAATGACTAAGCACATGGCCCTCTTAAAATGAAGCAGCAGGTCATTCTTCTCAAATTTAACAGAGAAAGGAGAGATCTAGACTCAGTTACATCTGCAGCTGGGAGACATTCAAGCCTACAGGAACAGACACACTACTGGTTTAAATTTATTGGGGGAAACAGTCAGACAAAATCCTAGTTTACACGTGCTGAATAAAATAATAACTAAGATAAATCGTGTTATCTAGGAAATGTCCTATAATGGTAGATCCTCAATGGAGCACAGGCATGAGACAATTCTGAGCATTTGCTTACTGGTGAATGTGTACACAGACAGAAAATTTAAACAGATTTTTTGGAGAAAACTTTGTTCTTACTCCCCAGAAGGAAAGCTAAAATGGTTAAAACATAGTCAAGACAGGCCTTGACTGGACAAAATTGAAATATCTGGTTTCAACATAAGGCAGCTCCCCTAGGCTAGTTTATTGTTTCACATGCATCCTATACCATCAGATAGAAAAACTTCCCCTAGTGCTATTCATTTCCACTCAGTCTTGTCCATCTCTTGTAGCTGCAAACTGGAAAATCTTGTTCCCTAGACATACCAGAAATGAGGAGTTCCTACTTTCTTGAAGGAAGTCTTTCCTCCAATATAGTGCCTATACCTCTTTATACTGATTAGTTATCAATCTGCAGTAGCAAGACCTTATGGGACCTAGCCATCAAGTTTCCAAGCTTCTAAAATGAAAAAAAAAAAAAAAAAAAGGAGAATAAACAAAATTATCCCGCATTGCTGACTAATCTACCACTAACATAAAAGAAATTCCTATACTGACACCCATGACTGAACCTTAAATATATTCTCATTCTTACAAGAGGACAGCCTATTCCTGTTAGCAGTACGCATAGACAATGCATATAACAGCATTCCAGAATCACTGTGTTGCAATGTCCTAAGCTTATTAGCCAAGAAAGAATTGCTTAAAGGTACTTGGGCAGCAATGCAAACTTCTTAAATGTAACTTTCCATTTAGGAAATAGAAAATCAGAATAACTGGAAGGGAAAGGTCTGTTTATTTCACACTGCATGATGGGAAATATACTTTGGAAGATTTGCGTTTCTGTGTTAATTTAATACCATCTACAAGTTTACTGAACTAGTACCCTACCTCTACAATATTGATTCTATGTGATACAGAATTGCTTCTGGGCAAGTTTAGACTTCTACAATGATAATTATATTTCTATGTATCTCAAATGATCTTGGTAGCCATTTACCTTATCTAAGCAATAAAAGTATATATGTGATTTTAAACTGTGCTAAAATTGAATAATGCAGGGAATATATCACTCAACTAACTGTATCAGTCTCTATTATTATTACAGCCTTACAATTTCATTTTGTATGTATCAGATACATTTGTTTAGATCTAATGTTAAAGCAGATATAATGAAGGATTTACTGAATTCAAGGACCAAAATCTATACTCAGGTTAATTGATATTGATTTGTAACTAGCACCACATCAACAACATTGATATCACAAAGGGTGATAACATAAATTAGTGAAATTATTCTGTCAGATCTAATGGCAACAGAAAATGTAGCATTCAATTTGCCTAGAGACCTTTTTCTATAACATATATAGTTACTGCTAGAGCCATTTTACAGTCCAGTCCTTTAGTAATCACATGATTTTAGAGAAGAAAATGTATCAGTATGAGTTGCTAGAGGAGTTTTAGATCTGTTCAGTGGATCAAAAATAACAACTGAAATATGGCTTGATCAGAGTGTACAAGCACATCCAGAAGGATAAACCTGTGGGTCCCAACAGCTGATTTAGCAGAGTAGCTTGATCAAGGAACTTGATACATTTAAGCCAGAAAGAAGGCACTAATTTTGGACAGTAAGTGAGATAACAACTTTATGAAGGACATGTGGGATTCTGCTGATGATTTCAAACTCCTTGCCTTTCTGGAAAGTGGGCTTTAGCCAAACACAGCGATTAGTGCCAGCAGTCTGTGATAGGTACGCCAACCCTATTATAAGACTTTGTGCCTATTATCTGTTCAGGCTTAGCATGTTTTTACTTCAAACAAGCGAACAAAAACATCTGGTTTGAAAACACTTCCTGGGCAAATAGGACCCAAAATTTATGCCAAATGGCATTCAAAAACCAGTTTGACAATACACAAATGTCCGTGTATCCACAATTCCAATTATATTTTCAAGGTGTCAGTCAAGAATGTGTGCTACATGGTTAGCTGAAAATTAATATTTTTACATAATAATTTTTAGAAATTTTGTTGCATAAAACATAGTAACAAAAATATAAGTGAAATATGAGATTCTCCAAGAAAAGGAAAAAATGAAGATTTATTTTAGTAAAGAGATTTTATGTTAATAAAAGAGAAAATTTTTGTTCTGCTATTTAATTTCCCATTATATATTATTCAAAAAGAAAGCCTGATCTTTTGTTGAAAAAAAAAAAAAAAGAATGAAAATTGAAAATGCTGTCTTATAGAAAAAAAGAAGATAATCTCAGTAGACAAAACCAGAACACTGAGGTGATCCTTTTAATTATTCCCAGTTTTCTGGGAACCACCTCCTGAGAATGAAATAGATTACATGGACATGGAAATCAGCTAAGGTGGGCTTCATTATGGGCTTCATCATTCATATGGTAGAAATTATGACAAACCATGACACAGGTTATGACTTAAAAATTTCCAGAGTGATGCAATGACTAGAGAAAACTCAGGATTCCACACTTCTTCCTTTTTCTTGGAATCAGCTCTCTAGGAGGTTACCAAAGTGTAAAAGCTCACAGAACTAAGTAACAATACAGTGAAGGAGACCAGAAAGCAACGAGGGCTGTCCACCAGAGTTGTTATCTTTTTTTCACTTCAACAGAAATGGCAGACTTAGGTTACACAAAATGAAATTTCTCTTAGCCTGAGTGAGAACATCCATCTTTGAGATAAACTACTGGAAGACTTCAGGAAAATAAGCCATCTGGAAAATTCAGTTCAGTTCATGGACTTAGAAGTGGCAACAAAAGAACACCAGTGGGTATTCAAGCCTTTAATTTCTGCCCTCTGCTTCTAAAAGCATTAGTGCATCAGTGAAAGAGTGCTCAAGCTGGACTTAGAGGAAATGCTTCCCCAACAGCTAAATGAGAACCTAGCTAGATACTCCAAACCAATAAAAAAGTTGAGTACAATAGAGGACTTAGAATAATAGAATGGTTTGGGTTAGAAGGGACCTTTAAAGGTCATCCAGTCCAAAACCCCCTGCAATGAGCAGGGACATCTTCAACTAGGTCAGGTTGCTCAGACCCCTGTACAACCTGACCTTGTTTTTTTCCCAGGATTGGGTATCTACCATCTCTCTGGGCAACCAGTTCCAGTGTTTCAACACCCTCATTGTAAAACATTTCTTCCTTATATCTACTCTAAATCTACTTTCTTTTAGTTTAAAAGTATTACCCCTTGCCTTATCCCAACAGGCCCCGTTAAAAAGTTTGTCCCCATCTTTCATATAAGCTCCCTTCAAGTATTGAAAGGCCGCAATAAGGCCTCCCTGGAGCTTTCTCTTCTCCAGGCCGAAGAACCCCAACTCTCTCAACCTTTCTTTATAGGAGAGGTGTTCTGTCTCTCTGATCATTTTTGTGGCCCTCCTCTGGACCCACATCAACAGGTCCGTATCTTTCCTGTGCTGAGGGCTCTGAAGCTGGATGCAGTATTCCAGGTGGGGTCTCACAAGGGCCAAGTAGAGGGGCAGAATCACATCCCTTGACCTGCTGGTCACACTTCTTCTGATGCAGCCCAGGATACAGGTGGCCTTCTGGGATACAAATGCACATTGTCAGCTCATGTCCGGTTTTTCATCCACCTCCAAGTCCTTCTCGGCAGAGATGCTCTCAATCCCTTTGTCCCCCAGCCTGTATTTATTCTGGGGATTGCCCCAGCTCAGGTGGGCAGCCTTGCACTTGGCCTTATTGAACCTCATGAGGCCCATTTCTCAAGTTGTCCAGGTCCCTCTAGATGGTATCCTTTCCTTAGGCACATCAACCGCACCACTCAGCTTTGCCTGCAAATTTGCTGAGGGTGCACTCAATCCCACTGTCTCTGTCATTGATGAAGATATTAAATACAGAACGCTGATGTGACCAGTTGTCATTAATCTCCGTCCTGACGTTGGGCCATTGACTGCTACCCTCTGGATGAGACCATCCAACCAATTCCTCATCCACCAAACAGTCCACCCATCAAATCCCTATCTCTCCAATTTAGAGAGAAGGAAGTTGTGGGGCACTGTGTCAAAGACCTTACAAAAGTCCAGACAGATGATTTGTTGTGGAGGTATATGATACCTTATTCTTTTCACATCATAACAAGCTTTCAAGGTGTCATAGGAGTTCTTGTTATTTTAAGAGGCATCTATTACTGTATAAATGTTTAAATACCTGCCAGAGGACATTGTGTTGGTGTGGCCATTCCCTTATTCAGATTCTAACGTCCCCACCAAATGTTGGATTGCATCTGAGAAAGAGCTTCCCCAAAAGGAGTCTAGTTTGTGTGCACTGAATCCACTTTAAGACTAAAGCAGCATGTGGAAAGTGGAGACCATCCGGCGATTTGATTCAAAAGCACACTACTGCCCAAAACCAAATTGTTATTAGATATAGCCTATGTGGTTTAGAATGTGAAAAATGGAATGGACACCATACTACATCTCTATTTAATTTATCCAGTTGTCTTGGTCAGAATAAATAAGGAGGACAGGCAAGGAAATTAGAGTAGGATGGAAGAAAAAAGGACAATATAGGAGGCTGACATTTGGAAGGCATAAAAATTTAAGTCCTTTTTAGGAGTAATTTTTTACTACAAAAATTAGTATTACAATTAACACTATAAAGTGTTAATTCTGTCACAAAGTGAAAAAGAAGTTCACTATTACTGCAGTTCATGCAGAAGAGGAGAATGGACAGTTACCCTAGGATAAATTGAAATATTTAAATTGTACTGGGCAGTGCCATTCACCCTGTAGTGTATATGTATTCAACCATCCTCTAGTAACCTGAATAACTTATCATTATTAGGATAATCTAATTTACCACTTTGATATTGGTTTTGGTTATCAGTAGAGTCACATAGACAAAGGAAACTCCCAGGTATTCCTTTTTCTTATAAGGCAATATAAGGAAAAAATTACATTAAATGTTTAAAATGGTCCAAATTGAGCTTGTTTTAGAAAGAATGCTGCCATGGTTTAAGTATTTGTTAGCTGCCCTTTAGGCATACTCACTGCATTTCTTAAACAGAATTTAATTACACTGAAGCACAAGATAAACTCAAAAAGCAAGTTAAGCTCAAGAAGAAACAGAACTTTTTTTTTTCAAATCAAATATATTGTATAACTGTTGATTTTATTTTCTTCAAATGTTTTTTTTAAATACATAAAAGTCAAAACAAATAATTTCTCCAGACCGTGAAGAAAGAGAGAAGGACCAAAAGGCTTGTGGAAATACATACTGAGTGTGATTAGTATTTTATTTTGTATGTTTTTGCTGCTCAGATGCAATGAACATAACACTATTTTAACACCAGCCAGATCACACCTAAGAGAAAAATCTCTGAGATAGATTATCTATTTACAGTAAATAAAACTATATATTAATAATAAATAATTTGCACCAGGCTACAATAGGACTGAGCCTGACCAAAGAATGTTCTCCCTACAGCTCTCAAAGGGAATAATTAGTTCCTAGTCTGCCTGCATCAGGATATTTCAGATTTATTTTAGCATTAAGTAAGAAACAATATTAATGAGTGAAATTTCTTCTCTAGTAGTAATGGTGAAAGATGGATTTCTTGCACACTTGATTGCCTCCAAAATTATAAGTTTCCTTATAAAATATGTTCCTTTCCTGCTGGAAAGTATGAAATTTAAAACTCCAGTTATGTGCATACACTATTGAGAGTGACTTGTGTGACCACATTCCTGAGATGTTTGTGCGACTGATGGACCAACTTAGAAGATTTTAGCCAGCATAAATTTGATAATATTATACTTTATATTCAGGCTATTTCTAGCGTAGTTAATTTATCTTGGCTTCCAGATAAATTCACTAATTAGCAGATGTTCAAGTAGCAAAATATTCACACTTCCTAAGCATCAAATAAATTGCCTAGAAGTATACAATTAAACAATCAGAAATGGGAGGAGACACCTTGGGGAAAGGAGGGAGAACCTAGGGGTGTCAGCAGCAACTCAAAAGGTTGGATAGCTCCAGAAACAAAACGATCATTTGAAATGATCAGTCTATGTTAAAAGTATGATATTTCCAATGAGTTTAGGCTTAAGATGAAGGAGAAATGTGTTTAATTTTTTTTCTTGCAAAACACGCTAGCTTGACTACAAAGAAAGCAGGGTCCATCGTGTTGCTCGGGCAGTACAAAACCAAAATCTACTCCTGGGAACTGCAGTTTCTAACTGGATCTCATTTTGCTGGCATGTCTTTAGGTCAAAACCTTTCCAAGCCCTGGGAAATGGAGGGAACATGGTAGCAGCAAGAGCATGGTCAGACCATTCCTGTCTGTCTAAGTGAAGCAGAGAAGACAGATTGCAAAATCATACTCAAAAGTACCCTGACTGACAACGTGGTCCCTGCAGGACTGCAATATCCATCTCATAAACTGTTTGAAGTTCCCTGTGTTATTTGTATTGTTTATTGAAAAGTCTGGGCAACAAAAAATCTGGATCCCATGTCTTTATCTGCCATAACCATGAAAGCCAACCTATTCTGTTGTACTGTCAATGTGTCTGCCACAGCAGGAGATCAGCTATCTGTCTTTGAGGCTTCGGTATGACCACAAAATGGGAAATGTGGGAAGCAGGCAGGCATAGATCACTGCAAATGAAAGAGGAATGGTGTTTTCAAACATCATTTTACTGGTATAGAGAAAGACTAAAGCACATAGAGGCAGGTATTACTAGATATAATAACAATAAAGGTACCTAAAATAGAAACTGTTTGGTGTTACTGGCAATAGGAAGTAGTGTTTTACAAAGACTTTCAGGCTTGGGATATTTACCAGGGGTTATGAGGAAAAAGCAGACAAAATATGAAGTAGGCAAAGATAGCAGACAATCTGCTGTACAAATAGCAGTAGGATTTCCTCAGCCTACTGTAAAATTTCAAATAAATGAACTTTCCAAGCTTTAGGAAAGCTTTAGATTTTTCTGAAGCTGAAGGAGAATTTAAGCTGTTTGCAAAGGACAACCTGAAAAGTCAATTGGGTATTTTAAAGGATACGGAGGAGTAGTTACCCTGCTTCACCTGTGAGCACTTGTAGCTTAAAATTAGCTACATTGCTGCAAAATTCTGTAAAACTAACCATTGTCACTGTACAACACAAGGTCATCATAAGGAACAAAGCATGTAAAATAATAGAATGATGGTTTCCTCCCATGTGAGACAGACACAAAGAATGCAGAAGACATGAGACGGTATACTGTGGACTACCACAATAAACAAGGCCAATAAAAGACATCTAAACAACTTCTACAGTATGTAAGGCTTTCAGAATATGTGTTCGTCAGGTTTTTTGGAGGCAAATTTGTTTACATAGAAAAGATTTTCCAGATGTGCTACTTCAGTTACAGTTATCTAGCAGTGTATAAAACTTCCAAAAACATGTTGGACCAACCACTACTCCCCAGATCTCCTCCAATCAAATACAGCCTGCACAGTAGATATTCATATGCCAATATTTTTACATCTATTTATATCCAAATCTTAGGTGGTACTGTAGAAGCTTTTCTGTGCAGTTAAGACCAAATCTACATTCTCTGCAAGTATATTTTGACAATGAAGTTTTTCTCTTATTCATTGTATAAAATAGGAATGAACAAAAAGATTCTTAAAATTGTTTTTGATAAACAGTTAACATTGGAGGGGAGAAGGTTTTTATACTAGAGTTTTAGCTTCAGATTAGAAAAAAGTTTCTGAGTATTTGAAAATTGCAGATAATGTCACAACAGAAAAAATCCACTGAGAAATACTATTTTTAAGCCAACAAGAAACAACTCTTCTGAGGGTTTTGTACCCTTTTGTAACTTGATTCAAATATGGTACATTGTTTTAACAAAAAACCCCACAAATATTACTTGTACCTGTAAAGAAAACAAAACAGTGGTATAATAATCAGATTGTATGCAAAGGTTTTAAGAATTCCATGTGCAAATGAAAACTGCTCTACACTCAAATAGGATAAACTATATGCTCTATTAATGGGACTTGTTTTGTGCTCTTGCCTGCCAAACACCTGCCGGTCGAGCAAGAATGCTGACTGCTTAAATTGATTAAAAGCCCATGTGAGGGGACTGTGTTGTTTTTTTAAGTCACTGAAATGCAACAACTCACTTGGTGAGTGGCAAATTGTTTTTGAAATAGATCATGTGTTTAAGAAGCAGTTATGTGGTGCCCTAGGAAGAAAATGACACTTGGGAAAATTTCACATTTAAATGTCACTTTCTTTTCACTTTTTACTTTCTCTAATAAAGTGAGGGAAACTGTAAATTCGTAGACTTTCCTATGCTGATTATATTGAGAACAAGAGATCAACATTTTCTACTGCAGTATACAACAATGTTTCACAGTGTTGTCATTTTACGTTCTGTGCAATTATATGTGCCATCAGGATGATGAAATTCATGTGACAGGGAATAGAATTTTTATAGTTATATCACACCCTTAATCCATCAGTTATGCATAAAAGAAGGTTAATACTGCAGGAAAACTCTCAGTAGACATGAGAGAAGTAACACTAATTCATAGAAGCCATCAAAAAGTTTGCAAGTTTAGAAAAAAAGCGTTGATATATGTGCAACAAATTATGCAACAAAACAGTCATACATTCATGTGGAAAAATGTAGAAAAACAACTAAAAGAAGTTTTATTGATTTGAATTACTAATGAAAAATAGATGCAAAGGTTCTTGGTGCCTTAGTATGCTGGATACTAAAGTATGTTTTTAGTACTTGCATTACATACATAAGTACTATTTTTTAATAGTAGATTTGATGTTGAATTTTAAAAGTATGATTTGCAAAGGATAGATACACTTGCTATACTAAAGTGAAGGGACAAGTGTTATGCGTCACACTGCCTTCAGTCCTGCTTTACCAATTAAGTAGATTAAGAACCTGACATAGTACTATTCTTCCCTTCCTTCCCATGCGACTGAGCTTCCTTTTTATTGAAACAGAAATAGACACAGGTCCTTTCTATGGCAAAAAGTAAAACGTCAGGGGGAGGGGTGGTTCACATTTTAGTTTCATTCTGATGGGAAGTTGAAGAATGACAAAAGCTGAAAAGTGCTGAGAAATACCACAATTAAGACACAAACACTGCATCCTTAACTGTCTCAATAAAGCAATATTTTTGCACACCTGACTTATTTTGTTCAAAGAAACTTGTAGTCTCTTTTAGAGAAAATTTCTGAAGTGTCTTTACAAAATTTTGAAAAAAAAAAACTTTATTTTTGTTCTGATCTTGCTAATATCTTGGGTACTAACAGAGAAAATAGATTCTATTTGATTGCAGTCTGTTCCATGGGCTCTTACTGCTAGAGTTTGCATGCCTTATTCCATACGTATAATTTGTATGGTAATTAATACAAAGAAAAACTTCAAGAAAAAGAGCTTTCCTTGGTTAAATATTTCCTCTTCTATATGTGTATCTTCAGACAGTCCTTGAAACATATTACTAACAAAAACAGAGGAAAACCCTAACTGTTATGCTTTTTGAAAGCTGCCCCTTCCTTTCACACCAAAATGTTAAATCAAGGCAATTATTCTTTACCAGTCTTTTCAATTTTTGGTGCTGTCAAAGAGTTCAGGAAGTGCTTTACTATTATGAGTACTTAAGAAACATAAAGGTCTGTGAGGTCTGAGGATCCATGTGCTGCCAGAGCTCTTCTGAAGTGCTCTTTGGTAGAATTTGTTGTGCTGGTACATACCTTATGAAAAATTCAATAGGTTCTCAAATTAATAAGCTGGAAACAAAACATATTTCTTACTTTGTTAGATGGAGGGAGGTATATTATGCCCCTGGTTACCTTGTTCAGTCAAAGCTGATGTCCAGTACAGGAATAATAAAGTTCAATAGCAATATTCTCTCTAAGTACTGTGGCCATTTTGACTATGTACCACAGAATCAGTTCTCATCATCTTAAATAACTTCTTGATTTTTGTCTGTCTAAAGCCACTCCTTCTGTCGTGAAGTCATTGACTGGCCTGCAGTTTAGAGAGTATTTTACATACCTCTGGAAGAGCTTTTACAGGATTCTGTAGAAGGCTTGACAAATCACTGTTTGACAGAAGGTCATTGGCAGCAAAGTACAGACTGATAGATATTTAGATATAGCAAGGCATTGAAATATTAAAGGAACGTGTGCGACCCGTGATTTGAAGGCTGGCATTTGGAATGAAGTTCACTAATGCCTTTTCCTTTCCATGTGCAATTTAAACCTGTGACTGAGTTCAGTGTTTATTAAAGCTATCACTCAGTTAAATGGGAGATAACAAAGACAGCAAGAAGAAAGAGGGGGAAAAGGTAAAGCTGGAGCATCTCTAGAGAACTTAAAGCAATTTAGCAAAACTGCTGATTTCTGAATTCTTAAAAGTTAAGGCTAGCTTTTTGATAAAATTATTTAAAGCACTTGAGAAAAAAAAATCTCTTCTGTGTATAAGCTGTGTGAAACCCAAGAAGGTTAGACCAAAACAAGTGTAGGAGATTTAAAGGTGCAGAAATATTTATTTGCTTTCTCAGTGAAATGTAAATATTTAAAATAGCTTTTCACACTATGTATAGTTCTCATGATGAATCAGTAAGCTCACAGCCATGAAAAACATATATATGCATATCTATCTATGTGTATATGCACACAGTGTACTTATAGAAACATACAGAAGCACACAGTCGGGACTGCGTCAGAGTGGCAGCATTGCATTGTGTGTTTTCAGGAGCTGACAGTGACATGGTCAGATTTTAACAAAAAATTGTTGCTAGAACCAACTTTGCTAATAAAGATGTTTATGTTTAATAAGTAGAACAAAAATGCTCAGACCAGGAAAAAGAAGGAGGAAAAGGAAAGGAAGACGACTAAGATGAGCACTAGAAGGAGCCTGCAGAGAAAATGTAGTGGAACGAAGGTTTACATGTTCCCTGAACCAAAAGCCTGGTAGTGAGTGTTGTAGCCTTTTTCAGCCATGATTTTCTGGGAACGGCATTGGACTGTAACTTGGAAAACCATGATGATGCAGCAAGCCAGTACAAACTGCTTCCTCACAGTGCAGCACTTTCCCCCATAGAAATGCTGGTAGAAAACTGTTATCAAAGTAAAAGGTTGTTCCTCTTATGTGGTGTTGTTAAAAACTGAGGCTCACTAGAGTTAATTCAGACAGCAGTCTCTAGCCCTGCAGCTGCTCTGTGCCTGCACCCTCTGAAGAATATGAGGAAAGGAAGGTAATCTCAGCCACCTCCATCCACATTTCCAGTGAACAAGCTTTACAGACATCAAGCAAATCTATAGCCAAGCAAGAACAAGGGAAGGAGAAACAGAGACCAAATGACACTGGTGGAAATGGTCTAAAAATATTTGTCTAACTATTAGGGTCAGCAGAACAGCACAGATCCCATCCCGTCCAGGGGTTTTGCCCCTTCGGTGTTCACCTGAAAGTGATCTCTGTCATTCAAAGGTACTTCAAATAAGTGATGCGGCAATGTGATAAGGTCAGGAGAGGATCCAGCTGCGTGACAACAGTGACATCTGACCTGTGGTAGAATGAGTTCACATTCCCGCCTGATATACCCTGCCACAGAGGAAGTCCTGAAACATATGCATTGAAAGTGCTGCAGTAAGGCTGTGGAACATGATTTGCATGCTGAAGTATCATGTATCGTTCATAACTCAATAAGGACTGGGGAGTTTCTTTACCCCAGAACTATGTGATACAAGTATATGATGTAAGGAGTGACGCAAAGGGCTTAACGCACCTGGACGCCCTGAGAGCAGAATACTTACGGCTTGTTCATTCACCATACACCCTTAATGGCCATTTTCTGAATGATATTATTTAGTCTAGAATGTGTCAACAAGACTGCAGGTACTTTCTGTTTGGCAATGAAGAAAAGCAGGTAAGGTTGGAGAGCTACTTCCAAGACACGTTGTCAACCCTGTACAGAAACTCAACTTAGAGCTGTTAATAGGAAACTAAAAGGAAATAATCGGAATTATGTTGTCAAGATCCATGAAGTCCAGATTTGGTTAATAAAAAAATCATATTTCATAATATAAAACATAGAAATATTAAGACCAGGTCAGACTAAAGGTCTGTCTATGTTCATATCTTGTCCCTTCTGTGTTTCTTCTTTTACTTTTCCTAAACAAAAAAATAAAATCCACAGTTGCAGTGTTTCACAGTAAAGATTATTCAAGCAGTGAGTCTGGACATTTATGATTAACAATATATTTTCTCTTAGAACAAGGTGTAGAGAAGCACTGCCTTTTTAAGTAATTAACATAAACTAGCTTTGTATCACAATGCCCCTCCCTCCTCTCTGGCTAAGGATAGGTATAGTCTACTGGTTAGAAGGTCTTTCTTTTTCCAGAATACAGACATAAAATACATGGTGTTATCATCTTCTAATTCTAATTCTAATTCTAATCCCAATTCTAATTCTAAAACCATGCTGTGAACTCTGACATGCATACCCATTATATATCCATTATGTAGAAGAGAGTAGACACGGATAAGTTGGAAAGTGTGGCCAGGAATAACTTGCTTTGGCTGGACTCTGAGATGTGTGACCACATCACCCGACTTGGAGCCTATATTACTGCATTTCTGTGCAGTCTTCCCACATGTGAAAATATCTTCTCTTTGGAAGAACCATGATTTTTCAGGGAATGTATGTTGTTGAACACTGAGAAGCTTTTCTTTTTTTCGTGTGGCAAAATAGCTAGTAAAAGGTTTATTCATGGATCCGTTATCTTGTCCTGTGTTTTAAAAATGGAATTTAATATATATACCATCAAGTACGAATTTCTGCAGAGAATGAAGCTGAATTAAAACCAGCTAGTATGTTACAAACTGTCATGGGCCATTGCATGCTCATATATGCATATTTTCACACCCACTCTTTTGTTCATATACTGCCCCCTAACTAAGCAGAAAGTGAGAAAGGGGCAAGCACAAGTGGAATGAGTACTGGTATTAAGAAAACAGTGAAGACTGTCTCAATTGTGTAAGTATTAAATGCTGCCATTGCTCTTTTAAGACTGAAATATGTTATATCTTCCCAACAATCTGTGTCAAAATTTGCAGGCTTGATAGCACTGATTTACAAGCTATCTCATGTCTGGAAACTACATAAATTATCTGTGTATTCTGGTGAATAAACAAGACCATAAAGTCATATAACAAGATCCTTGGGATTACCACAATATTGTCGTTTCTCATAATACCTATATTTCATTTTCGTATTTGTGGCACTGCAATAATTAAGATTTAATACCTAAGCATTCATATCAAGTGTATCTGTGGTGACAAGATCAGTCCTGAAGCTAGGTAATTTTCAAGAGTTAAAGAGAGAAATGCTGTGCAGAAATTACCCCAAGTCACAAAGTATACCCAGCCTGGAATACAAAGCTAGAAGTTTATTGAATAAAGCAAGGTAGTCTGAGCCTGAACTAAAATAATTCCTAGATATTTTAGGGGCAAGGAGGGGGCTATAATTATTTCTTCACATACATACACATGTACATATATATACATATATATACATATATATACATATATATACATATAGATACACACACAAAGAGGGGCATAAAACTGAAGGGTTGGAAAAGATATAAACAAATACAATGGAAGACTTGCATCAATCCACAGTTATGGTAACCAATTTTCTCATTGTATATGAAAAAAAGTGCAGTTACACGTCTTGTCTTCTATAGGCATTCTGAAGAAGACGTAATAAGGGTTGTACAAACTTAGGACGTATGATACACCAAGCATATCATGCCATGATATTTGGACAGGGAAGCTTTCCTTGCAATATTAATTCACTAAGGATTTAAAGAGGCAGTTAAAGAACCAATTTTCAATGAAATATGCATTAACTGCACTTATTGAGCTATTTGATAATTATAAAATTTTGAATTATTTTGACGAAGTAAAGCATGTGCACGTAGATATTCCAGTCATAAATTTCTTCATGTACTTTTTGAGGATAGCTCATAAATCTTGATTTTAAATACTTTGTAATTCAAAACGGTAAACAAAAAAGATTTTGCAACCAGTAAATTTCAAGATCTCTCTGAAATTCACAAAGATTTGTCTTCACCTTTTCAGTTATAAAGCCTTACAGACTAGGCTATTACCTGGTGATGAGTACAGATTTTAGTCCTGGAAACAGGAAAATACTAAAGTAAATAATAACTTCCTTCATTATGGTGATTCCAATGACTGCTGGATACTCTTTTGGCACTGTTGTAAGGTGGTTTAAACACAGATATTTTTTTATCAATCCTTGAATATCAGCTTCCCAAAATCTGGAATTGTCACAGTATTTTGCATGTGTCGTGCTGTATCACCTCTTCTCTCCAGTCCCTAAGGTAGCATACAACTGGACTGTGTTAAATACCTGAAAAAACATTCTTACCATATCAAAACTCTTGTTGTTTTACTTGCAAGATGTCTGTTGCAAATATTTCAGCCAATAAATATGTTTATCTCTCCTCTACAATATTGCAAAAGGAAATATGTAAAAAAGTGGGATTTCTGAGATCCTGCTGGGCAAGTTATTCGGAAACTCTCAAAGAATTATGGTTTGCAGCTGTACTACCCTTAGAGTTTATTCTATTTCAGAAAAGGTGAAATAAGGATGTAGTTACTATTGTTATTTCACTGAAACTATTTGTTACGATCCCAGTCTATTTCCAGCCTTTGTCAAAAAGATCTAATAGCGATGCAGTATAATTACATAAGCAATAGCTAACCCTGCAGCCAACTTCTGTATATCTATTTCTGATTTATACACTATTTTAGTTACATAGAGTCCATGGAAGAAGCAACATTTTTCCCTCTGAGTCTCATTCTCCTTTTGATGTGATTGTAATTAATTTGCCACATCAAATCACTGGAGTCATTTGAATCTAGTGCAACTACAAAGTCAGGTAAATTTGGAAGTTCATTCCCCTTCTTGGCTGCTATTGAAAGACGCAAAGCAAAATAAAAGGAAGATGGGGAAGGGGGGGGGAATTTTGGGTGATATGAAGAAGAGTGAAGGCAAGTGTCCATAGACTGTTGTAACTTGCACTTTTACAGTGTACACTCTTGGCCATTCCTGAAGAAATGTGTAAATCAGCTATTTTTGCAACCGACCTTGTTAACAATGGTGTTCTTTTTCCTCTTTCTAAGCCTAATGGTCTTTAAAAATATTAAAACCTGAAAGCCTTTTGGGTACTGGAAAGATCCCATATTTACAGAACTTTACAGGTCTTTTTTTTTAAAGCTCTGGTGTAACACAGAAAATCGAGATTCCATCTCTGCAAATGCCACAGGTTTCATTTCTGACATTGAACAGCACAATTTTTTTACACAGGTAGGCATTTCAGCTACCTGTAAATAAAATGAGAAAAATAATTTTCTGTTTACTCTTGGGTTTTTTCTTTACATATTTATTTATTGACTGTCACCTGGGATCTCTACATTCATCAGTGATAAACCATCCAAGTAATGTAAATCATTTGGTTTTTTTTTTCCCAAATATGTCCTTTTTTCAAGCTGGCTTCCACTCACTTGATTGATATGACTAAGATACACTAAGATTACCTGATTGGGAACCTTCACCTCCCGTGTATGAACACTCTTTGCTGTACTTGTAGAAAAAAACACATGTAATACTTTATTTAGGGAAATGCAATTATTTTTGTTTGACAGTGACTATTGTAGGTTCTTTTCTGAGCAGAGACTTATAGTGACATTTCTGTAATCCATTTTCTTCTAAAGCTTGCTGACCAATACCAACATCCATTAAAACAAAAAAAAAAAAAGAAAAAAAAACTAAATTAAATATCTCTTCTTATGTTTTTCTTGTCATGCAACAACATGTTCAGTTTGAGTTCTACAAGCTCCATCCACCATACAGCATGCATGGTAGTGCATCACATACCTGTACAGTTTGTTAATGAACCCAGATTATTTTTTCCTTGTATTTACACCTACCAATGTTACCTCTCTGTGAGACCACAGCTGCTAAATTTTTTCTGTTGCAAAGACATAAGGTATGACCAAAAGTTTTAATTTTTACAAGTACTTGTTGAAATTTTGCCAGATCTTTACCATGTCCCAAGGTATTAAATTGTATAATCTAATTATTTTTCATATTATAACTCCAACCCAAATAGGAGCAAGAAATATTGGATGTTTTTTTTAACCTCCTCCCGGGGGTAGCAATTAATTCCCTCGTTCTTAAGAGGAAAGAACCTTGACTGTGACCCTCAAAACTGTGGTCTGACCTTCAGAAATAAGTCCAAAAGCACAGTAAGTTGAGACAGCAGGTTTCTCCTGAGCAACAGCAGCAGCTGTGAGAGCTCTGACAGTTCTGAAGAACTGGTTCTTTCCTAGGTTGCCATGGTGAGGGTTCTCATTTATAAGCCATTACTGTTATGGTTTTGTTCCTGAAAGTCAAAATTAATTGTTTAGCAAGTGCCTTCCACAGGAGGTAAAAGTTAATGAAATAAATCAGTTCATAAAATCCTGGAAAATAAATTAGCAATCCACCTTTTCAGAATCTCTTATTTTGAAATTCTTACTTTTAAAAGTCCCTGTTAAAATTCTGCATAAGTGGTTAGTTGTCCATACATTGTTATTTTAGCTAAAATACTTGTTTGTAAATCCTCCTCAATGCCATCTCATTTCTCATTGTAAAGCATGCATCCTGCAGCCTGTCTTGTAACAACAGTATAATTAACATACTTTGACCAAAGAAACTCTTCTGGTGATGAATAGATCACTTACTGAAGTTGCACTCTCTACTATAATTTCAAAACAACACCTTTACATCATAAAATATATTTGCTATGCAAAGCTAGCTTTTACATCCCACTTTTCTCAGTTCTATTCTTTATACATCCTTTCTGTTTTTCTTTAGTTTCTGTCTGTAGTAATTACTTCACTTCCGCTCACTGAAGGCTCCTCTACTGCCTTCAGTACACTGACTGTCACACAAATAAATTTCAAACATGCAGGACCTTTGTTTCAAAAACTGAAAATAAAGAACTTCACACCTTTCTACTTACCACTTACCCTTCTTGCAATAAAAGAAAGTTAGTCTTTTTTTTTAAACAGTGCTATTAATAAATATCACAAAGGTAAATCGATCTTGAAGGATATATTAAAATGGGCCAAAAAAGCCTACCACATTGGCAAGTGCACTAATTATTACCATTAGTACCATAAGAATATGTTCCTTTATAGTTTGGGGCTACTAAGAATTATGAATTATTCTATAAGCAGAATTCAATGCATTTGTTTTCAGCTTCTGAAGCCAAAATGTCTTGACACTTCGATTTATATCTGATTGCCAAATCAGATATACACCACTACAACTTGATTTCAAATGATGGATAAAGGATTGTTCCCCAGGTATTAATTCTCCAGAAACTGAAGATTTAGCTTTTCAGCAGCACTTAGTTCTTAAAACCACTGGCATGGCATAGGATTAAGTAACTGGTGACTTATGTCTGAAGGCTAATCAGTGGGATCTCTAATATGAGAAAGTATTAAATCAGAACATTTTTCTTGATGTCACCAGCTGAAAGGTTCATCTGGAATGGTACAGAGGGCAAAAGCAATGGAATGAAGGGTGTCATGTGGAAAAGAGACATTAAAAAAAAAAAAAAAGAAAAAAAAACATGCAAAACCAAGTGTACATAAAAGCAAAAGGAAAGAAAGAATATAACGAGCAAATTGGCTTGGCATGAAGTAGCAGTACACAAAAAAGTGATAGGTAGGGAATAGTCGAACGGCCATCTGAGGAATCAGAGATGGGATACAGCTGTTGCAAACGAGCAAAGTCTTCAGCCTTCAAAAGAGTGTTATTCTGAATACAGAGTGTGCAACTTGCCTGCACAATGAAGAAACATATGGAACACAAGACAGCTGTTGCTGCTGGGAAACAAGGAGGCAGTTACCTGAAAGACACACAGGAGGCAAGCAAGGTTAACCTTGGGAACAACTGCTGTATTTTCATTATTTAATTTTACATATTTAACATACCAAAAACCACAAGTCTCCAAAGAAAATTAACTTTCTGTCTGTGACATGAATCCTTGCTCATTGTTTCCTCTCACGTTTGCCTCCATAAATACTGAAGGCATCTGCAAAGTAGTCCAGGAAAATCCCTTCCTTAAAGAAAAATGCAGAGCAATGGGCAGATTCAGGAAGATTCTGTGAAAATGAGGGTGTAGGGTCTTGCACTCATGAACCCAAATACCCTAGGGCTATATGATAGAAAGTACCCATGGAACAGAAAGGCTCTCCACAGGTACTAGCTTCTTCCTGTAGATGTGATGGCAAAAGCATATCTGGATGACAGATTTTGAAGAAGATGAAGCCATAGCTTTGTGAACATCTACTGGGACCTCTTCCAGGGCATGAGTGAACACATCCAAGTATTTGTTTGCAAATCTTATCAGCGGACAATGAGGACTGGCAGTACAGTATCTGAATGAACCTTCCACTTTTCATAATGGGCATAAATAAGGTGGAATGAATGTCTCTTGCAGCAAATTTTTCTTCATCATTTGAAATACCGAGAAATGTCAAATTCCCATCAAATTCCCATGCCATCAATATCTATGAATGAAATAGCCTGAGGCTGTTTATGCCTCACAGGCTCTTTGCGCACTACTGAGCTTCCAATACACATTTTTAATCTGTTACATTAATAAGGGTTAGAAATGTTTTATTCCCCCAGACGAGAGCTCTGATTCTCAAGTGTAATGGGGCAACAAGTATGTAATTCGTAAACCAATTTGATGGTTGCAAAATGCACATGACTTTGTGATTATATTATTTAAAAAGCATCAATGCTTTTAAACATAATCCACTAGCATTTGTGCATTCATTAAGCATTTTCATTACTCACACAATTTTCATACTTCCTGTATTAAAGTCCAGTGCCAAATCACTTCAATATTAACATAAAATGGAGTTTACTCTTTGTCAATGATACCAATGTGTTGTGCTAGACTGAGTTATGTTATTCCATTCATGTTCATTATACTTCATTACATTTCTTGATTTTATGCATTACTGTTTACTGTGGTCTTTTTAAAACAAACGCAAAAATAAGGGCAACTGGAAACAGTAGTGAATGAACATTTAAAAATATTAGTGCCTTACTTTTTATGTAAAATGCTTCAATTAGTAAACCTCGTGGAAGCTAGGAGTAATGTCTTCTTCCACATGTCTCTTGAAAAATTAAAGGATTTTGGTGGATTTGGGTCCTGAAGCAACCAATGCCATTAATTCAATAGAACTTCGCAGTGTTTCAATGTCTTGGGCAATCAGAGTGGAACAGTTTTTTCTGTGCAATCTGTCTCCCTTAAGTAGTAACGGATATATCCAGGAATATCTTGAATTCCTACAAGCATATTCATATGTTCATACTAATTCTTGAAAACTGCAGTCATGGTAGTTGTTCCATTATTAATAATTGAATTGGTTACTGGAAGCCCAGACAGTCAGCTTTATCCTATAAATCCATTAAAGTTGAAGGTTTTTAAAAATAATTTTATTTTCCATAAATCTTTCATAATGAGCAACTGTAGTTCATATTTTGTTTTGCACCCATACAAAAAGAATATGCAAACACTTCATGAAATTTAGAACAACAGTGGTTATTATAATGAAATCTCTCCATAATTATATCTTTCTTGGCATGAAAACCTGTCCTTTTTAAATCAAAATCAGAACTAAGAAAATATTCTCCAGGAATGAATTTTCTCCCTAGGATAGACTAGGAAAGCAGGGATTCTACCCTTGTTGCATGGTTACAACATGAATAAAGACTATGCTGCAGGGAATAGGTAGCAGCTGTCATTCTGACACATTAGTCTGTAAGAGCAGCACAAGGCCATAACTGCAATTCTCTTTGAATGTCTGGCTAAGCACTCTCCTTCATGTATTATTAATGTTCATGGGAAGTTAAGGTCCATGCTTAGCACTCTGTGCCTTTCTTTCCTGCAGCATGTGATACATAGCCTAGTGGCATTTATATGAATACCAAAGAAGCGATTTAGGGTCTCTTAATTTTTATTTTTATAATATAATAATTTTTATTAAAGACATGTATTTTTTTGAGTGAATTAAAATCAGGTACTACAGACCTTTTTTACAAAAAAAAAAAACTTCCTAAAATTATTTACAGGAAGAACTGAAATTAAATTGCAACTTATACATTAAACATATTTAATATCACTCGTTATTTTCTCTATTTTTTCCTTTTAAGACTTTTGGTTTGGCATCTTGGATAATCTTGCTATCATGTCTCAACCTGGGAACTAACTGAGAAACATATGAATTATTGCTTTCAAAAATTAAAATTATTATATCTATGTCAATATCTTGCTTAATAAATGCCAGCCACTTATGTGTGTTTCAAAAGACACAAGAAGTGCGACACTGTATCACACAAACTGAACTGGGTAAAGTTGTTTTAGCACAGTTTTTTGTTGTGTTCACTTTTGGTGAATTTGTGTCAAGAATTTGGTGAATTTATGTCAAGAATTGGCTACCAATGTATAAAACAAAACATTTTTTTATATGTCAAAATATTATAATACCAGAAGACATAGGAGCAGAAATAGAGTACAGCTATTTTAAACCACTGAATATATTCAAGGTACGTCCAGGATTAGAGAGCTATGTTTAATACATAAAAGTAAAAAATATATAAATTAATAAAATTGTTTTGAGAAATTTTGAGGATTGTGCAACATAGTTACAGTTTTAAAAGCCAGGAATATTATATAAGATCACCAAAACTCAGAAATAAAAATAAAAAATGAGGAAAAAAATCTATACTTCCTTGAAACATTTCTATTCGGTTTTATTTCATGCAAAAAACATCTTTCCAAGTGATTGGTTTTAATATATAGCATATGGAGGTTATATAAAAATTATAGTACGTTCACTGTCCATAAAAGCTTTTTTTTAAAGTTTGGAACCATCTTAGTCATAAAAAGGTTTCAATCTGAATATACCAATCCTTCAAGTTTTTACCAAAACCTGTAGGCAAAGAGGAGTTACAAATTGTCCATATTCTTTCCACTTTGTATTACCTTGTCTAATAAACCTCTTCTAAGTAAATACACTTGAGTAGGGCATTACAAAACTTTTGCTTGGACAACTCAGTGGAAAGTATTTGTAACAGCTAAAGGTCTTGTTGGTGTAGTCCGATCGCAGCCAAAAATCCCTATTCTGTTTAACTGGGACTTCACTAGATCCTCTGGATTCTATTTGACTTCTTAGCTGAAAATCACAGAATCATGGAATCACAGAGTTTTCAGAGTTGGAAGGGACCTCTAGAGATCATCTAGTCCAACTCCCCTGCTCTGGGCAGGATTGCCCAGAGCACATTACTCAGGACTGCATCCAGGTGCGTCTTGAAAATCTCCAGAGAAGGGGACTCCACAACCTCCCTGGGCAGCCTGTTCCAGCGCTCTGTCACCCTCACCGTAAAGAAGTTTTTCCGTGTATTTGAACGGAACTTCCTATGTTCTAACTTGTGCCCATTGCCCCTCGTCCTGTTACTTGGAACCATTGAAAAGAGCCTGGTTCCATCCTCCTTCAACCCACCCTTTAGATACTTGTACGCCATAATAAGGTCTCCCCTCAGCCTTCTCTTCTCCAGGCTAAAGAGTCCCAGCTCTCTCAGCCTTTCCTCATAAGGGAGATGCTCCAAGCCCTCAGTCATCTTAGTTGTCCTCCACTGGACTCTCTCCAGTACTCTCTCCAGGACTCTCTCCAGGACTCTCCCTGTCCCTCTTGAACTGGGGAGCCCAGAACTGGACACAGTATTCCAGTTGTGGCCTCACGAGGGCAGAGTAGAGGGGGAGAATGACCTCCCTCGACCTACTGGCCATACTCTTTCTTATGCAGCCCAGGATTCCATTGGCCTTTTTGGCGGCAAGGGCACATTGCTGGGTCATGGATAATTTACTATCTACCATAGTAGAAAATGAGCAGAAGAAAATTTACATACAAAATGCAATAAGGCACACTATGTGGGCAAAGATTTTTTTTGCATTTCATCATAAAAATATGCATATAAAAGAATAAATATCTGGAAAAGCAAGATTCATGTTTTTTCAGAAGCAACTGTCATTTTGCAAAACATGCCCTTCTTATAGTTGTGTCTGTTTTTCTTAAAGTAGAATGGGGATATTATTTTACACATGTTCAACAATACCAGTGTTTAAATGGTGGTAAATATCACAAAAAGAGCTTGAAGACATTAATAATTTTACAATTCTCTGCACATTTTTGCTACATTGAGGTAATAGGACCTGTCCTAATTAATTTTCTGAGCTATATTCCCTTCTGAGAGCAGCAAGAGTAGTATCAAAACCTATGAAAAACTGTAATAGTGTATACAATAAAATCTCAAAATTAAAGATGCATCGGCTACTTTAATTTCGGCATACAAAAGTATTTAACATACAATTTATGACAATTATATTTTATGTATATATTTTGGTAGCAAATATCTTATAATTTTTTAAACACTAAGGTTTTAATAGCTGGCTTCATCAAAAGTGCAATAATGAGCACGGTGAAAAAGATGAAGTACAGTAACAAACACTGTCTCTAAGGAAAAATTAAAGCATGTCCATATATCTTCCTTTACTCATGAAAATTTCATATGCACTAAGCCATTTATCAGTAATACATGGCTTACTACCATAGAGTAAATAATACATAAGACTAACAAGTAAATGTTATAAAATAATTATTCCTAAAGGCTTGTCTTAAAATGATCATGTGAGGTATATATAGTCTTCTGAACTAAAGCGCTGAATTTCCAATACCAGTATTAGGATTAAGACATTAGTGGAAGTATTGTCATGGTTTAACCCCAGCCAGCAAGTGAGCACCACACAGCTGCTCAGTCACTTTACCCCCATGGGATGGAGGAGAGAGTCATAAGAGTAAAAGTGAGAAAACTTGTGGGTTGAGATAAAAGGGTTGAGATAAAAACAGTTTAACAAGTAAAGCAAAAGCTGCACATGCAAGCAAAGAAAACATGGAATTCATTCACCACTTTACACCAGCAGGCAGGTGGTGAGCCGTCTCCAGGAAAGAAGGGCTCTGTCACACATAACAGTTACTTGGGAATACAAACACCATCACTCTGAACATCCTCCCCTTTCCTTCATCTTCCCACCAATTTATATGTTGAGCATGGTGTCATATGGTATGGAACACCCCTTTGGAGAGTTGGGGTCAGTTGTCACAGCTGTGTCGCCTCCCAACCTCCAGCCTACTCACTGGTGGGGTGGTGTGAGAAGCAGAAAAGGCCTTGACTCTGTAAGCACTGTTCAACGACAACAAAAACATCCCTTAAAAACTTATTATAAACACTGTTTTCAGCACAAATCCAAAGCATAGCCTCATACTAGCTCCTATGAAGAAAATTAACTCTGTTCCAGCCAAAACCAGCACAAGTATTCATCAGATAATGTGTTGTAACAGTCTTTGGTGCCCAGATGGGAAACCATAGATTCTCGAATAGCCTAGTTACTGTGACAAAAAGTTATCAATTTTGATCTTGTCTAGCCTTCACTATTAAAGTTAGTCCAGGAAGAAATACCATATTAATAAAACTAATATAATTGATTGTTGAAGGATTTAATTTGGAAAAAATTCTTATTTAACGTCTGTCATTCATATTTCTTTAGTCATGGGTGAAGCAAAGTTTTAGCATGAGGACGTGAACTTTTAGTCTTTTCTAG
Source organism: Vanellus vanellus (assembly GCF_965231255.1). NCBI lineage: Eukaryota > Metazoa > Chordata > Aves > Charadriiformes > Charadriidae > Vanellus > Vanellus vanellus. The sequence continues at coordinate 108,200,177 of NC_138906.1, forward strand.
AAAATTGCAGTTGTTCAGTGCTATGAAGTTTTCATTTGATTGTGATCACTGTGATTGTTTTGATAGGGATAAATACATACAAAGATCATGAAAAATATCTAAGCCAAAGATAACCCATATGTAGTAAAAATTTAAGTCAAGATTGCATATCTTTATAAAACCATGTTCCAGATCATTTTATTTATTAATTACTGTAATTGAAAGACATGCTGGTTTTGCTGTCCCATTAAAAACTTAGGCAAGAAGATCGTTATAGTTATCTTGCCCTGTACAATTAGTGAATCACTGAAACTTGACAGATAAATTTTGCCATCTCTACACAAAAAAAATTCAAATATCTTTTTTGATCAAGTTACTTAAATTTCAGATTGCTGAATCAAATTGAATTGATGTCTCAAAGAAGAACTTCTAAGAACAAAAATGATCAGAGGGATGAACACCTCTCCTGTGAAGAAAGGCTGAGAGAGTTGGGGTTGTTCAGCCTGGAGACAAGAAGGTTCCAGGGAGACCTTATTGCAGCCTTTCAATACTTAAAGGGGGCTTATAAGAAAGATGGAGACAAACTTTTTAGTAGGACCTGTTGGGATAGGACAAGGGGTAATGGTTTTAAACTAGAAGAGGGTAGATTTAGACTAGATATAAGGAAGAAAATTTTTACAATGAGGGTGGTGAAACACTGGAACAGGTGGCCCAGAGAGGTGGTAGATGCCTGATTCTGGGAAACGTTCAAGGTCATGTTAGACGGGGCTCTGAGTAACCTGATCTAGTTGAAGATGTCCCTTCACATTGCTGGGGGGTTGGAGCAGATGTCCTATAAAGACACCTTCCAATCTAAACTGTTCTATGATTCTATGATTTTACGATTCTATGATTCTATAAGAGTACCCATCTATTTTTTAATAATTTTAATATTATTTGCAGCTGTTTCCAATTAGTAGAGCTTTAACTTCTTGCTGTCATGAATTTGAGTTTCAAGTGGTGTGTTTTCAGAAGACCTTTTATAATCTCTGCAAGATATACCCAACTGCTCCCAAAGATTTGTTTCAGAATGATGTCAAATCCCTTTGATAGAGGTATGGAGTTTTTTGACTGCCAATGGCTCTAGGAGTTAAATCTGTTTTGCAACAGCTGTTTTGAGTTTTGTGGGTTGGCTTTGTTTAGGTGTATTGTTGGTGGTGGTTTTTGTTCGGGGTTTATTTATTTATTTATTTGTTTATTCATTTATTTATTATGTCTTGTATCCCAGTTATAAGAAACTTTTAATAAATAGCTAGGAATAGAAAAATCTATTGCAAATTAGTATACTTTAGATTTTTCTAAAAAACAGGGCATACCATTGGATCACTTGTATATGTTAACAAAAATAACACTGAGGATACTTTATCCTTAATATTAATGTCAAGAATAAAGTTAAAGTACTTTGCATTTAACTATAACTATGCATGGAGTAAAATGTTCATTACTGCATCTGAGAATATCAAATTAATTGTTGATTTTTTTTAATTCTAAAAAGGTATGACTGTTGGGTATTGTTTCTATAGTTCTCATCTTGTAGTATAGAGAGAACACTGATGTTCCTATATCCAAATATTTATATATAATGTAACTGATCTAAAATAATTTTTGAAAGATGGCAACATTTGTCTTTTGAAAACCATTGAGTTTCTCATTTAGGCTGCTGTAGTGTTATGCCAGTCTGGAAGCATAAAATGCCATTGACATGAAATCCCCCAAACTAATATTTGACCACCCAAACCTCTCACATTTAACAAGCTTTTTTTATTATTATTTTTTATTTTTCATAACAATATGCTACTTTGCACAGCCTTGGTATGAATTGCTAGGGGCTGGAAGGAGAAAAAAGGGTTTCAGACATTAGTGATTCTGTAATAATTTTAACAGTCTACCATGGAACTATGCTGATGGGTTTTATTTTAATTATCAGAAATACATTTAGCTGAATGTCTCTAAAGCTCATTCAGACAAAACCCACATGGGACCTTGCCACCTAATCTTACTGGCAATGATTTAAATTGAAACCAGGGGCAGAAAGCTCGTTTCAACATGAACAGTACTCAGAAATTCACCTCATTGCTTCCTAATCCATTGAACACTGTTCAGACACATTAACTGGAAGACAGTATTAAATTATCCACTGTATGCCAAAACAGATAAAAACGAAACTTAATCTTTTTAAAATCAAAAGGTGGAATCTAAGGACTGTATTTAAATTAATGGGAGTAGAGCTGCCTCTATCCATGAGGTAATAAATTATTTTGTGGAAGTGCCCTGCACTGATTTGCACTGAGCGTGGGATATTGGGGAAATTATCAAAGCTATTGAACAAAGGCCTTTCTGCTTTGAAGGTCCACTGCAGCAGAAAGTTGAAGGAGAGGAGAGAAGAAAAGAATGTAGAGATTAGCTGTCAGGTATATTAAAACAGTTATTTACTGAAACAAATCAGGACTTCTGCTTCCAGGGTCATTAAATGTTAGTTTAATGTGGAAATATGCCTGCAGATAGTGTGTGAGTTATAAAAAGAGATAAAATATATTGAATGCACCATTTTTCTAAAGCATTTCAGTCCAGTTTTTATGATTCATCAAACACTGGTGTCAACATATCACCCAGAATCTTCCCAATATTATATACCCAAGAGCAGCACAATAAAAAAGAAGTATTTTCCTGCTGTATACATCAGGATTCAGACACATCTTTTGAAACAGGTTCTTAACTAGATTAACTAGTCAGCCTGAGGGCACACCTAACATTCATCCTGGCTGCATCTGTACAACCTGCTCTACAGCACGTACTAAACATGAGAAATTATACAATCAGAATGTTTAAGGATCTTACATTAATTTTCAAAAGCTGAAAATGAGTAAAACCATTATTGCATTAACTCTAAAAGTGCTGAGCATCTAGCGTGAGAATCAGGTCTACACAAATAAACTCCTGAGCACCCCAAAAGATAGGTAGTAGGAAATGCATTCTCATTGTGATATTAAGGTGATGTGACACTCCACATCATAGGAAAAGCTTCTGCATGAGAAAAACAGACTTATACTCTTATGGCTCAATATTAACCTTTTGCTGTAAAAGCATAAAAATTTTAAATTGTGTTTGCAATATTCCTCTTTTTAAAGGCAAGGAGACTAAGCTGATAATGAGGTTCAACATTCAGGCTAATCATCGTGAAATTCTTAGTGGTATATTGAATTAAGCTTTTCTTTTTAGCTTAGGCTCAAATCAGCCCTTAAGTTTGTGCAATGGCTGCTTTAAATTTAAGTATTTCATTTGCAGTGCGACAATATTAACGTTATGGGCCAGATTCTATTCTTGGTTTCATATTGAATGAGTGGACTTATCATAATTAAACAAGAATTTGGCTTTGTAATAAATGCTCTTTAAACCTATACAATGATGTCTCTGAAGCCTTTTTGCTTGAGGTTTATAACACATTTTTACACAGATAACTTGTTCAAATTCTGCATGAGGTTGTGGGGCTTTGTGCCAGGATAACAAAAAATTCTGCCACTTAAAATAATGTTGGATCATTTTAAATGAACTGACTTAGCTAGAAGTTGAATTTTAAGGAATTCTTCATTTTCTGTGAAATACTGATCCTTTTCAATAGTATATCAATATAGATGTGTTTCTATCATAAAACAAGAGAACAAAATGCAGCAGAACATAACATTTAAGGGGCGGGCTCACATGGGTAACGCTGTTCTGGGTGTTTACTACAGGCCACCCAATCAGGAAGAGGAAGTTGATGAGGCCTTTTAGAGACGGCTAAAAGTAGCCTTGTGATCACAGGCCCTGGTTCTCATCGGGGACTTCAACCACCTCGATATTTGCTGAAAAGGCAGCACAGCCAGGAACACACAGTCAAGGAGGTTTCTGCAGAGCATTGGTGGTAACTTATTGACACAGGTGGTGGAGGAGCCAAAGAGGAGAGGTATGCTGCTGAACCTTTTACTAACAAAGAGGAACTGGTTGGGGATGTGAAGGCTGGGGCATCCTTGGCTGCAGTGATCATGAGATAGTGGAGTTGAGGATCCTGCATGGAAGAAGCAGGCCACTAAGTAGAATTACAACCCTGGACTTCAGGACAGATGACTTTGGCATCTTGAAAGACCCACTTGGAAGAATCTCATGGGTTAGGGCTCTAGAACGTAGGGGGGTCCAAGAGAGCTGGTTAATACTCAAGCACCACTTTCTCCAAACTCAACATCAGTGCATACCTAGGAGCAAGAAATCAAGCAAAGGAGGCAGGAGACCTGCATGGATGAGCAAGGAGCTTCTAGAAAAACTCAAACGGAAGAGGGAAGTTTACAGAGCATGGAAAAAGGGACTGGCCACTTGGGAAGAATATAGGAACATTGTCAGAGTATGCAGGGATACAACTAGGAAGGCTAAGCCCTACTTGGAATTAAATCTGGCAAGGGATGTCAATGATGACGAGAAGGGCTTCTTCAAGTGCATCAGTAGCAAAAGAAAGACTAGGGAAAATGTGGGCCCACTGCTGAATGAGGTGGGTGCCCTGGTGACAGAGGATGAAGAGAAGGCAGTTACTGAATGCCTTCTTTGCCTTTTACTGCTAAGGGCAACCCCCAGGAATCCCAGACCTGGAGGTAAGAGAAAAAGTCTGGAGAAAGGAAGACTTTCCCTTGGTTGAGGAGGATCAGGGTAGAGATCATTTAGGCAAACTCAACACCCACAAATCCCTGGGCCCCAATAGGATGCACCCACAAGTACTGAGGGAGATGGCAGATGTTACTGCTAAACCACTCTCCATCATCTTTGAAAGGTCTTGGAGAACAGGAAAGGTGAACAGGACTGGAAGAAAGCCAATGTCACTCCAGTCTTCAAAAAGAGCAAGAAGGAGGACCCAGGAAACATCCACTCAAGTGGATGTTGTCTACCTCGGCTTTAGCAAGGCTTTTGACGCTGTCTCCCATAATAGCTTCCCAAGTAAGCTTAGGAAGTCTGGGTTAAATGAGTGGACAGGGAGATGGATTGAGAACTGACTGAATGGCAAAGCTCAGAGGGTTGTGATTAGTGGGGCAGAGTGTAGTTGGAGGCCTGTAACTAGCGATGTTCCCCAGGGGTCAGTACTGGATCCAGTCCTGTTTAACATATTCATCAGTGACCTGGAAGAGGGGACGGAGTGTACCTTCAGCAAGTTTGCTGATGACACAAAACTGGGAGGAGTGGCTAACACACCAGAAGGCTGTGCTGCCATTCAGTGAGACCTGGACAGGCTGGAGAGTTCAGTGGAGAAGAACCTAATGAAATTCAACACGGGCAAGTGTAGGGTCCTGCACCTAGGGAGGAATAACCCCGTGCACCAGTACAGCTTCGGGGTTGACCTGCTGGAAAGCAGCTCTGCAGAGAAGAACCTGGGAGTCCTGGTGGACAAGTGGACCATGAGCAAGCAATGTGCCTTTGTGGCCAAGGTGGCCAACAGTAACCCATGGTGCATTAAAAAGTGTGTGGCCAGCAAGCTGAGGGGTTATCCTCCCCCTCTACTCTGCCCTCGTGAGGCCACAACTGGAATACTGTGTCCAGTTCTGGGCTCCCCAGTTCAAGAGAGACAGGGAACTGCTGGAGCGAGTCCAGCGGAGGGCAACTAAGATGACTGAGGGACTGGAGCATCTCCTTTATGAGGAAAGTCTGAGAGACCTGGGTCTGTTTAGCCTGGAGAAGAAAAGACTGAGAGGGGATCTCATCAATACTTATAAATATCTAAAGAGTGGGTGTCAAGAGGATGGAGCCAGACTCTTTTCAGTGGTGCACATCAACAGGACAAGAGGCAACAAACACAAGCTGGAACACAGGACATGCCATCTGAACATGAGGAAAAAATTCTTTACTTTGTGGGTGACAGAGCACTGGAACAGGCTGCCCAGAGAGGTTGTGGAGTCTCCCTCTACGGAGATACTCAAAACCCACCTGGACACGATCCTGTGTGACATGCTATAGGTGAACCTGCTTTAGCAGGGAGGATTGGACTAGGTGATCTCCAGAGGTCCCTTCCAATCCCTACCATTCTGTGATTCTGTGATTAGGAAGGGCAACTAGCTTTTTACATGCTTAGGGAACTGCTCTTCTCTTTGCAATGATCAAAGTCACCCTAGAAAAATAAAAAGACTTGTTAGATGAAAGAAATATTGCATATGGGACACAAAGGCTCTCTAATACTTAAAAATTTTGTGTCTTAATTGAAATGTGTGGTTATGGGTGAGAGTGAGTTATATGAATATTTATATATACTCACATACATTCATGTAATCCATTGGAAAATAGATGGTTTTGTTGTTATTCTTGTTTTTACTATTATTATTAATGTTAATAAGGTTGCACTTAATGTTCTGATTCTCAGTTGTTCAGCATTTTTAATTGACTGAATCACACACAGTATAACATTATCTTGACAAGCACAACTTCATCAAAATTTGGCATCTTCCTGGTTTTCGTCTGTTCCTGTTTCCTGTATTTCCTTTTTCATATGCTGAATATTTCTATTATAAATTCTCATTTGGGAATAAAAATGTTAAAACATAATCAAATTATAAAATAAATAATTTTATTATATTCTCCAAAATTTACACAGTAGATATAAATGTGAGTAGATGCTGGATACTGAAGTAACTTAGTAAGGTTAATAAGTTTATGTACGTGTCAATTTTAGAACTATAATTTACATCTTAAAACTTTTCTCTATAAAGATTACCTAATAAATCAAGATAAACAGCTATGGAGGAATTGTGTCATCTTATCCTACCTTGTGTTTATTATAGACTTTTACAGGTACTTATATGTGATTTCTGTTTGGTGTGCTTCTCTTCTGATTCCCTATAACTCATTTTTTACTATATCACTGTATCACCTATGTCCCTTTTTTTTTTTTTTATTTATTTTCTCTGTTTTGAAGGTAATTCAGATTTATGGGTTCTGTTCTGTTCGTTGTTTCTTTCAGTTGTCCCAAACTTTGATTTTTGCTTTTGTTAAACCAAAATTTATCTCTTAAAAATTTATCATTGCCCCACCTGTTATTTCCAGGGATGACTGGACAGTCTTTGCACAGTCTGTCTGCTCTCCAGTCTGCCTACTTTTCAGTCTGCCTGCTTCTCTCCTGTGCTGCTTCTCACATCCTGTTGGCTCACACTGCCCTGGATAAGAAGTGAAAAAATGCTTAATCAAGAGACCCTCTAAGATTGCTGAAGGACAACAGACCTTGTTCAGATGAAAAGAAGTTAAGCATCGCATATGACCGTTGCACCAAGATACGCAAGATTTTGTGAGTCCAGAACAAACTACAGAAGCATTTCTCTACATCTGTCTAGTCAGTCTGAGGACTTAAAAAGCCATTAGCCCACTAACCTTGTCCAGCTTTTGCCTCCTATTATGAAAGAGATGACATTAGAACTATGACATATTAATAGTAAAAATAGTGTTTTGTTTTTATTTTTGGACCTTCAGGGTCCGTGTGAACATCTTACAAAATAGTGCCACAGATTTTCATATAATTAAATATTTGAGCACTTTTAAGAAATGCTAAAATCAAATCAGTTGACAACTCTCCCTTCTTCTACTTACCCTTCATTATCAAGTCATCTTTCTTTTCTCAATACTATCAGAAACTTAATATTGCCACTGTAGTTCATATCCTTCACTGCTCGATTCAGCCTTGCCTTCCTAAAAAACTTTTTTTTTTTTAATTGATTCCTTTCTTTTGCCTAGGGCCACCGTGGGAATCCAAAATACAGTCTGTCTTTTGCAGGACTCCAGGAAATAATAAGAATTCTTTGGTTAGTTAATCCGTCTGTATTGCTTCTAACATAGTCATTCAGTGGCCCACAGATTTCTGAGAGCCTTTTCAAGAGACTCTTGTAGATATTTCTGAATCTAAAAAAACAAGCCTGTTACCAGACACTTTAAGTTTAATAAATTGTTGTCATATGCTTCACTGTCAAATATAATAGGACCCACAAACCACACAGTTTAGGAATGGAAAATATTCTCTACATATACACAGAATCATAATAATTTCTGAAAGCAAATAGTTTTCTCTCTTAAAAACCCACAATCGTGAATTGGACAAAAGAAGGAAACTGAGTCATGATAATAAACAAATGTGAAAAAAAAGATTACAAGCTTATGTCATTGGGACATTATTATTGACACATTGTGTGTGAGATGGATGCACAAGCTTTAACATGCCCCTTCATGGAAAAAGAAGTAAATTAATCAACCACCAATCCCAGGCTAAGAGGTAAAAAAGTCATCAAAAACATGTAAACAAATTACTAAGGGGGGGAATATTGACAGTGCTTATACATGGTGACATTAATAATCTCTTCTGACAGTGGGAACCTGCGCAAATACTCTTCATTTTTTTTCCCCCCTGTTCTGCAAAAGTCTTGTCATTTATAACTTTAGCTTTCATAATGTGATACAGAAAAGAGGTAGAAAAATTACTGTCAAGATCTGTAATCTTAGTGGACAATCACAGAATCACGGAATTTTCAGAGTTGGAAGGGACCTCTAGAGATCATCTAGTCCAACTCCCCTGCTAAAGCAGGATTGCCCAGAGCACATTACTCAGGACTGCATCCAGGCGCGTCTTGAAAATCTCCAGAGAAGGGGACTCCACAACCTCCCTGGGCAGCCTGTGCCAGTGCTCTGTTACCCTCACCATAAAGAAGTGTTTCTGTGTATTTGAACGGAACTTCCTGTGTTCTAACTTGTGCCCATTACCTCTTGTCCTGTCACTGGGAAGCACTGAAAAGAGCCTGGCTCCATCCTCCTTCAACCCACCCTTTAGATACTTGTGCGCCATAATAAGGTCTCCCCTCAGCCTTCTCTTCTCCAGGCTAATGAGTCCCAGCTCTCTCAGCCTTTCCTCATAAGGGAGATGCTCCAATCCCTCAATCATTTTAGTTGCCCTCCACTGGACTCGCTCCAGCAGTTCCCTGTCTCTCTTGAACTGGGGAGCCCAGAACTGGACACAGTATTCCAGTTGTGGCCTCACGAGGGCAGAGTAGAGGGGGAGAATGACCTCCCTCGACCTATTGGCCATACTCCTTCTTATACAGCCCAGGATTCCATTGGCCTTTTTGGCAACAAGGGCACATTGCTTGCTCATGGATAATTTACTGTCTACTAGGACCCCCAGATCCTTCTCCTCAGAGCTACTCCCCAGCAGGTCCGCCCCTAACCTATACTGGTGCTTTGCGTTCTTCCTCCCCAGGTGCAGGACCTTGCACTTGCTTTTGTTGAACCTCATTAGGTTCTTCTCTGCCCAGCTCTCCAGCCTGTCCAGGTCACGCTGGATGGCAGCACGGCCCTCTGGGGTGTCAGCCACCCCACCCAGTTTGGTATCATCAGCAAACTTGCTGAGGATACACTCTGTCCCCTCATCCAGGTCATCATAATGTTTACTAAGAAAAAAAATAGCCATTCAATAAAATAATATAGAAGTGAAAGAAGTAGAGGAATATAGGTTACCTGGACTAAAATAAGACTAGGGAAAAATGGCCTTAAAAAGTTTGTTAGATTGTTTCCAGTCCCTAATAAAAACATACTAATATGTTCCGACCTGACTTAATTTGGCAGTTCACAAAACAAATAGAGACATCAGGCTAAATTACTGGGCTAAATCTGAAGTACATTAGGAAAGCTGAAGGTAAGTTAGTCAGGAACTTTTCAACAAAAGAGATTTTTACCATGAAACATTGAATCAGCAGAATTTGGCTGTTTCATTGCTGCTGTCTCTCTTGACAAACAGGAAAAGCTCAGATGGGCTGATGCCAGTTTTGTGCCTGCTTACGCAGTGCCCGGCGTCCCAAGGTCTGCTGGTCGGAGCTTGGCCCTGAGTGTACACTGCCCTGGGGACAGGGACCTGGTGCTTTCAGAAACCTCTGCTCTGGAAAGAGCTGCCAGTTGGGCAGCTTGGGGTCACAGACATGAGGGTTTCCAGCTTTCTGAAACAGCTGGTGCCCTGCACTGACTGACATCCACAGTTACAGAAAAATACCTCAGCAGACACAGGAAAACACAATTGCATAGTTTCTTTGCTATAATGTGACCTTTTCTGTAAAATCCACTTTTAGAAGTTATAGTTTGAGACAGGCAGGAAGAAGAATTTTTGACATTTTGAAAATCTGGCAAGCATAAGTGCCGGTGGGAGACTGGGAAATGGTTTTTCCAGTCCTATACCAGCAGCAGCAGCCACACTAGGTTCTCCCTGTAGTCCCTCCTCGTTTTCTACCCAAGGTACTGCTGTATGCTTTTCCCAATGGACACTTCTACTACAAACAGCTATTTTCTGAAATTTCAAGCAGATAATACAAATGTGGAAACAAATGCCAGTACAGAGTCAAATGAATAGAAATATCCCAAAGATATGATTTCTAAAGCAATGGTGCTCCCTTCTACAAGAATTCATGAAGTGTTTTAAATTCTGTTACAGGTAAAAGGTTAAAGCTTTAAGTCTGAATTTCTTCCAACCATTAAGCAATAATACATGTATTAGCTATTTGGGAAAACCATACACAGAGCAGGTTATAATTTTACTTTACAGCTCTCAAAAAACCGTGCACTCTGACTTGGATTTATAACCTTTCACCTGCAAAGCATTAAAAATCAAAAACTGGAAAAAGTTTCCAACCTCTTTAATTTCTATTCTATTTGCAAACCAAGACAATGAATTAGGACCTGTTTGTATTAACCAGAACCTGCTTCGTCATAACAGAGTCCTCAGTCACAACAGTGAGATTGTATAATACACTTTAAAAATTTTTTTTTTTATAATCTTCACTGTTGCCAGCTTGTGTGCATGTTCAGGGACAAGGGGAGAGCTATAAACATATAACAAGAGAAAGAGAAAAAAAAATTTAAAAAAATGCACAGGCAATATTTGTAAATATACCCATTTAATTCAATAGAGAAGGGTTTAAAAGTTCTCATGGGCATTGGGAGCATAAACCTTATTCAACATTTCTGGAATCACAGCAAGCAAACTATGTAATGAAGGACAAGGGGTAATAGCTTCACACTGAAGAGGCTAGATTTAGAATAGATATTAGGAAGAAATTTTTCACTGCAAGGGTGTTGAGGCACTGGAACAGGTTGCCCAGGAAAGTTGTGGATGCCCCATCCCTGGAGATGATCTTTAAGGTCCCTTCCAACCTAAACTTTTCTATGATTCCGTGATACACAGATCTTGTGGAGTCTGCAGATGCAATTTGGGTCATCCAGCATAGGAATCTGTCAGAAAATGGTAAGTGTCCAATTTGACCTTCACGCACATATCCAGCATATAAATATAATGTCAGCAAACTCAGTGGGCTTTAGATCCCATTTCAAACGAAAAAGCTTAAAGATAGCAGAAGCTTTCTCATAATGGCAATCCTGCTTTAGCAGGGGATCTCTAGAGGTCCCTTCCAGCTCTGAAAATTCCATGATTCCGTGAACTGAATCATTCAGTGCATCAAAAATAGCTTTAATGAAAAGATGAGCATTTTGTTCATGTTCTGTAGGAGAAAAACTACTGATAGTAAGTATGTTTAAGTTTTCAACTAAAATTCTTTGTCTGTACATCACAGCATTAGCAAAATTTGGAAATCTATTTGATGCTAAGCACATACAACTTTCTGAGAAAAATATTGCTCCGGTACAAAAATGATAATCATAGTTTGTGAATTGTCATGGTTTAGGCTGGGCTGGCCACTCCCAAGTGAAAGAAGAATGAGAGACTTAAGAGTTTAAAAGAAACTAAATTATTTTAATGAAATATTAATAATAAAATAATAAAAAGAAAATATAATCATATTAATAAGAAAATAATGAAATATACATAATATCAAGTATCAATATAAAAAAACATACTGAGCTCCCAGGATGCTGAACATGTCACTGGCAGGCACTGGAAAAGTCCTAGGCTGGACTCAGCAGTGGACAGGAACTGGATTCCAGGTCTGGATTCAGGAACGCACAAATCAGGATTAAAGGCAGACAAACAGACAGAGTCCTCCTTGGACTCTGAAGAAAGAGGGATGGACCCTCTGGTCCCTCAGCTTTTGTACTGGGCATGATACAGATGGGATGGAATACCCTATTGGTCAGTTTTGGGTTACCTGTCCTGTCTGCTTCTCCCCACAAGTGCAACCCCTCTATGCTCTTCCGCTTCTAACCCTCCAATGGGTCAAATAACGAAGTTGGTTGGCCTTGGCTGTTACAGCAATAAGTATAAACAAGAGCCTCTCTGCATACCATTCCTTGGTATTAATTATAAACATTAAGACTTATCACTCTGGAAGTGGACTACTGTTTGAAAAATATGTTGTTAATTTCAGAGAGTTCATTTAATTAAAAGAGGCTTAGCTGCAAAGTAAAATTACTGAATAGAATATTGGTTCTGTTTTACCTCAAACCAGGACATCAATACACAAAAGAAAAAAAAGATATTCAAAGATGACAGAACGATATGTGCTGTAACACATTTTTCTTTAAAATCAACACATAATCTTACAGGTGTTTTAACAAGAGGCAGTACTTCTTAGTTTTTCAAAATATCAAAGTATATGTGATAGTGTATAGTTGCATAAATGTCACAACATTTTTTTTTTTTCACGTGAATATTGTCAAGGAAAGAATTTGAATTCTTTTCCTCCAGTCCAAAGTATAATACCTGTATTTTTTTTGTTTAAAAAACTACAAATGTAAAAAAAACCCTGTAAATAAACTACAAAAATGTGATTTCCTTGTCCAGTCAAATCCAACTATTTTTGGTAGCTACCTTTAAATGCAAAGCATCTGCACTTAGTTCGTTATGTTATGTGATGTGATGTTATATTAGTTTATGTTATGTTACATTATGTTACGTTATGGTATATGTTAGAAGCTGGTCTTCTACAAAGTTTAAAATATGTTGTTTTTAAAAATAGCAGTCTTTAAAAAAATTGAAATTTGTATTATGCTGTCCTATCACCTGCCACCTTACTTCTATAATTTTCCACCAGAATCACAGTATCACAGTATCACAGTATGCTAGGGATTGGAAGGGACCTCAAAAGATCATCTAGTCCAATCCCCCTGTCGGAGCAGGAACACCTAGATGAGGTTGCACAGGAAGGCGTCCAGGCGAGTTTTGAATGTCTCCAGAGAAGGAGACTCCACAACCTCCCTGGGCAGCCTGTTCCAGTGCTCTGTCACCCTCACTGAGAAGAAGTTTCTTCTCAAATTTAAGTGGAACCTCTTGTGTTCCAGCTTGAATCCATTACCCCTTGTCCTATCACTGGTCGCTACTGAGAAGAGCCTGGCTCCATCCTCATGACATTCCCCCTTTATATATTTATAAACGCTAATAAGATCACCCCTCAGTCTCCTCTTCTCCAAACTAAAGAGACCCAGCTCCCTCAGCCTTTCCTCATAAGGGAGATGCTCCACTCCCTTAATCATCTTAGTTGCCCTACGCTGGACTCTCTCCAGCAGCTCTCTGTCCCTCTTGAACTGAGGGGCCCAGAACTGGACACAATATTCCAGATGCGGTCTCACCAGGGCAGAGTAGAGGGAAAGGAGGACCTCTCTCGATCTACTAACCACCCCCCTTCTAATACAGCCCAGGATGCCATTGGCCTTCTTGGCCACAAGGGCACAGTGCTGGCTCATGGTCATCCTGCTGTCCACCAGGACCCTCAGGTCCTTTTCCTCTACACTGCTCTCTAACAGGTAGCTCCCCATCCTATACTGGAACCTCGGGTTGTTTCTGCCCAGATGTAGGACCCTACACTTTCCCTTGTTGTATTTCATTAAGTTATTCCCTGCCCAAATCTCCAGCCTGTCCAAGTCTCTCTGGATGGCAGCACAGCCCTCTGGCGTGTCAGCCACTCCTCCTAGCTTAGTGTCATCAGCAAACTTGCTGATAGTACACTCAATTCCCTCATCTAAATCATTGATAAATATATTGAATAATATGGGCCCCAGTACCGACCCTTGAGGCACTCCACTGGTTACCGGCCTCCAACTGGACTCTGCCCCATTGACTACGACTCTCTGGCTTCTCTCCTTCAGCCAGTTCGCAGTCCACCTAATTATCCGGTCATCCAGTCCACACTTCCTCAGTTTAGCCATGAGGATGCTGTGGGAGACCGTGTCAAATGCTTTACTGAAGTCAAGGTAGACCACATCTACCGCTCTGCCATCATCTATCCACCTCGTTATTTCCTTATAAAAGGCTATGAGGTTGGTCAAGCATGACTTCCCCTTGGAAAAGCCATGCTGACTGTCCCTAATAACCCTCTTATCCTTGATATGCCTTGAGAGGGCACCAAGGATAAGCTGTTCCATCAGTTTCCCAGGGATGGAGGTGAGGCTGACCGGTCTATAGTTACCTGGGTCCTCCTTCTTGCCCTTTTTGAAGACTGGAGTGACATTTGCTTTCCTCCAGTCCTCAGGCACCTCACCCGTTTCCCAAAACTTGGTAAAGATGGTGGAGAGTGGTCCAGCAATGACTTCAGACAGCTCCTTCAGCACCCGCGGGTGCATCCTATCTGGACCCATGGATTTATGGATGTCCAGGTTGCTTAACTGGTCTCTGACCCAGTCCTCATCAACTAAGGCAAACTCATCCATTGACTTGACTTCATCTTCATCTGGGGTCTCAGCGGAACAGGACTCCTCAGGACAGCCCCCGACAGAGTAGACAGAGACAAAGAAGGCACTCAGTAGTTCTGCCTTCTCTGTATCTTCTGTCACCAGGGCACCCATCCCATTCAGTAGTGGGCCTACATTGCCTCTGGTGTTAGTTTTATCTGCCATGTATTTGAAAAAGCTCTTCCTGTTGTCCTTGACCCCTCTTGCCAGGTTTAACTCTAAGGAGGCCTTAGCTTTCCTAGTTGCCTCTCTACATACCCTGACAGCAGCCCTGTACTCCTCCCAAGCGGTCAGCCCCTCCTTCCATGATCTATAAACTCTCTTCTTCCACTTGAGCTTGCCAAGCAGTTCCCTGTTTAGCCACACAGGTCTCCTGGCTCCCTTCCTTGACTTCCTACGTGTCGGGATGCTCTGATCTTGAGCTTGGTAGAAGCAGTCCCTGAATGCTGACCAGCTATCCTGGGCACCTTTACCTTCAAACAGCTTTGTCCACGGGATTTCCCCTAGTAATTGTTTGAAAAGGCCAAAGTTTGCCCAGCTGAAGTCCAGGGTTGCAATTCTGCTTGCTATTCTGCTTCCACCAGCTGAGATCATGAACTCCACCATCTCGTGGTCGCTGCAGCCAAGGCAGCCTTCAACCTTTACTCCTTGCACCAGACCCTCCTTGTTAGTGAGGACGAGATCCAGCAGTGCACCTCTCCTAGTCGGCTCCTCCACCATTTGCATCAGAAAGTTGTCATCAATGCATTGGAGGAACCTCCTAGACTGAGGCTGGCTGGCTGAGTAGTCCTTCCAGCAAACATCCGGAAAGTTAAAATCCCCCACGACAACCAGGGCCTGTGACTGTGAGGCCACTCTCAGCTGCCCCCTGATCTGGTGGCCTGTAATAGACACCCACAACAGTGTCACCCCTGCCAGCCTGTCCCTTAATCCTCACCCACAGACTCTCAACTTGCTCCTCAACTGCACGTGGACAGTACTCGGTACATTGTAGTTGCTCTCTCATGTAACGGGCAACTCCACCACCTCGCCTGGCTGGCCTGTCTTTCCTGAAAAGGACATAGCCACCCATGACCACATTCCAGTCATGTGAGCTGTCCCACCATGTCTCTGTAATTGCCACCAGATCATAATCTCCTGACCGAACAAGAGTTTCTAACTCTTCCTGCTTATTCCCCATGCTGCGTGCATTGGTGTACAGGCATTTCAGGGAGCGAGCTGAGCACACCGATTTCGCCATATGGGTATGGGAGGCCTCCTGGCCTTTATCAATTCTGGAGTGCTGCCCCACCAATGCAAGCTCAGTAACAACCCCATCCCCCTTCGAATCTAGTTTAAAGCTCTCCAAATGAGCCCTGCTAGCTCCTGCCCCAGCATCCAGAATGAAGACTTGTGAAGACTCTGAAAATGATAATTTGTTAAAATTAAGTTGTTCTTTTTTTAAAGAGAATTCTCCAGTACTTTTAGAAAAGAAGAGGGAAATATCTGGGTAGACAGAAACAATATTCTTGAGAACCCAGCTCCACAACTGTGAGAGCACTTATTTGGAAACAGATTGAAAAACAGGAGCTTGGGGTTTTATGGGAGGGTTTGGGTTTTTATTTTTTTGTTGTTTGTTTGTTTGTTTGTTTTTTGTTTTTGTTGGGGTTTGTGTCCGGCTACCATGAGGGACATGGAGTGCTTGTGGTACTCAGATCCTTATGCTTTCTCTGTCAGTGTCAAAGTACTTTCTATCAACTTCCTATTCTGCTGTCTCAATTTCAGTATGTATCTGTCTTTTCAGTTCAGTATTTCATATCGAATAACTACCTGGTATATTTAATAAGTGATACAAAGAGTACTCTGTTTCTACAAATCATTCATCCTTTTTTTTGTTTGTATGTGATTCTAGGTCCTAGTCATTAATTAGATCATGCCTTATTTGCCCGTAAGAATTTGACATTATGGTCATCGATACTCTTTCAAATCCTTCCTGACGAGTAAAACTATGTTCCACTGGGTTAATGTAGCCTAAAATGTCCATGACAGAGCATCTGTGTGAGACTGAGAGATAAACTCTTCTTGCTCAGTAAATAACCCTTGGGACCACATTTTGTAATGATGCGAACAATTAGCTAATTGCATGAAGAGCTTTTATTCTTCTGTAGAAGAGAAATGAAAAGAAATGACATGCTCTGGAAAAGGAGTTCAATCCTTTGTAAAATCACAAGATACAAAGCTACTCAAGCCAATATAAAAGATCATATTTGAAAAACAGCAGAGTGACTTTGAAATATAGAAGTGGTGCGTACCTAGCCATTAAACTGTCTAACAGTCTGAACCAGATTCTAAACATGTTAAATGTTAATTACAAGGTAGGAGTTTAAGGGAAACTGAAAATGGTGGAAGATGAGATAATAATTGGAATTTCCTCAGTATCAACCCAAATATCTTTTGCTTTGCCTGCAATGATTTCTCTGGCATCAAATCAATTCTCTGTATTCCCCAGTATTACAGAAAATCATTTTCATGGTAAAACCCTTTTTGGGCACTGTAAAAATTTAAGGAGCATAATCTTTCAAATATAAATTGGAACTTGAAATAGAAACAGCAACAACAGCTTAATTTGATTCAATAAAATGTCAGCTTAATTCTTTGAATAAAAAAAAAAAGAAATGAGAAAAAGAGAAGGAAACATATATAAACATGCAATAACCTAAAGCAAACAGGAAATGGCAGTGAGCTACATGAATATATTGTGACCTATGACAGCCATAACATTAGTCTAGACAGCAGAAAATAAACCACCAAATATTTTATTCTATATAATCTAATAAGAGCAGGCCTGAAAATCTCCAAAGAATTGAAATTTCAGTAACAAAGGGGAAATATTTCTTATGATTTTTTTTTTTCCATTTTCTTGGGTAGCTGTAATATAATCCACCTAGGAAGTCTTTCCTGCAAAATATCCAGGTTCTGTTAGCTTCCCCAAGCTTGGTGAGACACATAATGTTCTTAGTGTCAATCCTATGACATCTTTCCTTGAGAAATCTAGTTCATGACAGCACTATGCGGCTTATGAGGATATCAGGAAGTAAATGTAAAGGTATTATAGAGCATTACCAACTGTAAAGAGTGCTATAAAGGTGATTACTTTGAAGCTTAGGACAAGCTAAATTTCCAGCTATCTTTCTTACTTTCCTCGC
Organism: Vanellus vanellus; assembly: GCF_965231255.1. Classification (NCBI taxonomy): domain Eukaryota; kingdom Metazoa; phylum Chordata; class Aves; order Charadriiformes; family Charadriidae; genus Vanellus; species Vanellus vanellus. Next base: position 108,218,026 of record NC_138906.1, read on the forward strand.
CTTCTAATTTGAAAGATATGTTTCAGTCACTCTTTGCAAAAGTAGATTTTGCAGCAGCCCCAGGAGAGAGAAAAAGTGCTAGAGCATTTATTACAGTCTTTCCAAGGAATAACAGGGTTAATAATGTTTGATAAGCCTACGCAATGTAAAGAGTGAAAAGAAGTGATGCATTTTTAAAGGGATTGTCAGTCCCATTTGAGGCAGGCGCAACAGTCACCCAGAGAACTCTGTCAGTAAGCAATGTCATTAATAATGATTCATGGATATGGATATTCACAACAGCTGTGTCCTCACCTTTAAGTACCTCATACAATATTTAGAAAGTGCTGGGAGATATTGCAGCAGGGAAGCAACTAAATTGCTAGAAGGCAGTGCTGGTTTAAATTGTTTAATGTTCCTCCTCAAAACTGTTGTACTGATTTTTCAGAGTGAATCTCTCTTCCTCTGTCTCTCTCCAATAAACCTGCGGCAAGCAAAATAAGCAACATGCTAATCATCTAGTCAGTGAAATGTTATGATGGTGTGATGTGTTGGCATCAACCCTAATATATATCATCAGCTTATGTATGAACTGGCTGCTGCCAATCGTCCTTCCTCCATTAATGTACGAAAGAAATATATGGAGAATTTTCCCAGAAATATCTTGAATTTTAAACTTCAGAAGTACATTCTTAATGCTCCTTTTTTTACTCTGAGCTGTTGTAGTTCAAAAACATGAATTCATTGTCATCATGCAATAAGGGATATTTCATCATCAGAATCTCAAAAAATCTAACTACAATCTAATTACTCTTTAAAACAGAGGGACAAATGACTAGTAAAATATTCCTCTTGTATAGCTTTTCTCATCTTTAAAGAATATAAAAAATGAGCTCTTAAATGACATACTAAAACTGCTTGAATGTTATCAACATTGCCTAGATCACAATGTTCAAAAGAATATAGTGAAAATTTTGTAGAAAGCAGTCGCTGTAAGGTGGCTCCATGCATATTTCTAGGACCCTTCAAATCCTAATTTCCTGAATAACTGCACTTTGGCCCCAGAGCTGACTCACGGATGACCTGCAAGCAATGGCAAACAGGGAAAATCTTTTGAGGTCATAATTTTTGCAGCAGTCCAGGACTATCTCCAAGACAAGGGCTGATTTGGTTTGCCAGTACGTATCTCAGAAGGCATCCTGGGACACTGCAGCTGCTTCAGGTCATGACCCATAGACTCTACACCTTCACAAATTGTGGCCGCCTTCTGCTAGTCCTCAATATAGTAAAGCTGACAAATTTTTGCATCGTTGGTTTTACGTTAATGATGTGTAGCATGACATTAATGATGTGCAGCAACAACGGGGTGCCTGCTATGAAGAAGGATTCTTGCACCATAGCATAGGCATCCTTCACCAGAGCCAATCCAGAACCAAAAGCTGTTCCACTTTTGCAATGATGAATGGAGGGTCTCATTTGTGTATTGGAATAATTACAGAAGTAACCCTGCCAACTCCCCTACCTCTAACCCTAGCTTCAGGCCTTTAAGAAACAGCCTGTACCAGTAGCTGGAGGACCAGTTCTGTCATTGCTGGTTAACACCAAGAGCAGGATTGCCGAGTGATTCGACCCTCCCTAGCATGCTTTTGTGTAAGAGCTTGGGATGATGGCACCTAATCAGAGCATGCTGTTAAACGGTTGGTGACTCATACATATACATATCTGACGATGCCACTTAGTCTCACAGTAACTGTTATTCGTGCCTACTTGAGCACTCACTGTCTTCTCACCTCATTCTTAAGTTTGTCATTTCTGTACAGACATAAACACTTCTTTCAGCCAGTATGAAAACTTTGATACAGAGAAAACACACAGTTAGAAGTGGCTTTTATTAAGATACAAAACAATCCTCTGGGGAACACGATTAGCCTACCTTTCATAAGCCAGTCTTCTTGCACCATGCTTTGTATATTAAATTCATGGAAAGCTCTAAACTAAGTGGTATAAAGAATAATAGTCCTTAAGGCATCTATTTAATTTTGGTTAATAAAATATTAAAAAACACATTGCAACCTGTATTTTATTTTCCTAGTAAATTCAGTTCTTTACAGAACATCTATTGAGACTCTAAAATGTAGATCTCAAATACTTGTAAAGATAAACAACAAACTATATTTCTGTTTTGCTAAAATTCTACAGAATCCTTGGTATACAGCAAGTCTGTTGTGAAAATGCTCCATAGGAGGCCAAATAAAATCTACCTAAAATGAGGCATTGCAATCTCCTATTTTAGGGACACAAGCCTTGCCCTGTTGCAGCTCAAATTTCAGCTACTAGCATCTTCTCAGACAGAAAACCACAAAAGTAACAATAAATAGTTCAAATGCCAATAAAAAATTGATAACTTTCCCTTTCTCCTTACTGAAATCTTGTTCTATGTCACAGAACCACAGAAGCACAGAATGGTTGAGACTGGAAGGGACCTCTGGAGATTGTTCAGTTCAAGACCTCTGCTCAAGCAAGGTCAACTACAGCAGGTTGCTCAGGGTCACGTCCAGTCAGGTTTTGAGTATCTCCCAGGATGGAGACTCCATAACCTCTCTGAGAAAGCTATTCCAGTATTTGGACACCCTCACACTTAAAAAAAAAAAAAAGCCAACAGGGTTTTTTTTGTTATGTTTAAATGGAACTTCCTGTATTTTTGTGTTGTTAGATAAATAGCTAAGGATTAAAATTATGGTACTGATTTTCATTTGTGACATACGTGGAGATTCAAATTCTCACTTGTAGAAATGAAAGACAAATGCAGTGGGTTACCAAAACTTCAAGTATTTCTTCATAATTCAGTTTTTAATTGGACTGATAACCTACAGGGTAACTGAGGGCAGAAATTTTTCCTTTGGTGTGGGATTTCTGTCTGCTTTTGAGGCGAAGATCAGTGAAATAAAGTAGTTCCTTTCATCACACTTCTTATTAGTTTTGCCTCGAAAGGGGACAACAGACAGTTGGCTAATTCATTGCCATGAGACAAAGAGTGAACACATGCCCTACACTGAAGATCAGCCAGCTGGCGCAATCAGCAGCACAAGGCATGTTTCCAATTTATGCAGAGGAACATTTAACATATCGGTTCAAAACACTTACCCTCTTGCCAACCATGTGAAAACGAAATTAGCTATGGTCAATTTAGTTATGTACAGAACATAGAAGGATAATCAGCCACCTTGTTTAGAATTACTTCTTTGTCCCCAAGAGTGTACACATCCCATCCCTATTGAATTATAAAGGGGAAAACACATTTCATGAATACTTATATGGAAGGTGGAAAATTATCTACATACTTTATAAATTGGACCACCTCAAAGTCAGGATAGAAAAACTGTAAGAAGGCCTTGGCATGTGACCCTACTGATGAAAATTCAGAAGGAAACATTAACCATTAATGCCAGCAAGTTCTAAATTTCCTTTGCTGTTCTGCTTTGAATATTTTGCCTCTTGAAGATATCTTGTTTAATGGTGCAGAAATCAGTTTCATTGAGGTAAATGGTGAAAAACATAAAAAGTAGTTAGTTGTCTAAGTCCCATTGAAGTTCCCACTTCACTTTTGACAATTTACTTGAGTAAAATGATTTCCCAGAGACACGTTTTGTTTGTTCACTTGTGGATATTCTGCCTTTATGGTTCTTTTACCAGGATAAGGTGAGATAATACTTCTATTTAATATTAATGGAAATTCAGCTAACCAGTTGAATGTACATAATTTTACAAAATGATATAATTTACAAAATTCAATTAACGACTAAGACTCTAATATGCCAGATAAAAAGACAGTCCTAGGTCTACTGAGTTAAGTATCAGGAGAAAAATAACAGAGTTACACCAAATAGGCAGGAAATAGTGTAGTAATAGTAAGGTTATTAGTAATATGGTAATAATTGCGGGTCACAATCTGTTCTTCATCAAGTGCTCCACTTAGGCAGAGTTGAAGGCAAAGACAAATTTACAGGAGGATATGAAGTTCATCAAGTTTAGATTAATTATGTTTTCTTCATCTTATGATTCACGCTTATTTCCATTTGGGGTGAGAAATTTGGGGTATTTAGCTTGAGGGAAAAACTCTGAATTATGGGAGAATTTTGTATAACCAAAGTAGATACAATTAAGTACATTTTCATTAATGTTTTGGTTATATTTTATGAATAGTATAGAAAGCCTATTTTAATTGAGCAAAATAGTACTTTACAAAGGCATTCCTTGGAGTGAAACTTTATCATGACAAATATAAATCACTATTATAAATGTTGCACTGAAAATATAGACCTAAAGTATTGATTGTGTTTAAATTAAACAGTGCTAATTATCCTTGGAATTAATTCCAAAATATGGGGAAACAGTCTAACATTCAGCTTTGCTCTGTATATTTTCTACATGAAGACATGGAAATCTTCTCAGGTCATCCATGAACAAGTACAGTGCAAACTACTCTCATTCAAAAGAACTTACTGTTCTGCATCAAAGCTTTCAGTTCTCATTAGCTGAGACAGAGTGAACACAATGAATAGAGGTTTCATTATTTATTTCTTTATTATTTCTGGATAAAAGCTAGAACCAAGTTCTTCCTTTAAGCTCCCTTACCTTTATTGGTGTTAAAGGGTTATGTGAGTTAAGCAGAAGAAAATGTAGTACTTACTTTTAAATGCTGGGGTAATGGAGGTAAACCTTCTTTCAGAAACAGTAAAGAAATGTCTTTCTAAGACCTTACCATTTGAATCTATTGTATGATCTGTGTTTTTCCATTTCACTAGCACTATCCATTAGTGTGCCTGGGTTGATGCAAGATTTCTCTTTCTAGCTGAAATAAGAGATAGATAAAATTTGATCTGATGTAAGCTTATTAAGCTATTTAGACAAAAACACTTTTTCTTCTCTCAGTCATGACCTCTGAGGTGTACCAGTTCCAGGGTTGGGGTTTTTTGGCTGCATTTGTTGCTACATCAAATACTTTATAAATCAAAAATAACAGACTTACAAGTCTTCGATATCATGAGTATTCTAAACTCATAATTCAAAAGACAAGATTCACATGTTTAAGTATAAACAGAAATTATATCAACATCAATAGCATGCATTATGTGATTTAAATAATGATAATATTGGTTGACTTACTGATCAAACTTCTACTAAGGCATATAGGGATCTTTCAGCTGACTTGAAGAGCCATGGATCATGCCCATCCCACTACTGTTTGCAGCATAGAGTATTAAATCTTCAGCAGTAGTATTTGTCACCATAGGAATCTGATAAAAGGAGTTTAAATATGGAGGGGAAAAAAAAAAAGCATGAGGAACATTAACAAACTTATGTTTGAGTAGGTGATGGGGCATGGCTGGTCAGAGGAAGACCTAAGGAAGTAGGAATACTGAGCCGGTTACTAGAGGTTTTCTCATCTTTAGAGCTAAGATCAGATAGGGTATCTATTTTGCTCACTGGTGCAATCAAGTAGCTACTGTGTTTGCAACTAAATGGGTTGTGGTCCTTTTTTGGCTTGTAGCGAACTGGATAAAGGAAGGACCGTGGCAGTGGAACAGAGCTGGACAATGCAGACACAAGACATGGTTGCAGAAGAAGTCTCCCTGTGACTGTTTAGCCAATGAGGAGGTGAAGGAGTGAGGGGAAACATAAGTTTATTTCCTGGAAGAAATAAGGCTGAAACTGGTGTCCCTGTAGGGTATTAGCAGCGGGGAAGCTTTCAGCTAAGAGAAGGACCTCATAGAAAGATGCATTGATCTGCCCCATACAGTATAAGCGTTCTGCATCAGGAAAGGAAGAAATGAGGGAAAGGGAATGAGGCTTAATACTACAGACAATGCAGACCCCAAGCAGCCCTCCAGTTGCGTTGGCCCCAGCTGCTTGATGAGGTATGAATTTGTTTACCAGACTTTAAGAAGTTTCAGAGTTCCACTGCAAGCTGCTAAAGTCTGTATTGGGTCTGGCTGAAGCGGAGTTGATTTTTCCCATAGCAGCCCTCATAGTGCTAGGCTTTGTATTGGTAGCTAGAAAGGTATTGGTAAGACAAGAGTGTTTTGGCTACTGCTGAGCAGTGCTTGCACAGCATGAAGGCTGTCTCTCCTAATTCTGCCCATCCCCAGTAGTCTGGGGTTGGGCAAGATCTTGGGAGGGGACATAGCTAGGACAGCTGACCCAAACTGACCAAAAGGATATTCCATACCATATGACATCTGCTCAGCAATAAAAGCTAAGACAAAGGAGGAGGAAGGGGGCGAGGCATTCTTTATTTACCACATTTTCTTCCAGAGCAACTGCTACACGTGCTGAAGTCCTGCTTCCCAGGAAGTGGCTGGACGTCACCTGCTGATGGGAAGCAGAGAATAAATCTTTTGTTTTCTTTGCTTCCGAAAGCAGCCGTTGTTTTTGCTTTATTAAATTGCCTTTATTTTGACTCATGAGGTTTTTTTCCATCTTATTTCTCCCCCGACCCCTACCTCCCACCGAACAGGGGAGTGATACAGTGGCTTGGTGTGCACCTGGTGTCCAGCCAAGGTTAGCCTACCACAAAGTCACACTAGAATCAATACAAGAGTTTGAAATTATAACCTTTATAAGAGTTCAGAATGAAGTATCTCCTGGTACAGCAACCACCCTTTCAATGAATGAGTAATCTACAATTTGCAAATATTCCCACCATTTTTGATGTTGATCGAGCCTATTCTGAGAGTGTTTTGGTTAATGATAATATTAAGCCATCACTTGGCTCTTGGTGTGACAGTGTTTGGTGCTTAGTGTGTGGCATCTATCCGTAGCTGTGGATATAGGACTTGGTTCCAGAATTGCAATGTTGTCGTTATTGCTAATTTATTAGCTTTTGCTGCATATGCATACTACTGATTTAAACCTGCTAGATTTCAAGAGAAACATCAGCACGATGAGTTCCATCTTTCATGAGAAAAGATGGATAATGTAAGAACCCTGATATTGGAAACAAAGGTAACATCAAGAAAAGTATTGCTGACATAATTCCAACATTTAGGCAATTAATGCATGCACAGAATGATAACATTGGATTACATAAGATAAATAGCTTTAAATAGTACAAATAACTTTGCTTATTTAGTATATGAATGGCCACAACTATCATAAAATTATATTATCACAATAAAAAATAAGATGTTAGTCTTGAACTTACAATACATTTTTAGAGTCATTAAAATAGGTTTGCTATGCTGGCATTCATGTGCACCAAGAATTATGAAGGCAGTTTTATGTTTCATTACGATAAAGAATTTTTCAATCCAGGTTACATGTAGAAATAAACATTAAAAAATGTTTACAAAATTGGTAGTATTTATTATTCAGTAAGGTTTAATAAAGAAACAATTATCTAAGAGAGAGTGAAGGAAAGGATGAGGGCATAGGAAAAGAACAACAGTTCTTAAGTATGTACTACAGATTATTAAAAAATATGAATGTCAGGATAGTTTTAAGTAAAGAAAAAGCAGCAGCTTGCACTGGACAATAAGTAGTACACCTAGATTTAACCAGGCTTGTTAGCAGCTGAAATCTAGAAAGGAGAAATCTTTAAGTTAAAAAATAAATATTAAAAACTCAATAAAAAATAATCTTCATGCAATGGAAACTCTATTATTTGGAATTCTTACGAAATTAAGTATGTCTTAATCATAAGAATTAGTACTCACCATTTTAAAGGCTGAGGAATGTGAGTAACTGTAATTCAAATAGTAGATTTACCTTTGCCTAGAGACTTTAATCAAAACAGAGTTGCTTCCTATGACATATACAGGACCTCAAACACAAGGTATAATCTTGATAAAAGCATGTGCTATGACCCATGTTGTATATAGATGAGACAGGATCTCATAATGGGCTAATGGTATTAATATTAATGCAGAATATATTGTGAGGTGGTGGGTTTTTTTTTCTCAAATGAAATTTCTCTTTCTGGCATTGCAAGTATTTCCTGGAAAAATTCTCTTTGAAGTCTGGTTTAATATGATTCCCATTTCTTAAAAGAGATGTAAAGATGATGGAGAAAACAAATCATAATTATGTTTTAAATGCTTCTGCATGGGTTCTATAAATAAGCCTGTCATGAATGAGTGCGTTCAGTCAAAACCACATCATATTGCTTTTCAACATACACCTAGCCATCACAGGCTACACCTCACCCTTCTATATCTGGTCACTATGGGGAAAGAACCTCCCATGCAGAGTCATCTGGTGGAGATTAAGCTGTGTCAGGCAAGTTTCATGTGTTATAGAAGTCATTTCCACAATGAGTAGCATTTGGAAGCATAATCTTAATGTCAATGTATAACTTCACATCCTCAGGGTCAGCTTGAAGGGAGTCTGAGCACCGCTCGAGTTTGCAGCAAAAGGGAATTATCTGTTCTGAATGCAGATACTGTGAGTTGCTCTCAAGCCAAAAGGATGCCTCCATTGAGTGTTCAACACCCACAGGGTCTTCCTGGAGTGTGCATTTGACTGACAAATGCAGTATTGCACATCCTGTGTAAGGTCATTGCTGGACTATACAGCACAGAAATGTTGCGCCAGAATCAAATCTCCACCTTTTCCACTGTCTTGCCTGATATAGCCACTGCCATTCAATGTACAGCTGCAGAAAGCAACATAATGTTTGAAAACATTTGTACCAATCTGGCTCCAGGCTATTTCCATCATATCTTTCACAAACATTGGAGCAACACTTCGTTGAGGCATCTGTCCTTACCCTAGCAACAGTCAGAAAATTATCTCCTCTCCTCTCTCTCTCTACACAGATAACCTCTGCTTCCGGCAACAAAGCCCCTCACACAAATTGTATACGTGCTGATACAGTCAGATTCATCTGCATAAGGCTAGGCACCCATAGGGCAAGACAGGTATTAATTTGCTCTGGAACTTGGTTGCTACTAAGACTAGGTCCATCCCTCACACTTAGACCTGATTCTTTACTTCACTCCATTGACTTCCCACACAGGGACCAGCCTCAGGTATCCCTGCAAAAGCTGACGCTGCAGAACATTACAGGTGTCTGAACTGGCATAAAATGAAGGTATTCCTTGACTTTATGTGCATAATCTTTGTGTCTGGTCCATGAGACCATCAGAATGAGTGCTGATTTAGCTATGACTAAATACTGTAGTTGTATTTTTGCCTATACTTCTCATCCTCAGAGACACCTGAACCCCACAGCCACAGAATGTGGTACTCCTTGAAGAAGGTTAATTTACCATCATTTCTTTTAACCACTGACCCTCAAGGACATCATGCAGAGGAACTCTGAAGAGAGTGGCCTACCAAATAGGCAAACAGTGTCCCCCAAAACAAGTGTGGACGAGATTGTGCTGAGCTCATGTCTCAAGATGTGCAAATCATTGCAAAAAATCTCTGTCAATCCTGCACAGAAGACAGGGAAAACTAGAGGTGGACAAGAAGAGGAAGGACAGGAAGAGACTGAATTTTGTGAAGAGCAGCTGATTTTCTGATGCCTTTTGAGTCTGCTCAGAGGGGATCAAGCATGTCAGGAGTTACCCAAGAGTGGAGAGAGCCTTAGAAAGGAACAGTCTTTGCTGTGTATTTTGTGTAGAGCCCTCTCTGAAGCTTTTTGTCCTGAGTTTCAGAGGAATTGAGAGGTTCCCAACTCATCTCATATCTGGATTGCAACCAGATAGCTCTTCTTTCTACAGTTTTCTAGCTACGCATTCATTTTGCCAAGACCAGAATAAGTTGACTATGGAGCACAGACAGACAATGTGGGAGCACTGTTAGAGAACTGGGATGATTTCACATCTGTGGCTTTTATGAAAGAAACTGAAGTCTGCTGCCTTGGGGATTCCATGTGACTGGGACCGAGACGATGGCCTCGAATAAATAAAAATAAGAGAGACTGGGAAGATTTTGTGATTGCTACTTCACCTGATCCAGACCTGTGTAGGTCAAATAAATTCTATTTTTGCCATCAGAGTTTGTGAATTCTGAGAAAATATGGAAGATAACGGGCTCATCTGCCTGGGATGGAAGGCACCCTTCATGGAAGTGGCAGTACGTCTTTTACCTTCTAGTGGAAGAGAGTTGGAAGGACTTTAAAAACATGTGAAGCCTCATACGGATGTCCAGCAGACCCACTCTCAATAAGGAGACTCACTTTCTGGGCTGCTTGCCACAGCCAGGTATTGCACTCTGTCAGGCACTGCCTACATGGTTCTGCCCAGCATGGTGGCAGCATTGAAATACATGATGGCCACAGCTGCCTCCCTGGCTGCACCTGCAGCTGCATGTACCTGCTGTCTCCGTGGTGCATGTTCCCTGTCAGTGTCTAAAACTGCTCATGGTCAGACAGCATGTGTCCCTTTCCTCTCTCTCCAATGATATGGATTTTTGACACTTCCAAGAGTTATCTTCTGTATTTACCTTGAGTGTTTCGTGATATGCCAAAAAATCAGATAACAGAAACTAATAATAATTTTTAGATGAAAGGTCTTACAAAGAGGTTTATTCCAGTAGCCATACTACTTAAATTTTCTATTGCTTAACTATATAACTTTAAAAATATGATTACTAGAAATATTTCTTGCCAGATTAATCATAAACATGTTGGGAAAAATAGCCTCCAGGGACTTTTCACTCTCCTGGAAAATAAGCTTGCAGTCTAGACTAGACTTTCACCAAACACCTAGGTTTGAGCTCAGTTAAAATGCTATAAGCCAGTTACACGTCTTTCAATTATGCTTTTTATAAAGTCATGTGACATTATTATTTCACAGTTAATTACATGGTATGACACATCAATATAACCATGATTTGTCAGCACAGAAGAAATGTGGAATCACTCACTTTAATGGAAGGCAGAATATCTCACATTTCTTTCCTAGAAAAGTTGATTTTATCCAAAATAGACTTCTGAAAATTGGTCTTGAATTAATTGGACATGAAATCAATCTCAATTAAAATATTATTATCACATTGTATTACTTGTTAAATCAGCCTATCACTATTTTTTTTTCCTTTTCCCTTGTGAGGCTTTCTTTTCTCCTTCTGCTTTTTTGCAAAGAGGAAGGAAGTGACAATTATTTTTTGAATTGCTGAGAGCTCTTTTCACGTTACCTCAGGATTTCAGCAGTGGCGCCTACTTGTAAGGGCAGCACTCATCATCTATTGGCAGACAGTGTCAGCCAAGAAGCTACTCATCATTACACAAGATATTCAGCCTTTTTAAAGTAAGTCTTTTTTTGGCTCTTTTCCTGGAATAGGTAGTGTTAGAGCAGAAGAGAAGAGAGAGGGAATATCAGCACCACAGCTCTGAGGACAGCTCCTGGAATCGTCCCTCCTCAATGTTAGCAACCCGGGGGCAGCAGACCTGTGCATCGTTCCTCTTTTCCCCAAAATAATAGCAACTGTATTAAGGAACAGCAGAAATTCGGAAGGACACTAGTGCACACACACACGAGAAAAGAGAAAAAAAAAAAAAACACAAAACAAAACAAAAAAGAGCTGTCAAAGGAAAACCAGGCTTCTTTTATGCCTTTTGATTTCCTCTGTCAAATCAAAATGGGGCTTGACATCTGCCTCTTTAAACACCTTTATGTCACTTTTGACAGCAAAAGCAGACTGTAATGATGTTATTACAATCAATTCTTTTTCTGTTTCTCTTATGACAGAAGATTCTATTGTTTGCATTCAGTAGCAAATGTTCTAATATTTCAAGTATGTCTAAAATTTAGCTATTTGAAAGATCAGCATTTAGATTACTTTTCAAAGCTTTGTGAAAACTAAAAATGAATATTCCTCATGATAAGTTATTTAATAAATGAAATAAATAATGATGGTCATAAAATAAGTAATCATATTTTCACCTGTTCTTTTTGTGACATAACACAAAGGCCATAGAAATGTAGGGAAAATATTTTGCAATGACTTCAGTTGATTTTAAAACAAGTTTTTCTTACCTTAAAGAGAGGATCTGATACTGTCCTGAAGTACCCCCCACCTTAAACTTAACTTGATAAGGAACTTTATAAGATGCTATACTGGTTTTGGCTGGGATAGAGTTAATTTTCTTCATAGTAGATTGTATGAGCTATGTTTTGGATTTGTGACCAGAACAATGTTGATAACACAGGAAACTTTTAGTTATTACTAAGCAGTGCTTACACAGGGTTAAGGTCTTTTCTGTTTCTCATTCTGTCCCACCAGTGAGTAGGCTGCTGGGAATACACAAGGAGCTGGGAGAGGACACAGCTGGAACAGCTGACCCCAACTGACAAGAGGGATATCTCATACCATATGTTGTCATGCTCAGCAATAAAACCAGCAGGTGCAGGAAGCTGGCTGGGGCTGCTGTTGTTCAGGGACTAGTTGGGCAGCAGCTGGTTGGTGGTGAGCAACTGGAGGGTTTTGCATCACTTGTTTTTTTCTTGGTTTTGTTATTTTCCTCTTCATAATTTTTCATAGTTCGTGGTGCTGTGGGTTTTTTAAACTGTCTTAATCTCAACCCATGAGTTTTCTCACTTTAAACCCTTCTGATTCTCTCCCCCGTCCCACTGAGGGGGTGGGGGAGTGAATGAGCGGCTGTGTGGTGCTTAGCTTCCTATTAGGGTTAAACCACAACAGCTGCATTGCACTGACCAATAGATGATTGCTTTAATAGACAAGATTATCACTGTTGCCATATTTTCCTTGAACAGTAAGGGAAATTTCAGATGGTACGTTCAAGGCTGAGTTTGTTCCAGAAATTCCTTAAAGAATTTAAGATAAATTTGGAGAAGTGATGCAGACAAGGGGGCATACTTCAGCCCAAAGATTCAGCCTCCTATAAACAGCCACTAAGAAATCTAATATTAAAAATATAGAATTATTTCACAGGAATGATATTTAATAAAAAAATGACACTTCCAGGCCCACACAGACTTTCTTGGTTTAGTTCTCTCCTCAGCTGAGCTATTCTTAAGCCATCTACCTTTGGCTAAAGGCATAATACTCAAGCTTTCCTGGAACAAAAGCTTCTAAAAAGCATTCATCATTTGGAGATATTTCTGTATAATGCAATCATCTAAGACAAATTTTTAGTATAAAATTCTATTGCAATCCAAAGCTCAGAGACCTCCTGCATTTCCAGCTACAATCTTATTGCAAAGAAACACTGATCAAATCTAATTTTTTGTGTGTGACATTTTTTTTTTAGTTTCAACATTTAAAACTACTTATTTTTCCCAATTATTCTAAGCAAAGCTTATAGTATTAGTATTATTTTGTAATTTCTCCCTTAAGGAATTTTTGTGCTAAGCTATAAATTTAAGTGGAAAGCATACAGCAACAAGAACTTTGGGATTTAAGTCATAAAGGAGAAGTAAAGTTCAAATTCAGATTTGTCCTGTGGTTATAATTGTGGTGCAATTGGTTGTCAGGGCAGGGCCTGCATACACACCCAGTGCACACACCCAGTCATTATTCCCCTGGTCCAGGAACTCCCTGGAAGGTCTATGCATAGAAACTGCATAAACATAAAGGACTGGCTTGAGATAAGGGACCCACTTGAGACAAGGTGATTGACTTACCTCCCAGCCTCCTTCACAACAAAATATTTGACTAACTCTTATAGGACTTCTCCAGTTGGGAATTTTGGAAAGGTCTAGAGATTTCCACAGGCAGCTTCTGCTGTGCATAAACAGATTTGTATGTTTAAATACGCATATTAATATCTTGGGTGGAGACTTGGACTGTCCCAGGGAACCTCAGGTGTCTCAAAATTGTAGAATTGACCAAATTGTACATGATTGTAAGCACAAATGGTTATTGCAGATGCAGAAATCATAAAATAAGGTAGTCTTTTGTGCATAAGTAAGATAAGTAGAAGACATTTTGTATTTGGACTAAGACAATTGATAGTGACGGATTACAGGTGTTGATGGGTTGGCTAAGTAGGACCATGGGCAGCTGGAGTACAAGAACCAAGTAGAAAAGTGATTCAGCAAGTCTATCCTCATTCAGCTGAAGATGCTGTAACAAGGACCCTTGCAAAAGAGATTTCTATTACTATCCGGACAGCAACCAACCATTCTTTGTGAGAGATTTGATCCCCTGTGTGAACATTGTCTTATGCAAAGATCCCCCAAAACTGGAGGGGTTTTTAACATTCTGTCTGTGTCTATGCAGCAGTATAGAGTTTAATTAGGAAGAGGTGAACTTAAATTTAAATTCTGTTCCTTTAAAAAAAAGTGATTGGAAGAAGATACTGGGAGAAAACTGTGAATAATTGAAAAAGAAAACTGAAAAGCAAACAACTCTACCTTGACAAGGCTGCCTGGTATTTCTTTTTTTTTTTTTTTCCTAGAAAGCAGTCTTTATGATTAAATGCATTTTTCTGATCATAAGAAGCCTTCACAATTTGTTATCTTTATTTTATTTTAAAAAACCCTTAATAATACCGATATAGTAAAGTTAAATCTTTCTCTAATAGCTGATATTATGATAAATGTATGTTGTATGAAATGTTATAGCAACTTGCTTCATACTCCCTTATTAATACACAGGTGACTTCAGTTAATCAGTCAAAACATTGCTACATGCAGTATTCTAGATGTAGGGCAAGTGAAAAGAGAGAGGGGTCTTTCATCTCGTTGACCTTCTCAGCAGCTGGATAAGTTTTCATCAACTTTCTCATTAGTAACATCTGACTGATTGACTAGGTTAACCCAAATAGAGGAGCAAAAGCCAAACAGATCATTTGCATATTATATTAATGGCATTCATAAACCACCATTTGGTGTTCCTATGGGAAGTATCATAACACAATCTGATTGCTTCTGTATTCACTAGTTGTTACAAAGAAAACAGCTGTGATTACCTCTAATATTTTAGGGATACAGTTTATTTATACTTTATTATGAGTGGAAATCATAACTGCTTAAGAAAAAAATAAGCCTCTGGGTGACCTGTAAAGGAAAATAAATTAATTGATGAAGAAAACAGGTCCAAACAATATTCTAGCTCACTGAAAAATTTAGGTTAAAATACCCAAGTTGGATAAATCTCCAAAGATCAAACAATGTGTCCTAGCTGGGTCAAAGGCAATAAAAACAGGTAATTTGTTTTAACATCACAAGCTCATAAAAACACAGGGCCAGAGGGAGCTCCCTCCTTCCTGAGCTCCCTCTGGTTATACAATCACTGTAGAACCAAATGCTAAATGCAGATTATAAATTTTATATATATGTATTATTATTACAACATTGCACATAATTTGACAGTCTTGGGACCAGAAGATTGAGAGACTCAGTTCTCTTCCCATTTCCTTTTCCTCTGTAAGGGAACAAGCTGTAGCAAAATCCGCTTTAGCATACTTCATTACCACTCATTTAATAGTTCAGTGGTGCGGCCCAGTGTGAGGAAAAGGGAAGGAAACAAAAAAAAATTGTTCTGCCTTATTTCTTTCCGTCTCAAAAGGCAGTGTAAACAGGTCACAGGTATCTGATTCCTTGCAAATCCTCCTTTAGCTGTTGTCAATCCCATTATTGGAAAATGAAAAGGAACGTACAGGTTTTCTCTCTCTGTAAAGTCAACATTCAGACCTGCATTAACTTCAGGATATTTCCCAGTGCAAATTTAACGATATTCAACTTTTTTGTATTACATTACCAGTTCACGTCCTTCTGCTGACTTTCTTAGGAGAAAAAATAATTTCAAGGTTAAATTACCCTTCAAGAATAATTCAGTTCTACTTATGGTCAGGAAAGTGGTGCTTTACAGTATACCTAAAACCAAGCAGGAAGTACTAGAACATAAACAAATGAATACATAATTTCAGATGGAATTACTCAACTGTGTGCAATCTAAAATTAAATCTCACACTTAATGGTTGTTTTAAGATATTCAGACAGACATGCTGACATGGTCCAGAGGGCAACATGAGGCTGACTAGGGCCTTCCCAAACCGCATATGTGTGTATATATGTATATGTGTGTGTGTGTATATGTTTGGCTTGTTCACTGTACAACCATGGAATGTAACTGCATCTGGAAGCTTAATAGTGATTGGAACTGAGTCATCTTTTCTCATTATTGACTTTGCAAAACACATTATGGATCTCTCCCTTAAAGGAAAGTTATTTGCACGCTCTAGCGTTGCTGCATTCTATAGGTGCATTGTATTTACCACTAATCTGTGCTCTGCCTCAGAAGATCCTCTGCATATACATAGATACAAATTCTGTGCTTGTTAAACTGTGCTGAATACAACCGCAGCCTGTAACACAGCATACTTGGGAGTCGGTTCTAAAATGTTATTGTCCTCCATGTGTATGCTGCCTTCCTGCAGGAAAATGATGGGAAATGAGGAGCAGATAGCTCTCTATTTCCTGTTTATGACAGTACATTTTTTTCTTTTTCTTTTCCTTTTTTTTTTTTGATGAAGCCTGGAGCTTTGGTGAAATTTTTTACTGCAAGTAAATGAAAGAACAAGGTATGTACATAAGGAGAAAGGGGAGTTGGACCTAAACTAGGCACACAAAAAAAGATAAACTAATGATCCCAAATTAAGGAGCAGATTGATATGTTAAATGAGCAGATCCCAGATTAATGTGTTGAATGAGACATAAAGGTACTAATGTTTAATCATTATATATTCAGTACATCCTATATATTGTGCTGCCTTTTTTCAAATACTGATACATTTAAGGACGAGCAGGCAAACCCCTGTTTTCTGTGTTCTTCCACTGTTTAATACGTGGTCTTCAGGCTTTGCAGACACTGTCATGGAAAATGTAAGTACATAAATACAAAGAATTTGACTACATCCCTGAGGACATGATCTCTTACATTTACTGTTTATATAACTTTGAACTAATTACATGGCAGTTGAACTTGTCATTTGTAAGTGCTATACTAATGTTTGATAGCTACACTTTTACCAATGTATTGGTTTCTAATTAGCAGAGGAACTGTCTTCCTAAATCTAAATTAAATGATTTCTGGAGACTTTTAGGCTAAGGTTGCTTCAAATAAAAGAACTTGTTCTTAGTGTTAAATATGTACATTGATATTTTACTGATTATAGCTATATTTTTATATGTCAATTTAAGGACCAAGACTCAAGAGGGTAAATGAGCAAAGCGGATTAGTAAAAAGAGATTGACATATTTTACTTCCTACTCAGTCAGACTTGATTTCCAATTAAGTTCTGTCTTTCCTTTACTTAGAGGGTTTTCTATTAATGGTTTCTGAATGTTGTACAGTATCTTATTCAACCATGGCTTATCTTTGAAACTGCTGTCCTCATCTCAGTGAGTATTAAGATTTTTATAGTTTATCCTATGCTTCCAAACAGGTGTCCCCTGCAAAGCAAAGCCTAAAATAATATGTGCAATTCTGTGCTTCTGATGTGTAATTAGTAACTGTGGTATAAAATTTAGCATTTCCTACCACGTTGCTGTCAAAAGAAGAAGATTAGGAAAACACTGTGAAAACTACTGAGGATTTCATTATGGTTTCAAAATTGAGGGCCTACACTGTATTCATAAAATGCATCTGCTTAGATAATTGCTATTTGTTAGTTTTTACACCACTGTCAGACACAAGGGACATCTGCAGTACATAATAGTATATTTATGCATCTTTGGATGCTACATCAACTGAAGTTTTGAAAACATGGTCACATAAACAAATTATCCCACTCAAGGATGAATTAGCATAATTTATATCAACAGGCACTGAACTCCATATACTTTTTTCCTGTGTAAGTGGAGCAGGTGAATGTTTTTCTTGTATTTGCAGTGCCAGTGTTCTGTTATACAGAAGTAAACCTCATCCCAGACAAAACTGAACAAATAAAGGGTTGTTCCACTTCCAATATAAATAAGATTTGATTTTATTGATACTTAGCAAAGTGTTTATCTGGTGCCTTCTCTTTACAAGATATTAAAAAAAAAAAAAAAAAAAAAAAAGTGGGTTATATGTCTTCTTTATAAGAGCAGAAGATAAGGAATTGTGACAAACACAAAATTACAAAAAGTCCTTTTCCATGTTCCTTACAGAACAAGTGGGAAGATTTTTATTGGAAGTAAAATTTTAAAAAGAAACCCCTTTGCCATCAATCTGTTTTGTTTTGTATCACTGAACAGCAAAGGTTTACATTCAGGAAGTTTCTCTGTTGTAAAAAAAAGTTTGTCTTCTTTCAGGAAACACTTTCATAGAGACAGCTGTCCAATAAGGGTTATCACAGGGACAGGATCCTACAGATTGATTGGCAGAGCAGTGCTACAGCTATGGGTAGAAGGATTCAATAATGGTTTAAAACACATCAGAACTGCACTACAGTCACCTCTCCACCATTGACTGCTACTCTCCCAGCTAGGATAAGATGGACTAGGATGATGAACTGTGGTGTGCCATACAGAACATGTATGGCTTTCAACCAGTGTCATACAGAGCGCCTGGCACTAAGCTGATTATGAAGAAGCCCTACGAAATGAGAGGTTGACTCCATGTGATCCTCCTTTGTAACTTTTTCTTCATGCTTTCCATGGTTCACAGAGGCCTGGTGCTCTCTATACGTTCCTAAAGCTCTGTGCCCAACTCCCGCCGTGTCCACAGCACCCAAAGAGCTGTAGAGTGGTAGCTGCGGTGACCAAGCAGCTTGAGCCTGACAAGGCTAAAGCAGAGTGAAAACAAATATGCTCTGAAAAGCGTGAGTTAACTCTCTGTGTGAATGCAGTCTGACGTCCCTGAATTCTTTTTCTTGGTGTTCTGAGGTGAACACGTTGAAACAGCTCGAGCCTGCCAGTGGTCCGGCAGCCTGGATAAGGAAGCAGCTTAGAGAAATGTATAGACTATTTCTGGTATGAAAGAAAGTTCATGCTTCCTGAACACTCATGTTAATTTTCACATAATGCAAGTAGATGGTAGCATTTATATGTGAGATAAAGGAAAAGGAAAGACTGTGAAAAATTCGTAAATGTCAGAATTATGTGGAATTTCTCTGTTCTGCCTGTGTAAAACTGTTAACAAAACAAAAACAAACGAAATTTAAAGACAGAGCCATAAGGGCTCGCTAAATACTCCAGTTTGTGCTGAGTAAAGAACGATATATATAACTTAAATATACAGCAACAGGCAAAAAATAGACAACTATAAGTACTTTGGTCAAAGCATAGTATCACCAAGTCTCTTATGACCAGGTGTTAATTTGGTGATTTAAGTAACAATAACTCTGGAATGGGATTTTAGAAATGAAAAATGGTGGTTTTCTATGCTTGCTTAACTGATACTTTTAAAAAAACTGATTTAATGATGATTTTTTTTCCTTTTGAGTGACATTATCATTCCATAAACATTTGACCTTCTCAAACTATTTCCACTTCATGACACTTTAGGACCAAATCTTGTAATTCTTAGTAGCTGAAAATTACAATGAAGAACAGAGGTAAACAAAATAAGGACCATAATTTTTTATTAAAGGCAAAAATATACCTTTTAAAATGAGATCATTGAACTAATTTATCTGTTTTATAAGAAGGAGTCTTATTGTCACATGTGTAAAAGGCCTTTAATTATCCTTAATTTCCACGGAGTTTCATAGGAACCAGTGTTCCTGAAAAATCCATCTGGAATAGATATCCAATTCTGAAATTTTATCTTCATCATACATATGCTATTTAAAGCTAATGTTTACCAAAGCGATAACAGCAAGTATTAAATTCCATCACTGATGTGCATATTTTTTTGTTTATGAGAAAAAAAATTTCAGTTTTCTTTTGGATATTGTAATATACATATAAATAAATTTAAAGAGAAATGAAACAGGAAACAGCTAAGCACTTGAACTCAACAGCCTCTTACAACACCACATGATTTCCATCTCTGTTGGAACTGAGACTGACACTTGTCTGTCTTACTATTCTATTTCAATTTATAAGGATAACTGAAAGGAATCATTCTGATGATAATTATAATCCAAATTACCTAATAATAACATTATGGCAAAAAATCTTCACTCTTTATTAAAGTCTTTTTTTTTTCTTTTTAAATTGAAAACATTTTTACAACTGTCCTTTCAAAGGTCACCTAAAGCAAGGGAAGACAATTTGTAGTTAGTAGTGTGTTCCATCATTGGCATACTACTTGACTTTGCACGGTAAGCTGTTTTCAGTCGTATAGTTAGTAGTGTCAAATTTTTTAAATTCCTCGTGACATTTGTCTTATGCGAATACTCTCATAACCCAGACAGAATTTGTAGAGCAAATGTGTCATCCTCTTTATCACCCATATACAGACTTTTTTTTTTCCCAGACAAATATTCAGACAAACATTTCAGAAAAGTATTTGCCTGAAATTAACTTGCTTTGTTTTAAACAGTAATAGCAGTTCCACTTACTGTAATCTTAATTAACATTTCTTATTATGCGAACTGGTTCCTATGTTCCATTATTTTGCTATAAACGTTAAAGAGGTGAACTTTTGTGTGAGTTCGTCTAAAGTTAAAAGTCTAAATCATATGAGGTAATGATAAAAAAGTGATCAAGAAAAGTACAACTTTTCTCTCACAATTCTCTCCATTTATAGTTCCATACTTCTGCACTTATAGTTGAAATTTAGTGGAAAGTTAGGCACAGGAAGAAAAAGCAGATATTGCAATGCGTAAGGGGAGAGGGGAGAATAAAAATTCCATTAACGTTGCTTCTGGTAATTAATAATTAAAAAGGCTGTGTCTACAAATTAACTTCTCATGGCATAAAAATGTTTCAAAAGATTTTATTGAAAACATAAGTTTTTTGCTCTGAGTATATAGCTAAACCATGTCAATAACTTTATCTGTGCACGTGAAACTTTTTTCTAAATAAGTATGATACTTAAAGTATAATACATGAAGTTCCAGTATGGCATAAAAGAGATATCTATAACTGGGAAGACGTAGACATAAACATTTCACTGCTGCAGTTCCCTCATCAACACACCTGAAAAAATTGTCTAGACCAAATGAACGTACCTCACAAAATAAATTTTCTGTAGTTGTGCCACTATTTTTTCACACAGTCTGTGTCTACCTTAAGTAAAATGCAACCCTTCAGTACCTTTCAGTATTTGTAATTCCACTTCGTCCAAATCAAAGCTGTGCTTTCAATATTTGTTAGTTGCCTTGAAAAATCCCTTTTATCCTCACACATTTAACATCACTCATGAAACTTAGATACTGAAATAATAATTTGCTTGTACACCAGATAGAAACCAAATCATATAATCATACCTTTTCAGTCACAAAGATCAGTTCACATCATAAGGCATATGCTGCTAATAAAAAAATAAAATTAAAAAAAGAAAGAAAGCATAACTGAAAAAAAAAAAAATTATTGTTAGTCTTTGTAATGAAAAACCTTTGTGCATTTTCAGTTACCAAAAATATAGTGTTTGTCATATGGATAACTTTTATAACAGTCAATATATACATTTGATTACATCACATTTTAATTTTACAGAGCACTCTTAAGATACTTCTAGACTTTATCTCTAAGACTGCATACATATCCCAGCAGAGTAACTCAGAGCTCAGAATGACCACATGTAAGGGAGTTTACATACTGTCCTGGTTCCGGCAAGGATGGGGTTAATTTCCCCAAGGAGCCGGCAGGGGAGGCAGGTATTCCATCCCACGTGACCCGTGCCCAGCTATAAAAGGAGCTAGCCGGGGAGCGGGAGTCAGTCGCCACTCGGGGGTGGGCTACAGAGGTCGGTGCGCTTCGCGGCGGTACTGTAATTGCGTTCTTGTATTCCTTTACCGGTGTTATTGTTTTCTTTTTCTTCTTCCCTTTGTCTGTTCTGTTAAATTATAATATTTCAACCCACGAGTTTTGCCCTTTTCTGCTGATTTTTCCCACGGCTGTGGGAGTCGAGCGAGCGGCTGCGTGGTGCTTTGTTGCTGGCTGAGGCCAAACCACGACACATACCTTCACCTCTAACTTCTCAGGAGTGTGAAGGGTAGACTTAAGGAGTGACCAAATCACGTCCTGTTTAATTCTACTAGTTGCTTTCTGAAATAATCTGCTGTATCATGACTGTTTTATACAACACTATAGCACTAGAAAGATCTCTAATTACTAGTGCCCACCAAAATCTGGCTGTTACATTTCAGCGAAAAAATGCCCAGTGTGCTGTGTTTCACTTTAAGCTATCAGTCTTCTCTGATAAAACTATTTTCACTTCTCTCCATAGGGCTCATCAACAGCTCATTATAGAACAGTCCCTCTTGTTTAACAAGTTGATTAATGAAAGAAGCCTTTTTCTTTTTTTTTTTTATTCTCCTCTCATTATTTTTTTCCTTACCCTTCTCATGATAGACACTGAACTGAATTCTGTCATTCCCATCAGGAGCCCACCGCACAGGTATTATTCAGACAAGTCTTTGGAAGTCCACCTACACAATCACTTTCTTGTCAGAACACTGCTGAACCTCACATATTCTCTCCTCTTTTTGTCTTCCCACATTCACCTTCACAATGACTGTCTAATTTCCAGTGCACAGCCAAAATATTTTTAACAATTCTAATCTTTATTACTAACTTCAGTTTACAATTGAATGGTATTTAGAATTTTTTACAGTCAGAAAAGTGGGCAACTAAGATCTCTGAAAAAATAAAATATAGTGGCCTCACTTTCTGAGGAATTGACACAAAGGAATATTTTTTCAAGTGGCAGGAATACATTCACACGTGTGTACATATATAACAAAATCTTTGAGATCACCATTAAGCTACTGTATAAGTATGTATGTTTTACATCCATTAAAACATACTAAAACCTAGAGAAAAATGAGGAACCTGGGCCAAAAGTAGCATAGCAATGCTGGATTTCTGGACATTCCTGATTTCAGGAAACTGTATTCAAGTCTTCCTTCCTGCTCCAAAATAAACAATCCCATTTTATTTGATCTCTCTTTGTACACCACTTTTCTCAGGCCTCTGACCATTCTCACTGGCTGAACAGGACAAAGCACTCCAGCTGAGGCATTGCCAGTGCTTCCTAAAGCAGAGGGTTATGCATTCCAGGGAGGTGTTTTCCCTTCTCTGCAACAGTGTCATACTGACTCGGCATCTAGATTGCCATCCAGTATAGCCTCCCTACCATCTTCTGAAGAACAGACTCCTAACGTGCTGCTGCCTTTCTTCTCATTCTTCAGGGATGGCATAGCTCTTCAGTAGCTGTGTAGGAACCTGGGGCAGGAGACACTGATGCTACAGTGGTACGTTGACTTCTCAGTATAGAAATTCAGGCTATTAATCTTACCTGATTAGGTGCATTCATGTTAGGAAAATTCTTCATTTTCCACTACCTGAGCATACCTCCTATCACAGAATCACGGAGTTTTCAGAGTTGGAAGGGACCTCTAGAGATCATCTAGTCCAACTCCCGTGCCAAAGCAGGATTGCCCAGAGCACATTACTCAGGACTGCATCCAGGCGGGTCTTGAAAATCTCCAGAGAAGGGGACTCCACAACCTCCCTGGGCAGCCTGTGCCAGTGCTCTGTCACCCTCACCGTAAAGAAGTGTTTCCGTGTATTTGAACGGAACTTCCTGTGTTCTAACTTGTCCCCATTACCCCTCGTCCTGTCTTCTTGGAACCATTGAAAAGAGCCTGGCTCCATCCTCCTTCAACCCACCCTTTAGATACTTGTACGCCATAATAAGGTCTCCCCTCAGCCTTCTCTTCTCCAGGCTAAAGAGTCCCAGCTCTCTCAGCCTTTCCTCATAAGGCAGATGCTCCAATCCCTCAGTCATCTTAGTTGCCCTCCGCTGGACTTGCTCCAGCAGTTCCCTGTCCCTCTTGAACTGGGGAGCCCAGAACTGGACACAGTATTCCAGTTGTGGCCTCACGAGGGCAGAGTAGAGGGGGAGAATGACCTCCCTCGACCTATTGGCAACACTCTTTCTTATGCAGCCCAGGATTCCATTGGCCTTTTTGGCAACAAGGGCACATTGCTTGCTCATGGATAATTTACTGTCTACTAGGACCCCCAGATCCTTCTCCTCAGAGCTACTCCCCAGCAGGTCCACCCCTAACCTATACTGGTGCTTTACGTTCTTCCTCCCCAGGTGCAGGACCTTGCAATTACTTTTTTTGAACCTCATTAGGTTCTTCTCTGCCCAGCTCTCCAGCCTGTCCAGGTCACGCTGCATGGCAGCACGGCCCTCTGGGGTGTCAGCCACCACACCCAGTTTGGTATCATCAGCGAACTTTCTGAGGATACACTCTCTCCCCTCATCCAGGTCATTAATGAATACATTAAACAAAATTGGACCGAGTATTGACCCCTGGGGACACCACTGGTTACAGGTCTCCAACTAGACTCTGTGCCGCTGATCACAACCCTCTGAGTTCTGTCACACAGCCAACTCTCAATCCACCCTGCTGTCACCTCATCTAGCCCATACTTCCTCAGCTTCCTAATGAGGATATCATGGGAGACAGTGTCAAAAGCCTTGCTAAAGTCAAGGTAGATGACATCTACGATTCTCCCCTCATCCAGCCAACCAGTTATAACATCATAGAAAGCTATCAGATTGGTCAAGCACGATTTACCCTTGGTAAATCCATGTTGACCACTTCCAATAACTTCCTGTTCCTCAACGTGTTTGGAGATGACATCCAGAATGAGTCGCTCCATTACCTTCCCAGGGACAGAGGTGAGACTAACTAGTCTGTAGTTCCCTGGGTCCTCCTTCTTGCCTTTTTTGAAGATCGGAGTGATGTCAGCCTTCCTCCAGTCCTCAGGCACCTCTCCTGTTCTCCATGACCGTTCAAAGATGATGGAGAGTGCTCTAGCAATAACATCCGCCAGATCTCTCAGCACTCGCAGGTGCATCCCATCAGGGCCCATGGACTTATGAATGTCCAACTTGGCCAAGTGGTCTCTGACCCGGTCCTCCTCAACTGAGGGAAAATCTTCCTCTCTCCAGACCTTCCCCCTTGCCTCCAGGGTATGGGATTCACGAGGGACAGCTTTAGCAGTGAAGACTGAAGAAAAGAAGGCTTTCAGTAACTCTGCCTTCTCTGTGTCTTCCACCACTAGGGCACCCGTTTCATTCACCAGTGGGCCTACATTTTCCCTAGTCTTCCTTTTTCTATTGATATACTGAAAGAATCTTTTCTTATTGTCTTTAACTGCAGTGGCCAAGCTGAGTTCTGATTGAGCTTTGGCCCTTCTCATTTTCCCCCTACATAGCTTTGTTATATCTTGATAGTCCTCATAAGTTGCCAACCCCCTTTTCCAGAGAATGTAAGCTTTCCTTTTTTTCCTGAGGTCCAGCCAAAGCTGTCTATTTAGCCAGGCTGGTCTTCTTCCCCATCTGCTCATTTTTCGAGTCAAAGGGATGGCCTTCTCCTGTGCTTTTAAGAGCACTTGCTTGAAGTATGCCCAGCCTTCCTGGGTGCCTTTGCTCTTCAAAAGTGCCTCCCAAGGGACACTCTCAACCATGCTCCTAAACAGGCTAAAGTCTGCCCTTCGGAAATCCAAGGTGGCAGTTCTGCTGGCTCTCTGCCTTGCTTCATCAAGAATTGAAAATTCTATCATTTCATGATCACTCTGCCCAAGACGACCTCCAACCTTTACATCCCCCACAAGACCTTCTCTGTTAACAAACAGTAGGTCCAGTAGGGCACTTCCCCTAGTTGGTTCCTTCACCAGCTGTGTTAGGAAGTTGTCGTCCACACACTCCAGGAACCTCCATGACTGTTCCCTCTCTGCTGCGTAGTATTTCCAGCAGACATCTGGGAAGTTGAAGTCCCCCACAAGAACGAGGGCAGATGATCGTGAGACCTCTGCCAGCTGCTTATAGAATACTTCACATGTTTCTACATCCTGTTTGGGAGGTCTATAACGAACTCCCATCACGATGTCTGCCATTATGGTTGAAGTGTAGACAGTATTAATGTTTGTTTATTTATTTTCAATTCAACATGTAAAGCTATCTTACTCAAAGAAAGAGTCAATGACAAAAAGAATAAAATTCCTAGGTCTTACTTAGGCCATCAATAGCACCTGTAATAACTATGACTTTTCAAGACTATTATGACTGCAATTAGATCCCTAGATTATATGCACTCTTTCTTCACAGAGAGAAATAGATCTGAAGTAAGAAATAAGTGGAAATATTAAAAGGGATTTTGGAAAAACATGAAGAAATCATGAAAACTGAGTAGCTTTGGCGGTTGGCAACTGGTTTGTAAAATTAGGGAACAAAGTTATCTACATATTTTTGCTATGGGCTGCTTAAATACTAAGTAGCTGCACTCAAAATACATTTCTCTCAGTCACCCCCATGTAAATTCCAGTACAATAAAATACAATTTGTACTAATTATAAGCATAAAAACACAACTTCAGTGAACAGGATCAGAATAACTTTTGCAATATACAGAATGACACTGCAAACAGCAATATTTCAGTAACTTTTTAATAGAGACCAAAATAATTTTGGAAGTAAACTAAACACACAAAGGAGAAGTAGCCTGGAATTTAAGAAAAAAATTTTTGGCCGAATTGGTGTAACCATATCACTCATCATTAGAAAGCTGTCAGTTGCAGATCTTTCAATTTCAAAATTAATTTTTCATTCATTGCTGCAAGTGAATGCAAAGTGAATGTACCTGACCATATGCTGCAGGTTCATAATCACTGGCAAAAGCAAGCGTCTGTCAAGCTCCATTACCAGAAATCCTACCTTTTCACTGAGCAAGTAATTGTCTGCAAACATTGTATTTTAATCACTGCAAGGCAAATTTCTCAGGAATTCCTTCCCTTAGCCTCAGGAGATCCTGGTGACAGCTCACATGTTTGATTGTCATGATCCGTAAGTGGCCCTCAGTTGTAGCTCTTTCTCTCAATTAGCTCTGCAAATGGAAAACGCTTGGTACACGAGGTCATTCCAATCCTGTATCTGGACACTAATCAGTCTGGCTCATGAACTCTGAAGATGGCTATGAGACACCGTAAAAATAAATAAATGTCTATGATGCCTATTCAGGGAAAGCAAAGAAACAAACAAGGACTTAGGACAGGGGTATTGCAGAAAAAGAAAAAATATGCCATAAGACTATTGAAAATCTGGACTTACAGCGTGTGCATAGCCTTTGAAGGTGGAAACTAACCTTTATTTCAGGAAAGTCTTTCAAGCTTTTAAGATTCCCTGCTAAGTGAGGCTCAGAAGCAACACAGTAACAATACTATGCAGAAGTAACAAAGAACAGCTAAAATCAGTATTCATTCACTGCCCACATACAGAATATAGGAAAGGTTCACTTGTTCAGTCAATATATACCCTGGTTATTTTCAAACTCTAAAAGCATTGTTTTAGCTCAAAGTAATGACATTGCATAGAAATGCACACAATGGATTAGCTAATGAATAAACCAGCACTAAGATGAAACACATTAAATGGCAGACAAAATGGCATTTCCAACTCCATGCTGTACCCAGGAATTAAGAATTCAAATTACTATAAATTTTTAAAGTACAGACTTGTCAAGAGGAAAACAATAAACATAAAATGGAACAAGGTGATATTCTCATGAAAATAATATCTATGTAAAAATATATATCATTTTAGTTTCTCTCTATTAACAAATTTTTCACATTAATAAATTTAAATAGGAATTTTTTATGCTTACTTACGAACATGTAGTTATTTAAGTGTGTATGTCACTATGACAAACAGGCAGAAAGACTGGAGACCATCAGCAATATCCACAGCTGTCCAGACAAAAAAGAAACAGCATGTTCCCTTTGTAGCAGTGCCAGTTAGCTGGAAGAGACCCTGAATAGGTAATTTCAGGAGAGGAATTAGAACCGCTCTGTGTGAAGGTACTGTTGATCATTTAGAGATGTCAAAATTACCTTTTCATATATAAAAATTTGAAGAAATTAATGCCTCATTTCCATATAAGAACAGAGATGACAAAAAAGTTAACCTATTTCCATGACAGAGTAAAACAATTACATAAATGTGAATTAAGAACAAATTGACTTTAAGCACAAAAAATGTGAAAGTACAAATAGTCAATCACATTTTGAAGTTGTAATACGATTGTCTTCATTATTGGTTTCTTTTTCTTTTATAATATGCTAAAATTTATATTAAAGCATCAGAATTTTTTATCATTTTTACTCTTATTTCATCTGAACCTCTCTATCCTTGGACAGCAAATGTTGCAAAAATGTTGTCTAAGAACAGCTCCAGTTGTACTTTAGCTTCATATCAGTGCATTTTAGTTTGATAGATACTTCTGGCATAGCTATTATATTTGAGAACAAAAATTATTTGACATTATTTACTCTTACTTATATATGATTATAGCAAACCAAATAGATTACAGAATAACACAGAATAACATGACTGGTTATTTTACTTTCATTGAAATGCTATGGGACAAATCCTGTCTTTAGATATGCAGCCAGAGCTTTTCACATCACCAGAAGACATATATTCATACTCAAGGCAGAATTTCCCTATTCTTTTAACAATAATGTCACTTTTTTCACCAAGTTTTCAAAAAAAAAAAAATTTGCATACATACAGTCAGTTTTTAAATACTAAATTAAAATTCTGATAAAGATTTTTCTTTCTTATATGTAAGAATTAAAATGTAAAATGGTTCTCACCTGTGGAACTTTAAATAGCAGATTGTTTTGTCATGCAATTTCCAGAGCATAGCTTATGTCTGATATTCTTAAAAAAGCTAGAAACTAAGTGTGTTGGGTTTGAACAGAATCGTTAAAAACATTTTCATACAACCACACAAGGAAAAACAGAAACGTTAGAACTGCATTTTTTTTTTTTTCTTCTGGGTTTTCGGGTTTTTTTTGTTGGGCCTGAAAACAGGCTGTATTCTCTAAGGAGATATCTCTGTAAGTGTAAAAGTACTAATTAGCTGCTTTTGTAACTTCATTTTTTTTCTTTGGGGGAAGGGAGGATTTCAGTTTATATTTCCAGAATCCTTAGTATTTGACTCTGTCCTTTCTGAAATACAGATGGATGGTATAGCTTGCACCAGTGAAAAGTTGCTAGAATATTTTTTAAATTGATTTTGCATTCCTACCTCTCTTCTTGAAATCTCTAGTATTTGAGTTAATCTTTTTTTACTTTTTTCTACTCATTTTTACTTCAAAAATAACAGGAATGTCATGTTAGCTTTTAACTAGCTTACGCAAAGGACTTTAGCTCAGACTCAGCAAAATGAATCATCTAGTCTCCTACTTTCTTTAAAAGAGGAAGAAAT
This sequence comes from Vanellus vanellus, assembly GCF_965231255.1. Taxonomy (NCBI): domain Eukaryota; kingdom Metazoa; phylum Chordata; class Aves; order Charadriiformes; family Charadriidae; genus Vanellus; species Vanellus vanellus. The sequence continues at coordinate 108,247,300 of NC_138906.1, forward strand.
AAGAATTTCAAAATCAAAATCTTTCTCTAAGAGTTAATGCAGTAAGGGCTATTGGAAAATAAGTAAAACTTTTTGCAGAAATTTAAATTTCAGATGTCTTTTTCCAAAGGATGAATTAGAAGAAATAATTATGTCATTTCACAATTGATTGTAACACTACAGGGTCAACATTGGTGCTCTTTTCTGTGCATTTTTAAGATCTAGTATATGTCTTTCAAGAAAAGAGAAACCAATAGCGTACAATTTTCAAGAAGTCTCACTGAGTATTTATACTGACAGGTTTTCTGCTTTGTTATCTATTGCTTTCTGAATCACTCTAACTTCTTTTTACTTTTATAACCATCCTTGAGCCAGTGCTTATATAAGACTATAAGTAATAACAGCAAGACCTCTTTCCAGAGGAAAAATAGCAAGATCACCATTGCATACATAAAGGTAGAATTGGAAGTGGGGGAACGTTTCCCCTATCTGTATTATTTACCTTATATATGTTGACCTTTTATATTCCATACTACCACCCACTCACTTAGGTTTAGAATACTTCTGTAATTTATAGTCAGCTTTACTGAATAGGAATATGAATACTATACTGAATAGCTCCATCTCATCAATAAATTGTGTTACAGAGCTGTTTACTTTTTTTTTCCAGATCATATATGAATACATGCACATTCTCTTGTAAATATAGGTTGACAGTGTGTAGCCCAGGAAATGGCTACGAAATTTGCTAAACTATATCACACAGTCCAGAAAAAAAAAAGATTTAATCCATTTTATTTGTCCAGTGTGATATGACTCTTAACTTTATACTGTAAGATTTTACGGTACGTGTGAACATAGACATTTTTGAAAAATGCTCAGTCTATGAAGAAAGAATATATATCATTTGGATTACTTGAAATATTTTTGGCCTTAATAGTGTCTGACATTCTGCAGACTACTTATAAAATAAATATCTTGACTTGTAAAGAAATAATAAAATATATGAAGTTTTATGTTTTAAGCGACGCTCTAGAACATAAAAGTCAGCAGAAAAGGAATGAAAAAAAGTCTAGGCTCATTAAATTTCTAGGTGACATTATGAAATGAGGCAGAAGAAAATCTCCCTTTTTCTGCCTTTCCCTGCTTATTGTATGTCTACAGAAATGTGATTAAAAACTATGATTTCTGGCTGCTGGATTTTATTTTTTTTAATCTCATCAACTTCCTTTTTTTTTTTTTTAAATAATGAGCATCACAGGGCAGTTGAACATAGGAAAACAAATAAAACACCCAAGTTTTCCCTTTTTGCAGGCTGAACATCTCAAGTAAAGAAAGCACCAATATTTCAAGTCTTCAAAAGCCAACATGAGCTAGTTTCTGTTTGTTTCTCCCATTTTCCTGCTTATAAAGAAAAGTAAATTGTAGCCTGTGGAATAAAGGAATGATCTATAAACATAACCTTTTCCTGGTTGCCAGGAAGACTTTTCAAAAAATGAGTGACAGTAAGAGCAGGTATTTAGATCTCTGGATGGGTAAGCAATGGGCCATCTCAGTGCAGGTATAACTGATGGAGTTAGGAAGTCCTGTAACTTTACACCACTATTGTTTTATTGAGAACTGTGTTCAGCTCCTGGCGTAAGTAAATGTATCTCTTGACTGAAGCTTTTTTGCTTCAATTTGATTTGAGGGTCTGAAAGCTCAACTTTTACTTACTAGCTCATTCGCTATTAGTCAAAATAAGCCAGCTGGACAAAGACATATTGTTTAAGCTGACTGGCCAGCTCTTTGTGGCTGAAATGGATTAGAGAACAGCTCAGCTGGTAGATTAGACTGTATGGATATCACCACTGAGAAGATCACTAAGGTAAGTACATTGTAACTTCAGCTTTGAAAGTCCCTCCACCCATGAAGAGACCTTGTGAACACATCCTTACAGACTGTGTAGACTGTGATAAGACAGTCATATTCCATCAGAAAATTTACATGCATATCATTTCCTGTTACATTTGTAAGAAACTTTTCCCTATTTCTTTGTTATTTTTTTGACTATTACTCACCAGAAACTCAGTTGAAATAGGTTAAGGCATTTTCTGAAGGAAAATCAGCGAGACTTACTGGAATTACTGTTCCGGTTTAACTTTGGCCAAAGAGAATGAACAGCTGGCCTAGTAATGTCCTTCATTGTTAGAAGCAGTAAAAATTATGTACTGTAAAAAGTTTTCCAACAGAAAAAAAATTATTTTTAGGTTTATTTTCATGTTGAAAACAGGTTTTCAATAGTAGGATGAGTTTTCAAAATAATGTTTTGCAACAGATGTGTAAGTGAAAGGGTCACTTTCCCATCTCCCAAAACATTGGTCATGTCAGCACAGGAAGGACTTTTGATATTTACAAAAATGCTACTCTATACTGATAAGTGTCATCATTAACATATTAACATTTGGAAGATATTTTTTTTTTAATTTAAAAATGTTTTAAGAAGATAAATATATAGGATTGAAATTTTTCAAAGAAAAAGAACAGATAATGCAGGTCCAGTAAGCCTGCTTATGATCTACGTAAGCTCTCAAATGTGGAAATCTACTTTATTGAATTAGTCAACAGGTATTTTCTAAGACTTATTTTTGTTTATAGGGCTGCTTACTCCAGCTGTTTAAAAGAGTAAGATTTAGCATCTTTTAAACCACCCAGGTGTATGTAGCACCACTATCTGAAGCCCCTGCCCTATAGAAGCATCTCAGCTGTGTCATGGGGAGCAACGGGTGACCATTGCAAGGGAGCTCCCCCACTCACCTCCCTGCGCTGCCTCCCTTATTTCCCAGCTGTGACAGTACTACTACTATGGGTCCTGATGTCTATCCAACCACAAAAACCTACTTTGCAGAGTCCCAGTGATTCCTGGAGAAAAGATTCAGTGTGTAGGAAGTGCAGGTGGCTTGAAGCATTCACACAGGCCAAGTTCAACTTGCAGCTTTTGAGAGAAACAGCTTGCTGGATAGAGTTCTTTGCCAATGGATTTACCAGATATAAATATTTCTTGAAATTGAAGAGTCTGGCAATCTTTCCTCAACTCATTTCTATTGTTAACCTCGAGAAAATGTCAAGAAGATTGTGGATCTTGGCAGATTTTTGTGTTCGAAACCTTCCTAGGTGCAAGGGAATTGTGTTGTAAAGGTAAGCTTGAGTTCTGAGACAGTACCAGTAAAATCTACCTGAAAAGATGAACTGTAATCTTCTTACATTCCTATACTTTTATTATTTGCAAAGCCATGCCAATGATTAATTTTGTTGAAATGTACATTCTTACTGAACCACAAATTTTATTTCCCAAGTGCTGAAAGATGACTTAAAGCAAAAGAAAAAGCCTTGTCTTAAGAGACATCTTTAGAGCCCAGTATTTTATTTGGAAGCTCCCATCCTAAAAGTAACCATAAATTGAGTATGCAGGCTTCTCAGCCCTCATGAGTAAAAAAGTTCAGCAAGTCTGACGGGCTTTTAGACGTTATTAGTGACATGCACAAACTGAAGAGAAGGTTCTTCTTTCAACAAAGCCATTAACACCCTATTTTGTGTACATGAATCTTCTGTGGTGTTTGAGTTCCTCCCTCCTCTTGTGAGCAACTGCAGGAAACAAACTGCTAGGATTCATCATACAATCAATATTCAGTACATTAAAACCTCAGCATATCTCAATGCAGATACTGAACATTTAATCTCTGTCACTAGCCCAGTGTGCTTTTTGAGTTCACAGAAGAGATTTCAATAAATATTTTATGGATCTCTTCAAAGGCTTATTTCTTTCACTTTTGCCGTCTTGTGTTTTAGGACACCCCCCCCCTTATTTTATCAAAGGGTGTAATAGTCATATATGTACAATAAATATCATGTTTTTAAGGAGGTTTTTTGGGGTTCTGTAGCTTGACACTAAACCCTTAACAAGGTTCCTTTTATTTTATTTTTATTTTTCCCAAATAAAGCAATCAGATGTTTTCAGTTGAAAGCTCTCTGCTTATAGAGTTTATTTTTGCCTGCCCTTAATTACCATTAACACCTCTCTGAATGATCCTTTTAATAGTTTTATTATTCAAGACTTGCTTTTACACATATTTTTTAAAGCTGCAGTAGTGATTGTGGTGGAAATTAACATACCACTTTAGGAATGATTCTGTTAAATTTCTTATTAAATTCTTGTCTTAATTGAACAACTCTAGGAGAGACTCAATAAACTGGATTCGTCCAGAGGTTCTACTAGGGTTTTCCCTTTATTTTTCACAACAATTACCTTCCCACACTTTGCTCTAAGCCAGATGAAACAAATGAATAAAGGAATTAGCTCTCCCACCATGACCACCTTCATGAACTTAGAAACCATTTGCCTCACAAAACCCAAACTTTCCTGAGTACTAATGAGCATATGATTAAGAGTTTTTTGCTGTATTGCACAAATTTTGCCTTTTTATTTTAAACAACTTACTCTACAAATAGTAAATTTGCATCTCAAGAAAACATGGACAAGCCTAGTAAGTGGGGTTTTAGTGCTGTTCTGAAAACGTATCATTCATTATTGTTCTTATCATTCATTTCTTGGTTGTCAATAAAAAGTATCTGTTTCACTATGTTGCAAGTATTATATTTTTTAAGAAGGCAAAACAAAAGAAACACATGCAAACACTTAACCAACAAACTTCCAGTTGGTGGTTAACAGTATATTACTGCAATGATTGAGGCAAATTTTTAAAGACACTTTTTTTGCTCTGCTCTTACTTAACTTCTCAGCTTTATTTACAGTATACTCAGAAACTCTGCCCTGTCCCCTTCAGCAGAGCTCTGTTAATTCAATACTTTACCTAATAAGGTCCTAGATCCCGATTCTGTGTATTTCCCCTATCATTTCTACCTCATTCTTTGTTTTGTTTGTTGTTTTTTTTTTTCCCCAAGGCTAGTTTGTTTGTACCTACAGGTCTCTAATATCCCACAGTAAAATAAAAGTCACAACAGACAGCTCCATCCAGTGGTTTTCTTTGTGACTGTATTTCCCATGTTAATGTTCATTTCAAGCAAATAATTCAGATGAATGCTTTGGAAAATGTGCACGAAGAATATAAACATCAATATGAAGTAAACAAACGTTTTGTCCCGTATCTGCATTATCTTATATTTTTCTACAACACCAATTTTCACTTCATAATTAGGAGAAGCAACTGCAAACTACTCGATGCCCAAAGATAAGAGGGTATTTTATTTTAAGCTGCATGCTATGGCAAATACTGTACACAGCAACAGAAGAGGCACTTCACAATATAGATTTTCTGCTTTGAACTTGGAAAGTTAGCAGCAAAGGTATTTCAGCTTCACTTTGTTTCTTTTTGAGTCTAAAGGATTTTTTTTTAATCTAAAGGAAAGCAATATCTACTTTGTTAGAAAAGAGTAGACAGTATTTTTATTGCCATAGTCAATTATGTGTGCCTGTGTAACCTTTTTCAGCTATTATATTCTTCATATCTTTCTGCAGTAATGTTACCGATACAATTCAGAAAAAGCTTCAAAGCATCTTGGAAGTGTTAGAGAAGGAGACAGCTGGCATTGCTTAGAGATTAATCTGAACTGACCAGATTTCTAATTTATAAAACTGGGATAGCACATGTCAGGGAGACGTCAGGAGGGGCTTTGGGAAGATCCACCTCCAGCCACATCCCTTTGTCAGGTGCATCCTTGTTTATCGAGAATTTCAAAGGAATGTGCTTGAGGAGAGGACTTGTAGAACAACTAATTTAAAATTAAGGCATAATACAGGCTTTTTGAAAACTTTTCCACACCAATCAATTTGAAAGCTTTTACACATCAAATCTGCCATTTTAGATATTTTCTTTTGTGAATGATACATAACTGCAAAGAATTAAATGTGTGCAGACAGACATGCACATTACTCTGAGGCTGCTTCCTTATTGCCAGGACAATTACTTCTCAGGCTAAATATGTTTAAACATTCTGTAAGTTTGACAACAAAAATGTGAAAAAAATTACTGAAGTTTTAGTTTGCGCCAGTTTTGTGACATTATCTACCAGGTTGTGTTTTAATTGTTGAAGAATTGTATTTTGACTGCTAAAATACCACTCAAGGCTGTGATCTTATGCATCTTAACAAATTCTTAAATTCTCTTAAGTTGCTCCTTACACTGTTTCTCTCCATCTTCAAGTTTTATGCTTACTGCCGTAGACACGTATGTATTTATTTCTTCTCTTTAACAAAAAGCACTTGAATATCAACTGTTCTGACAGTCATTCTTGGTTTGCCACAGAATAAATGGCATTTCTTTAATGAAAAAACAGGCATAGCTCTTCATTATGCTTAGAGTTAAATATGATCTTAATAAAAATAAACCTGAATATTCTAAATTATTTTTGACCAAATTTTTCTCTACAGGATAGCTAGTAAAATTAGAGAAGCAAGTACCAAACTATATCTTTACAAATATCTTCCTCTGAGTAACCAGAAAGATACCCTTATTAAAAAAAAAAAAAAGTTAAAAAGTTATTATGCTGTTTTATCTTATTTCCATATTTTTAACATTCTGTTAATATTTAAAATAATATTGATTCACTCAGTATAAGATACCAAATTCAGTTGCATAGAAATAGAAATTAAATCATTAGAGTACCATACCATCAGAACTGATAATGACACAATAAATTGTTATTCCAATACAAAGACTGGGCTGCAATACAACAAAAATAGAAATGCTTCTAGGTAGTCTAGCTATGGGTGATAAATTCTCCAAAGAACAGTGCACCACACAATTGAAGATGGATGGGGTAGTCTGGGAGCTGATATATGCTTGCATAATATTTATTTTTTGTTATAATCATTTACCAGTTTGAGAAATTCCCTTGCCACAATGTATTTCCATTTCTGCACCACGTTGTATGCAGTGTCAAAACAACTGTTGTGCAACTAGTCATGAAGTGAATGGAGAAAAAATTACCCCAACTTAAAATGAGAAGGCAGCAGTATTTTCCAACAGAAGAGCAACCAAATTCATGACAAAGCAATAAATCTATAGACAGCAACTGGTAGATCTCATCACGTCTTACACAAGTAAGGGAGCTTCCCTTGTTCTGGATCAAAATTTTCATAATTTGAGAGTAACAGTATGTGATAAAGCCATATATACCTGTACAGACTTAGTCAACAAGGTAGGTATTTTGTAATCAAAAGAGCAAAATCTACAAAGTATTCATAGTATATATTATCAAACAAATGGTAATAGACTTAACAACATCTCATGGCTTTATTTAAAGATGAAAAAAAAATTCCACAGTCTTCTGATTTTGTACTTATGTATGTAATATCTAAGAATTTTTTTATGTCTGGAACTGTTCACATCTCAAAGGAACACATATCTATGTTTTAGAAAGCAGACAATATTGCTGTAGTTAGTTATGTGAGCCTATGTAATTTTTTCACCTTACTGGGCTAGAATCAATAGGTCAAATACCGATTCTGAGTTTTACATGGATGCAAAGCAGACTAAATAGCAGTGTCAAAACAATTCTTGTGAGAGGTGTGCCTGGACATTGCTACATGCTGCTATACCCATCACAGCAGCCAGGTCGCTATGCCCCTTAGGAGGATTTAAGAAGCCAAATTTCACCACAGTTTTATTTAGAAAATGAGTGAGATTGTGATGATAGCCTACTGTAAAGAAATAAAAGCCGGAGAGTTTTTTGACCAGGGATTTGACTTTTGTTACAGAATATGCATATCACCTGAAGTACTCTAAGAAGTACCACTTAAAATCAAGGTCCATATTGAATTATACATTCATATGTGAATTACATAATTTCATCACATTTTATTTGGGTGATGTTCCTATTTTAAAGTCATAACTGATTTTAAGATTTTTTTTAGCTTTGAGTCTTTGAAACATGAAAAGAAACTGAAAATAAGGAACCCCATTGCCTGCTCATAGATTTGTAGCAAAAATATTACACCTGTTGACCAAAAAAATAGACCGATTATCATTATACTGAGGATGCATTGCTTTCCATGTTGACTGCCAACCTGGGAATTATCAGCTGAATCATAATGTATAATTTCCCAGAGCTGGCGCTTCAGCAAAAAGCCACACTTCAGTATAGTTGCTTACAATAGAAAAAAAATGCCTACAACAAACAGTGGGAAATGAATACATCACATTCGCAATTTTCACTTGCAGATGTGGGAAAGGCGCAGGGAAAGAGGAGGACTACAAAGGAGCTTCCCCAGGTTTCAATGTATGTTTAAAGTACATTGAAACCAGAGGAAATGTTCTTACTGATCTATCAAGAAGAAAAGCTGTACCTGGTAAGATGAGTTTTAAAGAGTGGAGAAGCATTCCTTTTGACTTCTTCAGCTCCTACTTCTTTCAGACTCAGACTCTGTTAGAGATGCGATTAAGATGTTTATCCCAAATCCAAAATATCTCTTACCCTGCCAACTATGATCTGCTGTACTACAGAGAATACTCTTCCTGATTCATCAGCCAGGGAGCATTAATGTAGACTGGCCACATTATAAGCATTTTGCCTAGACCTGCTAATGAATTAACAGAGCTTCTCTTTTGTTTTTGTGGCCACAGACTATTGATTTCTGCAGCGGTGAAATATGTGAATTTAGTCTGTGCTATAAACAGATTTGGCTTGCTGGATTAGATTTTCTTCAATTGGTGTCAGTTTTACAAATAAAGGATGTCAATTCTGTATAAAACCTCTATTGGTATATTTTCTTTACTTTATATCTTGTTGCAATAAATCTGAGGTGGAAATAATCAGAGCATTTTGCATAGCTTTTAAAAAAATATAGGTCACTTCTAGGAACTCTTTAAACTTAACTTTAAAAGTCTAATTTTAGTATCTTAGAGCATAAATCAAGAGGTAAAGAGTTTCTTTACTCAAAGAATTGGCAAACAGTTTTGTTACTCCGAGAAACTGGAGTTTCTATATATTTCTACAGTTTTGGTAATGCTTCTATGGAAAATATTTTATAGTGTCTCTGGTCACCCTAAAATCCAGACAATTTTCCCTAAAACTACTATATGCACAATTTTGCAGTTTTCTCGTTAAACTTTCTTTGCCTTGCAGCTCCTCCTCTCTGGGAACCAGTCTCAAAGACCGCAAATACAATAATTAATAAATAAAATTATCAGGATTTCATAGTGTTTCTGAGAGGTGAAGGGTGTGGGATACAATTTATGATGTACAACATATCTTCTAAATCAATATTAGAAAGCCATTGTGCTTCAGCTTAAGACTGCAACGCCTTTTCCTTTCAAGCCTGTATCTGCAATTGCCAGACAGTCCATTAGGCACTCAGAGCCAAACCATGGAGATTGCATCTTAGGTCATTTCAGGTATTTTTGCAATAGTTCAGCTACCAGTGGTTTGAGTAAAAATGTTAAAATTATGGAGAAAATATTTCAATGATGCAAATGGATAGGGAAGAACATGCCTCACCTGTGATGTGAATGATGACTTCCTCCTTGTCCTTGCAGAGGTTTAATCTAGTGCCCCTCTAATGCTTTTAGGCTTTTAAGTAAACTGAGTCACTGCTCCATTTCCCAGATAAAGGAGACTACCAAATTTGTTAGTATTATTGATAGAGCTGAACAAGCAATCTAAAAAATGTGACACATAGAAACCCTTTGACAAGACGTAAACTCAGTTCACTGAGGTTCAAAAGACAGCCACTCAGTCTGTCTCAAATATTCTAAAACCTCTAAATACTTATGTAGCTGGAAACTTTTAGACCTAAAAACTCTGTTCAAAAATATTTCTTTTACATGGTGATTTTTCTCTTGATTATGTATTAATCGTTATAGTTCTAATGGTAATTAGTACTTCTATTCATTAAACCTTTTAACGATTTACTTCAGGGAACAAAAACTTTTTCATATGCCTGAGGTGACCAACTGTACAGTAAAAAGCTTGTTTGGGAAATTATTTTTCCACATTTTTGTGAATGCATACCAGTAGGGTATAATATTGCCCTGTGGAAAATTTTTGTATAATGGAAGTGATGAAGCAGATACTTTGGTGTTGAAGTAAAACAGGATTTTGTAGAATATAAGATAATGTAATAACCTTTTGCATTGTTTATATATGAAGTCTATACACCATTTAACAGAAACAGAAGAGAAACAGGGTGCCTCAAATTCACTTTTTGTTACCATTTAAGGATTTTTTCCATAAAGGAAAGGAGAACTGATTCAGAAAGCAGAGAAAATTCATATCCAGTATTACTCACTGGAAATAATTTCACCAGTTCTGTCTCATGGTTGCCCCAGGTACTCCATAAGCTGAATAGGTGTTGCAGTGAATAAACTATTCAGAGCTAAAAACTTCACAGCCTGAGGTGACATAAACACAGTTGAGAGGAAGCTGCAGAGACTTGGACAGCCTTTACCCATATAGCACTGGACTTCATTCACCTGCATTAACAATACAGTATCTTTTTCTTAGCACTGCATTCAAAAAGAACTGCCTTTCTCCCTCTGGTCCGTGATTTTGAATAGTAATAATAATGTTTTTAACAGAGAAATATCATTTTTGTCTTAGTCTTCTCTTATTCCACGTTATTTGATGTTTTTAAAATATGGAGGTTTATTAACAATAGTAGCTTATTTTGGAAAAATAAAAGTGACTTATGCCCTTCTAGCTATTCTGATAGTTTCACCAGGAAGCTTATTAAACATCGAGTCTCCAGTTTAATACATAAAATAAAGAAACTGATCAAACATATGGCCACTAACTTAACAGACAACACTTCCTCTTCGAAATTATAATCATAAAAGGAATAAAGTGATGAATCTCTTGGAAAAAAATCCTTTTGAGAATAATTGAAACAAAAATGTCTCAGATACATAATGACTAAAAATGATCTATTAAAGTATGTATCAAAAGAAAAAGATCACCTTTTGTAATGATGTAGTACATGAACATTGTTCCTCACATACAAGTCATAAAGTTACACACTTTAGGCAGAGGCAGTAATCAGTAGAAAGCAGTATGCAGCCAGCAATTAACTCATTGAGGTATCAAATAGTAATGTTAGTATTCAAAGAAGAGGAGAGAGAAAAAATACAATACCTCACCAAACCATGTGATGCCCTAGCATCAAGTCATAACAGATTTGGGTCTGTGGGAAATTCTCTACTGTCTGTTCAACATTTGATTTGCTTGCTCTACAATTTTTTGGGGGTAAACCCTATGTTCAAGCAAATTTCATGACATCAGCTGCTCCACAGTCACTCCAAAATATTTTAATAATATATTTTGTAATATTGCAATACAAAGATTTACCTCTCTTTTTTGCTAAAATTAGGAATCTCAGGTGGCTGCTACAAAAGAAAGTCTAATGAGGTTTGGACAAAAGTTACTTGTTTAAAAAAAAGAGCAGTATTTAAAATTAATTTCTCAGATTTAGGAACTAAATCATAAAGACCTTTAAACTGAAGTAGTCAAGCAGTGGGCAAAACCATGCCGTGGTAATCTGGTATCGGAAACTGCAGCCCACCCTTAAGTTAGATCTTGACTACCAATCCCCCAGCTCATCCTTCGTCTCACGCTCCTTTTGAAAGTTTTTTCCATCATCCCTTTCAGTCCCCAGCTAAGCAAAAAAATATTTCCCCATTCATGCCAGTACGGCAATGAGCTCCACAGAATCTTTCTGGTTTAAGTATTAAAAATTTCAAATGGTCTCTAAGCCAGCAAGGAGGTATATTGTGCTGCTCTTTTTATTACATAAAAAAGATATGGACAAATCATTCAATTGTAGAGTTAAAAAACCTGAAGCCTCCGTATTCTGAAATAGCACTTAATTCTTCAGACACTAAAACTGTTTTTCTCTGAAGAGCCTTTTGTGACACGAACACACGGAAAGCCTTCTGGCTATTTTATTATCTTACAGAGCCGGGTGTGCTTTTGCAGAGGCCCCACGCCTGCTGCAGCCGCAGCACCGTAAATAAACAACACACTGCCACGCTGGAAAGGATGAGTCCTTTCAACAGACCTCCACAGAGAAATGCGTTTTGGGGCTGCCCGCTGCTTGCAAAAGTAGAATGTGATGAGCAGCTGGAGCTGGGAAGGCAAGGACAGCCCCTCAGGTGAATGCTGGCTGGGAAATGTTTTTAATTTATCCGGTTCCCCAAGCGATCATCCTGAGGATATTAGACTTCTGCAAGCCGATGGCCTTTTCTTTGGGCACTTTTCCTCTTCATCTGCCCCCTCCTGTCAGATGCACACATACACCATTGATGATGGGCATATCTCTAGAAGGGGTTTGAAAATTAGGTGGAACCAAACCTGGATAACGGGCAGTCTGCAGACAATCACAAGCAAAGGCTACCATCAGAGGTGACAGGGTGACCTTTTGGAAGGCTCACAAAAGTATAACATACACTGCTTGTGTAAGGATTTCTGCTATCTTTTCATTGCTAAACACTACGCATCTTCTGCTTGCTTGAACAACAGATGGATTTTTGTCTGGTCAGGTGGCAAGACTCGTGCCTGTTTAGACCAGAAACGCTCTGATGTGCCGTCATACACAGTGGCCATATCTCCACGCTGTCAATGAGAGGGGGGCCTTATGAAGTGCCTGCACCCACAGAGGTGGCATTTGCATTCTTCAGTATGTCTCAGAAGCAGCTGATGGAGGGCATCTGGCTGCTCCGCTGCTTAGTCATTAGCAAATGGAACTAGGACATGCTGATGCTTCACGCAAAGTGAGCCAACCCAGGCTCTGAAAGGTACCGTGTCAGCTGACACAAGAAATCCTGGGCTTCTGTGATACTGAATAAATTCTGGTCATCTTCAGCAGCCTGTCAGTCTGTAGATCTTCACTGGCCCCACAAATACAGCCATTTGTGAGCATGTTACAGGGTCCTTGAGTAGCCTGGTGACATGGGTTCTATCTGTGTAGGGCACAGCTGGTGCCCCTGAAGCTCTACATAGCAGTTCCTGCAGACGCTGACTTATATGAAAGTGTTTCTGTGGTCTGATGTGGTGAATTCCAAAGTCACATCAAATTTCTGTTACTAAAATAATTTACCGGTTTTCTGTACATAAACAAAATATTTGGTTGATATGCTGTATAAATGTCTAAGAATCTTCCCTTGCTAAAGAGTTGATATTCTTTGCAGACCTCAAGGACTGAAGAAGCTAATACTGGACACAATCAGAGAAGGCCGGCTGGCTGACCTCTAGGGTGCCAGTCCTACCTTTGACCTCATTTCTCTGAGACAGAGAGTATGGTTGAAATGCTACTGTATGTGACGAGAGCTGTACAAGAGATCGATTTAAAAAAAAAATCAAAAATAGATCCATCCCAGCCAGTAAGCTATCACTGAGTAGAACTAGAAAAGAGACACGCCTCCCAGGTAAGTAATCAATGAATGGCATTTGCAGCTTTACTGGACATCTTTCCAGAACTCACCAGCAATTGTTATGCAGCTAGAAACTTTAAAGAGATATAATTTAACACAGAAAAGCAAGCCTTGCATGTTGGCAGCATTATTTGTTTCTCTAGATTCTGGATTTTTTCATCCCCACTCAGTGGCCAGTTTTCAAAATCTTCTCTGGCACATCAGACCTCCATTTCAGGTTAGTTGTACATGCTTTTCTACCTGGCAGTTCTTCTTTCAGCTGTCAGCTGGAAAAAGTTGATAACTGGTCATTGGCAGCCAACTGCGTCTGCTACTATCATTCTGATAGTGCCATTCAGGTCTGACCATTCCTGATGAGAAACAAGTATGCCCTCAGAACAAGTAAGAACTGGTATTTTTCACGGTATAAATTTACTTCTTTAAACCTTACTGATAACAACAGAAGTTATGAGGAAAAGAAAAAGTGTCTCCTTTTTTTCTTTCAAAACAGTTATAACATTCATGCAATAAAAACACAATAGCCCTCCTAATTTTCTTGAAACAAATACATGTTCAGATATCCTACCAAAAATGAAGACAGTAGAAACACTGTAATGTGTGATAAGTAATAGAGCGATTACAGAAGCTGAATGGAAATTTGAAGAACAAATAGCCAAAGCACTATTTCACTGAGCAACTGAAAATTGGAAGAGAAATAAGGGAACCATTAAGAAGCGAGCATACTTTACATATAAACTTAATAGTACCTTACCAATAATTTTAGTTTAGTCAGTTAGGTCAGTAGTTTAGGAATAAGTATCTATCAAAAAGGTGGTGCTGAAGAGTAAACCAAAAGGTAACAAGGAGGCTGTTTGACAATTTTAAAATATATTTATGCTTGCTAGGTCTACTTGCTCACATTTTGTCTTGTAGCTAATGAGGAGAAGGTACTCTGAGGGAAAGGAGAAAAAGATAACCGAAACCAAAATACAATATAATAAAGGAGAAAAACATAATGAGCAGCATACTTCTATTTTCTTAGAAATTTGATCAAATTCTAGGACTCCCAGATCTGCAAAAAGAGGCATGGAGCTAGCTGGATGGGCCTTCTGACAGAACTGGTCTACAATACCTAAATCACTTTGAAAATCTTTGTTTTATGGTACCTTCAAAATTGGTCTGCTGTCTGTCCTTGTCCCCTCAGAGGTGCAAAATATGACAAGTTCCCGTTAAAATGTTATTCTTTTTATTATATTTAAGGTATGTGTAAAGTTTTAGTGAATTCCCTTGCCTGTTAAACATCTTTCCATTACACTGTGATTTGTTCTTAAAGATCTGACTAAAGAAAAATGTTTCTTCGACCTCCTCCAGGTTTTGCTGAGAACAAAATTGAGCTGGGTTCCTAAGGTCCTCTTTGAACATGATTTCACAGCTGAAGAAAGGCTACAGTTAAATTAGGAACTTCAACAAGTTTCTAAAACTTATATAAAACCCTGTCTTATGGACTTCTTTCTCTGTGAAGTTTTAGTTTTCAAATGACATAGTATGTGCTATTTAAAGGTATTCTTCCTTTCTCTTGCAAAGTCTGTTACGGAGCAATAGAGCTATGGCAGCAAATTATTCCAGAAAAATCTCCCAACACTAGAGTGCTTTGGTGCTTTTGATAATGAATGAATTATTGTGAATGCTTCGTTTATTGTTCCAGACAAAATGAGTACTATTTAGTTAAGAACAGCACAAAAGATGCTTTGGTCATTTGAAATCAGAATTTGTGGAACATCTAACTTCTCCAGAGAGGAAACTCTTCCTCTTCCCCTGTGCCTGAGAATAATCAGTAATTGATGATGTCTACACAATTAATGACTCCATGAACTTCACAAATTCTCTGTTTTTAGACACAGCTGACATTTGTGGAATGCCACCAAGTGGAATGAACCCAAACAAAGAGGAGAAGGTATAATTTTGAAATAGGTGGGATCTATCTTCTACTCTGGAAATGTAACTGGTGTCTGTTTGCTTGAGCTTCAGTTGAATCTCTGACTTTCTGTATAGCAGAAGTTATTTTGATTTATTATCTCATAATTTTCACCAGCTCTCAAATCGTTGCTATCAAGGGAATCATTTCCAAAACACATTTCAGCAGTGGTTCATATGTAACTACTTACTATTCATCAGGAAGCAGTCTGCAAGTGAAACATCTAACATCTTTGTTGTCTGTATCCTCTGCGGCAGGATCCAAAAGACTTGAATATTGAGCAGTTCCCATATTCTGAAAAGTTGATTCTTAGGGAGGAAACCTATGCTATATTTGACATATGATACTTAAGACTTGATCTCAAGCTTCCAATCACTCCACCAGCTACTGCTGTTTTCAGATGGGTATCTTGCAGCTGGGTATCTATTTAAATAATGAGATTTTCCTTTCTAATTTTCACAAGCTTCTAAAACTTCTGAAAAACTTCTACAAAAATTCAAAATTTCAATCATTTTCTCACCTTCAATTCTGGACATAAATATACAGGCCTAGAGTTTTGTTTCTCACAAAAATCAGTAAATGATATTGTCCTATTGAACAAAGCTTCTGGCCAATGTCACTATACAGTTGGTAAAGGATGCTCTGGAGTAGATTACAGGTGAGGCATGATATATAGCAGTGTTTGGTGCAAATTGTTCGTGGGTTTCATTTAACCTCTTGGTGCTTTTGTTTCTGAATGAAGGTAAGCAAGAAGGAAGCATCCAAACCCCGGGAGGGAGGGATGGAGGGAGGGATAAAAGATGAGATTGGAGAAGGGATCAGGGAACAGCACCCAGTGGGAGGAGGTGGCGAGAAGGTATGGCAGAATCAAGCTTAATTCCAAAAAGGTTCAGAAACACTGGCTCAGAGATACATCACAAAATCCTGAGACAATAAAGTGTTTGGACAAAGGCTTCAAATGTCTGTTCAGGAGTTTGTATATGGGACTATTACAAAATAAATGCTGATAAAATAATCACTACTTTGCAGAAAAAAATTAGAATTATAGATTGCTTTGTGGCCTGGAGCATGAGTTTGTATGACTTCTACCCAGGTTTTTATATCACTCCTCTCCTATGACTATAATTGTCTATGGTAAAGTCCAATTGCAATGCAATAGATTTGTTTGCCTTTAGCATCTGTTCTACATACTCTACCGGGAATCCTGAAATGAAAAATTAATTAATATTTTCTCCTTTTCCATTGGCTCTGTCCTCTATGAATAAATAATGCTGGCCATTTATTAAATATTTGTTGTCTCATGATTTCTTGTACCTCACATAATTAAAAAATGTCTAACTATAGTACTAATCTCATGTGAAATCTTAGCATCAGTCTTCACCTTTGCTTCTCTGTTCCACTGCCTAGTCTCAACAGTCCTCTTCTTGTCTAATGTTTATAACTTTTTTAAGCTTCATTTTGACCACAGATTATTTATGTTTTTCCCTTGATGTATTACTATGGGTCTTTTTTTTCCTTCTCTCTTTATTTTTTCAATCTCTCAAGAATGTACTTACTTAGCATTGTGGCCACTGTCTTTTTTGTGCATCTTGTTTTTCATCTTACCACTGCCTCCAACTCCTCTTGTGTAGATTAACAGTTCTTCTTTAGATATTTACTACATTTGCTTTCCCTTCTATGTGACTATCGCCAAATTTAATGTCGTATTGAAGCCAATTAGGGTCTCCCATCCCTATGCCAAATGATTATTTCCTATTTCAGCATTACTAAGGCTGATTTTTGTGTTAACATTAGACTAAGAATTGCTCGATTCTATAGTTTGTGATATTTCTGGTAAAATATATTTGTACTTTATTACATTCCTTTATTACATGTACTTTATTACATATCCGTTACATTCACAGGATAATTTTGACTCAGTCTTTACATGTAAGACATCAGTTTATGCCTAACAGTTTTATCTCATTACAACAATTTTTCTACAATCGAAAGCTATAGTTTTGTAGGTAATTTTATGGCATCACGACCTCAGGTAAACATTTCCACATGTGTCACGAACTCATCCTTCCTCAAATTCAAACTAATAAGACAGGACAGGGGAGAACTGATGACGGTCTTTTCTGCAGCCACCTAAAGAGTGAGGACAGTGTCAAGGATCAGACTGCTTTCTTCAGCTGCACTGTGTCACACTCCGAGGCTAAAGTAACAACCAGAGCGGGAGCCTGCCTGTCTGGAAGACCCTTCTCCTTTGGGTGCGGGATGGCTCTCACAGAATGCCACAGCGTTACCCCCCCAGTTCCATTAAGTAGTCCTGAGAGAGCTTGAGACAGCTCTGACATAGAAAGTACAGTTTGATTAGTCATAAAGTACCTTGCACGTAACGGCTACCCACAACACCCAAAAGCAACTCTAATTTTGCACAACCTGCATTGGTACCATCCCTCATGAATAAACATTTAGTCATCACTTCTCACTCCACATGAGCTGAAATTCCAGGTTAGATTATAACAAGGTTTTTATAAGATATTGTCTGTGTAATCTTTTTGATTGTGAAGCCGTCGCAGTGATGAGAAGCTTGACAGACCATCAACAAATCTGCATGCACTAATTGAGCTGAAATCCGTGGAAGACTGACCCCTTCACAAAATCAAGGCACATACAAAAAATTACAGGAAAAAATTATCTTTTATCACTGAAAGGGAGAATGAGGTATTTGGGAAATAAAGAGCTTTCCAAATATTTTCAAATGGATACGATTTTCTGAATTTCATCATTGTATTATTAAGGGGTAACCAATTGACCACATAGATTCCATTGTCTCACACATTTTTCTGTTCCAGAGGTTACCTGTGCTCATGTTTGCAGATTCCACTTTTAAACTGTAATGCTTCTTTCACATTCCCATTAGTTCTTCCAAGGTTTCATGCCACTATTTACTATTTTCTGTTTAACATATTTGAGGTTTAAGCCATAGCAGTCTCCAGGCAAGGGCAGCGCTGAGCAGGCAGCATAACAATGAGGTTTAACTGCTCTTGAATAAGAATAAATCATCACAATTAGGGGGAAGATCTATGTGGCAAAGCATCATGCAGTTCAATAGCAGGGGTCTGCCAGGTACTGTAGCTCTTCTGCTGCAAAATTCCTAATTAGTTTGTTTTCTCCCATAGAATACGTGTTTGAGCTGTATCCACCCTGATCAGACTACAAAATTTTCCTTTTCAACACACTTCTCAAGGGAGTTGTTAGGTCATCTCACTATGTATCTTCTGAGTTACTGGCGGAAAGGGGTTGGATTTAAGCTTTTTGGGTTTTTTTAGAAAAACTTCGGTGGGATTCTATCCACTGCCTGCGGAAATGGTATTTGTAAATCTCTGTTACAAGCCCAGCTGGAGCATTCAAGGTTATGCTAATTTCAGTCCATGGCTCTGCTGGTGTGACAAGCCAGGCTGCAAAATTCAAGTATTGGCTAAGGTCTGAAATGCAAATATTTATGTCAAGTTTTTCAATTGCCATGCAATAGGTACTGTACAGCTACAAGTCTTCTTAAGGTGGTTATTTGATTGAGAAAATAACTTTCAGGAAGTATGATCTCTACATATTTGTTAAGACTCCTAATTAACTTATGTGAGAACAGAGTGGTACTAGCAACCCCTTTATGATTTCTCAAGTAAGTATAACCATAAAAAGCCACAAATCCTCATTGGTATGATGCTGGATTAATTTGGTTTCAGTGTGTTAAGACTTGCTGTTGCTATGATTAGTGAATATCCTATACACCAAAAAAGCAAGTAGGAGAAAGATAGAATATTGTATATTCTTTTGGGCATCAGGCAACTGATTTCATACAAGCAATAAAGACAGATTTTTTTTTTTTCCGTATTTCTACATACATAAACACACACACATATTTAAGCAATGAAGACATCTGGGGAGACTATTTCTCCCCAATTGGCTTTTTCCCATCTCAGTTATGAGCCTATTTGAAATGCTACTAAAGTTGACAGAAGGGCTCCTACTGTCTTCAGTGAATACTGAGTCAAGCCCAGAATTACCTGCACAAACATCATTAGCTTAAACAGCTCACAGAATGGCAGCACTGAAATCCCAAGCCCCAGGCTGCTCTAACTCATTTGCTCAATCAGTATCTACTCCTCTTTGACTTTATCAGGTGAACATTTAACAGATATTTCTTTGGAAACTGTGTGCTAAATGTAAAACATTGACATACCTGGAGGCTCACAAAAACTCAGTCTAACAAGCTGTGATTTTTATTATTTCACTTTTCCCCCCCCAAGGCAGAACAGTGCAAATCATCGAGCACTCCACCTTTGCAGAACAGCATCGTGACCCATCACTTAAAAGAGAAATCTGAAAGTTTCATTGCAGTCTTTGTATTGGTACATAAACTTTATTAAATGAGAAGAGGCCAAGTAAAACAAACCCAACAAAATCTTACTACCATTTCACACTCCAGTGCGATAGTAAATGATGGTTATGTGCGATGCAGAAGTACATATAGTCTCTGACCTTTGTTCTTAGGGCCATAAACCTTTTCCAGTTATAATGACAAATGCCTCGGAGACTGTTCTATTTGGGTCAAACACTAGCAATAAGGTGATTTGAGCCATCTCTTATTTATGCCTCTTATAGATTTTCTTCAGATTGGAATGGCATGATTAGAAAGCTCTCCTACCAGCAATAGGCAAGTAAACGGGCTGAGAAAAAATAAAAGCAACTTAAGAATAGCCACTTAACTTGCAAGTATGAGCTGATCAAATACTGCAATGACAAGTGTCATTGAAACATTTGCAGGGAAAGAGAAAGAGAGGGAGGGAGAGAGAAAATGTTTCAATTCATCCTATTTGTTTAAAACATCAACATTATATCATCAACTTTGCAGAAAGCAATTTTTTCTCTGTTACATAGTCTGCATTAAAATCTATTGGACAAACTCAGTAAAACAAGTATCAAGTGAAGTCAATGGAGTGTCACCTTGCAGGAGTAGATACAAATCCATATTTCAAGGTTTGTCTTTGTAATTCTTGCAGCAACAAAATCACTTTCCCTCTGAAACGGATGCAT
This sequence comes from Vanellus vanellus, assembly GCF_965231255.1. NCBI lineage: Eukaryota > Metazoa > Chordata > Aves > Charadriiformes > Charadriidae > Vanellus > Vanellus vanellus. Next base: position 108,267,736 of record NC_138906.1, read on the forward strand.
TCTCTTTTTAAGTACAAAGGCATGCTTGCCAGGTGTCCTTGCAGAAGAGAAGACCACTTTAGCCCAGATAAGTCACCTAGCTCTAAACCTGCATGTTCTTTTTCTCACAGTAACCCATGGTTTTTACTGATCCTAAGAAAATTGGACCTGACTGGACTAGTTATTCTTGCTATATTATTATCTCTATTACACCAATAGTGCAATTTACAAAAAAAAAAAAAAAAAAAAAAACAGAAAATAGAAAAAGGGAAGTCATCTGCTCACATTTATTGCACTGTTGTAGCTGACGTTATGTTATACTTATTTTTAGTTACGCAAAAGACATGTATTTTGGCTGCCTAACAGTGCTAACAAATCTTGACTTACGTTATGCTTTGTAATGATTCACTGTATTCCATCATAAGGCATACAATATTTCATTAGCAGATGAAAGTAGACGTAAAATCTCTTTTCAGTTTTAATTTCTTTCAAATGCTTAAGCTTTGACAATGAATAAATCACAAAAAAAAGTCCAAAAATTTAACTTTTTATGCAAATTATATGAGTTCCTATATTATGTCTGTATAGCACACACTATATGGTAACTGCTTTACTATGGATAGCACAGGAAAGGTTTATACTTGTAAAGCTCTTTTGCTGTAAGCTGAGGCCTATGTAAAATAATGATTAATTAACTTGGCTATTTATTTGAAGAAAACACTTTCTATTCCCAGAACTTCAACTGTTGTCCTGGCCGAAAGCCTATATTCTGTCTTTGCTATTAGTCAATCTCCAATTGGTCTCACTGTAATGACGCTCCTGAGAGGTCTGGACAGGGAACCCCTGGTAACAAATTACAGATTTCTACCTCCAGAGCTAAATTAGTAACTTGCCTAGGTGTAACAGCTGAAGTCTGTTATCCCTTCTGGAACCGTAAGCCCCCCTGTGGTTTCTAGAAAGGGATGTGACAGCTGACAGTTATATTACTTTAATGGATTTTTACTTATATCTTGATCATTCAGAAAGATTCCTCCTCTTAATCACCCAGGATGCTACCTTTTTTTTCATTTTCTTCTCCCGCTGCACAATTTTTATTAGGGCTTTTTTTCCCACAAAAAGATATGAGGAAGGGAATTCCTGCATCAGTCCTTTTTAAGGTGACCCCATGCCCTAGCGTCTTCACAAAATATAACATTAGCAAACTAAGGCAGGCTGTGACTTAGCAAAGTGCAGAGATAATTCCGGCAGCGAAATCACAGTGATAGAGTGTCAAATGATTTCTTCTGCACTATAAAGGAAAACATTCTCTTTGAACTCAGCAAGGACTTTGTAGGACAGGAGGATTATTTGAACCAGTTTTCAGCACACTCTTCTCAAACTGTTCTGCGAGTTGGAGGAAGACTGCAGATCCCTTGGATGTGAATTGCAAATTGTTTCCCCCAGTCAGGTAAAGGACACACACAAGGTTCTCCTTGTATTTATGTGTCTAGTGGTACTTGAGTCCGTGGCAAACACTTAGTCAATAAGAGCAAACATCAATAGCAATAAAAAAGGCTTGTCTTTCTTTTTCCTGCAAAGTCAATGGAATCTGTCTCATGTGATTTACTTGCCCACTTTTGCAGGTAAAATGGTCCCAGGGCTGGAACAATTCTGTTTGATAGGCACATTTTACAACTATTTAAATGGCTGCCAATATCATCATCCTTCTTGTGCCATCAAAAGTGTTGTCTTGCTAATGTTTTCTTGTTTATCACAGCTGAATTATCTGTATGTAATGCACAAAGGGGCTTTGTTGCTATCACCTTAATTTCTGCACTTCAGAAACTGCATGGCAATTTAGATGCCATTAAAACCAGCCTAGTATTGCTACATATTTCTAATATCAACCAGTAAGGATAAACAATCTTCAAGATCCACATTACCTGCAGTGCCCAGTTTGCTGTTCATTCATTACAGAACTGGTTTCTGTAGCTCTGTTTTATTCACTTTAAGAAAGGATGACTGTCTGGTAACACTATGTGGTTAACCAAATATCAGATGCCATTTCCCACCTTCAAATTTCTGTTTGATTCTTGGAGGAGAGAAACAGAAGAGAAAGAAGGACGGTTAGAGCTATTTAGTTTCCTTTTGACAAAGCGTGTTATTCTGCGTAGCCTTAGCCTGGCCCTTGTCCCTAATGACCACTATACCTTCACGCTTTTGATTGTCTCAGAAAGAATTCACAAAAGGGAATTTCTGAAGTACAGCCTTGCAGAACTAAATGGACTTTAGCAGTATTTGTGTGCCATATCCTAAGCATTAGCAAACATTTCGTCAGGCTTCTGAGTAATTCCCTGTGTTAAATTAAAAGCTGTCTCTGACATATTTTGAAAAGAAAGCATTAGAAGGGCCCAAATCAATGCACCAAAAATAGAAAAGACAGGAGGGCCAGTGAACACAATAAAGCATTAAAAGAGACAGTGATATAGGAAGGACAGAAGGGGAAAAAGGAGATACACAAAAGAACTCAAAAATAGCTGTGTAACAGAAAAGACTCAATACAAGTGTGAATATGATGACTCACAAACTAACAACGTGATTGCTATGTCTACTGTATTAATTGCATTGAATTTTGGATGCATGTGGAAACAGACACAAATTTTGTAGGTGCACATAGCAATAACACTGCAGCAAAATTTTGTTCCAAAGTACTTTTTTAGAAATCTGTGATATGACATTAAATTTTATGCCTTTTTAAGTATGGAGCTGAAGGTAGAGCTCTCACATCTATGTTAATCTACCTTTCCTGTTTCATAACAAACAGATCACATTTGTCACATGCAGTCTGACCTCAATGAAAATTTTTCACTTCCATCATCTTTGCTAATACATTTTTTCAAGGTTATTCAAAGGGCTGCATTCACCTTCTGGAATGGGTGTCATTATGATTTTTTTTATATCTTTCATTATACACAGGAATCTGATCAAGTCAGGAATTTTTTTCAGTCTGTGTAACTGTAATGTGTAATTTCCTGCAGTGTAGCTCAAATAGTTGTATCTGGTTTGTCCCTAGAACTGGAAATAAATTCTCATGCATTTTACAGGACATGAGATCAAAGCCAATAGTATGGCTCATGATTTCTTAGTCTGTCCAAACTACAAAGTAAAATGACTTCACTTAAGCTACTGTGACAGCGATTGTTCAGTATCCTGTCCAGGACATACACAAGATTTTACACTCACTTTACAACGGGAGAAATAAAGGCAGTAAAATTACTAATATAAAATACAGAGAATATCAAGTCATTAATAGATTGCAGTAAAGCTTAAAATTAATCAAAAATAAGTCTTCCAGTAAACAAAAACACTTTTGTGGGCTTATTGCCAGAAACTGTAGACTCCCTCGAACTGTGAATTTAACTGGTGCTCCTTTTCAACATCAATAGATGCTGTGAATGTTTGACAGTGTCCCCAAAAGAGCTCTGAAGAGTCTCAGAGAGCATGACTAAGCCTTGAACTTCAGAGAATGACACATTAGAGCAAGAAGCTCAACTCTAGTAAACGTGCTTACAACATTTTACTGGTTAAAGATTATTTTTCACAAAGAAAAGGATTAGAGCTTCTTGTTTAAAACAAAAGCTGACATTGTGCTTCATAGTTATATATCCCCAAGGAGAGGGAAACAACAGTACCAGCCAACTGCAGAGCCCAAACAAGCTGAGTGTGTTGATATGGACTGCACCTGCCTTATATTGTGAAAAAATAGGACTCTAGTCCCTGTCTACAGAGGAAAAAAAGGTTTATTCACCAAGGTCCTGGCTTATTAATGTGTTTAGTTAAGTCTGTGCCTATTCACTTAAAGCTGTATGAGTACACCAAAATCAGCAGCAAGAGTAGACTTACACTTCAATACCCTACAAAATTTGGGCCTGTCTATCATCTAATCAGACAATTTTTACAGGATTTAATTATAAAATAATTTTGGTTTTCTAATTGGTAGTATTGTTCATTATCCTCATCTTTGATATAATTCAATATATGTGACTAATGAGTAACAATTATGATTATGTGCTTGCTTCTCAAAAATAGAATGCAGAATGTATAGTCTAGGATATAATTATATGTATATATACTCTTGTCCAGCAAAATAATTATTAGAAGCAATATGATATTTAGTATCAATGATAATCCTAAAAAGTAATTAAGTTTTGGAAAATTATATATTTTTGTACAGTCCTCCCCATCTTAATTCTATGTGCTGGAGAAAGGGGTGTCCATATAACACAATATCAGTGATATAACAATAAAGCTCAAAACAATAGTGCATTGACTATTAACTAAGCATGTATGGATACACAACACGTCTCAAAAACATACTGTGCAATTACAATTGTAATTACAATTTTACTGACAGTAAGCTACAACCTTTAATAGTCATGTGATACTGTTTGCTAATTTCTCTGTGACAGGTTTAATGTGTCGGCAGATACAACTTCCATCACCTTCATGCCAGATTTGCATGTCAAGTCTGGAAAGCAATCAGCTGCAGATCTTAGTTTATTGTTGCATATGAGCTATTCTTTCGACTTCACTTAATATATACTAAAAATGCACAGGCTGGCAGACATTTTCAAAATATGTACACAAAGGATTCGATTGGAGACTGCATTCTGACACAGTTCAGTCTGTTTTCTTCTACTTTTTCTCTGAACTAGTTCATAGTCTAATATAAATTGAAATGTCAATACCTTGTATGACATTTACCTTGGTCTAGCAGGGGATCAAGAATAAAATAATAAATAGATTTTCTCCTAGTTCAGCCAGACTCAAACAAGCTTGCTTTTTTTTTTTTTTTGTCAAGAAATTTTAGAAAAATTCATATTTTACTTATTGTTTGCAAGTGTTCTTTCTAGTTTTTACCACCATCCCCTGGATCAAGAAGTGGTAGCTACAGAGACATTGGCATTGAAATATTTCTGGAAGCATCTGTAGCAAATCATCTCTCCTATGAGGAAAGGTTGAGAGAGTTGGGTCTATTCAGCCTGGAGAAAGGAAGGCTCAGGGCGGATCTTATCCGTGTGTAGAAATACTCGAAGGGAGGGTGTAAAGAGGACAGAGCCAGGCTCTTTTCACTGGTGCCCAGTAACAGGACAAGAGGCAATGACACAAACTGAAATACAGGAGGTTCCCCCTGAACATCAGGAAAAAAAAGTGTGTTTTTTTTTATTGCAGGGGTAACCAAGCAGTGGCACAAGTTGTCCAGAGAGGTTGTAGAGTCTCCTTCCTTGGAGGTAATCAAAAGTCACGTGGACATGGCCCTGGGCAACTGGGTCTAGGTGGCCCTACTTGAGCAGGGGGACTTGGACCAGATGACCTCTGGTGGTCCCTCCCCACCTCAACTCCTTCCATGATTCTGTGAAATCTGTCAGGACGGGCTGTTTTTCATGAGATATCTAGACCAACATAACAAACCTGAGGTGTTTTATAGAACCTTTACCTATAAACATAAATATTCTTGTTTGTGTGTGGGAGACAGACAAGAGGAAAAAAATGAACTCGCTGTTCACAGTGGAAGAATATCGTAACAAGACAATAACTCCAGTAACTAGCATATTATAATATTTTTATAAATATTATAAAAATATTTCTAGGTAATCAGATTTTTTTTCTGGCACTTAGTAATAAACAGACATCAGCTCTTACTAGGAATAACATTTTATGACTTTCAAGGACAAAATAAAGTTGCACTTACAGAAGTACTACTCATTAATAGCAACAGAAGAAAGTGCAAATGCTAAGATTGCCTACTGTTCAGTGATCCAGGCTCTAGAAATGTTCTACACATCCTCATTTTTATTTTTTCCTTTTTTTAAATTTTTTTAATTACCAGGATGCTAATTCATTATTATAGCATCCTACTAATGATGGATGATATGCCCTGCATTTATCTGTATCCCTTTGTTAACAATTCCTATGTAGTGTTACATTTCAAAAATTCTAATGACCAGTGAGATAAAGTATTTACTTAAAATTATTTCATTTACTTACTTGAACTGAAACTATGTAAGTCTCCAGAAAGGGAAGGTGTACTGACAAACAAAGAGGGACTGGAGGAGGACATTAAGGTTGGGGGCACACTTGGCTGTAGTGATCATGAGAATATAGAGTTCAGGATTAAGTGTAGTACACACAAAACAACAAGTAGGATTGCAACTTTGGACTTCAGGAGGGCTAACTTTGATCTTTTCAAGAAACTGCTTGGAGAAATCCTATGGGTTAGGGCTCTAGAGGGTAGGAGGGCTCAAGAGAGCTGGTTGATAGTCAAGTATCATTTTCCCCAAGCTCAGGGTCGGTGCATCCCGAAGAGCAAGAAATCAGGCAAGGGAAGAAGGAGACCTGCATGGCTGAGCAGGGAGCTCCTGAAAAAGCTCAAGTGGAAGAAGGAAGTTTACAGAATGCGGACCAGACTGACCACTTGGGAAGATTACAAGAGTGCTGTCAGAGTATGCAGGGATGAAACAAGGAAAGCCAAGGCCACCTTGGAAATAAACCTGGCAAGGGATGTCAAGGTCAACAGGAAGGGTTTCTTCAGGTACATTGGAGGCAAAAGGAAAACTAGGGAAAATGAGGGCCTGCTGTTGAACAGGATAGGTGCTGTGGTGACAGATGATGCAGAAAAGGCATTACTGAACGCCTTCTTTGCTTCTGTCCTCACTGCTCAGGCCAGCCCTCAGGAGTCCCAGACTTTGCAGGTAACAGAGAAAGTCTGGAGGAAAGAAGACTTTCCCTTGGTTGAAGAGGATCAAGTTAGAGAACAATTAAGTAAACTGGATACCGACAAGCCCACGGGTCCTGATGGGATGCATCTGCAAGTGCTGAGGGATCTGCCAGAAGTTATTGCTGAGCTACTCTCCATCATCTTTGAAAGGTCTTGGAGAACAGGTGAGGTGCCTGAGGGCTGGAGGAAAGCAAATGTCATGCCAGTCTTTAAAAAGGGCAAGAAGGAAGACTCTGGAAACTGCAGGCCAGTCAGCTTCACCTCCATCCCTGGAAAGATGATGCAACAGCTCATTTTGGGTGTCATCTCAAAGCATCTGGAGGAAAAGAAGGTTATCAAAAGCAGTCAACTCAGATTCACCAAGGGGAAGTCATGTCTGACTAATCTGATAGCCTTCTACGATGGCGTGACTGGATGGGTGGATGAGGTGGGGCAGTGGATGTTGTCTACCTTGACTTCAGCAAGGCTTTCGACACTGTCTCTCACATCATCCTCACAGGCAAGCTTTGGAAGTGTGGGTTAGATGAATGGACAGTGCAGTGGATTGAACAGTGGCTGGCAGAAAAAGCTCAGAGGGTTACAATCAGCAGCATAGAGTCTAGTTGGAAGCCTGTAGCTAGCAGTGTTCCCCAGGGGTCAGTAGTGGATCCAGTCTTGTTCAACATATTCGTCAATGACCTGGATAAAGGGATAGAGTGTACCATCAGCAAGTTTGCTGATGACACAAAACTGGGAGGAGTGGCTGACATGCCAGAAGTCTGTGCCACCATACACCATGACCTGAACAGGCTGGAGACTTGGATGGAGAGGAACCTAATGAAATTCAACAAGGGCAAGTGTAGGGTACTGCATCTGGGGAGGAATAACCCCATGCATCAGTACAGGTTGGGGGCTGACCTCCTGGAGAGCAGCTCTGTGGAAAGGGACTTGGGAGTCCTGGTGGGCAACAGGATGACCATAAGCCAGCAATGTGCCCTGGTGGCCAAGAAAGCGAATGGCATCCTGGGGTGCCTCAAGAAGAGTGTGGCCACAGGTCGAGGGAGGTCATCCTCCCCATCTACTCTGCCCTGGTGAGGCCGCATCTGAAGTACTGTGACCAGTTCTGGGCTCCTTCGTTCAAGAAGGACAGGGAACTGCTGGAGACGGTCCAGCAAAGGGCTACAAAGATGATTAGGGGATTGGAACATCTCTCTTATGAGGAAAGGCTGAGGGACTTGGTTCTTTTTAGTCTAGAGAAAAGAAGACTGAGGGGGGATCTTATTAATGCTTATAAATACTTAAAGGGAGGGTGCCAGGGGGATGGGAACAGTCTTTTTTTTAGTGGTGCCCAGTGATAGGACAAGAGGTAATGGGCACAAACTTGAACATAGGAAGTTCCATCTTAACACGAGGAGGAACTTTTTTACTTTGAGGGTGTCAGAGCACTGGAACAGGCTGCCCAGAGAGCTTGTGGAGTCTCCATCTCCGGAGACATTCAAAACCCGCCTGGACGCTGTCCTGTGCAACCTGCTGTAGGTGACCCTGCTCTGGTGAGGGGGGTGGACTAGATGATCTCCAGAGGTCCCTTCCAACCCGAATCATTCTGTGATTCAGTGATTTTGTAAAGGCAATCCTGTCTAGCTCAAAGCTTGTTGCTGCAATATGACACTGGGCACACCATTCAGTTACATCGAACAACATCTCTTCCTCCTCAGTACACATTTGGAGAACTTGTTGTACAGGTTAGGGCAAACTAAGCATGTAAGGATGATTTCAGAGTGTGTCCCGTGGGCCAAAGTTGATAAATAGTGAATTACTTTACCTGGTAATATTTCATTCCTGATCTGTACTGTCTGTAATCCTCTCCTGGCAAATGTGGAGCTTTTACACTCCCTAGGCAATCTGTCTCCTGTTAAGCTCTCTGAACTCACATTTGTCTTGACAAGAGGCAAGCAAATCTGTGTCAGTAAAAGCACGTATTGCCACCTCTGTCAGGTAAGACTACAAAACACTTTAGCAGGTCTGCAGAAGTTTCCAAGAGATTTCATTTTTAAAACCAATTAGGAGGTTTGGAGTTGGGAGTGGGCAAAGCAGTGAAACAAGCAAGCAGCAAATAATAGCTTTTAGATGTGTATCAGCATTACAGAAGTATATGGCTGCAAGGTTATGGTGTATATGAATAAAAATTATATGTCTTAAAGATATATTTGCAATAGAGCATTCTGCTAAATCATTTTTAATTTTGTTAATATCTGTAGTCATTAATATAATAGAGTGTATTTTTCTTACTTCTCAGCGGTGGGTTTTTTTTTGCTCTTTCTCCTATTCTAATCCAATATATCTTGCTCTAGATAGGGTAATAGAGCTAATAGTCTCCATTCTGAAGTCAGAGCAGATTTTCAAACGAGCTGTATGCTCATGTAGCTTCGAAAATTGGAAAGAGAAGGGTTACTGTCAGTATGCAGTGCCCTCTAGTGATCAGCTCGTTGAAATTGTAGACATAGGACACTGCATAAACTCAACGTTTCTTGATATTGGGGGGGGGGGGGACGACACCCACCAGAAAAAGAGAAAAGAAAAAAATGGTGGTGGCAGTGATGGATTACAGGAGTTGGCAGTTCTACTTTTAGCCACCACATTATTCCATGCAGAGCTGCTGATATTTTTTTTTCCCCAAGTATTTGCAAAATAAAGCAGACAAACGCAGAGAAATTAGAGAGCTCAGACTATGTACCAAAGAAACAGTAATGGCAAAACACCTCTGGTAATATCAGCCACTAGTCTATAATGTCAAACCTCCAGTTTTCCCATCCTTAAAGGAGCATTAATACAGGAAGGAAGCACTGCCAACTTAAAACATAATGCTTATTAGTACCAGTTTTTATGTTATTTAACTATATATTAGTATAAAATGTAAATTGACTATGGTTATCCAAAACCTGCCGAAATATTGCTTTGTTATGTCTTAATAATCATCCTTCTTGATAAATCTGATTAACAGTCACAATAAGTGACAGAAACATTCTCAGTTCTCACATTTATTATCATAAGAAAAGGATTTTTACTAAGAAATAATGCATGGGGCATGCTATTATTGGGGAAAGTTAGCAGGAAAAAGCTTCATGCACTGATTTGAATCAGCGGGGCAAGGCTACTTGCAGGGAGGCAAGGTCAAAGTGCCCGGTGGCTGCAGGCAGGCAGTGGGCCAGGACATTGCCTGGCTTTTGTGGTTCCTCACAAGCTCTTCTTTGGCCGTACTTTGCTGTGCATCAGAGAAAACAGATTCAGATACAGCTCTGGATCATTACTGTAATTAATGAAACAGCCCCACAACTTAAAAATACGTAACTACAGAAAAGGGGCATTTATTTCAAAATAATATATCCATTTAAATCAAATCCTGGTGAGACTCTACTTACAGGGCAGCTGCAGACTCCCTGACTGGGAAGGAGAGGGTGTACTCAGGACACATCACATCCTCAGCTGTGGAAGGACTTCTTGAATTCTGCCGCAATTAGAGACTTCTTTAAACAAGATCAAGCAAAAAAGACAAGATGACTCCAGTTTTCAAGAGTCTCACACTAACTGTGCTCTTCCTTTTACTCTGGTGAAAGGAGCTTATTTCTGGTACAGCTGTATTTAGATCTACTTTGTTCGGTGACATCAGTGATGAACTCTGAAGGGATTCAGCTCCAATAACCACACTGTCTGTCTGCCTTGATGCTGACGTAAGCAAAACAGCAAACAAATGGAAAATATACTCAGGTTTTCAAAGGCCGTTGGATCTCTCTGGGATAGGGGAGGATTGGGGGAGGGGGGAAGAGAGAAAAAGAAAAAAAAAAAAAGAAAAAACAAACGAATTCATTCACCGCTGGAAGCATAGAATTAAAAAAAAAAAAAAATCACAAACACAAAAACAAGCAAACAAGACACTGCACAGCCTGCTTGAAAAGCTCCACTGAGTCTCTTTTCTGCATGTTTTCCTGGTCCACACTGTCCGTTTCCCCTGCTATCTCTGCTTTTATTACCCATGCTTTGCCCTTAATGACTAGCTTATTATTACTAGTAAATAAATGTAAATTAGGCACCCATTTGAGGAAAGGGAAAGGAAAAAGGACATCCCAGAGCTATGAGGTGCCTCTTTTGAAAAGCCCTGCTGTCATTTACCGCAGGCAGTATTTGTCACCCTGGTGCAATGGTGAGATCCACTAGTGCTAGCAGAATTCAGGCACCCGCTCCGCTCCGTTAAGACAAGCAGTTTCGATATGTGAGCGAGGAGAAACACATGAGTTTTGCCCATTGCTGCACCCACAGAGGTCACCAGCACTGCTGCTTCGTGCACAGTATAATGTAGGTCAGCCACCTTCTTCCTAGAGGCTGTGTGGAGTGAAATACTAGTAGCATCAAAATCAGACACAATTCATAGTTGTTTTCAATAGTAAAGTTTTATAGAACAGATAAAATGCCTCTTTGAAAAAGTAAATTTCTCCATCATTCCTCACTTTGTTGTCACATTTATTACACGTATAAACCAGTGCAGTGTCCTCAAAAAACACAAATTCTACATAGTGTCATGTTGTATTGACCATTGAATAAATTCGACTAAAAGTATACATGAAGGCTCATAATAACGACAAGTTTATGAAACTTAGTATTTACGCTGCTGTTACAGGACAAAGAGGAAATGCCACAGTTATGATTGCTTAACTGTTCTAGAAAATGCATCCAAGCAATCTGTCTGGATAATATGTTTATCCCTTTAAAATACACATACCAGATTCTACAGATTTTTTACAATATTTTTCTTCAGTATGACATATTTTTTAAAGATAAAAGTAATACATTATACGAATTAACTAACTTGTGAAGTCCAGTATATCATCATTCCCAAAACTGAAGAAGCACCCTGAAATCACTCTGTATACTTTGTTTTCTAGAACATATTTTTAAGTTTATTTAAATTTAAAGATTAGAAGTCTAGTTCTTCAAATATAACTCATAATTTTAGTACACATTGCACCATTCATGGTTATTCATGGATCTTTTCCAGTCATCTTAAAATTTTCATGCTTAAGCTGAGTGTAAACACAAGTCCAGTCCTGTTACGCTTATTACGAGCAAGTATTTGTAATCTTTGTTGCGTGATTTTCCCTTATACTACTGCTTTCTCTAGGAAGGTACTTAAAGAGGAAGTTCCTCTTGCAGTTTCCTCTGGAAACTTCTGCAGCTGGGTGTGGTGAGTTTATTCACTGAATGACCAAAAAATGCAATACATTGCACAGCATGACAAAGATACTAAATGCTTAAAAGACTATTCAGCTTATACCTAAAACTATAAAGCTTTAGTTTGTAAGTGCCAGTGTTGATTGCCGCAACTATAAATGAGGTATGGATGTCCACTTCCCTTGTAAAGCTCTGAAGATGTCAGATGTAATAGTAAATACACGTTATCTCTTGAGGTGGATTTCCACATCTACACAGATTCGCTAACTACATATGTTGGTTTGCTTAAGAACTGACCATTCTCAAAAAGGGATTGACAGCAACTCAGGAAGTCATCAAGAGATCAGATGCAAAACCCACAGGTCTCAAGAAGCTGGTTGAAAGCGGGAAAAACTAAAAAAGGCATCTCCGTATTCCCCTAACCACTAGAAATCTTGTCTGTGCAATGTGTATTTTACATGTATGTTCACAATGAATGTAAAGGAACATATTCCTTTTCACTGACCTTTTCAAAACTGGTATTTACCCCAGCGGTATGTGCTCTAGCAAAGAAAGGAGGCCACTGTAAAAGGACATTTCTACACCCCCAATAGGTCCTGCTGAGGAAGATGATCTATCATGGGCCTTATAGATAACTTCTGCTGGTGAAGGTTAGACACCTGGTGATATTTCCCGACAAAAACTGTTTGCTTCTCTTTATTAGTCAATGGACTGCCAGAAAAGGAGATGCTTATATTAATTGCAACTTTCACACTGAAAACATATGTAAGTCACTGAGCTCTGAGACTGTGTGGAAGATCTCAAAAGATTTTTGATAAAGCAATTTATGGAGTTGCAGTCCTTGCTTCTTGCCACCCCGACACACCCACCCCCACACACCCACCCCCATTAAAACTTACATCCTGTGCTGCGGAGTCATCTAAAGCAAATGAGTTCTTGCACACTCTGGCATGGGCCAAATATGTGTTTGAACTTATCAAAGTGGTACAACCATGAGTTTTGTTTATTTCTGCTTTATGTTATAGCAAAACAGAGTAGAAGAACACTTCAGAAATTTTTTGCAATCTGATGCCAAACAAGTTCAAAATCTGACAAGCAATTATTTTCAGGGGGAAAAAGTAAACAAAACAGGAATGTGTCATGGTTTGTTATACATCTGTAAGGACATTAGTTTGCAATATAGGTGATTCAAAATCTTGCTCGAAAGCATTATTTATTCCCATTACTGGCTTAACTACTGCATAACGGTCTACTTTGCACTGGCTACCTCTCATGTCTGAATAGAAATTCATCTAAGAGCTGAAAAATGTTCTGGAAGATATGCTTAATAACCTGGCAATATTACAAGGGGAAAAAAAAATAAAAATCAGCATATTGGAAGGTAAATGTCACCAAAAATTTCAAATCAGGTCTGATTATTTTCTGTATCAGCGCAGTTGCACAGGCATACAGTAGGTTCCAGAGGTTTAGTGCAGGAGGTGGATTCCTGATCCTGTTCTAAGTACTGACCTTTCGCAGGAAATAGACCAAATAGCACTATTTTGTATTTCATCCATCACAGAAAAGAGCTAAGACACATAAAAATGGATGGAGATTTTTTTCCACATCTGTGTGTCACAAGACTGTACCGAATAAATATGTTATTTAATGTGACTGTCATTTCTCTAAGCTGAAGTATGCAACTGTACTCTCTGTATGAGATTATTAATAAAAGCATATTTCTATAATTAGTAAAACAAAGACTCTGAACGCAGAAGTGTGAACAGACTGACCCAGGGTACCCTAGAGATAAGAAAGAATGGTCACTATAATAGCATTCAGCAAGGTGAGCACGGTTTGACTAGTCAAACTTTCACCGAAACCTCTGCTGTGCCACTAAGCAATCAGAGGTAAAATGTGTCATCTGTCACTTCTGTTTTTTCTCATTGTTTCCAAAAGCTAACAGAAATCTAGCGAAAATGGTGGACTGCCTAAACTTGAAAGAGTTTAAAAGTAACAAAAGGAGTGCAGCCTGAGGCTGCACAGCGTGTGTAGATACATACATATTCAGGCTTGGGCAGATTCCCATCAATAGGCCAAATCTGTTGTCACTTTGCCATAGGCCTGTCAAGAGTTCAGCATCTTTGGACATCTTTAGCCTATGCAAACAGAAGAGATAATTTAAAATAAGCTTAACAGATTACGCCTTATTAGTTACAGTCATACCTGCACCCCAGCGATGAGCCCAGCGGGACTGCACTCCTGCACGCAGTTTGGTGAAACCATTACCACACGGCCAGGGCTCAAGTGCTTTCACCTCCATCTCTTCATACTTGGAATGACAGTTTAGAAAGCTTTGTTCAGAGGGTGGGTTTTTTTCTGCTTGAAGCAAAAAAAAAAAAATAAAAAAAAGACAGCAACAGATAAATGAGAATAACAATATGAGAGAGAAAAAGAATTCTGGTCAATTCAAAATCACTCCTCTTACAGCAGCTGGTTATTTTCTTGTAAACTGCTCTCTTTCCTACCGTAGAAAAATTTCTGTCCAGGCTAATTCTGTAAGAGTTATAATTCTGGTCTATTGCAGTTGGTACTTGGTGTCAGCATCAACGTGTTGGATAAATTCCCAGAGATCTGTGACTTTCTAAACAAAAATACGACAAATAATACCATTTGCTTTCTATTTCCTTTTTCCTCACCTGTGAAAGTTACACTTTCTTGTGACATTATTAGTCAAATTCTGGAATCAACATGATTTCTAAGTTGCTGATAAGTAAAATTCAGTCCAGTGGGTTTCCACCAAAGATAGTCAGATGGGTGCTGTACTATAGTTTTAGAAATCACTACAAATGTGTGGGAGAAAAGATAAAATTAAATAGGCTGGATCATTTGACACAGAATTAGTTCTATGTAGCAAAGACTACCTGCCGTTACGTTTCAAAGACATGCCAACCAGAAGTTGCAGAAATGCTATCGCTGATAGAGAATCACCCGTACTTTTGGCACATCACAGAATACTTCTTTACCGACTGGATCACAGCATATGTACACATTCATATGAAGAAAGACCTCTCGGTTCTGACAACTGTTTTGATGACTGTTTTCTCATGATAATGAGGAAAAATGCTTCCATCATTCCACTATCTTGGTTTAGATGCTGGATCAGGTAATAGTTTGATTCATTCAAATATCATTTTATCTCCAAGTCAATTTCAAGTCATTGAAATGATCAAATGCTTTCACTACATACTCTCTTTTCCAGGAAAGAAATGTTATTCCTTCCTGTTAGAAAAGTAGCTCCTTTCAGCATCTTCAGAAGCAACCTGCAGAGAAAATAATACAACACTTTTTTCCCTTCACAGCTTGCTTAGGTATTTTAGGCGTGATGCTCAAGTGATGCTTACGACTGTGACTTCTTTCAATGCGTAGTGTTCCATACCACCATTGCTATTTAAATTATATCTCATTTGCTACTGATTCGGACATTCACACTGATGATTCAGACGTTCATCTGAACATCCTTCAGGAGGTAGAAAATCACAAGTGAGCACATTCATACAGAGCAGGGTTACAAATACTTCAATCAAAGAAGCTTGCAAAGGTGGGTCACTGGCTGTCACACATGTAGCAGCATATAATGGCACAGAGGCAATGGTGCTTAAAGTAATTTTAAGCACTACAGCTAATAGGATTTGTCATAGTTCATTTCATCAGAAATTTCAGAACATGAAGCTGCGGTGTTGACTGCATTTTAACCACCAAAGCCAAATGTCATCCCTTTGTCTGCAACCAAAGCGATGACTACCATGCCATTGGTGAGGCAGTTTCGGCCAGCTGATCATAGGGACCAAATTTTAGTGTTCATTGAACATAATCCCGCTAGTTATTTTTAGCCATTCCTTCAACACTCATTATGCTACTGACTCTGAAGTGTGTGTTTGTTATTTTCAACAATCTACTGCTGATGTGTGTAAGTCAAGTATTCACTGAGGAACTCTGTGCTTATTTGGCTTTGATATTTGAAACAGCATTTATATTAATATTCTCAGTCTTCCAAATGTTAATTCATTATGGTATTTTAATCACAGGTTTTCTTCACAACTCACCCATTTTATTTCCTGCTAATTTTGATTATTCATTTTATATTATGTTATTTTTACTTCACTGAAAGAATACCAGAGACTTTTTATGGATTCCGTGTCTTCTCAGGCATTGTAGCACCTGCCTCTGTGAGGAAAACCTGTGATGAGGCAAATAAAAATACTCACACTTAGCACTGAGTCTGAAGTTTTAAACTTCTCACAGAGGATTTAAATCAGTATCGGCGTAGAGTGAGAAGCATTTACAATCAAGTGCGAGAAGAAGAAAGCGCAGTCTAAGGTGCTGAAAAATAGGTCACCTTCATTAGACAACATAAAGGACTTACGATGCAAAATAATTTTCTGAGAGCTCAGACTTCTGTTGCAAAAGAGAAGATACCAGGAGGAAAGAGAGAGAATGCCTGAAACGCAGCAACATGCAATCTGTCCTGCAGAACAGGTGGAAGGGACATTTCTTCTTCCCTTCCATGTGGTCCATCTTATACGTGGTCTGAGGTTGACACCACTACTTAAGCACTACCAAAACATAACTCCAAAGTGCACGGTAGTTTCATTCCAAAGTTATAACTTTATGGTTGTATTATTAAAGGAAATACGAATATTTCTATCATTTTCAGGTGGAGGAAAAATAGATACTTCTCAATCTTATATCCGTTCTTTCCTTCTTAAAAGCAGTAATTATTTTCCAAATCATTTGGAAAGATTTCTGCTTCATTTTCAGATTGTGTTAGCTGAGTGTCTTTTCCTTTACTTTATAAGCAAAGCACTGAAGGCCAAATGCCAATTTCCATCTTGCTTCCACCACACGCATTAGTACAGGCAAAATTCAATTCCATTATAGCCCAGAATATGCGGATCACTGAAGAATATGTGAAACATCTACATCAACAAACTATTTAATTGAAAGTTAACAATCTAATGAGCAAGGGTTTTTCCACTAGCAACTTTTACCTGTAATGACTGGAAAACATTTTGGAGAAATTTATGCAATAAAGTTAGTAATGCCTATTATAAACAACTGAAATTGTTATGTGCTTGATGCCTGAGACGTATTTAATCTTTTTTACTACACAATGCATAGTTACCTCTATTTTGTTCAATTACAGTGTTTCCTTTAATCTACTTATTCTGGCACTAAGATATGTTAATTGTCTGTTCTTTAATTGCTTTGCCGTAAATAAATCAATTAATTTAACAAATCTATGCTCTTCACATGACTACTTAAAGTTCTTATAGGAAATATTGTGTGTTGGCACCATAAAAAGTAGGCAATCCTAAGATTAAGCTGGCATTACAACAAATATAAAGCTGGAACACAGCCTGTGTTTAGAACAATACCTTAACCTGATGCCTGTTGTAAGAAGTGCTGCTTAAGCCCGCCTACCAATAAAAAACTTTTTTATTTTCTAATAACAGTTAATTTTAAACCTCTACTGATATATTTTGCCTGTGTCAGGCAAGGCTGCAGAAGTCAGGAATCTCCCTGGGTTCAGAGAAGCTGTTCCTGGGCAGGCTGTGGGAACGCTGGCAGGAATGTAAAGGCTCACGGCAACACCCAAAACTCAGCTGCTCCCTCACCACATCTCTGCAGGTTTTCTGTGCTGTGGCTAACAGAACAGGGCTGCAAGATTTGCAAGCATGTAATTTTGCAGTAATAGTTACAAAACAAAGCTTAGCTAAGGAGGAAGGGGAAGGCCAATAAAGCTATTCAAGGTTTTGAAAATTCAGTTTCTGTGAATATTTCCTCACTGAGATTTTATGCCATTTTGAAGTCTTACTGACCCTGAAAAAAAGCCTACTGTTTGAGAAAATGCTCTGGCTCCAACAACTGATTATCAAGTACAAAGCTACTAGCATGTACCTAATCATTCAGTTAGCAAAGATTTTTACGCTGCCACTATAAACACAGAGGAAGGTTTCTGTTGCTAGTTTTTAGCTAAAGGGCAGATGTACGTCCTGACATCTTAAAAACAGGGATGAAATTTGTTGTCTTGAAACCTTGAATCTTTTGAACTCGATGTTCAATATGCATTCCCAGGAGCTTGGTTTGATGTGTACTGCCAGTCGATCACTGATGAAGTTCTTGACGCTGTTTAATAAGGAAACCAGACTTTATGAAATGTTTAACGTTTTATGGAATCTTTGCAACAGCATCTTTTCACTAAACTGATATTAAGTATTATCCACCTAGGGTCAGCTCTGAAAAAGGTGCTTATTATTGGAATAGAAGAAAGGAGCAAACCTAAATAACATTTCGCATATCATCATCCGTAATTAACATTTTAAAATTCCTGCAGAGGTATTGATGCAAAGGCATCCAGAACTGTATGCACACAGCAAGCAGCAAAAATAAGAATAAAAGAGGAACTGGTAAGGTAGAAAAGATAATTTAGCTGAAGAAATACAGGATAGATGTTGAGCAGTACCCTCAGTTTTTTAATTATGCAATGAGATAGATGAGGGTACATTAAAGGTCAGGTTGGATGGGGATCTGAGCAACCTGATCTAGTTGAAGATGCCCCTGCTTATTGCAGGGGGGGTGAACTAGATGACTTTTAAAGGTCCCTTCCAATCCAAACCATGCTATGATTCTCTGATTCTATATAAAATTGTATGATGAATAGACAATAATGATGACCAACACCATTACAAATCTGATAAAGAAGGATAGTATTATCTTACCCAGATATAAAATGAAAGTCATTATTTTCTCCTCTTT
The DNA here is from genome assembly GCF_965231255.1 of Vanellus vanellus. NCBI lineage: Eukaryota > Metazoa > Chordata > Aves > Charadriiformes > Charadriidae > Vanellus > Vanellus vanellus. The sequence goes on from NC_138906.1 coordinate 108,286,472, forward strand.
GATGTTTTCTACTGTGTTGTATTTGGGGCTTTTTGTTTTATAATGGATAATTATAACAGACCAGAGATTGGACAATTAAAATTATTAAAATAGGTCTTGTGGGTCAGGTTCCCTGTAAATGTTTAATTAAGGTCTCTTTTCCCACTCCTTTTTTCCTGTGATGCTGAAGGCCATTCCTGGGCCTATCATTATTGTACCTACTGAGTGATAATCATTAAGTATTCTTTTCCATTTTGAGACTTTACTGATATCTTGAAATAAGAATAGAGACAAATTAGTTATCAGGTTGTGTGTTGGTTTGGGGGGAGAGGAGCTAATGAAAAAATGCTGAGGTCCACTGCAAGATTTTTTGTAAAAGCTAAATAGCAGTGGAGCAAAGGGGAAGTCGGGAGGTGAAGAGGGGATGTCATCTGTACCACTGAGACATAACAGATTGACATTACACATATATTTGGTACTTCAGACCTAGTGGGCTCCTCATCTTACCCCTGCTGTTGTCAAATGGGGACACAAATGGGTCTCAGCTGGGATATGTGACAATCACTGAACGGTCTCAACTTTCAGTTATTAAAGTGTCCAAAATAAAACTGGAGTCATCTCATTGCTGCTTATAACCAGCCTTTTTCAGCAGCATGCCAAACAGATTATTTTAATTTATGTATAGCACAACCAGCCTGGAAAGGCAGTTGGTTGGTGCAAATAACTTTATAATGCTATTCAGGTCCACACCAGCCCAAATTTAAGGCAACAGAGAGATACTCACCCCTTCCTTTATCTTTGATTGCACCAATAGGAAAATTTCAGTAGTACCAAGAAACCAATCCCATATTTCAGATAAAGAAAAGCTGATAGTAGTGTAAGCATAACCTCCTGCTGTTAGCAGTATGGGGAAATCAAGGATTTGCTGGAAGAGAGGAAGCTCACTCTAAAAATCCACAGCTGAGACCGTGATGATTTAACAGTTCAGGAAACAGAAGTTCCCATTTTTGTTTCTTGTGAAACTACAAAAAAACTGAAGTTGTAAGAGATTAGGTTCAACTAAAACATGCTAGAAAGCAGAAGAGGCCACCTTCTAGAAGTGTAATTTATTTTCCCATGTCTCACAACACAAGAACTATGTGCAAAGACAATGGACTCTGTAAAAAATATGATATTTTAGCGTATCCTGGGGTGCATCTAAAGAAGCATGGCCAGCAGGTCAAGGAAGGTGATTCTGCCCCTCTGCTCCACTCTCATGAGACCCCACCTGGAGTACTGCATCCAGCTTTGGAGCCCACAGCACAGGAAAGACGTGGACTTGTTAGAGCGGGTCCAGAGGAGGGCCACAAAGATGATCAGAGGGATGGAGCACCTCTCCTATGAAGACAGGCTGAGAGAATTGGGGTTGTTCAGCCTGGAGAAGACTCCAAGGAGACCTAATAGCAGTTTTCCAGTATCTGAAGGGCACCTACAAGAAAGCTGGAGAGGGACTTTTTACAAGGGCATGTAGGGATAGGACAAGACGCAATGACTTCAAACTGGAAGAGGGTAGATTTAGAATAGATATTAGGAAGATATTTTTCACTATGAGGGTGTCGAGACACTGGAACAGGTTGCCCAGAGAAGTTGTGGATGCCCCATCTTTGGAAGTGTCAAAGGCCAGGTTGGATGGACTTTTGAGCAACCTGGTCTAGTGGGAGGTGTTCCTGCCCATGGCAGGGGGGTTGGAACTACACAAATAGTTCTGCACAAGCTACTGAAGTTGTCTGCACAGCTTTAGATATTTGCTAACCCTCATTGCTGATGCTGGTGCTGTTAATGCCACAATTCCTTTAGTGACTGTTGCATTTCATTACATGACTTTATATTCACAATTACATTGCAAACATCCATTAATTTTTCACAAGAAATTGAAAAGGATGATTAGGTTTTATTAAAATAAATCACTGACAGCTTTTAATGCAAATGCATGGGCAACATCAAAGACACTGAAGAGCCGCTGAAAAAAATAATAATAAAAGAGTGGATCAGTCTCACAAGTTTTAACTGGCAACTTTACTCCAGCCAGAGGGCCTGTTCTATAAAAACATGGCAAGTACTTAGCAACAGAAAAAGAATAAAGAGAATTTTCAAGAGGTGATTGCCAGATCAACACCACAAGAAGTTACTGAGTTTGATAAAGAAATGAGATATCAAGGGTGGAGGCATTACAGAGTTCCCTGTCCTCCATAATTATCAGAAAGGACAAAATGTGCTACAGAAGGATACAAACCAGGGGAGCTTGCAGGCAGAGGAGTGCTGAGGTTGCAGTTTAAAACTCAGATCCTCACATTACACCCAAAGTAAGATATCATAATATCACACATGATGAGCAAAAAGTCTACAAAAAAAAAAATGAAAGGGACAATAAAGGAGGTAAAACATCAGAAAGATGCAGGTGAAGACCAAGCCACCAGAGAGATGTTAAACATTTGTGATGATGTGCTCATCCTATGAGATTCACAAATATAAGTCAATGCCAGCTGACATTTACTGGTATTTACATGCTTTACTGAGCTTTCTGATCTCAGACTCCAAAATATGGTTCTTTCACACATTTTATGTCTTTCATCTTTTCTTATTTTTTCTTCTCTCCATTTCTCCTCTCTGATGATTCCCATTCTACCCAGTAACCAATCCATTTTATAAACACGGATTTAAAAAATATGTGTATAGATAAGTACTTAAAAAAGAAATAAAAAAAAAACATACAGGGAAACTATTAATGGTCAGAATAACTTTACAAAAAACACAACTAGAAATAGGAAGACATAAATGAAAATTACTAGGAAAATTTTTTAAATACTGGAACTATTTACACCATAAAATGAACGTTTATGGCTATTTTGTTCACTCTTGCCTTTCCTCAAACTAGGCAAAGGTTTGTGCTGATACAGAGTGTCATAAAGATGTTGATTCTGTTTACTACATCTGTATTTTAATTCTCTTCAACTGAAAGAGTGGAGTGAATTATTTTGTCACTGTTATGTTAATGCATTAAACTCCTAATGTTCTAGAGAATTACATACCAGAATTTTTTCCAAGACTTCAGAGGATAGACTTTACATCTGGTTTTCCATTGCTTGAAGATCCTGACAGACTCACCGTCAAAGTCACAGTAGTTTAACACCCTGTAAATAACAGAAGATGTACTTTGACATTATACAGATATACATATACGACATTTTCTAGAAACATTGACAGTTTCATATTGAAAATAGCAACTGAAAGATGGAAAAGACTAAGAAAACATGTTTATGCATGTGGTCTATATTTTTACTAAACTTTTTTGCTTATCCTTGACAACCACCGTGAGAATTGTAGTTGGATAAGAGTCTGAAGGAGGGTTGGGAGTGAGCACATAGTTCATTTAAAGATAGAAAGGATGTCAAAGAAAGTAGTACGGTGATTTTTAAATTGAATGAGTAAGGAGGAATCAGTTTGTCCAAGGCAACTTGGGCCTATACACCAGCGGAAAAATAAATATATTGCATATTGATTTTCAGAATGAGAAAATATTCATGTGACTTAAGAGAACAAGACACGAAGGTGACTTCTACATTGCTGTTACTACAAAATACTCATATAACATTTGCTTTGATAAATTATTTTAAATCTTAGGATTACCTATTTATACTGTTCCAACTACTTTCATTTTAGCCCACCAATACCAATTTTCAATTTTTGGTTTGTTTTGAACTTTGGAAGCACAGAACGTTCTACTTGTTTCAGATCTGTTCAGATGAGTATATACCAATATTCCAATATTACTAGGGAACTTGATGAAAATAAAGAAATAGTCTTGTGGCTAAAAAAAGATTGGTTGTTTTTTCCAACAAAAAGCCTTATAAACTTGCCCTGCAGTTAAACTGCTATAGCAAACAGTAATAGTCTATTCACATCTATTATAAGAGGAGCATCACTTGCAGTTTTATTGACTGTCAGAAAACCAGTCCCATTTTGTGAAACAATAAAAATCAAATTTAGTGTAAAATCTCCCAAGGTTGTAGCCTGTAACCTTGTAACATCAGAAATGACAGCAGTAAGCCTTTTTTTTTTTTTTTTTTTTTTTTATCACTTCAAACTCCAGAAGAAACCAGAGATTATTTTCCAGAGCAGGGAGTGCTGCACCCATTGACATGTTACCATGCAGAGACACAGCAAAGGTAACAGAAAACACCTTCAATTTGTTTCTTTCTTAGTGCTGCCCATCTCTATCCAACACAGAAAGCCACAGCCTGTTCGTCTAACACTCACAGGTAAATTCTAATTTAATTTATATCATGAAATATAAAGCATTAACACCACAGTATGATTTTGGCATTTAATCATGCTTTTCCTAGTCTTTACTGTTTTGCTACTCAGACTGACCTGAAAAATTATGGAAACAAAGTGAAAGAACACAGGGGAAGTGTAATCAAACCCTTCAACTACAAGTTCGTTGTATTGGGTTTGCATGACAAGGTTTTAGTAGCACAGCGGAGTACAGGGATGGTTTCTGTGAGGAACTGCTAGAAGCTTTCTCTATGTCCAATAGAGCCAATGCCAGCCCGCTCCAAGGTGGACCTGCCGTTGACCAAGCCCATCAGCGACTGTGGTAGCACCTCTGTGATAACATATTTAAGAAGGGGGGGAAAAAACCATCACAGCAACAGACAGGAGAAAGAAGTGAGACTATGTGAGAGAAACAGCTCAGTAGACACCAAGATCAGTGAAAAAGGAGTGGGAGGAGGTGTCCTAGGCCCCTGTGTAGAGACTCCCCTGTAGCTTGTGGTGAAGACCATGGTGAGGGTGTCTGTCCCCCTGCAGCCCATGGAGGTCCATGGTGGAGCAGATATCCACCTGCAGCCTATGGAGGACCCCACCCAGAGCAGGTGAATGCCCAAAGAATGCCTTGACCCTGTGGGAAGCCCACACTAGAGTGGGCTCATGACATGACCTGTGAACCCATGGGGAGAGGAGCTCATGCTGGAGCAGGTTTGCTGGCAGGACTTGTTACCCCATGGGTGACCCATGCTGAAGCAGTCTGTTCCTGGACTGCACCTTGTGGAAGGCACCCACACTGGAGCAATTCCTGAAGAAATGCATCCCATGGGAAATACTTATGTTGGAGAAGTTCATGGAGGACTGTCTCCCATAGGAGGGACCACATGCTGGAACAGGGGAAGAGTGTGAGGAGCCCTCCCCCTGAGGAGAGAGGGGCGACAGAGACAGTGTGTGATGAACTAAGCACAACCCCCATTCCCCTTCCCCCTGTGCCTCTCAGGGGGGAGAAGGTAGAGAAAATTGGGAGCACAGTTAAACCCAGGAAGAAGGGAGGGATAGGGAGAAGGTGTTTTAAGATTTGGTTTTATTTCTCATTACTCTACTTTGATTGTTAATAAATTAAATTAATTTCCCCAAGTGGAGTCTGTTTTGCCCATGCCAGTAATTGCTGCGTGATCTCCCTGTCCTTATCTCGATCCATGAGCCTTTTGTTATATTTTCTCCCCTCTGTCCAGCCAGAGTCAACACACCACATTCATACAAGGCCATAAGTGATTTTCACCTACAGAGCATATGAAGGGGTCCTGGGGTCATGTATCCTCACTACTCTGCCCTCCTTCAGCATCATTGATAAGGTTCAGATTGGGTATTGGGTGGTATCTCCATTATCCTGGATCTCGATCATTCTTCTCTGGATAAGAAGTCATGAACCAGTTGTCAGAGGTAAAATATTTGATAGGAGGGCAGTGACTTTGGGCCGTGCTTCAAAGCATGTCCACTGCAGGAAATACAAGAAAAAAAGCTATGGTCTTAGAAAAGCTGTCTGCTTCTTCTAGACTCATGTGAACCAGGTGCCTTCCCTCAGCAGATGAAAAAGGGGTTAGCCATGGGTTGTGCAGGATACTCCATACACTGAGTACCCTATATCCAGTTTCAGTGGCTGCATCATTCTTCACTTGTTTGTCAGAGGCCAAACTCAAATATGTGAAATGCGACTATGGTCCCATCTTCAGGAGTGTTTTCCTGCAGTGTCTTCATTAAGACAGCTTTAAAAATGCCCCATCCACCTTTGCCTTCAAACTAGTTTCCACTGAAGGGAAATCCATGTGGATAGACTGAATGGAGCCAGGCACTCCTGTCAGTCTTTCTAGGTAGCCTGACTCAGTTGCCTGGTGGAAATATTTGAAAATACATTTCAATGTTTCAAAATAAGAAACTGTAGAATAAATGTTAGGCTGTACCAGTACACAAGCATGCGAAGCAAAGTATATTTGCCAGCATTTTCTATGAAGACATTTTCACCTGAGAAACAAAGGATTCTGAAAGATTTTTAAAAATAGCCTGTATTCAGACACCTAAGTGGCCTAATATTTCACCCAAAGTACTCAGTAGCTCCTTTTATTTCAACTCTCAATTTCACATGCATGCTGAAGTTACATAAAAATTCCTGAAATTTTGAAAGAGAGAAACCATGCAGTAATGCACATTATTACATTATTTTTCTGATATCACACATAGCCATACTTTAAGGAACTTTACAAAATAGGAAATTGCGTGCATCATGTAAGGAAAGTTACATTTAAAAACAATGGACTGTATTTACATTGGTGATCTACTGCTTTGTGTTTTAAAAGAGACTGAGACTCTTATCTGTAAAGGAAGGACTATTTAAAAAAGTAATGAAAACTCAGAATCAAATATTTAACAAATAGCAGAATGTCAGTACGAGTCTAACTTCAGGTACGCATATGAATTTGGAATAGGCTTCACACTGCTGATTGCAAGATTGGAATTTGTACCTGAAAACATACACATGAAAAATTCCTAGGCTTCTGTAAGCAAGCTTTAGGTTTCCGTCAGTCATGACTTAAACACAGGGGAAAGAACTACAGAGGAATAAAAATTCAAACTACCCACCTACTCCCCACCTGCCTTTCTTCAGTGTCCCTTCTGGAACAAGAATAAGCCTACTTTCCCTTCACTTAAATTCAGTACAGTGCTGGACTCTTAATCAGAAAACTTTAGGGTGCAGTAAAAGTTTGGGTCTGAATTAACAGTTTAAATGTGGATCAACCATTTAGAGATGTAGCCAGGATCACTTAGACCATCCAAAGATGCCCTTTAGGAACCCTTTCGTACACCTTTCAGAGCCGACACGTTTTACTGCAGCTCTGTTGTTAAGCCCCAGTAAGAGTTGCAAGGGATCTCGACCAGGCAACCAAATAAAAATAACTTGAAATTGAAGATACACTCACTTGATTCAAGCTGTGGGTAAAGCAGGCTATCCAATTTCAGGTCTGTCCAATTATCAGTTTGGGTTTTCTTTTTTAGCCCAGCATGAGTTCAGATTTGAGTCTTAGTCAAGTAAATAGCTGCCTCAAACAGCAGCTGAACAAGGTATCTTCATTAAAACTTAGCTATAGATAGTTTGAGTGCTTGGGCAAGGAAAAAAAAAAAAGGAAGAGGGGAAAGTAAATGAGGAGCTCAGACTAAGAGGTCCCTTTCATCTAGGCAATGTAATGCAAATCTTTTCTATTGTGCATTTTAAGATGTAAATTGGATTCAAGTTGATGTCCACCTGTCTTGAACCAGCAGGGATCTCTTCCCTCCTTTATCAAAGCATCTCTCTGCCAATTACTGGCTGCTGTGACAGTTGGAGATTTTTCGCGTGTGTGCAGACTTTTACAAATACAAACTCATTAAAATAAGCTCTTTCACCTTCTGATCCCAAGAAAAACTGTCACTGTGAAAAATATCAGGGATCAAGTGATCTGTATCCTCTAATTACATCCTAAAAGATCTAGAAGCTTATGTTTATGAAAAAGAAGTCTTATTTTATTGGTATTTTCCATTTTCAAAAATGTATTACTTTTAAGAGGATAAACTGTTACGTTAATGCAGAAAGATATTTGTATTGTTTACTCACCGCAGACAGACAGATAGCTCTCTATTCATTAAAGTAAATTTTATTTAATAGCAGCAAGCTGATATTTCCTGATTCATTTAGGGAAATTCTCTGCTACTCCATAGAAAAATAGACATTCATTAGAATAACTTTACAGAGCTCGTATACTGGAATTCACCGAATCATTAAAAAGCGAAAACAAGCTCAGATCAAGTTGCTACAATCTCTCAGCTGTTTAAAAAAACAAACTTCCATTTCAATGATCACAAACCAGATACTATTATAATTTGTTTAACAGCGAGAAGAAAAGAAGGAAATTATTTTCTTTTTTTTTGTGGGCTTAAGGAGTTTTGCAGCAGTTTGGCTTAAAAAGCTGTACTTTCTTTTTCATTTCTTCACAGATTAAATGATTCTGTTGCAAAATCTTGGTATGAGGATCATTCATGACCATTTTTTGCTAATATTCTGTATTTGAAATGAACACTGTAAGTATGTTCAGTTATTAGGGACGGGCACATATGTCACAACTCTGGCTACCAAGGTCTCAGAACCAGTTTTCCAACACGTTTAAGCAGACGTATTGTGTGCATGTAGCAATACGTGACATACATATATGACATAATATCTGTATTTATGATAAATTCCAGCTGTTACCTTAGTTCTTTCTTCACTATCGATGAACCCATTGCCTGATATATTGATTTGTTATGGATTCTGTGTACGTTTTTTAAGTACTCAACACCACTGCAAAAATTCCAGAAAGACCACAGGTCACAGCCACCCTTTTGCACTCTTGCAGTGGAAAATACGTGCCCGAAAACTATTGACAGGCAGGAAAACGTTCAAGTGTTAAGGGAAAACTGAAGGTATTGTTGGTACTTGGAAGTAGAGGAGGCGGAGAGGGAAACCTTTCAAGGTCCAGATTTCCTTGCTCTGGGTCTGCACCACGATGTGTGGTACATACAAGTTTATTTAAGGAGAGAACTGATCTAGAAAACCTCCTCAGAAAGCACAGGACTTCCCCTACATTTCACTTGGCCTTGCAATTCAAACAGTGCACTATGATACCACCAAAATATTTGGAAACAGCAGAAAACACACAAAACATACTTGTCAGAAAAGTGTGCAACAGAATGTGGAGTGGTTTTTTCCCCCTCTTTATACATGTGTTGCTCACATCTGTGGCCTTTTCTTTTTTTGGTTTGGGGGTTTGGAGTTTGGGATTTGGGGTTTTATTTTTAGGACGTGTTTTTCTTTTCTTTTTTTTTTTTTGTTTTGCGCGGGAGGGGCACACTTTTCTCTCTCAAATATACAAAATGGCTGTCAGGACACTAGAAATCACTTATCAGTATTGTAGACAAATTTTTTGTCAAGATGAAGAGCAAAATCTCCCAAGAAGACACTGCCAAGAATATCTGGCACATTTCAGATACCAGCCTCAACTTGGCCCCCACCACATTCTCCCTTGTCATAATGTCTGTACCTCACTCCTCAGAGCATTTCCAGTTTCTCTCTCACCATGGACTTCCGCTGGATCCTGAAAAAAAGGGTTCACTGAAAACGTTAAGCCGGATGGAAGGAAACCTCGGTGGCTCAGGAAGAGCCACTGGCAGATGTGCTTCTCCATGGAAGAGTGGTACCACCTACAGGGCTGGCATGGCTGGAGCTGGGAACCAGGCTTGGGAAAGTCAAAGGCAGTGAGAGACCACAACAGGGGAGCAAGCAAAGAGGAAAGGAAACAGATGTGGACCAGGAACCACCACTTGTCCATCTCTAGGGAGGCGGACAGCCTAGTTTCTTGGACCGTAATCCCAGCAACTACAACATCAACTGCAGCATGCTCACATGGAGGCCATAACCAGGGCAGGACTGTACTGTAAATGAACTCATCCACTGTATGACAGGGACTTACTGGAAGCCGCCATAACATGGACAGATGCATGGTGTCTTACACAGTAGAAGTTAGATAAATTGAAAGTTGTTAAGATGCAAAACACATTTTTCCTCATGTACCACATTTGTTCTCAGATTCATGACCTCTCCTTGAAAAATATGAGCTAAAGATAAGGAAATGAAATCTGACTGAGCTAAGACTTTCCTTCTACATTAACAAAATAGTTGCACAGCTCATCTGCAGTTATATACTGTACTATCTTCATTAGATATTCCCCAATGCGCATATGATATTATTTTTAGTTATATAAAATGTAGTAGTTATGTCTTCTTTCACTGTGTCACTCAGAGAAAACCGAAAAGTAAACACTAATCCCCTATAAAAGGGAGACCAAATTAAAAGGGTTAATTTGAAGACAGGCTAGAGATATTAAAAATTAAAGAATAATGAGAAACACCTTCAGTATAAGGAGGTCATTTGAAACCAGCTTCCAGAAAGGCTGAGTGGGAAGCTCTAGGGCAGAAGATTGGAGATCAAAGTTCTCCTGAGTACCATCACACAGTGCCCCAGATCCAGCAAAGGACTGAGGTATATATTAGATACAGTAGAGAATTTTAACCAAGGACCAAGCTTATATAAAGAGAGAGAAATCATTAAAAACCTCTTGTTTGAAAGGCAGGCATCGGCACTAGAAAATCAAATTCTTTTTCTCTTCTGAAACATCCTTATGTTCTCACAGAGCAGATCAAAATTCTATCTGCCTCTCCTGACTTTGTATTTCAGAGTCCATTTTCTCTAAGTTTTGCAATGTGGTAACATACTGTTATTTTCAAAGCAAAGCAATATTACAGAAGAATTTTCCAAAACAAGCTAGATCTCTGCAGTAGAATTAAAAAAAAAAAAAAAAAAAAAAAAGACAAAAAAAGAAATGAACCTCTAAAGGCTTTAAATATAAATCTATATATGTGTGTCTGCACTGTACCTGTATGAATATATATACATAAATGTACATACGCTTACATACACATACATACATATGTACATACAGATACATGCAGTTATAGTTATATTGATACAGATATGGATATGGCTATAAATATAGATATGTGTGGGCATACACATATTATAAAACAAAGAGAAGAATTAAATATTTCACCAGTGTATTCTGGACCTTGCAGAAACTGAAACTGCAAAACACCTTCATGTAGCAATGCCACACGCTGATAAGACATAGATTGAGAGGGGGGTTTCAGCCAGGACAAGAGCCTGACACATATAAGTGCTCCTCACAGCAACCAGTTGCATTCATGCTGCTGCTGCCAGATCAAGCTGATCAGGTGTACATAACACACATGAGAAAGATTATTTTTTTTTAAATTAAATTCTACAAAAGAATGAAAAACAGCACCCGCAGAATCTTTTATAGCAACTCAGCTGAGACGCTCTGTGCCTTTTCTGCCAGTGTGCAGAAAACACAGGGTAAAATTTTCTCACTTTAAGAGATCTTTTTACTATTTTGGGAATTAAAAATTGCCAGACCATTTTAAAACACCAGTCTGTTTGTTCTGGTTTCTTTTAGTTTTCATCTCTTCTTCTTTCACAGCAGCTAGTCCTAAGGGATTCGGAGGAATATGAACATCTTTCTAAAGGATAATTATGTTGCCATAAGTTCTCTATGTGACTGGTTTGTATCCTGCAGTATAGACAGTCTTATTCTATGTACATTTTCAGCTTAGTTTTCACAACAAGGATGTTAGATTTGCTATTTACTGCTACAAACTATGCAGATTTTTGACCCAGTGGTAGTTTGGAGCACTTAAAGCGCTTGCTGAGAACAAAGGGAGGATTACAGAGGGAGGGAGGATTACAGTGGGAGCGAGAATTACAGTCCATAAATGCTGTAAACGTTCTGAGCAAAGTTTACTGATGGTTAGACAGGATTTCCCCCTTGTAAGTAGCACTATGGCTACCGAGCAACCTCATTGCCACTAGGAACAAAATGGTATTCCTCGTCATTACCCATTGCTCTTGCAAGCACAAAGTAAACTTGAAATGAAGGTCAAATCATTAACAGTCTTGCCAAGTCAAATTTGTGCAATGGCTGCAAAGCAGCTTGAGCTAAGGCATTTTAGGAATGTCTGGAGATCACTATTGGAGCAAGCAGAATATTCATTTGTTACTCTGCCTTTATAATCCCAAGGATCGCAGCAAAACTACTCAGAAAGACCTTCATTAGTTGCACTGCCTGACAGGCAGAATAATCTTGGACTTTAAAAGCCTAAAAAATCCTGCACAGAAGAATCAAAGTTCTTTATTTTAATCTTTTCTGCCATTTTGCCTAATACATGGTTGTTAAAAAAATGGATTTGTTAAGGTCAGTCACTGTTACTTCCTACCTTTCTTCTAAAGCTTCCAATAATACTCCAGCATTTTTTTTATTTATCCCACTTACTCAAGCATGCTACCAAATTTATCTGTTCAAGAGGCTGGTGTTTGGGCTTTTTTTCTATATGTTTTAAGAAACATATTGCTGGAACAGTGCTGGCACTTAGCTATAAAATCTTTATACAGAAAGCCATGCAGTAGCAGGGTGGAGTGAAAGAGGGGTGCAGTGTCCAAATGGTTAAGGCAGTGGGGTTTTAATGTGACAGCCAAAAAACATATACGCAGAAAACCACAGTTTACTTTCCTCAAAAGAGTGAAGGACTGACTCAGCCATGAAAGAATTTAAAATCTGGCATCAGGGAACCTTATGTCTTTGTAACCGTAAGATTAGACCACTGTGCCACTCCTTTGAGCAGAAAAGTGACAAAATAGTGAAGCAACCCTTCCCACCACCAGCACACCACCTCTGCCTAGAAAAGGAAAACACATCAACACCCTAAGTAACATTTCTCTGAACAAAAACGAAACAATATTATAAAAGAAGAAAAAAAAGCAATCATAGAGTCTTACATGAATTTGGAGTGGAAGGGTCCTCCTGAGGTTTCCTGGTTTCCCCAGCTGAAACAGGGCCAAACTCAGGGTTAAACTGAGATGCTCAGGGTCTTGGCAATAAACTGCCTTGCTCAATTGTAACAAATTGCAGTAGGTGCAAACAAGGTTATTGTGAAAAACCATATGCTCCCATGCAATGTGACTGAATGAATCTCTCACGCTGAAAGCATTTTTGATTGAGATTGATTTGGCAGTGCTTTGGCTGCATAGGAGAACTACAGAAAACAGGCAACAGGATTTCTATAATACGTATTGTAGCACCTATTGATCTTTCTCGTGGAACATCCCAAGCACAGACATAACATAAAAACTTAATTCCTGTCCCACAGATACTAGGTATTTACATATAAGACAAGACACAGGAGATCAATTCGGACAGATTAGGGGAAAAAGAGACAGTATTGGCCAGCATGACAGGCAAGAATCACAGCATACTGGGAGCTTGACCTGTTGTCAATTTTTTTGGTAGATATCAGTGCATCTTAAGCTTGTTACAAGAGATTTGAGGGAGGGCAATATTTTTCACAGGTTTACAAAGTGTGTCTCTCACAGGCATCCCAGCAAGTGTTTTTTTTTCAAGGACTCCGGAAATCTTTGAAGAATATAATGTATTTTTCTCTTAACATAATTTCCAATCATTAAATAATAATAATAATCAAGACCAGTAGTGATGTAGTGCTTGTTCCAGAATCTGACTTCTTTACCTGAGAGTATACTCAGAGCCTCTTACGTTTGCTCCACTGTCCAAAACACCTTATAAAATTTACCTCTTTGATAGGTCTTTCTTACTTCAATGCGTATTTGCCCAAAATGTCACAAAAAGGGCCTCCATCTATCAGCTGGTCTGTAGTCTGGATTGGTTCAGAAGAGCAGTAGGTAAGTGTTGATGGGATGGTCACAAATTCAGAAGTCTTGAGACATTTTTTCTTTTTATAATTCATAAGTCACATGTGAATACCTCAGTTTCATGAGAATTAAATTGGCCCTAACTGGAAAGAAGAAAAATTGAAATCGTTCTTGATTTTGCTCTCGCAATGACTGGTGATCATAGCTTTGAGATTTTAGAGGAGTTTTCAGTAAGACTTATGCTCAGTCACATGGCAGTTTTTGAAGGGACCACTCTAGGAGACCTGTGGTTAATGATCCATGTTTGACTCATCTTGTGTCTTGATTTTTAGAGTGCTGAGACGGTGAAATCAGAAGGATATGTGGGCAGTGCACTCTTCTGAAAATTAAACTACTCGTCTGAGAGTCCTATAAGAACAAGTAATTTTTTGCAGAACCTCTGTCACCGCAGCTCAGGGACTCTCTCAGCATTCCTGGTTGCTGTATCTTGCCTGGCTCAAATGTAGCGTAAAAGCTACATACACAAACCAGATGAGAGATGTAGCGAGCTACAGCAAGAGGCCGCATTGAGAAAAATAAGGGGATAAGACCCCAGAGCAATAAGTGATTTTCTCAAGCAGTAAATCCAAATATAACCAATAGCATGCTCTTAGGTGAAAAAAAAAAAAATAAGATAAACCTTTGTAAGACACAAGAAGTAAAATTGCTCTATTCACAAACAACAAAACCTTTCCTAAGTTTACTGTGTTCAGTTTAAATAAAATACTACAATAAAAATATAAACCAATTGAATGGAGTCTAAAACTAATGTCTAGAAAGCATTTCTTATAAGTAAAAAAAAAAAAAAAAAAAGAATAAATTTAAATTGTTCAAGTTTGTAGAAGGAAACACAAAGCAAGTTTATGACAACAGTCTTCAATTCTTAATGAAGTAACTGCAAAGAAAGGGGATGAACTTGTCTCCAGATCTGGGAAGGACAGAACAAGTACATTTCTGTTGCAAGTAAGAAAAGAGAAGAATGTCATAGCTTTTTAAAATTAAGAATAATAATATTTGGAAAGTAGTTAGAGATGGCAAAATAGATTTTCTGTCACTGAAGTTCAAAGAGCAGTTTAGACATAACAGAAATGGGCTAGCTGTAGCTGATCCTGCCTAAGAGTAGTCAGATGGATTAAAAGACTTTTCAAGGTCAACTCGAGCCTTAGAATCCTGTGATTTTGATCGTTATTTGAGTTAGTTTCAAGCACAAATTTTTGGTTACCAAAAGTTACTTTCCTACATCTGACCTAACTTCCAATTAAAAGTGATCTTTGAGTAGTCCGAAGATATTTTCCACTGTCAATCATACATCTCAGCATGACCACAATTTTACCTTTAAGAAACATCATACCATGCTGAATTCTACATTTAGTTCCTGTCCTACTTTCAAAGTTGGCACAATGCTTGTTCTTTACAGTTTTCTATTTCTGTAGGTTAAGGTTACACTGATTTAAATTCAAAATTTGAGGTTGGAACTCTTTCATTACAGAACTAAACCCCATTGGTTTACCAGCTTGATTTCCTATGTTTCCAGGTAGAGAGTTCTCAATTTGTATTTTCCTGCAGTAACAGCATTGTTTTAAAATATTCAACAAGGATTTCAACAAACTGCAATCATTACTTTCTAAAAGGCACTTTGTATATTACTCTGTCCATCCTATTACTAGAGGAGGTCTTCTGTTGAAAGAAATACTACTACTGATAAAAGCAGTGATCTTGATCGCTTTTTTACTTTACACAAAAAAATGGTTTTAGAATGTTTTATGGAGTTGAGAACTTGAAGAAACCGAGAGCTTGCTTAGACTAAAAGTGATTGCATAGTTCCCTTGCAGTAACAGGGAACCATGTGGCTGCTCCACAGAACCTATTTCCCACAAGCTGCAACCTCCCTGGTAGCTTCTGACAGAGTGAGGGCCTTTGAAACTACATCAAATTAAAGGAAGAGAGAAGAGAGTTGAGTCTATAAAGTTCCCTCTAGTAACAAGTTGTAACTACAAGTTGCAAGTCCTACAGTTTTTGCCTCTAAGTCAGCTACCATGACATTTCTGGAGCAAATGAGTTAGTTCTTGTGCAGAGAAACAGTTTCTGCTGGTGTCACCCAGACAAGGGTTGTTTTAAAAGTTCTTCGTGCCTGGGGCCACAACTTCAACATGTGTTTTATTTGGGGTCAAGGAAAGAAACTAAACTTGTTGACAAAAGAAGCTGTGGTCGTTTCAGAGCTATTTGGCAAGTCAACAAATAGTTTCAGTCACATGCATTTTTTAGGGTTCCATTTAAGGTTGGTGAAACTCATCTTTCTGGCTGAAAGATACAGCCTCTGAATCATTCTTTACACAGGGGAACCCCATCTGAAATCTCATCTCTGCTAGAGAGAGATAAACTACATTAGAAAAAAATGCAGAGATGTCTATGTTATGAAGCATTCTGAAATAAAACATTTTCAGTTACTGCTGTTGACCTTGTTTCACTGTATTCACACAAATGGGATTTTTAACTTTGCAAGAAATTAGACCCTTGAGAGGTCCACTTAATTGGAAGGCATAAAAGTGATTGAATTATGCTATCATTTCTTTGTTAGGAGAAAGCTTTAGTTAATTGAGAAATGGGGAAGAAATGTAATAACATGTTTGACATCAAAGTATAGACCTAGAACTGGTTTAAAATGAGATATTTTTCATAAGCCACCTAGTTCTGTTGCGATAACAGGGTAACCGATTACTGTTACTGTGGAACTGGCATAATTTAAAATAATTTATAAAGCAAACAAACTTGATATGCTAATATAATTAACATTTTAGAATCAGTTTGAGAAATTCTGGGGATATTAATATGTAAGTAAAATAAGAGACAAAGGTAGGTATTGGTGCTTCTTTGGAACTCTTTTCCACAGACAAGCTTTAAACCTTTCTGTGCCATTTGCCAGCCATGTAAGCAAGGGGTTTCATGCTTTGTATTCTTATAACTCTGTATTATACCTGAGGTGACGCCGAAGTAAACTGATGCATAGGACATGAAGGCAGCAAAATGAAATTCTTAGATTTGCACGGAATATTTTGCACGAAATAAATAAAAGGGTTGTTTCAGCAAGATTAAAGTAATTGTAAATCCAATTCAAAACAATCTAAACTAAACCAATGTTTGAATTTTGCTTTGCTTTATTTTCCATTTGGCAACCAGATGGAGAAAAGTGTTATTTGCACAGGCCAATTTGGTGACAGTAACTCTCTATAGTTACATCAAAACAAAATCCAAATTAAAATTCCAGTTCTGTTCTAGCATGTCCACAATCCTTCTTTGCACCACAGTGCATGAAGTGGTCTCCCTAAGCAGTACAGCACAGGAAAATTAAGGTATTTGTGATAAGGAGTAATGCAGATCTTTTTTCTATTTTTACACAGCTGCCTGTGAATGATCAGCTAAAATCTAGCTGCCGCTTGTCTATGGCAGACTGAAACTCCAGATAATGCCTAGAAGTGAGATGTACTCCTTCACCGTACCACTAGATGAATTTCTAACAATTTCCATTTTCCTAAATTCAGATGTTTTGGAAAAAGAATCCAGAAACAACTTTTTATTTCAACTTTAGTCTCACATTTTATCTCTTCTGCCTTACCTTTGATAGCTTTTTTATTCTTTTTCTGTCTGAGTGTCTGATGCTTAATTGTGATATAAAAAACATTCAGTGGTAAACAGCTATTTTCAGTTTAGTTCTTACCTCATTTTAATCCACGCAGTCAGACAAAATTTAGAGTCTTGTAGATAACTTCAATTCAAAGAGAAATTGGTGTTAGATATTGAATGCAGCAGCATTTGGATTCCCCACCTCCACACCTCAGAAAATTTCTATAGCCTGCCGCCTTAAACATAGCAGACATCAGTCTAGAAGAGATTGTTTTCTTGCTCACAGCTATGAGCTTCTTTTAGCCACCATCAATCAAAAGTAGTCAAGAGTGATAACTGACATATTTTGGGATGCCCTTCTGTCTTAGTGTTTTCGTGTGCTGCTTTTCCCAACTTGGCCCACTATTTCCTAGCAACACCTGTCAAAGCCACATTGTCGGGAGTTCTCTATTCTTGAGCCACTTGGTATTTCACTTTCATTTTGGGGAATGTGACACGGAAGTACTCAATGGACTATTACAGCTATATTAAATGAAGATCGATTCTTAAACCCCCAAGCTCTGCACCATTAAAAAGTAAATGAGCTGTGGGAAATTGACTCTCTGTTATAACCATTCCCATATTTATCTCACTGTTTGGGTGCATCGGCCCAGCACATTTGATCCCATCTCCCAAGGGAAAGAGATCCTCACCATCTATGGAGGAGTCCAAACAGCACCTGAAATAGTAGGGACAGTTCAACCACTTATGTTGGTGCCCTGATTGCCAATGCCACCCTGGATAATCAGAGAAGGCTACCATTGCACCACCACCCCTACACAGAGTAAGTGGACTGCACTGATTGCCCAGTGAAGCAAAGTACACCCAGCACTGGTAGAATACACTATTAACTCTTTCGAGGAAAAAGACCTATGAATCAAACCCCTGGCCAAAACACAGCCACCGCAGCATCACCCTACAATGGACTCTCATATAATGTCCAAAAGTACACCCTCTTCACTGACAGTTCCTGCAGGCTCCAAAGGGGAAAGAGGCTGTGGAAAGCAGCATTGCAAAGTCCCCTAGTTCACTGCATAGCTAAATTGAGTGAAAGAGAAGTGCTCAGTCAAGTTGCAGAAGCCAGAGCTATGCAAATAGTGTTAGAAGGGGGTGAAGGGGAAGAGTGGCCTACAGGGCACGTCTGTACCTATTCCTGAATGGTAACCACAAGGCTGTGTGGGAATGCATAAAACAATGGAAAACAGCATTAAGATAAATGCATCAGGGCAGCTGAGGCATTGGCAACAGGTAGTTCATCAGATACGATGAAGACCCATGCAAGTTCACCAAGTGAATGCACACATCCCAAACAACAGAGCCACAGGAGAACAGCAGAAGACAATGCCAGTTGGTGTGCCGAAGGGAACAGTGCAGTCCTGGTTTCAGCTACAGACTTAGACTTGGAGCATAACAGAGAACTTGGTTTAGTTCATCTATGTATGGTGGGTAGTGTCAACATGTGCTGACCACCTGCAAATTGCCAGAAGATGACTGTGGGAAGAATTTGCGCTGTGGTGGAAGTATAATGATAAATGTATAACAACCTATGGGCAAGCACTAAATGGCTAGCACTGTCTTCTGCTGAAACTCAAATGTTCACCCTAGTCTGCTGTACTTGACCCTGACACCTCCAGCACTGAAATGGGTACAATTGTTACAGGGAAATGGCAACACAAGGAACCAGTCTGTATGAACAGCTGTAGTAGGACTGTGTATGGATGAAGGGATGTGTGGCAGCTGGCATGGCTGTGCCTGGCTGGCAGCAGTGCTAGGATGTGAATCCCAGTTAGCCCCACTGTACAAGGGAGCAACCCCTTTACCAGAACTGCAAAGCACCTCACATGCAATCAGCCACCCCCCGTGTCCCAGACAGCCATGGCCATGGCCACAGGCAGGCACAGGACGCAAAGGGGATTTGAACGGGCAACCCCATTTGGTTGGGTATTGCCTGCAGATCCAGTAACCGATGGGGTCAGGGTCGCTCATGGTACAGGAGGGGTATGTGGGGAGAGATCCCAGTGTTGTATGAGGTGAGAGTCTATTTGGATGCTTGGGGAGGACCCTGAGAAGGAAACAGAGAGACACCGAGAGCCCCCTCCTGGACTGTGCACCACGTGGCTGGGACCGCTGTACTGACCTGCCTGACTCTTCTTCTAGACTCCCAAAACTCAGGAAAGTCACGTAGATCATAAAATTGCATTTATCTGTGATTAAGGCATTTTGGTATCCAAATCCTCTGAACCTCCATACTGCTATTTGTTCTTAAACAGTGACAAGCATGTAAATAAACAGACTCTGGGGAAAGGCAGCATGGATTTTGTGCAGAGAAACCCTTACTCGTTGGCCTTCTGGAGTTTTTTGAGTGTATCAATAGGCATGTGGATAAAAGAAAGCCAGCAGACATACTTCGTACAGATTTTTAAAAAGCCTTTTATTATTAAAGAAAACAGTTGCCACAGGATTAGAAAGTGAAAAAAATCTTTCACAAAATCAAAACACGAGGCTTAATGAATACTTTTCAGGATCAAGAAGAGTCAGCAGTCAGGTCCCCCAGAGACTGATGCTGGTTACAGTTTCATTCAGCTGCTTTATCGATGATCTGAAGAAACCACTGTACTGTAAAATGTGTGAGGCTGAAGACAATTCCAAGTTCTTCCGGGTGGTCAAAAGCCAGGAACACAG
Source organism: Vanellus vanellus (assembly GCF_965231255.1). Classification (NCBI taxonomy): domain Eukaryota; kingdom Metazoa; phylum Chordata; class Aves; order Charadriiformes; family Charadriidae; genus Vanellus; species Vanellus vanellus. Next base: position 108,306,499 of record NC_138906.1, read on the forward strand.
AAAAGTCTTGACAAACTTTGTATATGGGTAAAAAGGTAGCAGATGAGCTAGCAGAGAAGGGCACGGTTAGGGAAAAAATACCCTAAGGCTTGCATCAGCAGTGCTGAACTCAAAAAAAATGCAGTTATAATTAAGGATTATAGAAACATCACTTGCACTTCTCTGTGATCATTGGCCTGTTGTCCAGCAGCAGCCCAGAAAAGCCAATAAAATATTGACCATCAACAGAAAGGTGTTTAGAACACAACGGAATCCATCACTGTGCCATTTTAAGAAACTTTGGCATGCCCACATTCAGACTGCTGTGCACAGTTAGGTGTCTGCATTTGAGAAAGGAGATAGAGAAGGTGCAGAGAAGGGCAACTAGATGGTAAGGGGCTAGAGAGATGCCTTGTGAGGAGACATGAGAAAGGCTGGGATGCTCCAGCATGGGGCAGAAGAGGTCTTACAGAATCATGAAGGCCGTGGAAAAGCCAAGTGCAGAACTGTTGTTCACCAAATTCTGCAATTAGAGAACTAGGTAGTGCTTGTCGAAACTAACAGAAAACTGACTGAAAAAGAAAAAATACTTCTTCACCCAGTGAGTAGCAAACTCGTGGAAGAGAGGACGCAGAGGAAGGAGACAATATCACCACACACAAAAGGTGGGAAGCCCAGTTCATGGACAAGATCATGCTAAAAAGAGAGGTCAGGGATGTACCTTCTAACATTCTTAATACAATGACTGGGGGCGCTGGGACAGTAAAAGGGGAGTGAATGCTGCAAGTGACAAACTGAGTCTCCCTTGTGCTGTGCAAAGTAAAAGAAATATGAAATATAACCAATCTTTCTGAGTCTTAAAGGTAGATTGCACAGTATTAATCAACCAACAGATAAGATTCTTGTCAAAAGTTGTAATTCAAGTTCCTCCTTCCCACCCCATTCCTTTTCCTCATCTGTCTCCATTTTGACATTATACATAGCCTGAAATGCCTCCTTGACGGCTTTAGGGCTGGTTGGTTTTGATCAACTACTAGTAAAAAGGGAAATAAAAAACGCTTTAAAAGATATTCAAATAAATGACAACAGCACACAATAAGGTTGTCAATCCACCTTAACTCAGAAGCGTAAAATAGATGTCAGCAGAATGGGTTGTCATTTCCTCAACTCCAAATTGTCAGGAAGTGTTTAAGTGTGCCACACCATACTGAAGCTGACAAAATCTGAAGATTTAATCCCCAGAGCAGTTGTCAGCAGTGGGGAAAGGAGCGGGAGATATTCAGAGTCCTAAACACAGAGTCCTAAGCACAGCCTTTGCAAATTCCGTCTCTTCTACATTTAGTCTAGAAAGTCTTACATACACCAGTTCCATTTGAACTCTGCCCATCACCTCAGTAATGTTTTAAATAGTTTTATTAGAGCAGAGGAGGAAAGCATATGGAATGAGGTGAGAAATGCAGAACTTTGAGACTATAATGAGACCCCAGCGCACGTAGAAATATAGAATGGCTTAGTTTGGAAGGGACCTTAAAGATCACGTAGTTCCAACCCCCCTGCCATGGGCATGGATACCTCCCCCTAGACCAGGTTGCTCAAAGCCCCATCCAACCTGGCCTTGAACACCTCCAGGTGTGGGGCATCCACAACTTCTCTGGGCAATTTGTCCCAGTGCCTCACCACCCTCAGAGTGAAAAATCCTTGCTAACACTGGACTGCTGTTTTGAGCTTTACTATATGGCAGGCACGGAGACTTCACAGGACACCTGAATGGGTAGTCCTTCCCATACAGGCCTGTAGTTTTCTGTGGGAAGTCTACAAAACAGTCACACACACAAAAATCGGATGTGTCAGGGAACACACCAGGCCCACAGCTACTCTGGTACCCATCTAAGCTGGTACACATAACCACAGGTCTTCCGGTAGAGAAGAGAGATGGTTGGTTGTATAGACCCTGCCAAACTGTAAGGTAGCATACACAGTAGCAAAAGAGAGCAGCTATTGTAACTTCCTTTTCATTTCCCCCAATTAATGGAATAATTTTCTTTTTTTTTTGACAGCTTCCTTCGGTCAGATGAAAGAAACAGAGATTCATAATAACTGGGTTTGATTTTGGACTGTCTAAATTATGCTGCAGATTTAAGCATGTACAGTCTGTTTTCAACACACAAATCCATTTTGATTAAAAATTAACCAGGTTCAGCAGAGAAGCCTGAATATCACTGAAAAAATGGTGGCATTCAGCCTCCTGAGTCACTCAAGTCTTTTTTTAAGTGCTTTTATGTGTTGTCTAACAAATTAAGGTTGTCTATTATTTTAGACAACACTGTCTAAAATGTTTAATTATGCTAAAATTTAAATGAAATAAAATATAAATGTACAGCAGCATAACCTCAACATACTTTTGAAAAAGTTCTTTTTTGACATGGGTTTTCAGTTTAACTCGTTTTTTATTTAACTTTCTACTGCACTGTCATTGAAACAAATAATAATAGTAAAGGGTTCACATCTGAGAACCAAACCCGAGGCTGTTTTAAAAATCCCACCTTCATATTTTAATTTCCTTATCAACACTCATTAAGCAAGCCAAATACATGATTGCAGAAATGGGGGTTTTGTCCATTTCCTCATTATTTCACCTCTAAAATAATTTTGAAAATTTAACAGGCAATACCTGTAAATATATCTTTTTTTCCAGACTGTATCTTTTTTAAGGCATCACCAGTTCCTTGATCTTCTAATCGTTGTAAGCAGAGCTATCAAATTACTTCAGCATGTCTGATAAGAAAATAATAAATATCACCACTAGGGGATGCTGATAGAAAACCAACAGAATTTTTTTACCTGATACAAGCGGATTCATGTTATTCTTTTCTGTGTAAAAGCTTCAGTTTCAGGTTAGAACTTTATCCCAAAAGACAATAGGCCAGAGGTATTTGGTCAAATGGTCAAATTTGGTCAGTGAAATCCCGAATAAAAACTATTAGAATATTCTATACATTTACATTTAGGAGAACTAAGATGGCATGTAAACAACAGCACAGAAATTTCTTAAGTGCTGATATAACATGATGCTTTTAGCAGTTTTTTATCAATACAGATTTATATTTATTTACTAGTCTATCTGAAAAAAAAAAAAGGTCTTCTATTTGTTCTATGATCTTGGTGAGTGGGATGTACAGAGGAGGAAGAAAAATGCAGAAAAGATTTAGGGGAAAAATGAAAAGTTGAGCTTCATTTCTCCTGGCAGTTCTAGTTTTGGAAGCTCTTTAATGCTAAAATTAATTCAAAACCTAAATAATCTATGTAACTGAGGGAGATAAAGTTAAGATATGTTTTATTGTTAACACAAAAACTCATCCACAAGAATCAATATGTAAAAGGAATATCAAAAATTTAAATCATTTCTGTTTAATCACCTGTCTGGTTTTATAGCTTGTACATTTGTGTCGAGTTCAGGAAAGGACAAATATTTCAAAAGGCTGTTCCTTGGTGAAGGAGATTGAGAGGTTTTTTTCTGGTTTTACTATTAAGATATTTTTCTTGGAGTTCGAAGAAAAATCAGCTCTATCATCTCATTTGTCTTAAAGTATTTGAGTCATTTATCTTTGCTGCTACAATGCTGTTTTCACCTGGCATTTATAGTCTTTGGAGCCAGGTCCTGAGAAGTGCTGAGTTGATACTGGAACTAGCAAGTCCTCATGATTTGGTCAATGTTTTCCTGGCCTCTTAAAATGAAAATAGAAAATAACTTTAAACTTTAAACTTCTAACTGTGAATTAATGCTTCCACCTCGCAAACATGCAAATTGTCCATTGAAACTGAATGAGCATCACGCGGTACAGTGAAAGCAGAGCTCACAGCCGACCTGTGGATTAGCTCTCTTGGCCGGTGCCGGTGTGCAGAAGGAAGTGACGGTGTGGTGAGACGCGGCCAAAGGTAAAATTATTAACAACACAAAAGCACTTCAAAATTATTTGGCAGCTAACCAAAATTCAAATTCTATACAAGACCTTCCAGAGCCAGGTAAAAACAGCAGCGAAGTGATTTAGGATTTACAGCTTTGTACCACACGGGGCACGTCATATACCTTCTTTCACTTAGTACAACACCAGCTGAAATGCGAGTCATACTTTCCTGGGAAAAGGAGGCAGGTAGGATTTATTAATAACTGGCCTGAGGGTTACATGAATATATATGATCTGAACTATTTGATTGTATGGAAACAGGCTAGTTTGGCCACTCTGGCCATTTTTATTATGATTTGATAGCAGTGGATGGAAATCATTAAGAAGTATTTTTTAAATATTCAAGTAATTTCTCTTCCCTGTTGCAATACACTTTGGATGCGACATTTATAGTGCATAGGTCAGATCCTGAGGGGTACAGTCACACACTTGCAACTCTTTCATATCTGGCCACTTTACTGTGTGTAGAAAGCGTCCAGTTCCATAAGTCTTGTGAATCTAAAGCCCCTGTTGGGAGTTCCCTGACAGTTGCTCTTAAGCCTGAAAGGTATGCACGTTAGATTGAGTGAGTCTTCCTCTCCTGTATGCTTGTAACTTCCTATGGAAAGAGAACTTAATACTCTAGAGCTGTATCTAAAGTATTGCACACTTCTATATCTACCGTTCCACACTGATGTTTCTATCATATTCTTGTATATGTGTCATAGTCATATAGATTTGCATCAGACTGGTTCTCTTGACTAAAATCAATTGAACTGATTTAATTAATAGCCCAGAGAGATCAGCAGTGTTTGAGAAGTTGCTATTCTCAAATTAGTCACCATTTCAGGCTGCTCAAAACAAAGCCACAAAATTTTGATGTCAGCTAGCAGGATGAAAAATAGTAATGAATCTGATATTCTTAGATGCAGAAGGATGCAGAATACACATATACACACGCTCATACTCTTATTTATATGTGTGCATCAAAACAAAACATATAGCCTGTAACTGAGGTGTTTTACTGATGGGCAACACCACCTGAATTTCTCGTAATAATGACAACAGAAAAGTACAATGATACTTTAGGTACCATTTCATAGCTGACGTGTGTGGAAACAAAGGTCTTTCACTTTCTTTCCTCTCCTCTTCCAACCTGCCCTTTCCATTCTGCCCTCATTATGGAGGTATTACAAGGGCTACAAACTACCTCCATTATCGCTCTAGGTTTTGGGACCTCTTACCCTGGCACGGTCTGTTCCATTGCCCAGTCCTGTACTGGGATTTGCAGTCTCCCAGTAACCCCACATAGGCTGTAGTTCTGCTCCACCCTCCTCCAGGGTTTTCTCAGGGAGACATAGGACTGGTTGTCCAAAGAAGAGACAAAGCGGGGGACAGCCCAACAAGTCCCTCCTCCACACTGCTGCAGCAACCAGGGGCGAGGTGAGGAAGAGGGAAGAAGGGGATGCTGGACGGCAGCAAAAGCATACATGGTTTTGCAATGTGTCCTGGTGTGAGGTAAAACAGAATCAATTTTCTGTTCAGTAATTTTACTTTGCAGCTAAACTTCTTCTAACTAAATGAACTTACTGAAACTCTCTGAAATTACCAGCATGTTGTGGAGACATTGTTCGTTCTCAGAATGGTAAGACCTGATTAGCTGTAATTAGGCCAAGGAATGGTATGCAGAGAGGCTCTTGCTTATACTAATTGCTATGACACCCAAGGCCAGCTAACTTTATGGGGTTATTTGTCCCATTGGAGGGTCAGAAGTGGAAAAGTGTAGAGAGGTTGCACTTGTGGGGAGGAGCGGACAGGACAGGTGACCCAAAACTGACTGACAGGGTATTCCATCCCATCTGCCTCATGCTCAGTGTAAAAGCTGAGGGATCAAAGGGTCAGCTCTCTTTCTTCAATGGCCAACGTCTGAGGAGGACTCTGTCTGTTCATCTGCCTTTGATCCCAATCCATGCATTCCTGAAACCAGATCAAGAATCCAGTTCCTGTCTGTCACTGAGTCCAGTCTGGGACTTTCCCAGTGCCTGTTGGCAATGTGATCACCATCCTGGGAGCTCAATACTGGTTTTGTAAATATTTCATTTTTTTTTATTTTTATTTTATTATTAATATTTTCATTAAAGTGGTTTGGTTTCTTCTAAACTCGTAAGTCTCTTTCTCTGTCTCCCTCCTCTCCTTGGAGAGAGAAGTGGTGGAGAGCATCCGTCGTTCATCTCAGTGACCAGTCCAGCCCAAACCACCACACAATGCCATGTGCAGTAGTACTGATAATGTCATCATTATTAATAATACTGGCATCTCTTTAGTATAATCTGCATTGGGAACAGTGAAACTACATCCTGAGCATCAATAGAATAATCTAGTTGGATATAACCACACATGAGGATATCCAGAAATTCACATCACCCTTTTTTCTCATTCCAATACATTTCCATGTATAAAATTTATATTCTGTGCACTTCTGTACCACTCTTCAGAAGGTATAGGGGATAACTGCAAACTGAAAAAAGAAAACACACCCTCCATGTGTAATAGGCCTGGTCATAACCATTATTTCTTTTGCTTCATCCCATAAACAAATGGGATTCCAAACAGATCCCTTTAGCATAATTCTATTTGTCAATACGTACATACGCCTCCAAAAGAAGGATGTATTTCACCATCTCTTTAGGCTACTTCCTTTGGCCTATCAATGTTTCCCCAATTACACCTCAGCTCAATCTCAGACAGGCAAGTCTCAATGTATTGTGTTAGTTCTTTGATTATTTTTTTGAATTTGCAGGATGAAATAGAAGCATCAGAGATATTATTTGTGTAATTTGATTAAAAGTAAAATAAAACAGAACTCTTTTATTCTAGATACATAACAATCCATTGTACAGTTTTATTAAATTAAATAGTAGGTAACATCATTCAATTTCCAGGATGTATATCTGTAGGAAAGTATACAATTCTGTCTTCTAGGGCTGGATATATCCTCAAGAGTGATATGGGAGCGACACAGCAACAAGGATAATTGTCCTTATGGTGGGTAACACTTACAATTCAGGCCATGCTAAGCAAAAAAGTCACATTGACTTCAGCCTGTTTATTAGAACCTTCTGTCTCCAAAGCAAGGTCAATCGCATTTTCAGGAGAAAGACTTATTAATTTCCTTCTTCTTTGTAAACATATAGCCAGACACAAGCTGCTTGGTTTACACCAATAAACTATCACAAGTGCAGCCAGATCACTGAAAATACTTCCAAACCACAGCATCATCCTGATCCAGCCCATCTGAGTTATCCATAACTGCCTTAGAGGGACATGTCAGAAAGACATCTTGAGAAAAGCAAGTTAGTAAACCTGAAAGAGAAACATTTATTAAAAAAAAAAAAAAAAAATAGAAACACTGACCAACCAATCAAACCCATAAACCCCAAACCAGCCCAAAAGAAGATCTTGACTGGGGCCTCAGTTGTGAACAATGTAATACAGGTGGCCACATTTAGGTTCATAGACATAGGCTGGTTCCCCGGTCATGCCTGCACACTACAGACCCCTCCAGATTGTGGAATTGAGTTCCTTCTTATGAAAACAAGGAGACAAGATCCTGTGTAGCCCCAATCTCAGAAGGACTTTTAGATCTTTCTGATTAGGACCAGGTTTTAGAGTTAGTCTTAATGAGTTGGGAGCATAATCCTTGACTGTCTGCCAGAACAAGAAAATTTAGACATATTGTGAGAAGTTTTTACTTGAAATTGTTAATGTGAGCCTAATTAAACAATCAAGGAACATGCTAGGGACAAAGTTTTAAAATCAGGAGTGAAAAAGAATTAAAGATGGAAAGGTCACATGTGTGAAGCCTAAAGAGCCTAACAGAAATGAAGGAAAAATTAAACAGTGGGAAATGTGTACCAGTAATCGCTGTCAGACCTTGAAAAGATGGAATTTCATAAAAACACCACTACATCTTACCTAGAAGGTAGTCTCTTTCACTTGAACTGTCCATACATGAAGGTCTTGTAAGAAAAGCTCTTTGATTTTTGAATCAAAGAAGTCTTACCTTGACTGTCTAACAGCTTAAGGATACTACACCTAAATTATACCTGTTCGAACACAACTTTCATCCTTCTCCAAATTGCTAAATTTGCCCCAAATTCAAGTATCTTATTATACCATCACATCTGGGGATTTAAGTGAATAAAAACCACTTGCAGTGTGTGAATAGTTTTATTCCTCGTGCTCTACCTTGCCAGAGGCAGCAAAGCACAGTTACATAAAGAGTGTTCTCAAGTGTGAAATAACGTCCTCAGCCAACAGTTCAGGCTGCATCTAAGCAGCAGTCTCTTAGAGTTTTAGTACCATGTCTAAACTGGTGAAAACAGACTAGATACTCATCCACACAGAAACTTTTTGAAACTGAAAATCAAGAAAAAATGCAACTGAGAATTTTTAAAAAAGGCATAAATTGCTTCCTGATTAAATGCTTTTGAAGTTAATGGAGAATTTCCAGCCAGAGACTGGAAATATCATCCCAAATCTTTTTTTTTTTTTTTTTTCCCTTGGTCCTTATTTTTGCTAGCTCTTTACAGACAGTGACAAGAAAATATAGAACTATTTCCAATAATGAATTTATCTTTCTTTTGTTAATACAGCTTCTGTAAGCAGTTAATATCCTTGAACATATTCATTTAATTAAATGTATTTATTACTTTAATTTACTCAACAGAAGCTGGCAAGAATTATTTCATTTAATCTTTAGGCTGCACACCCACACACACTTTGCTGCAAGAATTTTAGATTTAATGTTTGAAACCTGAGATCTTTTTAATTGCAGAGGGTCATGAATATTGTTTCTCCCCTTTCACTGGCTTCCGTCATCAAAGTAGCATTGAGGGAAGCCATTGGGACTAGGAATCTCTCAGGAACAGCAGAGCATTACTAGGGAATTGTAGTAAATTTACATCTCTGAGTGGTTGGGGGTAATAAAGACCTTCCTAGGAAGCGGTATCCACTTTAAGTTTGCATAGATATATAGCTGCATCCAGAATTTGATTTTTTAAATGGTTTTTTTCATGACTACTGTTTAAAGGCTCAGAGCACAGGGATTGTTTCATTATTCTGATAATTTCTTGCAGAGGTATTGTGAAGTCTGCCATTCACTGAAACATGACATTTCTTTGTGTTCCTGAATATCATCTTTAGTCACTTAAAAAGTGAATCAATCAATGCTTTCCACTTTGCAGCTTGCATATACATTTTGAGATTTTTTTTTAACATTGTTTATTAGAACTTTCTATAATGTGAGCATTTACATTCATTAATTAATCCGTTTAACAGCCTGTTTTGCAAAGTTGTGATGTTGCATTGTTGCCTGGTATTTCCAGCAGTTGTTGAAAACTCGCATGAATCCTCAGATCATTTTTAAATACACTTGCTAAAATCCTTAATTTATTTGTAATTTAGAGGACTGATTTGCAGCTGAAACTAAGATAGGGCAGGTACCTGAAAATACCTAATAAATATCCTTGTGGGTGCCAGGGGAAGATCCTTTTTCTATGAACCTTAGGAAGGAATGTCCAAAGGGCAGTGACAGTGACCTAGGATGGAGCTTACCAGGCTGCACTCAGGTTAGTGCATGAGCAGAACTCCTCCTGGGAGACTGAGGAATAACCTTGACAAAGAAGTGAAAACATAAGCAGCAATTTTTCTTCTCCCATGGGAAGTCACAACGGCCTATCAGACCGAAGTGCCGAAAGAGGTTCTGTAGGACTGACGCTTCTTATGCAAGGAACGTAGGCAACGAAGGGGTTACCACGCCATATTTTTTCCCAATTTCTATAAACGCGGCTGGCTAAGGATTCAGGAAACATTTGCTATAGTTCTATGCCAGCACCTGATTGTGAAAGTCTGATTAGATTGAATTACTGAATGTATTGTCTGGTTTGCATAATAGAACAAAGAAAGGACACGCCCTTCTCCTAATCCTATACGCGCTTCTGTGGCAGTGCTGCATTTCCACGCTGAATAGATTTTCAGGTTTTCTACTTTCATTTTCTACCCTTATTGGGTGTAAATATAGGTTGTGCTTCACAAGTGTGTCACCACATTTTAAGTATGACTCTTGCTTTAGTGCTGTCTTCTTCTAGACAGTCCTAGGGTTACCTACCCCCAAGCCAGCACGTTTTTACACATCAACGCACAATTTTCCACTACATGGTATTTGTTAACTTGTATTAGCAAGCAGTGTAAAACATCGTTCTCCCAGCCTAGACAAGCCCACAGCAATAGTCCAAGAGCACCTAACTAAACCTCAGCCGGGTTTTATTTTACTGTGATGATACTAAATATAGCTCAATAAGAGTTTTGAATTCTGCCAAGTATGGGGAAGTCAGAAATAAACTATGAAACTTTCAAAAGACTTTACTTTCCCATTGGTTGCTTTCAGTCTCTCATTCTCTCTTGTGAATACAGTTGGAACATGTTTTCACAGATGGGTTTTCTATTTGCATGCAGATACCTGTGAATATACTGCACTAGTCATTACTGACACATCTCTCATGCCCTGGGGTGGTTGGGCTATGGATTAAAAATGGTGCTTTTTGGGACATAAACCTACCAGCTATTTGATGAATATACTAAGTCTGTTAGTTCATCTTGTTGTAGTTTCTGCTGCAAAGTGCAATACTACCTCAGCGGAGCTGCTACTTTTGTCCCTCTCATTTGTTTAATGTTTCTCGCTTCCTGTCCCATAAAGGCAGAGCTGTGTCTGCTGTGATAACACAGATCAAACATTTTGAAACAATGAAGAAACCTAAATGTGTAATGATTTATTTTCAATATATGTGATTCATAATCAGAACATTAGGAAGTGGCAGGTACAAGTGTTAAACTGTAAGATTTGAAGTGTACTCTGCTTTATGTATATTGAACACAAGTGACAAACGAAGCTGGGAAGCTTCAGCATCCTGGAGTAAGTACGACAGGACTCACCATTTATAGAATACAGCAGCAAAAAGCATAAATGGGTGGAGACAGGAAGAAAATCCACTGATGTCAACAGAAGAATGATGTGCTTTAGGGCACTGAGGTCATTTTACCAATTCAACAGGACAGAACCAAACTAGCATGAGAAACCTTGCAGGAAAGTTGTCATAACTATAAAAATAGGAGCTCCTGTAACGAAGACTGATATAGTCCAAATTACATCAGGGAGGGAGGAAAGAGAATGAGATTGGTATCACCTTCCATCAGTCAGCTCTACAATAGAATCAATAATTTGTTTTCTCTTCTTTTTTTTTTTTTTTATGGACTGCAATTTAAAACAACCACAGAGGGGATGAGATCCATAGAGATAATATAGCTGTATTCTATGGTCATAATTGCTCAGTTACCATATAACACTCATTTTTAAGGTACAAAACAATAACTTCCAGCATAAGCAACTTCTAACATCCTATTGCAATGCTTGTAAGGATACAGTAGTGCACACAAGATCAGAGTAGGCAAACCTGCGAGCGATCACAAAATCATTCAGGTTGTAATGCCTTGAGTGATGAGGGAGCTGAGAGAAGTCATTGCTGGGCCGCACTCCATCATCTTTGAAAGGTCCTGGAGAACAGGTGAGGCGCCTGAGGACTGGAGGAAAACCAATATCGCTCCAATATCTTCAAAAAGGACAAGAAGGATGACTCGGGAAACTACAGGCAGGTCAGCCTCACCTCCATCCCTGGAAAGATGATGGAACAGCTTGTTCTGGGTGTCATCTCAAAGCACCTGGAGGAAAAGAAGGTTATCAGAAGTAGTCAACACAGATTCACCAAGGGGAAGTCATGTCTGACTAATCTGATAGCCTTCTATGATGGGGTGACTGGATGGGTGGATGAGGGGAGGGCAGTGGATGTTGTCTACCTTGACTTCGGCAAGGCTTTCAACTCTGTCTCCCACATCATCCACACAGGCAAGCTTCGGAAGTGTGGGTTAGATGAATGGACAGTGAGATGGATTGAGAACTGGCTGAAAGATAGAGCTCAGAGGGTTGTGGTTAGTGGTGCAGTTTAGTTGGAGGTCAGTAACAAGTGGTGTCCTTCAGGGGTCAGTACTGGGTCCAGTCCTGTTCAATATATTCATCAATGACCTGGATGAAGGGATAGAGTGTACCATCAGCAAATTTGTTGATGACACAAAACTGGGAGGAGTGGCTGACACGCCAGAAGGCTGTGCCACCATACACCATGACCTGAACAGGCTGGAGACTTGGGTGCAGAGGAACCTAATGAAATTCAACAAGGGCAGGTGTAGGGTACTGCACCTGGTATAGTTCAACAACCTGGTCAAAGCAGCAAACCTTACTTAAGGTTGCTCATGTTCTCATGTAGCTGAGTTTTCAATCTCTCCAAGAATGAAGATTCAGGTGAATGGGCAACTTGTTCCAGCATTTGACCACCCTTATGTTTAAAAATAAATTAATAAATTACTTCCACCTAGAAAAAATTTCTCACATACCAACTTGTGTCTCTCATCTTATAAGCATGCATGTCTAAGAGAAGCCTCACTCCATCTTCTCTATGGTCTCCCACTAGGTAGCTCTGGACAGCAATAAGAGCTCCCTTCAGTATTTTCTTCTGAAAGCTTTCAGGTCAAATCTGGATTTGTTGAAGCCTAGTCCTCTCATCTTTTCCTCATACATCTTGTGCTCCGGGCCCTTGAGCATCACACTGGGGAGCCCAAAATGGGATGCAGTACTACAGATCTGATTTCACACATACCTGTCAGAGAGAGCAAGCCACATCCTTTGGTTTGCTGGCTACAGTCATGCTAACACAGCCCAGGATGCAGCTGACCTTCTTCGGTGTGAAGAGACACTGCTGGCTGATGGTCAATTTGTTGTTCACCACCCGGGGCCTTTCCTCCAAAGCTGTATTCCAGCCACTCAGCCCCAGACTGTATTGGTGCATGAGGTTATTCCACCTCACATGCAGGACACTACACCTGACTGTGTTTGACTTCATGCAGTACCTGCAAGCCCATTTCTCCAGCTTACCAAGAACCATCTGAACACCAGCCCTGCCTACTACCATCTGCTGAGAGCACAGCAAACGTCCCATCTCTGTGTCATCATTCAGTTCATTAAGACCACATTACACAAAATCAGCCTTAGACTTGACCCCCAAAGGACATGCCTAGTAAGCAGCTGCCAGATGGACTTTGCCGTATTGATCCCTCTGAGACCAGAATGACATGCCTAAATGAAAAAATGGACAGTTACGGCTCTTTAACTGCCTGTGGTTTGTGAGAACATATGATCACATTGACGGTTTGTAACATTGGCAGCAGAAGGCTGTCTCAGGGCAGGAGCTGCTGGACAGTCCAAGTCCCCAGCTGTGGGAGGTAATGAATCAGCCAAGAATGACGAGACCCACACTAGTCATTCATATGAAGCCAAAATATTAATTCAATAAAACTAGCCACAGTTGACGCAATGAATTTTTCTGCAAGCCATTATCTTCTCCCAGCTGAGACCCACTTCTGAGATGATATATAGTATAACGCAGCCCTGGTAGCAGGAAGGGTGATTGCCTTAGACCAAAAGAGTGTGCTAGCAGCACTGTCATTTCAGTGGGATTCTGGGTGAGCATTGGTGCAGCAACACCGACCACAGGAAACGAGATACATCAGTAACTGAGATACAACGCCATGAATTCCCATACCCTAGAAGTATATACAGTGAAAACAAACACGTTTTATGCAAAATGGTCTTACAAGACCCTGGACAGAGGCCACCTAAGGAGGACCTAGATGATGCCTTGATGTAACCGTTCCTTCTTTTTGACAGAGTTTTGCGCTTTACTTCAGAGACGCATTTGTACATTGCAACACACTCTATCTTAAAAATAATTGAACACTGAATGAGATGTAGGACTAAATCGTTCATTTTATGAAGGAGGGGGAATTGTTTTGTTAGAACAGACCCACAAAACAGGAAATCTGGGTTCTGTTCCCAGTTTTACAGCAGGCTTCCTATGTAACATTAACCAAACCTCTTTTGAGTCATATACTCTATCAAAACCCATTTTAAAACACTGTCATTACTGAGAATTTCAGAAAGCGATTAATAATAGAAAATAGGATTACTTCTTTTACTGCATGTTCCACATTTATTAAATACTATTTATTCTTATTAATGAACACTTAGAAGTCTAATGGTATTTGCAGGGATTTTGAGATATTTGGCAGAAAATGCAAAGCGTTACCATTTTTTCTTAGTCAAGTACTGCGTCACTTCTTTCATAGTGTACTTAGATCCAGGCATTGACAAGTCTCCAAACCAACTTCCTCCACACCCCAGCTCTTCCCGTGATGGTGCAGGGCTTCCAGTGCTCCCATCAACTAGGCGGATCCTCTCACCAATAGTACGAGTGAAGCCACCCAACATTTCACTTTGAAAAAGGAAATGCATTTTCCTGAATACGTGCCAGATTCTACTCCACCCCTAACTCTCCGCACTGCTTAGTTACACATAGTTTAATGGCATGAAAGCTGCAGAATTAGCGATCCGTTACTACTCCATCACTGCATTTTCAGTGACAGTGACTTATTTCATTGCATTATAAATGGAAGTATGACTGAGAAAGGGTGCAGTAGTGAATTGTGTACATAAATGAGCCCATGAATCCTCGGAGATTCTAAAACTGTATTTTCCATCTGAAAAATAAAGAACGAATAGCTGAAATGAGATAGGCTGGGCACTAAATACTAAGTATTTAAAACAATGTGTGGGAGAACCTCAGAAAATATAATCTATATATATGTATATTAAAAGAGACATAGGTTATCTTTGACAACAGCTTTTTAACCTCTAGAACACTAAATTAATAAATACAGCAAATAAGATGAAGACCATTATATCCAAGGTACTACCTGTAAATGGCATACAGCAATGAAGTATTTATAAAAGATCCATGATAAAATATAGTAAATATCAGAGACATAACTACATCAGTTATAATTCCCCTATGTTAGCAGCCTTCAAAACAGAACTCACAAGAATAAGTCTGAAGGAGTCATCCAAAGAAATTGGAAGAATAGGTGGTAAAGGAAGTTACCACCATTTCTGAATTGTGCTCTTGATAACCTAACATCTCGGCAAGAAGCTTTCCAAAAATATTAATTACTTGTACAACACGAGTAACCATCAGTAACGAATATTATTGACGATTACAGTTCATTTCACATCAATCCAAAGTGCCTATTCATCCTCATTATTTCAGGATGATTGAAAAAAAGAGTACTTCCCTAAACATGTAATTGAGCGTGCTATTCTCCTTATTTTAAAAATAGTACCAAACAAAGTTTCAAAATGAGATGGTGAAAAATTTCATTTGGAGAAGACTGACAGAAAATATTTTTATATTCTGAATTTCTTCCCCTCTGTCACAGTGTTTTTTCAGATAAAACTACATGCCAGATTCAGAATTCCTGAAAATACAGCCAGAACTCTTGTACCATCTGGTTTTTACCCCTCTGCTGAGGTATCATCCTTTATGCAAATCTGTGTCAGCAAAGATGGTGTCAAGACAAATGCTGAAAAATATAAGCTAATTTTTCAGAGACTCTAATCCTTAAAAGAGTTAGTAATAGGCATAAAATTTAAATTAAAAGAGGTAGGTTGGATTTGAGCTCTCCATATAAACATAAAAATCTTAGTATAGCAATATCCATCAGGTGCATTACTGTGAAATTCCACGACCTCGATGTTAGGCATATCACCTTATGAGCTGCATATTTCCTCATATAAGTAAGTCTTCTCAAGAATAATTGCAGGGGAAGAAAATAGCAGAACGATAGAATGACATTTTTAGTACAATGACCTTTAACTAAGTTCACACCAAAAGGTTAGCTGTGTTTGTATCTTAGATATATTTTAAATTACAAAAATAAATTCCAGTTTTTCCTACCAATTGCTGGTGATTTCAAGAAACTTGCTATTGACTGAAAACTATTATCTTTAGGGTTTACTGCAAGACGCATAAATATCTCCTATCTTAAGGCTACATGATTTCAGCAGGAACTGTGTAACATGCTTCACAGAAGTAATTAATAAGTGATTAATTTTGTAATTCGAGACATAAGCTCAGTAATCCTTAATACGACAGTATCTGAAAGAAGGCACTTGAAAATGAATTCTTTGCTTAGAGGGCAACTGAATTTATTGCATTGTTCAGCACCAGTTTTTGTTGAAGACTAGGAGCTTTTGTTTGAATTTTGCTGAGCACTTAGTTGTTCATTTTCATACACAGATTTTTTTTTTATAACTTGGAAACTCTAAAAGCGTCCTAAAGCATGGGACTGGAGTTTTCAGGTGGTTTAACTTTCCTCAAGCTCCTGTACAAGATCCTGCTTTCAATTATGTGGGCATCGATACAATGAAACTTCATTGATTCTCTTTCATTCAGAAGATACCAGGCTCCTACTACCTATTTGGGTTTCCTCAGATGTGCCCTCTTCTTCTGTCCATATGGAATTTGAGGATCCTGAACACTCTTCCACTTTTTGGCATCCAGTAATGCCATCATGTCACACATTTGAGAAATCATAGAACGTCTCTTAGATCCACCCTGCTGCAGTCAAAATCTGGCTATGTTTATATCTCTGGAAGTAGACGTTCTCAGTGATTCAGGTTACAGTTAACACAAATCAGCTCAGGACTGAAAGCAGTAAAATTTTATGTACGTTGCAGTGGGCAGCATGGGCGTTTCACAGACACTGGATTTTCTAAACCTGATTTACGTAGGTTTGTATTATCTGTGCTTTTCTCTTGGGCACCAAAATCCGTCATTACCCAGAAAACTGAGAGTTAATTACAATTGGTTCTCAAAGGAGATTTGGGTTTGAAGCCCATAGGCATGCCAGTGGCAGAGCACCGCCTTCACCTCCCACAGCCCTCATCTCCTCTGACCCTCACATCCCAGGGATCCTAACTAGCATCAATTTACCTGAACTCTTTCATCCCAAAGTGATTTATAAATTTGATCTCAATGCTGCAAATTCTTGCACATTTAGATCATTTCACATCTCTTATGATGTTTAAGGAAATTCACAGCTATGGTACCGCATGTCAGTAGCAGCATAGACGAGGCCTGAGCGATCCCAAGATCGAGCCGCCGCAGGCAACTCTGAAAGTAACTGGAAGTTACATTGCAGAGTACCGAATAACGCAGCAGTCACTAATACAAGGACAAAGCACGTGGTTTGCTATAACTGCAGGACTTCTGCCGCATAAATAAATTTGCTGTTCTTCTCATATCACCGATAACAGGAGATATGTGTATGACAGCACTTACCACTCCGGTTGAGGTGACGGGTAAGCAGAGGGAAAAGGAAAAACGAGGAGACATATCTCCCAAGAAATGTAGCTATGGAAGCAATGCCTGAAAGAGCTAGAAAAAAAATATAGAAGAGATATAGTAGCAGCAAACAAAACTAAAATAACTCACTTCCCTTCTAGTTTTGCAGTTCTCCTCTTACACTTCTGTATTCCCTGTGAATAAAAGCTGTATTAAAACCCCAAGAAACACTAATCACAGTATTTGATGGATGAAATTATGAATTATAGTGAATAATTATGAAGCAGTGCAGATTTGAAGGTTTTATGCAATCACGGCAGAATACCAACAAAGTCATTATAAGGTCCTGTTTCATTTGATGTTTTTATTAAGGACTTCAAAGGGAGAGAGCAACCCATCCACATTTAGGGTTAATTAAAGGCCCGCTTATAAAAGTGTCTGGGAAAAGTGATCCAAACAGCAAAAATGACATTTCTTCCAAAGAAGGAGTGAGAAACAATTCTGTTGAGCAAACATAACATTACCAAAACCTTCTGTGCCCCTTGCCCAATCTGAACCTCATCAAGTCAGACAGCTGCTGTCCTACCTTCATACCCCTCCTTAAAAGGCTGTCCCAAAGGCTGCCTGTGCAACCCCTGCAGTTCTCAAGAGAGCTGTCGCTATTTGCTATTGTAAGCACACCACTTCCTTAGGTATTTTCTTTTCTTTGTATGGTATATGCCCACTCTTGGACACACTGTCAGTGTTCAACAAACATTAAATGTCTCAACAAAACTAGTCTTTTCTGCAATGTAAATACTGACAAATTATATTGTTTCAGCAAAACTAAATCGTTAAAACCAGAGATGCTTCATTGTAAAAAGACTTTATACCTTCTAAATGTATTATTTTAATGTCAATAATAGTTTTAGACACCAGAGATACCAATTTCTCTTGGGTTTAGTCATTGGATAGCGACAAGTATTCACATCCCAGTGGTTAAAAAATATTGACAATGAAAAAAATCTCTCTACAAAACAGTGTCAGATCAAATCAGTATGCTAGATATCAGGAGAGAAAGAACACTCGCATGTAGTCTTAAATGCATTCAGTAGATTGTATCTGTGTTTGACTGACACGGGAGTGAACACTTGAGAACCCCCCAAATAGAGACAAAATTACATTTTCACTTGCTGGTTCTTTAACTGAGGGGTAACAAAACGCTGATTATTTTTATGGACACATCACACAGGATGTGACCGGAAAGCTAAAATTCAAGCATTTCTCTGTAATAGGGGTAAAAAAATTGCCTACTCAGGTAAAGGAGTATATACAATTCACTTGAGTTTCACCACTAGCCACCAGTAAATGCCCCTAGCCACTACCCAGTAGGTACTGCAATGTTGCTTTCATTGTGGATCTAGCTTAGTTTACTATGGACAGTATTTATACTTCTGTAAATTATAATCCACTGCGTAACCTTCTTCATTTTAGTGCTATGAATCTCATTGCTATTGAAATGTCTTATTTTTGTATACTCCAGTAAACTATAATGATATACTTTTCTTATAAAGAATAGGGTCAACCTCCCTTCCTTCTGTTTGTTTCTGCCAGATTTTTGGTATTTGCATACAGTCACATTAGGAACACACATCACATTTTCCCCTAAACTTCAAAGGGACAATTTAAGAATAAACAGAAGTTTACACTGCATCTTTGCCAAATCTTTTCCATGTGATGCCAATAAATAGTTAGAATATCACAGTCCCATACTTTGTTCTGCCAGCATCCAGACAATTTAATAGTGAAGGGAAGAAGGCTAAAGGAGGCAGGTTTAGTCTTCTCTTTGATATAAAGGAAGTTTTATTCTGATTTTTCATCGTACTTAATTTAGCAAGCAAGACATTGTCTTCTTCAGCTGCTTAATGCCATGATGGGTCCCAATTACCCTTCACAAAGCTTTAGGTGTGTCCCCTAAGCCTGGTTATTCTACTTCTATATACAGTGTATGAAGAACTTACATATTTCATTAAAAATTTAACAAATCCCTCTTAGCTGTCACTTCAGCTGACTTCCTGCCTGGTGATACTCCTCTTCCTTCCACAGCCCATGCCGGTGCAGTACTTCAGGGTGTTTTTTTTTCTACTGTAAAAAAAAAAAAAAAAAAAAAAAAAAGATTTATTTTTTTCCCCCCCCCCGAGAGCCCTGATTGTGTTATTAGATTGTTAGCAGGTGCTCACTTGCTTCCCATGATCTCCAGGGCAGAAGCAGTAACCACAGGCAGAGTAGCTCCCACAATCAATGACCAGTCAAGCTGATGGTTAGGATTTGGTTCAGCCGGTTTTAAACTGAGAGCGAAGAACTGAGTTGAGATTTCAATCATAACCAGTAATAAAAAATGTGGAAGATCAAAGGGGGATGGGAATAGATCAAAATATCTGGGGACTGCTATAATAGCTTTCATTCCAGTGTGTATTGGAAAGTATCAGGTCAGCTGATAACAAGCAAATATATTCTAATCTTATTATTGTTGCTGAATATTGAAGTGGGAGTAAACTAGGTAAGCCTGTCTCAGCCTTCCCATTTTGTGTCATCTTAATATGTCAAAGACAGAAGAATTAAAGGCTCATCCTTGAATAAATTACCTCTTTTCCACATACAGAAATGCTTTATAGGCTAGTGTCTCATTTTCTCTTCCAACCATCCTTAACCACAATCACAAATCTACAGCTAATTGTCAAATGGCATCCTCCATGAGCAATTAAGTTTAACTATCAGGGAAGCTAACATTCCCAGAAATAAAATGTTTGATTGGGTGTTTCCCTCTATCTCACATTCAAATAGCCTGTTATAAATAGATGATTCCACAGCTGACTTTTCCTTCAAATGCCAAAGCTTTTCCTATGTAACAGCATGTGAATTCTAAGTGGAAAGGCATTATCCTTTATGAACTGTTTCACTGCAACACCATAAATCACTCTTCTAAATGATTTCTCCATGTTACATGAGCAAAATGCTGTACCTATCAATCCTTCTTGCTTTATGAGTCCTGGGACAGCACAAAGGCGTGAAAGCTGAAGGAGTATATATTAATCCTTCTGAAAACTCAAGACTCAGCTAATGTAAAGAAGCAAGTATGCCTGACATTGCTCATTTAAAAGCCACAAAGTGAGTAAGTCAAATGAGGAAGGTATTGCCAGCCCATTCTCACAAGGAAACGTAACAAATGGCAACCTACTGAGTATATATCAGCAAACTCTGATAACACTAGTAAATACATCTATTTTCCTCGATATTTTTATATGGATACTCTTGTTTTGCTCTTTCTACTAACTGGTGACTACACTGCTGTCAGGCTTTACGGTATTTGCAAAAGATTATTAAATCAAGGCGTTTTTAAATGTTAAAATTATAGCAGTATTACTAAAATGGAAGTGATTAACCCGTAAATTCCTTACTATAGTAAAATGATAATAATACAAATATGTGTTCGCCTGAAAATAAACTTTTACAGTGACTAGCCTCAAGGCTTTGGGCCAACAGATGGTTTCAGATGTGAAAGGAGGAGGTGGCTAGCCCCCAACAGCACCTTTGCCTCACTGGAGAATCCTGTCTGAACCTCTTATTGGGGATTCAGGGATATCAGTGGGATATTACCTACACAACAAACAAGTGTCTGTAGTGGAAATGAGACTTCACAGATGGCAACTGTTAATGGTTAGCATACTTTTAAAATTGATTTTAAATATGTCCCTAACTTCCTCCACAGAGCACCCAAGGTTATATGAAAGGTTTTGTTTTTAAAAGGTGTTATCTTTAATGTCCTAAGGTCTGGAATCAGCATTTGGGTGACCAGCTTCACAGAGCAGTCCCAGACATCTACCTCATTGCTAGGCAAACATGACAATTCCACCCTTCGAACTTTTGTTAAGATTGAAAGGACCAAGATCCTGGCACCACTTGCCTCAAAGAAATCGAAGACAGAGCTGACATCTAGTTTGATTGTGTTGCATTAAGTTTAATAAAATAAACAAATAGATAAATAAATAAAGCAATGCCGTGTTGTTGAACACAGATTTCTCTTGGTACACTAGCAAAGACAAATAGAGCACTTTAGGGGCACATAAATGACTGACATCCTTGGGAGGGCAGCAACTTTGTATGAAGAGTTTAGTTCCAAATTGGAAGAGTGACTCCATGTATCTACTGATCAATAGTGATCTGACAATCTGTTAAAATAACTGCCCATAGCGTACTGCCTCCTTTGCTGCAGGAGTTATTCCAGCTGATGTATTACATAATAAAAATAGACTGTATTGTGAAATTTGCAAAAATACTTAGTGCTATTCTAACACCTCCAAAACCAACATGCTTTTGATTTCAACGAAAGCAGAAGGTGAATTATCTCCATATTGCTTTCCAAGAACACACAAAACTTACAACATAGTGAAGTAATCAACTCAGCTACTCGATAATCTGCTTATCAGACAATTTCTAAACCATAGTCTCAACTACAATCTGCACCATGACAAATTTTGAAACCTCTAGTAAGGAACAAGACTGTCTCAGACTTTTCTGGTTTTAGGCAACTTCCTAATTTTTCTCTTCAACAACCAGGGAAAGCTAAAATGATAGACATAATTTTCATATCTTCAAATACACAAATGAGTGCGCTGTTCATTGCTCTTCTTTTCACCTCCAAATCACCACTAAAATAATCATCAAGCTACTTAGAGAAATTAGAGTTGACAGAACCTAACAGACAAGTAAGCCTAACAATATGAAGAAAAGGGTAGTTTGATATTTAAAGTTTTTAATAAATCTAAGTTCCCTAAAAAAAAGTCAATATCTATAAGCCTGGGAATGTTATTTAAAAAAAAAAAAAACAACCCTTACAACACAGACACAAGTAGTTTCTTATACTCTCTGACAAATTAGCATTTTTGTTTGTCTGGCTAAACCATTTGGCTTGATTCATTTCCTTGAAATGTCTCCACTGCAGTTTGATGTCCATGGCTGAACAAATTTCTCCCTTGAGTACAATATACAGATGAGCTACTATCAACATCCACAGACGCATAATTGCCCCCAAAATCTTGACTAACAACAACAGCCTCTGAACTCTGCAGTGCCTCATCAATGTCTGGCAGCTGATATTGGCTTGCTAAAGCAATGTCGTAGTTTTTAGTAAGAACATTTGTCATGATCTGAATTGCTCCTGATTTTCTAGCCAGAAAGGTCAAGTGGAACCACCTGTCTATGTTTTTGGTTCAAATTAATTGCAATGATATTTATATAATGCAAAAGAATAAGAGCATGCCTTGGTCACAGATCATGAGTTCATTAATACTTTTTTTTTTTTCCTTAAATTTAGAATATGAAACACAGGCCCAGAAGACAGTATTGGCTAATCTAGTTTACAAGGAAAACCAGAAAAAGTTCCAGTCATTTACAGAGTTCTGTGAATCATCTTTTAAGCAATGTGCATTTCATACCATTTAGCCAAAATTTTAACTTTGGTAGTAAGCTACCCAGCTTCAATTTCCAAATGCAGTTTCTTGCCCTCAGTCTACCTGAAACAAGAGAGATTATTTGGAGCTTAGAACAAAACTGAAATGAAACAAGTCCCTTCATTTAATTCCAATAAGTCTTCATTAATACATGCCATGCAGAAACGCACTCTATTTTACTGCTCCATATTGTGCTTTCAAGCTATTTACTCATACACATATGCGATTACCGAAATCTCCATGCAAAGCAAACGTTTGTCTACATGTTACCATGTTGCTTGTGATGGTATGAGAGTGTATGGTATGAGTGCTTATGATGGTATGAGTATTCACAAGTGCATTTACAAGGTCTTAAAAGCTCCTGTGAACTGTCTGAACTTCTTCAATGTCCTTTCTCACTCGGTCATATGTCTGTGCACCACCATACGTGTACAGAAACGGACAGACACGTTACACGTTCAAATAAGTCTGTGGGATTTTTCCTTCGAGTAGGTTAACTACCTGGGCAGGTTAGGTGATCTCTTTGGAACCTGTATCCAGTCTATTGTTTGCTTCACCCCCTCCCCTCAAGTTACTCAACTCAAAGCATAGCGCTTTGTGTAAAATTTATATTCCTTTCCCATCTGTTTTATCCAGTGATCTGTTCTTGTCCAGTTGTTCTGCCAAGTTTACTGAGGCTCAGAGAAATTAACCAACTGGTGCAAGGTCACATAATTCTCAGCTTAGCCAAAATTAACCTCAAGAATTAAAACCAGATATGTGAGTGCATAAAAACAGGAAGAAAAAGGTGAAACGTCAACATTAATTGAAGAAAATTAGCTCCTTTTTCTGTCCTGATTTTTAAACTTTCATGCTTTATGCCCACAATAACTGCATTTAAGAGAATTGTGTGACATATAATAACAAGACAAAGGATTTTATGAGTTAATAAAATATCGTCTGTATTAATATTACTGTGTGCCTAAGAAAAGAAGTAATAAATTTGAAAAAAGGTGAGTAGGATCAGCCTGTGAGGCATGGAAAAGCTTCAGATTGGCTCAGAAGGTGTTAAGATATAGTTGCAAAATAAAGCATGCATTACTATTAAGAATATATGAGGATACAATAATACACTAACTTACTATTAAGGATAGATGAGATTTTAATAATATATAACCTTTACGTATTGTGTAAACATTTTTAGTTCTTGTCATCCTGCCAATTGCATCATGATTATTTAAAGTATGCATGTTTTTAGTTTAAGATTCAAAACTTGTAAAAGGTCTGCAGAGGAGAAAAAATTCATGTTCATCCGTTTTTTCTGTATTTCCCCAGCCTCCAAAAATAATTTGTGTTTAAAATGAAACACTGACTATCACCTCCTATCAAAAGAATAAGCATCTGTTCCCAACAGATCCCTAGAGAAAGACAAGAATTTCAGTTGATTGCCACATTTGCACAATATCCACCCTCTCAAATTAGAATTTGAGATTTAAAAAAAAAAAAAAAAAAAAAAAAAAAGAAGATAAAACCTTTCTCTTACTATATAAGAGATAGTATTACAGGAAGAAAAATCAGCTATCAACAGGCTCGGTTCCAACTATGGAACATTTTCAAATTCAACCCTGAAAGGGAAGAGGTGATGCACAAGCATTTATGGTTCCACATGCATGAGGCCCTAAATTTTCTTTTACCTCCCAGTGTTGCAGTTCCTTCTAATATCCTTTTAGACTTAGGAAATTACTCATTATGCACTTCTTTTAATTATTTCTCACCATTTAAAAAAATATCTTTGGTCAAAATCCTTGGTGGTTTTCAGTTTCTATCCTAGAGAAAAAAAAAAAAAAAAAAAAAAACTTAGAGCATTTGACGTGCCCTTCAGCATTAGTACTTTTGGAATAAAATACATTTTCTCTTTGTTCGTTATCAAAATCTATTTATATAATTCCATCGGGAAACATCTGAGACTCATAAAGCAATGAGAAAGAGCACTAATCCATTCATTAGCTGAGCATTTGATCTTTTCCAAGACTATCCAGGACTGAAAAATTTTACTTCACCATTTTTCTCCTGCAGCAATTTAATCTTTAAGAGAAAAGTAAGAACATAAAAAAAAAAAAAACAAACCCAAAACATAAAAGCTGTTTTCTGATAGGTCTTGGAAAACATAATCTCTGAAAAATCTCCAGAAGCAGGCTACAAAGTGCATCCGAGGAGAAATAGGTATACAGGTGTCAAATTATGAAGCTTAGACATTATTTACATGCATAGTAAAATCATCAAATAAACTCACACACATATACACACACACAAAAAAAGAAAGAGGCAAAACCCCTGTAATGCAGTGTTGGTAGTCATCTTTACCCAAGATGTCTCCAACCATTCTAGTGGTATTTCTTCTCTTTTTCACTTTCATATAAAAACAGAAGGATGAATGATTTTCCCCTCGTTTCCCCCAATTTTTTCTTTATTCCCCCCTAGCTATTTCATCACCTATGCAACTTCAAACAAACCATCCAACCTACAACGTAATAATTACAGTATGACATGAAATAGGCCAGTATGCTTCCAATCAGTCATAAGGATAAGCAGATCAGGTTTTCTTCTGATACAAACTGATACACAGAGATTTCAATCATTTTCTGTGCAGCTAAATATGCTTATGGAAGCACTGCTTTAGCAAGCACGGGCGAAAGAACATAATTTCAGATTCGCTCTTGTTCTTCTTATGTGCTGAAATATTTATATTACACAGATTTTATGTTGGTTCAAATACAAATCTCTCTCTTGGATATGATGTTTTTCAAAGCTTTCAGTGCTAGAATGAATCTGAAGCAGATCTTGAATTTATTTTAACACTGGCTTTGCACTAAAAAAAAAGTACTGAAGAGCTCCATGAAAAATCTGTTAGATGCTCCAGCTGGGAGCAATCCTTTGCCTTACAAATGCCAAATTATTTATTGTTCTGTTTAATGTTTCCTTAAAAAAAAAAAAAAAGTTACACTTTCCACAATGACCAAGAACATATTCATCCTTAAAATTCCTACTGACCCCAAACTATAGAAACAAGAAGTGTTAGACAGGATTTCAAAGATTTACAGTTTCTCACCAAATGTGAAAACGTAAGCACAGGCACAGAGTCTGTCCGAAGATCCTCACAGCTCAATGTCACGTTTGTCCGGTTAGAACACAATTCTGGAAAAGACGACCAGAATAGGAAAAGCATAAACAATCTGCCCTTGGGATGCTCTCCTCGCCATCCTGCACCGTCTCTGCATTTAACAGAACTGCAAGTATTTCTAACACATGAACTTATGTTCTTGCTCGCACACATTCTTAGCAGCTAAAACATCCGGTGAAAAGGGGCTTCACGCCTTGAGATTGGCTGCATGAAGAACCTCTTCCTCTTCTTTCTTTTGAACCTGTCTCTCCTACTTTCACTTTTTCCCCTCAAGATCTTGCTTTGGGAAAGACAATGAATCATTGATCCCAGTTCACACTCAGTACGTCGGCTCCCTGAAATAATTTCATCGCCCTTGGCCAGCAACTTGCACGTAACTTCATCAGCAGGCTGATTACGGTGACCCTGAGTAGTTGCAGGTCACGCTCTGGGCAGGCAGAATGTGATTAGCGGCATCGTCTAAAACTGGAAGCTCATTTCTCTGCCATGTTATTCTTATTCTTGTTACGACAACTCTTGAGAATGCCTGCCTCAAGCCACAAAAAGCCTCAGGCACCATTTCTACAGAGGCTTCTAGAAACAAATACTTTATCTGCTCTCTCTTACTTAGGATAACTTCCCTCAAGCTGTCAAGCCACAACCGTCATTCCCACATTGCTGAAGCCAACGATTTAAGCCAGAGGCCTTGGACAGAGCCCCTTCCCAGGGCTGTATGGATCCCGAGGCAGCTGATGGCACGTGCGACACCAGCCAGCTGAATGATGCTCCTGTTGTTGCTTCTCCCTCTGTATCCGATACGAAGGGATAGAGTTTATCGCGTCACATTGCAGGTTTTAATATGAATATCGCGTACAGCAAGCGCGTCAGCGATGCTACAAGGGCAGCAGAAAACGACACCGAAAAGAGTGATTAAAGCTTCAGGAGAGATGGAGCTGTAAGCAATCAGTCTGGGTAAAGTAGTGGGAGGGAGAAGTGTCAGAACGAAGAGTTACGGTGCTGCAGAGAACTGCCACCTCTACACACGCCCATATTCCGAGGTAGGTATGCACGTGAAGAAGCGTAAGTATCGTAAGATGTAATCATTAGTTTTTTGAAAGAAAATCCTGCTTTTTAAAACATTGTTACTCTTCATGTAGATTTCCTTCCATTTAAAAACTATATTTTATGATGCGAAACAAAAATACAGAACAATGCAATCTGTTTTTTTAAAAGCAGATGATAAAGCCATTTCTTCAAGTTTTTCTTCTAGAAGCTCAGAGCTATTGTTTTTGTAACTGTTCTGTTCCCTCACATTGCATTGTACATCCCATTTTCTAGACTACAAAATATTGACAGTTTTACAAGTGCAATATTGTCCCAATAACTGAACACACTACTTAAAATTTTTAAAAAAAGCAAATCTCTACCAAACAAAGCTCAATTTCCAAACTGAGCCTGTGCAAAATGTAACTCACATTTCTGAAGCAGCAGAGCTGACAACAATTGGGAAAAAAACTCAATCCCCACTCCCACAACAAAAACCTCTTAGAACCTTCCCCAAGTTTAATTCCAACATAATTAAATTCATGTAAAGTAACCAAATAATTTGGGTATTAACTAGGAGCTATAACTTATCTAAAAATCAGTCTTTTTTGAGTAAGATTGTCATTGGTGCTTGGGGGGATAACTAATTCACTGAAAAGTTACTTGAAACTCAAATTCATTACAAGTTATTTTTGTGTTTTCATAATGTCACTTTTAGATGACACCATTGTTTCTTTGTCTATTAAATGATGCTCTAGAATATATTTTTCTCTTGAGCACTGTGTTCTTAGTACAAAATATATGTCATTGAACTCTTAACTAGATTAGCCATACTTGAAAAAATCTTAAGCACTGATTATTTTGAGGCAGTTCTCTCACAAACCTTTTACATTCACAGTTGTGGATGGCATTCATGTATAGAAGGAAGGATTTGGGATTTTGGGGTAGCTGGAGACAGGGGCTTTCTTAAAACGGGCTTCTTTGTCATTGAACTATGACATTAGCTATGATATTAGGAAGTTTCCTCCTGATGTCTCAGCACTTCAACAGGACAATGCCACTGAAAGTAATATTTAGTTCTTGCATTGCATTGCAGTTGGAAAGCCTTTTTATTATATTAGAACAAAGCAATATACTAAATTGATATATTATTGGACTTTCAGAGACAGAAAGTAGTCTTTAATGATTATGATGGCAATTACTGTTTCTGAAACAAGTCTTTCTGTCTAACATTCTGCTCTTTGACTATCCATAGGAAATTGTCTGTTCTAGGATTCCATTTAAAATTAATTATACTTGAAAATTTATTGAGGTCAGTGTTCGTTTGAAGATGTGACAGTGCCAAAAATTTATATTTTTTTAAATGTAAGGAAACACTTTCCAAAATTAACAGGTTGAAGTAAAATAGAATTTAAATAATTTTTTCCCAAATACCACTGTTAATTGGAGAAAAGATAATGATCTAATTATGAGAGGCTGCAACTTTCAATCTAAGTATTTAATTATCTTCATTAGAAACTTGGATATACAGTAAATTAAGTACCAAAAGATGATGGTGAGGTTATCTTCACTTTCAGCATTATGTTAACCCACACGAGTAGTTAATTAGCTCCCAACTAAAATGATTCTTTGATGAACGCTTCCTAACATCTAAGTGGTGTGAAGATGTTAACGATGTCGGTATTAAATTGCATGTAACAGCCTGTGATCAGACAAAAAAAAATCCTACTGAAAATACAGGGATAGCAACCATTTCCGTCCTTCTATGACTTCTGAGGTTTGGATTTATCCACCGAAGCTGAAAAGGTACGTGAAGAGAAAGAAAACGTATGGGGAAGTCAGCACATTTGAAAGTGGTCGTTGATTGTCACAGATGAGTGACAGAAAGGAGCAAATCTGCCATGGACCTGCACTTCTCTACAGTCTAGAAAGCCAGGCGTTTCTCAGAACATTGCCAACCAGCAGGATATTATCATTAGTGACGAGATCTGAAAAAGAGATCAAAAATTAAAAAGGGACTCACCTATGAGAGGTCGTATCGCCTCTGGACTCTCTCGACGCGGGCAGAACACACCCCAGGAGCTGCGCCTGCCACGGCACCTACCCTGAGCACCAACCCCTCTTTTCTGCAGGAATGACGGGAACGTTCTTCTGTCTGGGATTTGGGAATTTCCCTAACAACTTCTCCATTCAGCAGAGCTAAGCAGAAGTTTTCATTGCAACAGGAGGACAGCAGGAATGTTGTTTATTTTCCTGGCGTGCCCATCCTTTGGTGCTCCCATGCGGAAGTTCAAACCGTATAGAAAAAGGTAATGATGAATTTCACAGACTTTAGCTTTTCCAATCTAAATATTTTCCATGCTTAACTCTACGGTCACGAGAACTATGGAGTATCTTAGAAGTTGTTACACAATCAAGTCTTTTAGAGGTTTCAGCGTCATAATACTGACAGAAAACACTACTTGCATAAAACAGTTCCAGTAACTTTTCCATTAGTTCAAAATGGGACTGTTTAAACCAGAAAGTTTTGTTTCGGACAAGATCAGGTTTGAGGAAGGTTAGAACATTCACAAGGTCATTTATTTTCTTCTTGGAGTGATACAGGGCAGACAACCAGGGAAGAACGGTGCTCTGAAAGAAAGTATAAAGTACGCTTTTCAGTGGCAACCCGAGTTTGCAGCAACAGACACAGAAAACCTTTTGACAATCCAAACAAACTCCAACCAGACACTGAACCAGACAGCTGCTGTCTGCTGATGGGAGCAAAGGGCTGGGGCAGAGCTGCCGTGTTGAACACGGGCTGTGGGAAAGCAACCCTGCCAAAAAGCTCTTCAGCTCAGATACCCCCTTGGCTGATGTGACGTGGCCAAACACAGAGGTATCCCAGTGGCATCCTGAGAAATTCAAGAGGTGTTTTCCCTTCTCGCTTAGCTGAAAGGTGTTTAACTGAATAGACAACATGTGTCATTAAGAAATAGGTACGATCTTCTTGATCACGTGATGACAGATGCTCTAGCTATTTAAGGAAGAATTCTGGAAAATATATTTGAATTACTTCTTCCATCTATTTAAGTGATATTTCCTATTTAAACAGCCATAACCAACAGGGGTTGCTTTTAAAAAACTGCCCTTCTTACTGCAGCAGGCTCAGCCGAAGAGAACGCGATGCCTCATCACAGGGCCATGAAAACTGGAGTTGCAACTGAAGTGTTTTACGAATGAAAGAAAATGAGACATTTTGAAGAACAGACAAAGACATAAGACACTTTTAACATTGGACGCAGTTGCTTCTAAGTTTTACAAAACCTGCATGACCTTTGCTACAGCTCCTCTTCCTTTCGCAGTACGTTGATTCTTCCCTCCACGACACGTAATTGCCCAAACAGCACTTGAGCCGCCACTGTCAGGAGTGGTCCAGACTCCGTCACGCATCCTTCCTCTGGGTCCATCCAAACTTACTAATTCTCACCCACCGAAACTGAAAGACGCCTCGTTTATCTTTCCTTCCTCATTCTATGCAAGGAAACATTCCTTTCTTTTTTTAAGCCTGTTTCGTGAGGGCTTCTGACAGCATGGGGAAAGTTGGCCTGAGAGACTCGCAGACTCCTGTCTCAGGAGGGAGAACACCTCTTATTTCCGAGCCATTCCTCAAAAACAAATCACCATTGTCTCCACTCCCTACAATAGCCTATTCCTACTTTACATGGCTTTAACAGGAATGAGTATGTATTACCTTACCAGAAAAGTCAAAGATGTGCATACTAATGCTGCAAGGGATGCTAAAATGCTCGGCTGAATCTTAGCCTTTGAAAAGGAAACAAAAGCACAGACTGCAAGCAAATTGTATGTGCTGGAGGGAAATGATCGAACATTGTTTCCTAAACATTAAATATTTCTACTTGATCTTGCAGGTTTGTGATCTCTGAGGTCTTCCCTTAATTGCAGAGGATGACTTCATTCACCTCCCCACCCTCAAGCCCTGCTTTGGTTCTCGGTACAAGGGTTACATTATCAGGCATGCGGCAAGCTTTCTTGATCCGGCAGCGGCTCAGCGTTTCTCTTCCACTCTCACAGCTATGAAGTTGATTGAATGCAAGGTAGAAATAATTAAGATCACAGGCATCTTGATTATAAACATTTCAGTCCTCCCTGGATCATGGCAGGCAGCTCTAAAATTAACTTTTACTCACCTTTCACCACTTACCGACAAAACATTTGAGGATAAGTTTATTTCTCACCATTTCTGAAGTGAATAGAACGAACATAGAGAAGAGCATCATGCAGACTTAACAACAAAATCCCATCAGGATCCCCTGTGGAACACCAGCCATACTGGGTGTGCAATAGCAGCCCCAGCCGTAGGAAGTAGAAGGCGTCTTTCTCTTAAATGGCAAAGACTGTGAATTATTTCTGGTTACTGTTTTAGGAATTAAGTTACAGAATACATAGAAAAGTACATATCAGCTGTGGACAATATGAACAATAATTACTCACTACCGAGGCTGTGGGTTTTTGCTTGTTTGTTAAGAAAAAGAACCTAACCAACCAAACAAAAAACCCCACAAAACACCAAACCCAGTTATAACCAAGACCTAAGCAGCAGGTGGTATTTTCTTGAATTTGAGTCATATGTTTGTAAATCACGTCTACATGAAAGCATGTGAACAATTGTGCATATCTTTTGCATATCTTTTGTTTATCCTTGATCTTCTGGATTATTTGTGTGATTTTGCAGGGTTTAAAATGCCACTCCCTTTTGAAAGTGAATCTAGGACAGCATCAAGTGAATATATGAAGATCAACACCATAAATAATTTTTTACCTTAGCACCGAGTAAGACCTATTTGCTTGCTTGAAAGCCAAGAGGTGGTATATTACCTTTGGCAGACATCTGGATGAAATGGGGACTTTTATTACAAATTCTGTAATGTTTTTAAGAAAGAAAAAACCCAAAAACTATAAAAAATAGCTTATGTAAAGGTATGCAAACCTTTTAAAAATCATATCCTAGTTATGTTCTGGCAATTTTTCTTCTGCTTTTGAAAAGTAGGTATTAATATAATTGGTTCATAGAAATGTTTTGATAAGTCAACTAGCAGGCGTTAAAAAAATATAGAATAGTTTAAACTGCAACCATTAAAATTTAAACACTTGTCAGATGCCCAAATTTTCCAGTGTCTTTCAGGTTGTTTTTTTTTTTTTTTTTTAGGATGTCTGTAAGATATAGAACACGCCACAAATCTTGTGAATGAAATTTTTATTTACACACTGTATCCAGAAGCAGATACATAAATCCTTATACAATTATTTTTCAAAAATGTGCAAGAAATTACTATAATTTCGTTTACAAACCAAAACACATTAAAATCAATGGACTTTGGATAATTCACTCTGTGGCGTGCTTAGTACAAACAGTGCACACCAGGTCTGAAACAGAGAAAAGTGTAAACTACAGCAATCTGGATTGCAAGTATTAACTTCATGGCACTCCATCATCACTATAAAAATTCTTTAACCCAACATGTAGTCATACAAAATTTTTCATTATCTGTGTAGAATTTAGAACACTTTCCAGATACAACAATGCCATATTTCCCTTATTATGAACTACCATCTAGCCCGTATTTTATTTATAAAGAATGCCTGTAATTTTTATTCTTTGCAGTCGTAAAAAGATTTTAAGATATTAAATTGACAATCATTAATTTATCCATACCTTAGCTCAGAATTTGAAAGTTCAGTAACAGAGAAATACTTCTCATCAGAATCATAGCCCATACATTGCTGGTATGCTGTTTAAAATTTATAATGCCAGTATTCACATAGATGAAATGAATCAAAACAAAAACTGCACAGATTTCACTTAGCCCTGCAATCAATATTCACAGAAAGAAACTGGCGTTAACAAAATGTAAAGTCAGCTCATCTGAGAACAAAGAGTTTAATTAATAATTGCATTTCTGATCCTTTTGACAGAAAAACATTTTGATAAAAAGGTGGCATTCACTATGTCAACGGCAGCATAAGTGCTATATCCTTCAAATAGATCAAAGAATACAAACCACTTTCAGTTGTTTATAACAAAAAAAAAAACAACCAAACAACACACACACAGAAAACTGTGCAAATTTAGTTTTATATTTCCAAATATAAGGTGTTGTTTTCCTAATTGGTAAAACAGACAATGTTATCAATAAATTCAATAATTTCAGATGCTCAAAAAAGGACTTTTATTTCAAAGCTTCATTTTCAAAAACATTTTTCCACAATCCAATTACATAAAAGCATACCTTTTGAACCCTTAAACTGTCGTGCTGAATAAACAGCCATATTTCTACTCTATAAGTATCACAGTCAGTTAGCTTTTATTCCTAGTGTATCTACTTCCAAAGGTCCCCAAAATATCCTCAATCACTTTCCTTTTATTTGTCAAGACACTTTGGTCCTTTAATTTTCAAAAAGCAGAAGTAAACATTTTTCGTGATTACTCCAAGTACTTCTAAATTGTCTCATAACTATAAGTTACTGTGTTTCTTTTATGTTAATCTTTATTAGAAGAAATTGTAAGTATCTTTAATGTTTTCAAAGTCAATTTTCTGGGTTCCTTCTCATGGCGGGCCAGTTACCTCAGCACGAAAAAATACCGTAGAGGTTCTGATTAACAACCTGTAAAAATAAGTATTTGCGTCTACTTACTGGTTTAAAGTATTTTGAGCTTAGTAGAAATAGCGCCACCATTTAGTTATCTAGAAACAAAGTGCTATACGGGTCTCACATCCTAGGCCTCAACCACTTTACGGTGTTCCTTTTGTGGAAGCTTTCTGGGGGAGGGGGAAACGACAAAGTCAACGACCTGATTAAGTTCACAGATGAAGAACACAGCAAGGAAGGCAATTCAAAAACTGGAGAGTTGAACCAAAGTTTGGGAGAAAAAAAAAAAAAAAAAAAAAAAGCATCAACACGTATGAGTGAACAAACTGAAATTTATAAAGGCATGGGCAAGAAATTTAGCAAGTGTGTTCTTGCGTGTTTTTCAATTCAGCAATAAGACCAGGCTATTACAGCTTCAACTATTTAAGTTTCACTGCAATGGCTGCTAAATTAATGCATGTGGCATAGTATAAACATATGTTTAATGCATTCAATAGTGGTATTAAATGGCAAAGAAAATATTTAATATACTATAATCTTTCAAAGATTCTGTAGAATGCATAGGCTCTCTAGCTTGTACAGGGAAAGAATTTTTAAAGTGAAGAAAATGCCAGAGGTTTTCTTCCAAAAGTATGCATCTGAAATCCATAAAAATGATTTTCTTTTTCCTCCCCACAGACAGAATCAGAACACTGTACCATACAACAGGTTATTGTGCCTTTTTGAATAAAGTTAGTGATCCTGATTCAGGGGGGTGTGGGAGGGGGAAGTCAGTAGAGGAAAAAATGAAAACAGAGTTCACCCTTGCATACATATATCTCAATGGCAGAGCCAACAAATTACACATATAGACTGCTCTAGATTTTTTTTTTAAGTTTAAAACTTTATTAGACTAAAGAAGAATCGTTATTCTCTCTCCCTTAAAAGCAAAGGTAGCCTTTATCTACCTTTGATTTTCTTTTTTTTATTTTTTAGTTAAACATTATGGTCAAAAAATAAATTAAAAAAATATAAATTTAGTCTATCAATTCAGGCAACCCAAGATGTAGTGCTATTGCACCACCTTGCAGCAATACTGTATTCATTACTAAAGACTCATTTCAGGGGACAAAAGGCTAGATTAAACAAGAAGAAAATGACCTCAAGAAAGCTGTATCAAAGATGAACAGCCATTTCTAAGCTGATGTTTGCTATCAACTCCTACCAGAGATGGCGAAGATGACATTCTAAAATACAAAACAGGGGGGCAGAGGCAGGCAAAGCAAGCCTCCCTCCCAAGCCAACCACGATCCCTTTAACAAATAACTCATAAAAATGATGGAATCATGGGGGAAAAAACATCTGAAACAAACCAGGAAAATGCCATGGATTAACCTTGCAAGATGAAAACATTACGGTGTAGAATCTATACTCCCCACTGAAAGTCTTTTTTTTTTTCCCTACAGAAGGTTAGAATAACTGTAAGCTTTTCAAATGCCAGAATCTTTGACAGATATAAACATTTACTTAATTGATTCAATATTTCATATGTCAAAACATATTTCATGACAGTAAACTGAAACATTTTCTGCGGTCAATATATATTCAAACCTCTTTTCCCCATAATTTGAAAGGCTATGAGAATAGAGCTTTAGAGATGCATTTTAAGCATCTTCCATCCAAAATGCTATCAGTCCTGTTCCTTCCTCCCCAAAGGATATCCAAAACAGGGGAAAACAATCCAAAGGACATTAGTGTATTACTGCATTTCTGAAGTGAAAAAAATGCAGAAAATGATAACATTTCAAGTAGTTTGAATAGATATTGTAGAAATCATCCTATCAGAAGTTTTACCCCATCCCTAAAATGGCTTATCAATTTATGTTCCCATAACAATTCCTAGAGTCTTCCTACAAATCCAGGAAATTTCATACACCCCCGCCCCATCCCCTAAGAGGAGGTAGGAGGGAAAAGGACAGAAAGAGGGGACCCAGTAAGCGTTCATTTATTTAACTGATGGCATGATTTTAAAAGATAATATTTGACAAGATCCCAATACAAAAATTTCCTTATAGGTACTACTCATCGACTTTCACAGACTTCTTTTTTTTAAAGGCCATTTTCAGAAGGACAAAATACTGAGACAAGAAGGTGGCTGAACCAACCTTCTCAAACACAAAATAGCGTACAGACAATACAAGGCTTAGGAGAAAGAAGGGTTTTTTTTCGCAAGATATGCCACATAACCATGTTCTTGTCACACAGCTCTGTCTGTAAGTTCTACATTAGGGCATATCTCTACAGAAATTTATAATTAGGGTACTAGGAAATGGTTTTTAACATAGACGTAAATTCTGCAATTTAGAATACCAATGTTTTTTATCCACGATCATTTTTTTCAAAAAGGCTATTTTAAAGGAAAAAAAAAAAAATCCATTCAACAAGTTTCATTTGACTTTTACTTATGGTTGAATACACATGAAATGTGCTTTCAATGCATAAAAATCACAGTGGATAGCAGCAAAGGACTTGGGGGAAATTAAGGAGAATTTGATCATTCACATTGTGATTAATCTGCACATTGATGAAAAGATAGCTATTTCACACTTCTAAAAATAAACTTGAGATCATTCTTTCCAAAAAAAAAAAAAAAAAGCCCCCCAAAATACACAAAAAAACCCCAAACAAACATAAACTCAAATGCATTACTTTTCTTTTACACACAAAAATGAAATATTTTTATGGCAGCAAAAGATTTTGATAATAATGAAAGTCTGTAAACTGTAATTCAATCTCT
This sequence comes from Vanellus vanellus, assembly GCF_965231255.1. NCBI lineage: Eukaryota > Metazoa > Chordata > Aves > Charadriiformes > Charadriidae > Vanellus > Vanellus vanellus. Next base: position 108,342,867 of record NC_138906.1, read on the forward strand.
TTTTGTTGTTGTTGTTCCCAAAGTGCAAGATGCAAGATTCCCATAAGCTTTCAGTAGTGCTTCTCCTGTAAATAATCCTTCATTTTGTTTGGCAAAGGCAGTTTCTGAATCAGGTCTATTCTGGTGTACTGACGTATTACAAAACGACACAGGTATTGTAAAGAACGCACCTGCATAAACCGAGATACTGGATTTGTCAGTCTCACTGGGTAAGTTGCTGATCCAGGCAGTCGGGATCTTGAATAGCAGAAAGCTCCATTTTCAGAGTCCCTGATTGAATGTTCAATTAAGTCAACTATAGACGTATGTCCCTCCACATCTGGTTGTTCATAAAAGCTAAACCTACCATTTGAGTGTTCAATTCTAGTGTGAAGAGTTTTTCCATGGGAACGAAAACTCAAACTTAAAAGATAACGATCATCAGAACTATCTCGAACAAGAAACGAGCCATCAGGCACATTAGCTAATTTTCCCTCTGCCTCCCAACGTGTAATGGGGCCCCAGTACCATCCTTGTTTTGCAAGTTTTTTCAGTTCTTCTGTGAGACTTGTCACAACCATAGGACCACTGTTCTGTACAGAATCATAAACTCTTCCAACTCCAGGGGCAGTGTTAGGATCAAAATTCAAATGGCAGCGCATACTTTCAGCCACGTGGGCATCTGTGCCATTCAATCCATTGAAGTTCCTTTGGATTTGATTATTCTGCATTGGAGGTAGCAAAGGTGAGAGTGGAGGGACATCACTGTGATTAACTCTTGGGCTTTGCAACATGACTCCTGTGGTACCAATTAACAAACCATTCACCGTCTGGTCCACAAAGATGTCCGGTGGAACAACTACATCCTGATCCACTTGGCTCTCTTCTTCATGGAAAGCATTTCCCCCCACTTGAGAAGAAACAGTTGAAACTTCCATGGGTGAGGAACTATCCAGACAGTAACTACGTGATCCTTCCAAAGGATACATTCCCTCATCTAAAGGCACAGTATACTGAATGTAGTCCTGAGGCATTAATCCAATAACTACAGGCACATGTTCATCAATATGAAGATGCAAGTCCCCGTTCTGAGATTCCGTATTCTTTAATGCATTGTTTTGTTCCTGGAACACGTTGTCTGACTGCAAGTCATGGAAGTCCTTTCGAACGCCATTCAGTGCTGGGCTTGGATTAGAGGAATGGACCAAGGCCTTGACTTTCACTTCCATTTTGATGCAAGTCTCTTCTGAATTTGTAGGTCGAAGAGGCCACGGAGTTGGACTGTAATGGTGATTACGGAGGGAAGTGGATCTCAGAGGTCTTTGAGCTCGCACATCTTTGAAGGTTATTGGAGCAGATGAGGAAGAAAAGGTGTCATCATCTGCAGAGCTTACAGATGGTGTGCTGCCTTTGCCTTTCTGTTTTTGTTTTGCTGAAAGCCTCCTTTTTAACGTACCCATTAAGCTTTCACTTTTTGATCTATTTTTGCCTCCTTTTTCATCTTCACTATTGACTTCACAGCTAGCCAAATCTTTACCATAGCAGCTGCCAAACAAGGAGTCATCTTTTCCAAATTCACTTAACGATGGCTGCTGAACCACTACAAAGTCACTTTCATCTTTACTTTTATTTAAGTTAAAGGATTTGCGAATTGTTTTGAGACTAATTTTCTTCATTATGACAAGTTACCAAGTCCGGCTGATCAGCAGTGCTTGTGGTGATATAGCCCTAACACATGCAGAGCAGCTTCTGCTTCATTTATGTTTTTTATCCAGCCTCATTTAACTTCAAGAGCCATTTCCTAGAAACAAATAAAAAACAATTAACTTCACAAAAGAAATATTTCTGAAATTATCCATAAGGGTTTCCCCCTCTCCAAACAAAACAGAAATTGCAGAACTTAAGTAACAGGCATCAAACAAAAGTAAATACAGAGAGCTGATCTGGAAACTGATCAGGCTCAAAAAAATTAATCTACTAAATCTGCATTGGAGTTTTCCACAACTTTTTTCTGCTTTTAGCACGCTATTTTTAAAATATACACACAAATTACATCACACTCATAGGCTTATCTATGCACGTATATAAAATTTTCAAGCACAGAAACACCCCTCTCTTTCAGAAGGCTCCATAAAAGTATCCCCACAAAAATAACTATAGAAGATAAAACTAGAGGATATTCTATACAACAGGATTCCTAAATAAAAGTTAAACTGTGATTAGTCCTAAAAACATGGTCTTACAAGGTCATACTTTCTTTACACAGGAAAGTTGAGCAATATACAAATAACTACATAATTACATGAAAACTAACTCCAGTCAGAACTTTTGTGAAAGAAAAGTGATTTCCAAACTCTCTTTTAGATATACAGGAGGTCACATCACAGGCTTTCCTCACCTAGTACTATTAGAGCTTTTCTTCTTCCAGTTCTTCTGCCAAGACTAAGTGGACACATCTGCTCAAGTCCCAGTCAACTCCTCCCATCTAGCATCCTCCAGAATCATGTACCCACCCCCTCCATAAATCTGAGTTTTCAGATTGGGTTTCTTAGTTTGTTTAGAGTTTGGGTTTGTTTTTTTTTTTTTTATTTTTAATGTCAGTGAGACCTTCCAAAGCAAGCAGCTCTGCAGAGGGGTAGAACAAGAAGGGAAAGAGAAGAGAGGGAAGTTGCTGCGGCCATGGAAGTAGGTAGTACAGTTAGTAGTAGCCATTTAACTCTAGATACCCGTCATGTTAACAGCACAAACTGCAGCAGCAAGACTGGCTCCAGGCTAAACACGGAAAGCTGGAGGAGTCTAAGAATCTTTCAAGAAATCTTCCAAGTGTGAGGAACTGAGGGGAAAGTAAAACAGCCCTTATGGACTCACTTCCCAATTTTCTCTCACGGTATCACAATACAAGCAACTGAGAAAAATAGTACAATGAACTGAAGTAAGTTTTATCAACTAATCAATATGATTTTCTTAAATAACCATTCAAAAATTGCATAAAAGCATGTAAGGAGAAGCAAACTAAAAGAAAACGCAAGGCATCTAAGGATTCTGAACTTCAAAATACCTTGAAAAATTTAAAGTAAAGCCCTGCTGCTGTGGGGTTAAACACTGTTCTCATAAACAGCAGAAGCACTAAAGCTTGATTTACTTGGAGTTGTTTCCTAGTCCTATCTTCAAATTCCCTACACTATCTGCATCACCCTACCTCGAAGACCTGTTCTGTTTTGGCCATAACTTCCAACATTTCCCAAGTCTGTCTTCAGAATATCTTCAGCTCTTCTCATTTCCTTTTCCTAATTACCAAACTAAACAGCACTTTCCTATCTCTCAAAGGGGAGAAGCTAAAAGGCTTCTCTTCTGCCTCTAAACTGATTTACTTGCCATCAGCAAAGAACAAACATGCCCCAAAACCTTGTTTCCTAAACAAACAAAATACTAAGAACCAACTCTTGCTATAAATAAATATTAAAACCTTAAAAACCAGGACTTGTTTTTTTATTAGAAGTTCACTGCTTATTTTCCACTTTTAACCTGACTCCTGTGGTACCTGGAGTCCTGACACTGTAAAAAAATGTATTCCACTTGCACAATTTGAAGATGACACTGAGGTATGTGTACATATTTGCAAAGCTTAAGATGCTACTTTTATTTTCCTTTTCTTATGACCGATATATGCTGAACTGTAAAATATCCTGTTTTAAAACACTGATGTTTAATATTAGCTCCATACATTTGGAATAACTGGGGAATACTAAAGTACTGAAAACCAAACATGAGTAAAATACATTTAGTGGGGTTTATATTCCTGAAATCTGACGTATCAGAATAGCTGACAAAGTACAGTAATTAAGAAAAAGCTAGATACAGATAAAGGGCGAGTTACATGTCAATTAGAAGTAGACTCAAAATGCCTTGTTGGACTTCTACTCCTAAACCATTTGGATTTTGCCATCTTACCAATTTACAGCACTCTTTTCACCATAAATGAGTGAAAAATGTAACTTCAGGATAATACGCTGCTCCTAAACTGAAAAATTCAGAGTGTTTGTTCATTCGATAAATTTAACTGTGTTTTTGTGTGTGTGGTATCAGAAGCCTGGGAATCCCCACATTAACCCCACTTGAGAAATCCAACTGCTTCCGACTGACATCCACAAGCTGATACTATTTCCACTTCACCAGATACCTTTCCCCATCCCTGTGGGAAGTACATTATACTGTTTGCAATTCCTAACCCTAAAAAAGCAAGCATGAAATAAAATCTGCCTTCTAAGCTACAGAGAAAAATAAAAGAACATTATCACATTGCTGACTGGGGAGAGAACATGTGAAGAGCTCTGAACTGTCTAGTTCACCAATATTTTTTTATTGCTATGTTTCAAAAGGAACTATGTTTCTTCAGATTCTCCATAACTAAAAGACTAAGCAAGTCACTTGAAAGAATAGGATTTTATCACATACTAGTTTTTCCTGTATCAAAATGTGGGGTATTTTTACAAATGAAAATTCAAAATCTAAAAATAATCTCAACAGATAAATCTCTCTGGCAGCATATAGATAAGTTGAAATTTTGTACTTTCAGAGTGACTACTGAGCCTGCTTGAGGAAAAAAAGTGTTTTATACCTGTCAGCCTGCCTTAGTAGCCAATAACTTTATCAAGCAAGTGGCATAATTGTCCAAATGCACAAGTCATTACTTCTATCATTATAACATTCCATATAAAGAAATAATGAAGGTTTGAAGTTCAAACATAAACCACATAAACAACATGCATATATCCAGTAGTCCAGCTCATTCATCCAGGAAAAGACAGTAAAATCTACTGAATGAACAGTCTGGGTCAAAGCTCCCTCAAGTAAACTGAGCACACCTACAGATGACAGCTAGTGTCTGAACAAATCTTCCATATAAGAACCACCCTACTTTATGACATCTCTTACACATATTTTATCCATGACAGGAGAAAGCAAATATACCCTGAAGTCAAATACCCTAATTGATCCAGATACTCTTCTTACTTTGCACATACTTAAAAAATACAAGTAATTCCACATTGCTTATTAATGTGTTTAAAAGCGCCATGTAATCAGCCCTCAATATATGGTATACTCGTACACTTGCAAGTGTAGAATTTTTTCTACTGTCTACATCTAGAAGAGCTGAAACATAAGAGCCCAGCATGCACCCCTTCACAGAATACATTAAAATGAACTACTCAACTTCGCCACGACCCTCGGCACTGCAACAACTTCGCTAGTATTTTGTACTAATTACGGCATCAGCAAAGTCTCCCACTGATGTGCTCTTCCAGTGCCATCTGCTGAACAGCTAATTTAGACAGCCTAACTACAGACACCTCTAGAATTCTGCTGGCAGGTATTTGCAACTATAAACAGACTCTGAACTATGCCAATGTACTCCCAAAGCCTGGTGGCTATGTACGCAGAAATACCTGGAACATACAGACTGAAAACAGGAGATTAATCAGATCCAGATACGCTATAAATAATACGCTATAGAATAAAGAGTCAGAATGCAATTCTGACTTATGAACTTTCATCACAAATTCTACACCTTGGAATCTTTAAAATTAGGCAGGTTGACAAAACGCAGGCCTCCTGACAAAAACTACCTGGACTACTAGATTACTACCCAGCAAACACCATGGTCCCCTTTGTGTTTATGAAAAACAATCAAAACTAAACTTGCGCACCTCATTTTGAAGTGAAGAAAAACATGTATTAGTCACATACACATGTGAAATTATTAGTGAAGAGATTTAAAACTAATACTTTACAGGCTGCTTCTCAGAAACCTGAAGAGCAGGTCACACAATCACATATTAATTGTTATTAGTGGTCGACACCCATTTATTGAAAACTATGACAGCTTAAAAAAAAGTTTGTGCAAATCTAATTTGAACATTCAGTGCATCAGAGCAGTTTCAGTTTGATGCTACAAAATGGTTTCAATGGACTATAATCACATAGTTATCTCAATGCAGTATTTGCAAAAGTACACCGACAAAAATTTTTATTATTTATATGGCCTTTATCAATTTCTTATCTTTTTCACACTTTTAGGTTAGGTGCACTAATTACCAGAGACAAATACTATCAACAATGTTCCCAGAATACACTATTACAGAAATAAAACAGTATTAACTTTCAGGAGTTGGGACAGAAGCCATCATACTGAAAACATAGAGCAAAATACAACTCATGGTTGAATGAAGAATTGGCTTTTAAAATTTTTTAATAAAAATACCATCACAAAAATGCCTTAGAACTATTAATCAATGCTGCTTCAGATAACTTAGCCTTTCCTAAAATAAATGTTAATCTGCTCATTCATTTCCATAAAGTGAAACAGTGGAGCATTAAACTTGATTTTTTTTGAACCCAGAGCTGCATTATTCCTGAGAAGTTTGGCTATCCATTAGAAAAATAAAATCTTTATTCTCATACTGAATCATAGTAAGACTTAAACTATTTACAACTTCAAGTTAAGTGGACCGTGCTTCAGAACATTTGGCCCAAGTGTGCACAGAGCTAAACTGAAGAGAATAACGTAGACAGTTGAGGAACAACTGTGAAAAATATGTATCTGGAGATTTAGTTCTAACTTGACCAAAAAAAAGAGTTTTTTCACCATGACGGGAGTTGGGCAGTAGAAGATGTTCCCCAGAGAAGTTTTGTAGTCTTCATCCTTGTAGGTTTCTAAGGTCCAACCACATAAAGCCCGAAGAAACCTTGTCTGATCTCAGGGTTCAGAGAAGGTTGGACTTGAGACTTCCTGAGGTCCTTTAAAACTCAATTATTCTACAATTCCATGACTTCAAAAATTGCGAGCTGTCTTAATATTTAAACTTAGTATGTAAGATTTATTTTTAATAAAAATTCATGTTTGAAAATATCTAGAAATTTAATTTACAACTTCAATGCCGTACTACAGATTTGTTAACTATTTCTACTGTTAAAAAGAAGAATATTCAGTTTATAAAGAAAATGTAAAAGCTGGAATTAACTGCAAATGTTGTACTACAGAGCATTTTTCTTCCATGGAATCATAGCACATAAACTTCAAACATAATTATTTAAATTAAGAAAATAACTAGAAATACCTTGAAACTGAAAAAAGTTTCTGCATTCCTGGGGCATGACAAGCACCAGGTTTTCATTACAGTCCACTAATGAAGCCTAGTCTAATTATCTGCGGAAGAATGAGGTGTTGCTTCCCTGCTGCCCCCCAAAACCTCACTGACATATATTCATGCGTTACTGGTAAGGGTATTTCAACAAACAAGCATCTTAAGATAACATGGATTTTAAGTGTTATATTTTGGAAATTCCTAAATATCTAAATTTATTCCAAAATTCCTAAACCTATTGATGTAAATTACTAAGAAGTTGTTCTCCATATCTGTTCCCATTAATTTTACTTTAATAATGAAATCTGTATCACTAGAAGTTATTTCTTCAGACAAGTAACAAAAAATATTGACTCAAGATACTTCACTCTATGTACTTGTAGTTTCAGTGTCTATAAGCACAGAAACTGCACATAAAATAATCATTAAGTAAAGAAAGATTAAATACCTATTTCAAACATCATCAGTTTCTGATAGAACATACACACTACATGGCAGCTTTCAGCTTTCTCAAAATACATGCCATTAGCATACTGAAGATGATGAGGTTTTTCCCTTCCCTGAACTTCAAGTAAATTCCTATATCCTATTACTCTGTAATATGAAGAGTCTTTAAATGAAGCAATTTAAATTCCATTGCACGCTCCTGTACCTTGAAAACAACAAAACAGGCAGATGTCTTTAGTAGTGGCTTGCTTGGTAATGGATGAACATTGTTTCAATTTAAGATTGCTAATTTTATAAAAGCCCACCCTCTCCTGCATACCTGCTTTTCTAGTGAGTCTGGAAAAGCTCAGATGCACACCTTCATATAAAATTGGAACAAGGTTTAAAAAAAAAATAAATAAAAAAAAAGAAGAGTAATTAAAGCCTGCTATTTCTATTCTAACTAGTCAAAGACCTGGACACCAAGTAGCTATTATTCACCACAAATGTAAACTTCCACCCTCTAAGATTTGAACAGCTGAGGAAAATACTCTCTAGAGAGCAATATAATTTAGCAGGTATTACACAGATTACAATTTAAAACAAACAAAAAAAATGCAACAGTAAGTCATGTCATTTCTCCTACTTTTTATTTTTCCTCCTTTTACAAAGCTTAAAGGGAAAACAGTCCATGGGCACTGATGTTCTAACACTATACAGAGTAATCCTAATCACTATTAGCAATCCTTAGCAGAGAATAAACAAGGTATGCCTTTGGTAATAAACAGAAAAGTGGCATAATATAATAAGGAAAACTTGACACAAAGGGATTTTTCTTCACCACCATTAGTCCAATTAACTGCATGCAAAGACAGGAACAGAACAATTGAAGAAGTCTGAATACATCGACTGCTCGCCTCTGGCCTGCTGTTGAAAAAGGATGTCCCTTAACATCTGGATTTCCCTGACTTTTTTTTTTTTTTATTTATTTATTTTAAACGCTACTTAATCCATGGCTGCCCGCAGTAAACCCTGTTCTTCTTTCCCATATTTGGTTGCAGGACAGAATATTTCTATCTGATTGGTAGTTTTCCTCTGGGGAATAACTGAAGAGTGTTAAATGGCATCTTTGTATTACAGTTCATCTGTGTACATACAGCCTTGTAACTACAATAATCTCATCACTCCAATAGCCAAACACGGTTACTAACACTAAGAGTCCTCACCCAAGTTTACATCTCCCTTACACAAGGAGGGCTGATTGGGATGTACATCTGCTCCCGAGCTACCACAGACACAGTAACCCCGTATATTAAACTGAAATCAGCACCAGTTGATATCAGCTGGTGTCAACTCAAGAACATACACACACAGAGCATCATGAGACCAGTACTGCTGCTGGAGTAGGAACCTCTGGGCAAGCTGGGTGGATGACAGCCAGAACAGTAACTGCTTCAGCCACTCCTGCCACATCTCTAGGAATCAACACCCAAACAGGGAACAAAGTAAATGTATAGCAAGTACAGTCTGCTAAGACTAGCACGAGTACTACCTTTCATCACTTTAAACAGACATCCGATAAAAAAATATACTGCTAACAAAATTTTTCAAGCATGCTGAAAAACTACGGGGAAAAAGAAAGCCACAACTTGGCTTTAAGATCCTGATGAACTAACAGTGAGGGGAAAATGAGCAAACAAAAATAATCCAGCAGATCAATATAAATGCCAAGGCACTGAAGGAAGCAAAATATTTTTGCTGAATCAAAGGAAAGAAGTCACTAAAGAAACCTGATGTGTGTAGTCCATGTGCATGTGTTTCACTGCAGGAAATCACATCCACCAAGTGCAAACAAGCCTTTGTTTTCCTTTTTCACACAGACGAAGAAAGAAGAATGCTCAGTCAGGCTCAGTTTTCATTTCTTGCCATTTTACAAGACTGCAGCAGCCAGCCTTGCAGTAGGCTCCCTGTCAGCAAAAATTAAGTTTAGCTTCATAAGCAAAGGTTAGATTTCCTGGGAGATGATGCATGAGAATTCCTTTCTGAGCAAGGGACCATCCCGCTTTGCCATCCTGAGAAAAGGTGGATACACCAAAACGTTTTTTCTCAGTTGTACGGTATAGTGGTACCCTTAGCATAATAACAAGGAGGACCTTATGCTTATCTTAGACATTCATGTAATTCTCTTAAACCTTAATACAGTTATGTTAAGAGTCTGAGTAAAGTTTCAAGACTGCAATGCTCTACAAACCAACTTCTCATTTAGCAGGAAGGATCAACATCATGTTCCATAAAAAACAATATTTTAAAAAAAAAAATTTTGCTATAATATTTTTGTAAAGTTACCTGCAGAAACCAGTGTACAATTTACAGTAATAAACTGCCTTTGGCAAGGAACAGATTCTGTGCCTGCTTATTTGAGAACAACAAAAGAGTATGTGAAATTAATATCATGAAAACAAAAGAAAGAATGGGTGAGACAATCAGTAAAACCAAAAAAATTTCATTTCTGTGCTTCTTTTTATGGAGAAGTACACACAAATGCCTAAATCCTGGAATACATGTTGAAAACAACATAACTTATCTAATCATACAGATGCAGGCACCAAAACCCGATTCTAAGCGCAGCTCGTTTTGAAATCCCAATGCATTTCAAAATGTAACGCTGTCCATCCGTTTAAAGCATATGCCAGAAAGAGAGAAATAATAAGCCAGACCGTTCTCTCGAAGTGATTTCTGTGGTCAGCAATAATCTGACCATTCTTTTAATATTAATGACTAAATAACATAATTGCGAGGAAGAGTTTTCCAGTCCTTCCCAAAAAAGGAGAGAAAACACTTAGCAGACATTCACCAGCTGAATATTACCACTTCATACTGACTTGTACTGATGTTGGTTTCGCTTTCAAAGTTTATGTTGGGCTACTTCAGGCTAGTATTTCTACAGCAAGCAGAGAAACACTGTCACTGTGTACAACTTCCAAAACATGAACAAAAACAGCTGAAAAGGGCCTGCTGCCGGCAGATATTTTCATGAGGAGACACAGAACAGGTACCATAAATGATCATTCCTACAGTGCTATCAGAACAGATGTACATGGGGCATGTACCGAACGGGCAATACAGAAACACAGTTAACACACGTACGTACTTGTCTCAATCCAGGAAAATAACGCTAGAAAAGAAAGGAAGACACTGTGAGAGGAAGGAGGAAAATACAGGAAAAGTAACAGAAACAGAAGCCTCATACCATATTTCCGCTGAAAATTATAAAGGTTTACACAGGATCACTACATACTTCACTATACTACTTGCTGGTATAAACCCTTCTTTTTTTTTTTTTTTTTTTTTTAATGTTGCCATCCTCCCTAAATTATGAGCTGTTAATTTGTTATAATAATCACAATTGCTTCTGCCTGTCCAATTCTTCTGATGCGAAGATGAAAAGAGAGGAACTAGCATTTACACACTGTAGCACCAAGCAAGAAGTGTGACTGGTAACAGTAATTATCCTTTCCTTAAAGTGCAACATGGGATACTCTCTTCTTGAGGAGCAGAAATGAAAAACCTAAGCAACACATCAGGAGAACTATAAAGTCACATCCATAGAAAAATGAAAGTTAGATTTAACTTGCATTTTAAACACCTCAGTATCCGCACTATCTAGCCAATAGGTGGCTTCATAGCATATATTTGTAAAACTGGTATCTTGACCAGTAAGTTGTAAACTGCTCACCTTCCCACTTCTGTTTATGCTTATCCGACAGACAACCAGAAACATACCTAATTGGCCTTTGCTCCTACAAATAACATTCAGCTAGAATCAAAGACATGCAGAAACCGGGGGAAAAAAAAATCTGCAGAAATTACTTCAAGGTAGTACAATTACTATAAAAATGTCCAGAGAAGGAAAAAACACCGCCTTTGTAAAAATACCCCAAAAACTTGTTAATTAAGCACACGCTCTTACTCAAGCAATAATCCAAAAGTAGTTATCTAATCTATTCCACTAGTAACAAAAGAAATGTTAAACTCTAAAAGATAAATGTATTCCATGCAGATTTGTCTAACACGTATACAAGCTGCAACAAAAGCAGCTGAAACAAGCTTTTAAAATAGAGACTGGTTTGAAAATTCACTACAGAGAAAAAAAGAATTCCGCTTTTCCACCATATCAAGCACGTTCACGTTCTACAATTGGAGGACCTGTGCTTGAAGTAAGAATCATTTTCCTGTTTTTCAGCTTCCCTAGAAGGTCTGCATGAATGGCAATACACTGCAGTCTTACACCGCTCTTGTACCTCCCATTCTGCCTTGGACCGCACGACTGATGATGGGTGCACTTGTAGATTCAAATTAACTTCAGCTACATTAGTTTCCGACTGGGGCTGAATTACCCTTTAAATACATGTGACCAGGTAGGATCTCCAAGTTCTTTGCAGCCATCATCTCCCTTCACCTCTACTGTGCCATTTTCAATAACAATAAAAGCTTTCTTTCAGTAGAAGATAACATTCTATCCTCTCAATTTAAGCTAAGATGCAGCAATCCTTTATAATGCAGTTAACCCTCTACATAAATGGAAGGATTTAGTGAACCCATTTAGTGGGAAAGAGAGCACAGTGTCTTGATTATAGAGAAATAAAAGCAGAAAGATCTTTCCCACAGCATCTGTACAGCACTCACACGTGGAGAGAAATCTACAAGTATACCAAGGAGAAAGAAGCAGTTAATAAGGACATTCCTCCAAATCACAGAGAGGAAAGGACTGGCCTCTGGTTTGGAAATTTCTTCACTAAATTATCAGAGACAGAAATACAATGTATTTTCTACACAGAAGCCACAAAGATACCACCATTCTTCCTCAAGACCATACAAAAAGGTTTAACGGCAACACTGCATAACACTTGCCTCGTATTAAGGCATTCAGTTACCATACAATTCAGAGATTTAATAAGTTTCAAACCTGCAGAAACTCTTACTTCCATGTCTTTGCTTTTTTATGTACATTAAATCAGTTAGCACCTTTAATATCTAATAGTGGAAAATTCCGATACAATACAAACACCAACAAGTGATATTATCCTCCTTCCCCAGGTGTGCAACGTGAAAGAAATTTCATTTTTGTGAAATTCACATAGATTTCATTTATTCAATTTTTTTATTAGTGACATTTTTCCAAAGTAATAACAAATTGTTTTACTACAAATGCACACCATTAACACAAACATAACCTATGTATAATAGGAAAATATATGCACCCATTCAGTATAAGACATTGAAAGATAAATAGATGTTCAGTGAAACATGAAGTACCTGGGATAAAAAGGCACTGGCTACATTTAAATAATAATTAATTTTAGTCAATCAAGGGCTTTCCAATCCTTGAAATAATAACAACTAGATAAAATACTGTAATATATTATCTCACATAAAATACAGTCTACTACTCAAGAAATTGAGTTCCCTAGTCACTTCTCAGAAGTTCAGACTTAAACTCACATTCAAAGACTGTAATTTGTTTTAGCATTACTTCCTATAGAAACAAAGCTTGACCAAGCAAAGCTCTTTCTGTCTGTATGCCCTGCGCAGCCTTAAGGGCTGCCCAACAAAGTTTTATCAAATAAGCAGATGGGTAGTGTCTCAACTGAGTGAGCAGCCATAGCAAAAATTCATAGGTTCTTACAAATAAAAAAATCCAAGGCATGAACATTGCTGAATACAGAAAAAGCTTTCTCTGGAGCTCAAAAGTACCTCCAAAACCAAGGGGAAAGTGGTATGAAACAATTCCATTCCTCAGAGACACGTTTCACAAAACCGTTTCATTGTAACAGAAGAAATGTTTGCTTCCAACCCTCAAGACATCCCCTATGTTCATTAGAAGCAAAAGTGGTTTCTTACTGTGATTTGTTTTTAGTTTCTGATCAGCAATTAAAAAGAGAAAGGCTTAGGTGATACTTTTTTATATCACTGTGGTAAGAAATCACTAGCATAAAAAAATATTAAAAATTAAAAACATTTTCTATATATCATATCCATTCAAAATTTAAGAGTCCTTATTCCCGAAGTGGCAAGTTCCACTAGCAATTTTACTTTCTTGAAAATGTAAAACATAATCACTAAAATAATCATAGACAACTTCTATCGGTGAGTAAAATCCTTTGTGTTTTCCTTCCTGAACAGCAGCATACCGAGAAAAATAATTTTATATCCTTTATCTCAACTATTTATATAGAAAACATAGTAGATAATTTCATTAAGGTTCATAGTTCAAGAACTCAAAAGTTGAGAAAAGCCAGAAGAGATGCCTGAGCAATTCTCTTCTCTTTCTTGCCTCGCATATGGGACAAAGTTTACATTAATTCTACTCTCCACCACCCCTTAAAATGCACGATCCCATCATTTACTTAGTGTACACTAAATAAACTTCAAATTCCAGAGCTCAGAGACAGAATTATTGGCTTCATTAAGGAATTTTTTGCTGTCTCTGTATCTGACACTTAAATGTTAATGCACAGGCATTCAATGCTCTATTCAATACTTCATGAGCCAGAACACTGAGAACTCAATTTCCACTTTTTTAGATGGACTCATAAGCTGAATTAATACACACCATCAGGCCAAATTAAGGTAATTAAATTCTGAAACCTGAATTCTGAATTGTAATACTGTGGAGTGATGGGGAGGTGGGGGTGGGGTGGGTGAGAGGGGTTTGGCTTTTTGGGGTTTTGAGTAAATATCTACTTAAATCTGAAATCTCCTCATCTCTCCATGTAAGTATAAGATGGCAACAGAACCAAATGAGCGTGACTCCATTAGTTTGCTACAACAGCAAATTGTCAGCCACTAAAGGAGATCAGTTAAAGCTTGTGGTCCCTTTCAGAAGTTTGCTGACAATGGAGGAATAAGCCAAACACAAGACCTTGGGTTTCATCATCTTGTGGAGACATACCCAATCTTTCACCATACCTTTTATCACTGTCCCCTATTTAGTCGTGATTCAACTTCCTGACTTTCTTTAAAACTTTACAGTTCAGCAGATATTTTACAAAGTCTTTTCAGCCCAACTGCTTCATTTATCAAAGCAGTAAGCGAATGAATCACCCATCTTACAGTACAAATAAGTATCAGGTAGCCAGAGGATGAGGAGAAGATACATCACTGTTATATATCTAAAGGAGTTAAGAAGATGCAGGGGGGCGGGGAACAAACAAACAAAAAAATCCAAAACAAATACAAAACCAAAAAAAGAATAACCAAAAGAGCAAGATACTACAGATGCAGAGGAGGGGAATAAAAAAAACACAAAACAAAAAAAAAAAAAAAAAAAAAAACAAAACCAAACTAAACCCAACTCCCCCTCCCCCCAAAAAACCACCCAAACACCATTCAAGGTTAGTTCTAAACCAATAATGAAAGTGTAAACTGCAAAGAAAGTAAATTCACACTAACAGATAGGTCACCAGTATTTCCGCACAGAGTCTAAGCTTTATATGACACAAACTCTGAGTCTGCTAAACTGGTGTTTCCAGTGAGGCACAGAGTATTCTCACAACCCCTACCACATTCTGCCTGCGACACAACAGATCTGAGGCTGATGGCCTGCTTTCCAAAAATACAGTTCAAAGCAAAGTACATTTCGACAAACTGCAAAGGTCAGAACTACAACCAGTCTTACCTAAAATAGAGATAAAACATCTGATTTTTGTCCAAGTTCAGATTTTTGTCCAGTTCCTAAGCATAAGCAACTCCCCCAAAAATCAACAGGAATTGCAAGTACTCAAAGCATACTACGAGTCAGGTTCCTTCAGATGCCAGACATGAGGACCTTATACTCAAAATGCTGTTCATCAAAACCCTTTTCCCCTTCACATACATAGAGCTGCTTAATCTAGGAAGTACCAAAATTTCAGAGGCTTTTTTTTTAATTAAAAACTCCTTAGTAGCCCTTAGCCTTATTTTTGCATAAAAAAAGCAGAAGTACTTAGTGCTAGCAGAACTGTATCAATGCCTGCCTCATGGCTACACCTTCACCTTACCTCCTTAGGCATGTTCTAGAACTGTCCATCATCACCTCACAGAATCATGCTGAATAAAAATACTGCGGCAACCACTTCTTTTTCTGGACCCTGTGAGTAGTGGCTGAAAAATCACAGCATCCCACGGCATCACACAAGGAACATGCACCAAGGGAAATCAAACTACAAATTCTTACTCCACTGGGGTGAGAAAAACATACCATCTCTAGCCCCTTCCTTTTCAGCTCTGTTAATCTTCTGCAGAACAGCTTTAAAAGAAGGAATAGAAAATTTTTCATACTAAAGCAGCCAGAAGTCTGGTGTTCAGTGTAGTCCTCATATAGAAAGGGTAGAAGTGGAGAATTAGCTTGGCTATCTTACATTCTGAATGAGGGCTCCAAGCTATAGAGCTGTTAAATCCTGTATCTTACATCCCTGGGAAATGCAGCCTGTACTGCTTGCAGTCTATTAAACCTGTACGTGCAAATGACAAGGGAAGTTTTAGCTATATAATTTTATATTTAATTTCATATTGCATTGCAGATAAATTTTGTCCATCACGTGGATGCTAGGCCTAATGTCTACCTATTACACGGTTCCCAATAAGTAACGGTGACAAAAATCTACTTTGCTCACACACACTTGGGAATCCATTTTAAAATAGCATTTAATACATCAAGTGTAAGGAACCCACTCTTACATAGTTATATTTGTATCTCATTTCTATTCTGGAAAACCTATGCTATTTAACAAGATGCAGTTCAACCTAGACTAATATTGGTTTGGTCTAGGCTCTGATTGTACTTAGTAAAAAGGAAAACTTAATCCAAGGCAAAAAGTTTGCATAAATAATGTTATTGGAAAAATCTTATTAATAACTTCTTTCCAAGTGAATATACTTCTCTCTCTCTCTCACTGTTAGTAGGAAGGCTTTATCCATATATAATAGTTACCAAATAGATTCATAACTCCATCTTCATCATGCCATTAGCACCTATAGTTTAAGCCTCAAAGAACCATCTCACCCAGAAAAATAAATGTGTTCCACACTGCTTAAGTACCTTACACAATCTTGTTGGATACATGCATATCATCATACTGATGAAGAAAGCATACCATTTCCCATTATTACTATGTAAAACAACCTCACTTGTAAGGAGACAAAGTAATAAACACTGAAAGAGTCTTTCAAACAGTGGCAGTCAGAAGGTAGTACAAATCAGAAGCAACTTAATCTGCAAAGTTAGTCATTTTAATCTAATTTTCTGACAAACTAATGGAAAGTGACTCAATAAGCTGGATTTATTTAGTATATTCCGATGTGATTTTTTTTCTTACTTCTGAGGGATACAAGACGGAATTTAAACTTTTAATAATTAATCTGAAAGAAAAATCCAAGTATTCCTTTTGTTTGAAAAGTCTACTCACCCATTATTTGTACTTAAATAAATGCTTATCATAAAACTAGCAGCTTTGATACTGTTTGATAAGTACACAAGCTCCCACATCTTCATTTCTAAGTACTCCAATCATTATTTTAAGCTCCTCTAAATACAATCAAATTCAGAGGGGCTGGCAGGGAGGGAGGCGCACATGAGCAGAAGTCTCACTCACTCTTCCAAAACTCTAAGCACTGAAAGACATATTATTTTAACATAACTACTCACATGTTCACCTCAATGAACTGCTACCCAAGTAAAACAATACTACAGTATTTAAAGCTTCACTACTGATTCAGTAATCGGTTTCACAATCTTGAGAATTAGAAAATGTGTTTAATAGAAGATGGCTACAGAAGGGTCACACACTATCAGGTCTCTTAGGAGCACAGTATGCAAAAACAAGAAGGCAGCGGCTCATAATTCTGTTCTCTTTTCCACTACTATGACTCCAAATTATTTTTACTGCAATCCTTACTTTAATATATTTTATTTCCAGGATCTCCAGCATTTTATTTCCTCCTTTGGACTCTACATGATTCATAAGCTAGCCTGTCAACTGCTAAAGAAAGTTGAGACAGTTTTAAAGCTTTCTGAGGGGATAAATCCTTAAGAACGAGACATCTGAAAATCACCCTTCCAAACTGTCATGATTCTTTCAAATGAGTATTCTTCACTTAAAGAAACTTTGTACCTGTATCAAAGCACATACAGGAAGATTAGGTTAGGATCACTGTCAACCTCAAATTCAACCAATTTTATACACGGAATGTCAAACAGTATCCGCTACTGAAGACCAGTCTTTCACAGTTAGTAAAACAGATTGAATCAATGAAACAGAATGCAGGGTTTATTTTACAGACAAGCCAGCACAACACAACAAATTAAAAAAAAAAAAAAAAAAAAAAGAAAGAAAAGAAAAGAGGACTTCCTTCTTTCTCTTTAAAGATTAGGGGATCTTCAGTCAGGTGGGGGCCCAAGAGGAAAGCTTCTTCCACAGAGTACTTCTTGTAATTTAGCAGCCACCCCTGGAATACACTCCAGGCAGCAGAACCTGATCAGCTGAGCAGAAATCGCACCTGGCATGTGGCCACTGGACCCCCAGACGCTCGGCCTGGCTGCTCCTCCAAGGTCTTAGGACCCACTGCAGAGAGTAACCCAAGCTCTGCATTTGGGAAAGCAAGAATGTAAAACATAGCTTATTTGAAGTAATTCCCTTCCCATTTTCACTGGCAGGAGGCCCAATAAGAACAAAGAGTAAACTAATTATCTTCTTTATGGTTTAGAGCCTATCCATATATGGGAAACAGGAGACATGGCTGTGCTCAAAGTACTGTCAAACACACAGGGTAAACACACCTGTACAGAGAGTATTATCTCCGTCTAATCTCACAGAATTACTTTATAATTATTTTTTTCACCCTTAAAATAGGAAATGAGACATTACATAGGCTTTCTGAATTGACGGTCCTTTTAAGTCCAAGCGGAAGGCACGTAGGTTAACACCGCACAACTAACGCACTGACCAGAATGGAAACAGAATTTTACCTGCAGGGGCAAAGCTGCTTAGCCATCTTTTTTTATGAAGTCCTGATCTGTCAGAATAAAACCTTTTACAGGACTATACCAGCCCTGACAAAGCTTACTCTACATGCAAATTTTCTAATTTTGGGTCAAAACTAGAGAGACTCTTAATTATTCATGATTAAGATCAGGAACTTCTGTTTTTCCTCCTACTCCTACACTCTAATCACCTGCAGACTAAAACGTCTCACTACCCCAACCAGAAAATCTGATCGAGAATATTTCAGTTAAAGTTTTTAGACAGACACTGTTTTGTCCTCATGCACGCTGGAAGACTTTCAGGTTTGGAGTTCGTTTTTTATTTAAAAACAAACAAACAAACAAAAAACCAAACAAAACACACCACCACCAAAAAAAATGTTCCACAGAAGCAGAAAATAGTTTTCCACACAGCCCCAATCAATCTGATTTTGCTAATATTCAGTCCTAACCCAGCAAAGATAAATTAACTGTGAGCAGTCACTTGAAACAATGGGACTGCTCATTGTACATTATGGTTAGCTTGCGCATGAAGAACTGGGGCCTTACACTGTGCAACTTCACATCGGTATATAAATTCTCACATGCAGGATCAAAGACAAAGTTTTCACTGTCTATACGAAGTAATACGCTCTATGAGATTTACACAAACTCAAAGCCCTTAAGATAGCTATCTCCAGAGCAAGGTCAAATTTCTGCAGAGCCAGGGGTATAGAAGCCCAGCTGAAAAAGCTAGCTAAGCTTTAAAGTTTAAGCATGAAAAAAATAAAGAGTCATGCACATGCACACAGACTGTTTTTTCTCTTGTTCTCTCTGACATACATTTAAACTTACACACACTATAAATAAAATGAAAAAAATGTATTAGCCAAATTTAAAAAAAAAAATGAGAATAGACATATTTTTTCAATGCTGACACACAGAATTTCTGTTCCTGTTTTCCAAGTCAAACAACATTTAAAACACCATAGATTCCAAAAAGCACTTATTTTTGTAATATACAGGATAACTGAGTCAGTAGTGATGTAAAAACTTCCCTTCACCGTCTTCTTCTGACCATTGCTGGATTAGACTGCAAATAAGACTAGTGCATTGGTCAGTATAGACTATCTTTTATCCTTTCAGTAAGGAACTGCAGAATATTTACATGTAAGTATTTTCCCAAGTAACTAGATTTTTTGCACAAAATCGTGCCAAAGGTCTATGGCTAATCCCTTATTATTTCTCAACATTACCTACTACTAACCAACAGCACTCTTCCTTTCAAAAACCAAGAAGAGGAGAAAAAGTCAATGGTTTTGCCTGTTTTGCACTGAAGAGAGAACAGGGAGGAGGAAAAAAAAAAAAGCCACCAGGCACCTACCTTACACAGACCCAGACTTGAGACCTTAAGACCTTACACATAACCTAGCAACTCGTACCTCTGAATGCACAAACCAACTATTCTGGAGTCAGTCTCCTCAGGCTGACCAAAATTCCAGGCTGGAAAACTTCCCCAGTGCAGGTTTCACCCAAACCAGTATGCCTGCACAAACAGCTTCTGTTCAGTGAATCTGGCGAGAACTCCTCACTCACCCAGTTCCCACCAGCTCCTGAATGAAGAGTGTCGGCCTGAAAAGCTGCCTACCCTGTTTTTGGAGTACAGCTTCCACAAGCTCATCCTCGGCACACCTTCTGTAATCAAAAACCTTTGCCCTGATGCCATTCGTCTTCATTTCTCTTTTTCAATTATTAAACGTCCTAATCCGATACCCAGTTACCAACTGAAAGGGATTCCAAGGGTATTAAAACCCATTACTGATGCCAAAAACACAGTCAACATTATAGCTTGTAACTGCCCAGTCTTGTAGTACTTACTGAGGCAAAGTCAGGGGAGACAGGATTCCCTGACTCAGCAGGAACAAAAAAGACAGCAAGCTTGACCACTGTATCAGAGACATCTTTGGATCAAATAAACATGCTTCGGAAACATTTGGAGTAGCCTGCTAATTTGTTCTCAACCTATTTGAGGAATGCAGACTGCTTTAGAGAAGGAAAAACAATCACCTACTCAAGACTCCTACAAACTGCTGTTTTAGCACATTTACCAGAGAACGTCAAGATTAATTAAGAATAAAACTACTCAAGAAAAACGGAGATCACACGCTGTAAAACAAAGCCTGACTGGAACTTCAATTCCAACAATTTTGTCATCAGGAGTAGCACTCTATGTATTATTTTAAGGAATACAGAATATCCTTGTGGAACAATACAAAGGTATTAAGTCTGCAGTCTCAAGTCCTAAAATGAATTAATTTATCTGCTAGCTGCATTCACCATATTAACTTGAGACCATCAAAACCTTACACAAGTCCTCTTACAGATCAGTATCACATACCATGCAAGTTAAATTATACAAATGCAGTTGCTGATTATACACTGCACTGGGAAGCAAAGAAAAATACCACACATCCCTATGACTTACCTAACAATGCGCATTGGTTCATTTTCATTGTTTAAATTTTTTAACTAGAGACCACTTAACGAACTCTGAAAAAAACCACTAACATCTACTATTTATATCTTCACTGCCAGAGAAAATGGCTCTCATCCAAAACTGTTTTACAGCACTTTACAGCAAAATTATTTGGTGTTTATAACAAAAACCCCACATACTTCACAAACCTGAGACTTTTTAAAACTGCCAACCTACTGCACTTGGCAGATTACAAAAGAAAAGAATGTTTCAAAGAAGACGGGAAGCCTCTCATGCTCTATGTGTCCTATATATACACAATAGGTAGCAATGTTTGGAGAGCAGCACCTGGACAGAAATGCCTATATACAGCATCCTTAGGCTGGGGTTATCTGTATGGAAGGAGACTTTTTTCATATTCCTTTTAATGAAGTTTTAAAGTCAGAGGCAGAACAAGTCAGCCAAGGTATCTGCATCCATGCTAAACAAATACAGACTTATATTTAACTTGCATAGTTTTCTTGGTGGTGTAGCAACCAAGGAACAATTTTAGGTAACATGTGGCTTACATCCTTGTCACAAATGAAGCCAACTAAGTACTTCAGAGTCCAAAATACTGTGCGAATGTTTAAGGACACATAAAATGGCCAATAATTTCCAGAGTATTTTATTTTAATATTTTCCAGAAGAAAATTTCATGACAGATAATAGCTTCATTCATTTCTTAAAAAATAAAAATATCTAAAGATGGGTCCTTAAATCCACATTTACAGACTCTAATGAACAGCAGTCAGATTTGCAAAGCCATACACCTCAAAGCCTGCTGAAATTATCTGGAGTTCCTGATGCTTACTGTTTGCATGCCTGTACATGACAAAAGCAAGAGTCGGGAGTCAGAAGACCATGAAAACTGGCAGGAAAAAAAATTCAGAGCAACTTTTATTTAAGTGAGCTTAAGAAATCAGAGCGCTAAATTTCTAACACTTTGATCTGAAGTTTTAATTATCACAATAAGCAGACTAAGTCAGATTCTGCATCATGCTGCCTTTTCAAATTCAGTCTGTGTAAACTGCAGCGAAGTTTGCGTAGCCTTCTTTATATATTTGATGTATTAGACAAGACTTTACACACATTCGGCCTTCCATTTACACCCAGGGCAATAATTCAAGGCCAGCTTGTTTTGGTTTTGGTTTTAACCACCAGAAAAGGCTGAAGTAGGTGACATGTTTTTGTTTCAATAGCTCAAGATCATTCAGCTACAGAGGGGAAAAAAAAACTTACTGCAACAAAAAACCCAAAGCTACAAGTTTTAAAATGTTTGTTTCAAAACTAATGTAACTATTTTTAACACAGAAATTTATCCAACTTGCATAGTACAGAGCCTGAATTCAGAAATCAATTATTTATAGAGGAAAAAGCAAAAATAACAATAAAAGAAGGAATCTACTATGTGTCATGAATCTTTATCCTCTGCTGTATCAGAAGCATATTTGAGTGGAATGAAGCTGCTTTTTAAACATGGACAATAAATATTCCATTACCAGCAGAATCTTCTTGTTTTCTAAAAGAACATACTGCTGTATGTAACTTGCCATCAGAAATTGTCACAGAAAATTTTCAGGACAGTTTTTTTTTTTTTAAACAATACTTCCTTGTCTACTACTACAAATTTATTGGGAGACACTGGGACAGAGGCTATAAGAACTTGGGAGTTTTTCATCAATTACATCTATTGTCTTCTGAAGACTGATATGTATTTCCAGAAAAATAAGCACACACCAAAATGGAATGAAATTAAATTTGGGCGCAAACCTAAGGATAAGGAACATTACTAGATATCATTATTTCTCTTTAAAAAAAATAAAAAATAAAAAAAAAAGAGGAAACTCAAAGTTCTGTATTTCTTTTCAGTTTAATACTTTACACTACAAAATAGACAGTTAAATTGCATAAGAAATCTCCATTCTGCTTTTCAATCCCAATCTGTCCAATTTATACTCGATACATTTTAATATTTGCATTCCTAAATTAGATTACATTTACTTTTATACAACTTGTATATTATTTTCTTCTTTGGAACATCACAACTGCTTGAGCTACCCCCTCTAATTTGTTGTTAACACACATTAAAGCACTATCAACAAAACACTGAGACACACACCAGAAGAGAACAGTCTTTTTTTTTTTATCTACTTTATGTTATCACTCACCTCCCTACAACACCTTGTACTACCCAAACACTTCCAAAATAGTGCTGTGTAGGCCCAAGAGGGCAGTAAAGCAATAGCAAATAAGGCACTAGAGTAAGGGATTACCCTGGACTGTGGCCTCAGCTTTAGTGTAGCAAATAGGTAGTGAACTCAGGGCAATGCTACTAGATGAAGTCTTTCAAATATTTATGTTCAAGTTACTGTATGACTATAGAAGATTTCATAAGAAAAAGTAGAAAGAATTAACTTGCTACCTAAGAAAACTCTTAATTAAGAGTTCACTCTCTCAGTCCAGCACTTCCCTGTGCTGAGTTAGGAGGTGTAATCTACTTGCAGAACAATGCAGACCAAGTTGTTATTTCTTCAAATTGTCCCTCTTCAAGAGTAACCCAAGGTGTTTGACTGACCTGCACAATCTAGGGTCAAAGAAATTGACAGCACAGTATAAATTGATATACATCTTTTTTAGATTTCAGTAGGTCAAACTCTCAGAAAGTTTAGGGTTATCCATCATGTCTCTTCAATCCATGCGAACACTTTGATGCTTCACATATGCAGTGCTCTGAAGAGACACTCAAAAAAGCTCTGGAAGCACCACAGTGCTTCTTCCTTACTACTCCATAGCCTTGCAGCTTCCCAGGGAGTTAGCAAATGCAGGTATCTATGTAACACTACACTGTGACCAGTCATGCTTTTAAGCATTAAGGCTTCATTTCATTGAATTTTCACTTAAAAAAAAAATAAAATTACTTAAATCTCAAAACTCAGAATATAGGGAATATGTGCTTCATTAAGCACACAACAGGTGTAAAAGCTCAGTTGCAAACACAGTACAATGACAAAAACCCAAGAAATACATAATAGGAAGTGAAGACTCCATTCAAGTACTGCTTAACACTTGATGAAAATAAGTATTTTGAAAAAAACTGAAATTTACCTTTCATAACTTACACAGAAAGCTGTGAGCTACATTACTGTCTTACTGCAGAAGAGTCCAAAAATACCTACACGATCTCCAGTGGTTTAAAGTCTTCCAGCCAAGCTAAGTAATTTATTTCATAACTATACTGAAGCTTCCATATTTTCTACAATCCAAGGATGTGTTTATTAATGTGAAAAAAACAGTGCTACTTTTTCCACCCAGAGCAGAAATGCAGATGCATTATTCCTCAAGCACTTGTGCAGGCAGCAGCTCTCTAAGCCAGGAGGCCTGCAGCAGGCATTTTTTTAACTACAGGTGTATTAAGAGACTGGACAGGGTGCAAACATACCTGACAGGTAGGAAAGAGGGGCTGGGACCTAATGGTGAAAGGGCACAAGAATTTAGTAACTGGAAGAGAAGCTTTGCCTGACTGAAGTGTATTCTGCAACCAACTCTCTTTAACAGAGTAACCTACTCTGCAAAAAAAAAACAAACCCAACACTCCAATATAACATGATTTTGAAGACATGGGGAGAAAAGACGAAAGAAGACAGACACAGCCAAACCACCTCACATCACAGAAGCACCATCCTCTGCACATCTTCAGACCTCAGTGTTTCAGCTTTTTTTTTTTCTTAAGCAAACGGGTAGGCATGGGCCAGGACCAGTTGTTCTCTGAGAGAAGTGGCACCATCAGGGAAAGAGAACGTGAGAAGCAGCGGGCAGAACAATGAAAGCCAGTAAAGTTTGGGGGTTTGGTGTCGGTTCTTTGTTAAAGTCGAGTTTTTAAGTGCCGCCTGTCACAGAACGCAGCCCTTCTCCGCTCGCCCCTTCGGGAGCCCCCGGCGCACCCTCACCTCACCTCACCTCACGGCGACTCCCGGCGCCCCGGGGCTCCTCCGCCACCTCCGCACACCCACCCAGCTGGAAACAGGGACTCCCCCATACCCCCCATCCCAAACTGAAGGCGGCTGGGAGAAGTGGGGGGGGGGGGAATAAGCCTGATTCAGCCGCCCCCGATAATGGCACCGTTAGGAGCGGGGTGCATTTGGGCAGCGGCCCAGGGGAGGGGGGGCGTGGGGGAGGCCGGCGAGCCCCATCGCCGCGGCTGCTGGTGGGGCTGAGAGCCCGGCCCTGGCCCCCTCCTGTCACGGCGGGGGCTGGGCAGCGCCTCGGGGGCCCAGGCCCGGCGCTGCTCCCCGCCCGCCCGCCCGCCTTGCAGGCCGCGCCGCAGCCCCGGTGCCTCCGCAGGGCCTTGGCGCCGCCGCAGGCTCGGGGAGCCGAGCAAACAAAGGGAGGGGAGGCCGGGGCCGCGGATCGGGAGGAAAGCGGCGGGTAAGCCGCGAACCGCGCCGTCCCCATCCCCCAGCTCTCCCTCCGCCCCACCAGCCCTCCGCGGCCACCGGGGGAAGGGAAGGCGGGGGGGGGGGGGGGGGGGGGAAACGGGCCGCGGTGCGCCCGTTGCCCCGGGGACGCTCACCCAGCGGAGGCCGCGGTGTCCCGCTCCCGGCGCGGGCCTCTCCCCGGGCACCTCGGCGGCGCGGCCCGGCCTGCGCCGGCATCCGGGCTGGGCAGCGAGCAGCCTCCCAGGGCGGCTGGAGCAGGACTCACCGAGGAGGAGGAGGAGGAAGAGGAGGTGGAGGAGGAGCTGCTGGCGCTGCTGTTGCTCTTGCGGGGCCCGGCCCGGCTTCGGCTCCGGCTCCCTCCCTCGCCGTGCCGCCGCCTCCCTGTTCCTGGCGCCGCCGCCGCTTCCTCCGCCTCCTCTGCCCCCACCCCTCCGTCCTCGGAGGGGCGCAGGGGGGCGGCGAACCCGCTATGGCTGCCGGCGGAACGGCTACGGTTGCCGTAACGGCGCCCGCGCACAGGCCGGCGGGGTTAACAGGGCCCGGGACGCCCCCGCTCCATCCCTCCGCCTTCCCGGTTGCCCCGGCCGCCCCCGCCGCCCGGCGGCCGCCACCACCACCACCAGCCCTCCACGGCCCGTCTGCCCCGCAGTGCCCGGCCGGGGGGGCCGGGGGGGGGGGAGCGGTGGGGAGAGGGAGGGCGGCCGGACCTCTTCCTTGCCTTTCCCCGGGCTTGTCCTTGCTTGGCGGCGGCGGGAGACCCGCGGGGGGCGGCCGGGGGCCGCTTTGGGAGGCAGTCGGTCGGGCTTTGTTGACCCCCGGCCCCTTCCTCCCTTCCCAACCCCGCTCCGGTGTTTGACCGCTCCCCTTGGCTACAGAAACTCGTAAATAAAGTTCAGAGGGAGCTGCACACACACACACACACACACACGGTTTGTTTTGGCGAGGGGTCTCGCACCGCCGGGGGGGTGGGGGGGGGCGACGGTGCTGGGCGCTGTCCTGCGGGCCGGCGCCGAGCTGGGCGAGGGGGGGGGGGGGGGGGATGTGGGCTCGTTTGCCTTCCCCTCCGCTTCATCTTCCCTTCCACCTCCCTCGGCGGGAACCCCGTGCGCCAGAAAAAGGCATTATTTCTGTGTTTAACTTCACAGATCGCCGCGAGAAAAGGGCCGCTCGGACTTTAGGCGCATCAGCTGTGCTACAGCAACTTCAGCCAAGCAGGCTGGCTGCTTGCTTGCTTGCTTGCCCGTGGCTTTTTTTATAAATAAGGTGCTAAATCAAGCGCAACAAAGCAATTCTTAATTTAG
The DNA here is from genome assembly GCF_965231255.1 of Vanellus vanellus. Taxonomy (NCBI): domain Eukaryota; kingdom Metazoa; phylum Chordata; class Aves; order Charadriiformes; family Charadriidae; genus Vanellus; species Vanellus vanellus. Next base: position 108,369,671 of record NC_138906.1, read on the forward strand.
GATGCGTGAGATTGACGGAAGCGAGTAGCAGGGGGCGAAGAATTAAAATCTGTGGACAATATGGGTCTTAAAAGTTGTCGCAAGTCATATTTGCTGACTGAAGGGGAACTAGTAAAATACTGCCTTCCTTTCCTGCTTCTGGTATACAACTGATGCAAAGCAGCAACCTGATTTGCAAAGATATGCATAATTTGCTTACCTATGTAATCGCATGAGAGTCAGTGAGATTATTTGTATGAGTCATTATGCAACTACTTAACTGATTTTAAGGTTAAAAAGAAATTGATAAAACTCACAAGGTTCTGAGAATATTCGTTTACATTCTGCCTGAATTCTACTGAGATCAAAGGTATTTGTGGGTTGAGGTCAGTTTAATTGCCAAATTTATTTGAGGTCAGAAAGTGTCTTGATTACCTTTACATTTTTATATCTTGGGCATTTATTGAGCTTTACAGGCTTTTCTTGAGTCTCATCTGAGAACTGTATGCTTCTTTATGCGTCTGATTGACCTCAGTTGCTGGCAGGCCAGGACTGTTTCAGGAGACGATGACTCTATTAAAGAGTTGCAAAAGTAAATTATTTTTTTCAAATATAATGTTTGGCTTTTTCTGATATAAGATATCTAGATGATTTATGGGTTTGTTAGGTGTTTTACATTGAAACTGTTTGTTTTACAATTATGATTACTTGTTATCTGTGGTATAACAAAGAAAGCTAAGAATAGCTCTAAGTAGCTCATTTTGGAAACCTTATGGAGTGTAGCTCTTGCTTGTAAAACCAATATTGTTGGTATGAAAAATACAAGTGACTTTCTAGGTTGGCAGTGGTGTTCAAAGAAAGAAAAAAAATGCTATAAATAACAAAAGACTACCTTTTTTCCAACATAATAGGTTCCTCCTTTCATAGATAAACGTTGGGAGTTTAGTAACCTAATCCAAAAGGGGACCAAGAGAGCCAGGTAAGAAAAGAAGGCCCTGACTGGGAAAGTTTTGGTGTAATTCTCATACAGTCTGTCAGTTTCTCAAACTTTTTTTTTTTTTTTTGTGTTCTTACCTTCTTCTCAGGCCTCCTTTTCCTTTGGATACAAGCATTTGAACAAGTCGTTATTTTCAGGATCCAGCTGGTATTCTTGCTTGACGCATGTACTTAATATTAACTTAAGCAGTGTCTTCAGCAGGAGCTGTGGGACAATAGCAGCCATATGTGAAGAAGCCAAATGGGCTAAAAACATTTTTCCACCTTCAGCCAGCTTTTACCATGGGCAACTTTTGCAGTAGACTATGTTGCATGTGAGACAAAACAAAAAATTGGTCTTAGGAATCTTATTCTACAGCCTCCTACAATATTAAAAAAAATATTGTTTCTGGATGATGAAGTTTTCCAGCCCATGTGTCAACCAAAGGTTTTCATGTGTTTGAAACTGCCACCTTGTCACTCTGCTATGAATCAAAAAGCTTAGCTTTTTGCAGAAATGGCACTGATCGACAACCCTATGGGGCTGAAGGAAAATAATCCAAAAACCTTGCCAGCTTTTTCCCCCACGGTTCATCTTCCATACCTTAACTTTCTTTTCACTAGGGATGATGATAAATAAATATGGCTTAAATTAGTATCACTACTGAAAGTAGTGACCTTCCTCATCTTGTCTCTGCGTCTCCTTCCCTCCTCCTGCCCATAGATTCCATTCATTTTCTTTATAGCGGCTTCACTGCTCATTGGACCTCTCTAAGCCAGCTCAGGCAGCTAAATCTCTTGAAGTTCATTTGCCTAACAATAAATCGTGACATAAAGTAGATTAAGTGCCTTATTTTTCACTCCCATCATTTAGAAACTGTCATCTGTTGCTGTAAGAGTTCACAAGAACAGCATTTTCAGGTTGTTAGCATTAACCAGTTTATGAGAAGTCAGGGTCTTTCAAGGCAGGCACGCAAACTGAATAAGCAAAACCAAACAATACTTTCCAGCTGGATTAGTAGCCGATGTAGTTCAGCCTGTTATCAGAGGAGTACCACAGCCTACACAAATAGAAGAGGTAGTTTGCACATTTGGACTGATGGTAGAGAGAAAGGGGGAGGAGGATCAGGGATTGTGATCTTCTCCATAGGTTACCAGTGTGCTGTTGGCTTGTCTCGGCCTTAACATACAGCTTCATGTTCTCGATAGATTTTTTTCCACCCAAATGTGTTAGCAAACAGCCGTGTCCCAGTAAGAGCAACAGTTTATCACCAAGGATGAACTCACCTAAGCGTGTACTACTGGTGTTGCAACTTGGATGGCAGACGAGGAGGATGTTAGCAGGATCGCTCAGATAAATTTGTTCTTGGCGTAAAAACATGTATTGAACTAAATTGGGCAGTTCATACATTCAGACATCTTGTTTGAATGCTCTCTGCATATATCACCTATTAGACTTGCCTCACAGTTGCTAGCTTTTGTTCAAAGTGATGGGGACTAGAAATTTGGTTTAATAATACAAAATTCAGATCTTTCATATGCAATGTCCTTATATGCATGAGCTTCGAAAATCGGGAGCTCCAGAGCCAGTTCTAATTACTTTGACTGACATCTGCATGTTGATGACTTCTGTATTTTGATATGTTTATGTCTTTTTTTTTCTCCTTTTTTATACCTAAATGTGTGATTACAAATGTTTTCATAACTTTTGCGTCTGATCTGCGTATATACAAATCTGCAGTTCAGAGAGACAGGTCAGAAACCTAAATTGTGAATATTCATTGACAACCAAGCCAATGTTATACCCACTATATCCACTTTTTATCTTATTGCTGCCTACTTGCCTGGCACAGGTTATTTATCAAACATATATATAGAATACCTGTTCCTTTTCCAGGTTAATTGAAGGTGGCCTGTCCACCTAATCATGGCCAGTAATAGGTCATTATCGGTATGTGACACATCGTGATATTTACAGGTAATCATTATGGGATCCTACATGCCTGTTTTGTGCTTAGTTTATTAACAGTCACAGGCAAGTTATTACAGTATCGGTTACAACCATAACACCTGCCTGCAGTTCTAAGTATCAGACAACAAAATTACTGCCTTTAGATATTCCAGCCCCTTCAACAGTGCTCGTCCCAGCTCCCGTCGGGTAGACATCCAGGATATTCCACCAAGGCCATGACGGCTGGGGGATCTTTTCTGGTTACCAGGACAGAGGTTGTCGGCAATCATGTTACCACCGGTAGATGATCCAGACCCTCCAACAGTCCTCATCTCCAACTCCGTAGGATGTACATACAGGATCTCCATAAATGCCCATCGGCTGGAGGATCTTTTCCAGCAATCAGGATAGACATTGGTGGTGATTGTGGCTCTTGGTATGGGGTCACCCCTTTACATCACCGAGCCGTTAATGTCACAGTCCGTGTGAGGGTAGTCATAGTCAGCCCACCGTCAAGACCTAACCCAACTCTGCCCATCTTTCCACCTGTGGGCTGAGGCCCGAGGCAATGGTACATCGATTCGATTGCCAAATTTTTTGTTTCACCTTTGGAAATACTATCAATAGGTTGGCGAGGCCTATTGAGAGGGAGGAAGTAATCATAATTCCCACTGGGGCAGAGGTTGACTTGGTTACCCCAAAGGGTATTTGGCAGGACCACCCAGAGGTGTGATATCTGCAGCTAAGTCCAGTTAGTAACTATGATCCTGCTCTCTTTAAGAGAGTCATAGTTAATTCCCGCTGATCTTGTAACAGCTACTCTCCTCCTGGCTCTTTGGCCTCTGTTGCAGCGTGAGGTTAATGCCTTTGTCTTCTTACTGCTCTTTGCAGACATGTTATTGTATTTTAAGGATACAAATGCCTTCTTTTCCACTTCTGTTAAGGGCATTTGTCATTTTGTTAAAATTTTAAAATTATTGTAATGCTTCACAGGAACTCAATCTTTTAGATGGTAAGTATTCAAACGGCCTTGAAGAATCATAGACCTTTAAGAAAAGCAGTATACACAAAATCACTGTAGATTGCTGGTCATTTTTGGTAACTGTGGCCTATTTTTTTGATTTTTTAATTCCTGCAGTCCTTTTTATTATATTTATTTTATTTATTCCTGTATTTTTATTTTTAGATAATATTGTATATTTATGTTCCTATAATATAATATATATTAGAAATGTTTATGTATCACGTCAACACATAAAGTTTTAAGACACTTTGTTTTCTCATAGATTCTTGCACAAATTCCATTTCCATTATAGCAGATAATTTATGCAAATATTTTCAAAGCTGGGGGGTTCTTTCCTTTTTTTTTTGAGGGACTTCCCTCCACCTAGTTTAATAGTAGTGTTAAAAACAACCAACCAACCAAACACCAAAACAATGTGAAGTATGCAGGAAGTTCTTTCTAAACCCCCCCCCCCCCTTTGTCTCAGATTGGAGTTAAATTTGCATTGTTTAATGGCACTGCTGAAGTCAGTTTAAGGTATAAATGCATTAAGACCTCGTTACAGTTGCCAAGGGTAAACTATACATAGCACATAGATATAAATCATGTGTCACATTTTAATCAGAGCAGTGCTATTGCTTCTACTTCATACTGTGGTTATGTTGTGATATTCTGTACTTTATCTGGGCAGAAACAACCCCAGGTTCCAGTATAGGATGGGGAGCTACCTGTTAGAGAGCAGTGTAGAGGAAAGGCACCTGGGGGTCCTGGTGGACAGCAGGATGACCATGAGCCAGCACTGTGCCCTTGTGGCCAAGAAGGCCAATGGCATCCTGGGCTGTATTAGAAGGGGGGTGGTTAGCAGATCGAGAGAGGTCCTCCTTCCCCTCTACTCTGCCCTGGTGAGACCGCATCTGGAATATTGTGTCCAGTTCTGGGCCCCTCAGTTCAAGAAGGACAGAGAGCTGCTGGAGAGAGTCCAGCGTAGGGCAACTAAGATGATTAAGGGAGTGGAGCATCTCCCTTATGAGGAAAGGCTGAGGGAGCTGGGTCTCTTTAGTTTGGAGAAGAGGAGACTGAGGGGTGATCTTATTAGCATTTATAAATATATAAAGGGGGAATGTCATGAGGATGGAGCCAGGCTCTTCTCAGTAGCGACCAGTGATAGGACAAGGGGTAATGGATTCAAGCTGGAACACAAGAGGTTCCACTTAAATTTGAGAAGAAACTTCTTCTCAGTGAGGGTGACAGAGCACTGGAACAGGCTGCCCAGGGAGGCTGTGGAGTCTCCTTCTCTGGAGACATTCAAAACTCGCCTGGACGCCTTCCTGTGCAACCTCATCTAGGTGTTCCTGCTCCGACAGGGGGATTGGACTAGATGATCTTTTGAGGTCCCTTCCAATCCCTAGCATACTGTGATACTGTGATCTGTTATGCTTATGCCTGAAAAAACCCAGTGCATATTTACTTAAAATTTTTCTAATTTACACCTATTTTTGAGTGCTACTCTCACCCGTTTAATTTAATTTCAAGAGGAAATGTACTTTAAAATGATTGATGAATACTTCTGCAATTAAGATTTTTAAATCCATTACAAAGTTTTCTGATGATTTTAGAAGTGTTCATTTTTTTAGCAAGAGCCCAGCTCAATATTTTCTTAAATTGAAGTTCTCTAACAATTATGTTATGGTAGACAATGGTGTACAGCAAAATGACATTTCTAACAACAGCACAAGAAAACTAACTTCTAATCTGCTGAGTAATGGAGAAAGGGAGGAGTAATTTTAATTGTCTGTGGACCAAAAAGATGAATAAAGTCAGGGTAAGTTTGGCCTCATAAATGGATTTCTATTAAAGTCAGGGAAATAATATATCACTTTTTTTGTCGTTGAAGACACATAGTAAATCATGAGAATAGTTGCTGTGAGTAGCTCTATACTGTTAGGTTAGCTTGTGCATCCTATTGTCTGCTATCTCTGTACATTTGCTTGTAAACTAGCATAAGTCTGCAGTGAGTCATGTAGATTTGGAGATGCAGAAAGATAGGCAGGGTGGAGAACTCATCCCAGCTCAGATCTCATCTGTACAAGCACTGTTGACACAAACAGTCTGAATTTCTTGGTATAGTGGGTTTTAACCTGGAGTAGGACATAAGCTAACAAAGACTCTGTCTCTCTCTCTTTCTATATATGTAAAAATAAAGTCTGTACTCTCAAAGCCAATGCACTGGAGTACATATAGGCTTGTTTCATCTGTTTCCCCATACTAGTTCATCAACATAATATATGGAAGGCTATGGTCATGTATTTTTCTGTAACAGAAGAGCAGAAACCTCATAGAGTCTTCCTTCATGAACTTGTAAAGTTTGTGCCCTTATAAGGTGAAAGTTTATGTTCAGTAAGAATTTTTTGGGGTAATGGTATCATACCCTTTTAAAAAAACCCCATACATATATTTTTATTTGGAACATTATATTCTCCTCTGTAGCCAAATTAATTGTATTTAAATTCTTTATTGTTCTTTACAGTGCAGCTCACGGGCTTGGCTTTGTAGCTCTTAAGTATTCACAACTGGCCCAGGGAGTATAGAACTCTCACGAGGCAATCATTTTGGAGAGCAAGTGCTGAAGACAAACCAAAACAACTCCAGATGTCATTTTACAATACTTAAAACATTCTGAACTTTTGGTTATGGGTTTGCCATAGGTCTGGAGGATCAAATGAGACTTGTTTAGTTTGACTGAGATTGTGGCAAGGGCTTATGTTGCACAGCGCCTGTTTCCTGCTTTCCCTGTCTGGAGGGTGAAACCGGACAAGAAAATGTTGCACTTCAACTGTTTTTTCGGGGTAGAGCTCATGACAAAAGTGTGCCCCAAACTTTTCAAATATAAACCCAGTCATTTAAAAAGAAACACTTCTCTTCATCAGAAGTTTCTTGTTCTTAAGCAGGATTGCTTAAAAGGAAAAGAAACAGTAGTTTATTTTGTCATCTTTACGGAAGAATAGAGGGTGAGATAGAAAAGTGAAAAGGAGTTAGAAGATGACTTACTCTTTTTCACAGGGAAAGATATTTTTGAAAACTCAAGAGGTAATATTATTTTTGCATTTTTTCTTCAGCCAGCTCCTCTCAGAGTTATATGAGGACTAAGCACACAGCCGTAGCTAGGTTTTTATTAAACTAACTAAAAATAAAAGTTGGTTAGACATCAAGAATCATACCTAGTTCATTAGACCACATAAACGAGAGCAAAGTGTAGATATCAAGTCAGAATGTTCACTATGAAGGATTACATTAATTAAAAAATGTCTAAAAACAGTAGTAGCAGGTGTGCCTAGAAATTAATGTTTTCTACTTTCTGTGTAATGACTAACTGTTCCTCTTGGCTTTAAGTGTTGAAGCCATTTCCTTAATTATAAAAAAGAAGGTCAAGCGGGTTCTTTCCAGTCTTCTTAAGAATACGCTTTTAAAAATATGCATAAAAGCATAAAAAAATACTCAATTAATGGGCAGTAGTATGTTAAAAACAATAAAAACCTGCTTCCTAAAATGGATATATGGTTGTAAGAAGTCAGCAGATTTCACAATGCCAGATGATCAATTCTTGTCCGGCTTTGTTTGTCCTTTCCTTCCAGTTTGGAGAAAAAAATCTACATTTACTTCAACACTGTAAGGCTGTGCCTGTAATGCCACGAGCAATTTCTCTTGATTTCTGAACTCCCACTGACTTCAACTAGATCCAGGGCTGCTCCAGTATTCTCATTTCTCAGGGGCTTATCGTTACGCGATGTACCTTCAGCTAGATCAAGAGTTGCCCCAATACTCTTGTTTCTTAAGAGCTTATTGTTAGAGGGTGTACCTGCAGCTGCTAGTTTTAATCGAACACAGTTTGTAAATAATTGTAACCCATATTTACTATACTTATAAAGCTCAATTTAGAAAAAAAAAATCAAACAAAACTTCGGGCTGTATCAGTCAAGCAATAGAGTTCACAGCCTTCTGGAATAAAATTTCCTGTTGTTGAAGAAACAGTATTTAAATCTAGATGGTTCACAGAGGTACATATGGAACTTTTCACATTTAGGTCACAAGTTCAAACATGGTCTTCATTACTTGCAAATTAAAACTATCAATAACTGACATCTGTTACATAGCCAATATACAATGAGCTGCTTTCTAAAGTGGCTAGCACAAAAGACATAATCGGTGAACTTGTTTTAAATGTACTGTAAGCACACACATTTAAATATGTTTCTTCCTGGAAATGAGAAGTCATGTCTCTCAAAAAGAAATCAGCAATACTAACTTCTAAAATTTTCCAAAAACACTGTTTCATTACTGTTGTGGCAACAAGTAATAAAATACTGACATTGAAAGCTCCGTTGTACCTGAAACCTACTTTCTCGTTGCAGTCTGAGCTTCCAACTACAGTTCCTCACATGTGTGTTGACCTTTCAGCAGAGGTGAAGCTGACTGGCAAGGCAGGGTGGAAAAGCCCCTGGTGCTCACAGAACACTTTTCAATAGGTCTCGGACTCAAGTCAGATCACTGTAAGATCATGAAATGGCATTGCATTCAATAGGAAATAGTCTACTGTGCCGCTGTGTATCATTTTCAAAAACTTCCCGATAATATTTATGAAGGCATCTATGCAAGCACAGAACCACACTGAAACATAGTCTACATTTAAGTGTGAGGAGGCTTTACGATCAGTTCATGAAATTTGGGTTGTTCTTCAGAAATAAGTTTGTCAAATTCATCACAAAAAGTATCGTGAAAAAAAAAAATACGAGCACAAGATGAAGTTTCACAGCTTCAGAAACAAAAAAGTGAAAAAATCTTTAGATTATGATTGGGTTTGTATGTTGTTTTTAGTATGCAAAACAGCCAGGAAATACTCTGCCAGCTTCTCTGGCTGCTACTCGATGACCAAAGACAGAGTTGTAGAAGTAAGTGAATGATCTTTTGTATAAGCCGCCGCCTTCTACGAAAGCTTTGCAGTTCCCTTAAATACTTCTCTACTTTTTATTTATGAAATGGTAAATTTTGTCATTGTGATTGTAGCATAGCAAAACTCTTTTTAATCATTCTACCCTGCTCTGGACACAAATGACTGAGAGCGTCTTTTGGAAGAAAAAAAAAGAAAGACTCAATGACTACAATGTGGACACGCTGAAGATCATACCATAGCTCTCATTCATTTCATCCAGAAACATTATCAAAGAAAAGAGCAGCGCTGAATATGTAATGCGTTGTTCCAAAGCTGGAAATTATTAATGGTGTAAAATAGCATTGCAGCGTGTTCTTGCCATTGCAAATGCAGTGGATTTGAAAGTGTTCCTCAGTATATCCCTAAAATCTACATCAATAAAGACAACACTACGAATGACATAATCTTGAACCCCAGAACTTTCAGCTGAAACTGATAAATAAGGCTATCCTTTTGGAAAAAGGCGGTTGATGTGTTTCAAAATGTGCTCACATAGTGAATACACAACCACAGTCTTTGTTGTGGGTAAAAATCAGTCTTTAGCTGCATTTAAAAATTTCCCCCAGAAAAAAAATTGCTTCCTTTGACGGAAGCAATGTCATTCTACTAAGTAGCATGCATTCAGGGCAGATTTTCAAAGACGTGAAGGGCACTTAGATCCATCCGTTAGGTGCCTCATGGATCTTTATGCCTTTGAAAAAATATCCTCCCTTGCTCTGTTAGAATTTTCTTAACACAGAATTTCTTTTCTTTTATGACTCATCTCTATCATGTCTTTGCTGTAAATAAAACATTCTCTTGGTTTTATAAATATGATGATAGGCAGCATGGAAAACATTAATCACTGTAAAGCTGAAGGATATTTAGCAAAAGTGAAGAGCACGAATTGAGGGATGTTGATTTAAATGGTATTTAACAGCTAAAAAATGCTACGCAATATCACTGATCACATCAGAGAGGCTATTTTATCATACATGCAAAAATAATAAAATCTCTATTTGTCTAATCTGAAACAAAAATAATGAAACAAAGTTCTTCAAAAACATATTGTCTTGAATCATAGAATCACAGAATGGTTTAGGTTGGAAGGGACCTTGAAGATCATCTAGTTCCAACCCCCCTGCCATGGGCAGGGACACCTCCCACTAGACCAGGTTGCTCAAAGCCCCATCCAGCCTGGCCCTGAACACCTCCAGGGATGGGGCCTCAACAGCTTCTGTGGGCAACTGGTTCCAGTGTCTCAACACCCTCAGAGTAAAAATTTTTTTTCCGAATATCTATTCTAAATCTCCCCTCTTCATGTGACACTAATATTAAGTAGTTATAGAACACACTGACAAATATAGAATATTACTTTTTCATAACAATAGACATGATTGATAAAAAGCAGAAGATGCTTAAAAAGCTTGTAATGTGTAAGTATATAGCTAATGGGAGCAATTTTTGTATAAGGACAACTAAAGGTAGATGCTTAATTATCAATGAACATCTAATTTTATATAGTGGGCAGCTTGAAACAAAGTCTTTATTCCATTTAAATCCCTAGCAAAATTGCCAGTCAATTCAGGAGGACTATGGTTTGTTCACTTTTGCTTAAATACTAACTAGAATGGCTGGTATTATGCATACTACTGAATAGTAAACCCTTCCTGTAATGATTTAAAGATAAAACTAATGGAATATAATTTTAAAACCTCCCTGCTTTGGATTCAGAGGAAGTCAAGCTACTTTTTTTTAAAACAAACAAACAAACAAACATCAGAATTAGATAAATGGAGCATCAAAAGCAAATTAGTGTAAACAGAAGTGGCTATTTTTTTGTGTTAGAAGAGGCAATTGCTCTGTAAAAATGTTTTCTTTAATTAATGCTTTAGTTTTTCTTGAGAAATATCTTACTGTTATTGATCATTACATCAAATTATTTCTGGCTGTTGTCCGTTCTTAATTGAATTGGTTTCGATAAATACTGATTGTTGTACAGTTCAGCTCCTTTGTCCAGAGCATTACGGTTCATAAGAAATCTTGTATTTCCCTGTATTCCTGAAAAAAATATAAAAGCACTGAACTACATTGTAAGTGAAAAACTGTCCTTAAATATATCGTTTCAATGAGATGTAATCTACTTATTATCACATTTTCCTTTATCTGTATTAAATCTTAATCAAAGACTTAATACTAAGGTAAGTGCCAGCCTGTTACATTAATACATTAATAAGTCACCAAATTACAAAATTCAGTAGGTGAAAAACTTTCCTTAACTATATCATTTCAATGAGATGTAATCTACTTATTATCACAACATTTTCCTCTATCTGTATTAAATCTTAACCAAAGACTGACTTACTGGTAAGGTAAGTGCCAGCCCGTTACATTAATACCGTTTCACTTAGCAGACAAACCGTAGTCTCGCAAAAAGCTTGGTTAGTTTGGCCAGACCCATTTCTTATAAGCTTATGATGTTTGGCAATTAATTATATTTCTCTCCCTTAAGACTTTATCAGCAAAAAGCATGTCAGGCTAGTAATTTTCTAGACTTTTTTCCAGTCTTACTGAACACCAAGAAGAGAAGCTTTGTGGCTGATTACGCTGAACACGTATGTGGGAGGGATGTGTGTGTGTGTGTGTGTGTGTGTGTGTGTGTGGTGGGAGGAAACCTTTCAGACTTAGGTTAATGATGAAGGCAGCATTTTCGGGTTATCTCTTTAAGTAAAACCAGACGTAATTTTATATATTTGGCCAAGATACTCCTGTAATTGTGATGTGGGGTCCGCAGCTCCTCCTTGAGCCTGCACACGTCAGGCTGGCAGGACGGCGCTCTGCAGGAGACGTGGCCAATTTAACTTCCTGCCCAGTCTGTACTCTGTGTAACACAAAAGCAGCACCCATCAGCAGGACTGTTATTTTGAAACCAGTTAGGATGCTGTGTGTGATGTGATGTGTCATGTAGCATTTAAACTGGTCTAATCTGCAAACAGCTCTTCATTGCCCACTCCCAGCAAAGCGTCCCTGATGCTTCCCTGAACTGCACCTGGAGATTGTGCTGCTGCAGAGGAGAATCGACTCAACCCCTTAACCACACAGAGGGTCTGCCAGGGAAGGAGGTGGGTTAGTTTTCTGACAGACCGACACACTGATCCGACTCACGTTGATGCGTGATTGCTCGATCTGATACAAGGTCGGGCAGCAAAGGGGAAAAGCAGGACCACCCTTTTATCAGCAGCCCACGGTCACACCAGATGAGGTGTGAGCTGAAACCGCATTCTTTGGCTGAGGTTTCTCCGTTGGCAACTCTGCTGCTGCCCTGCTGAGCAGCCCCGCACTTTCTGGGGCTGCTCCCTCCCAGCCCTGCACAACCTCGTGGCTTTTTTAGGGCAATGGTTTATGCAGCCGCACAGGGAACAGGTTAAGGAAATAATCTAGGTGACAAAATAAAAACAAAATTAAGAAATTAAGAAACGCTTTTTTTTTTTTTTTTTTTTGCAGAAATCCTGTCCCCTGCAGATCACTTCGTCAGCCTGGTTCCCAGCGCAGCTGTACCGCTTGCAGTGTCGAAGGTGACACGGGGCACGCATGAGAGAAGAGGCAGCTGCTCCTTAAAACACAGTCCTAAGTGTATTATAGGCAGTCCCATCTCTGCAACAGTAAGAATTGGGGTTTTAGGACTTCTCAGCGCGCTAGCCGTTTCTTCTTACCACCTTCACTCTCACTCGGCAGCAGTGGAAAGACCAGTTTCCCATTACTTTGCCCTTCATCTTTGACTTGGGCTGCAATTTATCCCAGTTCTATGGGCAAGTGTCTGTCTTTTCTGCCCGTCCTCTCCTGGTCCATTATTGGACTTGTCCTTCTCTGCCTGTCCCAGAAAGCCATATTCCAGTGGCAGAAGGAGGCAGAGCAGGACAGAGATGAGCTAAGTCAAGACGGCATAGATAGAGACTGTCACTGCCATTACGGACGCTGCTGGGGAGAAGACGGAGAGGGAACAGCACCTGCTGCTTGGGACAATGAAATTCAGGTCATAAGCTGCAAACTGCACCATATCTCCTAGGAACACCATCGTGGGATTTTTTTTTGCCATCAAAGCTAGAGCTGGTCAAACATCTTAAAATGGGTTTTCAACAATAATGATTTATTTTAAAGAATTCTTTAATTTTAAACAATTTTTTACCAAAGAATAAAAAATTTTGGCATTTTTTAATCACTTTGTACATAATTTAATAAACCACTTAATAAAGTATCACTTTATACAGTTGGAAAAATGCCCCACTTGTTCTGCGAGTCTATGAAGTAGGATTTTCTCTGCAAAAAGCACGCCCACAAACATAAATGGAAAATTATACTTTTAATGAAGCACACAGATGGAAACTGAGCAATGTAATTTTCTCTATATTTTCCACAAAGCAGAATGATATTTTTGACCAATCCAGAAATCCTTCTAGAAATTTCTGGAAAATTGCATTGTTACAGCATGGCCAGAATAAATGAGTCACAGGCTCTTCACACCTGGGTGGGGTGTCTCAAACTACTGACTCCATCAGTTCTGAGGATTTCTGTCCTCGTACCTGCACTCTGTCATTCCTGGTAAGGAGTTGACTCCCAGAAGCTCTAACTGAAGTGAAGATCTCGCTGTCTTGGGCCTTGAGTGCATGAAATTCCGGATTTACAGATACTACAATGTGAATAGGCGAGACAACTAAAGGATGGGTGGAAGGCAATGTGCTTTGACCAAGGTTCAACGCAACTTCAGCAGCAGCCGACCCACAGCTTTTCAGACTATTTTTTCAGCTGATTCCTGAATCAGAATTCCTTCCCCACCAGGTAAGAGCTCTAAAGCATTTATAGGAAAAATCCTATAAAGTGTTCTAGAAAGAACCTCATTCGCAAACAACAAAATAACTTGAACTACTCGCTTTATGCCAGGGGAGGACTATTCTGGGAATGCTCAGTGATTTCAGATTTTCCAGTCTGCTTGTGGAGGTACACTAAGTGGCTGATCTTTGATGAAAATCGATTCATTTCAGTGAATTTACACTAATTGATAGCAGCAGAGAGTCTGTTTCTAGCCAATCATTTACTAATCACTCACTGGTGCAATAGAAAGTGAATATAAGCCTTGCCGTGAAAACTCTCGAAGTTACTGGCACGTAAGATAATCTCTATGGTGACTTTATTTCTCTGTAGTAATTTCTACTGCTTTACCTATCATTACCCTGTAAGTCACTAGATTCCTCTGTACCATATTGTGACTATTTATATGCAGGTACTTCTCACCAGCTCTCTAAGGACCCCCTCCAAATCAAAGTTTAATTTGTATATGGTAATTTACTGTTATGTTTCTTCACAAGATTGCCCTAAGCAAATAGGCAATGCATCTGAAAAGGGTAATTTTTCTCTAAGAATGAAATTTAATAGAGCATTACTTACACTTTAGCATTCAGCTAATAATCAAAACATATTTCATTCTTGCTATTTTTAGATATCATTAATTCACAGGGGAAACTTAGATGTTTCTCCAGTCTATGACTCTCTTATGTAGATTCAAAAGAAAAGCTGCATTGTCTGCTTCTAAGAAAAAATTGCTGGAGGCACTTCTTTTGTTTTTCTAATGAACACCATATGAAAACGGGCATAGAACAACTATTTAGTTACGTGCAGTGGTCTAATAGGGTCTTGTACGTGGACCATGTCCTTCGCCATAACATGGAACATATTACATTGGTCGGTCTATTTACAAGGCTTTTCTTCTTTCTTTTTTTCTTTTTTTTTCTGCGATGCAATAATTTCTATAATACTTTGACCTGAATTTTTAATGATGGTGCTCTATGTAAGGGTGAAAGATACTGTTATGTAGAGTTTACTAGACTTAAACACATCAAAGAGCAATAATATTTAATAGTTTGGGATGTTACGAAGTCAGTCTTGCTCATTTCCTTATTTCAAAGTTCAGATTTACTGTTCAATAATACCGCAATTTTTATTGTTCCCAGTGCTGGAAGTGTCTCATTTGCCTGGTTACGGATGATTTGGAAAGCATGTTGGAAAAGGAATGGATATTTTTATAGACCTTCCTGGATTAAACATCTATGGTGATATGTGGTTTTGGTGATCGGGTACAATGATTTACAGAATTGCTTTCCAGTCTAGCATTCCCTGCTGCATCCAATCCATACCAGGCAGTATATATTTTCCTGAGTCCACTGGCATAACAGCGCGAGCCACATTGTTAAATGTGTCAGACCTTGGCCTCCACAATTCTGCTGCAAAACGGAGGGAAATAGTAGCTATATGGCAGGATACTGTTAAATGGTTTTTTTATCCCTTCACATATTTATGCAGGTACATACAATGAGTTGAATACAGCACTATAAAGAGCAGCATTTTTTTGCAAACAGAATACAGGTACAGACACATATATATATATTTCCACATATACTAATTTCTTTGGACAAGTTACTTTCTTCTTTCTGCAGTACTAATTTTCTTATAGAAAATTTCATCTACTTGTTTTAATAAGAATAACTTTGTTTTATAAGAGTAACTTCTAGAAAAATTTCAGCAGGTAAAATAATTCACCGCAGTAAACCTTATTTGATAAATAAGAATACTCGGTCCAGGAGGGAGAGGCTGAACAAAAGCAAAAGTGTAGAAAATTACTTGCAATTTTCCAGTTTCTCTCTGGAAGTTTCAGAACAACTAACCACCGTCGGCTCGACATTACCAAGCTTGCTACTAAAGATATATAGCTTTCATTCAGTGAAGAATGACCTGTAGAAAACTTGCATCAAAAGCCAATGAAGTGAGGCAATGATTTATTTATGTGCATCCCCATATGAGAAAGTGACTTTCAAAGGTAAGAGAGGTGTTTTGAAAAAATATTGCCTCTGCTTGAAAAAAGACTGTGCTTTCCATTGAACACAATATATTAAAGTGAAATGGATAACAAATATACCTGAAAGTGATTGTGCAAATGTTCAGTTCAAAGAAATCATAGGTCACTGCTAGGATCTGATGTGTTCAAGGGCTTTATTCCTATGAAAAGCTTGATAATTAAAAACAGTTTGTACAGGATAAATAGCTACAGTTATTTCCACTTAATTATGATTGGAGTTAAATATTTAGCTTCTGTTAAATAAAAATATTGAGAGCCACATAATACTGTGAAATAAAGAATAGTTCTTACATTGTTAGAGGAGCATCGGCAGGAAAAACATTACAGGAAGAGTTATTTTAAGTCTTGCTTCTCCTTACTTACACCTATTCTGTCTAAGATTGTAATTAATGGTGTGACATCTGGCAACCATACTACCTCAGGCTCCGACCTTGTCAGTTCTTGTAAAACTGTGGGAAAAGTTTAACAGTGTAAGCATCAGGTTTGGATTTTTTTTAACTGTCTAGAAGCACAGAATCAAATATAGATACAAGCTACTCAGCTCTTTTGTCTCCAAATAGCTAAATCTGCTTTCCTCATGACAGATTCTTTCAAGAGTTGCAGTTAGGTCTTATGCAAGCAGAGAAAATAAGTGGCCGGGGGCTTTGGTAGAGAGCAGTTTTAAAGCTTGCAGGAAGTCTACTTTATGGTCCCAATTAATTCATATCATCCATCTTGAAGAAATGTATAGCAAAAGAAAGCTGAGTCTTGCAAAATTTTGTAGCCAGGAAACTTTTTGATAAATTGTGCGTTTTTTCTATCCATTTGAAAAGGATACCGATTTCGTTGTGGAAGTGTTAATATTATGAATTAAGAACGTTGTTATCTGACCAGGTTCAAGATCATATTTGTAGTTCTAATCATAAATATCCTCTCTTCCACCTGCTGTCAAGATAGTAATAAAAAGAAGAGAAGCCAACGTCCTTCACCTGCTTTCTGGAAGAGGTCACTTTCTGTTAAATGACACTGTGTTACAGAGCGAGTTGCTTCGTTCAGTCTCTGGGGAGTCTGTTGAAGCATTTTCTCATTGCATGGCAATAATCAACACAGAGCAGAGTTTTTCATTTCAGAGATGATCATTTTGCATTAAGCATTGTGAGGAGTGGCATCTGGAGGAAGGACATCAGTGTAAAAAGGGAAGTCAGGAGGACCATTAGCAATAGCATTAGGCATGAGGATGAAATCGGCAGCATCACAGAATGGGACAGAAGTGTTGGCTGAGTTGGTAATCTCCAGTTACCCAGAGACCATCTGAATTCTCTTCTCATCAGCAGGCCATTTCATAGCTTTTTTTTTCTTAACAAAACTTCTCATGGCTTCTTCAAATTGACAGAGAAAATGGTTCTTCTACTGAAGAGACATATTGCCTGGCCATTCAGTATTAAAGAACTTACTAAATTTCTTTGGATATCTGAAGGCTTTGGCTACATTTAAGAAATGGCAGAAATATTTACTGTTCTTCCATATTAAAAAAAAAGAAAAGGCGCATGAATTGCAGAGTTCTTCTGGTTGCCATATTGCCTAATGTAACATAGGAGAGGTGATGCTGAGCTTGCAAAATGAAACTACATGTCATCACTCCAATAAATACTATTTGTGAGTTTGCAGCTATCACATCTTCTGCTACCCTTGTCTTGTAAAAGCATAATGTTTGTGAGGGTATTTAACAATTATCTGCTATAGTCTCATGTTTGGCGACCAGGTCAGGCTGAGTGCCACCAGAAAGCAGAAGCTTCACACACTCTTAGGTATCTACTCTTCTCTGTTATTACAAAATACTTGGAAAAGAATTTTTCAGTATCAGGATATTAGCTTTCAAAAGCTTTCTTAATTTCTTGCTTGCCACACAGATGAAGTGCCTAAGACATAAACTGAGAATAGAGCTTTGGAAGAATCCCAAGAGAGGAGCCATCAGCCAGACGGGAGAAATCCTGTACCTCTGAACAATTTTATTCAGTATTGGGAATAAAACACCATGCTTTTTTTCTTCTGAAAATTGGTATAAGTTATGACCTTATTTATCTATGTTTGTCCTTTATCAAAGATACTATCTGTTTAATGCTTCTACTCGCATCATTGCCCATTTTATTGAAAATTACTGCCACAAGCTGATATTTTCAGTGACTTTCAGCTGTGCTTTTCTTTATATAAATTGGGTGAGAATAAATACTGAAACAAATATAGCAATTCTCTTCTTGGTTTCTTAGGATCATGTATACGTGGAAGATAGGTATTTAACAGAATTTGCAATTCCTCCCTTTTGGAAAGCCCGCAGTTTCATCCAGTTACTCTTTTGATAATGACATTGATGTTTGGAAGCTAGTAAAAAGTTTTCTGCATTTTTTGATTTAAAAAATCCAATTTAAGCTCTGCATGCTACCTTAACTGGCATCTTAGGACTGGGTTAAGAAGCACTAAACATTATGAAATATGCAAGTTTCTGAAATAATATTCATATTTTGGAAACATACACCATTTTCATGTAATGTTGAAAAAAATCAGAAGTACATGCATCTAGAAATTGCCAATTTCCTCAGAAGACATGTGTCTTAGCACAGAAGCTACCTTACCTCGAGAAATTCTAAGCCATTCCTGGATCTATAAGAGCTGACTGTACAAGATCTGCAGACCTCTATCACTGTGGCACTCCCAAAACAAACCCACAATGACAAAGTAATATCCAGCACTCCTGCAAGAAATAGTTCTTGAATGAAAGTTAATCAAATGAGTTACTGTGGGCACAATCTTCTTTGACTGCTTGTGGTGGGTTGACCTTGGCTAGATGCCCACCCATCCGCTTTCTCATTCCTTCTCCTGAACAGGACAGGAGGAGAAAATAAGATGGAAAAGCTCATGGGTTGAGATAAAGACAGGGAGATTGCTCACCAATTAATGTCATGGGCAAAAGAGACTCAATTTGGGAATGATTAATTTAATTTATTGCCTGTTAAGAATAGAGTAGGATAGCGAAAAACAAAGACAAAACTAAAACCATCTTCCCCTACCCCTTCCCCATTCTTCCCAGGCTCAACTTCACTCCTTCACTCCTGACTCCTCTATGTCCTCCCCTGTTGCCAGAAGGGAGGTCAGATCACAACAGCTCTTCTGCTGCTCCTTCTTCCTCACACTCTTTCCCTGCTCCAGCATGGGGTCCCTCCCATGGGATACAGTCCTTCATCACTGTATGGATCCTCTCCATGGAGTACGATCCTACAGGAACAGATTGCTCCATTGTGGGTGCCCCCATGGGCTGCAGTTCCTACCAGGAGCCTGCTCCTGTATGGGCTCTCCACAGGCTGCAGCTTCCTTTAGGGTATGTCCACCTTCTGCAGCGTGGGGTCCTCTACGGGCTGCAGGGGACAACCTGCATCACCATGGCCTTCTTGTACTGCAGGGAATCTCTGCTCCAGCACCTGGATCACCTCCTCCCCCTCCTTCTTTTCTGGCCTTGGTGTCTGCAGGGCTGTTTGTCTCCCATTTGCTCTCTCCTCTCTCTCACAGCTGCTTTGCAGCATTTTTATCCTTTTCTTAAATATGCTTTCCCAGAGATGCCACCATCTTGGCTGCGGGGCTCAGCTGTGCCCAGCTGTGGTTCCATTGGAGCCATCTGGAACCGGCTCTGTCTGACTGGGGGCAGCCCCTGGTCTGTTCTCATAGAGACTGCCCCTGCCGCCCTCCCGCTGCCAAAACCTTGCCACCTAAACCCAACATGCTGCCCCATAGCTCCGTTGGCTGAAACTAAGCATAAGTTGGGGCCCAAAGTGATGTACAAACCAGTGGTGTCTGCTGAAAGGCGCATGGGTGAACAGTTCGGTGGTGCGACTAAAACCTGCATGCCACAGCCATTGCTGGTGTCACCTCTACAGGTCTCAAACTAGTAACGAAACCACAGTACTTGATAAGTGACTCCTCATTTTGGGTATGACCAACCATCTTTGGATTGAAGTACTCATGAATAGATCTTGAGACATCCCTGAGCATCTCCAACCTCAGGTGAAGACAAGGGGAAGGAGGTGCAGGTGTTAACATCTGAAATTCAGACCCAGGGAAAGCAAGGATTATTACTCAAGTGTGTGCCTCTCATCTGAAGGTACTCATAAAAATGTTGCCTTGGATGAGGTACAAAAGAGCAACAGAAAAGAGGCTCTAGGCCTAACACCTCCACCTGCAATGGTGCCTGCGCACCCGTTCCCTGAGGCAGAGAAGCAGCCCGGGGGCCCATTTGGCCTGAGCCAGAGCCTGAGCCAACATTCAGCTTTGACCAGCTTGTTTTCCATTCTGCATATATAAAGTAACTCATAGCCCTCACCTGCCTCTCAGCGCTGTTGTGCAACCTCATTAGAAACAGCAGCAAACTAATCCCATGTTTCATGCCTCTCACAATTACACAAGTGCTCGAGCATCTGCTGGGAAGCTTCACCAAGAGAATCAGTGCCTGTGGTCCAGGAATCATTTCCATTATTAAACACTGATTTATTTAATGGCAATATCGAATAGGCTGCTAATAGTCAAAATTTGCCCAGTCATATTTAGCACATTAGACTGAGGTAGGACTTCCCTATTGTTATGCTCCATAAATTCAAAGTAAATTTAAAAGCTTCTTGGAAACAGTGGCTTTCATATCAAGGGATCCAAACGCTGGACAGACTTGACAAGTTTTCTTTCTCTCTCTGCTTGTCCAGTCTATATTCCCTGTAGAAAACAGACTAAGGAAAGGAACATCCACATACCCTAACATACATAATATGAATAGCTAAGTCAAAGACCGTGGAAAAATCTCTGTCCTAGTAATGGACAAAATAAAGTCCAGTACTATCCATATGAAACAGAGACATCCAAATTTATTATATTAAATCCAAAATCTAATCTATAGAATAGATTATTATCTATAATCTATATACAGGTGATAAGATAAATGGTACTTTATTTCACTTATACAGAAAAAAATAAGAAGGACTGAATCAACCATGTTAAAATTTAAATGGGCAATTTTACAAGCCTTGATATTCAAACTCAGTTTTTTTATAACCAGTGATTCCTACCTAACAATCAGAATAATAGCCTGTATAATGTTTAGGAGTCTACAATCATAATAATTTTAAATAAAAAATAAATATATATTTCATATATTATATTATATGTAATATAATAGATATTGCATATATTTATTCTATATCATATACCATATATTATATATTATATATTAATAAAAAAATAAAATTACCTATTTCAAGATATATTAAAGGTAATGTAACAAAATGAAGCAACTTCATACATCACAAAATCAAGAACTATAACTTCAGTGTGCTTTGCCAACAAGTTCACAAATATTTGGAAATCTAAATCTTTATGAGATTTGTCCTGAATTTTAAATGACTCTCAATCAACTTTGGTGTTAACTAGCTTAAAGTTAGATTTTAAAAACTTTTAAAATTTGTCTTTTCCTCAGTATCGATACAGTTTGATAATTATAGTTATTTCACTGACCATAATGTCCTCTGATATCCAAATCCACAATTCTATAAATTGCAACAAGTTGGCTATGATTTGAGTTTCAGGGTTTCAGCTAATATCAATTCAAACTAAAGAAATGTTTTCCCAGAGCCTGTCTGTAGAAACTGGGCAATCCTATGCAGCTATACTGTTAATGCATTTGTTACTTCTTTCGAAGGGCAATCTTTCCTTTGCTCCAATAATGAAGTTATCCCAATAAAAGTATACTCGTCCAGTGAAACAGTACTTAATAGCATTCCTTGAGAAAACAAACAAAACATTAATACCTTTTGTAGTGCTTGGATTTTAATTTTAGCTTGGATAAATGACATTTTGCATTCTTGACTACTTTTAGCTTCTGAAAAAATAATTGGAATTTCCTATAACAATTCGGTCTTTTTTTTTTTTTTTTATCTCAGCTGAGACAGAGCTCCCAAGTTAGCACAGATCTCGTTTGCAATTTGCACCAATGTAACCAAGTTTTGAGAAAATGGCTTACAGAATAAACAAAGAAATAAAGAATCAAGTGTTCTCCGTGTAACAGCGGTTTAACAATAGTTTCACTTTATGTGTAGAGCTTTTGTTTCTGGATCTGGGAACAGCATATGGGCAATTCCTCTTACCCTCAAAGGTCAGATTCCATTATATCTGACCTCCACATTACAAATTAGCAAACAAAGCCATTTGTGAGCCTTCACTGCTTGTTATTGTTATTCATGCAAATCTGCTGCAATGTGCCATTTAGGACAGTCACTGTTGTAACCCAACTACATGACAATGTATGCAAATAACCAAGAGACTGAGATAGAAAGAAAGAAAGAAAGAAAGAGAGAAAGAAAGAAAGAAAGAAAGAAAGAAAGAAAGAAAGAAAGAAAGAGAAAGAAAGAAAAGTTAACATCGATTTTCCCCAGTTGTCCACATCTGTTGGCGTTAATAGCAGGAATATCTAAAAATAAATGAGCCAGTCCTCGGTGGATGAATGAGAGTCTCGCACCGGAGAAACAGTGGAGAAAAGCCTGCAGAAGAAAAGGTGTGAATCCAGTTTATCAGAGGGTTCAGAGCTGTTAAAACCCCAGGCGGGGAGAGGTACGGGTCGCGGGGGACAAGAAAAACAAGAAAGTTTAGATTGAGCAGCAGGTTTCTTTCAATTCGTAAGTGCTGTTAGATGTTTATTCATGTTTTATTTTCTCACAAGGCATATTTAACGGCATTAAATATGACTGAATTAACAGCATTGATTGATTTCAGTGTAGCATATTCTGTAGAGTATTTTTTGGTGCAGACAGTTGCTGTCAAATGTCAGGATCCTCAGAAAGGGTATGTGTTACTCCCTGAAGATGCCCCTTTAAGCTATATTAAATTGGGGGAAGCAGGGAGGAGGACACTAGTCACTTTGGAGCTGTCTTAAAATAGCATAATATTTAGGCACGACAGTTAGATCCACTTAAATGCAAAATCTGTAGTAGTGGGAATTCAGAATATATTAACTGCTCTTTTTGATGATAACAAAGTGGACCGTATTGGAGAGTGTAAAGAACAATCCTGTAACAGCCAAGAAATGAGCTGTTTGATCTTATAAATTTGTTCTGTAGATAATTTACAGATCTTTTTGTGACTCAGCAGTTGTTTATAAAATAGGTTTGCATTATATAAAACTTAATGAACTCTGAGCCAAACGTCTTTGTAACATTTGTCCCCTGGAGTTTCACTTTCAATTACGGACATTTCCACGTAAAAGAAAAATTAATCTATCTTATGTTGTTAATCATAAAGGACAAAAAAATTCAAGATTTTATGGTACATTGATGTATGTATGTGGGACGTGCAGCACTTCAGCATAACAAATGAATTACAGAATCTGTAAGGTAACGAAAGAAGATAACTTTCTCTGTATTCCTGGCTCTTCCTGCTCCCATGTTTTATTGTCTTTTCACTACATGTGTATGGGAATTATTATGTGTAATACATAGCTAAGGACAGGTCATAAGTCTCCACTGAAAGGCATATAACCAGTTTCCTTACTACCACCGTTTCTATGTCCCCTTTTCTTTGGCTTGAAATATTTAATTTGAAAATCACCGGGAACATTTTCCTGTGTCAGTTATATAAATGTAGTTAAATATAGTCATTAGGATTTTCTATTTAGAACCTTCCCATATGTTTAGGATTTCCCACAGAGATTTTTACAAGCCATGAAATCACATGGAATGCCCTAGAGTATTAATTTCTAGTAAAAAAATAGAAAAAGGAAGCACAAATACTGGGATGTTAGATTATTTTTTTTTTTTATAATACACAACCAATAATATAAGGAAGTGTACAGTTCTGGGTATGATTGACCATATATTTATCTCATTTTCCTGTTTCTTTGGTTTAATGGCCAGGCCAGGCCAGGCCAGGGCAGCCCTTCCAGCGTTTTGAGCCATAGTCCCATTGATTTCAGTGATGCATGGGGATAAACTCCTCCACGCAATTATAAACCTACCTCAGTGCTTTGGTAAAATATAAATCTATAAAAATGCTGTATTTTTTTGCCTTCATTGAAGGTTTCTACCCCAGCCAGGAGTCAAACCTTCTTTAAAAATTTGACCTGCTCTTCGGTATGCAAATAAAGAAGCAATTTAAGCATAGATATTTTCTGTCTGATTTAGTTATGATTAGATCGCTCATAAGTCCTTAAGAGGGTATTTTGGTTTTGCTTTCATTGTCATAATGTTCTAGCCAAACTAAAAGTTATAGTCCATAAAGATCATCTATCTGGCAATCCAGTGTACCTTATTGTATCTTTCCACATTTTGCAAGAATTGTTTCCATGCCATTTGCCAAGAATAAGCACTAAAGTGCACAACAGTATCCTGAAATGCTGCACTGCTCACTGCAGCTGTTCTGATACACTGCTGAGCTGAAATATTTCTAATATCTATACCTTTTCTTTCCGAAACTAGTCATATCCGGGCACTTAAGAGTGTTTACTTCAACTGGGCCAGTATCTCTTTTTGAAGTTATGAACAGTTTTCTCAAACAAGGAAGTTCTATTAATATAAGTTTACCGTCAAGAAGCCCATGTCTACGTTCTTCTCTGACTCATCTGTTATCAAAGGAATGAGTGTCGTTTTTAGAAAACTCTATTTTACAACTGCAGCCTGAAACTTCAAAACTGTTTAGAATCTTTCAAAGTCAAGAATTTGCAATGTTAACATCTCGGATTAAACAAAGAGTAACAGAGAGAGAAAAACGCTAGCTTTATTTGTGTCATGGAAAGACACAAAGACAGGATTTATCACACCTGATCAACATCTGAGTTAACGTCCTATCTAAACCTGGTGATCTATTTAAAGCTTTGCCCAGCGTGGGATGCTTCGTCTGAAGAGGAAGTCTCGCTACTCCCTCAAATTCCAAGATAATTGTGTAATGCTGTTGAGAGCTTAGGAGATGCAACTACTTCCTAAATTGTCCAAATCCTAAGCCGAGCCCCTAGGCTTCCTTAATGCCCTGGACTCTGCCTGAGACCATAACCAGTGCGTGGTGACCGGCTCCTTGGCATCCCCCCTGTACATCTTCTCTGTGAAATACATGTCTTGGTTGACAGCTGTATTTGGCTCCTCTCAACCAACTCAGAGCAATGGGAACTATGAAAGTAATTCCTTAAAAAAAAGTGAAAACTAGGGACAGGCAGTTTAATGAAAAGCCAGACTTAAGACCGGGAGGAGAAGCGGAGGGTTGCTACTAAAAAGCGCCTGTGACTGTGTGTGCGTGCACCCTCGCGCCTGCATGTTCTACAGAAACAACCTTCACACGAGGGCAGGGCCTCTTCTAGAAAAGGATATTTTAGTGCCGCGGGATGAGGCAGCTCGCTGCGCTAACTATGAAAACCGTCACATCAATAACAAATAACTTGTGATGAAATATTTAAGTAACAGGATCTTCCTGGATTTCTAGCGGCATTCTTCCACAGAGCACTCACGACTTCACAGCTTATGAAGTCAGTGGAATTCCTTTAGTAGTGAATTACTGCTTGTTTTCTCAGAATTTTAAATATGACTGTATATTGTACTGTAATATATCATTTAACCTTAGAAGCAGCAGAATACTTGGGGTTATCTCAGTGTCACCGTATTAATCTCAATTTTTTGAAGCTGGTAATTGTCAAACAATTTCAGCACGGACATTTATCATATAAGGCCTCAGATCTGGAAAACGTTTTAAAAATTAGTTGTAAAATGTTCCTTAAATCACCTCTGACTTGATCTGAATAAAATATAAACCAGAAAAATTTGGGGACAGAGTAGTCTTGAGGCTTGTTAAGGGACATTTTTCTCCCTCTGTTCTGAGTCTCAGTATTTTGATATAGGATTTGATAGTTCTTTTTTTCAAAATGCCCAGCAAAATGTTTAAGAGAAAACCTCAGTTCTTAAGAGTAAAGAAGTAGGTTCTTTTTGAAAAATAACCTATATATATGTATATCTTAGGCTGGTCACCTGTCAATAATTTAACCTTATGACTTTACTAGATTCTAAATCAGTAAAAAACATCCGTGACTTGACTGGACCAAGGCTTCAACTTTTGTGTGCAATTTGCAATGGTGTTAGTGGGCCTGCATTTTTATGTATTAAAGTTTGTAAATCACTTTGATTAATCCTGAATTTCTTTAGAGAAGGAAAAGCTTGTAGAAACTGGTGTATTAAGAAAATTAATAAAAATGAACATGTATAGAAATTGCATGGGGCAAGAAGGTTTGAGACAAACAACATTCTCCCAATTGATTAATATCTAAACGGTGTTAGAATCAGAGGGGTATAAATAGTCTGTTGTCTGTCAGGAATGAAAACGTAAGCATATAAAACGGATTGCAGAAAACTAAGATTAATCTTTAGTCAAAATATCTGAAGTAAAAAAAAAAGTAGTTCAGAATAATTACACAAGTCAAACATAAGAAATCATTAGAAACAGTCAAAATAGGCTAAATAAAGCCTTCATAAATACTAGACAGGACATTCTTCCCTTCAATGTAAAAATGAGCTGCAAGACTTTCTAGACTTTCTTTCATTTGTAATTTCTAGATGTGGATGTTGCAAAACTGTCCAGCAACACGGAGTGCTCAGTTTCCTTATTGTTATCAGGAATGGGATATCTATCGCTCTTAGCTGCTTATGAAAACTCTGAGCCCTAATCCATCATTTCATGGTCAAAAAGATACTTTGTAAAACATCTACAGCTTTTGAGGAGCTAAAGGATGGTTCTATCCTCTCTTCTGTTAGTGTTATAGGTCATGCATTGCTTTCTTTATTACTTTTTCTTGAGAGAGTTACTATACCAGTGAAGTCTTTTACTTCATTAAATTTTCCCTTAGTATCCCTCAAGGGGACATGCGGGAAATCAGTTTTCCTTCTGACTGCCCACGGACCGTGAGTAAATTCTACTCCGCTCTTTAGCAGGTGCCCTGGGCTTTGCTACTTGCATCAGTGATGCCTGGGTCTAGAAAGAAAAGGAGGAATCCAACAAGCTCCAGAATATTCATCAAGTATTTCAAAATGTATGAGAACTGAAAAACGTATGAGATCTGAAAAATGTATTTAACTGATAATGACCAGCTTTTTTTTTTGGGGGGGGGGGGGGTTCCTACCCACTGAAGATTCTCAGTGACAATATACCTCATGGCCAAATAGAAGTTGATGAAGATTCCTCTGCTTCTGAGTACCTTCTGGTGTCACTGCTAAATCATGTTTTTATCTATAGAGTATCTCATAGAGTTTCCCATTTCCCCAGTTTGTGCTTCTGCTGCACTTCAGTCCTCAGGGCAAAGGAAAGCAGTCTTGTCTGCATCGCCGGTCTCCTGCGTAGTGGCTTAGGTTGCCCAGAGCCGTGCCCTACATCCCTCCATTTTTAGAACATCAACATCTCCTTTAAAAACAGAACGGACAAAAAAAAATTAAAAAGATTTAATTAAACCCTTTTTCATTAGTTGTCATGCACTGTAAACGGCGTGTCAAGTAGTGGGTGTCAATAAACACACAGCAGCGAGGCTGCGGCTGGTCTTCAGACAGAAACATGCTGCAGCTGAAGCAGAGCGGGATCACGTCATTTTAGAGCGTGCAACCTATCGGGCAGTAATTTGGGGCTAGATGGCAGTTTTGACCCCACGCTAGCGGTGAGGAAGATGAGCTGTACATTAATAAGAGTTCCCGGCGATGCTCCCTGTTGTGCTGGGAGCGCACACACTGCAGCTGCCGCTGCCCTTACGGGAAGCTGCGCGCACCCTCTCCTGCAGCAGTCCGGCTCTGCTGACATCTGCGTACAAACAGCACCGTCGCTCGAACGGCGTCAGGGCTACCTCCTACAGCTAATAAGGTGTCTGTTATCACTGCCGACGGGTCCTGATGAAATATATCAAGTTCTGAAAAGATCAAAATCAGGAAAGAGAAGAATATGCTATTCTTCATCCTCACTGCTATGCACACGCTTCGAGAAATGCTCGCCAACAGCTTGCCATTTCACTGAGAGGTGTCTACGTAGTGATACAGCTTTCAGGCGGTTAAATGGGTGGCTTGGAGCTAAAAGAGAAATCTGGGGACGCACAATCTGGGAGCAAACCTCTCATTTTGAAACATAGAATCATAGAATCATAGAATCAGTGAGGTTGGAAGGGACCTTTAAGATCATCAAGTCCAACCATTAACCTACCCTGATAAAAACACCACCACTCCTAAACCATGTCCCTAAGCACCTCATCTACCCTTTTCTTAAACACCTCCAGGGATGGTGAATCCACCACCTCTCTGGGCAGCTTATTCCAATGTTTAATAACCCTTTCAGTGAAAAAATGATTCCTAAACAAACATCAATGCTTCCTAAATAAACATCACCAGCTAAACGCTGTTTAATCCATACGTAGCGAGGCCATACGAACCCGCAGTCGTCTTTCTGTTAAACTGTGAGCCAGTAATAGACCTCTGGCTTGAAAGAACGACAAGATGGAGATGTAGCAGGGATTCGTGCTTCATATTGGGCAAACGGTTATCTAGCACTCATAACAGAGAATCTACGCGCTGCTTTCTGAAAGGGTCGCACAGCTCAAACGGATTCTTAATGACATTAGTTATTTTCTAATTGTAGAGCTAATTAGATTGTAAAGAGAGACCTGCTGGCACTGGAAACAGTTTTCACATTCTTCAGCTACAGCCGCCTTCTCGAAAGAGCTGTTGAGCTACTTGAGGCTGGCTGGACCTCTGCTATAGCTGTCTAATCCAGGTTTCTTTCAGTATCTGTAGAGAAAATTTGCTTAGTGCAAACAGAGAGACAATTTCAAGGAATGTTTCTATAATAAAAGCCCTAGAGGTAAGTATACATCTGCTTCCTTCAGGCAGTGAATAAAGCAATAGATAGATACCGGGTTACTATTTCCTCTGCCCTTGACATTAGCAATTGGAAGGTATATATGGCTAGGTGGTTCTTTTGCCGTGGCCTATATTCGATATACAGAATTTAAATCACTAAAAATATAATAAAAAATTAAAAAACCCTTCAAAAATATCATTATGTTAGGAAACACAGATTTCTGTCCTGTAAACTGAAGAACAGAAACAAAAGAGCCCTAGCTCTCCAAGTGGCCACCATTATATTATTAAAAATCAGTGTATTTTTCTTCACTAAATATAGGGGGTTTGGAACATTTAGATACTGCCTGTAAACAGAACGACTTTTCTATGAAAAAATGAAAATTAAAACTTCTCATAATTGTATCACTGTTACATCCAAATATGCATATTTTGTATGAAATTCGCTACTAGATCAAGACAAATGTGTGAACCAAGATGGTAAAGAATTCAGTACTGAATAAAAATATTTTTAGCCCAGCATGTGTCATATAACTCATATCTTTAGGATGCTATTAATAAAGTTTTCCTATATGAAACCAGAAAAAGGCATTACCAGGGATTGCAAAAATATAATTTTTTGTCATTTACACTTTGAAAACCAATTAAAACTGACTCATTGATAATAGCAGAAAGCTTTCCATATTTTCATGCTTATGAATACTTCAGACTATGAGCATTCCTTAAAAGTGCCTGCATGTGAAAATAAATCCTCAGATAATGCATGCCATCAGAAAATACACTCCTTTAGGCAGCCCTGGCAAAATCAGAGGCAAAAGAAGGTGGAAATCAGAGACAGGTGAAGAGAGGCTTAGCGGATGTCTTCTCCTTGAGTTACTTATACATGTATATATACATATATAAATATATATATCATATATATAAATAGATAAATATATATAAACCTGGAGAGCTGGTGAAACATAGGTGTTGGGTTTGTTTTGCCTTTTTAAGTAGCGCTGACATCTAAGCTTCGGTGTTTTAACATATGACCTCTTCTTCACTGAGTACGACTGAAGCTCCTGCATTTTATATTTAGCACCTTAACCAAATGAAGTTATGACCAGAAAAAATTGTAACAATGACAAGTGGGCAGCTCTGCTGGGTGTCTGTCTCTCTGCCGATGTCTCAGTTATTCTCTCAGGCTACACATGCCTGTTTGTGAACAGGGTGCATTCAGCTACCTGCAAATGGACCACGTCCCCTCTCCTCTTCAGCCTATCCTTCAGCGCCTACCACCACCGAAGACACTCGGTCTTCCTAATAATCAGCCCCGTGGTTAATTCTGGAGGCAGAATACAGTCCATGCCGCTCGCTGCTTGGCAGCTACTCTGACTTAGCAAGGTGACATTAGAAAAAACTTATTTTTGTCAGTTCACTGAGAAAATCTGACTAGGTGAAGGCATACATATGGTTACGTTTTGAAACTGACTTCTGAAGAATGTTCCCAGGATATTTGGAAAAATGCCTGTTCTTAAAGACAGAACTGAAGTTTTGTACAGAAAATAGGTTTCCCACATACACGGTATCTCTTACAAGTGCTACAGGTGAATTTGAGTATGATGTTTACAAAAAAGTGCTTATGGAATCAAAAAAAAAGTATGTAAGAGTTGCCGTTCCAAATATGCCAGCTGATAGTCTATGATAGTCTTCCATGTTTAGCAATTCAGAGGGAGATATGAAGCTGAGTAGGAAAACACAGTAAGGAATACAACAGAATGACGATTATATAAAGTAGTTATAATCTTAAAAATGAAATTATCAGAAACAAATGCCTTATCTTTAAGATCTGTGGTCATAAAATATACGTATTGTTCCAAGTCTGTTTAATTGTCTTAACAAGCTCTGAACGCTTGCCAAAAGTTGAGTCTCACATTGTTCACATTACTGTCCAAGAACATTCATGCAACTAAAGCTCTTGCAGATGCCATGATGTCAGATCTGTGGGCAATGACAAGCCATGTGACTTTCTGCTGCCTTCACAAACAGCAGCTGAGAACTATCCAGTATTAGGGTCTCTAAGAGTTACTGCACTTTAAAAAGCACGCAGTACCAAATGCAACAGCAATAGCAGTATTTAGAGGCCAAGGAATGGTATCACCAGATACCTGGAGTCCAGGATTCAGTTTCAAAGTCTAGGAAGTCACGTGAGAAATCAAGAAATCAGATCTGTGTTAGGGACAATCGATCTAGAAAATTAAGTCTAAATCTGGAATTCACGCATATACCACTTTGAAATGGTGTTCAACATAGAAATATAAATATTTTTATAATTCTGAGGATTTTGCTAACAGAAAACTTTCCAAATATATTTCTTCCACTTGAACATGAGATAGAGCATCTAACTCCATTGTCAAATATTTCAGCATGACTGTTGTATTTTCAACCTTTTTCCAAAAGCTAGAAAAGTTGAGAAACATAAAATATAGAATTCCAATTGCAGCACAAGTCAAATCACTGCTGTACGAGTATCTCTTTCTTTTCAGAAATTGTGCCCTTCTCAAGTCAGGATGCAATTTACACTACACTACTTGCCTCAGTAATTTTCTCCCTCTTGTCCTTTTTGCCCGATGTGAATCTACAGCGTTTGGAGGATGCAAGCTCTGTGCATGAACAGCAGGCAACCTCTTAGTTGTACGACGAGAACCGTAATTTTGAGGAACTTGGTAGATTCTTGAAAAGACAGAATGGAACCAGAACCTCATTTCCTCTTTCTTTGGCACTGTTTTTGGTTATTCATTAGTTCTAAGGGAGGAGTAACACTGGAGAAAAGTATTAAATGGGAGGCACCCAACACTGGCTTCCCTTTTCTTCTGTAACTCAGAGACTCTGAAGTAAGCGCAATGGTTAATTAATGGCCAGATTGTGAACGTGACTATGTGACTGAGATGCATAGGGGTAATGACAAGAGTTTGGAAAACTCACTTTCTAAGGCAAATAAAGAGTATTACACACCTTGCAGATACTATTATTACTAATTAACAGTAATAATATTCAAAGTTGTATTGAGCTCTATTTACATCACCCAAAGTTTATACAAGTCCATAAATTCATATGATACAAAATGATTACTCCATCAGTATTTTAAGAATTATTTCCTGTTTTGACCCAAACTTGGTAATTTAATTACAGTTACATCAGAAAAAAAAACCAAAAATGTCATAATGTTGGCTAAAATGGGAATATCTTCCAAATCCACGAACCAATTACTTAAATGTTTTTATCTTTTGCAGTGATGTACAGCATTAGTATTAGCAGAAGAGTAACCCCCATGACAATTTAACAGTTCTCAAGAATATATATTGTTTTCTAGAATTGTAGACCATCTTAAGATGTTTAATATTATCCAAGCAATAAACTACAGAAGAAGCTCTCTTTAGAATAAATTGTCTTTATGAAATAAGTGCACTAAACAATGTGCCAAATTATCTAAAAGCAGTGAAGAAGTGCCTAGATACAAATTAAAATGCTAGATGTTTTAATAACATCAAGGGTTTTATCAGGGGTTTATTAATTTTAAATGATATAACTAGAATTTGTTTATAAAAAGGAAAATATATGTGGTAATTATGCATCCTGAGCCAGAAATCCTGTGTAATGCACTGTGCCCTCAAATAAAGCAAACTAGTTACATACATTAGGCATCGCCTTGCCAGCTCTTTCTGTGAAGTGGATGCAGATACAAGTCATGGCGGTTTAGTCCAGCCTTTTAATTTTGGAAAAAAAAAAAAAACCAAAACAACAACAACAACCAACAACCCATGCTAACGTTCGGTTTAAGTTGGCTTTATATTTCTGAGGGAAGAAGGTGCCTACTACCTGGGAAAAGATCATTAAAAATCTGTGGGCTACCTCTCTCTTTTGAAGGGTTTGGAACGTGACAAATGCTAAAAGCAGGAGGCTTTTTTCAGAGCTGTAAAGGATAATAATCTGATTTGTCTGCATTCCCGAAGTTGTATTCCCTTTCTGTTCCTGGTATGTTTCCTTTGATGGGATCTAAATTCAGGCATCAGATGAGCGTAAGAAATGTCTTAGCGGGGCAGACCGATCCAGCTGTCCCCAAGTGCCGACCCCAGAGACCACTGGGGAGAGCTGCCTTCCCCGGTCTGTCTGCCCCGTCCTGCCCCAAGACCACAGCCACTGCCTCGGGAGGTCAGTGGGCACATCCCCGCCTGTGCCTCTAGTGTCTCTCTGCCGGCCTGTTCTCCGTTAATTTGCCTAATCTTTTTTGGGGGGTTTACTGGTACTACCAGCGTTGACAACCTCCTGTGCCAACAAATTGCCTAAGTTCATTAGCGGTGGTGTAAAAATGTGCTTTTATATGCTTTAAACAAACATCACGGAAGAAAGATTTTCTCACTTAGGTTTTTTTAAAGTCCTTTTGTTTTGCAGTTTCATGGCAGACACTTATAGTGATATTGACTGACTCACCAAATACAATAATCTGTATGAAATTAAATTGTATAGCAATTATTTAGATGCAAGTGTTTTTTTCTGCACCACTCTATAAGTCAATTGTATATCTGCATATGCAATTTAGCATGGAAGATAGATAGAGTTAAATGGAAAATAAAAAAAAAGGCAAACAGAGAAATTAGAAAGTCTCACCAGGAAAGAAAATATAAACAATAAATTAATAATATCATAAATGAACTTCCAAATTTGCATCTGCAGTGCTGCAAACACAAATATTTGTATACTTAGGTTGTGTATTATGTACCTGATTTGGAAGCAGTAAAATTCAGGAATTTACATTGAAGCACCTGTTGAGATCTTGTCACAAGCTTTAAGATAATGCAATAATAAAACGCTGTTCCTGGCTGCAGAAAGCACAAAGGAAAGGGGTTTTATACATGCAGCTCCACTGATGTTTGTGGAAAACTTACAAGTCTGCTATCATCCTACTGATTTTGAATACTAATTTCAGGAATCTGGTAGTCAGTTAAAGCAATAAATACGCATCTACTGCATATGCCCAGGTCGTCTTTATCATGCGTGTGCAGTAGGTCCAGTACAGACTGTATATACAGGTAACCAACTTTTTTTTTTTTTTTTTTTTTAAATTTTAGATACCGGTGTACTTTTTTTACCAATAGCAGTTAGTGATCAGAGGAGGATGAGAAAGCTGGGAGTGACCGCAAGCAAGGACGACCTTCAGGGCAGGAAAGGATACTTTTCAGCAGACTCTGAAATGAATCGAGAGGCAGATTGAGAATGTGGTTAATATACAGATAATTTTCTCAGCTGGGTAATTCCTCATCTAAACACTCTTGTCCATTTCTGCCTGATGTTCTCATTCTCCTTGCCTTCTCTCCTTCCTTTTTTCAATCTTCTTTCTGGCAAGTCGTAAGGTTCATTTTAACTGTAGCAATCAGTGAGGTTTGGGCATCGCAGTCCCTATTTGACGTTCCTTTCGGAGAGGCACCTGGAATTCATGTTTTTTGCATGACGTGCCCTGATGTTTCTTCATAAGGTTGCTGCTTTTTGACGTATGTGAAGAGCCATACAGCAGGGAATTCACGGAGAATTAGAAATTGCAACAGTTAAGCTCAGAATTACAGTGAGGATATTATCAAAAATGGAATCAAGACCCTGTCAGATAGAGTCTTTGATATGGTGAACTTCAGAGAACTTTAGGAATGTAAGAGGACAGAATTCAAAAGCAGTACGGAAAGGAAAAAAAAATGTGAATAGACAGCTTTGAAAAAAAAATGCAGAGATAATAAGACTTCATCTTGCAATGAATGAATCACAGAAGTGATAAATAAAAATAAAAGCAGACTGAAAACTTTAAAAAATACTCAGAAAAATCTTTTTCAAGCTCACCTCTCTCTATGACATTTAACTGAAGGGGATTTTCAAAGTTACAAAGCATCCTGTATTAAAAGTGCTAAAAGATGGCTTTTGTCAAAAACTCTTCATAAAACTGTGAAGATTACAAGGCCATCTTATTTGTGCACCTGCAGCTGCATGCAAAAACTTGATGAGCATAGACACACAACAATGTCCACTAATTGTCCACCTACCATCAATTGATCGGGATAGAACCCAAATGATAAAGAAGAGATTAAAAAAAGTTATTGAAATTACAGAAACCACACTTGTGAGGAGACAGGAGTAGGCAGCTCTAAAGTTCATCTTGTGTAGAGTGCAGTAAGGAAGCAACAAGGGACAATGCAAATGAGATTCAGTGACTAATTTCCCCAGTGGTGGAACTCCTACACACTTTGACTGCAGATCAGTAAGAACATACATGGTAGAAGAGACATCCACGTTAAATAATGCCAAGGGAGAGGAAAAAGACAAACCAGTTTCAGAAGCAGTTATGGGATTCTGTAAGCTACTGGTGACGAGCAGGTAGGAGGGAAAGCGGAGGCAGTAGTGGGAGTCCAAAACAGGAGACAGACACAGAGGAAATCAGCGCTCCCAGTAATGAGACACTAGTCTTCTCCTATAGACATTGTTTCAGAATACCAACAATAATTATTGAGTGCATCCACCATTTTTCTTTTTTTTTTTTTTTTTCATTTTTAATATCCAGTAAAAGGGTTTGGGTGGTTGGGTTTTGTTTGTTTTGGTTTTGTTTTTTTTTTCCATTTTTCTTGAGTTACACACTTTGCCCCTAACACGTCACTCCTCTATTTGTAACAATGAAAATTTGATTACTGGTGATCATATTGAACACCGGTCTTAAGCCACGATAGCATAAAATATATTGCACCAGCTGATACAGTGGGCTCCCAGATCACTGTTTTGGGTACACACAACCCCTTTTCTCATCTAAAGCAAGAACAGCAAAATTGAAGCTGCTCTTCAAGGTTAGAAGTATTTTGTGGAGTTGAAGTTAATTAGCCCTCAGGTTAAGAAAATCTAAATGAAATGCCCAGTGCAGAGGAGTATATTAGCAATGGAGAGTGCACTTCACCTGTGTGTTAGCAACAACTCTGAATTGTTTGTGTAGCTAGTAATTCAGACACTGAAGACAGTGTAAAAAAACATTGTTTTTTTCTGATGCAATATAGATTGACCGCATTCAAAGAGGTGAGAAGGACCTGGATATAACACTCCCATAGATGCAAACAGTGCATCTCTTCCTCCTGAGTAAATGTTTTTATTTAGCCTATTTTGGGAAATGACTGCTTCAGCAATTCCTTCTCCTTGCTGGACAAAGGAGATATACAAATCCTTTATATTATTGTCATGACTCTCATACTGGGTCTCATGAAGTTCCCACAAATTCTATGTGGGGAAATGTGAGCAGCCCTGTGCGCATCTGATTAGAGCTCTTCGTATTTTATTATGTGAACATATTGTGCACAGTGAAAAGGAATTTTTACTCAGTCCATGATGCTTCTTTTGTAATTGCTCTTGAAGAGCACTGATAGATCCAGGTGAGTTCAGTCTCCTGTGGAAAAAAAAACCCAAACACCTCATTGCAGCAGTCATAGTGCATTTATAATTAGTTTAATAAAGCCTCTTTGCTTTATTGCTCCACAGATAGAAATATTGTCTTGTAAAATGACAGACAGTTCTGAGTTGTGATTAAGAATTTAGCCTTGATACAGCAGATGGAGAACATTACTGTGAATTTACTCTGAAAGCACAGCGATGAAGACCAGGGTGGAAAAACAATTGGATGTAAACTGAGAGAACAGTGACATGCATCCCTTTGGAGATCATTTGCATATACTGTACTGCACTTTTCACATTTTTGTTGGTGCTGATAAAATGTACTTTCTTATGCAATATGTGACATAAAAAAGAAACCGTGACTATTACAAGGCCATCTTCCTTTGTGCACCTGCAGTTTTCATGACTTCATGAGCATAGACACACAATAATGCCCACCACTTGTCCACCTAACATCAATTTATTTTTTCCAATTATGATGGTAAGCACAACCTTTCAAAAATAAGATCAGTCCTCTGGTCGGACAACCTATGATGTACTATGTGCCTTTACTACACTTTTAAGAAACTCTGCTTTGTGAAATTGCCTTGCATTGTAAACAAAGCAATGTAATCCTAGAGTCTAGGTTACATAAAAAAGAAAACCCAAATCCCCTCATAATTCACCTCCTACTTCACCCCCTCATCCATTTGCTTTACACGAGTCAGCAAGAGCTATTTCCAGAGCGCTGTCAGAAACATCAAAGAAACATTAGCAAATACTCTTATTACTATAAACATAAATCATTCTCTGGCTTCCAAATCAGGGCCATGTGGATACTAAAGGATGAAGAAACACACCCTTTCCTTTTTAATTTCATGTCTGGACTCAGACAACAAGAAAATTATGATCTTTACAGAATTCAATGCTGCAAACTGAAGAACTGAATGAAGAACCGTTGAAGAATGACGGCAGAACTTAAAAGATATGAAAAGCCCTTGTCCTACAGGTACGTACACAGCTCATCCTCAAGCTACAAGCAGAACACCAAGGTGACAGCTCCTGTCTGGGCAGAGAACAGCAGTTGCTATTGAAGTGCTTACTATCCCGAATGCTGGTCAACAGCCAGGCCGTTTGGCTTTGGTAGACTAATCCCCAGGACCACCACTGCATTACCTGGGTACGGCGTTCTGAGCGATGAGGCTGAGAATACGCGGATTTTTAAATCACATGGCTTGGTTTCTGCATTGCACGGGACACCCGTGGAAAGGCCTTGCGCTTCTAGGGCATGGCTAATTAACATCAAGCTGTTAAAAGCATGCCAGTAATTGCACGTATCCAACCTGAAGCCTCTCCGATTACTCTGAAGGATGAGACCACGTGCCCGCTTTGACTGAATTTTTAAAGATTCTCTCAGGTGCGGTTATTAAAATACAAACCCACATGCAACCTCTCCTTTTCTGTCTCAAAAGCATTGCTCTAAATTTTTAAAATTTTACAATGACTTCCAAGTTATTCTTTCGGTTCACTGAGCGCTTCCCCCATCAAACCGTTCAGAGAAGCCCGAGAAAAAAAAAACAAAAACAAAACCAAAAACCAAAACCAAAGATACCGAGGATATCTAGTTCTGCCAGCAAAACCCGACTAAACCCGATAGCGCGTCTTCACACCGCGAGGACCCCACAGGCGCCTTCCCGACGGCGCCCGTCCCCAGGCGGTGCGCTCTCCCTGGGGGCCGGCAGGGCGCGCCACCGCTTCACACCCCTGAGGAGACGACACCCGGGCGGCGGCGCGCCGGGACACCGCTCAGTGCGCCGCGCCGGGATACCGCTTCGCTCCACGCTTCCCCGGGGATGAGGAAGGCAACGGCCCAAGAGGAGAGCACCGCCTCCCTTATCGCTATCCCCCCTCCGCACCCGCCGGGCTCCCGTAGCGGGGCGGGCGGGCTCGGCGCGGGGCTGCATGGGAGTTGTAGTTATTTCTGCTGCCGCCGGCGCCCGGCGGGCTGGCGCGGGGCGGAGCGAAAGCTCCCAGCGTGCTTCGCGCGCAGCAGAGGGCGGCCGGGGAAGCGGCGGACCACAGGGGGGAAGGGCGGTGGACTACGTTTCCCAAGGTGCACCGCGGCTACCGGTGGCCAGGCGGGGCGGGCTGGCGGCGGAACCGGCGCGGCGGTTGAATGTTGGCGGGGAGAGGGGCGCGATGGAGTTGTCGCCGCTCGTCAGGAAGCTGGGTAACGGCTCCCTTCTGCCTCCCGCGGCACTGGGCCCGCCTGCCGAGGGGCTCCGCGGCTGTCCCGGACCTCCTCCGCGGGGCTGTGTGAAGGGGGGCGGTGAGGGGCCTGACCCCCCCCCCCCCCGCCCGCTACAGCGGCTTCGGGCCGTCTGTTGCGTGTGGGAGCCCGGCTGCTGACCGGGGAGGGAGGGAGAACGGGGGGGTGCTCCTTCTTCGGTACTCGCGGAGCGCGGCTGCCCCTACTCGGCCTCCGCTTCTACACGCTCCCCCTCCCCCCGCCCCCCCGGACCCGTCGCCGTTTTGCTGCCTTCTGCTTTTCCACTCTTCCCTCTCCTTCCCCCCTTCCCCGACGGCAGCCGGTGATGCTTCCCTGGGAAATGCCGCAGGTTTTCCCCTTCGATTCAATGGGCTTGGGTAGTTTTTTGTCAGATCCGTGAGTCCGAGGCAGCTTTCTGGCATCCGCAATATATTGTGGTAGAAGTTCTCAGAATTTAGTTGAGTGCTTCAAGAAAAAGGCCATCCTCTTGTTTGACGTTTGGCACCAGGTTGTGTCGGTGTATCTTTCAATATTTCACACTTTTTACACCGTACAGACATGCTTGATTAGCTTCCTGCTGGTGAGTGCAATCATATTTGTCCTCCTGGTAAGCATAATGCTGACAGCATAAAAGCTAGCTTTTTTCACACGTCTTTGACAGCATTATGGTTTTCCAAATAAGAAGTTTTAACAAGTTATGTCAGATGATTTTATGGGGTTTGTAATCCCTTTTTTTTTGGGCAGGTCATGAACTGGCAGAGATAAGAGAACGATCTTTGAAGACTATTCTGTTTAAATTACATCATAACTTGATTTCGTATGCCGATCTGGTCCATGAAAAAGTGCTTTTCCTTAATCTTTTGGAGTGGTTCAATTTTCCAGTTGTACCAATGAAAGAGGAAGTACTAACTTTTGTGAACAATTTGATCAAGGTATGATATACAAACACTGGTTTATATAGAAACTATATGTCTTTAGAATGCTAAAGCTAAGTAAAACTGGATGTTATTTGGTTGTATAGCTCCATGTAACGAGAATTTAGATTGTTTTACAAAGACGTGAATAATAAAGCCACTGTGTGTAGACAGAGATAACCAAAAATTTGAGTGACTTGCAATTGGTCACAGGGATAACAGAAAAAATAATTATTTTCTGGGTTTCTACTTTAGTTCTACTGCTTCTTCAGTTTCTCATTTAGTGTTTGATTTCTTGTTTGGAACATGATTTGCAGCTAAGCGCTTGCACTGTTCCTGAAAAGTGAAGATTTGAACAATGGTGCAACTTACTTTAGAAAAGTTGAGAAAACGTTGCAGAAATTTCAGAGATCTCATAATAAATTCTTATATTTTAATAACTAAACAGAAAAGGAAAAAAAATGCCATCCTTGAAACTGATGGATGGTCTAAACAAAGGTGAAATCTAACAAGTTTTGATTATGTTTCTTTCCTGTCCTCCCTATCCTTCAGGCTAACTTTGTCAGTTATTTGTCCTAATGTAGCATCCACCTGCTGCTCAGAAACTGATTGGAATTGGCGCAGTGGAATTCTTCTCTCAGCTTCGTCCCAATGTGAATCCAAACTTGCAGGCTATAATTGATGGGATTGTGGATGGACTGTTCTTCCTTCCTTCTAGTTCTTTATCAGTACATTATCAGACTCGGTCTCAGCCTTCAGTAGATCAGCCAGGTAAATGACATATTTTGAAGTGTGTTTTATTTACAAAAAGTAAATTAAAAGCTTCTAGGCTATGAAAAGTTGGGGTTTTCAGGCATAGCAGGCAAATTATTCCTGAGAGATCAGTGAAGTGTATGGTAAGCAGATTCTGCCAGAGAAAGTGTGATCTTAGCTAAATGAGATAGTGTCATTCCTGTAATGGAATTCTCTGCTCAAGAACTGTCCTGTTGTTTGTAATGAGACCTTCTCTTTCCTTTTCTTCCTATGTAGTATCTGTTTGCTATAATGTAAAAAGGGCGTGGCACAGGACATGAACTTCCAAAGACTGCTTTATGGCAGCAAGTGTAGCAACTTCGAACAAATCTGCAATTAAACCAGTATGTTTTGCTACTTTTCTTTGAGAGCTATTCAAATCTTAAAAAAAAAAAAAAAATACAAACAACAAACCAAAGGCAGTAAGTGAACCTAGTAGAATGATTTTATAACTATGTTAGTGTTATATGCACTATCTGCTCAGTTTTGGATAAGTATTTGTCAATATGTAAGTTTTCTTTAAAATTTCACATTACGTATGAGGTACTTTACATATGTGTGGAGCTCTATTACTCGGTTCTGTTATCTAGCTTATTATCTATCTGTAACAATGATTTACAGTGCCACTTAGATGTAGTCAAAAACTTAACTCACGTGGTTCTCCTATTGTGCCTTAAAAATTTTAGCACAAAGTACAGAGGTGAAAATGATGTACCGTGGAGGTCCTTATTTCATCCTCCTGGCTCTTGTGGAAAAGATAATGCTGTTATACTTCATGGTGTAGTAATGGCTGCACCTCTGTTGCTCATACTGTGCAATCTCAGATATAAAAGTAATTTTCCTGTGGTTTCTGCAGCCTGTCTAATGTTTTTTTTTTTTTGTTTGTTTGTTTTTTTTGTCCCTGTGCCCACATAAGAGTTTAGCTAGATTTTTACCCAAGATTGCCACTGTATGGGGAATAATATAATAATCTTTTACATATGCATTCTTAAATGACACCTTTTTGAAAGTACCCAGTTGAAGTATTGTACATAATTCCTGCTTATGCTGTAAATTGTATACACGTGGGGATTAAGTAATCTTAATGCTTAGTAACAGGAGTGTTGTATTTTTCTTTCTGTTTCAAGTTCGTTACTGGGAAAAATTGTAAACTAATAATCTGGACATTATCTAGTTTGATCCTTTCAAGCAAATTTGTTCTGGTTACATTGCTTTTAATGTTACATACCTTGTGTGTATTTTGTTATACAGTTTGTGTATTAATTACATGTATTTAGTAATATACAAATTATATACGGGGGGACAACTTTTCAGCTGACAAGAAAAGACAGCAGTTTTGGTAGAACAAGTTTTTAAATAGCTAATTTAAAGAGTTAATTTTATTACTACATAGGTAGTTTAGAGCAAAACGTATTTTTTGGCTGCCAGTCCTCTATCAGGTGATACATTTTGTGTAATTGTTTTTGCTATTGCTTGTATAGTATGTAAGGTAGTGTAAGAAAATGGGAAAAAAACTTTACAGTTGCAGAATATGATTGTAAAAAATAAACATCGACACACTCTTTTTACTCCACTTTCCTGATCATCTGAAACTATTTTAAATTAGTTTCCTTAATAGGTTAAAACTCAAAGGCAAAAGGGAGGCAGTTCAGGAAAAGCATGAACATAAATTGAGTTTTGCTTTTGTTTTTTTTCTTAGTGTACATTTTTTAAACTTACCCTTTATTTGTTTTAGTTCTACCTCAAGAAGAATTATTCACTGGATATTTTTGTCAAGGTAGAAGTCATCTGCCGCAGTTAGAAATGCCTCCCAAACGAACAGTTGGTATGTGTACATATAAAATAAGAATATGTTAAATACAGAAAGTGCTTAGAGTTGTAATTTAGATTGAATTCCATTACAAATATTTTTATTGGCTTTTCTTTTTCCTGTTATTATGCTATGAAATCTAGTATCACAGAAACTACAATTACAATGCTTATGAAAATGATATTCATCTTAATAGATCTTTCTCTTTTCTAGTAAATAGCTATAGCTAGTGTAACTCTTTGGAATATGTAAACTATGTTAAAATATGCTGTAATTGTAAAAATTATTTAAATTGTGAGTGCTTTTCAGAAGATCTGTGTTCCATAGTCATAAGTGGCTGTTTAAGTACCTTTTTATTTCAACACACTTTTTTATTTTTTTCAAAAAAAATAAAAAGCTGACGTACCTTTCTACTTTTCAGAAAACTAGATTAGGTGCTTTAGAAGTCTTTATCTTGTACCTAAATAAAAAACAGTGTTATGCTTTTATTTTTTTGTCAGTAAAATGATATGAACTGTTTCACTGACAATCACAGACCAATATTATTTTGTCAAGTGTTTGCCTGTACCTAAATACTAGTAGCAGTTCACAGGAGAGTGTCATATTTAACATACAGTGCAGTGCTGAGAACTGGATTTTTAATATATGGCTTTGGAGTTACTGTATGTAAATCACCAGATTACTTTTTTTAGCAGTGCATCAGCTATCTTTAGAATTGCACAATAATTATTACGAGTTTTAAGTTAAAAATAGCTTTAAAGTTATGTTAGTTAAAAAGTTATTATGTGTCATGATTTTGTAACAACTATAATTTCTACTGCTCCGAGAGGAAAAGCATGAGGTCAATTTTCTATTTTTAGAGATCATGCTAATAAATATTCTTTAGTAGTAGAACAAAATTATAATTCAATATAAACCATGATATGGGGGATCAAATACTCTTCCATTAATGCTGTGTTTTCTGTTGGCTAACTCTTCAGTAAATGTATTTAATTTTGTTTTGAGATTACCTTAATATTTTTTTGGTATTGCTGAAAACTCTTATTAGAAGCACTTGAGTTTGTGGAATTCTATATTTAGTAAAAGGTATTTCTATTTCAGATAGTATATAGTTCGTAAGTTTTTGACTTTGCCATGGAAATACACAGTGTAATATTT
Source organism: Vanellus vanellus (assembly GCF_965231255.1). Classification (NCBI taxonomy): domain Eukaryota; kingdom Metazoa; phylum Chordata; class Aves; order Charadriiformes; family Charadriidae; genus Vanellus; species Vanellus vanellus. The sequence goes on from NC_138906.1 coordinate 108,412,689, forward strand.
CTATAAAATATACTCCAAAATATCCACTCTCTTTTTTGCAGTGAAATGCTTGAAATTTTCCACGTTTCCTTGGCTGACTCTGACTTCAACAGATAGACATGTTCTTTCATCAAATGAAAGGTATAGTAATAGAAACATTACCATTTGGTTGTAGTTTTTGTTTTTCTTGGGTAAGAGTGGTTCTAAATTTCTGCCATCCTGCATCATTAGACTGTTCCTGTAAATGACCTAATGAGTTAATTTTGATTGTTAAAGCTGTGCTGAAGTTGAGCAAAGCAGATAAACGATGAGTTGTAATAAGACTCTGTTAATGTTGCTCTCCATTCTTTGTGTTTAATTTGGAGAACATTTTTTTTGTTCATGACACGTCAGTCTTCTAAACTTCTCAAGTGGGCCAAAGATTTTGTTCAGTTAATTTTAGAACAAGCTTGAATAGATTCATTATTTATTTTACCCCCATGGCCACTTGGCAGAGAAGTTCATACTTAAGGTGGTAGATTGACTAGGTTTAGGCCAATAAATTTAAGTACAATCCCTTATCCAGGCATTGAGTGATTCGGATCATCGTTCTGCAGAGATTTGGTTTGGTTTGAACTTTAGTTTAGAAAAACAGTGTTTGAAGCGGCCCAGGGAAAAGTTCTGTAGTTGGGATTCCTTATGAGTTGACACAGAGCTGTGCTAGATTTCTAGCAAATCCAGCAATTGCAGTATCGTGGACTGGACTATTTAACAAGTCTACTCTAACTGTAATAGGTTTTTGTGGGTTTTTTTTTTTTTTTTTCCTTTCGAAAGATCTCTGAAGCTGGAAAACCTCTTTAATATTTTATTTCCTTTATGCCTGAGTCTAGGAAAACAACATGGATCCTTAAAACTAGACAGGCTTGATTTTTTTACAGTGGTTTCTGAAACAATAAAAACAGAAAAAATAAAAGTGAAGTGGAATACCCCAAAGGTTCTTCTTATTTACTAATGTACATATTAGAGAATAGCTAATAAATTTCTTCCTTTATGTAACTTCCCACATATGTAATTCAAGTGCTTTTAAGTTGTACATGAAACTTGGTAATGAAAAAGCTTTCTTACTGGTAAGAGTTAGATTACTTGCTGTATACCACTGAGATAATCACTAGCTTCACAGGGAATTTCCAGTCTTTCTTATCTTAATTTCAAATTCAGAATCAATACAGTTATTTCTCTTCTGGGAACTTAATTTTACATGGGGTTTGATAACAGCTGGAATTGAGATTTTTTTTTTTTTTATTGTATACAGAACGAGCATAGCTAAGGAATAATTCAAGTTTAAAAATGATATGGCAATAGAAATACAGCATTTTTTTTCTTTAGATTCCTCACTGTTGTGGTTATAACTTTCTTGTAAAGACTTGTTCAAGCTAATGATTACTGTGTGGTTTTTTAATACATATTTAAATATGAACTGCATTTTTAGCTCTTTGAGAAGTAACAACCAAAGTTTAATTTGGAGTACATGTGAGCTTCTACAGGATGTGATTATGCAAGATTTTCCTGCTGAGATCTTCCTTCAAAGGCCAAAGATTGTACAGGCAAGATTTCACATGAAGTTTAAGGTTTTTCTTGTGCTATAATATAATTTGTGCTCTAGGTGCATAGAAAAGGGGACATTAGCTATATATTGTATTTAGAAAGTTATTTGGTTATAATAACATATATTGCTAATCAGTAACAAAGTGTTTTGTGAAATAATACTTTGTTTCTTCTGGATAAGATAAAATCGTGTCACTGTCATATGTACACCCTCTAATGGGCTCCCATAATGAAAATTGTGACTTTATTTGAAATATAATGTGAAACTCAGCTTTTTCCTTAGGACTGATAGTTTTGCATTCAGTAAGAGGACAGAATACAGTAAGAAGCCTATTTATTCTTTGCTGTGATTTTTAAGCGCTTTGAAACATTTATGAACTATATTTAGTTTAGTTCAAGAGTCTTGCTGGCATGGTTGTTCATGAAGGTGCGTTAATGTTCAGCTACCAGTGTTGATGGTTTTATATTTGCAGAGCCTTTTGTCTTTGCTAAACCTGGCTTTTGGAGGAGATGGAAGACATCGGTTAGCTTTGCAGGCTGTGTCATGCCTGCAACAGTTGTGCATCCTCTTGAGAAGCAGACTTAACTTTCACAGAGATCCAAGTTTTTCTTCCATGGAGCAAGGTAGGTATTTTTAAATATTTGAAATACCGTTGTGTTTCTACTTCAGGTAAGATTCTCTAAAATGATTAAAAAATAAAAAAAGCCAATCTGCAGCTTTATAGCAAATGTAACCTTGTGAAACTGTTTTGCTAAATGATGGTGTTAGTACTATTTATGTTAGTAAATATTTTTGGAGTACTTGTATTTTAAAATACTTATTCATTTTTACAACTTCCTGTGGCTCTCCATTCATCAACTTTTCCCAGTACCAAACTGTTTGTATGTCAGCAGGAGAGGGATTTTTAACTAAAACTAAATGAAATCTCTAAAGTAAAAGTGGGCAGAGTTTCAGAAAATTTTTCAAGCTAACAGTGTGTAACAATCTAGCTATTAATTTAATGAACTATGTTAATTTTCTTTTTTTATGGCTGAAAATAGTTTAATCATTGTTTTTAGATTTTACAGTCATTAGGGCTATTTCACAGTGTTTTAATGCTGAAATTTTGTAGATTAGTTGTAAGGATCTTCCTGTTTCCATTTTGTCAGCTGAATTTAATCAACTTTATTTCTGTAAATTGGTAGTCTGGTTCTCTTAAGATTGCCACTATATTTGATGTCTTAATAAATTATATTGGCTGTATCTTTGCTAATTCAGTTATAACATCAACAAATCCAATAGCCTTAGTCAGACACTATGTTTGTATTTTTAAAAATCAATATTTATGATTCAACTCTAATTTTCAGTGTTTTTGCCTTGGAATTGAGTTTTCAAACTCTGCTACTTGCCAGTGATAGGTTGTCCCAGGTCTCCAATATTTACTTGGTGTTTTCCGTATCCTACCTTAGTTACTTTTACTTCACTGTGTAGTATATTTCAGAATAGTGGATTCCACTAATGGAAAATACATCATTTGTGTTATATAAAGGCACAGCTTCCCAGAATTCATCTATGTCTTACTGTCAAGAAACAAGAGGTCCTCTTCGTTCTCAGAATCCATCACCTGGAAGTAGCAGCCCTCGGCCATCTGTGATTGGACGGACAGTTCAGCGTCCTAGAGGAGATGGTCAAGATTGGGATGCAGCGTCTTCCAGGTGAATAAAATAAGAAATAATTTATGCTTCAGTTAAAAAAATTATTAATATAGGCTTATATCATCAGCTCATTGTCAGTGTGTGGGATGACGCAAGAGTTTTTTTTTTTTTTTTTTAAGCTGTGAAAATTCAAACCACGTTGATGAATTAAACAGTTAGTTCTTTAAGTGGTGTTTAAGAATACATAAGATCAGTTTTACCTGGCACATTTTGTACCCAATCAATATTTTGAGTGAAATCTCTTAGAACCAGTTGTTACTGCTTGTGCATGTATTTGGAGGGTGCAGAAAAGCATGTATTTAGACTATTGCTGTAAAGTCAGGGATTTTTCTTTTTCTTCAACAGATGATCCCATAAGTTCTTTTAAGTTGAATGGCCATCCCCTAGGTAACAGTGTACACTATTGTCAAATGCTGTATAAAGGTTTCCGTTAAAGTCTTTAAACTTTGTTCTTAAATCTGACAACAAATTTCAGTTGCATATCATCTAAAAGTCAAACACCTATATGTAATTGTCAATTGTCTGTATAACCTCAAAATTTTGAGGTTGTTTGTGTGTCGCTTTGTTACTTATCTTGGCACAACAGACTTAAAGCTGCTCTTCAAGAACCAATGTCTTTTTAGTGTGTAGGAATTTAAAAATTCTTGTGAATCCTTACTGTGTGCTTGTTGGTAGTTTTTTTGAGTCTGTAGTATTACAGATGAGAATAGCTTATGTAGTTAATTGTAAATGCGTCTTGAGAGTCATTATATTAAGAGGTTATTTCTACTCATCTTGAGTCTAATGTATTAATTTTTTATCATGCAACTAATATGGCAGTGTAAATGAACTCAAGGTTTTATGTGTTCTGGGACCTGACCATTTTCTGCAGTTGAACAGTTAAGAGTTTAATAGCTGGTGTGTATTGCGCAAGAGATAGGAATGGCCTGGCTATCAGCGTAGTAAGGAAACCTATGTAAGAGTAGGAACCAGTCAGGGCCATGATGAGACATCTACAGTCCAGGGAGCAGTAATTTATTAAAAGTATAAGGCCATATTATAAGCTGTTCATGACTGTACACTTTTATCTTCTTGCACCTGTGTGCTGCAGTAGAGTTGCTCACCACCCATGAATCCCATTTCTTACAAAGATATAATTTATCCCAGAGACAGCATAAAGAAAAACGTGATGTTGAACAGAAAATATGATAGGGGGAAATGACTGTAGTGTTGCTCTGACATTGCTGATTTTGGTATGGCAGAGCTGCTTTTAGTGAATCTTGTCTTTTTCAACATAATTGTAATACAAATTATTTGTTTATTGCCATTTTATATGTAACTCTTCTTTTTCCTTGTTCTTAAATCTTGAGACTCTTCAATCTATCTGTTTGTCTGTTTCAAATTCTGCCTGGAAACTTAACCTTTCCTCCTCTGCATTGTTTTTACAATTGATACCTCTCCTTCCTCTGGTAAGTGCAATTAGCCACTACATATTGGTGAACTCTTCTATTTTTCTTATAGTCTTCTATTGACCTCTTATAATCAGTTGGCTTTTAAATTCTTAATTGCTATTCTTTAGACATCTTTTACACTTAGTTAGACAATATAATGTAACACTGTCATGCCACAACTCAGTTTCTTCAGCTTGTTTAATAGTAAAAAAGCAACCAAGCAAAAAAACAGCTATAAAAGTCATACAGGTTTTTAAAGCAATTCAAGATTGCTGAATATTGTTTAGGATAAGAAAAGACATTAAAAAAACATTTGTTCTGAGTTATATTAATTATAAAGCTGCCAATAGAATTAGATTCTTTTTGAAAGCAGTTGGAAAATAATAAAAGTATGAACTATATCTGGAGCTCATAATTAAAAATCATATATATAAAATAACTATGTATTTTATAATATATATTTGGTTGCACTTAAGGTTTTCTTCAACAACGGGATATTTTCAGTTTTACAGTGGACAAAGAAGTCTTACAGGCTTAAACATAGGGCACGCTTACGGAATTCTCCTTCTAAGGAATCTTGTGGCTAGCCGCATAGAATGGTTTTAATGTAGTAGGTATAGTTCAGACTGAAATGTCATTTAGTAAGTGGCCTGGCTCCAAGCAACTGATAGACTTTGTTCATCAAAAATAACGTTTCAAATCAACTAATTTTTCTCTTGTAACATCGTATTCATTGCATGTGTATTTCTTCCAGTACACATTTCTAAGTGCATTTGAATATGACTGCCAAAATAGTAGGCATTCACTTGTGATGCTACCAATTCTGACATTTAAAAACCCAACCAAACAAAATCCCCCTCTTCCTGCAACACTGAGTGGATAGCAGGGAAAGACTGAAATGGAAGGAAGGGTATGCATTAAGGAAGGAGGACCTTAAAATGCTTGATGCTATTTTTAACATCTATGCATATATGGGTTTTCTCTTTGCAAGAGTTAACTATGTCTCTTTTTTGTTTATTTTGTTTTGTTTGTTGTTTTAAGTGGAAACAGTACTCAAGCAAATGCAAACTCCAGAATCCCTCTGCATTCCCCACTTGACGTAGGACATATTGACCTACCAGATATTGAAAATGAGGACACTTTGGAATTACAGATGAAGCAGCTTAGCCTTCCTCAGTTTTGTGTTTCCATCTTGGAAAATGCAATACCTCTTCTAAGAACAGGTGAGAAAGCTCTGAATTAAGCACTTATGTATCCTTCACATCTTTAGTACAAACATTTTAAGAAGTTGGTATTATGAGGAGGGTAACACCAATAAATAAGGTATAGGTGATTACTGATATAGCTTGTTATAACAGTTCTTTTCTGGGGAATTTATTCGGGTCGTAAAGCTCGAATCTTCCGGTTAATTTCCAGAATTGCTGCAGAGTTTTCAAGTGGTTTTCAGTGATTGTGAGAAGTAGTGATAGGAAGAAGTGTTTGTGTGGTGGAAGAATGGCGTAGCTGAATAAAATACCATTCAGGAAGATGAAAAAATAACCACGCTTCACAAAACGTGTTCTGATCCCTTTGAGCATAGAGTTTTCCTCCAGTTCAAGAAATAATAAACAAAAATTCTTGGGAAAGGTTTATTTTTATTCTTATGCATGCAGTAACAAATTATAATTATGTGTTAAAAAACATAAGTAATAATAATCTCATTGCAACTAATGATTTTTATTTTAACTTACAAAGCTCCTGAATTAAAAAGTCTTTTTAAAGGACAGTCTTTTTGCTCTTAGGTTGTCTAAAATAGTATTTAGTTGTAAAACAATGTCATTCAAAACAGGTAATCGTAAACTTGGTAAGGTTTCCAAATATAGGAGCTGGAAATGTGTACCTATCTATGACTAGAATACTAAAATATTTATTTAATATACTTGTCAACATTTCCTGAGCTAGGTAGAGGCTTTAACTTATAAAAATTGTATGAAATATGTATCAAATTTCCATTTACAATTGTTTTCATGACTGTTTATAACTTCTTATGACTTTCTGTTCTGTCACAAAATACTAATTTACTTGTGTATTTCATGGTAACACCAGCATTAATCTGTGTCTGCAAGAAAATTATTCAATCCTCATTTATTTGGTAATAAACCAAACCAAAATGAATAAAAGTTTTGTTTTCCCCCTTTAGAACAGTGATGTTTAAATATTAATTCTTCACAAGCACATTCATGACTTCTGGCATCTTCTCTTTTATTTATAATGTAAAACTGCAGAAAATATCTTTTCTATCTTTTCCATTTCTAGCGCATGTCACTTCAAATCTGCAGAATTAAAATATAGTGAGTTTTTCCATCTTTCAAGATTTTTTTGTTTGCATCTTATCATAAACTAAAGTAGTTTCATTTTCAGATGAAGTTGATCTGTCTTTGTTTCTCTTGCCCTCAGGTTTTTTTACACTTTTTAAACTCTACTAGATCACATTTCTTCTTTCTTCCACTTTGCTGTAATGAGACATAGGTTGTAAGCAAATTAATATTTTTATCCTGTTGCCATTGATCTGAAATCCTCTGATCTGAAGGCACACTGTGATACTGTGAGACAGTAACACACTGTTTCTCATGTTTTCTGAATTATTTGCTTCAGTAACATCAATAGCTATAGTGTAGATTTTCTTCTTGCTGTTTAAATTACTGGGTAAAGGAAAAACAGTAAGCTTACTGTAAAATTCACTTGCTTGTATTTTACAATATAATGTATATTTCAGTTAAGCGCAAATTCTGTTCCCTGTGGAGGTGTTCATTGGAATTTTTCTTCCTTTGTGCTGACCTGTCTTGTGAGTGAAGTCATTTCAGAAATCAATAGCGGTGTGGGTTTTGGGTTCTTTGTTTTGTGGTTTGTTTTTTTTTTTTTGTTTGTTTTTTTTTTTTTTTTTGGTGTTCCCCCCCCAATCAGTTTTAAGCTAACATACTAGGTTACAGTTCAGTGTTAATACTGCATGTCTTAAAGACAATTATTTACGTTTGAACAGCAAAAGATTTGTTTTGCAGTCATTGATTATATCTGTCTTGCTGTGCATTTAGTAATAAACTCTTAGCACATACTAATTGCCACAGGTGTTGGGAAATGAGTATTTTCCTGGTACATTCATGTAAGAGTATGGTGGAATGAACTTGCATGTCTGTAGATCATGACAGCTACAGCAAAGTGTTGTTGCAGATGTTATGTTTAGTTATTGACTTAAAAATATTTCTGAAACTGTAACTCAAGACCACCATTTTTTATTACGTGCATTAAAATGGAGAAATTTATTAAGGTACCTTTCAAATGTTTTAAACATAGAAATTTGATGAAGAATTTGCAAGAGAATTGTGAAGAGAGAAAAAGTGCTTTTTGGAGTTTTCAGGCCTTCAAATTGGCAACATTTTGCCTAAAATAAATGGAAATCAGCAGTTCTGTGAGACAGGAAAAAGCAAGATTTCAAAAAGGCCCTGTGCCATTCTCTGCCATATGCTCAACTCAGAGCAGATCGCTTAAGCTACAAATTGCATGAGCTGTGGTCATTGTCACTACATAGTCAGTCACACACACACACGTATATGTTTTTTTCCTCGAGTATATCAACAAGGCTTGTACAGTGTATAAAATCTACCAAAGATAGAAAAAGTGACAAAGAAATTAATGTTCAATCATAACAAGCAGTAGAGCTTGCTTTTTTTTTTGTTAACAGATTTTGAAGGATTGAAAATTTTTATGGTAATTAAAAAAATAAATTGGAAATTCAATGGTGGTGTGTGAAATCCATCCATGGTTTTAAATAGAAACATACCATCAACAACTAACTAAGCCAACAGTTGCACTAAATCGAGTATTTGGGGAAAACTGTCACTGTATGGTTCCCTAGGATGCTAGGCGATTTTGGCATCCTCTGTTGTATGAGGTTAAAAATATTTGGTCTGTGGCCAGATATTCTGCCTTGTTCTTCATGAAACCTTCTAACCTCTGACTGTTTTGCTATTGTCTCATAATAAGGGATTATTGGAGGGTGTGTGCATATTTGTAGTAAATGTAGGCTGTAAACGTTTAAGCTTGGGCCAGGTTTCTTTGCAGCCCTCTATTCAAGGATAAAACTGTACAAAGTATAAAAATCACTAATAGACAGCCCAGAATAGCCTTGTTGTTAAGAGATACAGAGTCAAAAGGAGCAGTGAAAATTAATAAATGTTAGCCTAAAAACAAGGAGGGAAAATTGTTATGAAGGAAAGTGGATATTCAGTTCCTTACCTTTCAAAAGAAGAAATCCAACAAAATAATTCAGGAAGAAAGCCACTCCTGCGATTCCAAAAATGCAGATTAATAGGTCTAGATAATATATGTGGAAGATCTGTAGCCTAGCTGTCTGCGTGGTGGAAATAAGTGACTTTATTCTGAACTTCCAAGAAGTCCAGTAATTGGATTTTCAGATGCAATAAAGTTTATGTGGTACTATTGGATTTAAGGAAATGCAGCCTTTTTTTCAAGTATATGACTGCTTTAATATCTTCTGTTGTGATTTTGGCTAGCTGTTGTCTTCTGTGATTCAGAGCTATTGGTGGTTGAGGGCAGTTAGCATTAGTTTAATAGGAGTGTATAGGAAAATTAAAATATCAGAATTTCAAATTTGGAATAATCACTTGTTCAAAACGGTGTTTTCTGAATATCATAATACAATATTTTGTCTGTATTTGAATTTATCCTCTCATTTGTATTCCTAGGTAGCAGAAGAGTGACAATGGAAGTTCTTGAATTGCTTGTTGAAGACATGTCGCTTATCAGTGATGCTATTTCTGAAAATGTTTGGGAAGATGATAGCCTTTTTGCATTGGAATTGGTAAGATTCTTTAGGCCTTGATCAGCCATATTTAACAGCCTGCTTTTATATAAGCCTCTGACATTTTCTGCAGCGATTCATAGATCCAAGGCTGGAGTTGTAAGATACATGGTATCCGTTTCTTAGACAAAACTTACTGATCCCTGCACAGATTTCAGCTATCCTTAATTCTATTGTTTGGCTGGAAAAGAAAGGAGAAGGCTTTTTGTCCCAGGACAGATTCAAAGCATTAAGGTGCTGTTGACCAAACAATTTAAATTGATGGAAATACATACCTGAGAACAGTTGAGAGTTGTTATATACATGAAATATCAAATTAGTGAATTACAGATCACCTGCTTTTTTGAAGACAACTGAAAGCTGAAACATAAACCAGCATGGCTTATGTATGTAACAAACATACCAAAGTTGCAGACTGAAACTTGCCTAAAAACTTGAGCTAAATGTAGTCTTAAATGCACATGACACAAGTTAGAATTCTTGAAAATACCACTGAATATGAAACAGTGGTATTGCAATAATTATTAATTAATATATTACTGTAGGCTTCCCTGTTCTCTATTTTGCAAATGATGATATTTGTATTATCTATAGGGCTTAGCAGCGAATGAGAACTTTTTTCTCCAAATTTAGTGTACTGATCTGTCAAAACAATCGATCAACATCATCAGTAGTGAAGATTCCTTGCAGAACATTAAATCTAAGAAGCTTAATATGATATTTTGTCTAGTTGTTGTATGACCTGACTACATTCCATTGCATGTAAATCTATCAAACTACGGTAGAAACTGTGAGCATCATCACATGTACCTCATAATGATTGCTGTTAGTAGGATAATGGTTATTTCCAGACTACTAACAAGCAAAACTCTGCAAATAAGCTGGGTAGTTGTATACAATTATATTGATTTAAAAAAAAAAAGGCAAAAAAAAAAAAAAGCTTTGCTGATATAACTTTATTCCATTGTTAGAACTTTGAGATTTATTAGTAAAATACTTTTCAGATATAAAAAATCACCTCCCATTGAAAGTTGTGAATCTGCATAGATTTGTGATGCAGAGTTGGACTGTCCAGTGCAATTCAGTAAAGCTAACTTTGATAAAGCAATTACAAAGCAGGAGATAAGAGACAACTATTTATCTTTCTTACTGTTTGGGTAAATAAAAAGTAACTGCACAATTGTAGAAAACAACTGTTAAGTTTACCTTTATATTATTCAGTAGTGCATCAAATAATTATTTTTTTTTTAACAGAAATAGGCTGTGTTTTTAGAGTTGTTAGGCTTCAGTGCTTAGAAAACATTATTCTTTGTGTTTTGTATAAGCTCCAAGGGAAGGAAGTCTTGTGTCTCCTTTTTAGGAAACTTGGAAACATTTCTTGCATAACTTCATTGCTTTATGTTCCTTTGTTTATCTAATTTTAAAACTCTGCACTGGAATATCTTTATGAAAACTACATATTTTGGAAATCCCATTCAAAAATACTTAAGTTTGTAACTGTGTGTATTTTACCTATGTGTTTATGCTTCCTTCCTCCCAATTAAAATTTTTACTGGTGTCCAGTTTTGTCATGTGTACTTAAGCACAGTTTGATTCTGCCGTGTCAAAAAGTTGGATACCGCAGATTGCCGTAACCCCTTAGCTTATTTGGAGCAGATAACTTTGATACATCCCTGTCTGAGGGAGGAATACATGTTTTGAATCTACTGTTGATTTGAGACTCCATGGCAGAGAGATACTTACTTTTTTCAAATCCTGAAAAGGAAAATGAATCCTTTTCATCTTACTGTGTAATAACATGTGTTGATAATTACTTTTAAAGACTGATTTGATTTAGTCAATTGCTTCTTGTCGTTTTCTTCAACTCTGTTGAGGCAGATAAATAGTACTTAATTGCTTAACAGTGATTATAAATTTCTGGAATTAATAAGATAAATCTCACATGTGCTATTGCCTTCTTAGTCATTATTTGGCCTTCCAAAACTGGCAACTGAAATTAATTCTACTTTTGTTATAGTGTCCTTAAGTACAAACCTGGCTCTTTCAGGTGACCAAAATTCTAGAAACTAATTTTGTTTTATCCAGTGCCAGTGAGCTGGGTTTATCCAAATGATAGTGATTCTCAAGTAAGATTTTACATAATCTCAGAAATGTGCTGCTCTTAGAATGAATAGGCATAAAAACATTTGATTTTTCTCAAGGTTGGGATTGTGGATTGTTTTTCTTTCCTTTAATTTTCTTTTTTTTTTTTTTTTTTTTTTTTTTTAGTTTTATGGTAAAGCTTTATCAGCAGCTTCAAACCACCTCTTAATATTTCTGTATTAAAAGTGAACTTCAAAACAGTTAAAATTGCAGAAGTTCAAAAGGAATTAAGGGGGGGAGGAAAAGGGGGGACGGGTGGGAAGAGTAACCTGTAATGGGTAATTACTGACCAAAGTATTCAGAACTGCAAATGAAAGTAGAATGAGGTCTAGAACTAATGCCCAGTTCTGTTAAGATCACAAACAAAATGCTGTGTATTTTATATCATTTCTGCATCTTTACATTATTTTGTATAATTGGCATAATTAATGAAGCTATTGGTGCTGTATAAACACTGTAAAGATACAGTAATGTTTCAGTTAAATCTAATGATTGTATTACTGATTTTCTTTTCAGAAAGACAAATTGCTTCTGATCTTAGGTTTGCTCGGAGAAACTATATTATATCACAAAACAAATACAAGTACAGAGCAGCCCGAGATGATGTTGGTGCATCACAGAATGTCATTTATTAGCATTTCACTCTTCACTGTTAGATTGCTGCAAATACTTCTCCCTGTAGAAAAGGTATGCCATCACTAATTTAAAGTGATTGTCTTTTGATTTTGCATTTTAAGAGAGCAAAAAGTGATATTTTCCTCAGTGATTTAATACTGAGAGAATAGCCACTGGACAGAGAAATTAAGCTGATTTACATTGGCTGATGTATGATCACAGAAGCCTTGTCCATTCTTCAGTTATTGGTGCATTCTGCAGAATCTTCTGCAGATGCCAAGTCTTCAAAAAATATTTTTAATACTTTTTTTTAATGAGTTTCTGAAACTCAATCTTGTTTTTCCTCCTATAGTGTTTTTTCTGGTATGATGCATAGTTTGCAAAGCTATGCTGCCCCCTGCTTGTTTATAGTATGCATGCAAGTAAGACTAGAACTACATAATGTTTAAATCATTGCTCTTAATCTGATGGAACATCGTAAGCAATTACATTTCATACATTTTAGTGATTTAGTGATTTTAATTATTCTTTGCTTCCAGTGTTCTTTAAAAGAAGTTCTGTCGTAGCTTTTGGTTTTTTTTTCCAGTTTCTTTCAGATGGGGGGATCTGATGTTTGGAATTTTTTGTGGGATGGCAGGTGTTCAAAGGTGTTTAAACCTGAACGGGTTTACATTTTTGGGAGATGAGTTTTTATTGAAGTGTAGCTCTTTTTTAGACATTCTTCAATTTGAATAGCAGTTTGATTTTTCTGTTACAGGCTTTTGTCACAAATATTAAATCTTTTACTATTAATGTAAGTAGTCTTTTTAACCTGCAACTAAGTGTAGATATACTGATGTAATGACTTTTTATCATTTTTGTCTTTACGTTCTTATATACGTAATACAAAATTTCAATTGTGTAGATGACAGGAGTTGGAAAAAAACTCCTGTATTTTAGGTAAAAATTTTACTTGAAGTAACACTGAACACTTGCAGTAAAAAAAACCAAACAAACCAACAACAACAGAAACCCCAGTTCTTAGTATGTGGTATTACTACATGGAATTGTAGACAGCTTTTTATTAAAGACAGAAATAATCGTGGTCTGTGTATTCTCTGCCATCTAGTGGTTAGACAATAAATTGACCCTGGCCAATGGTGCTTGTGGTTGTTAGTGCTGTGGCTGGATCATACACAACTTTTGTGACTGGTTGTATGTCTGACATCTAATGAACTCTTACTTTTTAATTGAAAAAAAAAAAAAAATCTTCATACGGAATCACGGAGTTTCAGAGTTGGAAGGGACCTCTAGAGATCATCTAGTCCAACTCCCCTGCTAAAGCAGGATTGCCCAGAGCACATCACTCAGGACTGCATCCAGGCGCGTCTTGAAAATCTCCAGGGAAGGGGACTCCACAACCTCCCTGGGCAGCCTGTGCCAGTGCTCTGTCACCCTCACCGTAAAGAAGCTTTTCCGTGTATTTGAACGGAACTTCCTATGTTCTAACTTATGCCCGTTGCCCCTCGTCCTGTCACTGGGAACCATTGAAAAGAGCCTGGCTCCATCCTCCTTCAGCCCACCCTTTAGATACTTGTATGCCATAATAAGGTTTCCCCGCAGCCTTCTCTTCTCCAGGCTAAAGAGTCTCAGCTCTCTCAGCCTTTCCTCATAAGGCAGATGCTCCAATCCCTCAGTCATCTTAGTTGCCCTTTGCTGGACTCGCTCCAGCAGTTCCCTGTCCCTCTTGAACTGGGGAGCCCAAAACTGGACACAGTATTCCAGTTGTGGCCTCACCAGTGCAGAGTAGAGGGGGAGAATGACCTCCCTCGAACTACTGGCCACACTCTTCCCTATGCAGCCCAGGATTCCATTGGCCTTTTTGGCAACAAAGGCACATTGCTGGATCGTGGGTAATTTACTGTCTAGTAGGACCCCCAGACCCTTCTCCTCAGAACTACTTCCCAGCAGGTCTGCCCCTAACCTATACTGGTGCTTTGCATTCTTCCTCCCCAGGTGCAGGACCTTGCACTTGCTTTTGTTGAACCTCATTAGGTTCTTCTCTGCCCAGCTCTCCAGCCTGTCCAGGTCACGCTGGATGGCAGCACGACCCTCTGGGGTGTCAGCCACCCCACCCAGTTTGGTATCATCAGCAAACTTGCTGAGGATACACTCTGTCCCCTCATCCAGGTCATTAATGAATATATTGAACAAAATTGGACCAAGTATTGACCCCTGGGGGACACCACTGGTTACAGGCCTCCAACTAGACTCTGTGCCGCTGATCACAACCCTCCGAGTTCTGTCCCACAGCCAGCTCTCAATCCACCTCGCTGTCACCTCATCTAGCCCATACTTCCTCAGCTTCCTAATGAGGATGTTATGGGAGACAGTGTCAAAAGCCTTGCTAAAGTCAAGGTAGGTGACATCTATGACTCTCCCCTCATCCAGCCAACCAGTTATAACATCATAGAAAGCTATCAGATTGGTCAAGCATGATTTACCCTTGGTAAATCCATGTTGACCACTTCCAATAACTTCCTGTTCCTCAATGTGTTTGGAGATGACATCCAGATTAAGTCGCTGCATTACCTTCCCGGGGACAGAGGTGAGACTAACCGGCCTGTAGTTCCCTGGGTCCTCCTTCTTGCCTTTTTTGAAGATCGGAGTGGTGTCAGCCTTCCTCCAGTCCTCAGGCACCTCTCCTGTTCTCCATGACCGTTCAAAGACGATGGAGAGTGGTCTAGCAATAACATCCGCCAGATCTCTCAGCACTCGCAGGTGCATCCTGTCAGGGCCCATGGACTTATGAATGTCCAGCTTGGCCAAGTGGTCTCTGACCTGGTCCTCCTCAACTGAGAGAAAATCTTCCTCTCTCCAGACCTTCCCCCTTGCCTCCAGGGTATGGGATTTGTGAGGGACAGCTTTAGCAGTGAAGACTGAAGAAAAGAAGGCATTCAGTAACTCTGCCTTCTCTGTGTCCTCCCCCACTAGGGTACCCATCTCATTCACCAGTGGGCCTACATTTTCCCTAGTCTTCCTTTTTCTATTGATATACTGAAAGTATCTCTTCTTATTGTCTTTAACTGCAGTGGCCATGCTGAGTTCTGATTGAGCTTTGGCCCTTCTCATTTTCCCCCTACATAGCTTTGTTATATCTTGATAGTCCTCATAAGTTGCCAACCCCCTTTTCCAGAGAATGTAAGCTTTCCTTTTTTTCCTGAGGTCCAGCCAAAGCTGTCTATTTAGCCAGGCTGGTCTTCTTCCCCATCTGCTTGTTTTTCGAGACAAAGGGATGGCCTCCTCCTGTGCTTCTAAGAGCACCTGCTTGAAGTATGCCCAGCCTTCCTGGGTGCCTTTGCTCTTCAAAAGTGCCTCCCAAGGGACACTCTCAACCATGCTCCTAGACAGGCTAAAGTCTGCCCTTCGGAAATCCAAGGTGGCAGTTCTGCTGGCTCCCTGCCTTGCTTCATCAAGAATTGAAAATTCTATCATTTCATGATCACTCTGCCCAAGACGACCTCCAACCTTTACATCCCCGACAAGACCTTCTCTGTTAACAAACAGTAGGTCCAGTAGGGCACTTCCCCTAGTTGGTTCCTTCACCAGCTGTGTTAGGAAGTTGTCTTCCGCACACGCCAGGAACCTCCAGGACAGTTCCCTCTCTGCTGCGTAGTATTTCCAGCAGACATCTGGGAAGTTGAAGTCGCCCACAAGAACAAGGGCAGATGATCGTGAGACCTCTGCCAGCTGCTTATAGAATACTTCGTTGGTTTCTACATCCTGATTAGGGGGTCTATAGCAAACTCCCATCATGATGTCTGCCTTATTGGCCTTCCCCTTAATTCTTATCCATACACACTACTGTCATTCACACTGTTAAGTTCCAGACATTCAAAACTGCCCCTAACATTGAGGGCCACCTCAACACCTCTCCTTCCTTGCCTATTCCTTCTGAAAAGTTGGTAGCCATTGATTACAGCACTCCACTTGTGTGTGTCCTCCCATCCTGTTTCTGTGATGGCAACTGTATCATAGTTTCCTTGCTGTACAATGGCCTCCAGCTCTTCCTGCTTATTCCCCATGCTGCGTGCATTAGTGTAGATGCACTTCAGCTGGGCTAATTGTCCTGCCACTTTCTTGGGGGGACAAGCCCTAATTCACACCTGATCATGCTCGGACACTGCTGTAGTTACCAAATTATCACTACCTGTCATGTTTTTGCTGCCACACAATTCACCATCCCCCACCATCACTGAGACAGGCTGCAAGACCTTGCTAACACTTTTACCCAGAAGCACTGGTACGCTGCTCCCAGGCACCACTTTTGTAATCCTGGTTTCATCCCCATCCCCCTTCAAACCTAGTTTAAAGCCCTATAGATGAGCCCTGGTAATTCTTTTCCCAGGATCTTTCTTCCCCTTCGGGTTAGGCTTCCCCCACCTGTTGTCAGCGTGCCTGGTTTCCTGTAGATCAGCCCATGATCAAAAAAGCCGAAGTCCTGCCGGGTGCACCAGTCTCGGAACCAGGAGTTAATTTCCTGGCTCCTCCTATTTATCCCCTCGTCAACCCCTGCAAATGGTGGGATAGAGGAGAACACTGTTTGTGCTCCTGATCCCTTAACCAGCCATCCCAGGGCCCTAAAGTCACAAATAACTTTATATGTGTTTCTTTGTCTAATTTTTAAGTAGCAACAATAGCAATTGTACTTGTTGAATGACTGCAAATGCTGTTGGTTTTACTGTATTTTCAGGCTGTTATTGTGACAGTTGTTTTCTTTTTTGAAGGCGAGTAAAGTTGAACAAAAGAGTTTGCTGAATGCTTTATTTCTTCTCTCTCTGGACTTGTCCTTCTCCTTGGAACACCCAAGCATTCATGAATCTGTTGCAGCCTACCTGGAGCACATGAGTACTGAGAACTACAGTATTTATAAACAAGCTTCAGAAGCTGCGTATTCGATTGAATGCACTTGTAGTTTTATGACTGAAGTTCATAAGAAGGTGTGGAATTTTAATATATAAAATATTTCCTGTATGCAAATTTCTTTCCTCCACTACTTTCTCTGTGTAAAAACTATAGTCTAGCATAGCTGAAGAAAATCCATAAGTATAAGTATTCCGTACCTTCCAAGACATTATTAATTTATATTTGTTATATAAATACTGCTTTATATAAATATAAGTGCTTTATATAAACATATAAACTCGTACTGCTCATGATGTTTGTAAAAAGTCTTATTATAAGTAAAACCAGAAATAAACACATGGAGATTGGAAGTGGGCACAAGACCTTTTATGGGCAAAGAAGTAAGAAAGAAGTAAATACTCTTATTTAAATATATAGTGTGTGTGTATGTATGTTGCCCAGTATTTAAATAATTCAGAAATTTTTAATTCCCAAATACGTGGCAATTGTAACTCTAATAAACAGCTACTTCTAGTCTGCGTGAGTTGTCTGTTTCACTTTGTTATGAAGGCAACTAATATACTATGCTTTATTAGTTAAGAGATTCTAGCACAGTATGGAAATATTCTTCTCCATTATCCAAATGGACAAGTAATTGTGCAAAATACTTGTTCTATTGATACTAAAATAAATGAATGAAATACTGAAATATGGCAATGTAAATGTAGTGCTATCTTAAATCTGAGTTAATCTATCATCCTTTATATAGGCAGGTTCTGAACTTAATAAAAGCAATACTTTGCCCATAAAATACTGTTTACAATGAAGTTAACTCCATCAAATTCAAATGGCTCACGTTTAATGTATTTGTTAACAAAATGTATGAATGTTCTTAAATTGAAAAAAACCCCAAACTTGGTCTTTAATATTAATAGTGAATTGTTAAAATTTTAATAGTTAAATCTTTCATTATACTCTTCTCACATAAAATGCATATTGATTTAAAAATAATAATTTGATTAAAAGCATAAAGTATTCAAGGATAAGTCTGTTCTTGGGTGTTTTAGAAAGTGTTTTGAGCAGAGTTATGGTATTTATGCTGTGAAATGTTAGACATATATTAGTCCCATTGAGTTTATAGAATTTTATTTGAATTCAGCAGCTGAAGGGTTTTCAGCTCCTAGGAGTAGGTTCTAAAATTTATTTGTTTGAAGTCTATTGAATTTGTTAATTAGATTAATTATAAACTCTGTGAAAGGCTGAACCAAACCCTGGTTAGTAGATGCATTAAATGATGATAAATTCTGAGAGATTATGCATTAACATTGTAAACTTTTAGTATTACTAATTCTGATAGTTTCTTTCTCTTAATTTTACTTCTCAGGGGGACAAGGATCTTTCTGAATTAGTAGAACTGGCAGATCAGGCCTTGAGTAGTCTACCCTACCATCAACACTTTCGCTTCCTTCAGGAATGCATTTGCATATGCTCAGATCTGTAAGTACATTACTATTTAAAACTCTTACTTGAGAAAATACAATCCTTTTTATGGATAAACTTTCTCAAGTAGAAGCTGAACTTGTTTATTCCCTGTATTTGAACAATTGTTTTGTTTTAGTCATTGAAAAGTCTCTTCTAAATAATTGGTGTCATTCTGTAGTGGTTTTCTTGAAAATTGAATTTCAGGTGCTAAAAAAACTAATCATAGAATCATAAAATGGTTTAGGTTGGAAAGGACTTCGAAGATCATTGAGTTCCAACCCCCTTGCTATAGACAAGGACACCTCCCACTAGACCAGATTGCCCAAGGCCACATCCAGCCTGGCCTTGAACACCTCCAGGGATGGGGCCTCCACAACTTCTCTGGACAACCTGTTCCAGTGCCTTACCACCCTCAAAGTGAAAAATTTCTTCCTAATGTTTAATCTGAACCTGCCCTCTTCCAGTTTAAAGCCATTCCCCCTCGTCCTATTGCTACATGCCCTAGCAAAAAGTCCTTCCCCAGCTCTCCTGTAGCCCCACTTTAGGTACTGGAAGGCTGCAATAAGGTCTCCCCAGAGCCTTCTCTTCTCCAGGCTGAACAGCCCCAACTCTTTCAGCCTCTCCTCATAGGAGAGGTGCTCCAGCCCTCGGATCATCCTCATGGTTCTCCTCTGGACACGCTCCAGCAGGTCCATGTCCTTCTTTTGTTGGGGACTCTAGAGCTGGATGCCGTACTCCAGGTGAGGTCTCATGAGAGTGGAGTAGAGGGGCAGAATCACCTCCTTTGACCTGCTGGCCAAACTTCTTTTGATGCAGCCCAGGATACAGTTGGCCTTCTGGGCTGCGATCGCACACTGCTGGATCATGTTGAGCTTCTCATCAATCAGCACAGCCAGGTCCTTCTCCTCAGGGCTGCTCTCCAGCCATTCCCCGCCAAGTCTGTATTTGTGCTTGGGATTCCCCCGACCCAGATGTAGGACCTTGCTCTTGGCCTTGTTGAACTGCATGAGGTTGGCTTGGGCCCACCTCTCCAGCCTGTCCAGGTCCCTCTGGATGGCATCCCTCCCCTCCAGCGTGTCTATCTCACCAAAAAGCTTGGTATCATCGGCAAACTTGCTGAGGGTGCACTTGACCCCACTGTCCATGTTGCCAACAAAGATGTTGAACAGTACAGGTCCCAGTACTGACCCCTGAGGAACGCCACTCGTCACTGGTTTCCACTTGGACATTGAGCCGTTGACCGCAACTCTTTGAGTGTGACCGTCCAGCCAGTTCTTTATCCACTGAGTGGTCCATTTGTTGAATCCATGTCTCTTCAATTTAGAGACCGGGATATTGTGTGGGACAGTGTCAAACACTTTGCACAAGTCCAGGTAGATGACATCAGTTGATCTTCCTTTGTCCACTGCCACTGTAACCCCTTCATAGAAGGCCACCAAATTTGTCAGGCATGACTTGCCCTTGGTGAAGCCATGCTGGCTCTCACCAATCACCTCCTTCTTTTCTACGTGCCTCAGCAGAGTTTCCAGGAGGATCTGCTCCATGATCTTGCCAGGCACAGAGGTGAGACTGACTGGGCTGTAGTTCCCTGGGTCTTCCTTGTTTCCCTTTTTGAAAATAGGGGTTATGTTTCCTCTTTTCCAGTAGGCAGGAACCTTGCCAGACTGCCACGACTTCTCAAATATGATGACTAGTGGCTTAGTGACTTCATCTGCCAGTTCCCTCAGGACCCGGGGATATATCTCATCAGGTCTCATGGACTTGTGCACCTTCAGGTTCCTCAGGTGGTCTCGCACTTGATCTTCACCTCCAGTGGGTGGTTCTTCATTTTCCCAAACCTCGCCTTTGCATTCTGCGTCATGGGCAGTGTGGCTGCAGTCCTTGCCAGTGAAGACTGAGGCAAAAAAGTCATTGAGTACCTCAGCTCTGTCTCTGTCCCAGGTAACCAGTTCTTGCGTTTCCTTCCGGAGGGGGCCCACATTTTCCCTAATCTTTCTTTTCTTGCTGACATACTTAAAGAAGGATTTTTTTGTTTGTTTTGATGTCCCTGGCCAGAATTAGTTCTATCTGGGCTTTAGCTTGTCTAACCCAATCCCTGGCTGCTCAAACGATTCCTCTGTATTCCTCCCAGGCTACCCGCCCCTGTTTCCACTCCCTATAGGCCTCCTTTTTCCTTTTGGTCATGTCCAGGAGCTCCTTATTCATCCATGCAGGCCTCCTGGCTTTTCTGCCTGCCTTCCTCTTTGTAGAGATGCATCACTCCTGAGCTTGAAGGAGGTGGTCCTTGAATACTAACCAACTTTCTTGGGCCCCTCTTCCCTCCAGCACTTCATCCCATGGCACCACACCAAGCAGATTCTTTAAGAGGCCAAAGTCAGCTTTCCCAAAGTCCAGGGTGGTCAGCCTGCTGCACATCTTCCTCACTGCCTCGAGGATCTTGAACTCCACCATTTCATGGTCACTACAGCCCAGGCTGCCCTTGAGTTTGACACTGTCTACCAGCCCCTACTTGTTGGTAAGAACAAGGTCCAGCATAGCTCCTCTCCTCGATGGCTCCTCAACCACTTGGAGAAGGAAGTTGTCCTCAGTGCAATCCACGAACCTCCTGGATTGCCTATGCCTGGCTGTGTTACCCTTCCTAGAGATGTTGGGGTGGCTGAAGTAGCCCATGAGGAGCAGGGTCTGTGAACGTGCTGCCGCTATCTGTCTATAGAGGGCTTCATCCACTCAGTCTTCTTGGTTGGGCAGCCTGTAGCAGACCCCCATTGTATTGTCCCCTGCTCCCGATTTCACTTTAATCCTGACCCATGGGCTCTCAGTTGGCTCATTATCCATCCCTAGGCTGAGCTCCATGCATTCCAGCTGCTTCTTGACATATATGGCAACACCGCCTCCTCGTTTCCCTTGCCTGTCTCTCCTGAAGAGCCTGTAGCCTTCCATGGCAACACTGCAGTTATAGGAGTCATCCCACCAAATTTCTACGATGCCAGTGAGATTGTAGCCTTGGAGGCATGCAAACATCTCTAGTTCCTCCTGTTTGTTCCCCATGCTCCGTGCATTTGCATAGAGGCACTTCAGCCATGTCTTCGTTGAGGCTGACTTGGCTGGAGCAGCTGTAATTACCTTGCGCTGCTCTCCAGGTGGCATTCCTCTTCCATGTATTAATGGTGCCTCCCCATTGGCTCCTGTTGGTCCAGGAGCTCCTGGCTTGTCTACGTAAGACTTTGAGCACGCTGCAGCATAGCCAGCACATTTTGGAGCAAATGGCTGCAGGCCCTCACCAGCACCCCGTTCCTCTTTTCTTGGTACAACATCCCTTGGCTGATCATGGGCAAACCAGAAAATACCCCCTTCCCCCATTGAATCTAGTTTAAAGCCCTGTTAATGAGCCCTGCTAATTTTTGGGCAAAAACCCTTCTTCCCCTTTGAGTGAGCCAACCCCCATCTGCGGCCAGCAGGCCTGGTACCACATAGGCCATTCCGTTGTTAAAAAAAAACAAAATTGTGGCAGTGACACCAGCCACGGAGCCACGAATTAACAGACTGAGCTCGTCTGTTCCTTTCAATGTCATTGCCCACAATGGGAAGTAGGGGTGAAAAAATGTCCTGTGCTCCAGATCCCTTTAGTGACTGTCCCAAAGCCCTGATATCTCTTTTAATCATCCTCGCACTCCGATCTGCACATTCGTCACCCCCCACATGGAACAGAAGCAGCAGGTAGTAGTCCGAGGGCTGAGCCAGGCTAGGGAGTCTCTTCGTGATGTCCCTGACCTGTGCCCCAGGGAGGCAACAGACTTCCCCGAGAGTGGGATCTGCCCTACATATCGGGCCCTCTGTCCCCCTCAGAGCTGATGTTTTATTCTTTTCTATGTATAAGCTTTTATGATTTTGTATATAAAGTTACTATGTTATTTATAAAGAAACAGTCTTAAAACACTTCGACCTGCCTTTAAAACTTTAATTCCTTTGTTCCAAGTGTATTTGTGTAACTTACTTTACTTTCAGAAATCCTAAAGGACTTATTTTATTGTAGATGCTGTATATCACAAGATGGCATCTCATTTATTAAACAGCATGTTTTTCTTGCTTTTTAGATTTTCCATGTCTCTAGTTAAAGAATTTAAGTTACCCTGTGGTGCCTAGAAAAGTTCTGTATTGAACACTTTATTAGAAATACAAAATCTTAATTTTATGCTGATTCAGAATTTGACTTTAGGGATTTTTTCAAAGTAAACTACTTTTAAGACCTCTCTGATTTATTTTTTTTTCAATTATGAAATGTTAAAACTCTTTTCAGTGTTCTAATGCTTTTAGAATTTATTATTGTATGATTACTGTTTCAGGCAACAGGAAATTCACTTCAATTTTTTTAACTAACATAAATTCACTTTGTGATACTGAGATGGACTTTTACTTCTAAAAGGAAAAAATTATGAAAGCATAGAGTTCTTTTATAATTGTATACCATGATATAAGGAATCTATTGAAACTCAATAGAATTTTATGTTTTCAGATGAACACAAGTGTTTGTCAAGCTCCTACTTTTGATGAGAGAATTTCACAAAACTATGGTCTTTAATTGCCTACAAGTATAAAAAAATAAATGTACAAATGTGAAGATTGATACTATGATTTGGGCAAATATGTTGTGATCTCCGAACTTTGGTCTGTCAAGTAATTTTTTAGGATGTATACCTTTTCAGGAAGTATTTTTCAGAGATTATCCTGGAATTTAACAGGAAACTTTTTGTAGACATCTTTGGATACTGTAAAATAAATAATAGTTAAATTAATTATTTTTCATTTTTAGTTGGAAGTCTGCTGAAGCTAACTCGTTGCTTCAGGCCGAGGGTCAGAAGGTGCTTCTACGTCTATTGTCCCATCCTTTGCTGAATATAAAGACCGAAGCCTATCGCTGCTGTTTGGAAGTGGTTAAGGTTAGAACTAATGCTTAATGCTCTTCATGTTGGGCTAAATAATGCATATTATATGATTTTCTCATTAAAAGCATTTTTAATGCACATACTGTTTACCGTGTTATATGCTGGGAAATCTGTAAGTCCTTTTATGTACTCATTGTTTTAAAACCTTAATTTGTTGTTGTTGGTTTTTTTGGGGGGTGGTTTTGTTTTGAGTTTGTTTTATATGGATATTTTGTCACTGCCTTAGTTTTTTATAAAGATAGCCCAAGGTGTAAAAATGTGAACTTCCTAAAAGTATGACTCTGCTCTATATTAAGAAAGGCAACATCATATTCATCAGGTCATTTTAGGTATTCAGTAATACTGGCTCACAAAATAAAAATCACTTTTGTATTTTGATTTAACACTTTGTTGTAATTCTTATTTTCTATATTGGACATCAGCTAAACTTATTGTGCTTATAGTACAATTTGCTAGTGTACAAAGATTTTGGAGCTAGTCTTTCACAAAAAAAAAGAAAAACCCTACTGAATGACACTTGTATCTTTTTGTGAGATTTTTACCTGCCAGTTTAGGTTATCTTACTTTAAAGTAATATCAAACAACATATAAAGTTTGTCAGATTTATTTCACTGTTATTTAAAGTAAAACCAAAATTATTTTGTATTTCTTAGTGCTGTGTAGCAACAGGAATTTTCAATCAGTGATGTATAAAGATGGTGTTTTTTCCAGGGCTGTAATGTTTAGCTTTCAGAACTGTAGTTTTCCAAACTGCTTGGAGAAAGCCTTTCACTGGATGACAACTTTAGCATTCTATAAAACAAGATGTAGTAGTGGAGACTATCTTGAATTTTAAAACTAACCACCTTAATTTTTACTGAAGGACTGTTTAGGTATTCATAATATTGCAAAGCCTGTGTCTTCGATCTGCCACGGAGTACATTTTCTTCTTCATCCAAAAGTTTTATATGAAATCTGTACGTTTGGCCTTCAGGAAGATAAGAACGAGGTACTGTGTTTAGTAGCTATATTTATAAGTTGATGTGCATGCAATGTAGGTGTTGATATTCTCCATGGTGGTCTGAGGCTTAAAGTTTTACTACGTACATTCTCTTGTATATAGCAAAGTTATGCAAACAGTGAAATTGTAGTAAATGACAAGATTTTTTTAATGATGAATTTGGAGACAAAATAATGTTCTATGCATAGGATGCTATTAAATGTAATAAATGAAAAATAAAATAAGCTGTTTTTTAATATTTTCCTGCAATATATTCAGCCCTAATAAAATGTGTATATGACGAAATAGTATGTATGATGGAAAACGTGAAGTCTCAAGCCTTTGTAAAGGTGGGATGACCTCTGAAATGTGTGCATTGGTTGAGGAGTAAAAAGACATTTTAAATCTGCAATGTCTTTACTGTAAAAACATATTTCATCACTAGAAACACATCTTTGTTTAAGTCTAATTACCTGAGTATTACACAAGTGTTTTATAGTATTATAGAATAGGACCAAATTCCCATTGGGTTCATTTATATGCATGAATGCTTAACATATATCCACTTTTTCCTAGCTTACCTATAAAGCTATGTAGGGAGTTCTGAGGGAGGGAAAAATCACTTAGGTAGTTTGTAACTACTTTATAGCTGATCTATAAAGTCTTTACAGTCAGGGGGAAAAGAACATTGAATAACAATTAATTTATTTATTTTTTCAGCTTGTCTCCTGAAAAAGAGATTTTTTTTTTAACACAGTACAGCGCACAATTTCATTTAGAAGTGATTTTTTAGATGTTAGCATTTTAAAAGGAGAAGTAAAATATCTTTGATAATGTGCTGTGTATTTGTACGTAATTTATCTTTTCCACGGAAAGGATTTATTTTGATTGACTACTCCCTTGGATGCCTTATGAAAAAGACTGCCAGTTTTCTCTCTTAGTGATTGGTCAAACATAACAAATAGACTTCAGTTGATACTGAATTTCAAAAGATCATTGACATGGAGAATGCATGTTTATGAAATTATCTCATTTTGTTCTCTTTACCTTATAATGCATTCTTATTATTCTTCTAACAAAATATGTAGTGAAGATCATATCCAAGCATATTTTTTTTATTTCTGCGATGTGTATCTGCTACTTAAGTTTTCATAAAGCATCAGTTTAATCTTTCAGGCATGTGACAACGAGAAGAAATTGAGAAGAACCTTGTATTCCAAGGTTGGGCTTAAGATTTGCCATGTGATTTTACAAATCCAGTCCTTAAAGACAGGCTAGAATGATATTAAAGGCTGTTCTTGTTGCCTTGGGTGAGAGGATTTTTAGTTCTGGCATAAAATGCAGGGTTTTAGCTGCTAAAGGTAGGTGTTTTTACACTATGTAAGGAAGAGTGAATTCTGAGAAGCTGTTTTTTTTTACCTCTGTTCCCCTTGTAGTAATAAATTAGCAAGTAAATACTTTACTATTGCATATAGTATGCATTACATACTGTATACAGGATACATAAATACAGTATGTGTTGTATCATATGCCTTTTTTCCTTTTTGATAAAGAGCTTCAGATGAATTCATGTACTATATGAAGTATTTGTTAACCTTCTTAGTTTGACTATTTGCCTCAAGGAAGTGAAATGACCATGTAACAGGCTTTAAGTCTCCTTTCTTCCTGTATCTTCAGAAGTGTATCGTAAAGACTGAGAATGAAACGCCCCGAAAATGTTGGAAAGAAAAGAAACAGAATTCGTTTTACCTGCAGTGTAGTGGGACCAATAGGTGTATACGTTGAAATAATGATTTATTTTATTTCAGAGAGGACAAACTAGAATTCAAAGGGGAAAATGATTAGGTGCTATTTAGGCAGAACTATTTGTGTGTTTTCTCTGAGAAGCTTTTCTAACAACTTAATGTTTAGTGTGACTGACAATTCAAAAGTAGCATTCTGCAGTGACAATATTTTGTCTGTAGATCCTTTCTCTTTGAGGTGTTTTTGTATAACATTTCCAATTATAGCATTGACAAACTGACACATCTGTGGTTGCATTGGTTTCTTTTTTTTTGTTATTGTGCAGGTGAACTCTACAGCCAAGGCCATTCTGATGCATCTATTGCAGGGACAATTAGTAATGGCAGTATTGACTTGGAACAAGTTTATTGAGGCCCTCTATCCCGTCATTCCTGTTTTACAGGTACTTCTAAGTGCTTTCATCTGAATTTGATGAAATCAAGTATGAAATCATGTAAACAGCAATACTGTCATGTTAAACAACAAACAGAATACTCACCTAAATAGCAGGTAGAAAATAGTTAACAGTAATATACTTGCACACTTGTTTTGTTAGATGTCAAATGGAGACATGTTTTATAGGGGTCCTAATGCCAGTCAAAGTTACTCCTTTGAATTTGTAGACAAATTTTAGCCTGGTATTACTAGAATGTGAAACTTTGAAATGTTGTAGTAGAAATCAGCACGTATTGAGTGGGACTTAAATGGTTTGAAGATATGAGTGGATAATCCAAGTATAGATTAAAATATTGCATGCCTTGCAAAAGTAGTTTAAAATTATTAGAATATCCCCCATATCTTAAATTGAAAGTTGTAACTCCTCTGTGATGATTATATAGTTTCCTGATCAAGTATGCGCTCAATAAATTTCAATAGATGTAAGATGTATTTTCTGTATATTTTGATGTTTGTTTTTTTGTTTGTTTGTTTCCAGTATTATAGAAGTATCAACAGTCAGTATTATACTTAGACCTTAGTCTTCATATCTGTGATAATGTGCAAATTTGCTTTTTGTTGTCTTTATTCTTGGCTTGATCTAATGGGAACTTTTTCCTTTCTAATCTGATTTTCAGCCTAATTGCTCCATCCAAATTCTTTATTGTTTTTTCTTTAGTGCTAGAAATTTCTGTTCTATGATCTGCCTGTAGTCTTCCAGATTAGATATTTTACTGCACCTATCTGTTTTTCCTGATGTCTCTCTTTTTTGCCTTATTTCTGTCTTTTATTTAACTTGGCTAATACATCCAAGTATACTTTTTGTCTTTTTTTTTTTCCTTCAAAAATACCATTCTTGATAATTATACCTGCTTATTTGTATCACTGTTGTATATTCATTGTTTGCCTGCACCTCAGTATTACCATAAGTTGGAAAAACTGCTTATGTAATTTAAGCCCTTACATAAACTGCACAAAAATTGGGGCAAAAATGAGGAGATGTTGCAAATAAGATGGGCCGTGAAATAGAAGGCTCAGACAGAAAGATATGCAGAGGAAGTACACTGAGAACTTGAAAGTGGTGGGAGAAAGGTTACTTCAGGGCTTTCTCACCCATTCATGTCAGCTTCTCTGTGTTACCTACATGCATATCTTCCATTGATATTCAGGATTAAATAGGTAGGGGTTTAATATAAGATGTAGGCTAAACACGTGAGAAAGAACTTATCCCTGCTCTCTTTTTCCTCTATTTTATAGCCTGTGGTGGCTACGTACAATAGATACCTGAGCAGAGCATACAGGAGGCCTATATTTACCTGATGCATATAAAATGCCTTGTACTGTTTAAATGTTTGCAGGATCATTACTTCACATAACTGATTCTGGTTTCTCTTGGTTGTGTGAAAATGCTTTGACTAAACATGTGAAAATAGATAGGATTTAATGTTTTGAAGTCATTTTCTTGTAGGGACTGAATTTTATTTATTGAAATGGAAACTGACCGTACAGAGCAGCATCATGTTAACAGACTGAAGGGTAAAGCTTCAGGTCAAAATACCTCTGGGCCATGTAAAAATCTATTTTGATTTGTATACAGGATCATTTATTATTTTTTAAAATTGTTTTTATGGAGGAGTATTAATCCTCAGAAAGTGATTGTTTTCTTAAAAGTTATTGCTTTTTTTGGGAGGGGTGTTTCTCCTTGCCCACCCTCCCTTAGCCCCTAAAAGGGGAATTACCTTGTCTAATTTGCTAAGTTAGTACGTGGATTTTTTTAATTTGTGAAATTTTTGTTTGTTGGTTCTTTGTTTTAGGGTTATGCTGACACAAAAGATACGCTAGGTAACTGTATCCTCAATTTGAGTGAAACAACCTCTGACAAAGGAGAGGGTATTCTCCCTAGAACTACTAGACTACGGGCTGCTTTGCGTCTTCTTTTCTCAAAGAAGCAGTTGTAAGTAATCCCCTGCAGTTTTTCAGTATGTTTTCTAGTGTTGATAACAAAAACGGCTACTCTAAAAAAGCCAATTGGTTATTATGCAATGTGTTGATTTGAAAGGTAGATTAATCAGTACAACTAATGAATTTTTAACTATGCAGCTAAAGTTTTCCAGTATGAGGACTTTATATATTTATTTTAATTGTCTACTCCTTTAGAGTTCGTTCTATGGCACTTAAACATTTAACATTCCATCTTTTGAATGAAGAAGGGGCAAACCTGAAACGTCCGCATCTGCACGGTAGTGTGCTTTCCAACGTTTCAAACTTATTTATTATAGAAAGAGCTATTGAGCTAAAATTGGATAATAAAACAGAGTCAGTATTTAAGGTAAGTAAACTCTGTCTAAATGTTCTGTCATTGATCAATTCTTCTACCTGCCCAGTCACTGAAGTTACCACTTTTTGAAGGTTGCAATATTTCATATAAATTGGCTAGCTTCATAAAAATAAATCCATTGATATATTCTTTCCATGTGAACTTAAACAGTAGATTTTATGCTACCATATGCAAAAATAAGAAAAGAATTCCTTCTTTCTCCTGTGTTTTTTTTCTTTCTGCATACAAGTTAACAGCAAGACTTAATTTGAGTACAAAGAGCACAGGCCTGCTCTGTTTACAACAATTTCATTGTGCATGGGTAGAATCTGATTTTTCTCACATAGAGCTTCACCTCCCCAATCAGCTTTTACTAAAACAGGCACAAATAATTTTTAATCTGAAATAGTCTAAAACAGATTACAGATTTATGCCTGTTTTCTAATATTGCTGCTTTTGCAAAGTGAAAAACAAATCACCTATGTGAAAACTTGTATCTCTTCTGGTTTTTTTTACCATCTCCCCTACATTCTCCTTCCTTCTTTACTTTCAACACTTTCAGATTAACAGTATGTTAAACAAATGCTAAGATGCTTGCTCTCTGAAAAGAAAAAAAATAAATATTCTGACCACTTATTGTACGCTTGATTTATACGCTTCCTCTACATCCTTCAAAAAGTTAGTTATTCCTTTCTTATTACGTGCATGTGGAATCTAATAAAATACATTATAATAAGGAATTCGGATTTTTTTTTATTTTCTACTCTCTGTTAAGAAATTTGGCTGGTTACCTTGTTTCATAATAGACTACTGGATGTCAATCTAATATAGTTTTACTTTTAGGGAGAAACTGTTGAAAAGCTGTATGACATCTTGACTTCTGAAGCTGTTGACCTAGTTTTACGGAAGTCTGCAGCTGAGCAGCTAGTTATCATTTTAGAAGGTAAAATTTTTCAGAAAATTTGTGTTCATGTGCTGATCACTGTAAGACCTTGAAGTTTTGCTAGGTTTTCTGTATATTTCTACTAAGGGTACTCTTTGCAATTTTTATCTGTATTATGGGACCAGAATTTTAACAGTATTGTGGATAATCTACCAATTAAAATAAAAAAAAAAGTAGTTGTTGTTACTCTCAAGAATAAGAAATAGTGGTCTTATTATTTGAAAAAAACAGCTCCCTTGGGTAATAGAGGAGTAAGCTGAAGAGATTTTTTTCTGCTTTTCCTTTTTAACATTTTTCAATTTGTTGATCTGTCTCAGAACTAATGGTGCTTCAAATTTTTTGCTATTGCTAACTCAGATACTTAGTCTTGAGAGAAGGAGGTGATGATCAATATCAAATATATATTTGGTGGTGGTGTTTTTTAATTAGGAAGGTTAATTCTTCTTACACAGGCTAGCTAAAGGGATTTTATACTTGGTGAAGAATTTCTTCTATTATTCTGAACCTCTTCCTGCATTTTGAGTTAACCTAAGTAGTAAGCGCGGTTGAAGTGGATTGAAATGTCATTTGTGTGCATGAGGGTTCGGTAAACTCAAGCTAAGCTTCCGTGATTATACCCTCTTTCAATATCAAGAGGCAGACTCCAGGTGGCATTTCATCCAATATCACAGAATCACAGAATCACAGAATTATCAGAGTTGGAAGGGACCTCTAGAGATCATCTAGTCCAACTCCCGTGCCAAAGCAGGATTGCCTAGAGCACATTACTCAGGACTGCATCCAGGCGGGCCTTGAAAATCTCCAGGGAAGGGGACTCCACAACCTCCCTGGGCAGCCTGTTCCAGTGCTCTGTCACCCTCACCGTAAATAA
Source organism: Vanellus vanellus (assembly GCF_965231255.1). Taxonomy (NCBI): domain Eukaryota; kingdom Metazoa; phylum Chordata; class Aves; order Charadriiformes; family Charadriidae; genus Vanellus; species Vanellus vanellus. The sequence goes on from NC_138906.1 coordinate 108,443,628, forward strand.
CTGTTTCCGTGTATTTGAACGGAACTTCCTGTGTTCTAAATTGTGCCCATTGCCCCTCGTCCTGTCACTTGGAACCAATGAAAAGAGCCTGGCTCCATCCTTCTTCAACTCACCCTTTAGATACTTGTACGCCATAATAAGGTCTCCCCTCAGCCTTCTCTTCTCCAGGCTAAAGAGTCCCAGCTCTCTCAGCCTTTCCTCATAAGGGAGGTGCTCCAAGCCCTTAATCATCTTAGTTGCCCTTCGCTGGACTCGCTCCAGCAGTTCCCTGTCCCTCTTGAACATATGTTTGCAGGGAAAGCGTTCCTCCTTTTACTCTTTATCATCAGTCACTTACATCATAAATTTCCATCACAGGTGGTTTTTTATACTTGTGTTGCTCACATGGGGAAAAATTATTAATTCTGGTAAAGAAGATCTGATTGAATTAAGATGCGAGTAAGCAATCTTGCATAGAGCATTATTCGACAGTGAACAGTCATATCTGTAGAGTTTTGAACATAGATGTTTGTACTCTACCTACTCAAACTGATTCAAGTATGTTTTCTTCAAGGAACTCAAATCCTAATGATAGAACTTAAGTTTTTCACCATGGGAAGGTGATGTCTTAGATAATATTAAAATTAAAATTTTTTTATCAGAAAAAAATGATCACAAAAATGAGGGAATTGCAGAGGACCTCTGGAGATCATCTAATCCAACCCCCTGCTAAAGCAGGTTCACCTACAGCAGGTTGCACAGGATTGCATCTGGGTGGGTTTTGAATATCTCCAGAGAAGGAGACTGCACAACCTCTCCTGGGAGCCTGGTCCAGTGCTCTATCACCCTCAAAGTAAATAAGTTTTTCCTTTTGTTCAGATGGAACTTCCTGTGTTCCAGCTTGTGCCCATTGCCCCTTGTCCTGTTGATGTGCACCACTGGAAAGAGTCTGGCCCCATCCTCTTGACACCCACCAATTAGATATTAATAAGCATTGATGAGATCCCCTCTCAGTCTTCTCTTCTCCAGGCTAAACAGACCCAGGTCTCTCAGACTTTCCTCATAAGAGATGCTTCTGTCCCTTGATCATCTTTGCAGCCCTCTGCTGGACTTTCTCCAGTAATTCCTTGTCCTTCTTGAACTGGGGAGCCCAGAACTGGACATGGTACTCCAGATTTGGCCTCACCAGGGCGGGGGGGGGTGGGGTGAGGGGGGATGACTTCCCTCAACCTGCTGGCCACACACTCTTTAATGCATTGCGGGATACCATTGGACACCTTGGCCACAAGAGCACATTGCTGGCTCGTGGTCATCCCGTTGTCCACCAGGACTCCCAGGTCCTTCTCTGCAGAGCTGCTTTCCAGCAGGTCAACCCCAAACCTGTACTGGTGCATGGGGTTATTCCTCCCTGGGTGCAGGACCTTACACTTGCCCTTGTTGAAATTCATTAGGTTCCTCTCTGCCCAACTCTCCAGCCTGTCCAGGTCTTGATGAAACACAGCCTGCTGGTGTGTCAGCCACTCCTCCCAGTTTTGTGTCATCAGCAAACTTGCTGAAGGTACACTCTGTCGCCTCATCCAGGTTGTTGATGAATATGTTGAACAAGACTGGACCCATTACTGACCCCTGGGGAATACCACTAGCTACTGGCCTCCAACTAGATTCTGTGCCCTGGTCACAAGCCTCTGAGCTCTGCCATTCAGTCAGTCTCAATCCACCTCACTGTCCACTCATCTAAGCCACACTTCCTAAGCTTACCTGGGAAAATGTTATGGGAGACAATGTCAAAAGACTTGCAAAAGTCAAGGTAGACAACATCCACTGCCCTCCCCTGATCTCCCCAGCCAGTCGTTCCATCATAGAAGGCTATCAGATTGGTCAAACATAATTTCCCCTTGGTGAATTCATGTTGGCCACTCTAGATAGCCTTCTTTTCCTCCGCATGCCTAGAGATGATATCCAGATTGAGCTGTTCCATCACCTTTCCAGGGATGGAGGTGAGGCTGGCTGACCTGTAGTTTCCTGGGTCCTCCTTCTTGCCCTTTTTGAATTCTGGCATTACATTGGCTTTCATCCAGTCCTCAGGCACCTCTCCTGTTCTCCATGACCGTTCAATGATGATAGAGAGTGGGTTCACAATAACACCTGCCAGCTCCCTCAAAACTTGTGGGTGCATCCCATTGGGGCCCAGGGATTTGTGGGTATCACGTTTGCCTAAATGATCTCTAACCCTATCCTCCTCAACCAAAGGAAAGTCTTCCTTTCTCCAGACTTCTCTTACCCCCAAGATTCCTGGGGGCCAGCTTTAGCAGTAAAGACTAAAGCAAAGAAGTCGTTCAGTAACTCCGTCTTCTCTGCATCCTCTGTCAACAGGGAACCCACCTCATTCAGCAGTGGGCCCGTGTTTTCCCTAGTCGTCTTTTGCTACTGATGTACTTGAAGAAGCCCTTCTTGTTGTCCTTGACATCCCTTGCCAGATTTAATTCCAAGTGGGCCTTAGCCTTCCTAGTTGTATCCCTGCATACTCTTGACAACCTTCCTATATTCCTCCCAAGTGCCTGGTCTCTTTTTCCACGTTCTGTAAACTTCCTTCTGTTTAAGTTTTTCCAGAAGCTCCTTGCTCATCCATGCAGGTCTCCTGCCTCCTTTGCTTGATTTCTTACCCCTAGTGATGCACTGATGTTGAGCTTGGAGGAAGTGGTGCTTGAATATTAACCAGCTCTCTTGGACCCCCCTTCTTTCTGGAGCCCTAACCCATGGGATTCCTCCAAGTAGGTCTTTGAAGAGGCCAAAGTCATCTCTCCTGAAGTCCAGGGTTGTGATTCTACTTTATTGCCCAATGTCTGATTTGTCACGTAAAATACATTCAGTTATGGCTGCCAAAGTTTTTGTATGTCAAAAGATAATATGAAACATACCATAGGAGGAAATTGTAAAGGAAAAAATGTAGCTTTATCAGGACAAATTTCATATGAAGGATCACTTTATAATTATTTAAAAAAAAACAAACCCAAAACCAAACCAACCAACCCTAATGACAGCTTTTGTTTTTGTTGAATATTCTTAAACCAGATGCTCTGAAGGATGAAATCAGTGGAACATACTCTTGTGGTGACTGGGTATTTGTAAATGCTGTTTTTAGTTCCATATTAAGCTGTTGAAGACTTCTTAAATATTACAAGTGAAATCCTTGTTTGATTGAAGTTGAGTTTGCACTGGGGGTCACTGTAATTGTGGAACATAACGTTCTTATGGGAAATTATGTAAGATATTTAAGAGTCTGCTGTTCAAGAGGCTACTATAGTCAGATAACAAGGCTTGTGGAGGCTTGGCTTTGGAGAGCTAGAGCTGTACTTGTTCTGTTGATTGGCAATTTTGGAAACTTGTTCTCAACATCTAGGGTTTGTGATCTTGCAGAAAGACATTTAATATTAAATTGGTGCAGAACCAGTGATTCTTACTATCTTTCGTTTTTCCTACAGAAACCAAAATGCATGGCATTGTGAAAAAGTTGGGTGTGATAGAAAAGATTTTGGCTTACCTTGATGAATGTATACATGTGGATGGAAAGGTAAAACTATTGTAACAAGTTCTTCTGCAGGCATTGAACCGCATGACAGCAGTAGAATTTGCCTTTTTCTGCACTTATAATGCTAATCTTTGTGCATTAATTCTGCACAAAATACAAATGTTTAGTAACAGTCATAATTGCAATATGTATTTTGTTTATTATATTTTTGATAATGCTAAGATTCTCGTAATGAAAGAAGATTGGTTTGCCTGCCTATGAGAATAGTTAGCCAAAGAACTAATTATGTTTGGTGTGGTTCATAAATATACCAGAAGTTCCCTGAAGGCTTCTCAGTAGAGACCAAAAAAATAATTTTTAATGACCATAAAACCCAAAAATGTTGTATATCATAGTCTCAAAACTTAAGTCCTAAAGCAAATTACAATTAAAAATGAGATGTTATTGTAAATGGAAATGTACGTGTCAGATTGAGTTTCAGGTATAAGTAATTTTCTGACCAATAGAAGATCACCTTACCATGGAGGGTGTCAGGAGATAATATCACATTTAGAGTTAAGTGTATATTTGTTGTAGATGACCAACCTTTGCATTTTTATAGTATGTCTAATCTGATGCTTGAATTTTTCTGAAATTCAGTATTTGAAATCATTTTATGCAAGCTTATTTAGGCTATAAGTTGCTCAGCATCACTTCGCTGGATAAACTTTTTGCATATTTTTTAGTTTACTGGCATAGTATCGTTATAGCAGTCCAACAGTCCAAACCTTGAGTTATTATAAGAAACCATAAGAATTTTTATCTAGTAATGACATCTTTCCCAAAAATGTACAAGAGGAAGGAACTGCTTGATATTTAGTGGAATTCCTCTTATTTGTCAAACTAATGAAAATTACTTTCTTTGTTAATAATGGTAATATTTTTTTCCAGATTATCAGTATCTAAGATTGTCTAGTTCAGTTTATGATAGCTTGAATATGACTAGTTTTGTAAACCACTGAAACCTAGTTGGAGAAATTGAAATATTGAGTTCTTCAGGTTTTTTTACTGAAGTGGTTTTTAATGTCAGTTTTTTATTACCTTACCTTTTTTAGAGATACAGAGTAATGCAACTATTGTTTTGTTTTGGATAGTGAGTAGATATTAGTATAACTACTTTATAATACAGAAATATAAGCATGGGAAATATATTGCCTTAAGGAGATCCTTCGTAGCCAGGTAAGAGTCTAGGATAAACTTTAAAATAATGTTTCTAGTCCTTTTTATAAACTTTAATTTAATTCAGGAAGGCAACAACTCTCTAGGGGCTGTGACACCTTTCTTTTGCAGCTATAGCTTGTGGAATGTAGGATCTTTATACTAAACAGGATGTTCAAACTTTACGTGATGAAAGTTGCAGAGTTTTTTAGAGGAGAAATCTAAAATTGCACATGTTGAACAATGAATGATTTAGATCAAGTCAGCAGGAGCGTGTAAGCCAACAGCTGTATATGAAATTCCACTTACTCAAGTGCTAGCATTCAGAAACTTGTTTGCCAGGTCTGTGTTGGCAGAAGTTTTGGATCCCAAATGCTCTGCTCTGTACAATAACTAAAAAGGTTCCTCTGCAAAATAACTAAGCGGTCTTACTCCTGTCTCTTGAACACAACCAGTAGATGTCCCATCCTTAGCTCCCTCAAACTCTGACAGTTCAAACTACTTCCCAAGAAAATGAGCTATCCACCAGAAGAGCAAATAAATGAAGTAGGAGCACTGCTTACCTCTGTTTGATAGAGCTTAGTCTAAACACAAAGTAGTGCTAGTTTCATTAGGTGAAAGACAAACCATGTAGGTTTGATTAAATAAGTCATTAGGACACTATTCAGAGGGAATATAGCCCAGATTCTGGTTCTCCCCTCAAATGATTTTTTACTCCATCATAAAATCAATGGAAAAGAAAAACAAACAAAAAGCAGCAAAAAAACCTTGCATGTTCTTAGAAAAGTGGCTACCAGGAAAAGGATAAAGGACGTAGTAGATTGAAAAAGCACTGTTTAAATAAGGCTTTATATACAGCTGTGTAAAAGACTCTTTCTGTACTAAATAAGCAGGGCTTTTATTTATGCAGTATTAAGCTAAACTATATTTGGTGATGCAGTTTACAAAATAAAATTTAAAGGCAGAACAAGCAAAGTAATGGTGCTGTGAAAGACAAGACATACTGTCTTCTCACTCTTAGGAGCAGTGGCTTTGGTCATATTTTTGGCCATTCACTGATACTTTTAGCAAGCTGCTTTCCCTTCTTAGGTTTCCTAGTCTGAAAGATTGGGATCCAGAAAATGAATATGATACCATAAGCTATTTGCATTTTTTAAAAAAATTAGTAAGCTTCTATGGTTGTAAATATTTGGTGTTTTTTGGAAATCCTTCAGCTCACATATATACTTCTTAAAATATTTATTTTGGAAGCAAAGGTTATAATTTTGTTGTGACATCAGAGACCAATAAAATGACCATCAATTACTAATAAAATAAAACCAGAAGTGAATAAATATTTTCTAATGAATATGCAGTTATTGTCTGGATGAGATGTGCTTGTCTAAGAAAGTTCTAGGTTCTTCCAGTATAGATGATGAAATGTAGCGCTTCATAGCATAACAATTTGTATTAAGCAACTCATAATAGATTATCCCGATTATAATCTATATTTATTTTTTTCTTTGTTCCTGCAGCTTATGGAATCCATAGCGTTACCATGTCTAACACTGTTACGCAAAATTGTATATGCTGATCCAGTTGTTCGTCTGTCCCTAGCACAGCAATCATCTTTACTGCTTTTGCTATTCAGAGGTAAAGTTTCTATTTTGTCTTTAATACACGCGTGGAAAGAAATTGTGTGAAATGGAGTTAGACGTTTAATCAAATGCCTTCTTAAGAATCTTGGATCGCTTCAGGTCTCTAATATTTAAAAGATAAATTATTGTGTGCTAGTGTTACCCATGTTGTGGTATCTGTTGAAGATGTTGGCAAAATGTGGAAATCAGTCATATTTAACCAGTGTCCTTCTATGCATTATTAAATGTCAGTGTTTTCCTAACACCTTTTTAAATATTTTTATTTTATTCAGTTTCCCTCATATTCCAAGATGATCGTGCTGTTTTAACTGAAACGACAATATTGCTTTGTCTTCTGTTGTTTGATGAAGTAGCAAGAACAGAAATGTGGTATGGAAAAACAGCTATTTAATGGCATATTCTCTAGTCAAAATTTAAGGTTTTAATGAAAATAAGTTTATATGTAACCAAACAAACTATGGCCCAAACTTTTATATATCCAAAATTGCATATTTGTAGGCCAAACAAATTGTGTCAATATTTAGGTTGCATGCTGTATAGGTCCACATGGCATAATTTTGCAGTATAAATACTTTGTACATCGGTGTTAACTTTAAGTTTACTTCAATTTTCAAAAAACCCTGATTGGAAACTATACAAATCAAATACTTACCTATAGGCGTGGTTTTTAAAACTTAATTAGAATTATCCTGTTTACTTTGGCTTTTAAATGTACCAATTTTCCTTAAAACAACAGACCTTACCTTATGATATTTATTATTTGAAATTTGGATATAGTTCAGATAAAACACGTTTTTAGAATTCACACACATGAAGTATACTCAAAAGAATTATAATTCATGTTTTTTCTTTAAGAGAAAAAAGGAAACAAGCATGTGATTTGGTATGTTATCTTTAATTTCATTTTAATATACAGAAGATCTGCAACAAGTATTCTGTATGTGTGTGAGCTAAGAGCTATCTTAATATTGCATAATCACGAAGAAACATTTATTAATACAAATTATTCATTAGTGGGTTACAAAAGAGCTAGCTAAAAATACAGCTATATCTGAATAATAAAGAAATAATAAGTTGTAGCATTAGTAGAGAATCAGAACTTAAAATAGGGAGTAATAGCTGTAACTTAATTTCTTGCAGGGCTGATGGCACAAACATTAATGATACTGGCCTACCTGACTTCAGTTTACCTGTTGCTGTTGTTAGAAGGTATGTGTGGGTGGTTTGTTTTTGGCTTGGTGGTTTTTCTTGTTTTTTTGTTTGGTTTGGTTGTGTTGTTGTTGGTTTTGGTTTTTGCTTTTGTTTTTTTTTACAGTTAACTTTGCTTCTTTTCATTTGCTGTCCTTCTTAAAGTATGGAGGTAGGAGAATTAAGGGAAAGAGTTGATGTTAAATCCAACGTTGTCTGCATTTTTAAACATGGAGGTTTTTTCTCCAAGTCTTTGTTCTCTGAAAAAGAGTTTCAAAAACTTTATTCGCAAATATAAAAACTTGTTCTTGCTCTAGTAGAACATTTAGTTAAAAAAAACCAAACAACAAAACAAACAAACACTTTTTTTTTTTTTTTTTTTTTTTTTTTTTTAGGTATCATCTCCCAGTCAAGATCACTGCTCATCATGTAGTTAGCCCTAATACTGTTGTGGTGCCATTGTCTTCTGAGTGCTTGACTATGAAACCTGTGTCAGATATGCTTAAGATGGCTTGGAACCTGTCGTGGTACCATGGGATTGAAAACCTATTGCAACTGATAAATTATGAGAAGGAAGCAGAAATGTGAGCCATTTTAGCTTGATTTTAAATCCCAATGTATTTCAATTACATTAGTGTTTCATTAAGTTTAAATAGGTTTTCGACTCAAACAGTAGTTCAGGTTTTTACTGGTTTGACAATGCTGTCTTTTTAATCGTAAAGGATTATATCCCAAGAGGCTGTAGATATGTTGTCACAGCTAATGTTTTACCTAAATAGCATTTATACATGAAGTCTAGAGCTTGATCCAACTTTTATTGATGGTCAGACTCATTTAAAACAATTTTAAATGGACTCTGTGGCTGTTTTTCTTGTAGACATTGTGGTTTTTTTAGGGAGCTGTCTTTTTTTCCCCCTTTAGAGTTGCATGACTTACTTTTTCTTTTCTCTTTATTTCCTTGGGGATTTAAATTTCAAGTAATTATTCTTTTTAATGGTAATACTAAGAATTATGGTAGATAACGAAGAAAATGCCCTTTACATCCTTTGGTTAGCTCTTGATTAAGCATAATTTTTCTCTTTGAGACTATTTTATATACAGAACTCAATATCTTAGAAGGTTCGTGTTTTAACAGTACTGAAATGCTTGTATCTGTAGTTCTGTCCATCTTAACATATTTTCAGTTCTTGCTTGCATCCTTTAAGGGGTCCTACAAATTTTATTAGTAAACAGTGTGGTTCTGAGCCATTCAAAACTTTGCGGTTGTTGATTTGATAAATCATTTTCATTTTAAGTTCCCTCATGCAAAAACAATGCAAAGTCTTAGGAAGAAAATAGGAAAATATTATAGTCCAAGTGGCCAACATTTACAATAGCATGGAGGAAGAGTTCATTGCAAACAATGTGAATAGCACCTTTCAAGTAACTTTTTGAGAGGTGCCATTTTTCCAAAGAAGCCAAACAGCTCAGGATTTAAATGGGGTGGGGTTGTTTGTTATTGTTGTTGGGTTTTGGGTTTCTTTTTGGACGAGGCAGGGGAGGGGGAAGGAGGAGAAATGATTGGTTAAGAAAAATTTTTAAAGCAATTTATGTTTTGTCTTCTTTTGTCTTTGAACCAGGAAGTGAGGAGTCAACACTCACTGAAATAGTTTGTAAAGATGCTGGCTGTTAATAATTTTTCTCTTATACCTTTTCAGATTTTTAGACTCACTAAAGCTATCCTCGGAAGACATTCTTATACTCAAAATAACTCACATAAAATGCGGACTGCAGGATTGTCTCAATTCAATCATTCATGCAGTATCCCACAGGGATGTCAGGGCTGCTCTCACTAGGCTCAGTTTTTACATTCTGAATGACAGACTTGCATTAAAATGCAATTCTGGGTCTTGTGGAACGACTTTGAAGAGCTTTGTTTGGCAAAAAGCAATAAACAGGTAAGCGTACTGACTATGGAAATCCATTAAAGATTATGATGCTTAAATTGTAAATGTCTTAGTTTTCATATTTTTAAATCTATGTAATTGATTGTCCGTGCACCTCTGATTCTGATTTATATAAGTTGTTCCCTCTGCTGGAGGGACAACACAGCAGGGCATAAGCAATCCAGGGTGTTCCTGGAGAGCTTCAGTGACAAATTCCTGATACAGGTGATAGTAGCCAGCAGGTAGAGGTGCTCTACTGGACCTCATGCTCATAAACAAGCAAGGGCTCATTACGGATGTGAAGGCCTAATGCAGCTTTGTCTGTAGTGACCATGAGGTGGTAGAGTTCAGGATCCTGAGAGGAGGGAGGAGGGCAGAAAATAAGATCACAGCACTGGATTTCAGGGGAGAAAACTTTGACTTCTTTAAAGATCTCATTGTTAGTGTCTGATGACATCAGGCCCTGTGGGAAAGAAAGGCCTAAGAAAGCTGGTTAATATTCAGTGATCACTGTCTCCAAGCTCAAGAGCGATCCGTGCCATTGAACTGGAAGTCAAGCAAAAATGTCAGGAAGCCTGCATGGATGAACAAGGAGCTACTGGCAAAATTCAAACATAAAAAGGAAGTCTACAGAGGGTGGAAGTAGGAACAGGTAACTTGGGGAGAATACAGAGACATTGCGTGACCGTGCAGAGGCGCAATTATGCAAGCTGAAAGCCCACCTGGAATTTAATCTGTGAGAGATGTCAAAGGTGACAAGAAGGGCTTCTTTAAGTACATTGGTGACAAAAGGAAGGCTAGGGGAAAAGTGAGCTTGCTGCTGAATGGGGCAGGGGCCCCAGTGACACAGGACATGGAAAAGACTGAGGTCCTGCATGCCTTCTTTACCTCAGTCTTTACTAGCAAGACCAGCCTTCAGGAATCCCAGGTCCCAGAGACCAGGGGGAAAGTTTGGAGCAAGGAGGACATATTGTGGAAGAGGATCAGGTTAGGGAATACATAAGCAAACTGGACATACATAAGTCCATGGGCCCTGATGGGATGCACCCGTGAGCGTATCCTGGCTGGTGTAATTTTATGTTGACTTTGATCAGTCAAGGTGATCGGGAGAGGTGGCTGAGAATGGGAGGAAACCAAATGTTGCTCTTATCTTCAAGAAGTGCAGGAAGGAGGACCCAGGGAACTACAGGCCAGTCAGCCTCACCACAATCCCTGGGAAGGTGATGGAGCAGCCAATCTTGGAAACCATTTCCATTCACATGAATGACAGGAAACTCAGCAGGAGTAGTCTGTATGGATTCACCAAGGGGAAGTCGTGCTTGACCAGCCTGTTGATACTTTTTTATGATTAAATGACTGGCTTGGTAGATGGGGGTAGAGCAGTGGATATGGTATACTCTGGCTTCAGGAAGACTTTTTGACAGTGTCTCTCATAAGATCCTTGTAGACAAGCTGACGAGGTATGGGCTGGATGAGTAGACGGGTGGTAAACTGGCTGAATGGCCAGGCCCAGAGGGTGGTGATCCAGTTGGAAGGCAGTAACTAGCAATATGCCCCAAGGTTCAAAATTGCGTCCAATCCTGTTCATCATCTTCATTAATAATTGGGATCATGGGGCAAAATGGACCCTCAGAAATTGTGCTTACGTTACAAAACTGGGAGGAGTGGCTGATATGCCAGATAGTTGTGCTGCCATCCAGAGGGAGGCAGGTGATCCTTCCTCTCCACTCAGTACTGGTGAGGCCACACCTGGAGTGCTGTGTCCAGTTCTGGGCTCCCTGTGACAAGGGAGATGTGGGCACACTGGAGAGAGTCTAGCAAAGCACCACTAAGATGATGAAAGACTTGAGCATCTTTCCTATGAGGAAAAGCTGAGAGAGCTGGGACTGGTTAGTCTGGAGAAGAGAAGGCTCAGGGGGTGGATCTTATCAATGTGTGCAAGTTCCTGAAGAGAGGGTATAAAGAAGATGAAGCCTTGGAAGCTTGAAGCTCTTGGAAGGTGCCCAGTGACAGGACCAGAGACAAGGGGCACACACTGAAACACGGGAGGTTCTCCCTGGACATCAGGAAACACTTTATTGTGAAGGTGACCAAGCACTGGCAGAGGTTGCCGCAGGAGGTTGTGGTGTCTTCATCCTTGGAGATATTCAAAAGCCACCTGAACATGGTCCTGAGCAACTGACTCCAGGTGTCCCTGCATGAGCAGGGGAGGTTGGACCAAGGGACATCCAGAGGTCTCTTCCAACCTCAACGATTGCGTGATTCTGTAATTTATATATACAAAACCGGCAAAAAATAACAATCCTGCATTTAAAATAACGATTATTTAAAATTCATAGGTAGGCTTTACTGTTATTATTAATCGCTACTATTTAATAACTAATTACCTTTTTCCTTTCCTGTCTGTGGCCCTGTTCAGATTTTTCTAACTTTTACTATATGCAATTCCACGTTTACTATGTATAAATACACTTTTAATGTATATAACAATTTTATAATGTAACAATACACAATAAATATATAATAGTATATAAGTATAATAATTTAATATAGTCAATATTTTATGTAAACTTATTTAAATATATGTAATTTAATAGATATGATCTATAACTTAATATAATTCCATTTTTGCTATATGTATTTGCAGGTGACTTCAGTCCTGTTAGACTGAGATCTTAAAGTCTCTTTTAATGTGCTACAGGTGTGACAGTAAATATCTTTCTTTGCATTACAGGTTTCTGCAAGTGCTTCCAGCTTCTGTGGAGGATGAGAAGCTTTTAGTAGATGTCTTAAGATTTTTGAACAAATTGTTTAAAGAGCAGAGATCAAGTTTGGAGTCAGACCATCTAAAGTGGATCCTGAAATCATTGCTTAAAAATGTAAGAATATACCTAAGAAGTTGGCTGTAGACTGTAAGAAATGATACAACTCTGAACTGGTTGGCTAGTTTGCTTCTGTTGAGTTCCTCAAGGAAAATGACTTCTCTAAACAAAAGCAGGAAATAGCAGATCTTATGCTATTAATGTCTCCTACTTTGTGGTCAGTGCTATGGTTTTAGTGTTTGGGGAAGTTAACTTTGAACAAGAGTAAATTTCCTTCTTTCCTTTGCTTGTTATACAAATTTTTTCTCTAAACTCAAATATTGTATTTGCCAAAAGCAAACATCTACTTGTGTGTGCCTTGCTCTGCCGTAGTTAATTATGGTAATATGGTCATACAGAGCCATATAACTATAGTTAGCTATGCATAGCTCTATGCAGAGCTCTATATGTACATGTAACTATATATACTTACATGATACGGTTAACTATGGAACTATACATACATATGTGTGTACATACATATACAGCTGTATAACGTATGCTTAGCTACATAACTACATATGTATTATCCATGTAACTTAAAAGATGAGGTTCCATACAGGTGTGTTGGAACCTTCTGTTTGGCAAAGACATACAAATGAACATTATCTGTCTTGCATTAAGAACAAGAATTGAAAGTTAAGACAGAAATTTTTGCTTTTGGTGTGTCTGTCATTTCAGTTTTGATTTTAAATGTTTTTAACATGTCCAGGTAAAATATTTTGATAAGCACGAGGAAGTTTTTATATGAGCATACAGTTCAGTTGCTGTAGTTAAAATGCATGTATAATATTGAAAGAATGTACTTTTTTTCTTTTCAGTTTTTCTAGACTCTTGTGCTTTCTATTTGAGAGATTTGTTCTATCCAGTACTGTTCATTTAAGATGTGTAAAATTGGAAAGTATAAAAACAAATAGGAAATGGACATCATAAAGCAGTATAAAACAACTTTTATTTTATATTTGTAAAAATATAATAATTGAGTCTTGCTGTATAAAAAAAATAGTTACAAGCCAAAGATAAGAGTGATGGCTGCAGTTTTACAAGTCTGCAAAGTACTCTTCACAAAGCAAGGACATACTGCCCACATGCAAGATCTTTACAAGGGATATCGTATGTTAAGTACAGTCTGCATGCACTTGCATTTTTCCATTTTAAAATATAATCTAAACATTTAGGAAAAAAATGCTAGTAGACTTCATTTCAATTACTTACAGAATTCAGGTACTTGAATTTATATGGCTAACTAGGTATCCTATAGAATTTTGTAAGTATAGCCCATTCAATATATTAATAGAAAATCTTTATATAAAATAATTTTAAGCCTTTCAAGCAACTGAGACATGCAAGATACATCTTGAACTGGTATTTCTACTATGTCTTTTTCTGGTTTTGTGATCTACTTTTTTTTAATGCAGGTTGTTGCTGTATATAACTTCAATTTTTCTTTCATACTTCAAAATACACTATATCATGGCTTAACGCCAGGGGATTTTAAAGGCCTTAACAGTAGATTCTTTTATGATGTTTAGTAGATTCAAGTTATTCATAATTATAGGAATTTTTTACTGTGCCTTTATCAGAAATACTTCTTAGTAGTATGATCATGGAATTTGTGATTTATAATGTGTGTGATTTGCAAGCTCTCAACAGAAAAATGGCTTTAGTGTGGATATTAAAATAGGATTTAAACAATGCATTATGTGCCTGTATTTTTATTCTTTTCTTTTAGAAGCCAAAATCCCTTTTGGGCCTCCTGGTGCGATCAGAATCCCAAGTGCAGGAAGAAATAGATGAAGTACAGACTGCTGTCAGGCAGCAACTGGATAAAGAACTCATTCGTCTTTTTAACACATTGTTATTTTGTTCCGTGTCAGTGACTGACAGGTACAGCGTAAATGGACCTGCCCGTGTAATTCTGAGGGGGGATCATAATATCTACTGCTGCTGTATCTCAGTCAAAATTTGAGTAGAATTACATCATGACTCAAGCATTTTATACTGTAAAAATGGAGTATAGTCCTCTTGAAGTGAAAATCAACATTAGATAGGTCTTTTCACAGTAAATTAGGAAATAGCTGGAAAACTTGGAAGAGTATGTACTAGTGGTCCCTTTTTCAGCAAAAGATAATTAAAGTGATTGCAGGGAGAAGACAGGCTGTTTCTTTTTCACTGCTGGAAATTTGCACGAGCAAATGATAACTTTTTTGATTTCAGCATTTATTTATAGCAAAGTAAAACATTGAAATATTTGAAATATTGACAACTGTTTATTTTCATTTAACTACTTTTGGGCCTAATACAGTATATCAGTGCACATTAGCAATTATTTAGGACAGCTACTTCCAGCATGAAGTCTCAACCTTTTTCTGTCAATCAAGCAAACCCAGAAATGAATTTCTATCAGTTTTTTTTCCTCCTAGTTTCTCATACAACATCTTCGCACACTAAATCTCTCTGTCCAAGTGTATTCCAAGAGATACTAAAATTGCAGCTTAACATAACATTTGTTTAAGTGCCACAACATAACTGTTTGTAAAGATAGTTTCAAAATGTTGCCTTCTTCATTCTTCTCACACAGTTATACATTTTCTAAAAATTTTGACAGGTGAGAAAGGGAGAATTATAGAAAACCCTGCTAATTTATATCTCACCCTGCTTTATTTTCTGTCTACCTGAATTCTAGATTGATGATATTTTGCAGGAAATACTTTTAAACTTGTCCCTTGAACCAGACCAAACATAAGTGTAGCTACTAAGCTTTGCAGCTCTTCCTGTTGTTATCCATCATCTTCAATCTCTCGCTCTTTATTTAACATGCTCCTTAATAATCAGAGTTATATCTAATTTGTCCTATTTTGGTTAAGCAGCCCTGCTATAATCAGATGCAATATTATGCTTTCAGAACGTGGGTGAAGCTAGAAATGTGAAATTTCATTCTACATTATTCTGTACATAGGGCAATAGTAACTAATTGAGATGCTGAGACTCATAGACTAATAGTAAGAAGAATGAGGCATTGGCCTCTTGTAAAATAATTCATTATAATAGCTTCATGTTGACAGTTGATTTTTTTTTTTTTTTTTTTTTTTTTCTTTTTACAATTAAACCAGAGAGGGCTTGGAACTTGCTGGCTCTTTCAGAACTGAGCTGGCTCTGAAGCTGCTGCAATGCTTAAGGCTAACAGATGCGCCACATTTTTACGGACTTCCTTCACTGGAGAGAACATTACGAGGAATGGTTCATGTTACTGCACTTCCAGACTGGAGTACCTACTCTGCTGCAGTTGAACCTGTCACAATTTGTAAGAAATATTTAGCAGGTCTTCTTGAGGTAAGTAGCTTATAATATAACTTAGCTTTTGGTTTGAATGCTTGTAAAGAACTGTGTAACTAATGACACTATAACTTTTAGGAGGTACTTTTAGTGAATATCATCACTAGGAATAGGTGTGGGAAAGATGCTTTTTTGTGCTAAGTAAATAGCAAAAATGTGGAGACTAGATTGAGTGATGTGTATCTATACTTACGATGATAGGTTGTATTGTGTGTGCTTTTGGCCCCTATTTAAGAGATAATGTAAAGTGGTTATAGTTTAAGCAAGATGAAAAATAGATGTCTGGTTGGTTTTTTTGTTTTGTTTTGTTTTTTTTTAATAACTGAAACTCAAAGAGAAGAAATCCAGGATGTTCTCCCACAGGCAAAATCCATCTGTGAAAGGGGGCCTGGTGGAACAGGAACTTGTTACACACATTATTAATACCGAGAAAGCAGAAAAGAGGTACTTCAAGATGCTGCAGTTGTTGGGAAGCCAAAATTTCATTTGTTTTGAGTGTTCTTGTTTATTTGCTAAGTCCATGGGTGTGATAGGCAATTGGTTTTTGCTCCTAAAATTGCATCTTTTGAAAACTCCAGTCATCTTAAAACTGTAGAAAAAGCATAGATCTGGATTTCTGATTGTTTCAGAAGTATTCAGTAAGGTAGGTACATTTAGAAGTTTCCTTTTTAGTTTCAAGTAAAATTTGTTGCATTGGTAGAAGCTTGAAAAAGTCTTAAAGTAGCTTTAATTTATTTGTGATTCTGAATGATATGAATGGCAACCAGATAAGTGTCAGGAAAATTTCTATACAGATGATAACCATATTTGTGATGAAAAAGTGAAATAGTCTTTTAGGGGGAAGTCTTAACCTGACAAAATTTCTTGAGTAGAAATAAATATTTTAGAGCAATTTGATTAGATGGGTTCTGCAGTTTGAAATCTAGACTAAAAATGGCACCAAGGCTATAGGTGTTGTCATGTGAAAGAAAGATTATTACTGGATGTAATCATAATAAAAGTTACGGAATGAAATCAACTGGTGATACATAAGCTCTAAGTACAGAAGAATTATGCAGTTTTACACTGCCTAAATATGAAAGTAAATGTAGACTTCTTTTGGGGGGAGGGGAGAAAGGGTGTTTGAAAGGTATTGCTGTAGAATGAGACACTGCAAGAAAGAACAGAAGCAAAATCGGAGAGGTTTAAATCGCCATGCTTTGGGGAGAAAAATATATCTAGAAGTGTAAGTCTTAAGATTATAACTTTTTAAAAAATATTTTTTGGCATATTCTGTTGAAAGCAGCATACTTTTTATTTTAACATGTGTTGTTAGATATTTGATCAGAGACAGTTATGATCCAGTGACCTTTATTTATGTTCATTAGAATTTGATATGTAAAGCTGATTTATTGTGATTTGAATTGGAATAAAGACATAAATGACCCTTTTTCTTGAACACAGAATTCTGAAAAGAAATTGTATTTTTAATTCCAAACATAGCATAAAAAACTGGGTACAATAAATGAACTGTTTCCATCAAAAACAAACTGTCAGGTTTCTGTTCAATATTGTGGTTGTTATTAAGCTCCTCTGCATTCTTCATTTGAAGAAGTGAATAAAAAACATTGAACTTCAGAGGTTTAACCGTATAGGAAACGATTGCATGACCAAATGACTCATAAATAAATACATTCTTAAAATTCAGCTAAAACTGTCATCTTTTCATGAGTTTAAGATATGATTTAGTAGCGTGTAGGACAGTTTGTACTCTACCTGGATGCTGTTTACAGTAAAGCTACCATGAACTTGTACTCCCATCTCTAGGTTATCTCATCGTTTTATGTTGAATGGGGAGGAAACGCTATGTCCTTCATGGGAAAAGGTGTTACGAAAAGCACAGTTCTTTGCTTGCTTCATTTATCTCATGAAATGATGGCCCAAGCCAAGGATATGGTGAGTGCATTACAGTGGTCGTTATCTTACCATTTCTGGGGGCTATGCACAAGTTTATTTTAATTGCTAAAGTTAAATGATGGATTTTCATATGTGGTGGGGGAAAATGTCTTATAGTGCAGCAGATAGTAAAAATGAAAAAAAAAAAATATCAGGTAATCTGATTTGGTGTACAATGTTAGATAAATTAATAGAATAGAGCGTAGTATACAAGAAAGCTGAAGATTCAGTTCTAACCTTACTGAAAATGTTCTGCAGCTAATTCAGTGGATTTAGAAAGACCTTTTATCAGAATAAAGTATAATTTTCATTTTATAAAAAACTGAGAAATCAGGATTTTATGTAGGATGAATAAATTTAAGGATTTATAACAGCATTATTTCTTCACCGTTGTATAGATAACAGGCTCTTTATCATATGTTTACACATACATGTGTGTATTCTTTCAAGTGCGTGTATACATATGTGTACATGAATTATTGTCTCACTTATAATGTAGTACATGAATTATGTCTCACTTTACTTATTAGCAAAATTTGTGCTTTGTGTCATGTGTGTATTTTGAGAGCTAAATTTTTGAGAGTTTAGAAAAAATGGCCTTCATCCTGAAGCACTTAAAGCAAATTCAACAGTTTAGTGTAATAATTTTGGAGAATTAATATCCACTCTTGTTAATATCTGTGATAGCCACAAATGAATACCTTTCAATATGATCAAGTACATATGTAACTGGAAATAGCAGTACACCTGCTTCTCCAAATTCCAGATGTCTATTGCTTCAGTTCTGTACTCTTTCAAGGTAAGAAGTGCCGACAAAGTTTATTAAAATTGCAGGGGGACAGAGTATAATAAGTACACTGCAGGAAGACTGCAGCCTCCAAAGAATTAGATCATAAATGCGTGGATGAAGGAGTGGACTCTTTTTTTTTTTAAATAACAAATAGCAGTCTCTTAGAATAGCATGTATAGTAGCATAATGATTGATGGCATTTTTTTATGGCTATAAATCATAACCTGGGTTTATAACAGTGTTACTGTCTAGACAATACTAATAATTTTTAATCTCAAAGAAATTTTAAATCTGAGGTGTTACTTATGTGATTTAGTGTCAAATCTTGTGGAAAGAAAAATACAAAATTAACCTTCTTCCTCTGTGCAAGTAGTGTTATACAAGAGGTACACTGGATAACTATGATTAAAAAAAAATGAATATAATTAATGCTAACTTAAAACTCACAGTCTAATGCCTTGAAATTAAAACTAGTTAAAGCAAGTTATTTTTTGGTCATTAGCAGTATAATGAACCAGTAAGGTTCTAGATTATTAGAAGAACCTCCTTGTTAAGGCAGACATAAGATCCTGTAGATCATACTGATGGACAGAAGTTTCCTACGGATGTTTGTTGGAGTACATGAGAAATAGAGCATATACTTAGGGTGTAATAAAATTGCTGCAATGTTTTGCTTGTTTGATATGGTATCATTTCATTAGTCTTGCTTTGCTGACCTATGTTTTGCATTTCATTTTGTATGTTAATGCCCTCCCTCCCCAAATTCAAAGATTGTAAAATACTGTGCTTTTTCTAATTAATATTGTGTGTATTGAGAAGATCCATGCAAAATATGCTGCTTCAAATGAAACATCAGTCATCTATTGTGTGAAAACGTACAGGACTGAGATGGTCAGAAGACATACATAAAATTTTAGGTACCATGGTTCATTTTGAACTCAATGCATTGTTTGAGCAGTGCCATGGTTAAACAGAGCATTTTGCAGGTATGTTTTTTGAACCTGAAGTAATGAAGTGAATTTGCAAAGTCAGCTATGATTTCATGGAATCCAGCTAAATAGTATGTGGTAGTCTGCGTGACTTTATTTAATCACGTGGCAGGTGCATGAAGAAAAAGAACAAATTGCGATCAAAAAAATAATTGCATATTCTTATTTGGTAATTTTCTGCACATGTATATTATAAGAGAGAAAGAACGCTAGTAATCAAAAATAAAAAATGTAATCAGTAAATTTTGAATGGAAGTAATTATCCCAGTATTTCAAATAAAATATTTAATCTCTCTTTAGCAGTGCTATCCTAATTCTATGAATAAGGGGACACAAACTTAATTTTGTTCAGCAGGTGAAGTCAGCAGGTTAAATGTGTGTTTATAGAGACAGAATCAAAATCTTTTTTCCTGGAATATCAGTGTTGTGTGCATTTAAAGTGCTCTAGTATGTAATTGGTAGCTCAGGCTGTTGGTAGAATGGCACAGCATTGAAAGAGTTGTAAAATAATTTATTGATTTATTTTCTATTTCCTAATCAGGATTGGATATCTCTTTGGTCTTTGCCTTATGATAACAGTGAAGAACAAGTTGCTTCTCAGCTAGGTCTGGCATGGCTGGTTCCTTTATGGGTAGATAGAGACCCTGAGGTTAGTTAATGCAATGTTAAGTTGGTGTCTTATTTTGACCCTTAAGTATTTGCAAAATTTTTGTTTCATTAATTTATTTAGTATTGAAACTACTGTTTTACATTATTTAAACTGTTACTGACTATAAATAACAGTAACAATAAAGTTAGGGAGAATGTTTCCACATAAACATCTTCTGAGAAATCCTTACCTACGTATTCTGTCTTCGGTGCTTTCATTAGTCACTCATGATCATGATTCATAGGCAGTTTTCATTGACATTGCTGTTACTTAGCTGCAAAGCAGAAACATTTACATGAACTGTAAATTTAGATCAAATGTCTTTGATGCAAATCTGTTGAATTATATGAGTTTGCAAAATGGAACTATTTTTAAGTGGTAAAATGTGAAGAATATTGAAGATTATCTTAGATTTTTGAATACTTAAAAATACTATTTTATTAATTCTGTCATTTTTATATACACATAGTTGTGATTACAAGTATAGGGCCAGAGAAATATAGGAAGAGATTGTTATTTTTTAAATGAATTCCCTTAAGCTCCAGATTCAGTTGATACAACTTAATAATTTAAAAAATGTGTTGCTAATTACTTTAAGAAACATCACTTTGTGTTGTGTTTGTATGTACTAGGTCAGATTTACAGCACTTGGAATAGGATCAGCTCTTACATCTCTCGAAATAGGATGTATTGCTTTAGCAGAAAGTTGCCAGAACATTTCAGGAGGGCTGTGGGGAACAGTGATAAACATTCTTCTGGACCAATCGGAATGTAGCATGGTACGCAGGGAGGTATGTTTCTTATGTCCTTCTGCTGTTTTATATTGTCAAGTTGTTTTTTTTTTTCATTAAGGAGAATTTTTTTTTTTATTTTTATTCTATACATCTATTCTCTGATTCTTCACAACCTCTACTCCTTTGTAAGTTAAATACTACCTAATTAAAATAAATGTTGAACTTCTTATTTAGAATTCCTCAAGAAGCAACAAATCAGATGACTAGTGCAAAAGCAGAAATTATCTAAACAATATAAGTGAAATAATAAAAACTGCTAACACTTACTCAGGCAAACAAATAGGATGCGAAAGCATAACAACTTATCCCAGATTTTAATGGCTGTTTTGTTCCATTTATGAACACTTTGGTATGAACTCATCACCTCATTTATAGTAAATATTTCTTCATTGAAGACATGAAGTAATCTAATTTGCTTGGGCACTAAACTGAAAGTTTGGTAGAACAGCACATAGGATTGTATAATACTATATTTAAACTGTGTACACATTTTTTGCAACTTTCTGTCAACTCTAGTTGTAAGGTTTTCTTGTTTTCCAATGACTAAGAAAGAACTGTGACAAATAGTGGGTTAGTGTCTTCCCAGCTCTGTTGCTCAACTAATTACGTATTCCAGAATATTATTTTGTATTTATTTGTGCAAAATGCTTTTGAGAATGTGTGCTTCATTGTTTTATTTAACTTCCAGATCATTTTAGTAGTCTCTTAAGTCAAATTATTGACAAAAGATTGACAAAATGTAAAAACGTGGTTTCAATCCACCACATATGCATGTGGAATGTGTATAATATAAATTAAAAAAACACATATGCCATGTATTTGGAAAGGAAATTATCTGGAACATATGCATTTGTGTGTCCCAATGTGTCCCCCACATTGTTCCAGTTATTTTGTAATAAATAATAAAAAAAAAGGACAGTAGAGTGAAGGATCGTAAACAGTTACCTAGGTTTTCCTGCTCAGGGATTTTTTCCAATACTTCTTGTTATGTAATGCTTATTCAATAGGATTGACTGTACTGGAACAGTGATGAAAGTATTTTATAAAAAATAAATTTGTTTCCGAGGGATTTATATTCCATCTCTACTTTGTTTTTTTTTTCTTACCGACTTTCTCTTGTGCCATGCCCTAATGACGTCATAGGTGAAGTTTGAGGGGTTTTAGGTTATGTCCTTCTAATTTTATTTTTTCCAATGTGAACATGAAAATTTTTTGTGTTTCAACATACGTCTAAAGCAATGGAATAATATGTAGACTGTGCTGTTCAATCTGATGTGGGTTTTTTTGAACTATGATGGCTAGATGGCAATATTGATGCTTTGATTTCTTTCAGGCTGCTTTTATTCTGCAAAATCTCCTTGTGATTCCAATTCCTACAGAAGATGTGAAAGATTGTATTTGGCAAGTGAGTGACTATTACATTTGATGAGAAAGGTCATAGTGTCATAGAGAAGTGTTATTTGATATAAAAGCTTATGTTAGGATACCTATAAGATACAAATTTTAAAAAATTGGCATCTAAAGTGACATTTTTGAAAGAGAAATATATGAATAGACAAACTTCCTTCAAACTTCCAGCAAGCTCAAGAAAAGAACTAAAGTTAGTTTGTATATATGTTGCATTTCATGAATGTTGCATTTCATGAATGTATTATCTTTGGGCTCTGAGGAAACTTGCTTACTTACATAGTATCATTAAAGTTTTAGGAGAGAAATTGGTCATTTATTTTACCCACACTTGGAATGCAACATAATTTGAGGGGTATGAGGAAGGAGAAATTCTGAGAATATGATGTTTATAAAATGTTTTGAAAGAAGTATGTAAGTGATGAGAAACAACCTTTTCCAAGGAAAGATGAAGTAGCCTGTTGCTTAAGTCAATTTAAATGCTTCTTAGAAACATAACCTCTCTGAGGATGGAAACTCCATAACCTCTCTGGGCAACTTGTTCTAATATTTGACTACCCTCACAGGGAAAAAGTTTCTTCATAAGTTTAAATAGAATTTGCTGTATTTCAATTTTTTGCTCATTGCCTTTTTTCCTGTCACTGGATACCAATGAGTAGAGTCTCTCTCTCTTTACTTTCTCTCATCAGATATTTATGCAAACTGGTAAGATCCCCTGGAGATTTTCCACTTCTGATCTTGAGTCAGTCACCTCATGTTAGTTTCAGCAAGTCTGGTTCATTGTACATAAAAATCTTTGGATCTTAGTTCCTTGTTTTTCAAATGTTTGTGGCCTTGAAACCTGTTCCTTCTGTCCCATCTTGCTCCTTCAAGTATGTGAGATCGTACCTATATGAGAACAGCGTATGTTCTTTTTTGAAGAAATTTGCAGATGCAACCATAGCCTGCTTTATCTATTCCTTTCTGCAAAAGATGAAGTTAGTGCTGAAAGGCATTCCTCCTATTTTACTAGGATAAGTTATCTATGATTCAGCTGCACCCAAAATCAATTATACGATTTCTTAAAGAGATACGTTTTACAGTATGTCTTATCTTTCTTTTACAACTCATCGTAAAGGAAGATGTTCAAGTAATCTTATCAATCTGGCCCTTGTTTCAGTCTTATTGCTTATTACTTATATTTTATCAATCTGGATTTAAAGAATTACTATTTATAACAGTGGGGGATTTACAAGGGGCAGCCATTATAACTTGTTGATAGAAACTCTGTTAAAAGTTGCTTTTTAGTCTTTTTTTCAAACATTTCAACAACTATGGTGAGGTGACAAAAATTGAATCCAGTTGTAGAATTCTGGATGAATTCCAGTGCAATTAATAGATGCTTTGAGTCAATGCAATTCTTATTAACAAGTGCAATTTAATGGGAATTGCTTATCACTTAATTAGTGTTCATGCTGAAAGATACTATCAAACAACAGTTTATGGTAACTGGTAAATTAAAACTGTTGAAAATACAAACAACAATTAAAATTGTAAAGTACCACCAGGATCAAATTTTATATTTCAGAGTTACTTAAAAATACATAAGATGGTTTGTCTGTTGGCCTTAATGCAATGAAATGCAAAGGATGAGGATGAATAGTAGAAACAATGTACCATAGCCAAAGTAGAACATTATCATTTCATCCCTTAGGCAAATAGGGCTGGAAAAGGCTGTTAATAGAACTTGTAGGCTGACTGGAAAAGGAAAGGCCATTAATCGAGTTTGTGGGCCAATATCTTCATGAGAATATCTATAGTGCTGCTGTTATCTAACTGATATGCTTAGGAATTTTTTTGTTATGAGTCAACCTGCGTAAAGTATTCTAAGACTGCAACATACTGTGTTGTATGAAGATTGCTGAAGTGAGAGCACTTTATGAATCTAATTGATGTGTAACTCTTTCAGGGCCCCTGTTGTACAATAAAGTAACTGGCAAAGACAGTTCTGGATAGTAAAATTTTGACTAAATTTAACAAAATTTCCAAAGTATGCGTTTGTCATAGTTGATACAGTCTAAGTGTGTATTGCTGACAGGGTACGAGTACAGTTTTATAATTCGTCATAAACAGTTTACATGAAACACTACATTCTACAAACTTTGTGATATCTCATTCTCTGTTAGTTGGCATAAAAGGCAAATAGTGAAAATAGTCTGTTTATGTATTACAAAAACCGAAAAGAATGAGCAGTAGCCATCCAAAACTCTGGTTATAACTGACCCTGTAACACAAAATAGTTCTACTGCTTCTACGTGATCTGGTTTTTGTTTTGTTTTGTTTTCTTGGAACATAAGCTCATATTCAGTGTAAGTGGAGGGGTTGGGGGAGATCTAGAGCCTCTTGGGGACAAGTAGTGATTTTCAAATTATGTACGTGCAGTGGATCTACCTCTGCTCTTTCCTGAGTACCAAAGAAAGTTTCTAATTAGCACTGACAAATTTTCTTTCCATAATTTTAACAAGTTTCTTTTTGAAGTACTGCAATATGCCTCCTAAAACTGCCTTGCAGAATGTAATTGGTTTGGGTTCTTTTGCCAATTAACACTTCCAGTTTTTATGGTCACTCTATAACAGGTTATGTTGTAGCTTAATAAAACTTCTTGTTTTCTTCTGTTACCATAGAAAACACTGGAGAAATACTGCAAGAAAGGCAGTCAAATCAAACTGTTTGTTTGAAATAAGACTATGAAGGCTTTCTTTTCAGGTGTAAATCCACTTCTTCAGAAAGTTTTCCCTGAAGTCAGTATTTAAGAAGAAATGACTGAAAACCATTCTTCAAAGAGAATTTCTTTCTTTTTATGTCTTGTTTTCTAAATAAATCTTTTATCATAGTAGATTGACATGGATACATGTAGTATAATGGCTGTATACTTTAGAACAGGATGACCTTTTCAAGATATACTCTTATCTTAGTATGAGTGTGCTCTTTTTCTAAAGAAAACTTTTGCATTGGCGGATATCTATGAGTAGAATTAAATGAGAAATGAAAATTGTGCAGTCTCATGATATATACACTGTATTAAAACCATCCAGTTATAGCTTTCTGTGACTTTCTACTTAGCTGTTAACAAATTTTCGGAAGCTAAACAGCTACTTCTATTTTGCCAAGTCATTATAGTTTTTGTAAAATATTATGAGTTAGCTCAGCCTTAATAAAGTCTACATTTGATTTTTGGAGTCTGTTAGTTACAGTCTGTAAACCAGCCACTATTAGGCTTAATTTGTGTTTTTTTGACAGTTTATCTTATGTAAAAGGTTCCTTTAAAGAAGTGACCTTTATGAATTTCATGTCTTAAGGGTCCCTGTGTACATGATGAAGAATCTGGCCTCTCTCAGACAGGAAAACCTGCACTTAAGGCCCTTTTGCATCATTGCCAATTCTATGAACATGTGAATCAGATGGTGAAACACTGTTACCTAGGATGTTATATGTTTGATTTGAATTCTTCCAAGGAAGAGAACCTCATAGAAAAAGGTGGTATAACTGGTAAGTGATGTTAATGTAATCTTGTAGTATTTTAAACCTGCTTAAATAACTTCTAGTTTTGAGTGACTTACCTTGAGTAATTCTTACTAAAAATGGAACTGAAATTGAACCTATAAACCATGAACTTTAGTATGTTGTTAAGTCAAAATATTGCTCTAAGGATCTCAGAATAGATAAGTCAGTAGTTTAACTCTGAGCTGTTATTTTGCATCTTCAAAAAGTAACAAATGGAAAAGATGCAATTGGTTCTGCAATACGTTGTCTCGCAAAATACTGGGGGTAAAATACTTTTTACAGTTAGAATCATAGAATGATTACAGTTGGAAGGGATCCTGAAGATCATCTAGTTCCAACCCCCCTGCGATGGGCAGGGACACCTTCCACTCAACCAGGTTGCTCAAAGCCCCATCCAACATAGCCTTGAACACTTCCAGGGGTGGGACCTCCACAACTTCTCTGGGCAACCTGTTCCAGTGTCTCACCACCCTCAGAGTTGTGATTTTATGACAGATCAATACAATGAAAGCTCAGGAAAAAGAAATATATGAACTGTGTCTAGGACTCATACTTCTGTTTCTTGATGTGTTCGCTTTCAAAGGTACAAAGTGGACTCTAATGTGCTCAAGTTAGCTGCATTCTAAGACAGATACAATTAAATTCATAGACTGATCAAATTTAATACTCAGATTGGGTTGATTTATTTTTTTTAACCTGTATATATACCCTTGTAGTATCTCAGATCTAACTTTTCTGTTGACTTACCATTTTCTGAGCAGTATTTCTAAGTCTTACTGTGACGCATAGTGGGAACCCACATTCTTGTCCAAACATGTATTATGAACTTAAGTTTAGAAAACTAGGAAATTCTTCTGATAGCTCAATTAGTAAAAATTGCTCAAGGGAGGGAAAATTAATAAGTTCATTCTTTTTGGTGTCTTTTTTTCTGTGCCTGCATTTCTGTATTTTTGTCTTCTAAGGCTACAGATGTAAACAGTTCTTGTAGGTCTGCTTCTGTTAAACTTATGTTGCAGAAGCATGAACAGAAGAGGAATGCTGTTTCCCCTATGAAGTTATGACTTCGACAGACCCAAGGAAAAGAAATATTCTTGGTTAACTCACTGAGTTATCAGAGAAGTACCTCAGCAGTATACAAAATTCCAGTTATAAAAATCATCAGTTTCTTCTCTGGCTCCTTTATTGAACTATAAGTGTATTTTTTTCAGTCCAACACATTGCACTCCTCCCATAGTCCTCTTGTGCTTCTTTGTAGTTCTGTTAGCTGATGCAATATCATGTCTAAGAGAACTCAAACTCCAGGACTGTAGAACTTTTCAGTGAGCAGCTGAGATACGTTTTATCAGGTCATTGAAAAGTAAAGCCAAAAAAATGCTTTTCCAGCGTTTTTGAAATATGGGGGAAGAATCGTCTACGATATTTCAGGAACAAAACCCAAAATTTTTGTTTATTTAAAAAAAGGAGGACAGGACAATATTTGCTTTGTCTCTAAAACTATAGTGCTTGAAAAGCTTGTCCTTCATTCATATGTTCAGAATTGTGTTATTTATCTATAATGACCTGTTTCTGCTTTTTTAATAGGTCCATTGTCATATCTTAACAGAAGATCTCACTTTGGTTTATCTTCCTGAAAATGTTTTTGTCATTTTTTCCTTGCATTTTTCAGGAATATAAAAAGAACTCATCTGCAAAGTTATGTGAAAAATAAAATTGGTTGTCTCAGTTTAGTAATTAGCTAAGATATGTATAGGACCTCTACTTTTGTGGATTTTGCACTCAGAATCTGTGTAATCTAGTGCTTTATTCTTTGTTGTTTTCTTTTCTCTATACATGAAAGTCTCAAAACCTATTACTGACAGGTTTGTGCTATAAAATTTTGGGCACATTTTATTCTGAAACAGATTTACAAAGTAATTCTGCCTTCACTATATTTATGAATATGTGTTCTTTTGAAACTACTTCTTTTAAAATGTGAATTTGAAGTTTTTTGAAGATGAGGGCATCTGTTCATTAAGTTTGTGCTGTGAGACCCCAGTATCTTCAATACTTTTATCTATTACATTTTAAATAAAAATAAATCTGAACTATTTCAAAATACTAAAGCCTATGCTACTCAGTTTGAGCTAAGTCTAGCTTTTTCCAGATTATTTTATGTTGCAGCTGAAAATTGTATTTATTTACTTTCTGTTTATTCAAGGGATTTGCTGGATAAGAATTCATAGACACAATGTGCCAAAACTTGTATTCTGAGATCTTCAGAAGGATAACTGTGGTTGGCTACTTTTCTGTTTCACTGAAACAATCCTTTGAAAAGCTTGTTATGCTCTCTGCTGATCCTGTAGTAATGAAAAAGAAAACTTTTTTTGTTTTGTCAATTTTGATTTTTATTATTTTTTGTTTTTCCTACAGATTTTGATGATTCTCTTAATCTTTGGAAGGCTCCTTCCAGTCAAAGCCGAACTTCACATTCTCAGTCAACATCCGAAACTGTGGTAATTTGCAGAGTAATCTATTTAATTTAAATATGAAGTTGTTCATTAAATTCTTTGAAGAGAATTAGCACTCTTACAATGCTGAAAAAACCCTCCACAACAAAACTGAAATTAAACAGAAAATTAAAAAGCTGAAACTAAATAGACATTTACTCTGAAGTAGCTTTAATATTCTAAATAAAACTGTTATGCTTATTTACCTAAGCAAAAATAAATAAAATAACTTACCTTGACTAGTTAAATGCGTAAGGCAGTGCTGAATTCTGTTGCTTCTCACAGCAAGACATTCTCTAGAGATTACTTTGTAATTGACTTTATTGACAAAATGCAGTTATCTTCATCTCTAGTTGTCACTACTGCTGTTTTTATCCAAACCGTCCTATATTTACACTAGACAGCTACAGAACTGGATTTATCAAAGCCACAGAAGTACATTGGGTTAAAATTTTATTCTGTGTCATAACAAACTCTGGATTCTGAAAAAGCTTTTATAAAATATAAAAGTGGCACAAGTGTTTGTGAGACCCAAAATAGACAAGAAAAATATAAGAAAGCAGGTGGCCGCTCGAAAAATTTGTTTCTGGCTAGGATGATTACTGCAATGAAAGGCTGTAAACATATGCTGTCTTTCAAGATGGCAAATGCAAAGGAAGAGAAATTGAAATACATTCTTCCAGTTCCAGAATAGCTTTGCAATATCAGATCAGGCTGTGAAGGAAGCTTTTATAACATTCATTAATTATCTGATAAAAATAATATGTTTTCAAAGACTGAAGTGTAACTCCAAGAAAACTCTGATATGTTGCACTGAAATCCATTTTTATAGTTTTATATTGTCTTAAAAAATTTTTGATTTATGAATAAACATCTAATGTAGTATGAAAGCGATAATACCATACCTCAGAAGTTTCTTTTCTGTTAAATAGATGTGCTGATGTGACAAAGACCGATGAAGCACGACAAGATACTGTCTTATTTTATTGGCTACAATTGTTATGCCTAGTTTTGCTGTGGATCATGATAAAAATAAAACCGTTGAAAAGATAGTATTGAAATTTTGTCTCTATATATTTCACAATTATAATTTTTCCTTACTGTTTTTACTCTCTATTATAAATGTATTGCTGTCTAGTACTGGTACTGTTATCTGGCATGTTTTTAATAATTGAGGAAAAGGTATACTCCAGTTTTCAGCTAAAATTTCTCTTTTTCAGAAATTTTATTAATGAATTTGATTTTAATTTATCTAAAACAAAACAAAGCCCCCCCAAACCCTTACAGTTATTTTAAACACAAATATTCAAATTTGAATATTTGAAACTAAAATAAATGAAAGTGCATGTAAATCAGGAAGTAGATGCTAGCATGAATACTGCTTAATAAACTATTTACATAAGAATTTCACATTGATTAAAAGCAATTGTTTCCAAATTGCTTTTTACTAAATAAATTGAGTGCCAATTTCTTATAGGAGTAAAAGTTGAACAAATTTAATCTTTTTTGTGTTCATGTTACTTGAGGCAAAAGTTATATTTCAGCAATTCTTATCAGAGTTGGGTGTCTAATCTACTTAAAGTTGTGCTTGAGTTCTTATGAAGAGTTGAAGAGTTCATTATATGAAATTGCTTCAGCTTCAGTAGCTTAAAAAAAGAAAAAGGCAAAAAATTTGCAATCTACTAGATCAAATTATTGTATTTTTATTTATATGTGTAAAGTAGCATCATAGTTCAACATAGTTATTTAAAGAGGAAAACACAATGTAATACTCTCAAAGATACGCTCGTTTGTATCAGTCTTCCAGATGTAGACGTCATATTTGCTGAGACTATGCTCTTACAGCTAATGTAAAGACAATTTTGTTCAAGTTTGATTTTTGTTTTGTTTTCCTTCTTCCCCTGATACATATGAAGATTTCACAGAAAAACTTTGACATTTATAGAAGTTAATTTAATTTCCGTTTGTCCTTCATGGATATTTTTAGGAGCTGTAAACTCCTTTTTATTAACTAAGTTTCTTATCTTTAAAAAAATACCAGTGCTGATGTGACAGATGGTAGATTTCCAAGCTGGAAGGAAAGATGCAGAGGTCTGATGTTCTAATGCCAGTATTAATTAAGAGAAGAAGGACAGAGGAAGGGAACTGAGGCTAAGTGCAAACTGTATTTCAGAAGGCAATTAATGACTATTAAGTGTCTATATAGTAAAGTTTGGGAATACTTTTTAAAACTCAAACTTGTCCTGTAATCAGGCATTTACAATTATTCCTGTATAACTTTTATGTTATGAACATTTTATGTTCCTAAAGTCTGGCCCAAAGCTTTCCATTTTGATGT
Organism: Vanellus vanellus; assembly: GCF_965231255.1. Classification (NCBI taxonomy): domain Eukaryota; kingdom Metazoa; phylum Chordata; class Aves; order Charadriiformes; family Charadriidae; genus Vanellus; species Vanellus vanellus. The sequence goes on from NC_138906.1 coordinate 108,474,211, forward strand.
ATGAGGAAAAGAAATATATTTATGAAGTCATTACCAAAAGTTTGTAGGAGTTTGTCTCCAAACCCTGTATATTGATGGTACCAGGAAGATGTGGTATTCCAAGCCCACTAGATGGCATGCTTTCCCCATCACAGATAAAGGGAGTCTGCAGGGCTTGTTGAAGGGAAAAATTTCTTGTGTCTGTATATGGTACAGATTTGATGAGAAAAGCCACAAATAATTGAGAGTTACCAGCTATCAGACCAAGTAGAATTTTTTCTATCAGAAGCTCTTCTCTGATATTTTAATAACATTGGGGAAAAAAAAAGTTATTCTAAATATATCCATATCCATTCATTTGATGAATGTCAGTCTAGCAAGCTGGAACTGCTTTTTGCTTCAGTAAACCACATCCTGAAGAACTTTGCAGAAGCAAAAGCGATGTATCTTTACTGGATTGTGGGAATTTCTTTTCTGTGAAGAGAAAAGGTCTTCTGGATTTTTTTTTTTTTTTATATTGTAAAACAATTTTGACAAGAAGAAAAAGACACTATTAGTTTTCTCTGTTTTCAGGTTTCATGTAATCAATACTTTAATTGAGCTACCTGCTGTTTAAAGGCTGATTTCACACAGGGTGCATATAATCTTAAGTGAAAATAGTTTGTAAATTATCTTTTGGCTTCACCCTTTTTTTCCCCTCCACATTGTTTTGTCCTAATTTGCAGAAATTAAAATTGAGAAAATTAAAAACAAGTACCTTAATAACAGAAATTATTCTTTTTTTACTTCAGTATGTAAACCAGACTGCCAGAGGTCTTGCAGAGGCCATAAGTACAATTTTGTCCATTTTATAGAGTAAAGAATGGCGATGTGGGAATGAAATCAATGATTCAAGGTCATGTAAAAGACAGCAGTAGAGCTGGATTGTCTGTACTCTTATGAACTCATATGCACTACTCATACGTATTTAGTGTCTTTAAGATCTCAGTGGTTACAGATTCTTGACAAATTTATCTTTATTCTTCTGTAAACTGGAATGTGGATACTGCAAAAAGTCCAGTTCTGAGAAGAATAAAAATCTTTGTCTCTTATAGAATTCATAGTTCAAACATTAACTCAGGTTATCATTACAGAGAACAAATCCTTATTTTAACCAACATGTTTGTTTCGTGTTTAGTACGTATGATTGAGAACACCAGTCAGTATGGAGATACCAACTTGCTTCACACTGTATAAATACATTAGAGCTGTTCTGCGCCCAGGACAGCTTAGCAAAATGAGCAGTTGGTTAAGAACTTGAGCTAAAAATGGTGTAGGTTAAAGATCTACAGACATTTCCCAGATAGCTTTAAGTCACGGCCATTCTTTTCTGTGAAATCTTCTTGCTATTTTATAAAAATGTGTGCTTTCTTTTCTGGAGCCATGGTTACCAGAGTGCTATACAGTTAAGTGATTTAAACCTTTGAAAAGAGAACTGAATAGAATTAATCACTGCAAGCCTATTAAAGCAATGCCAGAGGGATTTTTATACTAGAGGTTAAGAAAAGACCTTTTATTCATATCTAGTAGATAAACAGCAAAACCCTCACATTTCTCCTGTACTTCCGCTTAGACAATTTTTGTATTCTTTTATATTAGTTCTAATCTGCAGTTGTCATCTGCCCCCACACACAACCCTTTATTTTCTGCAATTAAACCCCCATCCAAAGCCTGTTGTTTCACTGTTAAGCAACAGAATGCTTCCTTGCTCCCCGAAAGAATACGGTGGCAGTAGTAAATATTCTTTACTAGATACAATGTCTCAGAAGCCCAGTTCACCCTTATCAAAGGTGATTTATAAAAGCAGTAATGTCTTTTCTTTCCTGGAAGACAGAGCACTGTGGAAACAACTTCATTGTGTTACTGTATGTTTTCTGTTAAGATAGCAGAAAATTTCTGGGTTTAACTCATGTCCCACTGTGAAGCAATTACCAATAAATGTTCCATCAGTGCAGGAAGCTGATACTTTTCTAACCAGATAAAGCCTTTATTGATTTTTTTTTTAAATATATCTAAGACCTCATTCTGATTTCTTTGCTCAAGTATTTAGACAGTTTTAGAAGATGGAGAAATAATCGTTGCGTGATGTAGAAGATATTATTTACTAATATGCGAAAGCTTGTATAAATTCATAATAATATCTTTAAGATGACTCTCAGCATAATAATTCCTTTTAGGACTTTACTTGTTGTAGCAGAGTCATATGGACTTTTACAAGTTGCATTTTTGTTTTGTACTTTTTAAGAAAACGAGTTATGTTTTTTGTCATTTATTAGTATGATTGGAATTGAAGTATAGTGATGAATATTACAGAATTTACCATGTGTCAAGATGGATTGATTTCGTCTAATATAAAGAATGTATTTTAATAATTATTTAAATCAGCAAGCATGAAACTTTAAATACTTTAATTCAGTTGACAAATATGGGTTTTATTTGTATAATCTAAATAGAATTTGAATTTCAGTTGGTCGGTACTATTTGGTACTGCATTTTGCTAACAAGAAAATTATTTAGCGAAACATGTCCTAATGTTTATGTGACCCAAGCTATATGTGAACCCTAGGTTTCAGGCATGCACCCCAAATCTTACTGTAGCTTGTCTTCTGTGTTACAGTAACCTTCAGGCTTTTTTGAGGAACAACCGAGCATGCCTGAGAAGGAAGATTCAAGACTGTAGGATGGACAGTAGTAGGAAACCAGAGGAAAATGGGGGAGAGAAGGGGGTTACAGCATGGAGGTGGCAGCCTTTAGCTCATGCAGGGACTCTGGTCTCAAGTAAAGATGTGCTGACAGAAGCCTAAGTGGTGGCAGGTGGGGTTAAACCTTCTAGGGGATGAGAAAAGAGTAGAGTGTTGCTGTAGCTCAAAATGCTGCTGAGTAAATCAAAGCCAAACCTGGAAAGCAGTGGAAACTGCAGGGATAAAATAGCTAGGAAGGGAGTACTGTGATTCCCTTCCCTCCACCGTTTTTGTCAATTAAATCACTTTTGACTTTTCCTTAGGTAAAAAAATATGCCATCTGATATTCTAATAGAAAGACTTGGAAATATTTCAGTCATCCTTAGAGAGCTCACTGTCTAATAATACCATTTGAGCTGTGGCTGTCTTGGGATTTCATTGGATTCCCCAACGTTCTGTATTCTTTACACTGTGTAGTGACACTTTAGAAGGAAATTTATCTGATGTGAGTTGTCCAGCTAGTAAACAAAAAACAGAAGTGAGAAAGTGACCTGACATGGGAGAAGCTTATGCCGTACTCTGAAACAGGTCACAGGTCTTGTCATGTCATGAAGCATATTATTAATCTGGAGACTTTAGGTCTACTGATCTCAAGCTTGTGGTTTTAAATGGGGAAGCAAGAGTGTTAAGAACTTTCGCAAGCTTGCAAAATTAATAATAGGAGAGAGAATGTGGAATTGGTAGAAGGAGCATGGTAGTATGACAGTAATATTATCTACTGTCATGTAAATATCTCATATCTTCACCATAAAAAGAATACATATAAGGACCACAGGACTAAGGTTAACAGAAGTATGCAGAGCTGGAAAGACTCTGGAACTTCAACTTTGGCTGATGACTAATGCACTTGTGATATTTTTATCTGAGCATGTCCTGGACAAGTGCTGATGTTCTCAGTAAAGCAAATAGTCCATGAAAAATGTGAGTTTAAATGCTTCAGTAATGCCTTTCTATCTTATTCTAAACATAGATTGAGTCAATTATATGGATGAAAAAGAAGGATGAAGAGGAGGAATTTCCAGTAACATGGGCATTGATCAGTTTTTAACGGAAACGTTTCAGGCTCTTGATATTGCACATATTTCAATAGTTTCAGTTCTTGGATGTTTATAATTTTTATATATATACACATATAGTGAGCAAAATTTAATCAAATTGGTTTTAAACTGTAACTTTTACATCATTTGGGGGTTTTGGGGTTTGTTGGTTTTGGTGGTTTGTTTCCCTCCTCCTCCCCCCCACCCCATCCTTCAAGCAAAATATAAGGTCTGCTCTATGAAATCTGGAATCACCTAGTTTCCTTTATGTCTTTCTAGATTCGATCTGTATCACCATCACTGGAGAGTGTTACTGAACTTCAGGCAATAGTCCCAACAAATTCTACCAGTTTTATTCCTGAAACTGTAGTTGATCGGCTTATCGCACAAGGTAAGTCAAACTTTGAGTTGGTGTGCATAATGATAAATACGATGTATTAGCCTGCCCATAGTCCAGTATTTGTGCGTGCATATAAAGCTTGCATATTGCTGGAACAATGACCACTGATGCTTCTAGTGGTTGTTTCGGAAGAAAATGAAACAGGGTGAAATACATTTGACAGAAATAAGTGAAAATGGTTGATATGGCTTGAAATGGAACTCAAGGCTAAGGTTCTATTCCTGTCATCCAGTCACCCTTTCAAAACATTCAATTTTAGTAAAGCTGTCATATACATACATGCACGCGCGCACACACGCACACAGATGTATATATAATTCTTTTATATGTAGAAAGATAAAAATGTATATTATGTAAAAAAATATATAAAATTGTGTATGTAGAGATATCTACAAATATAAAATACTTTTCTGTTAAGGAAAGAAGTGAAAATTTATATCTTTCCAAATTTACTGTTTATCTTTAATGATTATTAGTGCCTAGTAGAAGGAACATTTCATTTCAGAACTATTTTAAATAACGCTTTTCCTGTAATTGATTTCTTGGATATTTTCTCTTGTTCCAGAATATAGTGTTTTAAGTGTAGAGGCAACTTAGACATTTTACCAAAAAGAAAAAGCAATTTGGTTTATGTAACTGCTCTAGTTAATCTTTTCATGAGTTTTTTTTCTTTTTTTTCTTTTTTTTTTTTTAATTAAACACATTCTAGGTCAAAGTGAAGCAACCACAACAGAATCTCCAAGTCAACATGGTTCTCCCATGTCTGTTACTCCGTCTAAACAGCGTGCTGTAGTCACACCTGCCCTTTTGTCAGCTGTTTGCAGCCTTCTGCACAATCTGCTGGTTGTCACCCCAGAAGATACTGGAATTGCTCTTCAACAAGCACATTTGCTAACAGCTCTCAGCAGGTATGAGATCAATAACTGCTGAACTACAAGCAAGGTGCAGCAATAGAGGTGAAAAGTTTGAAATGAGATCTACCAGTGTTTCTTACCAAAACCGTTAAATATATTGATTGCGTGTTCAGAAATGCCTTCTTTTTTAATAATACAATCAACAAAAGAAAAGAACTTGGATTATTTGTTATTGGTTGTTGTTTTTTTTTTTTTCCACAGAAAAGGTAGTCACAATGGTCATTCAATTTGTGGTGTCTGTCTTCTACAGGACTACCGTGTTCCTCTAGTAATGTTTTAGGTTTTTGGCTAGATGGCTGTTTAGTCATCCTTTTTTGAGGGATAATTTTTAAATTTTTCTTTAGTAGAACAGTGCAGGATATAGTCAGGTATTCAGAGTTGCAGATTATTTCAGTTAATTTTATGATTTTCGTCTTTGAGTTGTATGCAATATTTTGAGGATGAGCCAAGGGCTGTCACACTAAAAGAGAGTAAGTAATGCTTGTGAGATTTGGGAAAGTATTGTATGACAGACCCCAGTGTTTTGTTTCTTTTTTAAAGAAGCAGCCCCCTCAAAATAGTCTTCAGATTGTATTTCATGTTTCCACTTGCATCGTAACAAATTCTTTCATCTGTAGAAATTGTTTGGAAGTCCTGAAGTGAAGCATGAAAATTAGTTCAGTTCTTTTTAAGGTTTTCAAGAGCTGTTGTAGTTGCTCTTCATACTGCAATTAACAAAAAAAAAAAGAACCCCTTCTTTGAATACAGTTTATATTATTACAGAGCTGTTTATTCTTCTACAGGAAAGAAAATAAGCGATCACATGTAAACAAACAATTTTTACCAGTGCAGTAACAGCCATTGAAATTTATGTTAGTCTAACTATTTTGAAACAACTTGCTGCTGCTATAGTTGCCATTATGCTAGACGTACTGGTAAACCCCACTATTTTAAGAAAGTGCTTCATAATTTATTTTTACTCTGTTTATTTAAAATGTTCTCTTCTATGGAATGTTAAGTTAGTAGAATGTTTAATTATTTAAGTGTATTTCTAACCAATTTACGTTATTTTATTTTAGTCTTGTAAGTGCTAATCTGGTTGAGAGATATATCTTGGAACTGAAAGCTCCACTGGGTCATCCACATCATATAGAAAATGTAAAAGCTCAGGTTAGAGAAGCATTTATTACTTTCTAATTTTTTTAAGTTATGAAATTAATTATTTTTGCATAATCTAGATTCATTAACATAGTCCAGACACACTGCTATAGGCTACATTCATGTGAATCTCTGTGCTTTCAACAAGGTTTAAGAGAAAATAAACCGTGTTATATCCAACACAGAACAATTAATTTCTGTGTTAGAACTATACCTAGAATCTGAAACCGAAAACAGTTGTGTTTTAAAAGTACAAATTGAGTTTAGCATTTACAGAAATAATGTAATAGAATTTCTTTGTACAGTATTGAAGTACAAGCCAGATACAGTTACTGACACATTTCATATTTAATTTCTGCAACAAACCTGGCTGCTTTGGTTTGTCTCCAATCCTGCAGACACTTACATAGTTCTCAACTAATTTTGATTTACGTGAAGCTTATAGGGTTACTGCCAATGGAAATATTTTTGTATCAAATTTAACTCCATATGTATAACGTGTATGTTCATGGCAGAGCACCATTTTAAAGCTTCTGCTACTCTGCATTCAGATTTACTTTGAAGAAAGATACCCAGGTTATTAAGAAAACGTTTCTGCAGAAATCTTGTGAGAATAAATAAATAAATATGTCAGGAATAATTTTTTTCCTAAAGCTTCAAATTGAGCTTCTCTTTTCAGGAAATACATATTTTTCAACATCAATGACCATTTTTATGTTTTCCTTTGTGAGCTTCCAGACAATATGATGCTGTACATATACCGAGAGTCGTGATTTTCTCACAAGGAACTTTATTCTTTTTCACAAGAGAATTGGTTTCACATGTGTGTTTCCAGAGTAGGAATTCTGATTCATCTTCTACAGTAAAAATTAGGAGAATACTTTTTAAATTATATCCTACTATTTCATTTAAGTGGTGTATATTAATTCAAAATGTTATGAATCTGTTGAGGTAATGTATTTACATTAAAAAATAAATGTGGAAGGTGCAAATGTATGGATTTATTTCATATCTTTTAAAAAATATTTAACAGGTGTTATTGCTACTTCAATACTTGTCATCTGTGTCCAGGCTTCTGAAATCATGTTTATTGGTGGACTCTCATCTTGTAATCCAGGATGAACTGTTGAAGCCTCTCTTGGGAAATACCTTCAAGATTCTTGCCGTTCGCTCCAAAGACGGGTTAGGTAATGAAGTACTTTATTTCCCGTATAGACAGACAGAGGCAAGTCTTCATTTACATACCACCTTTATTTAAATTGACAGTTGTTGTCAGGCTTAGCTCTCCAGGTTTGTGCACATGTGTAAATTGTTTGATTTTTTTTTTTTCTATATTATCTTTGCAGATACCGAGTTAACATCTGTACTTCATGAAACATGGGCAGACTTTTTCAACCTTCTGGCTACGTTATTGTGGAAGAGTGGCCAAATATCTTTTCCAGCTGTGACAGCAGCTTTTGCAAATCATTGTACAGCAATAATTGGTAATAACTATTCCTGGATGGTTTTAACCAAGCAACTAAGAAAATAAATAAACAAATAGAAAACGGGCATTTCTGTATAGCAGCTATTAAGTAATTACCAGTGGCATATCTAGAATGAAACCCAAATATGTCCAGAGCTTGACTGACTTTTTCCCTTAATTGGACTTTTACAACTCTTTCTTACATCATCAGACTAACTTTTGACCTGCCAGATAAATTCACAAGTTTTGTTTGCATATATGGGTTAGTGATTCTCATTGTAAACCTTAACTAAATATTGCACCTGTGACTACAGCCTGAAATGATCCATTAGCACTGCATTTTATTCCTTATATGTTTGGTGGTGTTTGGTTTTTTTTAATATCTTACTTAAAATGGAAGCAAAGTTTTGAGGGGACGTAAGAGCTGTAGGGATTCAAGATTATTATACAGGGTTTTGTTTGGGTTTTTTTGTTGTTTAATTTTCCCTTCATGAGTTACTTGCCTAGTCAGGGCTCTAGGTCACCAAGATTCTGTGACACGTTTCAAGACTGAAGTATGAGCATAGTCCATTCAAGCTTGTGATTTCAGCTAGGTGCACGTTAAGTCATCTGGTGAATCCAAGTCCAATTGCACATAAAGCAACTGATGGGTACTGTTGGTATTAAAACATAAGCTGTTGAATAAAGTGAGGAGAGTTCAGAAAGTTGTTGAACAAATGAGTAATTTAGTAAATGGAAATTGCTTTTTTTGTTTTATAGTCAAATTAATGCAGAACAATTAATTCATTCAAGCCTATAAAACTCAGATTTTTTTTCTTTCTTAGGTTTTTAAAGACTTATCAAATGCATAGAATTTGTAGAATTTCTTGTGCAGTGCACAGGTATAACCGCTTCTTGGCTCACACACTTTCTCTGATAAGTTTTTCTGAGTTCTGAAGCACTTAAACTTGATTCAGAGCGACATGTAAAATTTTTTATTTTTCTGTTTAACCTTTCAGATACCATTTATGATTGTGTTCATCTGTCAGCAACATATCCTGCTTTATATATGGCTAGTTTACAGTTTCTTTCTGTCCTTTTGAATGAGGAAGGAAGAAGACAACTCCAAGATAAACAGAGTATATGTGAGAATCCAACTATTAGCTTTCTTCTGGATCATGTTGAAGGATGCCAGGTGTCAGTAACTCAACTTACTGCATTAATTATTCAGGTATTTAAAATTTGACAATGTGATTGCAGGATATATTGTTGCATTTTTGTATTTTGTTAAAAAGGAACCATTGAAAAATCAATTGTTTCCCGTTATGAACCAAGACATCTTTAATTTGAGACATCTATTACACTACTTTTTGAAATTCATGTAATAAGCTGGAACAATTGCAAAGAAGCAACTTCTAGGAAATGCCTTGCAAAGCAACTATGCTGCAATACCATGGTATGAAATCTTATGTAGAGAAGATGATACATAGATAGAATATGTTTGGTCAAATACTGATAGACTTTTTTTTTCTGCTTTTACAAACATGGAATGAGATTTTTAAGGTTTGAGACATAGTTATCCCCATTATAAATGACAGCATTGTTGTTCTTAACAGCTGCCTTCATAAAAATTGTGAACCAAAATGAAGCCTTCTAGGTCATTCCCTTATAGTTTAAGATCAGTGCTGTTGGACTTAAGAGGCATATATTAATGTATTTTCCAAGCTAGTTTTAAATTGGCCAGGTAGCATATTTTCACTAATTCCTTTAGTTGCCCAACATAAAACATCTTGGTGGCATGTTGTTTTTTTCTAGATACTTATTCTGAATGTTCTGTCTTTCTTAATGTAATCTCATTATTCTTATTTATACTATTACATACTGTCCTGAATGATTGTTTTACCTCCTTTATATTAACATCCTTCACTTATTTACAGAGTGTTAAAATATCTTCCGTTACTTAATAATAAGAAAAGTTATGTGAAATTTGTGTCTAATTTATTTTCCCTCACAAATTGGTTCTTTTATCTGTATATTCATTGTCCTTCTTTAAATTATGTGGTTTGTAACTGTGACAATAATAATTGATCCATGAGTAGAAGTGTAGTGTTTGCCTGAAAGACGCACATTGCATATAACAACATAGGTTATGATTTCTGGTGTTCTGGTGCCAGTGTCTTGCCATAATTATTTTATAAGAATCATAATTAGTGTTATTTTGCTATGTAAAAAATTATTTAATAAATACTATTTATTTAAATATTTATTTATTTATTATAGCAGCCTTGCAGTACCTAAAGGGGGCTTATAGGAAAGATGGGGAGGAACTCTTTATCAGGGAGTGTAGTGATAGGATTGGGGGTAACGCTTTTAAACTGGAAGAGGGTAGATTTAGATTAGATATTAGGAAGAAATTCTTTACTCTGGGGGTGGTGAGACACTGGAAGAGGTTGCCCAGAAAAGTTGTGGATTCCCCATCCCTGGAGGTGTTCAAGGCCACGCTGGATGGGGCCTTGGGCAACCTGGTCTGGTGGGAGGTGTCCCTGCCTATGGCAGGGGAATTGGAACTAGATGTTCTTCAAGGTCCCTTCCAACTCTAACCGTTCTTCGATTCTATGTTTTTTTTCACATGTATTAGTGCATATTGGATGGTGTGACCAAAGTAGTGCTGTCTTAGTATCACTTAATCTCCTATCTTCCTATGCGTTGCTGAATTCTTGTAGAATAACGTCACTCTTACCAAGACTTGTCCTGATCTAGCTAACATCTGTCACATAAACCATGTTCCTTTGCTTCTGTGTTACACTGTTGTGGCTTTATAGCATTTATCGGGGCATAGTATTCTGTCCACTGAGAACCTGGTGTCTTTTAGGGAGGAGAAACTTCCTAAGAAGATCTTTCTTGGCATCACTGTCTAGGCCACTAAAACTAGAATTCCCTCTCTCTTTGGCAACTGATTGTACATAATTTCACTGCATAGAGATGTGAGGACATGATTTCCAGACTCTTACAGCAATACAAGGGCACTTCATTGAAATGCCGCAATTTGCTCAATATCCTCTTAGGTTTTTTGCATTTAGTGCTTATGTACGTACCTGAAACTGGACTCCTTGGCTCTGGCACAAAAAACACAATTGCATGAAAATATGTCAGACAAAGACATGTTGTGTTGTCAGTCTCATTACTTTATTTTCATACAACATGCATAACTGTTTACCAGTCTTTGCCAGCAAAAAATGATGTTTCTTAACCGTGACCGCAGGAAAAAGTCTATACCATGAAGAATTCTGCAGCCAGGCCAATGAAAGTACATCAGACATTGTGACATAGTTTGAGCATTGTAAGAGATGCCGGTTTTCAACTTGCTGTAGATAGTTCTCTCAACTGTAGATAGTGCTCTCAACTGTTCAGAGCTGTAGATAGACATTACATTTTGTTCATAAAAGAGCTCAAAAGACTCTATGCTGTCTGGGGTTTTATAACACATGAAAGCTTCTACGATCCCCCCAAAAGTATAACAGAATTAGGAAAGAAACAGCTTCAGTTTTTCAGAACAAATATATATATATATTTATTTCCCTCTGGGTGGTCATTGAGAAGCAGTTGAAAGAGGACCCTATAGGATGTAAAGTAAGCTATTAAACAAAAAAACACAACCCCCCCAAAACCCAAACCAAATGCAAAAACCCAAACCAAATGAAAAAACCCACAAAAGAAAAACAACCCCAAAGATTTAAATATGACCTTTCTTCAAGAGATGGACTCAAGCAAATTGGTTAACATAAAAAAGGCTTTGAGAGAGAGTTTTCAAACAATCATCTCCATTAATTGTCCTAATTACATAAAATCTACAGAATAGTTGATATACAATGGCAAATGCTAACTTAGGACCTGGTCTGCAGGTCTGAATATTAGCAGACCAGGTCCTAAATTAGTATGCATTATTGCATCCAGCTAATCTGGTACACACACATGCTGACTTTGAAAGGTTTTGGTGTGTTTGTGTATGTAAACTTTAACCCTTGTAGATATGTTTTCAAAATCAGAAATAAAAGTAATAAGGAAACCATAATCCATCCATAAAGTCTCAAATTTAGGCCCTACTCTTTTTTTTCTAGATATAAAATTTACAATGTTTTAGAAAGGCTGTGATCTCCCCTTCAACTAACTTAGAGGAGGTGCAGACTAACATAGCTAGATCCACTGTAGATTTATGGGCCATCTTAAATTTACTATACATCATAATTTCAAAAAAGAATTTAAAGTCTCCATTCTCATTTTAATACTGTAATACTAGTAACTTAAAACTATGGAATCTGCTTGCAGAAGACATTATAAATTTGCATAGACTTATTTTTTCCATTCAACTAGTAGTTAATCATCAGTTAATTATTTAAGGGTTCCCTGTGATCGACATAATTTTCTTTTTTATTATAAACTGCAATTCTTTATTGTAGAGCAAGGAAAAAATGGATAAAGGAGCATGCTTCAAGAAGGAATGGAATTTTGCTAGTTTTTAAGATTAGATTTAGAAAATAGATGCAATAAAGCTTTTTTGAAAGATACAAATATAGGACAACTCACCTGAATTTTTTAATCAGTTCTAATCAGCCACATAATACTTAATTAAAGGAAAATACCCAAGAGATTGTCAGGGAAATATGTTTTTTAATTACTAAAATATTCCTAAGTACTAAGAAAAGATAAAAACAGCTAGCAACTTTTAATAGGGCAAAAGCCTTTGAGTGGATACATCACAAAATCTACCTTTTAGGTTATACAGGATTGAAGGAACTCAATGTTTTGTTTTTTCCTGGCTTGTTTAAATTAGCATCAAGTTTAAACTTCAAACTTCTTATATTTTTAACTACTCAAACATCTAAATTATTTAATTTGAAAAGAAATCACCACCTACCAGTACAGAAAAATAATTAATTTACTTAGAACATTCTTGTTTTGCTGATAGCTTTGAGATTTCACTTGGGATCTAATAAAACAAGTTATAGTCTAAATTTGATTATTTTTTTTTGTTAGCTATAAATGCAGAACCCAGTCCATGCGTTGGTGCTTTAATTTGATGTCAGTTGTCCTTATCAATGAGGTTTGAGGTTTCTTTTTGTGGTGGTGTTTTTTTTTTCCAAATCTTTAACTTGTCTTCATCCCTTGCCCTTTCAGCCCTGGTTACACTGAACACTTCAATAAATGATAACCCTAGAGATATTTTATTGGATATTAAAATTTGCAAAATTTGTTAGGCAACTACTAGCTGGAGGACTAAAGCCAATAAAGGTGATACGTCATGTATGTAGAGGTGTATAATCTATTAAGGTCCTATAGCTAAGTACTTATGAGATTTCTGTCTGAAGCATTATGTTTTTCTTAAGATGCTGTATTTTTTGCTAACTCTAAAATACGTTTTTCTTTTTACTGTAATCCAGCAACAGTTCTTATTTTACTATATTCTTCTGCTTACAATGCATACCATTTTCCATTATATTGGATGTCAGTATTGGAATGATATTTTAGGGAAAATTGCTAGATGGACAAAATTCTCTAGTGGATAATATATAAAGCACAGACAGCTCCTTGTCTTTCAGCTATCTTGTTATATGTCTCCAAACAAATATTCCTTTGAAAGCACAGATATTATATTTATTAGAAATATGGTGATGCTCACAAAGGCCTCACAAAAATAAGACAGAGTACCTTGGAAGAGTATCTAAAAAGAGTATCTAAAAAAGCTACCTGTGTGTCAATTATATTTTTGTTCTAAAGAGTTTCACTGATATTTAATACCTCTTCATCATTGGGTTGAAGGAAAGTGAGACTGACTGCACTGAAGGCATGTCAGTGAATTGTCTGCAATAGTAAGTCTGAATGTTAAGGAAGGTCTGGAGTGCCAAGGCTGGGAATCTAGACTTTATAAAGGTAGAATGTTAAGAAAAGAGTAAGAGGTGTGGGCTTAGGAGCAAAAAAAAAAAAATATTATTTTAATTAGAAAAAAATAATGGAACACTTTAATGCAGACAGACTATAAATATGAATATAGTGATGAATCATCCAAATGAAAATATTGACTATGACGACATAAAAATAGTATTCATATCTGTAAATAACATGGTCAATTTTTCATTTTGATAACAAAATTGCATTATTTGTAGGTCTGTGAAAGAAAATCTTCAAAGGATGTGCTGAAAGAAGTTGCTACAAATGCATTGCTGTCTCTGTTAGCTGTCAGTAAAAATGCCCAGAAATGTGCTTTGGAAGGTGAGCATTTCAAAATGTTTTTTAAATTATTTATGAATCAAATGCTTGCAGGTATTCTAAGTATTTTTTTAAATCATAATTTTTTGTCATAACAAAAGACCTAGTTTTCAGTGGCATTTTTTGCAGATTTTTACAGACAAAGCTTATTAATAACTAAAGTTTTCAGCTACAGATAATAGATTATGTTGTAGCCAGTCAAAAGTTTGTGGTGAAATCACAGGTCCAAGTTAGAGCAAGAAGAGACCCGTGAGCTTTTACTGCTAGTGGCATATTCTTCAATTCAAAACTGGAGATTTTGCACTGGCAGAATCTTCCATCTCTTGTTTCACGCTATGCTAATACAGGTTTGTAGGTGAAAGTATGCACTGTGTTCTCAGTTCTCACTGTACCTTGACAAGAAGAGACTTTTTTCTCAGCTTTGTTCTTCCCTGCCTCTTTGTTTCTTTCTTCCCACTTCACAGTTTATGTCGGACCTTCTCCCCTTGTGATGCAACAACTTTCATGCCTAAAGTTTTTACTTTACAGTACTAAAACAAAAGTAAAAATCCTCTGATCAAAAGTTTTTGTGCCCACTAGACACAGGGGAGACTGGTTAATTTGCGTTCCTTGTGTATCATACATTTAATACCCACTGATCAGCTCAAGTATACTTTGTCTTGGGTGCTTTCTCGTTACTTGCATCTCTCTGTTGGTTTGTTCAGTCCTTAAACCTACACTACACTGAAATAGATACCTTAAATGTATCTGCTCCATGTCTGTTCCCAACAGTGGCAGAAAACTCTGCACTTCAAATCCTATGCTATATGCCTACTTTATGTTCTTTCCTAGTGTATTGGTGGTCTGCTCAGCCCTTGCTTCAGTCGGGTTCTTCTTCTGTTGATGACCCACTAGATCATCTAAGACCTGACTTCCTGTGAAGGCACTACCAGTGCATGAAGTGCATCACATTCTCTGCTAGAGCAGCCTTCAAGTCATCCTTGCTGTGATGCAACACAAATCTTAGAGAAGAGGAAGAGGAGTTCTGGAGTTCATATCAATGTCCTGAAGATATTTGTAGCTTTAACATCAACTGTTCAGCTCTTAAGGATACTTTTTAAGATATAGGTGTGAAGTCCTGCACCTGGAAAGTAACAACCCCTTATAGCAGTAGAGGCTGACTGGGGAGCTGGAAAGGACCTTGAGGTCTTGGTAGGCAGCAAGCTGAATGTGAGAAGACTAACAGCATCCTGGGCTGAATCAACAGGAATGCAGCCAGTAGATTGAGGGGAAATGATTGGGTTTCCTCCACTTAGCAATTTTTAGACCAAATCTAGAATAACATAACCAGTTTTGGCCCAGTAAGAAAGACATCAGCTAACTGGAGCAAGTTTCGCAGAGGGCCACCAAGGTGGTTGTGTCCACCCATCCGTAGAGGAGAGGCTGAGGGAACTGGCTGTGTTCAACCTGGCGAGAAGAAGGTTTCAGGAGGACCTAATAGCAGCCTTCTCGTACCTATGAGATTTTGAAAACGGAGCCAGGTTTTTCACAGCATTACGCGGTGTAGGGAGGAAGAGAGAGAATGAACGTAAATTGAAATGTGAGAGTCAGACTGGCCGTAAAGACACATTTCCCCTTTGAAGGCAGTCAAGCAGTGGCTAGACATACTGCGCAGTCTCTCTCTCTGGACCTTTTCAAGACCCAACTGGATAAGAACTCAGGTAAACCTTGCCTGATCTTATAGCTGATTCTGGTTTGAGCAGGAGGTTGGACTGTATGATCTCTGGAGGCCATGTCTTCCAGCTTGAATTATTCCATGAGCCTATGATCATAGAATCATAGAATAGTTTGGATTGGAAGGGACCTCTAAAGGTCATGTAGTCCAACCCCCCTGCAATGAGCAGGAACATCTTCAAGTAGATCAGGCTGCTCAGAGCCACATCCAACCTGACCTTGAATGTTGCCTGGGATGGGGCATCTACCACCTCCCTGGGCAACCTGTTCCAGTGTTTCACGACCCTCATTGTAAAAAATTTCTTCCTTATATCTAGTCTAAATCTAAACCCTATTTTAATTTAAAATCATCACCCTTTGTCCTATTGCAACAGGCCCTGCTAAAAAGTTTGTCTCCATCTTTCTTATAAGCTCCCTTTAAGTATTGAAAGGCTGCAATAAGGTCTCCCCAGAGCCTTCTCTTCTCCTGGCTGAACAACCCCAACTCTCTCAACCTTTCTTCATAGGAGATGTGTTCCATCCCTCTGACCATTTTTGTGCCCCTCCTCTGGACTTGATCCAACAGGTCCATGTATTTCCTGTGCTGTGGGCTGCAGAGCTGGACACAGTACTCCAGGTCGAGTCTCACCAGAGTGGGGTAGAGGGGCAGAATCACCTCTCTCGACCTGCTGGCCATGCTTCTTTTGATGCAGCCCAGGATATGGTTTGTCTTCTGCGATGAGAGTGCACATTGTTGGTTTATGTCCAGGTTTTCATCCACGAGTACCCTGAAGTCTTTCTCAGCAGGGCCGCTCTCAATCCCTTCATCCCCCAGACTGTATTGATATCAGGGGTTTCCCCAACCCACGTGTAGGACCCTGCATTTGTCCCTATTGAACCTCATGAGGTTCACATGGGCCAACTTCTTGAGCTTGTCCGGGTCCCTCTGGATGGTATCCTAT
The DNA here is from genome assembly GCF_965231255.1 of Vanellus vanellus. Taxonomy (NCBI): domain Eukaryota; kingdom Metazoa; phylum Chordata; class Aves; order Charadriiformes; family Charadriidae; genus Vanellus; species Vanellus vanellus. The sequence goes on from NC_138906.1 coordinate 108,490,820, forward strand.
CCCTCAGGCATGTCAACCACACCACAAATTTGCTGAGGGTGCACTCAATACCACTGTCTATGTCTGTCATTGATGAATATATTAAACAGTACTGGTCCCAATACAGACCCTTGAGGGACATCACTTGTCACTGATCTCCATCTGGACATTGAGCCACTGACCACTACCCTCTGGATGCAACCACCCAACCAGTCCTTTTCTACTGAACAGTCCACCCATCAACTCCATGTCTCTCCAATTTAGAGAGCAGGATGTTGTGGGGGACCATGTCAAAGGCCTTACAGAAGTCCAGATGGATGACATACGTAGCTCTTCCTGTGTCCACAGATGTAGTCAACTCATGATCTTGTAATAAATTAAAGATTCTAGATAAGAAAAGAGCCTAACTCAATACTGCACTTTGAGTCATATGAACATTTGCTTTCCTTTGTCTCACCTCAGATGCAGCAAATCAGCTGCTGTTAGGGAAGAGTTGGGTAAGATAAATACATGCCCTAACCTCTAGAAGCTTCAGTCTTCTAGGCACCTTCATTGAAGATCTCCTTAAGACTTATGAGTTGCTGTCCTCTTCCTCCCAAATCATCTTCCCCTCTTCATCTTATCAGTCCTCCCTTTGGGTATTCCACTCACTTGACTCTATTGCAAGAGGACTCAAATGTATTCTTGCTTCTCGAGATCGTTCAACTAAACGCACTTCATCATGGAGACTGTTAGTTACTTCCTGATATCAGGAAGATAACAATATATTATGAACTCAGAATTTGGACATCTGAATCCATAAATTTCAGTTCAGGAGGGTAACAGTAATCAAGATCATTGCAAGAAAGATAATTTACGTTTCATAGAACATTTTTGATTGCGAATGAACTTCTAAATGTTAATATTTTTTTTCTCTTCCAGTTGATCTGATAGACAGCTGTATAGAAAACATGAAACATATTAATGCACAGCTGAATTTGGATGCCCTAAAGCCTGGAAAAGCACAGAAAAAAAAGGTAACTATAGAAACGAAAAGTCTGATATGATAAGGCACTTCCCAGCTCTTTTTTTTTTTTTTTGAGGCAGATACTGTTGGTGTCTCTCACAGGTGAGACAGAATAAATGACAACTTGTCATTTGGACAGCTTGTCAACATATGGATACTGGGGCTTCTTTAAGTTTCATTGATTTTAGAGCATTTGCCAACTTGATTAACTCACACACTCACTCTCCCACCCAGACTTACATTCACTAGGTCTCAACTTTCTTTTCCAGCATGGAGATGACTGCTGGTTCAGGAAAGTCAGGCAGAAAATCATATCAGTTCATGCTTTGCAGCTGCTCAGTTACCAGTCTGGGGTGTTGATGGCTAAAGCCCCTGGGCATTCACTGGTGTTTGTCTTTTTGCATCTCTCTGGTCTCCAGGTTCTTCTTCCACTTGCAGGATTGTTCCTTCAGCCAGGATCTTCACATTATTTGTTCTGGGCCCATTTCTTTCTGTCAGAGACCATTTCTTTTCACGAATCCTTCATTTCACCACCAGCTTTTCTTTCCAGAACTCTAAGCTTCTCTTTACTAGTCTAAACAATCTACGTGCAAAGTACAACACATGATCGGCCTCTGAATTAGTGGTTCTGTCTCATGTCTTTTTGTTAACTGGAGGATTCAGGACTTCCCACTTTTAGTCCAGGTCATCAGAATTAGCAACTAGCCCATTCTGGTTGCAGCCAGCAACTAGCAAGCTTCTGATTGAAAGTTCAGTTTCAGACATTCACACGCATACATGTTCATCCATTGGTCACCTGTCAGTGTTCACAATTTATGACATTTATTTAGAGTACAACAATATCTTAAGAGTTTCATAGTTGGACTTTCAGCCTTGACTTCATGGTGCTATCCAATACAGCTAACTTTTCTCATCTTGTTTCCCACAATAATAATTTTTCTGTTTCTCAAGTTTTCTTTCTCAGTGTCTTTCAACAAGTGCTAGCCTTTATTTATTTATTTATTTATTTTTTCTTTCCTGTTTTTGTACCAGTCAATCTCCCTCCCATGCCGAAACCGGTTCCAGTCTGCTTGTGCATGTAGGTCATAGTTTTTTATTCTCTGCCTTCTCATATTATCTAGCTTCCAATTCTAATTCTTTTTCTGTCCGTCTTTCTGGACATCTCGGTCTCCTCAATTGTCCCTGGCTTTAACTTCTTGTCAGAGTTTTGGTTTTGTTTTGTTTTGTTTTTTTAACCTCATACTTGTGCTTCTTCCACCGCCTGTAACTCCCAGTTTCTTCTCTCCATTCACAATTTTTTTGTTTAGACTCTTTTTTTTTTAACTTCCCTTCCAGTTATTCCAGACTCTCACATCACACAGCTCTTCCTTACCACATCTAGATATAGATTATTGCTTACCATCATACAACAGTTTCATAAGATTTTTGTTGCAATCTGCTTGTTTTCTACCACTTTCATCTAAGAGAATTATTAAAATAGAGACAATAGCCTCTGCTGTCAAGTTTGATATCTTGTCCACTCCCACATAAAGCAGAAATTGAAGAAAACATCTTCCTGCAGGGTATTTCTGTATTGTTTGAGCTCAACAGTATTTTTCTCTGAGGCATTGGCACAAACAGACATTAACCTTGATTTGTGAGAGTGTGGAACTGTGTTTTATAACAGTAAGCTCTTAAAAGAATTTGAGTTTGACCCTGATATTTGAGGGCTACAATATTTTTTTTCTTGAGATCCCCTAAACACATTCATTATCTGTTCTTCACGGGGTGGAGGCTGAAAGGTATCCTGCCCTGGGTTTGTCCGGTAAGGTTAAAGCCAGATGGTTCTTGGACTGAGAAGGAGGGAAGCTGGGGACATTTGCTGCTCTGCTAAACATAGAAGGAATTTAAAACTTGAAAGAAATTGAAGGAACAGAGCCTCTGAGATAGGTCAGAAAGACTGTTTATCTTTAATTAAGAATTCTTTGAAAGAGATTTGCAAAAGACTTTGTGGCAGATTTCCCTGCTGAGCTGGGACTGTAGGATGCAACATCATATGTAAACGTGCTGTTCATCATATGGTGTATGATGACAAACAATCTAGTTTCACGTGAGGGAAGATGAGACATTGCTTTCATAGTCAAATTTAGCTGATCATTCACAAAACTGCCCCTCAGCCCACTTTGAGGCACAGCTGTCAAAGGAAACTTATCAGAGCTTCTTTTCTTTTTCTCTTTATTTCCTTTGAACTGTTGGGAAAAAACGTGTTTGACCTAGCGTGATTCTCAGGGCAACTGAAGTATTTTACCTGATGTTCTTTTTCTTTCACTATAATTACTGTGATGCTAACCAAGGGCATGAAAAGTATTTACAAATAGCCAAGGTTTCAAAAAAACCCCTTAAAATAGGATCTTAGTAAAAATCAAGATATCTTAAAATAAATAAATAAATAAATAAATAAAACCAGTGCCATCCACACAATCTATAACTTTTTCAACCTTCTAGAAGTTTACACCTTAAGTGTAAGTCGTACCTTGTGGCATTTTATAGGATTTAGTGCTATTTGTATTTATTAAATAAATTAATACATATCAAAGTTCTTGGAGGAACATCTTAGAGTTAGCATTTTATTTAGCTGAAAATGAGACAAACCAGTCATAAAATGCATTTGTAATGATGACCTTTTCATCTACTACACCTGACTTTCATTAACTTTTTTGAGAGACTTTTGCTTCATCTCTAAATGTCATCAACTATTCATGATATGATCTATAAGCAAGCATTGTTGCTTCACCTAGCATGAATCCTATTTTACATGTTTGTTCCTTTATGCTTGATAAAACAGAAATAGTCTCCTGTGGTGAACAAGCTTATTGGAATTTGTTCATCTTTCAGAAGTGGTTTAGTATGTCAACCTTATAGAAGTTAGGTCAGCTATCATTAGCCTTTTTAGTGTCACAGCACTGTCATGAAGATAGATTTTGTTTGTTTGTTTGCTTACTTGTATACATGAATCTCAGTATAGTACTTCACTGTCCAAAGGTCTGTATTTATCTTTGTAATAGTCTTAACAGGTTGGAAACTATTTCCGTTATTAAGGATAGAGAACTAAGACAGTGGGAATATAAGGATGGAGTGGTCTGACCAAATGTAGAGATCTGCAAGACAGAGCTAGTTTATCCTTGTTTTTATCCAAGGAAGAAAAATAGGTACTTCTAGGGAGTGATTCATTTGACTTGTTTTAGATGTCTGCTTTAGGATGGAACAAATACCAAGAAAATGTTCCCACCCATTCCTCATTAGTTGGAAGAGAAATGGAGCTCTACATTACAAGCCTCTGCATTTGGCCAGATCAGTGCCCCTAGAAATAGTATCTGTGGGTTATAAAGAGACATGAGGATGACTCCAAGTAACTTGTTATAAATGTCTTTAGTGTACGTGTTTAAAGCTTACTGAGATGAATCCTACCTGAGGTCAGAAGGAAACTCTGCTAAAGTGATGTGACTCAAATGTTGATGCCTTAGATTTGCATCTCTCCTTTGAAATCACTTGCCTCCTTGTATAAAATTCATTCTGGTCTTACACTGATGATCATCAAATATTTTTCTCTGGATAGGAGGATAACTTTATCAAGCAGTTAAGGTGTTCTATGCAGCTCCTCAGAAACTGCCTCTTTCAAAATGAAGAATGCAAAGTAAGTATTCTTATACTGAAATAATGTGAGCACATTCAGTTAGTGAATGAAGATCATATTTGATTTTTTTTATTCTACTTTTAAATTATTTTCAAGCTGGCTAAATTTAAGCTAGGTATTAATGGCAAGAAATACTTCAAATTTCATTATTATCCCCACCTCCTAAGAATATTTCATTCATGCACTAGGAACTCAATGTTCATATTGAAACATTATCTCCCAAAGGTTTCAGATGGCTATCATCTTTATACCCGCTTCTGCCTTGCTTAAATCAATAATTCCAATTTTCAAACCATATAATGTGAAAAATGGATGTGGAGAAAAGTGTGGGGCCACAAGAAAGGTGCATAAGACATACAGTTCACGTCTTGGAAAGTAGTTTCCTCACCTCATTCCTCTTCTTTTTTCCTTTCCCTTTCTGAAAGACAAAAAAAACCCAAACAAACCAAATCCTAAATAATAACTTGCCATTTACTTTTCTTTGTCTGAGTCAAATTACACTAATCCTGCAAGGCACAATTTTGTTGTTTTTTTTTTTTTTTTTTTTTAAAGTCATTTATCTTGCTCGGAAGAATCTTCTTTTGAATTTCTTCTTTTCATTTCACTTTCTTTATCTTTTCCTCTGTCCTTCTCAATTTCTTTTTTACTTCAATTCTTCTGCCTACCTTTTTTTTTTTTTTGTATGGGGAATATACTACCTTGCTTTTTTTTTATTCTTTCCTATATTAGTTCTTTCTGATCACTACTCTTCCTCTTTCTTATTGCTGATACCTTTTGGACATTTCTTTCCTTTTTCTCTTTCACAGTTTAATTTGCTTGGCATTGTGTTACAACTTTTTGCTACTTTTAGCAAATGTGTTGGTGGAGCCACAAGATTTCCAGACCTTCCAGAAGTACCCCTGTTGACGGCATGTGTTAGCATGCTTTTTGTATACAAAACACCATGTAAATTATGGGCCTGAATAAGCCATCTGGTTATCCCTAAGGTCGCCATAACTAGGTTGTGCCATAATCTCAGATAAGATTTTTATGCAATATTTTTCTTGTTTTGATCAGGGGTCTGCAGAGACAATTGCTTGGAGGAGAGGAGGAGGTTGCTGTTGCTAACTGAAGTTTTCTATCATTTGCTCTGTAGAACTACACTCTTCCATTTCCATGCTTTTTGAGTTCCAATAATTAGTTTAGTTGGAGTAGAACAAAACTTTAGAACAGGGAGTTCTTGAACAATCACGGCTGGAATGAATAAGGCTTTACTTTTGTTTGTGTTTGTCTCAGTAATTAAAACGTTTGCTGGTTTTGACTGGGATGGAGTTAACTTCTTTAGTATTGAAATGAGGGTGTCAGTTCTTTCCCTATGATCTTTTAAACAAACTAATGGGACACAATAAGATTAAAATATGCTTTTCTTGCTCTATTTATACTCCCGTTTTCAAAATATTTAATAGTGTAGTAGTTTAAATTCTTCCTCTTGTTATTGTAGATGGCAGCACTCAAAGCTCACCTCGTTCCTGTTCTGCATTCACTATGGCCGTGGTTTTTAATAGACGACTCTTCAATGCAAATAGCTCTGCATATGCTTTGTGTCTACACTGCAAACTATCCTGCAGGTATAAGAGTCACTCCATGATGTAATTCATCAAAATATTTAACCAGAATAATTAAGACAGAAAAGCATAATAAAGGGAAAAGAATGTTTATTACTACCATAAGAGGAAAGTATAAAAGCACTGGTCCATCGAAGCCGATCAAGAGTTTTGATTTTAATACATTCAAGGCTATTGTTCAGATCCTGTTTCAGACTGTTGAATTTAGCAAGAGTGCAATTGTATTAAACGATTAAATAGCATTTAATTCAAATCATTATGTTTGAAGGTTACACTGAAAGTCCTGCCAAATTGAATAGTATACTGTAGAAATACTGCTCTAGGAATTCACTCACAGAGAATGGTGCATCAGTACCTTATACAGTTTGTACTTCAGCCTTTATTGAGAACATTCTGGTTTTGAAATATTCAATAATCTATTTGAGTATTAAATTTCCTCCATTTATTTATGCATAGAGCTCAGTAGCTTGTATTCAACTAAAGAATATTTTTCATAAGGATTCTCTTCTTCATTTGAGGAAACACTTTATTTCCATTGATGAGTAATTATGCCCAGTACTAGTAGCCTGTTCCCTTTTCTGGTATGAATTTGTCTCATTCCATATCTTGGTTATTGACTCAGGTAACGATTTGCTAGTGGCTTGAAGAGGCATATAAGTATCTGTTGATTTCTCCTTGTCAAGATACCGTAAAAAAGTTAGCATGGTTAAAATATATTAACTGAAAAGTCTCTCTTTTACCCTCTTTTTAAGTTAATGTCTCCAGACCTTAAATGAGCTTGTGATGCTTTTTTTTATAAAGACATTTTTTTAATGTGAACTGAAGAAAGGTCAACTATCTATTAGTTAACCACAGGATATAAATTTAAAATGTAATGTCCTGTGATGTACTGGAAATCAAGCAGAAGTTCTGATGCTCCTTCTTGTTTCTTAACTCTGAGTGACTCTGGGCTGCATTTTTGGTTTCCTTGCTAATAAGGGTAAATGGTTTTAGATTAATCATGTTTTTTCTTTCTGTTCAGAATAGTTGGCTTATGAGGTAACCCAGACTTACCTGCTCTGAACTGGTTAACCACTTCCCCTTAGTGTAGTCAGACAAAGAAATGCATGTAGATGTTTGTAACAGTTAGAAGCTGTCTCATTTTTATTTACTTTTGCCACGTAAGACGTTAACTGTTGTTGCAGATGGAAAATGCCACTAAATAAAAAGGTATATATGCATATTTCTGCACAAACATCATGTTGGTAACTTAGTTGTTCCCTCCCACTGTATTAGTTTGAGCTTGTAGCTCTGTAGCATGGGATTTGCATGCTACTGTGGTACAAGGCAATGACAAATGCAGACAGTGCTTTTATTTGTCAGAAAAGTATTTTAAGAAACTTATTAAACCCTTCAGATGTAGAGACCTCTTTTCCTGAACCAGTTTCAGAGGGTCCCTAATAGTTTCTAATAGTTTTATATTCTAAAATTTTATATTCTAAAACAGTTTTATAACGCCTTGGATGTTCTGGTTTTTAAAGAGACTTCCTGAGACAGAGCAACAACTTCTCTTTAATAGCAGAATCACCTCTTAGTTTCTAGAACAATAGAATAGTAGATGCGTATTCCAGTGAACTGCTACATCCAGCATGTTTCTATTTAAAGCATGTCCCATTGACTTCAGTGTTGTTCAAGGGAAAAACCCAATCCTTTCAAAAGTCCCATCTCAATCTTTTAGCTGTTAGACTGCTCTTTCTGTTGATTTCTTTTTTTTTTTTTTCCAATGTATACGTACATTTCTCATATGATAAAGGTTTCATTTCTTTAAGGTTGTGCTTCACTTTGTTGGGCCAGTGGTGGACAATCATCACTTCCGTCTGGACGAAGTGCAGCTGGCAATTCATTAATGCATAACATCTTGAAATTGGCTTCCCAAGTGTCAAACGATAACAGCCCAATTCAGCAGGTGGTCTTTTGTCTTCTTTCTAACCTTGCTCTGTCTCATGACTGTAAAGGCATTATTCAGAAGGTAAGTAAATAATATTATTGATTTTAGCAAAGTGATGGATGTATTTTCCTTTTTAATAAACCTTCACATTTCAATATGGAGTTTCCTGTGGTCATATAGAAATGCTTCTGTGGGAATCAAAGCCCTTGAGTCTTCTCAGTTAGTTGTGTTACTGTTCCCTAAGTGCACCGTGTAATTTGGTCGTATTCATAGTCTGGACAGAAACAGAATATGGAACTACACAATCTTTGCTAGAGCTTTTTATAACCTCTCAGTTTCAGTGGGGTGTAAAAATGTTAATACCCATATATATTGATAGCAATCACTAGTGGATCGTGAAAGTGAGCGTACAATAGAAAAAACTGCATGTGAGTAAACAAGAAATGAAACATTATATAAATCATTAGGTATACCGTGTGAAACATAATTGTTATAAAAATTACAGTTTTAGAGAAGGTGTCTTACATGTCAGTAATTGGCTGATAGGTAGAATTCTATTCTTACTAATGTAAGTATTGTATTATCCCTTTATAATTTAGATATTAAATGATCCTTACTCTATTTTATCAAATATTCTTTGAAAAATCTGTTTCTTTCAGATTTAACTTTGATAATTTAAATAAATTCACAACCTTGAGACAAACCATGTAGAAAGTCAACTATAATGGTGATATAATAAAACTAGCGAACAAAACAGAAATTATTAAAAGTTTCTTTATTTTTAGCATCTTTTACACTAGTTAAATAATTACAGCAATTTCTTTCAATTTACATTAATAATGTTCTGTGCTTGGACCTAATTACCTGTTAGAAAAGACAGGGGGGGAATACGATCTTTTTGTGGTGCTAATTATGTAAAATCTGGTCATACAGTTACAAAACTCCTGATACTCAAACTTTTTGATAGAAATGAAGAGTTTGAGATCTCTTCTATGGTAGCTGTTCCCTTCTGAGAATTGTTTTGGCTTTTGCTGTCTTCAGAGTTTTACCCTAGTGTGATAGTATTTAGTCTTCATTCTCCTGAGCTCTGCTTTCATAAGTGTAAGCAATGCTGAATTGCTAATTGCATCTGTGAAAATGAAATTACCAATATTATATTCATGTGAAGAAAACCACAATGAGTTTGTATACTGGATTGTTTGCTTTTGACCAGATGCCTGTATGTGTTTTCAAGGGTCAGTAAGGTTGGGAATATTTAGTCAAGGACTTTTTTTCATCGTAGGAATGTTATGTTAGAACATCTTGCTCTTGCAACTGGGGGATTGATTTTCTCCCTGCTCAGAATCTCCTTAAAGTGGAGGCAAACCCTGAGATTGGGAAGTGGTAGTGTATGCCATATCAATACACTGATCTTCTTCTTCAAAGCTTACAAAAATAGAGGGCAATACTATGGCTGCCAGTGAAGGGGGGGGGGTTACTATAGGTCCTTATGGGTCCCTTTCAGCTCATGATATTCTATGACACCTTTAACTTTGCTAATAGCGCAAGCAATAATAGATAAGGAATCAAGAATACATGAGGTAGGTAGTGCATTGATTCAGTTAAATTGCTTCTAGCTTATTCTTGGGCAGAAATGCTAAGTGCAAAGCAAAAAGCTTATGTAGTGGTGGCAATTAGCCTTTAAGGAAATATGTTGGGTCAACTTTTATGTGTCTACACTGCAAAAATTATTACAGAGGAAAATGTATTTTACCATATTAACTTTTTAACCAAGATGTGGATTCTTTTCCGTATGTAATTCTTTCAAAAATCCTTGATTAATAATAGGTTCCCTGAAATATGAAAGTGAAACATTAGTACTAGTTTTTGCTCAAGTATGCAGATTGGAATGTCAAACAGCAGTGAACAAACCATGGAATACTATAAATTCTAACATCCTTTTTCTTCCTTCTGACAGAGTAACTTCCTGCAGAACTTTTTGTCTCTTTCATTACCAAAAGGAAGTCATAAAAATCCCGGTAATGTGTCTACTCTTTGGCTAAAGCTGCTACTGAACATATCTTTTGGAGAAGATGGACAGCAGATGATCATGAAGATGAATGGTTTTTTAGACCAGATCGTGGAAATGTGTAACTACAAACACAAAAGCAGCCAACATCTAGCACTTCTCATTCTACATAACATATGTTTTAGTCCAGCTAGTAAACCAAAGATATTAGCTAATGGTAAGTATCTAAAAGGTATACAAGCTATTTTACTCTGAGAATATTGTGTTTTCCAGAATACCATGTTTTCATTGCAATTTGGGTTACTGACCAAAAACTCAATATTATTATTTAGAAAAGCATTTTCATAAAAATTATTTTTGTAGAAGTAATTGTAGAACATATATTTTTGCAGAAAAGCAATTTACATAAGAATATATAGCAAAAGGAAAATCAAATAAATAGTTTAAAAAAAATCAAGATTTATTGTGAGACTGATCATTTGAATATAGTAACACATGAATGAAAGAATTTTTTCATTTTTCTTAAACAGCTAGTTTTAAGCATACATTATTCAGTTACATAATTATGAACTTTTATCATTAAGTGAACAAGCAAACTTGAAAAGTCTCACTTCAGAGCAAGGCTAGGAAATTAAGGCACCTACAGTGGGGTGGCAAATATTTCTCATTGGTTACAAATCATCTACATAATAAGTACTAAGGAAAATAGAAACATCTTAATTTCGATCCTGATGTGGCTCTAATTGTGGCTACTGGGAGTTATGAAGCAGTTTCATGGTTTGCTTGGTCCCTATGCGTAGCTGATGGCTGTACATAGCATGCACGTTTTATTACTGATGGCTTAATTTTTTCTCATTGCTGTTTTTGTTTTGCTATATTCTTGTTAACATTTCTTTCAGTGTAGTCTGCCAATTTCATGAGCATATTTAAATGTAATTAATTTGATAATAAAGTTTCTGTAATTCCTCTGCCATACCAATACTCGTAATAGAAATAAATGTACTCCAAGAATCAAAACACTGAGACGTGTAAATATATTTGTGTGCTTTTGATGATGTTTTCTAGATGAATTTTTTTTCATTTTTCTCATTAGACAAAGCGATCGCAGTACTGTCTGCCTGTTTGGAAAGTGATAGTTGTGCTGTTCAGAGAATAGGAGCAGCTTCACTTTGGGCTTTGCTTCACAACTATCAGAAGGTTAGTATTTGAGAAATACTTGAAAAAATTGTAATGTTAATTTTATTATGCTGTAAGCAATACAGTAACCTTTAAGTAAATAAAAATAAAGTTTACAGCAGCAGTTCAATTTTATTGTTTTAATCACATAGCTGCTCAGGCTAGGAGGTTAAACAACATAGTAAGGAAGCAGCTTGCCCCCTGTGATTTGTGATTGCTTATATAAATGCAATCTGTGTGGTGATACAGTCAGATGCTAATTCTAAAATTCCTGCATCTCATGTTCTGCTGCATTATTGTCATTTTCTAAACTTTGCTATTAAAGTGTGAGCACGTGGGGAAGAAAGTCAAGTCATTGTACTTTGTGTGTTTGTGTGTGCTACAGGCAAAAGTGACTTTGAAGAATCCATCAATAAGGAGAAGAATAGATGAGGCTTATTCTTTAGTGAAGAAAAGTAAGTCTTAGTTCCAACTAATGCCAATTCTGTATTTTTTCATCCAGTAGATCATTAATAAAGTTCAATTTATATCATCACAGTAAGTTTTTGTTGTGCTACAAGTTTTTGAAAGGATACTTTGTCTCTAAAATCATAAGTAGTAATATGCTTCATGGTTAGGCATTTTACAGATATAGAAAAATGCCTCTTGGTTAACAAATTATAAATAAGACCTCAGGTAATTGCTAAGGTTAGTTTGTAAGAATAGGTCTGGTGGTGCTTGCAGCAAAATGCTTTCTTTGCACAGTACACTTCTGTGTTAATTCTTAAATTGAGTGATGAGAAAAATTGTTCGTTTAGCATTGACTTTGCTCAACCGTGCTCAACCTCACTGCATTCAACGACACAAAGAAGAGGTCAGAACAGATCATTGTGGTAGTCTTAAAATACTGTACCGTGAGTTAGCTGACTTTCTGAAAGCCTGAGATTTTTGCTGAAGTAACTGAACATAACTATCGTTTGAATAGCTGTTATACAATAGGTTTGTATCTTCAGCTCAAGAATGTTAATTTTGAAAGATGTTCAAACACTGGTCTGTAGCTGGAGTTTCAGGAGCCAATAATGGATTTATTGGTTGGTAGTCACATCAAGGCTCTGATCTTGCAAAAACGTGCAAATGTTTCATTTTAAGCCAATGAGTTTTCCTACTGATTTTAATTGCTGTACTAATTGAGATGTACTCAAATAGGTTTATCAACTGGGGGGCTTGTGATACCAAGTTCCAATAGTATTTTGCTCAACAGAATTGCCACAAAATCTCTGCCTACATTGAACATTCTTTGTCGGTATCCAAATAAGGAGACGTATTTTTGCTAGAACATCTCATGATAAATATTCCTGTACCCTGACTTCCTGTCACCCAAATCCATTGATTTTGTCAATGTACTGTTGTTTCAAACTCGTCCTTTACTAAATCAACCATTAAACATAACATCATGCAACATTTCATATATTGATTGTGTGTTAACAGATAAGTTTGTATTGTTCTTTATCGCATAACTGCCACTGATAAGAGGCTTCGAAATATTAGGTTGAATCAACAAGGTAGAAATACGCATCTTCTGCAAATGAGCACCTTGTAGCTTTGATCCCTATTTATTTATGTACTACTTTAGAACATAAAGTCCCAGACTGAACGATTGATTTTTAATTCAATAAGCATTTAAATATCAAAATATTGAGTATGAAAGATTTTATGCAACTGTAATTGTTACAGTTCACAATCATGTGAAGTTATCTCTGTTTTCCTGCATGAAGGCTCTCAAGCAGCCAGCCCTAATAAAGCTTTGATCACTTTACAGTGATAATTGGGCTAAAATGGTAGATTGTTCTTCTGAGTTGAAGTGGGGGAGTTTTTCAACATGTCTATTGTTATTTTTCATTTCCCCCTTTGTCCTACCCAAGGAGAAGTTTTGGCAGGAACAAGGCATGAGCTCATTGTAACATAGCATAATCAAAAGGCTGTTTTCACTTTATTTGTTACAACTAAGTGAGGGCTTAGAAAGCTGTGGAAAAAACCTAGCCTTTAAAACCAAAAACAAACAAAACCCTCAGACTTTGCAACATAAAGTATTTGTACTTGATTTACTACCTGTAACGTAGAGGTTAAGATCATAAAATAGCATGAATTCTAGTGAGGCATTTGATGTGATCTTTGAAAAAATAATTTTGTATTAAGAATGAACTAGAAGTTCAAATCTTTTTTTTTTTTCTTCCTTTTAGCTACTCCACAGCCAGAAGAAAATGAGCTACATGCCTACCATTTAAAATGCTTAGAGAATGTAGTGCAGCTTCTCGATTCTTAATGATCATCAGATGACTTCTCCTGTTGAAATTGGACAGCTTACTCAATGGCAGCCTGAAATATTAAGGAAACACTTCTAATTTATGGATTGTGGCAGCAGAATACATGCTGTGGAAGAAATTTACTAAACCTTTGAGGAAGGAGTTCATCACTTTGAACCAAAGAAATTGCACTAAATGTGGTTCAAAGTATTTGTACTGTAATCCCAATGGGAAATTATAATGATGCTACTATGTAAAGTATGTACACAGAAGAAGGAATGTACAGATGAAAAGGATGTGAAAAATCAGTAATTTTCTTAAATTACACGTTGAAATTGTTACTGTAAAGTGTTAGAATTGCTGTTTTGGATTGGTCTTAATAAAGTTTTTTTTAAATTGAGATCAGCATTTGTTGTCAGTGGATTGTAATTTTAATGTTGCGGATGTGCACAGGTGCATACTTAGATTTGAGAACTGAAAATTCTGGCAGTCACGGTGTGTTATACCTGTTTGGTATATAACATCAACACGTGTGTGTTAGTTTTGAAGGAGTTTTCAGTTCCACCTGCTACATTTTTTTAAAGATTCTAACAATTGAAAAGCTGTCAGGTACTGATATTACAGGTGGCAGTTATGTTTATATAGCAGTTTATTCAGAATGTGGGGTATGTGCATCAGTTTTAGTTACAACACTGTAGAAAATATTTGAGACACAATCTGTTGGTTTCCAATTTATAAACACTTCAAATGTTTTCCTTGAAGTAAAAGGCAGGCTCTAATCCAGGCCTGTGTTTTCTTTGAACTGCTCCTATGTAACTATTGTCATAAGTTTTTCAGTATTCTGTGCTAAATGAGTTTGAGAGAAAAATATTTAAACATTGATGACTAAACACATGACAGCCGTATTAATTGTGCTTCTGAAATGTCTAGCAGGGTGTTTAAATTTCCCTCAAGGCATACAGTTTTGTGTTATGGCAGGGACAGATAAAAGTGAGTAAATAGAATCATAGAATCGTTATGGTTAGAAGAGACTTTTAAGATCAAGTCCAACCATTAAACTAGCAGTGCCAAGTTACTACCAAACCATGTCCCTCGGCACCACATCTGCATATGTAGTGATATGACGAGGGGGAATGGCTTTAAACTGGAAGAGGGCAGGTGTAGATTAAACATGAGGAAGAAATTTTTCACTGTGAGGGTGGTAAGGCACTGGAAGAGGTTGCCCAGAGAGGTTGTTGAGGCCCCATCCCTGGAGGTGTTCAAGGCCAAGCTGGAGGTGGCCTTGGGCAACCTGGTCTAGTGAGAGGTGTCCCTGCCTATGGCAGGGGGGTTGGAACTCGATGATCTTCAAGGTCCTTTCCAACCTAAACCATTCTATGATTCTATGATCTTTTAAATATTTCCAGGGATGGTGACTCAGCCACATTGCTGGGCAGCATACTCCAATGCTTGACAACCCTTTCAGGGAAGAATTTTTTCCTAATAACCAATCTAAGAAAGCAAAATGGAAAGCAAAACTTAGGTAGCACCTCTAAAAGAGTTGTAGCAAGGCCATGTTTACCTGTAATTAGCCTTTTCTTCCTAACCAGGTGATGAAAGCGTTTTCCACGGACTGAGGGGATTTTCTTGTTTGTTTGTTTAGTGATGCTTATAAATAATGCATGACTTGATATTACTCAATTGACATAAGCGCGATGCTTATAGTGGCTGGAGTAAATCATTACTAGAAATGTAATTATTGGCTAACCTCCCAGTCCTCCACCAAACAAAACGCATGGATAGACCACCAGAGCCTGATTTTTATTTTTTTTTTCCCAATTGATACATTTCATAATTCTTGTAACCGGCTAAGCGGTTGTTAAGTCTGTCATGCTCGTCCCATTGTGTCGCAGAAGAGGAAGCTGCAGGGCAGGAGAATGCTCCACGACAGACAGCGATTGCTGTCGGGGCTTGGTGGAGTTTTCTTCCCCTCAGACTAGTGAGTGCCAATTCTCTGCAGTGACTTCTGTTTCAGCATACTCGGCCCCGACGAGTTGTCTTGTAAATCAGGTTGTAAGTCAAAATGCAGATTGTTTGCCAGTTTGCTTTCTTTTTCAGAGACACAAATAAATGAGAGCACTTAATGCCAAATTAATTCCAATGGAAGTAACCACTCAGCAAGGGTGGCGAGAGCTCTTTTGAGGTGTAGAAATGCATGTGGATCTAGTGAGGTAAAATAGGGCTACGTAGTTGAATGACTTCATTAAATGCAAATCCAATATAATAGGAACATAGAAGAACTGGATGCTTGTTTTCTATTAAACATTTCTATTTTACTGAGCCGTACAAATTCGTGAAGAAATTACTCATATTGAAAAATCCAGATAAATTGCTAAGCCATTTGTTGTTACAGTAAGCCTTAGTGCAAGTGCTGTGTTTATCCCAAAATGAGCATGGATCTAACCACTATTTTCTCAGTATTTTGCAATGGTGGGAAGCAACTGTAGCGATGGCATAAGTAAATACTTCTGTTTGGTGTTGCTCCTCAGGAAAATCAAAACAATTTTTTGCCTCTAAAGGCACGAACATCCAATCTCTATATTGACTTTGTGTACAAAGTCTTCACAGAATAGTTAAAACTTTTCTCCTTTATGATTAAGGAAAGAGGAATTTATTTATTTATTTATTTATTTATTTATTTATTTATTTAAAGGACGGCACTTTCTTCATTACCTTTCCCCTCAAAAACTGGGGACATACAGCAGCTGCATCCTATCTCCCTGCATGTTAATAAAGAGGTGGGTTATAAAACGTAAATGACCCTATAATTTCTGTTCACCAGCACTTAGACTAGCACAATTAGCCTCACAATAGCCTTTAGTCTTAATAGCTTTCATGAAGGAAAACTAAAATATTGAGACCTCATTCACAGGTAAACCTAATTTCAGAATTTTGGAGATACATCTTTTTCAAGGATGTGGTATTTATCCTGTTTTGGTTTTCAAAGAAAATGAAATCCTAAAATACCTTCAAATTTTGAGAGCTGTAAACTCATTTCTTATCCTACAGAGGAAACCACAATTAAAGTGGAGTTGGATTACCTGAACAGACTACAGAATTTAAAAGGTCATATTCAGCATGCCTCTAGTTTCTCTAATGAAAAAGCATGGCCAGGCAAGCTAGGAGTCTCTTGAAACACAATTACCATTTGCACGAACTGCAGATATATTATGCTCTTACTTGGCTGCTTTATCTTTTATGATAAGTTTGTAATCAAGAAAGAAGTTATTTTAAATTCAAAAGAGGTATGTACATAAAATCCACTACAAATGAGGCTTTCAGATTTTTCAAGACTGATGCGTCATCTATTGCATGCTCAAAACTTTCAAAGAAATAATTTTCGCTTGAGTGGTAAAAAATGGTGGATTAAACTTAAATCATTTAGTTTTGATTGTGTGTGTGTGTTCATGCAAATAGACACCTTAAGTCATGACTTGCTGATGAATTTTTCAAACCTTTGAGTTTGATTTTCAAGCCTACTTGAACATTCTCAAGAAAAGATTTAATTTATGAGAAAGGCACCATTTTTTTTTGCTTTTCCAGCAATTTAGAACTGTGGGTTCTCCTCACTCAGTCATAGCAACTACTCAGCTCCTGCTGGAGTTTTTCATTGGTTCCTCTCCATATCAAACTTGCAATTTACAGGTTTCCGGCTTCAGTGGAAGGATGGAGCAGTATGGACCAGACTGGGGAGGGGAATTTTCTGTACTGAGACTTTTCTATACTGAGACTGACCCTAACCCTAACCCTAACCCTAACCTAGCTTTTAGATACGGATTTCCCTTCACAGCAAAGTAGAAGTTACTGTGACAGCTTCTCAAATCTGATTGTCCTTCAGAGAACTGTTTTACCATCTTCTAGGGGAAAAAAATAATCGGTTAGCAGACACGTGAAGATTGCTGTCCTCTAGGGTGTCTAGGGACACTCTATAGTACACTTCAGGTTTCTTCTGGTTGTAAAAAAAATGTGATCCCTTCAAACCTTTTCCCCCAGATGGGCTCCTAGAGTAATCATTGACAGCTACAGCGCTGTGAGAGCAGACATACTACCACTGCTTTAGAAGAGACAGAGGGAGTTAAGTATAATTTCACAGCACCTCAATCCTTTTTAGCTCACCTTTTGCCTCCTGCCAGGCTGTAGAAGACGTGTGTTCTTCATTTATGACCTCCTCCTCATTTTTTTGGTGATTACCTGACCTCATTCAGCAATTCCGCATGGCCCCGGGGCATTCCCAAAAGCTGGCGCGTCTCCCTGTCGTGTAACTCAGAAGGGTTTGGCCCCATGGGTGAAGGTCAGCCTGTGCCCTCTGGCCTCAGTGCCAGCTACTCTTGGGCACGTCTTTTTTAATGACTCGTGTTTTAGGTGTTGAAAACTAACAGTAAGGGTTTTAACAATTCAGTTTGGTATTCAGCTGCACGTTCCCCCTGCCAACCTGATCTCAGCCACCACAAATTTTTCAAGAAAAAAACAGTGTGGAAGCTGGTCCCGTTTTCACTGGAAGCGGAGATTCTCAGAGTACGTGCTTTCCTGCATTAAAAACGGAGAGTTTCAGTGTGTTTTGGATTTATAGCAACCAAACGTGCGCAGGTTCACAAAGGTGCTTATTCTTCATAAACACATGGACCAATTCTGAATGATCAATCTGGACGTTAGGTCGTCATTCCAGCTTCTGGATCGCTTGCCAACAGAACTATGAAGTTTTACATTTTTAGAGCCTGTTTAGTACACTTGTGCAAGTCTTTGCTGAGAAGAAATGTGACTTTAATAGAAATCAATACTGCATATGATATAATCTTATTCAAAATTGAAATGTTGGGAGGCAGTTGGGAGTTAGAAGGGTTTTTAGTAAATACCTGATGGAGCTGTTTGGAAACAAGCTCGTTTTATGTTCCACAAAGTTATTACATTTCTTTTCCACTTCAGCTGAAAATGATCTATTTTACAAAGAAATCTCAGGAGACTCATAAATAGATTCTTGATTAATATTAATTATTAATATTTTATGGGTTTTATTTTTATGTATTTTTAAGGTGATTTTAACTTTTTTAGAGAATTCCAATAAATTTTGAGTAACTTCAATGCTAGTGTTTTCCTGCTTCTATTCTGCCTCTTTTCCTTTGATTTGGATTACTGACACACCATTATCTATGTTTTAGATCCACTAATGCATTATTTAGAGTGTAAAAATGTAAATTCTTCTGAACGGCAATTTAATCAAATACATGAATCTTGAATTTGATTTGGCATTTCTGATTCTTCTCAATATGAACAATTATGCCATTTAAATTATCTGTCATTGTTATCAAACTAGTTTGAAATATAATGTTGATTTTTTCAAATTAAAATTTTTTTTTAATTAAATCATAGAACATTTATTGAAAAGTATATGCATGATTACAGTTTTTTATTGCTCTTTATTTTTTTCTAAACAGCATCTGTTGTTTCTTTACTTTCCCCAACTTAAGACCAACACTCTTGTGGTTTTCGTGAAATCTCAGAGGTTAACAGTAATTCCTGCTACGAAATGTAACTGATGATTTCCGAGAAGCTAGCAGGTGTCTGTTGGTTTGTGGTTTTACAAAGGGCGGGTGATGCACACAAGCCCCTTTTGGTATTTTTGACCTGTCAGAGATATGCCTCTGCAAAAAAAACCAAAAACTTTGCTAACTTTGCTCCCTTTGTTTGCAAATCCAGTGCAAGAAATTATCACGTTAAATAGTTGTGACAAATATCTGTCACAAGGGAAGATGTTTTATTAATGCTAAATTGTGCATATTAACAATGGTGCAACCTTCAAAGTACTCTACCCAAATGTATCACTGCATGCAGTGCTTTAACCTGCGAGCAAGATTTCTTGATGTTGGAATACTTGTTTAATAACCATTTTGTAGTGAACAAAACATTTACAATGTAGAATCTGATGTAGCTGATTAGACACAGTCTTTGATCACCTTATTTACTTGGATGCTGTGAGACTTTAAGGTATATGGTGGGGAAAAAAACCCAACACAACAGGTCAAAAAAAGATCACCTGTGTGCTTGTTTTAGATCCAGGATTAATAAATGTGTGTTATTAAAAACTTGCTAGCCAATTTAGAAGAGGTCTGCTAACTGAGTTTAACAAGAAGATAAAGGAAGATAAAGTCTCCTCGGTTTAATTTCCTGTGTTAGGTCTGCATCGCAGCCTGCTACTGCCTTCAGAGACCACTTCGTGTGGCTTAGTGCCAATCATTAAACCAAACGATAAACCAAAACCTGAAAAATATTGAGGAGAAAAAAAAACCCAAAACACCAAAACAAGATGAAAAAAAACACACCTCTTTCAAAGCTTTTTTGAGAGAATACAGTTGTCAATACCCAGGTGAGCTGAGAAAGACGCACTCTCAACTGAGGTAATGGCAACCAACGTGCTAGCGTCAGAATAGCAGTACTCATCACATAAATCCAAATTTAGTCTGCGTTGTAGAAAAGCTCAAAGTGCTTCCGCTTCAAAAGTGGATTTCACCAAATCAGAAAATGGGAAAATTGTCTTTCCTCTGGGTTGTCGTTTCAGGACTCTCTGTAATTGAGGATTTGCAGAGGGCCGTTTTCCCATCGCTGTGGCAGCTGGAATGTGACTCACTCCTCCTTCTCAGCTGGAGCTTTTCTTGCCCATCAGGAGATTTCTCCAGAAAGGTGTCTTCCAGAGCTGAGTAACAGCTCCTGAATAAAAATTTTGAGTTGCTTTCAATTAAAGCTACTTTATCTGAATTTCGAGCCTTACTGAACCTGGAATTTGGTGAATCCTGAGGCACCTGCTTTGGTGCCCTTATGATCAGTCTCTCTGCATTTTGAAAGTTTTTCATAAATGGCAAATAACCCTGAAGTTTCAAGGGCTGACACAAGCTTCTCCTGGGCTGACACAGCTAGAAGCTGGAGCAGCCAGCAGGGAGGAGGCTGAGATTTTGGGGCTCTACAAAGCCTGCGGCTGCCTGTGAGCCTGGGGGATCCCCCTCCCGCCCCTTCTGCGCCCTGTGCTGGGTGGGGGCAAAGTCAGCAGCCAAAACAAAAAGAATTACTTGAAAGTGGGTGGTGATGTTCAGTGTAAAACTAATAATGATTTCCAAAAATCTTTCCTTCCTTATTTTTTGAATTTAACATTTATAGGAGAAAAAATATTTCTGCTCACTTTGGGTGTTGGTTGACAGTAATTTTCTGGTGCATTTTTTCCATTTATTGCATTTATCATACATGAGGAGCCTCCCTTCCCCACGATTTGAATAAACCAACTATTTCTATACAGTTTTAAATGGAAGAATGACTGAGGCCGAAGTCAGAAAAATGCCTTTGAATTTTATTTTTAAAGCTGACTTTCTTAGTGACAGGAAGTTTGCATCCCGTAAGAATAAAAACAAGAAAAAATTGTAGCAGAGCAATGGATTGTAAGGGTTTGTATTCTTCCATTGATATTATTCTCTACGTGGTTAAACATGCAGTTTAACATTGTGGTTTTTATCCAGTATGCCTTTAAAAACTTTTCATGACAGAACAACGAGCATGGAAAAAAAATTGTTACGGATGTAAAAACAACTGATTTTAAGAAGCCAAAGACCATAAAATCAATAGAAAAATCTAACTTTCGGTGATGTTGGACTAGGTCCCAGCAGGCAAAATGTTACTGTACGGACAAATTCACTAGGGAATATAGCAGGAATTGAGGTCAAAATGTAATCACCCAGAATGTAGCTCTTCAGGGTGGATTATTTTATTCTGCCTCTGAACTGAAACATCTCTTAACGGTAATAAATCTCCTTATCCTGTGCTGGGAGTGTATTTGCAATAATGTACCAGAATAAAGATCCTTAACAGCCTACACATTTTTTCATATGACTGTTTAAAATATTCTGTGTTCTTTTCCCCAACATACTGACATAATTTTATTTTCAATTAGAGGTAAAATGGCCAACTGGAAATAGTGATAGATGACAAGTGCTAAACCAAGGGTTTGAAATCTAACTGAAACTGTATGTTTAAAACAAAAAAAAAAAAAAAAAAAAAAAAAAGAGAGAGAGAGAAAAAGAAATAGCATAACAGGTAAAAGAGCCCGATATTGTAGCAAATAAGTTCAAAAACCCACAGCTATAAACACTTGTGAAAACGGCAGCTATCTGTGCCATCATAGTTTGTTAGAATTTCATATGTTTGATCGTCCTTTCCTTTCCTTTCCTTTCCTTTCCTTTCCTTTCCTTTCCTTTCCTTTCCTTTCCTTTCCTTTCCTTTCCTTTCCTTTCCTTTCCTTTCCCTTCCCTTCCCTTCCCTTCCCTTCCCTTCCCTTCCCTTCCCTTCCCTTCCCTTCCCTTCCCTTCCCTTCCCTTCCCTTCCCTTCCCTTCCCTTCCCTTCCCTTCCCTTCCCTTCCCTTCCCTTCCCTTCCCTTCCCTTCCCTTCCCTTCCCTTCCCTTCCCTTCCCTTCCCTTCCCTTCCCTTCCCTTCCCTTCCCTTCCCTTCCCTTCCCTTCCCTTCCCTTCCCTTCCCTTCCCTTCCCTTCCCTTCCCTTCCCTTCCCTTCCCTTCCCTTCCCTTCCCTTCCCTTCCCTTCCCTTCCCTTCCCTTCCCTTCCCTTCCCTTCCCTTCCCTTCCCTTCCCTTCCCTTCCCTTCCCTTCCCTTCCCTTCCCTTCCCTTCCCTTCCCTTCCCTTCCCTTCCCTTCCCTTCCCTTCCCTTCCCTTCCCTTCCCTTCCCTTCCCTTCCCTTCCCTTCCCTTCCCTTCCCTTCCCTTCCCTTCCCTTCCCTTCCCTTCCCTTCCCTTCCCTTCCCTTCCCTTCCCTTCCCTTCCCTTCCCTTCCCTTCCCTTCCCTTCCCTTCCCTTCCCTTCCCTTCCCTTCCCTTCCCTTCCCTTCCCTTCCCTTCCCTTCCCTTCCCTTCCCTTCCCTTCCCTTCCCTTCCCTTCCCTTCCCTTCCCTTCCCTTCCCTTCCCTTCGTGTTTAGCAATGATCTATTTAAGGTGTATTCCATTGCTGCATTTCAGAAAACTTTTGTTGAACCTCACCTCTGAATTGCAATCAAAGCACTTAACAATCAGTCAACAGATTTTGTGCCAACCACTTTAATGTTGGATCTTTTTATACTAACATTGTTACAGTACTATAAGGTCAGCTTTTTTTATACAAGTGTAACAATATCATTCTTAACTCTCTTACAAACATACTCCATAAAGTTGACTTCCGTGTGTATATTCACCTTCCCATATGTGAATGAAACCATAAGTAATGAATAAACAAGATTTTTTGTTGGTACCAATGCACCTACCTGTGCAAGGGAGATGGCATTACTCTCACCATGGCAGTGGAAAGGTACGAGTTTCATGCACAGCAAGGCCCTTGATCTTTTCCATAGAAAGTAAAGTGAATATACGATGACTTACTTTGGAAGTTCTTTATTTCTTCTCCTTAAAAAGGCCCCATTCTGCCAGTCTCCTACACTCTGATAGTAGTTCTTTTTGAGTTTAGTTTGTATTTTTCTATCTATTCTTTTGATTTCACAGGAAATAGCACAGCCTATTTTAGAATAACAGATAATTGGATGCAGAGGGTGAAATGGTGTGCAAGCCCACCACCAGCTTCTGTCTCGGACAAACCGCGACCAGCTCGCCCATCTCTGAAGCCGGGCTGGCGGCCTTACGGGGCAATGAGTACAGTTTTGTGCTTCAATTCTCTCTTGCAATCAGTGCATGCTACCGCTACATTCAAAAGGAGTTAATTTCTTTGTACAGAGGTTCCCCCCCAGAAGAAGTAAAACCTATGTTTTGGTGAAGTCACTGGAAATGCCTTACTTGGTAGCTAACAATGCTAATGATAAGGTTTGTTTTGTTTCATTTAGTTTTATTTCATTTCCTGGGGTTTTCATTGGATATATTGGTACACCAAACATGACAGCCTTTTTCAAATGCAGCAGAAGGCCATGTAAGTGTCAGAAATTTCTGTTAGCAGAAGTAATTAACACTGTCAAAATATTTTCAGAAAAGCAGACCGAGAACTATTTAAGATGCTTTTGATGCTACCCATCCTATACAAAGAATGGGTAATATCAGAATGATAGAAAATCTGTATCTTTGTTCTCAGAAGAATTTACTCACCATTTGATTAACTAAGTCAGCTGCCACATTCTGTATATTATGATATATATATGTTTTTTTAAGCAATAGATTTTCTACTTAAATGAAAGGAGGACACATATGTATTCATCTCAGGCTTAGTAGAAAATACAGTTGATTCAGTTGTGAAAAAAAAAAATACCCATTGAGACCAAAACATAATATCTAGGAAATATTGTTTGCTATCATCTACAACAGAAACAACAAAAAACAGCACACAAAGCTCTCAATCCTGGGATCCAGGGACAAAACACAGCTTTCATTTTATGCTTTGAAAAACAGTCAAACAAAAAAACCCCAATGCTATATATCCAGGTTTCCCGACGCAAAATAAATGTAGTTTGTAATGGATAGATACGTTATTGCAAGGGAGATGATAGATACAATTTTGACCTTGGAGATCTTGATCCAGACTATTAATTTGAATAGCTCGAGACCCGAAGTTGTATGCGTGACAGTACAGTGCGCGCATGAGGAGCCCTCTCCTTTAGCTCCGTAAGAATGAATTGCCTGCAAAATCAAGGTCTCTGGTTATTTCTGATCAACCTAAATTCAGTCAACCAACTGTTTAAAATCATGCCAGCAAGGTTTGCCTCAGATTATCTGTTTAAATTCCTGCCTGTCTAATGCTTCAGATTATTCTGGTAAGCCTTTAAGCACTTGCACATCGTATGCTCAGATCACTACCTTTTAAAAACTCTCTTCCATATTAACAAAAAAGAAACAAAAAGTCACTTAAAACCAGAAAGACATAATTGTAAGAAAACAAATATCTGCAATTTTTAACTTTGGATGGTTGAAAACGGGCTATATTTCAAAGTGGCAGGGCCTTCACACATGATTTCAACTAAGGGGAATGGAACCCAGCCATAAAAATAAAAGCATAGTATTTTTAATTGATAGCACAATCAATATGTTAGGATAGTTGTGTTAGGATAGCTGATAAGCCTTTTTTGAGCAGGTATGCTACTTTATAGGCATTTTATGATTCCTATAGATCACACACATAATTTAAAAAAAAAATCTGCCAGAGACTAGTACCTCTTGTTATGAACACATTAATGAAACATAAGACCCACACAGTCACAGTAATTTAATAATAAAAAAAAAAATCCTCATAAAATAACATGTGATGATACTTTTATGGGTGCTCTGAAGCCCTATAGGTATAATTAAACTTTCCAGTTCTTAGAAATCTGTGAACATGGTTGCAGGCTAAATTTCAGAAAATAAAGAAAAATCTCTGATACTCCTTCTCAAACTGAAGAGACTAATTGAGAATATGACTCACTGCTGCTTTATGTCAGTATAAATATCATTCATTTCCTTGGAACTACATTAGCATAAAACAGATGTAATATGTTGTAGTGAATCAGGCAGGAGTTTATGGTATGATTATGCTATTTCTACCAAAACAAATGATTGCAGCAGATATTCCTTGGTGCCATTAATTTACAGTTGTCTGTGATACCTTTCTTGAAAAAGCTGTACTGTTTTGCTGGGCTTTGCCTAAGTAAATGAACTTCTTTAAAGCAACAGTACACTCAAGAAACATCTCTTCTAGCTTTTAGTAGGAAAGGGATTTTCACCTGAGGAATTGCTATCTATCAGTATATGGGGGCTGGAGAGTTAAAAAAAAAACAACAAACAATCCAACCTCCAAAACTAACAGATTACTGTAATTCATTACAATAGAACAGAATTTTCATTTTTTTCTTTACGTTTTGTTGTTTCTTCCATTTCATTACATGTGTACAGATTTGGTAAGAGGTAGTTGTTTTTACATAGTTTCTTCATCCTTCTTAATCCCCCTCTCCAAGGTAATTTATCCCTTAGAGTGGGGAGACCTTTGTCCATTATTTGTTCAAAAGTTTACTAGCAAATATTTTTTTGTTTTCTATTTTGAAAACCTTTAAGCAGTGTACTTGTAGAGGAAGAAGTTGCTGCTTTGTTCTGAAGTATGCTCCTTTTGAGGGGCAGTTTGAATGGTTGGGTTGGTATCTCTTAGAACATTCAAAAGAAGTCAAAGATCAAAAAGAGGAAAAGAAAAGAAGTGACAATGCTTTTGCACCAAGGTAGTTATCTGGAAACCTGAGTACAACCCTTTCTGTGTAAAGGACCACTAAGTCAGCAGGACCTTTGAGTAGGAACTACCTCTGCTTTCCCTGATGCCGCCATACCCAGGTATGACCTGGGTGTCCTTGGCTGCGTTTCTTCAGAACACAGTAACGAACCAGAGCAAGGTAACTCTTTAAGAAGACAAACTTCAAATATGATAGGTGTGATAGACTACATAAGAGAGTTTGAAAATAAGTCTTCCACCAAAGTCTGCATCCCCATGGGAGCAGGCCCCTCCCCTGGTTCTGCTGCGAAGCCTCTCTGCCCCACCTGAGTGAGCAGCCTCCTGCAGCCACCGCCACTGAGGCAGCCTGACACTGGGCCTGTGGGTCTGGTCTGCTTTGGGATCCCATCTCATCTGCTCCCGACTACTCCAGCCAGCATCTGCGTGGCCAGCACATGGCTTCCTGCCCCATCTCCACCTCGACGGCAGACTGTACGCAGCTCGTCTCAGCAGCCGGGCAGGGGGGAGGATGCCTCCTCTGGGGCAGCCAGCCCAGCACCACCAGCCTGTTGCACCAACCATTTCTGTTGCCCAATGGCACCACCCCCCACCCCTTCCTTTTTAAAATAAAATAAAATAAAATAAAATAAAAAAAAAAAACAAACAAACAGAAAAAGCAATATGCAGAACTCATCAAACTAGAAATAGCTGACAAAGCAGTTATCTGATTTTCTGCTTTTATCCATCATCACTACCAACTCAAGGATCTTTGGGCTTGGCATTTGGTGTTTGGGGTGGTTTCCTTTGGTTTTGGATTTCTCTGTTTTTTTTGCGTGTAGGGGGGAGATTTTAGATAGCATTGGCTGCTTGAAAGCAATGTGCATTATCAGAAAATTATTAACTGTCATTTTGCTGTTTACCAGGTTTTTCTTTCCAATAAAGGAGCACAAAAAGAGCTAAAGAAAAAGAAGAAGCATGAGATAACTTTCTTCGCTAGAAAGCTACACTGTGTCCGGTCCTGGATGCATCAACAAAAAAGGTTAAAGAGGCCATATACGAAAGATGCATTGTTTGCTCTCTCTAGCTTTCTCCCTGGATTTTGAAGGCCATTTTAAAAGTCATAAGCTTCTTTGCCATATAAAAGTTACAGATCTTTCTTGGAGACATGTCTGAGCTGGCAACATCTTATAATTGAGGATAGCCTCGACCTTAAGTGAACCGCCTCTGCAGGAAGTTTTCACATCCAGGCTGTGTTTGAGGGTATTGTTTAGGAAACAGCTCTGTAACTTTCTGCCAGCAAAATAAAAAATCCAGCAACATTAAGTTCCTTAAACTGACTTTAAGTGGTGTTTTTTTTTTATTAGTAACATACTGGACATAAAAAGCGGAGTTGAACCAGGAAGAGGATAATTCAGGGAAAATGATAAGTGTATGAGAATGGCCGTGCTCTGAAACGGAAAGGTCGTTTTCCCATCCCAATGATGGATTTGTGTGACAACCTTGAAGCCTTTCTGCTTTCATTTTTCTCTCATTAGAATGAAACTTTCAGGTTTCTGCAAATAATATCGCTTTTTGGAAGCTAATAAAGTCAGAGACTTCAACAGGAAGACAAGAACTAAACTGAAAGAAATAAGCATAGTCAACTAAACAGTATTAGTACATTAAATTCTTCGAGACTCAAATGTAATTTACAACTTTCCTTTGTGAATGAGTTTCTTTCATGTCTTTAAAATGCTACCTTCCGTGTTATTACTGGATGAAAATGCACAGAGTATTTATCAACAAAATGTGAACAGAAATCCAGTACTATCTTTCTAATTATAAAAGTAGAAGAATTTATAAAATATAAGGACATTATTGATACATTATTGACCTAGTCAGTGGCAGACATTTACAGTCAAGATCACAGAACAGAAAAGGTTTAGACAGAAGAAAAAGGCATGGTGATAGCTTTTGTCATTAAGCAGTCATGCAAATAAAAATATAAACAAAATAAATTAACTGGATATTTTCTTGGGATTCTTTATTGAGGTTTTCTCTCTCTTTTTTAAGTAGATCAACTTGGCTTTTTTCATTGTCTTCATAATTATCTTCAGTTCAATTTTTTGTCATATTTTCCACTTTTGTTTTATGCAAATGGACAGAGAAGTACTTTGAATGACTGTTTTAAGGATTTCCCCCTCACACGCAGACAAGCAAACTTCACTAAAGTTCAGCAAGTTGTCACAGGCGGACTCTCCTGCTATGAACATGTCAAAAGAATGTTGCTTATACAGGGAACTTAAAAAATACCACAAATCTTATCTCCTACCAACACACCTTTTGCTTGAGAGTCGGCAGAAGCAGTGCTTTATGGTGTTCAAAGTTTGTTCAGCAGTGGTGTTTCTTCCACTTCCTTAACCAGATCTTTACACCGTTAGTACATCTCACCATTAGCTTACTCTGTCACTAAACTTATCTTTTCTATGTTCAGATGGTATCCATTATTCATGAATAATCTCCCCGAAAAAAGCTGTGAAAACACCCTTCCTGTATCTCAACACTTGGTGTTATCACCAAGTCTTTATCACCGACAGTCTTTAGCTTCCTGACCCATTCAGGTGTTCAGTGTTACATTAGGATGAATATCCAGTTAGTGGTCCAGTTCTGGAAATGTAGAAACAGAATCCTTTATCTAAGGATTCTTGAACGAGTACCCTCTTGCAAAGACAGATTTTTTTTCCGTCGAAGCATTTCATCATAGAATCATAATTTATATAACATAGCCTCTTGGAGGCCGCTATGTTTAACAACTAAAATGTATCAAGAACTTGAGTATGTAGATTATATTTTCTTTACTTTTCAACATTTGGGAAATTTTAGATTAATCTTTTTTTCCTCTCTGAATCTTCTATACCAATATATCGCCAAAATGTGATTGTATTTAATCCACAACTTCTTTTTTTTTCTCTTTAAAGGAATATCTGGCTTTAACTTAACTTCTCCTTTGAGATTAATGAATACATACTGAAGAATCCTATCCATTATGTTACTAAATCAGGCAAGCCTATAGATTAATTCAATATGGGGGGCTTTATTGGTTCAATTAGATTAGATGCAGAATAGGAAAAAGCCAACTGAATTATTGTGCCTTTATCCGGTTGTACCACTCAGCTGTCCTGCTTAAAGAAACGCAGAATGGTGAATGGAAAAAGAAGTATTTTCCCTGATGGTACTGCACTGGCAACAGGAGGCCCTCATCCATAGAGCAATAGGGAGTTGTATCACTTGTTACTGAAGTATTCTGGGTTGGTTAACCTGGCTTCTACAGGCTTAGAGATAACCTACAGGGATGCTCACACCAAGTGCGAAATAGCTAAAACCTCCCTCCTTCCAGCCCATTTCCTTCATTATTTTTACTGGAGATTCACTGAAACTAGAGAACCTTTTTAACCTGATCATTTTCTAGTTGGTCGTGTTTGTAGGTAAAGAAGTAGTACCTGGAGTGGTCTTCTTTATAGCTGTCTCCTGCTTCACTGCACCACCACAGTCAAAGCCTTTTATTTCCAGTGGTAGCAGCAGCCTGCACATACATTTCCCTCTCTTTCTGCACTATTGCTACAGGCCTATCTGCTAAATCTTAAATACTAATGAATCATTAAAAAGGGTATTAACATACTGTGCTGACCCTATACGTATGTCTTATTCTTCACAGTTTTACAGCAATTTCCATTAAAAAAACTCATTACAGAGATGATTGTGACATGCTTTGAAACAGCAGCATTCATTACATATTATCTATGTATTGAAGGTTGGGAAATTAATGCACCAGGAAATAAAATGACTCACCCAGGGTCACTGAAGATGTATGTTCAAGTCATGATTAAAATCCAAGCTGTAGATCTCCATTGTGTTTACTGCACAATATTTTTTGCTCTTTCTTTCTAGTTTTTTTTTTTTCTTATAAACCACATCCTACATTTGTACATTCAGATGGAAAATTCCACCGTGTTGCTTTTGTTGCCAAACTGTAATCGGCATTTAGCCAACAATTAGTTAAATACAGCTTGTTTGTCTTTGTGAGCCTTCCCTTCCTTTGCTTTGAGGTTCGGAGGATGGAGAGAAAGTGCGATTACTGGGAAAGAAGAGCCAGGCTGCGGGGAACGGTGGGCAGAGAACCAGGGAGACAGAGCCCAAGGAACTGCTCAAGTGATGGGGTGACCACGAGATGTGCTGCTGCTGCTGCTCTGAGTCTCTTATCCACAGATGACGGAACATATATGGATTTTCCAGTTTTTCAGTGCTGGGGAGGTAGGGAGAAACAGAGGTTAGAGGTATGGGGGAGGTCCGAGGAGAGACTGGAATGGAGTCCTTCCCTTACACTCCCTGCTCTGATACTTCCACTGGCCAGAAGGGCAGAGTGGAGATGGTGTGTATTTCTCTTTTTATAGGTTACATCTTCTGTAAAAATATAATACTTTAAGCACGTGCCTGCTCCCAGATTAATATAATTAGAGTCAACTTTCAGAGTGCCTACAGCTTTCTGATCTGTGACTTGCAGGTGTGTTGCCCAGGTGGCTAGAGGGGACTTGTACTGGTGTCTGGAGGGGACTTGTACTGCACACTTTAGAGGGCGACCCAGTAATTCTGGTTACAGGCAGCTTTTTTTAGCAGGTATGAAAAGGGACCCTGTTCTTGGGACTAGTTGACCAAGAAACCTTGACATTTGTAGTAACTGTGTTGTAGAGCAAATAAATGTCTTTAAACTACATATTATATCATTGATAGTTAGTCATCCCGTGGGGTTGGATGTTAATTTCTTGACTTTTTCTTTCGATGCCAGATGGAGAGAAACGAACATGAAATTCAGAGCAATAAAATTGTAATTTATATTTATAAAGAGATGAGTAAAGAATAATTTTCATTTAATGGAATTTGTCTTCATTCTGGAGACTTCCTGAATACTTCATCTTAGCTTTAATTAAAGAAAACAGATGTGTAAAAAATTTAATTTGTAATAGCAATAGTAAAAAAAGTTAACATATGTTTATCTTTTTCATTCGACTTTAGATTTTGTGGAAGAGCACTTATCTGTAAACTACTATATACATATGTAGCACGACATAAAGAACAGTATTTCAAGTTAGAGAGATACGTTGCCTTTTTGCCTTATTCTCAACTGCAATTTGAGAACAGTTAGCCACTGAGGTTCAAGATTTAAATGTGAGAACCATATAGAGCCTGTGTAGCTGGTTCGAAGG
Source organism: Vanellus vanellus (assembly GCF_965231255.1). NCBI lineage: Eukaryota > Metazoa > Chordata > Aves > Charadriiformes > Charadriidae > Vanellus > Vanellus vanellus. The sequence goes on from NC_138906.1 coordinate 108,521,944, forward strand.
CTGCTATGCCACACAGCACGCAGGAACTGGACCTCTTCAACTCACAAGATCCTTTCTTTTCCAATACAAAATCTGCCGTTTAGTTTCCGAAGCTTCCCATTTCCTGCTTTTCTTATCAGCAATACTTCTGTTTCCTGAGACAAGCTTAATGCAAGTTAATCTTTTGATCTGTTTGAAAAGATAACTTTGTAATGCAAATAGAACCAGACTCAGTCTTCAACTCAGTTCCCGTCTATTTAGATTTTTACACTAGGCGTCAGACGGACTACTGACTGTCTAGGTGTACTTTGCGAATCCAGACAAGGCAGAGCAGAAATAAGTGCAACTGCAACAATGGAGAATTACAGACCCAACTAGGAAGTGGCAAAATGGAATCCTTGAAAACATTCAAAATATTGTACTATCCTAAAACATGCCTAGTTTAATACAGGTAAATATATACAGATTTTGCTTTACACACAAGTTGTAGCACTGTGGGAGGAGACTTAAACAGATTTAATGCTAAGTTCTGTTCAAGCTTGTGCAGGCTATTACTCACCTAAAATATTAATCTCTGTTGTCAGCTTTAGTTCAAATTACATTTGTTTATTCTTTTGAGAATTTTAGCCAGTCAAGTCAAGCTTAGTTCTAACCTCAAGTCAATCACGTTGTTCCAATTTTAAGCAGCTCCATAAAACTATGGCCTGCCGAGGTGCAAAAATGCTTGCAGTTGTCCTGAGAAAAATCCATAAAAGATATAAGAGTGTGGCTTGTTTTGACAAATTTCAACATGAGTCACGAATACTCAGGATTCTTACACCTTTGAACAAGAATTTTCGAGCTGCATAATTTTGATCCCAAAATACTAGCTCATGTCATGGTATCACCAATAAAATTCTCAGACCTTAAGACATCACTTTCCATAATTAATCACAGAATCATGACCTCTGAAATATAAGAACTGTCTTATTCTCTCTTTACATTTTATACTCCCTGAATAATAGATAAATGTTGAACTGCGGTGTCAGAAAAATGGAGAAATTCTGTTGATATTGTATACGTGGATATATGAAGAATTCTGTTTGCTTCTGCTGATGAAACCTAAGGATCCCAGCTTTGTCAGTTGTCATAGCATTAATGCATATTGCTAGAGATTCATTAGTAATGCAAACTACTCTGAGGCGGATTTTGATAGGAATTTAGTCTCTCTCTGATGCCACTGCACCCAGACCTCAAACCTGGTGTTTCTTAGAATGTGAAAGCAAAAAGCACATGATGTTTTTCATCAAAAGTAAAAAGATCCTGTGAGAAGGGCACATGGTGCACAGAGATTGAATAAAACCATGTCACACTGCAGTCACTGATTCCAGTGCTCTTTGAGATGAACCACGCAGCTCTCTTTATTGCTCTTCTCCAGCTTTGTGGAAGTAAGGTTGCTTTCTTATTCCTATCTAACATATTTTTATTGCATCATGGCAGATATGATCACAATTCACAAGTCTGTTACTGTGTGCTTCAGACAAATTTTAACTGTTCAATCATATCCCCAAGTTAGAAGTAATAATAATGTCTAGGGTTTGGGGTTTTTTTTTAGTGAACTTTTTCTTCAGTGTTTTGCTTGTAGTGCTGCCAAGGTTGTTTCTGCGTTTTTCTGTAATTTCAGTTTTCAAATATGTTGATTCTGAAACTGAACTTCTCTGTGTGTTTTAGCCAACGTGGAAGGAAAGTTTGTGGATTCAACTGTAAAACTTACTGAGAAGATGAAACTGGAATGCATATATCCAAAAAAGGCTGTGATAATCCAGACATCCTGGATGAAACTTAATGTGACTCATAAGGAAAATATAGCTGTCTTGCATCCAATCTATGGCATACATATCGAAGACAAGTACAATGGAAGAATTTATTTTGAAAATGCTTCCAGGGAAGACAAGTCCTTATCCTTCATCAAGAGCACTTTGGAGGATGTTGGTCTTTACTTCTGCTCCATTGTAACTTACCCAGATGGAATTTGGGAAAAGGTAATAGAAATTATTCGGCCAGGTAAGTAAATCTATCTCTGTTTTTTAAACTTTTGATGTAAGAAAAACAGATATCCATCTCAAATGAGGGAGTATCTAGCATTGTAATTTTTCTTTTCAATTATATAGCATGCAGAACTGGAGTGATTTGGAGAAAAGAGCTATATTACTTTGACAAAATGTTAGTTTAAGAGAAGCAGGAAGTAAGGAGGGGAACTGGTGGACACAGACAGGTATCACAGCAGCAATGTAGACAGTAAATTATCCATGGCCCAGCAATGTGCCCTTGTTGCCAAAAAGGCCAATGGAATCCTGGGCTGCATAGGGAAGAGTGTGGCCAGTAGGTCGAGGGAGGTCATTCTCCCCCTCTACTCTGCACTGGTGAGGCCACAACTGGAATACTGTGTCCAGTTTTGGGCTCCCCAGTTCAAGAGGGACAGGGAACTGCTGGAGCAAGTCCAGCAAAGGGCAACTAAGATGATTAAGGGCTTGGAGCATCTGCCTTATGAGGAAAGGCTGAGAGAGCTGGGACTCTTTAGCCTGGAGAAGAGAAGGCTGAGGGGAGACCTTATTATGGCGTACAAGTATCTCAAGGGTGGGTTGAAGGAGGATGGAGCCAGGCTCTTTTCAATGGTTCCCAGTGACAGGATGAGGGGCAATGGGCACAAGTTAGAACACAGGAAGTTCCGTTCAAATACACGGAAAAACTTCTTTACGGTGAGGGTGACAGAGCACTGGCACAGGCTGCCCAGGGAGGTTGTGGAGTCCCCTTCCCTGGAGATTTTCAAGACCCACCTGGATGCAGTCCTGAGTAATGTGCTCTGGGCAATCCTGCTTTAGCAGGGGAGTTGGACTAGATGATCTCTAGAGGTCCCTTCCAACTCTGATAATTCTGTGATTCTGTGATTCTGTGATTCTGTGATGTATGACATGTCAGACTTCAGGTACTAATGGTCATTGCGATGGTAATATTTCCATTGGGAGAAGGTTCTCATAGCATTTCAACAAGCTATAGGATGTCTTCAGAGGATGAAACTGCAACTACCAATGAAATTACATAGATGAACCTTGTAACTACCTATGGAGGATACTGTGTATTTATTGTTATGTTCTATGGTGAGGGTATTCTTGGTCTGAAACTAGGACTGTTTGGTGTTGTTTTTTGTTTTTTGTTTTTTTGTTTTTTTTTTTTTTTTTCCCTAAACCTCTTCTGCGCTTGCTTTTTCAGGAACAAATTAACTATTTAGGAATAGTGTGGCAACAAAAAGGGGGGAAGTAGGGAAGTTTAAATGAAGAAAAAAGGGCTTTTCTTTAAAAAGAGACCTTTTTAAAAATGGAAAAGGGAAGAAGGAAAGAAAAAGATCCAGTTATGCCCGTGTACTTTCTGTGTAGCTGCCCATGTACTCTGCAAAGGCTCTGTAATTGCCTGACCACTCATCCAGTTTGGTTTCCTGTCCAGCTCTATGAGTAGGAGGAGAAAACCCTTTTCTAGTATTTTTCCATGTATGCCTATTCAGCATTGGTCAACTGACAACTCTGGTGCAAATTACCAAGCTTTTCTGATAGAAATCCTTAGAAGATCATTATGTACACATGATAGAATAACCTTCAAAAGGTAACTAGTTTTGGTTGTTGGTTGGTTGATTTGATATTGTGAACGTAGAAATAATCTGTTCCTCTTTCCCATACTCCAGAGTGAAAATAGACTTCATTCAATATTTTATTGTATTTCACAGCTAGGAAAGAATGAGTTGAAAGGAAAATTTAGTATCTACCCTTTAAAGGACCAGAAGATAAAAATAACTGTTCTTTTCCTAGCCTGATCCTTCTGAGTCTTCTTTTTAACCGTATTTTATCCACACTTCTGTTATTTCAATGTTACAATGAAACAGTGGACCTGACTCCTGTAGGATATATCTAAACTTCGGAAGTGCAAGGTATATTGTTCCTGTCTTCACCACTGAAGATTTTTAAAATGTGATTTTAGCCAGCGCATTTGTTGATGGCATTGATGAAATAGGAATCCCAACCTGCCTTCCTATCTGCTAGCTTTTTATTAGCAGACATCGCTGCTCATCAGTGCAGAAATTAACCCACGCACAAGTTATTTCCCTGACTTTGACAAAAAAAAGAAATACTGTCTCCCTTAGATTGTGTAGCTAGATAAGATAGTTTGAACCTGAAATTATTTTCCCCATTGTGGCCCATTGGCATTGCAGTACAATTCACAGTCATTCACACGTAGAGAGAATGTCCTACTAGTGAAAGAGTTGAGCGGGGTCCCTCAGGGCAGGCTGGCAGTCCAGGTCAGAGTTCCTCAACTGTGATTCTTTTAGGGTCATCTGTGAATGCTTGCTTTGCTCTGGGGTCTTTTTTATTATGTAAGGAATAATATAACTGAAGTAGTAACTCCCTAGTTTCTTTTTCTCTGGCAGTCCTTTTAGTGCACAATAACTGTATGTAATACTGTATCTGTAACTGTAATAATGTAAATGTAACTGTAGACATTAGCAACACACTTTTTGATTGCATTCAAATAAGCCAAGATCTGGAAATTCAGGTTGTTGTTTACAAGAAGGAACAGTCAAACTAGATCTCTTACATGGTTTTGTCCAACCTGAGTCGTGGGAGTGCTGAGCCCGTATTCACAGTGGGTTCATTTTCTGTAAAATCCTAAAAGTTAGATGCAGTAGTGAACTGCAAGCTCATTTAGTCCTTTTCCTGGCCAAGGCAGTAACGATCTCATCTATTTGTTCCTGGATGTACTGGCTAGGGTTAATGTGAAATGATGAGAGAGACAAGGCAGTCACTTTCATGTGGGATGTTACCCTTCGGTCCAATCCACTTACAGATTTCAGCACCCTGTAAACCGCACCATGTGGGATTCAGTATTCTCAGGGTGTAGGATTTCTCTCTTGCTTTGAGCATGTTAAAACACAAAGCTAAACCAACAGCAACCCCCCTATTTTTCAAGTATATCAGCTTAATCCTCCTACGGAGGGAGATAATAATGTTGAATAGAAATTAATCCTTTTCCATTTAAAGAATCAAGGTTTCTGAGAACAGGAACAGTCAATCCTGTTCAGCACTTGATAGATGTGTATAAGCATGATCTCTATATACACTGATCTGAAGAGAATGAGGTATACCACCAGTGAAGATAAATTACTACTACTTCAATCTGTACTGCAAATTAAACATTATTAAAACCTGAGTTTAGAGAATGTATTTATTTATGTAGTAGTTACAGTAAAACTGTTATCAGTTAGGTTTTATCTTACTTTGCTCGCACCTTCATCAGTACTAATATTTTAAACTCCCTGGATGACATCTTGCTTTGATTAAATCAACAGTAAACTTCAAAGTCACTTCCTTGCAGCTGGTATTATAGCTTCCTGCTGACACTAGATATGTAATTTTTCTTCTTTGTTGTCCAACCTGTAAAATTAGGACACTGATGTTCATCTTTAATTTTTTTTTTTTTTATTCTGCACTAGGGAAGAAGCTTTGAGAAAGCTCAGTGTTAGTCTTATAATTTCACTGCACACAGATCTTGTTCTATAGGATTAATACAAACAAATAGTTGAGATCCTAGAAAATGAAGTATTTTTTAAGGAATCTAATATTCTCTGCTATAAAGAAATCTTGCCAACATACTGGAAAGATCATTTTATTGGTAATTAAAACTTTTTTTCAATTACGTTGCTTTCTTTGGTTGGGATTTAAGATTTATTGATTCCCAATAAACATTACTTTTCTAAAAGCATTAATTTACTCACACTACCCCAGACAAATAAACAACTCACTGCAAAATCCATTTATTCTGTGTATAACAGTTAATCAACAAACATTTAATAGACTTTTCCTTTTTTAAGGAATTCCATAATGCCTAATGCTTTGCAATTTATGGTTTTAGTTTTAAAGATTAGTTGGCTAAGCTAAAGTGGTATCTGTCTTTAAATAGATGCAACTTTGTGGTCACATAATATTCAATGTGAAACTTAAGCTTGCTCTAGTAAATTGGCACAAATGAAATTTAATTGACATTATTAAGATTTTTGTGTCAATCAAAACTGAAGCCTGGTTTATAATTTAATTTGCACTACCAGGGCATTGAAAATGGTCAGGATTTACCTATACTGACCTGTTACTGTAGGACCCAGAGACACTTCTGCACCAAATTAAGTAGGTAAGTATGCCACTGAGGAATCTGCAGTGTATACCTCAATGAAAGCTGGCAACAGAATATACATCTAGAATGTATGATCGGCTTTTAGCATTTCCATTGAATGGAAATAGCAGAAATAAAGAGAAATAATTCCATATGGCATTATGCTCATGATGGAGAATCTTAACTAGACTAAAGTATAAGGCAATATGTTCTTCACATGGCAATCATACCTACTAGCAATTACATAAATTTGGACAAAATATCTTGGATTAACTTTTGCTGGCTTGCAAAACAATGAGTGTTTCTTCACTCAAACTGTTCAAAGTTGCTCTAGTCCTTCATTTGTGGTAATCGATAGAGGTCATGAGTCTGATTCTGCTTTCCCATGTGCTTTGTGTAATTTTTTTAAACTACAAATACAAAGTGAATAAAATTGTATGATTCTGACTTGTCAACATTTTTCATTTGCATAGCTTGAAGCCTCAAGTGCTGATGCTTAATGAGTGAATATTTCAAGTACAGTCTAACGGTTACAGTAGTGTCACTACATCCAGCAACTTAAGAGTCAACAAGACTCTGACACTACAAGATCAAGCAGTTTAAAAAGCTTGGGGATCATAACTTGCTTTTTTAAACAAAAACACAGAAAGGGAAGAAAGAAGTCAAGTATTTGAAAAGCATTAAGCATGGGGGTTTTTTATTAGTATTTTGATAATATCCTTATTTCTTTCCCTTTAGAGTAAAGGCATCTTTATAAATAAAAAGTCCACTGTGGTTACACTCTTTCATATGTGATTAAAGATGTTGTTGAGTGAATAAAAGATCACAACAGATTTGCAGTCTATGAAGTGGCAAAGTAATACTGGAGAAACTCTATTTAGGACTCTGCTCCTGGTTTAGTCTCTGGTAGCAAAAGAATAGTTCACCCCATCATGGTCTGGGTGGCATGAACACAATTCTTTTTCAATAAGGGAAAAAAGTTTAAAAACAATGAATCCCAAACCAAAAAAGATTAATCTTGGATAAGCAATGGCTGAGCTGTCATAAGGATCCAAGATCCCAGGAGACAGAGTAGGTTATAGCTCTCATTACAGAAGTCTTTTCTTGGTGTACCATCCTCACTACATCACTGGCAGATGGAAGACCCTAGAAGTGGTGATAAATCACCACTTATCTAAAATTTTTGATATTATTATTGTAATAATTGATTTTTTTTTCATTAGATGTTGTCTCAGCTTAGTCCTGGGGCTATATCAGGGATGTTAGGACATATTTTGTTCTTTTTGCCTTAAGTTTTGGCTAAAGATTTCCTATGACATCTATGAAATAGGTGAGAAAGAACTCTTGCAGACTGCACAATGTTATCCATGCTTTCTTTATTGGCAATTACAGAAACATACTGACAGAAAAGCAGTAATACTCGGGATATTATATTGGAAACTTCACAAGTTATGTAGCTACAGGAGGCATTCTTACAAGTGGATACAGTGCTGAAATTCTGTACCATAACTGAGAAGAACTTGAGAGTGTGTTCTGCCATGGTTACACAAGAATATATTGGCAAAGGATAGTCTAGTTATGCCACAGGAAGATTTTTGCCAGCTGGGTGAATCTGTTGCTTCTTTTTTTCCTGTTGTGTGAACATATATCCAACAGTTTTCAGAACTGAACTCAAGGGATTTTTTCCCTTAATGTTCCCACAGTTTATGAGTCACAACTACTCCTGCACTAAGCAAACAAAACTCATACTTTCAGGGAAAACTCCCTGTACATTTTTTGCTAAGATGTATTGATTATGTAGGAATAGTCAGTAGTTTTATTTCAACATTCTTCATGAACAGTTTAAGGATGATCTGTAGTTTCTTATACACAGTGCTTAGACACGTATGTCTGAAGACTGATTTTGAGTGCAATATAAAATGTGAGGAGCAGAGAGTGAAGTTACTACTAACAGAAGAAGCATTGGTGTTGGAGACATCACACAGGAATGGTTGATCATCAAAAAGATGCTATTTCATACGCTTGCTGCCTGGAAGAGAAAGTATTTGAAGCTGCAGGTGTTGTAATTTTACCTTCAAATGAAAGAGTGCTGAGAGCAGTCTACTCGGTCAGTCTACTGGGCAGGTGTGTATGGAGGTGCATGTTAACTGTCATCCCAGTTCGCCACTCAAAACACAGTACGTGGCTGTATTGTCTTGCCAGTTGCCAGGCATGTACATAACGACAGCAAAGAAGCAGCAGGAATTCTGCAAACTTGCTTGCTTGCTTGCTTTTCCTTCCTTCCTTTCTTTCTTCCTTTCTTCCTTCCTTTCTTCCTTTCTTCCTTTCTTCCTTCCTTTCTTCCTTTCTTCCTTTCTCTCTTTCTCCTCTCTTTCTTTCTCTCTTTCTCTCTTCCTTTCTTCCTTTCTTTCATTAATGATAAACTTTTGCTAAGAAATATGTACAGATATTTCCAGTCTCTAGGACTTTGGAATGGATACTTGGATGACTTTAATTTACAAAGGAATTGGAAGAGGTATTGGCAAAATTCTATTTTTTCTTCATACTATATTCTTCTTGCTTTTCTGTTGTTTTTTTTTTTTTCCAGATCTTTGCTTCCCTATGGCCACTTGAGACATGATCCATTTCTTTACTTGATCCTTTTCCAGAGCTGTCTTCAGTGTTTTGGTTCTTCTCTCTTCAATTAAATCCATCAGTACAACAGTTACTCATCTTTGAAGGGATATTTTGAAGTCTGAATGAAGTATCAATTCACAGTAAAAGTGATTAAAGAATTAATCTGGCCTCTTCATCATTTATTCAACAGAAATTAAGGTCTGGTGTTGTCATCCTGTCATGTATATCTGCCTTTAAGTTTGTAGTTTTGTCTGTTCTTTTTCAGCCATTCTTGACTCCACGAAGCATTGCCAGGAAGATATAACAACAGAAAAGGTTAAGACAAGATCAATAGACAAATACTTGGTTCAAAATATTATTTTCATTAATATCTGTACATCAAGATCTTGAGAATTCTACAAATCTGAAGTGTATTTCTGTCTTGTTCCCAACCTGATTATTATAAATTACTGATAATTTACATTTAAAATGTCTTCTAGGTTCAATACTTTGTTGAACTTAATGGGTTTAATTTAGCCTTCCTATATAGACACTACATAGTACAACTTTTTTCCTATCGCACTCTCATACCTGTGATGATACATGATGTGCTATTACTACTTGTTTATAGCTTCGTATTGTCATTGCCCATAATGATAATCCTGCTCTTTTCTGTCTTGCCCTTATGAAAGAATGAGGCATGTCTTTGTCAGTTGCAGTTCAGTGCAATACTTTTCACATTACCAGACCGCTATATTGATGCCTCCTACGCAACTACAAACCATCCTCTGATTCATTCTGCCTTGAGAAGTACTGATAAGTACGTCTGGCTTTTCATGCTTCACACATCCTCCTAAACCACTTGGCTTTATTAATAGTTAGTTCTCTAGGTTGCGTTGCATCAATATGTGGCAATCCCTGAATTAAGGCCTTTAAGCTTCCATTGAAGTACATAATTAGGATATTGATAATTTAAAAGTTAACAGAAACAGAGGTGATGATTGAGTGTAGACAAAAACTGTCTTAGAGGCAAAGTAAATCAACTTGTGAAGAGCTTTGTGATGCAGAACTCAATCAGTTAAAGTTGGATCAACAATCTTAAAATATATGATGGACAAATTTACAATGCAAATTTAACTTAAAATATAGAATACAATAAACATCATTAGAGAGATCACAACCTGATGTTTTTATAGTCCCGTACACCCTGACTTCGCTACACATCTAGACAGAAAGTCAAAAGTCTTCAGCAGTGAAGAACTATGTGATATATAATCTGCTTAAATGAAAACTGGCCTTTATGGAACAGCAGTGTTTATGTTTATTTACATAAAGAGTGAACATAGTAAAAATTACCTGGAATATTTTTGTCCTGTGATTGGTTATTTGCCTTTCAAAACTGTTGAATTCTAACATGAATTTCTGTATATTACGGAACTTACGTTTCTTTTCTCAGAAGTTTATTTCAGTTAGATGTTAGAATAGTACTAGTTTGACTTAAAAATTCCTGTGCTATGCTCTGAATAGAATGGGAAATATTCTTTTGATGTTCATAGTGACTTTTGCATGCATAATGTGAATTATGCAGAGTTGCATAATTAGTTGTTTTCTTTTTTTTTCTGTTATATGACTGGATTAGTTTTTTTTCTTCAATTCATGGATAAATGTGTGTTTCTGTCAATCAGTGACAATGGACCATTTGGTCAGGGGGTATGTTTTGCTAGCAACTCTGAACAAGAATGGAAGTTCATTAATAGAGTATTTAAATGCCAGATGTACCGTGAAGTACTCCCATATTTTAAATAGAGTGATCAACCTCTTCTGTGATAGCAGAGACAGAGCTTTGCTATTCTTAGCTAGTGTGATGATATCCATGCCACTCAGCACTTACTTCTATATTAATGTTCTCTGCCTGCCAAAAGCAGCACGTTGCATAGATTTTTTTTTCAAGTCCCTATCCACCTGAAATAGCTTGCTTTCTATTTATCTCTGTCTCAATTTAGAATGTGATTCATAGGTCTACAGTGAAAAATTATCAGCCCTTTAAAGCACATGGAAGCAAGAACTAATCCTGAGGGACCTTCATTCTTCGGCTCTTAGACTCTGAGCTCCCCAGAGCAAGAACTATCTCTGTATCTTACACAGTGTCAACCACCGTTGTCAGCACCTAATTAAAAAGCAAGAGGATGGAGGAAAGCGAAGCTGCCTTTTTCACGCCTCTGCTGTGATTATTGACCTGTTAAATGCTGCTTTTCTTACTTTTTATTTCCTGTGACAAACTACAGATTGGATGCTCCTTCAGTAGCAAAGGCCAGGGGAAAAAGCCCGAACCGGCCCTGTTGGGAGCAGAGCAGATATCTCCTCTTCCTTTCTGAAGGAAAAGCTTAGATCAAAAGGAATTATAGAATTGTGGAAAACTCAGGCTGGAAGAGACATTCCAAATTAATCTCATCCATCTCTGTGTTCTGAGGCAGGATAAGCATATCTGTATCATCTCTGACCGATTCCCATGTTGGAAGTGCATGCATAATACTCTTGTGTAGTTATTCTAGTGCTTAACCAGCCTTACAAGGAGATCTTTTTTCCATTATAGCTAACCTAGATATCTCTTGTTTAATACTGAGTTTATTCACTGTAGTCCTTTGAAAACGGAGGAAGGCTCTCATGTTGCCAGCCTTCAGTCATCCCACTGGATGAAATAAACACAGTTCTTTCAATTTTCTTCTTAGTTCATGATTTCTAAATCATTTGTGTTCTCATCACAATTTTCTTCAGTTTATATATAACTTTATTAAAAAAAGATAGATGATAGAATGAAACACCATGTTCCATCTAAGGTCTTACTATTGCTTAAAGAAGCAGAATAATGCCTCCTTTGTCTTGTATATGACTTTGTTGACATACCTGAGAAAATGTGTCTTTTGGAAACAGACAACATGATAACATTTTTGATTCTATTTGGCTAGCAATCAGAGCATCCAGATCCTTTTATTCAGCACTGGGGATTTTTTCACTCCCCCCCACCCCCCCAACCCTTTTTTTCTTTTTACTCCTTACCATTTTGAATGTTCAGTTAGTTACTAAGAATAATGATGCTGTTATGTACTCTTGGTTACTTCGTTTGCATCAAAATATGCTATGTTAAGGAAAAAATGGTAACATTCAGTACCCATGAGGACTGCTGTGTTTTTACCAAAGTAAGATAAAATTAGAAGGATTGTTTTACAAGTTCCCTATGAGCATTGTTTTGATGAACGTGCATTACATGTCAGCTGGATACTATAGCTATTAACTAATTTACTGTCTTGTGATAATTTGGGGATGACTCTTACTTCTCATCTGTTCATCTGCTGACCCAACCTGCTGCCCGGGGAGGTTTGCTGCTTGCCATGGTAGACTCTAGGATGCTGCAGAGAGACTGCCAAGGGTTGCCCACTCCTCAAACTCCTAACCCCTGCTGCTTTTCCTCACGCACACCAAAGATGAGCCTGGAGCACAGCAGGCATGACTACATGGTGCTGGAGGTGGTGGTCAAGGACATGGGTGGCTTAGTTGGTGTCTCCTTGATCCTGCTGAAGAATGGAAAAACCCTGGGAAGAGAGGGCAGACTCTTTGGGTCAAGATCCAATTGCACTGCTGGTGTCAACAACAAGGTGTTACCTTTTGTCACCATGGACCCTTTTTGATGATCAATGACTGCTAGGAAGAGACAGAATCCACCTGGGCACATGGGGAAGAAGCATTCTTGCCAACAGACTGGTGAGGGGAGCTTTAACATGAAAGTGAGATGATAACCTACAAATGAGCAAGGAAGTGGACTGGGTTGACAAGCAAATGGTGTGGGATTAGACGGACAGGGAACATCCTGAAAACAACAGATCAGGGCACAAGGGTGACCATTACAAGTGTGTCCACACAAATAAGAAAATGCTGAGGGGACATATTGTGGGGAAGCTCTCATACCTTTTCTGGGAAATCAACACAACTGGATGACCATATGTACACCGGCAAACACAGTGTGGGCAACAAACAAGGAATTAGAGCTTTACATGCACTTGCAGGGCTCTGATCTCATTGGGATCACAAAGGCATGGTGGGATGGCTCACATGACTGGAATGCTGCAATAGCTGTGTACTGTCTCTTTGGGATCAACAGGTGGGGATGACAGGGGAGGAAAGTTGCCCTTTACGTGAGAGACCAGTGAGAATGTGGGAAGTTCTTCCTAGGGATGGATGATGAGCCAGACGAGAGTTTATGTGTTAGGATTAGAACACAGAAAAACAGGTGATGTTGTGGTGAGCGTCTGCTATTGACTGCCTGATCAGGGTGATCAGGCCTGATGGAGATGAAGCCTCCGTCAGACAACTGGAAGAATCTTCACATTCTCTGGTCCTCATGGGAGAGTTCAACCACCTGTTGTCATCTGTGGAGGAGCGACACAACAGGGCATAGTCAGTCTGGGAGGTTCCTGGACTGCATTGATGAGAACTTCCTTATTCATATGATTAAACAACTGAAGAGAGGATGCAGTCAGTTCGACATCAGGCTTATAGGGAAGGAAGAACTTGGGGCTGTTAAGATCAGGGGCAACCTTGGCTGCATAGTGATGTTCATGAACCCAAGAGAAGGGAATAAAAGCAAAAAACCCAGGATCTGGGCTTCAGAAGAGCAGAATTTGGCTTGTTCGGAGATCTGCTTGGACCAATCCCAAGGGTGATGGAGAAAAAAAATTCAAGCAAAACCTTCTCCAATGGTCCATCAAGACAAGCAGGAAATAAGTGAAATGCCAGAAGGCCTGCATGGATGAACAAGAAGGTCCTGACTAAACTCAAATATAAAAAGGAAGCATAGATGAGATGGAAGCAGGGGCAGTTGACCTGGAAGGAACCTTGAAACACTGTCCAGGTATGAATGGGCTAGAAAAGCCAAATCTGACCTGGAGTTGAATCTGGTGGGTTAAAAGGATTTATTGGTTTTGGGTTTTTGCAAATATTCTCCCACTTCTATAAAATGAAAATACTTCATCTTCTCAGCTGCTATTCCCTAATCCTATGCCACTGCAGCAACCACTGTGAACTTCAACTTAACTGAAGTATGGTATTATCTCTAGTATTACCCATAACTGCTGTGGCACCCAGTAGTTAAAACCAGATCCAAGATTTTCATGACTTGGTCTTTTGTTTCTCAAAGTGTAAATGTGATTGATGGAATTTTGGTTTAATGGGATTTTGAAATCATTACAGGATGCGATCGCAGGGGAAAATGGGAAGTGCACAGTGACAGCTTTAAAATATTCAAAATTAAGGAGATAGTACAGACTAGCACAGATTGAATAATATTTTATTTGGGGAAATACATGTTAGGTTATGGAATGAACAGGGGTAGGTGAAAAGCAGAGAGTAAAAGGAATTACAGATTTAGATAGTTACACTTCCAAATGCTCTAAAAGAAATCCCTCAGAGGTGATTAATATTTTAAGTTATGAAATTTCCCCGTCTGCTGAAACCTCTTTCTACTGCTTATGTTTCTAATGATGAACTTTTCTATCAACCGGCCTGTCAGACAGGAATATAATTTATAACTTAATAAGGACAAAATGAAATTGAAAGGAAACATTTTGTAAAAAATACTGATGATATATAGATTTCTTACATTTTCTTACCTGCTACCAAGCTGCATAGCAAACTTATAATGAAATAAACTGTATCTTTCCTTCTTCTCCAACATATAAAGCAATCCATTACAAGTAATATCTAGGATCTGAGATGCAGGGCAGCAATACCCCCCAACATGTCCTCATGCTGCACTCCTGGGCACTATAATGCTGCCGGACAGCACAGGTGTGTACCCTGTCCATTGCCTTGGCACCCTTGGCTTCCCTCCTGAGAAACATTGGTGCAAATAGTTGTCCTTCGGAGCTAGTTTGATTTTTCACATCCTTTCCCTTCCCCTTTCCCCTGCCTTTTTTCTTCTCTGTGGCTTAAAACATGACATCCTCTGCTCTGCCTGAAGCGTGACCCTCAGGAGCCTCATGGAAGATATGATCAGGTGGGCACAAATGCACACACACGCACACGTATGGTGACATGTGGTTTCTCAGTATAGCATTTCTCTTCATCCACTGTCGGACAATATGGATCATTAACAATAGGTGAAGGCTGAGCATGGTGTCCGCTGTCACTCCACCTCTCTGCTCATTGAACTCCTATTGCTGGTAAAATTCCCTTCATCCTGAGGTGATGAAATACCTGCAGAGGATGAAACTGAAATTCTGACCTCTTATATTTTCAAGACTCTCCTGCAGATGAATCCTGGCATAGTGTTTATATGTTTTTATCAGATAACTTCTTCCCCAACAACCCCATTCTCCTTGCTGAATGTTCATGAATGTTTATACCTGAAGAGAGGGTGATTTTCTCATTCTTATTAGCACTGTACTCTTTCTCCATCCCTCTCTTTGGATTCTCCTGTTCCTTGCACTCTCGGTAACTAAAGTTCCATTTAAAAGAGTAAAATAACAGCAAAGAGCAGTGGAATATGCATAAACAAACAGAAGGTGACAAGTGAATTAAAATTGCATGCAAAGTTTTTATAATATCATGCAGCATTAATAACTGGTACAGATTGTCACAATATAACTTAATGTATATTTAAAGGGATGTTTTAAAGGTATAGGAGCATGAAAATGCTTTCATTTTAACTTTTATGATCCAAAGAGTTGCAATTAGAAAAATACATCCTTTTCAAACACCACACTAGTGTTGGTTTCTGAGTCTGATGGTAGAACTGGTGTCAGTAACTCATTAGAAATTAAGATCTTTATTGTTCCAACTTTTTTAATAGCTACACATCCCTATTTTCCTGTCTCATCCAAAAAAGAACAAAACCATTTTATTTAGAAACTCAACAAAATTGCATGGAATGTGCTAATACAGTTGGAAGACATTAGTTTGGGAGCTAAATATAATTCCATATTTAGCCTATTCAGGAAGGGTGAAGGGATCAGTCTTGAAGTATTTTCTCATCTGAAAGTTGATTTTCTTGGTGAAAAGAAAAGCCCCGGAGGTAGTTCATCTTCATAAAATTTTAAGCTTCCTTTTCATCTGCAATTTATTTTCCCACTTTTTATAAGCAGAGGAAGAAGATTGTGCTTTTATGCGGAGCTCCAGTAAACCAAGTGGGACCTGGGAACTTGTGTCTGCTGAAGAGCTAAGTTAGCTTTGCAGTTTTGAAAAATACGCTAAGGTCATTAGTTGTTTCTGATGAGGAGCATTACTTCCTAAGGGCAGCTACTTCGGAGCTAACTCTGTTACCATCAGTCTGAGCAGTACAAACTTGTCCTGACCTTGCGGTACTTGGGAGGACGTGGAAAATATCTGTGAGCTGGGATGGCTGAGGGTGGGGTGGGGTGGAGTGGACTCCCCACGTTTCTTGCTGGGCAGTGTGTGCATCTGCCCGCAGCAGCTGATGCAACTCTCTGTTAGCACTTAACATCTGCTAAGCTTCAGCAGAGATGCAGAAACATGCAAAGCCAGAGGTGTGTTTCTATGCATTTTATTTTACTGTGCTGAATTTTGCTTTTCTGAAGTTCCGGAACTGATGTTGAATTATGAATTTTATTTCCTTTGTATATGGTTTTAAGAGGTATGCATGACATTTCTGTGTAGTCCGGAGTGAAACTCTGCAACTTGTGTAAGATTATAAATCTGCAGTGAACAGTAATTAAAATGTCACAGATACTTACTTTAAAAATTAATAATGTAGCTGAAAACAAGTCCAGGGATCTAAGGAAATTTCCTTTGAAGCAACAAAACCAGCTAATCCTATTGAGACTAAAAGGATGACAGGAGCCAAAAAGTATAAAGACTTTACCCAAAAGAATGGGGTCCAAACTTTTACATGACATTGATTTCAATTTTTACTTGCTTATAGCAAAGGGACTGGGGTGGGGGCGGGTGGCGGGGAAGATTATACCATTATTTTATTTTCCCTCCAAACAGAATTTTTTAATTTCAACAATTTCCCTGCCACAGATTTTCATTTTAGTTGCTTGATCCTTTAAATCCTGGGAAGTTAGTTTACACTGTTATATACCTCTGTATTTCTGAGATTTGCTTTCCAAGAAAAATTCTGAAAGATTACATTTTTGAAAATAGGAAGGCTTACATTTCTTCTCCTTTATATGTCTCATTGCCCTAAAGCCAATAGAAAAAAAGCGTAACTGCAAGATATGATGAGATAACATTATGCCAAAAGAGATGTGGGGAGGATATCAAATACAGAGCACTTCTTGACTAAGCAGAGGCAAGTGCACGTACCATGAGTAGCTCCCACCTCCTCCTACTTTCTGTCCAGGAGGAAGATGACGTGGCCATGGCAGCGGGCAGAGCAGGCAACAGTGGCAGTGGCCGGCATGAGCAGAGGGCAGGGGAAGTCTTTTTTTTTTTTTTTTTTTCCCAGCATTTCTGAAATTTTCACACAGGGTGTGTCACCTTGGGTTGTGCGTGCGTGTGGGTGAAGGTACGTGGGTGTGCCGTAGAAGTATTTCTCAAAGCGGGAGGTTCTCAGCCCACACGTACCAGTCTGAAAGCAAAGAAACTGTGTGCAGAAAGGTGCTAAATAAAGTAAGTAAGTGATTGAACAGAGGAGAGGGAGGATGAAAGAACTATGCTGATGCTGGTGTCAAAATAAAATGGGACAATTGCTTAAAACAAAAGCCTGGAACACTTCAATGTACTTGGAAGATTTAATTAGAACTACGTAGGCCTGATTCTCCACTGTATGTGCCTTACATAATCATTTAAGTTTTGCAAGGTATCTTATTGTAAGAAGGGGAGCGATTGACATCTTTCATCAAGAGTGAAAGTACCTGAATATTGCTGCATATTGTCAAGTAAAATACACATGCAATGCAAAAAAATGAAATGTGTCATGATGTCTGTGTTTGAAAATGGTTATGACAGAATGTGCAGCGGCTGAGAATCTCAAAACTCTTTCACTTTTAATTTGGCTGCTTGTACATAGTTCTCACTATTAACATATTGTTTATTATTTGTATACCAGCAAATTACACAAATATATCAAGATTTGTACGTGGAAATTCTTCACTGAAGTTCAGGGCAACTTTAGCTTTGTCATGTACCTGTTACAGTATACTATCGTATGTTGTAGTATTATGTATTATTGGGAAACTGTGATATATATTTTTGTCAAATACAACATACAAAGTTAACTAGCAAATTTTACGACAGAAGGGATTTTCATTATTTTGATGGAAAACATTTTATTTTCTTGTTCCCAGTTCACCATATGTATAATGTATACTTTTCTAGCAAATGTGCAGCAGGGCAGCAGGCTTTTTTTTTATGCAGTCCTGGTTCTGCCCTTTGGGTCAGGTGGGAATCCTCTGGAAGGTGGGAGGTATCATCATCATACATGTAATTTCCTTAATAAGCATGTTTAGATAAGAGAAACACCTGGAGTTCAGGATAACATTGGCATGAAATGAATAGGACAACAAGGATGGACCCAGGAGCAGACGGGGAGACTTCAAGGCTCCTAAGGAGAGCGTGGGTAGCAGTAGGGCTTGCTCGTAGCTGAAGAAGACAGCAAAGACTGCACAGTGAATAAGACAAGATTTCTCAGGGTTTATTATTATTATGTGGTTTATTGTAAAGCAGGCAGTTGCTGGAAGTTAAGTGGTCTGGAAAGTGGGTGATGAGGTAAGGATCTGACCTGTAAGAGTATGACGGGCAAGAGAGAATTAGTTTCAATTGCATTTTCATTTACCTCTCTTCCGTAGCAGATCTGAATCTGAATCTGCAGATGTGAATCTGCTAGGTATAAAAAAAAACCAACAACTTTTCTAGGGTGGTGACTTTTGAGGGACTGCACTTCAAGGAACATATTTTGCAGGTGCAGAGTCCAATCATAGTAGTCTGATTTGAATAATACTTAGGTTTCCAGGAGTAAATTACGCTGGAACTAGTGTATCTTAAATGATTATCCAGCCTTGGCAGCTGTCTTCACTAATAGAAATTTGGCTGTCTTTGGCAAGCTGTGCAAGGAGTTAATTAGCTTCACTGTGTTGTACCTTCTGTTTGGTTTAGTGAATTTATCTCTTTTCTGTCCTTGTCTATCATTAACTTTCTGTCTCCTTGACTGCAGTCTACATGAATCTTCAAGTTCTTCATTAATTTTTTTTTTAGGTAAACTCATTAGACACAGTTCCTTTTGTCTTTCAGCATTTCAATGTTTTAATCATACTTCTGGTCTCCAAAGGCAGAGGGAATGTAATTTTTCTGTGCTGTGTTCCATTGATAAAAACTTGCAGGCTAGACTTTTTCATTCACTGTTTCACAGAGACTGTGCAAGTCTCAGAAGTCACGCACGTCCGCAATGAAGTCTCCAACCTGTCAACATAAATGGAATCCCTTATTCCTAGATGCTTGCCCACACGAAATCCTACTATTCTTTGCACCTAGCTGAGGAAGTAAGCGAGGCCACCCTGTATTGATTTCTCTAGTACCCATGATTTTGACAATCCTGGCACTACCAGCTTCCAAAGCAATATAGTATACCAGCAATTTTTTGCCCTAGATTTTTGATAAAAATGTAATAGCAAGGAGGATCTAAATCTAGCTCAGCCCTACAGCATATTTAGTTCCACTCAGAGTGTTACTGTAACCATCCCATCCCATGAATCTGGCTACAGCTTCATTTTAAAACTTTTTTTTTTTTTTTAATAAACAGATTTTGGGGCATTTAATGACTGTCATTTTTACCAATGCAATTTGTCTCAGCATCCAGTTGTTGCCATAGATAGAGGCAAACACATAAAAATTATAAAGTAGTGACATTTTTTGACTTAAAGACATCTAATAAAAAAAGAAACTCATTGAAAAGATTGAAAGATCAGTCCTTTTACCGTGTAGGAAAAGCAGTCTGATCATGAATCTTTTTCAACATTAAAATCTTCAAAAAGATGACAGTGTTAACCCTAACTTATGAGATATAGGCATTAGAAAACTGACTTTAGAAACCAAATGGGTTTTGAATGCTCTGAATATCAGAAATATTGAAAATCTTTCTATTGAAAATTTAATTTTTTTTTTTTTTAATTTGTAAACAGTGAATTCTATTGCTAAAAACAATAACCCCAATATAACAACCCATGCAGCATGACAGTACTGGGGAAGAGTGGCTGGAAAGCTGCCTGGCAAGGAAAGGACCTGGGGGGAGGCTGGTCAACAGCTGGCCGAACATGAGCCAGCAGTGTGCCCAGGTGGCCAAGAAGGCCAACAGCATCCTGGCTTGTGTCAGGAATAGCGTGGCCAGCAGGATTAGGGAAGTGATTATCCCCTCGTACTTAGCAGTGGCGAGACCCCACCTCAAATACTGTGTTCAGTTTTGGGCCCTTCACTACAAGAAAAACATTGAGGTGCTGGAGAGTGTCCAGGGAAGGACAATGAAGCTGGTGAGGGGTCTAGAGCACAAGTCTCATGAGGAGCGGCTGAGGGAACTGGGGTTGTTTATCCTGGAGAAAAGGAGGCTGAGGAGAGACCTTATCACCCTCTACAACTACCTGAAAGGGAGGAGAGACCTTATCACCCTCTACAACTACCTGAAAGGAGGTGGTAGCAAGGTGGGGGTCGGTCTCTTCACCCAAGTGACGAGATAGGACAAGAGGAAATGGCCTCAAATTGTGCCAGGGGAGGTTTAGGGTGGATATTAAGAAAAATTTCTTCACAGAAAAGGTTGTCAAGCATTGGCATAGGCTGCCCCAGGAAGTGGTAGAGTAGCCATCCCTGGAGGTATTTAAAAGATGTGGTGCTTAGCGACATGGTTTAGTGGTGGTTTTGGCAGTGCTAGGGTAACAGTTGGACTTGATGATCTTAAAGGTCTCTTCCAACATCAATGATTCTATGATTCTATGTTTAAGATACAATATATCTATGATTCAGATGTGGTGGAAGTCTTGAATTTGTTTGGAAGCCTCCTTTGATACCACAGCCTATATCACACAGGTTTTTCCTGAGTATAGGAAGGGATAATAATTTTTTTTTTAATTTAAGTGGTGGAGTTTGTGAATGGGAGAATTGGAGTTCATAGGCTGGAATGTCTTTTAACATAATTTACTAATGCATGTCCTGAGGGTGACATCAAACCATTTTCTTATTATAATTAGTGTGAAAGCAGAACAAGACTATCACAAATTTAATTAGACTGTCCCCATAATTTATGCTGTTGAATATTTGCTGAAACTGTTAATAAAACATTCATGTGCTCAAAATACAGAGAAATAGTCTTCTTGCAATGTCATCACAGCTGTACAGTTCCTTAAGACCATTTTGCCTAAATGTGCACAAAAATATAGTCATAGTTATGTGTAAATGACATTTTTCAATATTTCAAATTATTTGAGTATTTTTCTGCTGTAAGTCAATTTCATTAATATTTGTCACACAGGAATTGTTGATACTTAAGTTCCCTTGAATGAATTATAAGCAGGTTTTTGTTGTTTTTTTTTTTTTTTTGTCCTTTTCCACAGATGCTTTTGAAGTATCTGAGAAACAAAATAATCACATCTTTACCAAGCCAGGAAGAAACGTCGCTTTTACTTGCCCTTATAAAATTGGAGATTCAGTGCAGCAAGTGAAGTGGGAAAGGATTAAAGCAGAGCAGGCAGATATTATTGTTCTGTGCAACTCGTCGGGAAAGCAAAGCTTTGGTCCAGATTTCAAAGAGCGTACACTGGTGGATTGCTCTGATCAGGCAAACTCCATGATCGTCATTCAAAACATCACCAACTCTGACTTTGCAACGTACCGCTGTGTAGCTACTGGAAGAAACAAAACCTATGTGATGAGTTTTATTGTGGCTGGTAAGTAAAGGAGGAAGTGGTAAATATTTTTACAGTGGGACCTTCTGCAGTATTAGCACTCTTACCCATATAAAATAGCACTTCAATAAAAAGTGAGGATTTATTTATATACCACATTCCAATTAGCAGTATTAAAAGACAGCAAAGTTAACAATTAATCTTGTTTCCCACAGAAAGAAGCTGGTTTTAAGGTTGTCTGATCTCATTATGGGACTTTAGACCTGTTTGTGAGAAACTGGTTTGATGTTAGGAAGGAGACACTTTGGAAGAGGAGAGACTGCCTGAGTTTGCAGGGAGAGGTGGGAATTCTCCCAGAGAAGCCACGAGGGGAATTCCCCATTAGCAGAGTGCACCGCAGGGCCCTGAGGCAGAGACCCTCCAAAAAAGGCAAAGAGCACACTCTGATTTGAAAATGAAAAAAATTGTAAAATGTAAAATACCATATTCATGTAAGGAGTTTCCTTAGGGGGAGCTGAGAAGCTCTCCAGGTTTTGCTGTGACTGTTGTCACAGTGTGATTATAATGGAAAATCAGGTCTCCATGTGTAGACAATTAAAGCAAGATCTCTCAGACTGTGAGCTGAATCCCACCTTTACTTCTATTTTCTGTTATGGCTGAAAAAAGCTCGCTTTTGGTTCTTCTCTGTAGCATGCATTTTAGGTGCGGTTCTTGTACCACCCCAGTCCTTCTCCTGTTGCAGCATTCAGTCCATCTCTGTGGTATCTTTTGAGGGTACTGCTTTTGTTCCTGGGAATAAATAACTATTAGTAGACCTTTTTTTGGCACTACTAAGAGCTGTGGCATGGGTATGAAACTTCAGAATATGTGTGATCTGGGATATTGTTTTTCAGAAGTGGAGAATGTGCTCGGGACAAAAATGCCGACCTGCTTCACTCTGAATAGTTGACCATAAAAGTCCATTAAATTGAGCGGAATGTGATGAAAAGAAAAGAGGTATCAGGAGAAAAATTCGTCTCACCTCTGATAGTTTTAAACATTTGGACTTCAAAATGTTGACCATATTCATATAATCAAGCATATCCAAATTGCAGAGCAATAGAAAAATTTCTTGTTTATTCCAAGTGCAGTGATGATCATACTAAAATGAAATCAAATAATGAGTTGCAAAAAAATACAGTAATTTTAACAATTGTCAGTTCTACCTACACAAACTATTTCTCCTCCAAAACAAAAGTTTAGCTTCCATGCTTCTTTTGCTCTTGAAACAAATGCTATTTATCATTTTTAGTGCTAAGGATGCCAGCATAGTTATGCCTGTTTATGGGAGAGAAAAAAAGGTCTGAAACCACTGAAGAAGCTGAAGTACAGTATGATTCAGAAAATACCCTATTGTCTCTCTATTAAGACCTCACTCCATATTATGAAGCGCGTTTGTTGAACTTTCATTAATTCTTAAGGAAGTGAAGTGTCAAGGATTTCCAATTACTTCTCTTTAACATTTGGAACTGTTTCATAATACACTATTAATATTTCCAGTGAGATATGGAGAAACACTAAGGGGAAAGGAGCAGCAGGCCAGGTGTCAGCTCCCACCGCACCCTGTGATAGAGCCAGTGAAGTCTCTTACAAACTCATGAATGACGTTTCTGGATGCAACAGCTGTGGTTTGAATAAACCAAGTGGTGACAGAAACTTGCCACACTATTTTTTTGTGTATGTTCTATCAGTTCAGTCACTTCATTTTCTTTGGCTCAGCATTACAGCTAAGCCACACTCTAGCTTGGATTTTCTACCAAACCCTTCCAATGTTTTTAGTCTGTTGGTGTGATTCTGCATGGGTACTGCAAATCTTCTCACCTTGCCCAGTTCCACACATGTTTTGAAATGCTGAGTCTAGGAGTTGGGAGAATAGCTGCACTGTAAACAGTAAGCTCTGTTTATGTTGAAAGAGGGTAAGATGAACGATAAGAAACTTTTTGTTCCCTTTTTTTTTTGTTTGTTTTGAGAAGCCATCATTGAGAAGATGCCAAGAATTTTTAAAGAGAAGAAATCCTGGGTGAAAGGAGGTGGAAATAAGAGCACAGGATTATTTGCAGAACTGATGATGGTTCCAAAACTGCTGATTCAAAGAGGTGGTACAGTAGAAAGAAGCAACTTGCTTCTTATCTAAAGGTGAATGTATTTTTGCAAGGAGAAACGGCATCGAATTCCTACGAAGAAAAAAGGAAGAGAGAGGGAAATAGGTATTCAAGTGTTGGGAAAGCCTGTGATATTCTTGCATTTGTATCAGTAGAAGTTGGCACGCTGCATTT
Organism: Vanellus vanellus; assembly: GCF_965231255.1. Taxonomy (NCBI): domain Eukaryota; kingdom Metazoa; phylum Chordata; class Aves; order Charadriiformes; family Charadriidae; genus Vanellus; species Vanellus vanellus. The sequence goes on from NC_138906.1 coordinate 108,545,867, forward strand.
AATGTTTTCGAACATCACTGCAAAGAAAACCATGAGATCCATTCAGTATCATTAAGTTTGTCTATTCTATCCCACTAAATATTGTGATTGTTGTTTTTCAGTAAGCTGAAATGGGTCTTCTGCAAATCTTTCTTGACCTCAAAACCTGGAACACATAAAGCAACATGTGTATATAAAGTAGTGTAACTTTTGTTGGACAACACTTACAGAAACAGGAGGCTGAATAATAATCATATATTGTGTTCAAGAGACTTTGGATTAATTTCTGATATGTTCTCCACCATATGTCTCCTTTTAAAAATTCTATTAATATGGAGATTGGTCATGTCACCAGGTTCCACATCTGAACCTGTTTCTGATTTTTACTTACCTAGCTTTTTCCTTTGATTATATTTCATTTTTTTCGCACGTTTTTGAGGGAAGGAAGCAGACTTAAAATCCATGCATTATTTTGGTAGATGATTGGGAAAGAAGGGGTGATGTCATACGGAATTAAAACTGTTGAAAAAGAAATGCTTATTCCATCTTGAAGACCTAGGCTCTTCTAGATTTACTAAGTTTTTTTCTTGCTTTAGGAGAAAGTGGGATAGCAAGCTCTCATAGACGAAGGAAAATAGAAACATTGTGTGTTGCTGTGTGTTCTCACTGGTTGGTGGTTGTATTTAAATGTACCTTTAGGGCTCAGAATTATATTATGGTTTGTACTAGCCCTTTCACCAGCTTTGTTGCCCTCCTCTGGGTGCATTAAAGTACCTTAATATCCTTCTTAAATTGTGGGGCCCAGAACTGCACACAGTACTCAAGGTGAGGCTGCACCAACACCTCTTCTGACCGGCTGGTTATGCTGTGTTTGATGCACCCCAGGATGCGGTTTGCCCTCGTGGCTGCCAGGGCACACTGCTGGCTCACATTGAGCCTGCTGTCCACCACCCCCCCAGATCCCTTTCTTCAGGGCTGCTCTCCAGCCACTCCTCTCCCAGTTTATACTTGTGCCCAGCCTTACTCCATCCCAGGTGCAGAATCCAGCCATTGTTCCCTTCATCCGCTAGGCAGGTGACCTTATCCTAAAAGGATGTCAAATTAGTTGGACAGGACCTTCCCTCTGTGAATCCATGTTGACTATGCCTTTAAATTGTACTTTAAGTGTCTTTTGATAGCACCCAGTGTGATCTTCATAGCACCCAGGTGAAAAGCAAGGGACTACTTGTTCAGTCACTGAGAGTTATCATAAAGTCCTTCTGAGCTGGGAGGAGGCAGCAGTACTTCTGTGCCATAGAAAGCAGACAGAAGATAAGGCTGCAGTCGCAGGTGAGGAGAATCAGGGTAGGAGTGAAATTAGCTTCCCTTATTTCTTCGGGAATTCATCCAATATGAACAAAAGATATTGGTCCATGTCTGTGGGTTTCTATTCAACAAACCACCTTTCTCTGGGCATGAATGCATTCGCGCTGGATTTCTGCCTTTCAGTTTTGGGCAAAATTATTCAGTGATGTCTATTTAGCATACCATACATGCCCATCCAGCAAGGTGCGTGACAAGTTACATGAAGATCCTTCCAGTGCAGTTCAAATCTCTTGTTAAAAGCAATAACTGTCTGGCCCATCAGTGCTTCCTACTCAAAAGCGAAGTCAGAGCACTGAAGGTCGAAAACCTTCCCCCCTCAAAATTTCACAATGTTGCAGAGAAAATGCCAAGGCTACGAAGATGGGGGAGAAAGGGACACATTGTCTAATACTTAGCAGAAATTGTACTGATGCTGAAAATACACTTAATAGCCTCCCGTCAGCATATCACCTTTGATGAGAACAGAAGAATTAAAGAGACACATGACAAGCCTCTGACATGTTTCTGCAAAATCGTGAATGTTATGTTAAAGTCAGTGATTACAAAAGGTTTTGTATAGTTACAGAAAACAAATGCTTCAGGAAGGCTTTGCTCACTTCAAATGAGAAAAGGCAAAAGGGCTTTGAGTTGTTGTCGGTTCTAAAAAAAAAAATCTAATGATTTTGCTTATCCAAATTTAACTGACAGCTGATAATCTCAGCTCTTAAACTCATTAACTCAGAGATTATTATCTTGACCTGATAAAAAATGAAGGTGAAACTTCAGGAAAAGAAAAATGAGGTTTGGAGCGCTTAGGCTGAAGGATGGGGATGCTGCTGAAGTCTGGAACTCTATCCAGATTCACTTATCTTTGATGATAATTAAATATGAGATTTTAAAATTTTTTCTTTATTGCTTACAGGATGTTTTCTCCTTATTTCTGTAAGTACTCATTGGCATAGATAATGATTTTCTGTGGTGGGTAGCTAAACACTTGGAAAAAAAACGATTATAATTGTTCCTGAATTTGGACATAACTGTATGCACCATCCTGTCATTTTAAGTACAGAGTAGTTAATACATGCTGGAAGTAAAGTGATTTCATATGCGGTTATTACACAAAAGTCATCAGGTTTTGTTATCAGGCAGCTGTCTCTCTTGTGTCACATACCTTCAGCAGCATAAACTTCTGAGAGAATTTTCTTTCTTTTTTCTTTCCAGTAAAATAACGTTGGAATTCAAGGGTAAGAAACTTCTGTAATGGGTATTTTTTGTTATCCTTTCCAATGAGCACATTAATACCAAAGAGGTGTACCTGAGCAAGTCTCAACTGGTATTAAGGACAGCCAGATAAGAAGCTGAGAATTTTTTGGTGCAGGAGAGAAAAGCCACCTGGTGATAGCTCAGCAGCTGGTTAGCTGGGGTTACTGTCCTCAGCGATACTGATTGTTTTCCTTTGTCTATGAACTGAGCAGGTAACTTTCTTGTCTACCCAGAATGAAAGCTCTTTGGGGCAGCTGTGGTTTCATCTTCAGATGCTATCTGCCTCTGTACAGAGTGCAGAACATTAGAGAGGGACTAACCTAAAGACAGTTTTTTAGTCCCTGTTCACCAGTGGATCGCTAGTTTATCTGAAACGCAAGAAACAAGTTCGCTGCCATAAGATATGACCACCATCTCTTGTAATAAGTAATACAAGAGGCATTACTCCTTTTCCACGCCAGGACATCCTCACTTTTTTGTGCAGCTTGTTTTGTTTTACTGCCGCATGTTGAGAAACTGAAGAACATGGAGGAAATTTTTCTTCTTTGGTAGTCAACTGGGCAGAGCCACACGCGCTGCTTGCCTCCTCGACCTTGCTGACACATGGGTCACTTTGAGACTGCTAGAAGTTGGTAAGATCATCTGGCTAAGACATTTCCTGTAGGAGCTGATACCACCAACCGCAAATACGCTATGTACAGAAATGTTTGTCACATACTATTTGTGTTTGCTTGCTTTTTGTGCTACTAGTCTCAAGCCTGCAGAGCACTAGTGCAGAGGTGTGACAAAGAGGCAGGAAGCAGGGCACTGTGGTGGGCTGCAAAAAGCTGACTTAAAGTTCAGTGGTTTAACATACTCTTTTTTTTTTTTTTTTTTTTCTTAATGCTACCACTAACCAAGTTCGGAATTTTGACAAGATAAAAATTCTTGAGTGTTTTATATGCATAACTGTACTGAGGACTTGTGTTGTGGGCTGCCTGTGTGACTTTATTAGCTCTGTTGTTTCCTCCACCTTTTTTTTACCGCAAAAATGAGATATCACCTCTCCGCAAAATTGAGCACGATGAGAATATATAGATAGTATATTGATTTATACATTGAATCCATTGTCTTGCCTGTCTCTACCCTTTCATTATTACATGTTGCCCCTTAGCTTCATTTGAAGATGCGACTCCATGCTGAAGAAGTCAATGCATTTTAAGCAAAGTCACTATAAATGTAACTTTTCCTGCCTTGATTGTAATTCTCAAAGAAAGCATTTTTGCTTAGGCTAGAACAAATAGGGTGGGTTTCCTGACATTCATCATCAAAGCATGTACAGTACAAGGTTATTAAAAAAAAGTGATCACAATAGGAGAAATTTTTGTGGAAATATTTTCGTTAAAACATGAACAGATTTCTTTTTTAATTAGAGCAGAAAATAACTGATACAACTGTGTGCAGTACTGAGCAGAAAACCTCTTGAGGACTGAGATGATCTGCTTGGTACTCTGAAAAATATCTTGTTGCCCATGGAAGTTATTGCATGAGTGTTAGGTATCTCTTACGGGTCAACCTTTACAATGCCAAGAACACCACTTAAATAATCTGAGTGCTTTTATTATCCATATATTGAGTCACTGATGTATGGACTGCTTTCTCACCAGGGGAGGGAAGGAGATGGGAAAGGATTATACAAAGCATCACTGTTTTTTTCATACCACTGTGCTCTGTTCACTCACCTTTGGTCATCCCAGTCCCAACTTTCATAAGAGTGAGTTCAGCATAACAAAGGCATTTTAGAAATGAGGAAATGGTTGTGAGGTCTCAATATTGAGCATGAGCTGTCACGGAATAATGTCTCTACATAATTGTTGATTTTCAACTTAGTTTGTCATAAAAAGTTCATGCTGGTTTATACAAAATACTAATCATATTTATTACAATTGTATTTTAGCAACTTGGGATCGTAAATGGCTTATTATCTACATAGCTGGAGGAATTTCTGCTGCTGTCTTACTGTTAGTTTTCCTGCGGATCTTCTGCATCACTACTGCTTATTGCAAAAAGTGAGTAACAAACCAGTTTGCTTAATATATTAAAGCAGGTAAGTATGAAGGTCTTAACAGCTCATCCTACTATCCTCTTCAGAAAGAATTAAAGAAAAGGTAGATGTGAAAATTGAATTTTCTTGCCAAAATTTTGAACATGAAAAAAATAATCAGTTCTATAGCCAATGAAAAAAGTGACTTTTGTTTTTTTTTTTTTCTATTTTTCACATTAGAAAAACAAATGGCTTACTCAATTTCCTTAGTCAGCTAAATGTTTACAATGGTATTAGCTGAAACTTCCTGCCAAGGGTGATTTGTCAGGAATAACATAAACTTAGGCATAGGCTGTTCCTATTTTGTGCATGGAGAAGGACAGGTGATGACTTGAGGTTTTCTACATCTTCTAACATTTTTTATCTTCTGATTTTATGTTCCAAATTTGCTCACAGCTAGATCCAAACTAATAGTTTAAATCATTATCTAAGTTTGCTGAATTCCTTGCCAAATACACACTAGTAGTCTGATCCAGAATCTCTGCCTCCAATGTGAGCAGAAATAGTGAACAGAAAAAATATTTCTTCCTCTACCACAATATATAAGGCTGCTGGAACTTGTTTGCGACATATTATTGCATTTTCCCCTGAATCAAAGGGCCTTTTAAATCTGTATCGAGGCTTTTATAAAACACTGATAATCTCATGCATGTTACAGTTTGCAAGTCAGAAGAAAGACTGCTTGGATTTTTATTGTATTTATTGGTTTCAGTGGGAAAGTAAGCAATACCAGCATCTCTCTTGTATGCTGGAAGTAGATATTTTGGACTATACTGTCATGTATGACGCAGTTCCCTGCACTGTGTTTCTGGCTGAATGTGTGTCATCAGAAAGAAGAGGAAGAGGATCACAGAAGCCTTATCAAAAGCTTCATACTCTACTCGGACCCGGGTAAGATCAGCTGGAGAGCTGAAGTTTACTTGTATTTTGTATTGTATATTTAACATCTTTCTCTTCTGTATCTACTCTTCATATCCCTTGAATCTTACAGTCTAATCTTAAACTATACAGACAGGAAAAATTGAATGTTTCAAAGTACGCTTATTGCTATTCACTATTTTTTAATTAATATTCTTTAATGATTTACAGCTACATTTAGAGACCCTCCTGTGTTATTAACAAATTGGCTTGTTTGATTTGCTAGCTTTTGTATTATTTCTCTATTGTTAATACCTTTTTTCCTCAAGTCACAAAATGGAAAAATTGAGGCAAAAAATTGGATCCCGTGATACCCTTTGTCTTTATCCATTTCTTCTAGTTCAGCTTCACTATAATTCATTGGGACAGCTGTTTCAGTGCTTCTCCTTTCTTTTTGTATTGTAACAATCAACATTTTGGTGCTCTGATCCTTCCCCCCCCCCCTTTAATCCTATTCAGGGCCTGAAGTTTAGAAGTGGAAAGACAGGAACGAACTTCACTGCTTGTGCCTTGTCTCTTCATAGCCTAAGTTGGGGTATGGAGTAATGTGGTGCTTAGGGAAATGACCCCATTCTCACAGTGGATGCGAGACTCTAGCTTTCCACCTCTTTCCTCTCAGATGGCCCTTCTGTATGATCCAATGGTGAGCTCCCCTGTAGATATGTCCTTGTAAAGCCTTTTGACCTCCTGCTATTTCCATTTCTCTCATTCTGACTCTTGGGTCACTGTTTGTACCAGAATGAAACTCTTCCTAGGGTGACCATATGCTTGGAACTAGCCATTTGCTTCAGAAACCATCTTTCCTCCCACGCCTGTCAACCAAGGCACCATCACATTAAGTTGTCTTAATGCCATGACTAATTCTTAGCATAGTCGAGACCTTTAGAGTAATTCATGTTTTAAGGTTGACATAGGAGACTTTTTCAGCATCTGAAGTGTGTATGCGAGGGGAAGGGGGTACTCCACTGGTGCTTTACCAGGCACCTGATGTGGGTCAGCTGGGAAACATATTTGAAGTGCAACTTCTTTTTTTCATATGACTTGAACCTGAAATGTATTCATAGAAAACAAGAAGACAAAAAAAATTTTGATTGATGGTTGAATATTTCCCCATAATTAATCAGCATATGAGGAAAATTTGTCCTTTTTCTCCTTTTTCAAAGCTGTAGCTGTTTTGAGAAAAGTCCTTCAGCTTTTGGGGTTTTTTTAATGCTCTTTTAGCTTGCTAACAATTATGGAAGATCCAATTTTCAGGGCACGTGGAACACAGAAAGAAGAGTAGAAGAATCATCCCTTGGGCAGACGGAGGAGATTTACATCAACTGCAGAAATGTCTCACACAAATCTAAGAAATGACTGTTAGATTCCATCTTAAGAATGAAATAACCAAATTGCAGGCCTTATATTTGCAGCTTAGACTTGATTTTCTTTGCACTGGCGAGATGTGGAAGGTCAAACTGGCTGTGCCGAGCACTGCGTGGGCTGCGTTGGCTGGACAGCCAGCCTGGGCCAGGTCACACCAGTTGTGTTTGTGTTGAGTTGCAGCCTGCATCAGCGTATCCTTTGATTCATGCGTAGAATTAAAGATTATTTGTACTTCTGCGATTTAAACATTTTTAACCAGTAGCTGTACTTTTAAGTAAGAATTTTAGAACAGCTTTGATATGCAGAATGGAGCTGCACGTGTTTACATAAAGTTAATTTGGTCCGAGAAATCTATGTGTCTAAGAAGCCTATGTGACAGGGTGAGAAAGAAAATGTACTCAGTGTTGTCTGCGTCTGTGATTTTTGCATCTCAAATTGGGAGGTCTGTAGAATAATAAATATCCATGATTTTCCACACAGGAGGTCTTATTTTGCTGCTGGGCAAACAATACTATTCAGCTGACAAAAGCAAATATATCAGGGATCCTTGAACCTAGATTTAAAAGTATGAACAGAAGCTTGCTATCTGACAGCTGTGTGGTTTTACATTCACCACAGTTATTCCAGCACTTTCTATTTGGGAATGGAATAGAACTGTATTCTATTCTGCTCTCCTCCCTCCTTCCCTCCGTCCTTTCCCCCTTACCCCTCCCCTCATGCCCAGGAGAAAGCAAAACATGAAGACTCTGTCAATGTCAGGTTATATTTAATAATAATTTATTATAAGGTTTAGTTGCACAAAAAATAAATGACAACATGGAAGATACGTGAATAAATGATGCAAAGCAGAAAAAAGCGTGATTGAGAACATTTACAAAACAATACACGTACATATGTAGTTGTATGTGTGCATATTCTGCTGAAACCTACAGAAGAAACCACACAGAAATTGAACAGACAAAAAAAAAAATAAATAAAATCCTTAAACAGAACTAGAAGGCAGACCTGAGAATTAGGATCTACACGTCTTTTGGCCTTTTACAAATCTGCTGTATTACTGAAGACGAAATCCCAGTAGATGAAGGTGTTACCATGACAGCTGATAATCATATATGTCTGCATACTACAAACTGTATGCCTGGCCCACCTATGCTTGATTCCCCTTTTCTCTTGAAGCATTACTAAAAGTGTTGCTGAATATGTTTGGTGTTTTTTTTTTTTTTTTTTTTTTTGAAAGGGGTTGGTGGGGAGGCATTATGAGTCTGCCTACAGCTCAGTTACTGGTTCCACTTGGCTGGCTAGGAGGGAGCATCAACAGCCTGACAGGGAGCGGTACATTTTGTGTAGCCTTCTCCAATGGAAAGCTTTCTTCACGTGCACAGAAAAACAGAAGCCTGGGTTCTTCTGAGCATAACGCAGACACAAGGCTTCTCTGAATTATTTGAGCAATAATAGCGTCGTGTGGCTATCCTACACTTCAGCTAAAAATCTAAAATCCTAAATCGAAGCATCCTTCAACTTAGCAGTGAAGACTTAAATTGTTTACAATGTCATATACCATTAGAAAATGTCACATTTTGGCTTTGTGTACTCCTGAACAGGACACATATACATTGCAAGGGATATTTTTTTTCTTTCACTTACTGAATGTTTCCAGATATTTAAATGCTTGCATGTGAAGTTGATGAGGATATACAGAACTGTACTATTAATAAGTTGGTTTATTTCCTGAGTTATCAAATGTCATAGCAGATAATTCTAAGTTGTGCACAGCATTACAAATAAAACCCTGTAGCATCAGGTTGTTTCTCTGATGATCCCATTTATATTAAAATGCCAAAATGATAATGTAATGAATCTGATTACATTAAATTTCTCAGTTGGAACCCTGGTACAGAAATATCCATAAGCTGAGAATTTGGTATTGTTTCACTGCTTGTAGAGACAATCAAAATACATCCCCACTTTACTGAGGGAAAAAAAGGGGGAGAGGTTGAGGTTAAGTACCTGGAATACCAGATTGTTTTGATTATTTCTGGCAACGCCCTTATTTCTTGCCTTCCTTGATACTTTTAGCTTATCTTTTCAAAATAACTGCTCATTTTTGAGATTTGAGGAAGAAAAAAAAAATCTGTAGTGCACAACTTTGCAGGTATTTCATCTGTTTTAATTTAAATTCCATAGACATATTACTTCTACCAGCATAGTCCACAGGGAAAATCACATCACACACAGCATAATAAGAACAATTTTTTTTTTTTTCCAAAAAAACCCAAACCCAAACCGACAGCTTCATTTTTGTACCATGGTAATATCAGTGAACAGCAGCTGAACATGAGACTGATACAAATGAAAACCAAAAGAAAACAACCCCAAACTTATCAATTTACTAATTGGCTTAAAAACTAGTAAGCTACACAGAACAGAAACTTCCAAAAGTGTAATTTGAAATGTAATATTAAAACTCTTTAAATATTTTATGAATCTGGCAGGATGAGACCCAGAAAGAGCCTGTTTACTGTGACAGAGTTTGGATTATGTAAATAGACTTTCCTGTGTAAAATAGTACAAACTATTGTTTATTGCTGTTTATTTTCAGTATTTTCCATAGATTTGCCTTTTTCTTCTGGAAACTTCTAGTTCCTTATGAATAAATTTCATCAACTGTAATTTAGAAATTTTATGTTGAACAATTACTGTGCTGTTTCATGCTGTACCGCTTGCCTGAATAGTTAAGAAGCAGGAAAAAAAAATCAAGGAAGTAACATGACACGACTATGGATAGCAACAAGCTCAGCATAGTAGCTAAACTGTAAGAGAATTCTGTCTTTTTGTTGTTGTTGTTGTTTTAGGGCCTTAGAAACTTTGCTGAAAGGAAATAAACATAATAAAGCATGTTATCATTAAAAAACTGAGTCTTGAACCCCTGGGTAACTATGTTCTGTATAACTTGAAAATGAATCTATGAGATTTTAAGAAAAGTAAAACCAGATTTCTTTTCCGTAATAATAAAATGAATCTTTTATGCTGGATGAAAAAGGTAGATGTTTAAGTCCCATGTTCAAAGGAAAACTCCATGATTAATAGTACTACTAAGTCTTAAAAGAGCATAAGTTCACATGTCTTTTAAAAAAGAAATCTCAGAAAAAAATATTTGTAATCAGTCTTTGCTGGGACGTCTGAATGTAGGAGAAGCAGTTGCTAGAGCTTGGATTACCAGGGTGAATATGAAACTCAGTTTCTGAAAGAAGGTGAAAATCAGAACAGTAACATACATTAGCTCCTGTTATTTTCTTTATTCATCTCAAATGTATTCCTTTACCTTAAAGAGCTTCTCTGAGTCTATAATGCGTTCATGATACTGCTTGTTCTGCTTGTCTTCTGCTCTCCTGTAGCTGTGCATCTTGGGGTAAAACAATGTTTCTGTGAGGAAACAGCCTGGACCCACCAAGGAACACAAGAAGCTGGACTCTTCCAAACACCCATTGTAGGCAGAGTAGTCCAGAACTTAACCCTCTCTCTGACCTCCATCTGCCCTGAATTCTGAGGTACCTTTTCTATTAGGCACCTACATTTTTTCAAGAACACTCAGAAACAGCTTGTTCTAACTGTGCTGTGCAACTTACCCACCTACCTCCTGTCCAGGTCTTATCCCAGGACTATGGAACAAAAGGAGAGGACTAAGGCGATAAAGCAGGCACAATAGTCAGGTACCAGCATTTGTTAGTTTGATGACAGGTGAATGCTACCTTACTCCTGAGAGATCGAAATAAGAAACCTTACTTCAGAAAAAGAAAATATTTCAGAGGACTGATCTCACCATCAGTTTAATTTCTAGTGTTTTTTTTTCTGGTTTTGTTTTGTTTTGTTTTGTTTTGTTTTGTTTTGTTTTGTTTTGTTTTTGGGTGGTGGTGATTTATTTGTTATCACGAAAACATCTGGGAACCAGGTCTCTGATTTTTTAAAATTTACTTTTAAATCTTATCTGCATCATGCTTCTCTAAACTGTCTATGTTATCGAGCTATGCAAAAGTTCAAATCAATGGTATTTATTTAGAGTAGCTGAAACTCTTCCTCAGTGAGTACTCCCCAGTGCAAGTGAAAAACTCATTTCCTTTAAAGCTTAGATGCTCAACAGGAGTTAATCCCCTAAATGGCTTTGTAAGTCTGACAATAAGGGCTAGTTTCAAAACCAGCCTACGAGATAAGTGCTAAAATGCTCTTTTAGGCTGTGGACCGCAGGAGTAGAAATTATAATTCAAGTTCTCAGACTGTATTATTTAAGGTGTAAGTAAGGCAATTCAAAAGACATTTCCAACACTCCCACGTTGCTGGGGAACCCTTTTTGGGCTAGAGCACAAGACGTGCCTCCATTGCTATGCCTCGCTGGGCTGTGGTGTCAGGGTATGTGTGGGCTCAGGGTGGCCACTGTCCCTTTGACATGCAGTGCGAAGGATTCCACCCTGAGGCTAGAGACCCACAGTGGTCTTCAAAACACTAAGCTGGAATAGACTTTTCACTGTCACATCAAACTCTGGCTATTTCTGCTACCAGAGGCAGTTCATCCAGCAGCCTACCTGCCAAACCAGCCAGGGAATGCAAGACCCTGGCCCACCTCCCCCAGTCTGTATCAGACATACACCCCCTTTCCCCTGCCCTTTCCAGCCTCCTCCATGAAGCTGGGCTCCTGTACAGAAACAACTCATGTTTTAAGGACCAAGAAGAGCCTGCAGGGCTCAGCAGGGCACTTCTCGGGTGAGAGCATCCTGGTTTCTGCTTTTCCCCATAACTCTTGTTTTCAGTTCTTTTCTGAGAGTAAAATGCTTTAAGAGTGATAACAGGAGGATGAGCATCTGCATAACCATGGGACAAACACCTGACGAGTCCGCCAACACTTCCTTTAAAATAAGGGAGCCTCAGGATCATCGAGGTGACAGCCTCACCTGCAGGAGCTTAGAGACTACTGGTGCAGGCTGCCATCATGCCGTGGGACTGTGTCACTGCTCTGACTCGTTTCTCGACCCTGAATAGGCTGGAGTTATAAAGCTGCAGATCTACCTTATTATCGCCATTATAGTCTTGCAGTTATGTATCCCTACATATAACTTAGGACATAACGTTCAAGCTAGAAATACCAAAGGAAATGGACGAAGTTGTCTAAGGCAAGTTCCAAAGGAATAATATGTTTATTACTTCCGCACTATCCACGCTGTTAGCTGGTATAATTAGACAAGATAACTAATATGAATTACTAGCAGTAGCTGACATATTTCTACTCACCTTATGCTTACTTAAAAAGAGAATTTTGTAGTTTTAGAAAAAAAGTATGTCAGTGATTCTAAAGGATATTTAACACCTTTCTTAAAAGTTTATTTATTGTTACACTAAATAATTTATTTGTAGTGTTAACCAGTAAGTTTTATAACATGATTTGTGATCAATACCTTACCATACTAAGATGTAGTCAAACAAATACACAGTATCTTTCCTTTCCTTTTTTTTTCAATACATTTTTTGTTTGCGTTGATGTCTATATGTATATTTGAAAAGAGAAATGTATGTTAGGGATATTTATATGTATTAAAATTACTGTCTGTTAATACCATTGCTTTTCTCTGAAATAAAACTATCTAAACCAGCATTTATTATTTTCTTTTAAATTTACATAATTTACCCAACAACAGTAGTTAGTATGGGAGGACCTTTCCCACAGAACTCCGTTAGATCATTTTGTAATTAGAAGCATTAAGGCTGAGCACCCACGTGTGTCTTTTTATGCATCATAAATGCAGATGCTGCTTTTATGACCCAGAATTTGATCAGCTCTGAAATATTCTAAATCATATTTGTCGAAATGCCTGGCTGCAGTAAGTTCCACAAAATTGTGTGACAACACTTGTGATGCATTGTGCAAAATACTGTTTTTTAAGCATCTATACTGCAAAATGCATGGTAATGGACTGGTAATTGGTTCTTCCAGCCAGGTTACGGGCCCAGCACTCCTGAGTCCATTGTTACAGAGCAGCTTAGAGCAACTTGTTCCCAGCTCCTGACACAGTCAGAAGCAGCTGAACATTCCAGGAAACTGTTTTGCACTGAACATGACCCATTGCTCTGTGCTTAAATGTCAGGTAAATTCTCCTAATCTTTTAAAGATTTGAAAGAATCTTGGTTTTATTTTTGTTGATTTCTTACCTTATTTTTCATTTCCTTTCTATTAGGTTTCAAAAACTTCTCTCTCTTTCTATAATGATGTTTTTCAAAGAAGGAAAAAGAAATAAAAGGTGAGCATGTGTCATACTTTGGTAAGAAGTCATAACACTTTTTTTCTGCATTGTCTATTTTTCCTTGTAACCATCTTAAATCACTAGAATTTACAAAAAGCAGATCTGGAAAATAAAAATCTCCTGTCACAGCATGTCATCTATGGAAACTCAGGAAATGCAACAATTAACAACCACAAGGATAGCTTTATTTTACATCATTTATTCTGTTTTAGCTTTAGGAGCGGCGATGAGATTAAGTGTTTAACTGCAAACTTTATTTATGTTACTGGTATGGAATTGCCAAGACAGCTAATTAATTTTGCGCTATTTGCTATGCCCTGTGCGGTCTCGCAATTTAAAAAAAGATTGAAAACAGTGCATAGCCTATATTAAAAATGAGGGTTACCTTCATTCATGTAAAATACTGTTACAGGAAAAAATCTACTGTAAAATGTATCCATTTACTTGACAACCTCAGGATTGTAAGGGAACTTGGTAAATCTATTTAACCTCATGAGGATTTCTGTACTGAAGGAAAAAAAAAAAAAGAAATCCATTCTTTGGGACTTTCAGTGTGAGATTTAAAAAGATTAACTCCTTCATCTTAGAGACCATATTAGATTCTGAGCTTGCATTTAGTTAAAAATGAAATCTTTTCTTCATTAGAACTTGCAATATCCATAACAATATTGACATTTAAAAATGCTATAATTATAATTAATCATACTTAAACCCCAGTTACTTTCACATCTGTTTTAACTATATCCATAAAAATCTGTCAAGCTGCATATGTATGCAAAGATGAGAAAGGCATCTTTGCAATCTAAAACTTCATCTTCTTCAACAGAACCAGTTCACCTATGGATTCTAATATTTAGGTTTCTAAGCATAATGCCACTTAAATAATTGCTGAATACACAGCACCTTCAGTGATCCCGTTTGACTGTCTTGTAAGGGCAAAGAGAGAGACAAACTTCTTGTTACAACAGGTTATCCAATATTCTTTGACATTTCTTTCATTCCACTGTGTGCCTATACTTGTTTCCAAAATATCACAACTTTTTATCTAAAATCAAAGGTGAAGAGCATTTATTTATAATATCAAGAAAAAATACAGCATCCTTTATGGAGTGCAAGACTTTATATCTGCAGAATTAATATATCCAACATTATACCCTTTAATTTTTGAGTTATGCCACTACAATGGTGTTGCACAGTCATTATCTTCTACTTACAAAACACAGGCAGATGCCCCCACCTTTTGTCTGTGGTGAAAAATGTAAGATTCTAATATATACAGGTTGGGTAACAAGTTGGTTAGGAGAGTCACAAGTATTTGGACAATGTATGAAAAAAGGAAACTTTCCAGTGCCTTTGGATCTGTTCTTGTAATCAAGCAGCACCTTTTCACACTTTCTCCACAGTGCACTCTATTCTGTATGTGGATAAAAGCCACGTTTACTCTTTTGCAACAGGTATAGAAAAAAGCTAAAATACATTAATAATACTAAACACTAAAAAAAGATTAATTGGAACACCTTCCTCCTTCCTTTTTAGGAAGAAACAGTTGTAAATAATGCTGTATTTAATGCTAAAAAGCACAGCCATTCAAGAGACTTATATTTTCCCATGGAATAGCACCCTGCAGTTTCTAGGTTACCGGACGAAAACTTCTAAATGTGGCTGGTGAGCTAAGACTGAGTAGAGGTTTGTATGCTATAGGCTGATGGTCTTCAGTTCCTAGAGATCAAATATCTCAAAAATCACTACTACTCATAGTATTGCCTATTAGACTGGAGAGCTGAACAAGCATGAAGTTCGTTCCTTTTCTGATAAATGCAATGCAGGTATCTGAACAATGCTCTTTTTTTTTTTTTTTTTTTCCCACAAACAGGTAAGGGTCTTCACAGACTACCTGCACTTAGCAACTCCTACATAAATTGGTGCCTGAAGGATGTATATTATATTTAAATTATTGCTATGAAGAGCATTTTAAAAGACTTTTGACCTCAGATATTCAACTTCAACCCCTCCTCCAGCAAAGTCTTACTGGCTTAGAACAAGACTTGATTAGAAATGTGTTTGCTGCTTCCCAACAGGATTTCTATTCATGTGTTGTGAAATGAAGTATTTTCCCAAAATGTCACGGTAGACTTTTGTCAAAACAAAAGAGAGCAGCTATTCTTGCCGTCTAACAAACTTCTTTGGTTTGTCAATACGTTTCCAAGCTTTAATTGCTAGATTTAGGAAAAACAAACGTACAAACAAACAAAAAACAACAAGATAAAACACCAAGAATAGAATTTTGGGTGGACCTGATACATGTGAGGAGCTGGAATCAGAGCCTACCACAGAAAGTAAAGTCTAAAAATGTACTCAGTAAGACAGCAAACTCTATGTTACAAGATATTCTTCTCTCTTCTTGCTTTACATAGGCAGGGAAAATTGTTTCAAAGGAGTATACTCACAGTTGATTTAAACTATCAATAATAAAATGTAGTTGTTTAAAAAATGGGGCTACTCAAGTACCTTAGCACCCTTCGATGATTTACTACCAGTCTTCTTCAATTTCTCTTTTTCTGCACCAAGTAACTTCAAAATCATAAGTACCAGCATGCAATCAATCTGTAATATTCACAGTTAAGATATATTAGTAACTCTATTTAGTAATCCTGTGTGTTATTTGTTCATAGGGGTGAATATATTGTTATGAAGGGTCATTTTTAAAAAAATGAAATCATGGTTACAGTTATATATTCACAACACATCACCAGAACCAAAATGAAAGCGATAGTCTTATATTATTTCTTCTATTTTATAATGTACTAATGCTAAGTTTCATTTGTACCAGTTGCATCTGGTTACCACTGAAGACATTTTGTTGCCCTCCATTTCTTCATGGCTCATTAGCTGAGAACAGAGAGCTCCTCTTGGGTCAAGAGTAGATGTATTATCTGTGTGCCTTGCACATGAAGAAAGCCGAGACTTGGACAGGGGCCCATGGGGTCCCTGGGCCTATTTAAAGGCCCTTGTAGTCTCTAGGCAGGCAGCTCTACCACGTGTGCCAAAAGAGAGTTTTCCTTCTGGCGGAAGCACTAGGAGCTGTACAAAGTAGTCTCAGTGGGGAACCACTTAGATTATCGACAGGCATATGCCAGGAATTAAAGCAATTCCGTGAAAACAGAATTTTCTGGCAAACTGTTGGCGCGGTGCCTGCCGGGTTCTCAAGGAGCTTTTCCGAGGAATGTTTCTGGAAGCTATGTGGCTACGCAAGTGTTACAGTGATATCATCTGCTGGTTTGGAGTGGCACTAATGACAGCATCCACTGGCTGCTGAATACCTGTGCTTCAGGTGGCAGTTTTCTTAGATTGTGTTACAGTACGCTGTGAAGTTGCATGCTTATTTTCAACTTCCAGTGTGGTTGTGTTTACTCTGTACAAGAAATAGGTTCCCAATAGGTCAGGTTTGCTTTTTGCTGGTTGCATTCTCCAGCTCTGTCCTGGAGTTCAGTTTTCTGCCTAATGTTACAAGATGGGACTCCACAGATGTTTATAAATGTGTGAATTGAGAGTTGCATTATTTAGTAAATATTTAGCAAAATATTTAGTAAAACTCCTATACATGGCCAATCCTCCTCCCTCCCCCCTTTTTTGGTGTTTTCTTTGGAAACAGCATCTACATTAAATAGACAATATTGGTGCACTGCATAGGAAGACAAAACCACCTGTGAGAGGCAGCAACTGTTCCCCAGGAAATGGAAAGAGCACACTATAGAGATCTTATGCTTTTTATTTAAACACAGCTAAAGCACTAGCTTTAGGATTTAGCTAGGTTCTTAAAGCATATGGGCACTGGAACTATAAAGCAGTTCTGATATTCTCCTGTTTTGCCTTTTCCCCACTTTTGGACTATGTAGAATATGCAAGTATTAAATGACTAGTATTCAAGTCACAGTGGAAAATAGTTACATGGACATAGCATAGCATATTGGAAACATAATCTAAGGAATTTTAAAGAAAATATATAATTTTAGGGCAAGTGAAAGAATCACAGTTGCATAGGAATAAAAATAACTGACCAGTTCCTCAAAAGGCGTATATTTGGCAAAGCTGCATTGAATAGCGGAATTACACCAGCAGAGTATCTATCCTTTTGTATCACATTTTGCATGTAACATTTGCAAACTGGAAATTTTCCCAAAGCAAAATGTCAACCAAAATTTTTTCTTAAATGAAAGTGTGAATGAAGCTTCCTTGATGGGTACAGCTCAGAGAGCACCATAGATACAGCTCCCTGACAGCGTGGGAGAGCCGTTTTTCATTTTAGCTCATCAAAATACTCTCTGGAGGGAGCCGTTCTATTCCTGAGTATGGCAGCACTGTGAGAAGGAAAAGAGGTAGTGAATGAGACAGTGAAAAAGAGGAAAAATAAATAAAGCTGATTGTGGTGGGGTAGATGTGTTTCATTCAAGTGGATCACAAAGCTTTTTTATTCAGCAGCTGTTCACTGAGGTGTAGAAAGCTGTAAATCTGCAAGGTCTCTTAGCCTGGAAAATGGTTGGAGAAAAGCTGGACGTACTGTATCAGTAAATGTTCATTCAAAAGCAGAAGTTTCTTCCGTACTTTTTAATACATATATATATGTGCATATAGAAAACAACCCAACAGCACTTTTTCAGTTAAATTATGGTACATAAAACTGACTGTTTCATTGGAAAAGAGTCTATGTGTGTCCTCCTTGATACGCTTCCTCAACCTGTCCTGAGAAACAACTAGTAAGACAAGTCCCTCTGGTAATCATGGCAATCATTTCACACTGGGAACAGAACACAAAGCTGCTCAGATCATAACAAGAGGGCAGATTTTTCTCCTCACAACTTCTAACATTTCAGGGCATCGCAAGGAGTACATAAATATTCAATACTGCTTACAAAAATCTAAATGTTCAGGATAGATAAAACTTGTTCCCCACCTACAGGTATGCCTTCCAGCTTATTCCCTCATTACTGATTACAAACACACTTACTACAGTTCATTTTTTAAAGACGTCTTCTAAAGACAGAAAATTTCCATTGAGAGGTACTCGTCCTCCTTTTCAAAGTAAATTGATGCTTGACACATGATCATACAAGATACAATGTGCATCTAAAATGGAAATCTGAGAAGGAAACAGAAAATCAAAGTAATGCTGACCCGAAAGACAAGACCAGAGCTCAGCTCTACTGTATCTGGCCCAGCCGTAGCACAGGCGGTCACCAGCTGGGGACAGAGCCCGTTTTTATTTGTCTGATGAACAGTTTTCCCGCTTTTTAAAGTTAGGCTTGCAGGCATGGTTACTTAAATAATTTACAAATAAGAAGACTTCACAGCAGTTCTGAGGACGAGACTGTGCTGCTGATACGGATGCTCACAGCTCTCAGGGGCATCATAAGAATTACACATGTATTAGTAAAGGATGAATTTGTGCCCCAGGAATTTAAGATTAGAGCCGTACCAGGCAATAACCTTACCTTAACGCATCAAACTTTATTCCCAACAAACCGTATTAGCCTGCTACTCCAGTATCTGTTGGCGTCTAGCTCAAAAAACACCCGACCACCCTCCAGGGTAATAAGCGAACTCTCCTGGATCTGAAGGTGACCCCTCGCAAAGTGCTGTCGCTGCGTCTCAAGTCGGCGACATTTCAGCGACTCCAGCGGGAATTGGTGGACCTAAAAATGTTAACGGGTGAAGACAGGCCGGGCCTGCTGGTGGAGGCGGGTAGGAAGGCCCCGACGTCGAATGCGCCATTGTGATGGAGCCCCAGAACAGGCCTTCTCCGGTCATGAAGAAACCTTCACACCAACACAGTTTCGTTTGTTTCCATCACTTTCTCACAACACGAACGCATCCCCCTTTTCCCCCTTTCCCCCCCTCCCCCTCCCCCGCCCCCCCTCCTTTCTGAACGTCTGGACAAAAGGAACGGCAAAATAAATAAATAAAGACTTAGCCTCTGCTTCGGGGAAGCTGCCTCTCCAGGTTTCCGCCTTGGCGGTGACCCGGCCAGAGCCGGTAGGCATCAGTTTTCACGGCAAAATGGTGGGTGCGGAGGGGGCCGGTGGCTCCCCGGCCCTGGTGGTGGGCTCCAGGCTCGACTGTCTGTCTCGGCCGGCCGCCCCCGGCTGTCATTGCACCAGGCCCGAGCCGTAGCTGAAGGCGTAGCTGCTGGCCAGCGAGAGGGACTGCTGGTGCTCCTCGCCCTGCTCCGAGGGGTAGCTGGGGAACGTCTGCGCCCGCGACACCTTCGCCGAGCCGAGGCTGTGACCTGCGCGGTGGGGACAGGGACAGAAAAGGTGTAACCGGGCTTTAAATTTATTAAAATGTACTTGACGCCTTTCGCCGTGGATGTGGACTCCCATGGGCTTACTTTTTACCGCCCCGTGGTGGCAGATTGCCCAGAGAGAAGATGTGCCTCATTGGGCCCTGCCAGGGCTGCAGAGGAGGGTTTCGCCCATGCCCGAGGCAGGAGCAGGTGATGGATGGCCATCAGAAGCAGAAGGTCCCAGACACAACTCAGTCATTATTTAAGGTCAGAATTTTCTTTCTTTTTTTTTTTTTTTAATAATTTTTTTAATTGCAGAATATAATATCTATATATTTCCCACCCTACAAATTTCAGTTATATTTGTTAGAGCTGATGGAGAACTAATGCACTTCTTATTTATCTGAAGCACTGCTTAAGTGGTGGAAGTAATGCCAGTGGTTTCAAAGAGATTCATCACACAAACTTCAATATACTTCTTGTCTTTCAAATAGGATGCCATTTTGTCAGGTAAGCACGGTATTATTGTCACTTCAAAATGAACTTTAAGTGGGATATGGCCATGTGACAGAACACTGGTTTGGAAGAGGATATGTGAGATCTTTCCTCAGACAGGCTTGTGAATCTCATATAACCACGGCTTCTTCACTTGCAGCCAGCGAGTGAAAAGCCACGTGTGAAAAGCCATTAAAAAGCCAACGACCAGATTTAGAAGATGACTCCTATGGCCCGATTCTGTATCCCAATCATTTGCCTATCTGAAAATTCCTCTTTGGAACTGAGATTTAATTAGTAACAAAAAATTAAGTTCCAAAGTGCATATCTTCATGCAACATATATTATCCGTTTTTCAGAAATGTATATTGAAGCCTGGATTTAAAATTGTTTTGGATACTGCTTTTAAAAATGTCTTTAATACATATATCATATGTAGAAATGCAAAATCTTATTTTTTCTTTAACCACAGAGCTATTAAAGAATAACAGAGGATAGACTCAATCGCTGCAGAACTCAGCTCACATTGAAATGTTTCAAAACAACTAGCTGCTTTCTAGACTGCCCCAGTAGTGCTGGATCCAAGAATTAACGTTGACTGGATTTGGCAAAACTTTGTCTTAACTTGTATTGAGAAAAGTTTGCCTATAAAATGCTATTGACTAGTTCATGAAAAAAAATTGTGATCTCCTGAAGATGAGTCTATCAGAGCAATACTAGAACCAAGAGAGAAAAAACACCAACTAAATGAAAAATAGAATAAAACGTACATCTCAGTGACACCAGAGACAATAAAACTAGAGACTGAATCCCCAGTGGCAGGTTAATGGTCATAAAAATCCCTTTCATAGCACAACCAAGCGGTATGAATTTTGCATGTGTATTTTTACTATTCATTCACTGGGTTAAATCGACATTGGCTACCATCTCTGACTGAGATGCCAGGTTTAAATGTTTTCTGCTTCAAGAAGCTTTTGCATCAAACTGAATTAAATTGTATGGTGACTATAACGTCCGAGCTGCAAAGCAAAAGCACTGATAACACATTGTTTCAGAATAGTCTTAAAAGTTTTACTGCTTTGACCAACTTTTAACCGTGATATTAAGTGAAGACTTCGTACATTTTTACTTTTATTTGGGATTTGCATCACAATTACTGTTAGATTTTTTTTTTTTAATTTAATGCAAACCTAAACATAGAAAGTTGCATGACTTTAGGTTTTAATTTTGTGTTCCATATCTGGCATTTTTCCTTCTAAGGATGTAAGGTCTTGTTTTCTTTTTACCCAGAAGCTAGAATAATATATATTTTAAGGGCCATATGGAACTGCTAATCCAGCCATGTGACTGGCTATGTAAAATATTTCTCTTTCTTACCAATAAAGATAAACAAAATAAGCCAAGGTACCCTTTTCCTCCATTCTCTTTATGTATTTTATCCAAAAAATGTAAACCACACTAATAACGCCTGTGACAATGAGCAGGAGTAAAGACACTTGCCAAACAAGAGGGTTCCCTAAACTCAGGCCTATTTGTATCATGTGCTGTATCTCAAATAATTAATTTCAAATTCACTTCTGTAGACTAGTGCAGCTTTAATGCAGTGATGAAGAGTGCTCCTACTAAATTAATTTGCAGCCAAGGTATCACGGCAGTCTCTTAGAATATAGAAGAGGAATTTGAAGCTATTAAGGTTATAAAGGAAATTAAATTCAGATCTTCCATTTCCTGGATGTGTGCCCCAGCGGCTAGCACATCCCTTACGGCTCTTTAAAAGAAAATTTGTAGCTGCTAAATCTCACGATGGGGCTGATTTTAGCCATTCTGTAACCAAAGGGGTTAATGAGGATAAGTGACTTCTTCCCTGACTGCTAGGATATGTAGTCAGAGATTGAGAGAGACAGTCTCAGATCCAAAAGATTAAAAGACACACTCAACAGAACCAAAAGCTGTAAGCTCTAAGCCTGGTCGAGGTTCAAGCTGAACTGAATGACATCAGTCTATGGTAATAATAACAGAAAGAATAGAGGATATTGGTTCAAATGAAAAGAGAAAGCTATAGGTAACAGAGAATTTGTGAGTCTAGGAAAGAATGGTTCTATGCAATATATTTACTTTCAACTAATTTTTTTTTAAAACAATAATCCATGCTAATACATTTTAATAAAATGAATAAAAAAATAATGTAGTAAAATAATGAAATTGTCCAATGGTTCCAAGTTGGCTTAAGACTTCTAAGTTGTAAATTTCCAAAATTTAGGGGTTAGTTCTTTTTTTTTAAAAATTTAGTCTATCTTGTACTGAAAATTCTAAATGATAATCCATTCTTTTATTTGCATTCCTAATAAATTTTATTTTAATACTCATACAGCTGATCAGCCTTATGGAGTCTTAGGTGCTGCAGCGTCTCCACACTTACATTTTATGTTAGCAGATTTTGAAACTAAAGATACAGGAAAAGTTTTTTCAGTAAAGAATTTAAGTTCCACAGCTTTCTAAGCTTCCTGCTTCAATAGTATTTCCTGTGTCATATTTGGGTCTTAAAAGTTTAAGAGAAAAGAAGAATGACATTTGTGGATTTTGCAGCTTGTTGGTACCAAGAGTTTTCAAGAATACAAAACTGTTTCTACAGTTCTTCTAAAGTCAGCATAAGAGGAATTTGATTAACAAATACTTCGTGACCTTTTTCCTGTGGCTTACATATGAAATGTTTTGTTTTTTTTTCTGTTCTAGGACAGGACCTTGGAAAGGTATTATTCAGCCTGCTTCATCCTTTATTTCAATTTACTCTCAGGTCCAGAGAATGCAACGAAGCTGTAGTCCAAAGCAATTAGGTATGAATGATTCATCAAGATAATTTAATGTAACCTGGCAAATTACACCGAAATTAGATTTTTCCTGATCTTAATTATGTTGGAAGCAGAGGCAGTATACACAAGGATCTTATTTCATGACATGGTGCTTATTTATAACAATTCTTTAGAGGAAAAAACCAATGGTTTCCTAGTAACAGAAGTGACTGATGTACATATAAGTAGATCGATCGCAACTTCTAGGAGAAAACTTGCAGTGCTCAGCTAAACGAAAAGAAAAAAGAAAAAAAAAAAAGAAAAAAAAAAGAGAGTTCCAGGGATAAACTTTAAAAGCTCCCTTACTGCTGCTTCTTGAGAGATGTCTCTCTCTGTTTTGGATTCAGAATTCAAATTCTTAACCAGAAGGCAGTGCCAAATCTCCTTTTCTAAATGAAAAAAAAAAAAAAAAAAAGGTCACGCTTTTCTTTTCCCACAGAAGAATTCAAGTGAGTCTCTCATCTGATATACTTTGGTTAGAGCACTCATCTGTGATATACAAGTTCTGTGTTAAAATTCCCCTCTGCCTGTGGGTAAGGTTCAACATTACACTTTCTGTAATGGAAAAATCAGCTTAAAATGTTCCCTTTCTCCTCTCTGCCCATACTGCTGTTCACTGTCCCTCAGTTGTGCCATTGCGACTGAAAGGCTGCTTTGTAGACTGAAGCACTTTGGTCATCTGGTTTGCAAGAGCCCGACAAATCGTTGTGCTGGCATGGCTGAGGAGCAGGAACAAGCAGCCAAGGGTAAGGGATGGCAGGGTGTTTCTCAGACTGGCTTTGGTGCCAGGTAGTTTGTCTGGGGGATGATGACCTGTGAGTGATACGCAACCAAATGCAGGTGAATACTATCACCACCAGACTACTCACTGCTCTGACGCAGCATCACTTTTGAAACACTGTGACTAAGCTTTTCCAATACAAGATCTAATATAAGTGTATATTTTTGCAGTACAATGATGAAAAATTAATAGAACCAGAGACTCCTGTGTTTCAGGTTCTGTTACAGGCCTTTTAAATACCTCATATTAGATGGTCATTAGGTAGAATAAAGAAGCAGACTTCTGCAGCTGCACGGCAAGCTTTCATCTGGGATTTCTTAACCTCTGAACAGATAACTTTACAAACAAAATGATGTTCTTCTAATGCAGTTTTACTTTTCTAGCTAATAATAACAAACTTTATTTTTGAAAATAAAATTTGACATTTCCATTTGCAAGATTATAAACACAAAACGAAAGTCATTACATTAAAGCCAATTGGGTATCTTTATTCATATTATGGTTTGTATATTTGTACTTGCGAGTGCTCTGAGACTTCACGAGGACAAGAGCTCTGTGATTCCTATAGATCTTTCTATAAATGTTATAGAAAAACACGGTTGTTCAAAAAGAATTCTCTGAATCAACCAGTGCAAGCTAAGACCAATTAAACTGAATCACTTGCTGCATTGTAAAGCAATCTTTTCTTTTTAGAAATATTCTCTGGAAAATTTTGTTTTTCACAAGAAACAGAACAGTTTGGAAACCAGTGAAACAGAGACGATGAGGTTTTATCCACAAAGGATGGTGCAAGGAAGTGGAAAAAACCCAATTAGCTACCAGATGTTTCAGGAATAAAATATTAGTAAGGAGGAGTTAGTTGTACGTTGTTTCCTCACACAGTTTTCACTGGACAATAAATGCAGCCCGTCAGCCAGAAAAAATCACAAAACTAGTCCCAGCCTTTAATCTAGATTTATGTCCTCCAAGGACTTTCCCAACAGCAGTGAAAGGTCATACTTATACCAGAGGAGGTCTGCAGATTGTACTGAGGACATGGTTTTGGTTGGGAAGCGCGTCTTGAGATGCTTCAACCTCGAATATTCTTTGCAGCTTTTTTGTTAAGACACGGGACAAACTGGGGAAGGCACTGTAGCTATGCACTAAAAGCCCACTAGGGAAAATGAAACACTTACTGCAAGAAACTTAGTTATTATGACTGCTTATTTCAGATGGAAGCTTTTATCCTCTAAGAGCTTTTGTTGCAAAGAAAGAGATTCCACATTTTATTCAGGATAAAGACAACATTCCTCAAAAAAACCCTACTACAATCTCAAATCAGTTAAGTGGCTATTATTGCATCAAAAAGGATACTTTCATTTAAGGCAGAAAATAAATGATTGCTATTAGCCTATTTATAAATTGATACTGGTTAAAATTCTGCCAACTCTCTGTATTGAATATACAGTGTCTTCTATTGAGCTGTTGATGACAAAGCAGCTTTTCCTTTTCTGCTGTTAGATGATTGGAATAACTAAAGCAAAGTTTCATAGCAGGACAAACCGCTACAAAGCAAAACATTTATTTTGCAGTAACGATGCAGTTGGATTGGAAGGGCATTAATTGGTACAGCAATTATTATGCTGTCACTCACAAAAAGATGCAATGGAAGGGAGCAGATGGAAGCAGAAAAATAGCATAAACTACTTTACAGCATATTGATTTCCATATACTTATTGAAAGCGAAACCGTGGGTCTGTTTCAGTTCCATATAAAGAAGTACAAAATTTTCCCTTGAACTTAGCTACAGTTGGAATTAAAATTCCAGGGAGCACAGCTGGGCTCCAACTTTTATATTTTCTAAAATAGTTCTGGATTTCATTTCATCAAATATTTATCATTCTGAAGAGAAAATGAATATCAGGAAACAGAATTACATAATTTTTGAGACATATTTTTAAGAAAATGGTTTAGTTTATTTATTAGAAATATTTTTGAATAAAAATAATTTAATTTGATCACAAAATACACAGGAAATATATTAGGAGAGTGAATGTAACCCCCCGTACTTTTTAAAATATTTCCTTTTTATTCTTAATTAAATAACATTTTAATTCTTTAAAATTTGAAATGTAGTCAATACTTTTTTTTTTTTTTTTTTTTTGCCAGCATCAAGATTAGTAAGCATCTGAGTAGAATGTACTTCTTACAGGAGCCCTATCACTTTTCAGAGACGGAAGACTATTCTTTATCTTAAAAGTTTTTGCATTGTCATCAAGTCCTCTTCTAGAAAAGAAGAAATTTTACACGTGCATGCAGAGAAGATTGCAGGACTGGCAGTTTAAAATCAGTAAATTTACAATATGTCAAATTCTTGAGTGTTAAGAAAAAAGTTTTCAACATTCTAATTTGGCACAAGAATGAAGAGTACATTTAAATGTCAATACTTTGAAATAAAGCAAATGCATGTCCTTAGAGCTTTGCAATAGTGATAATTGTTTCAATACCTATGAATAATGTGAATTGCTTGTAAACATTATGTACAGAAAAAAGGAGTGTTATTTCATCTGTACCCTTACTTAAAATAGCAAGTATTTAAAAGAGGTATCTTGAATTACATAACTAAAATTAATGTGTTGACTAAAGGCCAGGTTGGTTTAATTGCAGTTGTGTATTTCCAGATAGTGTTTTTAAATACTTGCTCTCCTATTGCATTTAAACTGTATATTACCTACTTAAGCTATCACAAGATGATGCAGCTCCTGTGGTAGAAATATCAGAACATCAACCACATCTTTCTCAAATACTAATAGGTTTACCTTGCCATCTGCTTTTATTTCATTATTCTTTGTCCAATGGGGATCTTTTTTAGTTCTTTTTATTCTTAGCACCAGCCTTCTATGCTTATGTGTGTTTATAAAGGGAGGAGACATATATAAACACCTGCTACCTAACATCTCCACCTAGGAAATGGAAAAGAAAGTTACTTGCATGTCTCACATTACCCAATAGACTCTCCCCTTTCTGCCCCCATTCCTGCAGCCAAAATATGACACATATCTACTTTACATATTACATCTCTTCAACTTGTGCTCTCTACCTGTAATACATTATTGTATGCCTGCATGCCTGAACTACAGGGAGATTAAATAAAAGAATGTATCTGACCGGAATGGCAATTTTTTTCAGTCCTGCACTCTGAGCCAACACACAGATAAAGACAGTAAGCTTGTACTTAGTTTTCTTAGAGTTGTCTTCTATATACAGACTGCAGCAGCCCTTACGGAGATGAATTGATTTCATCTTTACAGCTTTTTACACTTGTGTTAATGTTGCAATATGAAAGCAGCCTCCTCTCTCCCTCTGTTCTGAGTCCAGCTCCTGAGCTATGCCAACACAGTTGAAGGAGGCATAATCATGTTCTCACTTAACACAAAATTAGGCTAAGGCCCAACTTTGCTTCAAAACAAACAGATTTTTCCAGATGAAAACTCTCAGAAAGAAGGGTTTCCGAGTTTGGTTTCACAGATTCTGCAGACGTGGAATTTTCTGCAGTGATCCTTGAAAGTTTAAGTTTATCGATTTTAAAATATTTGTCAGGGAACCCTGATCTACGCTAGCTCTGTATTGAGCAAGCAGTTGGAATGAATCAATTCCAGAGCCATCTTCCAACCCAAATTATTCTGCAGTATGATGCAATACTTTATTTTCAACCATTTTGCTTTGTGAGAAAAAAACAAGCTACCTTGTTTTAAATCGGTTAAAGAAAACATTCAGCTGTTCTTCCTGACTGGCACGCTACATTAGGAGAATTGTAGTTTTCTCTGAATCATTAACCAGGTGACACAATTTGTGTGTGTTAGAGGAGTGACTATGGTCAAGGAATTTGTTTTACAATGAAGGATACAGGCACCACGACCTTGAAGAAAAGCCTTCGAGAGGAAATGTTTAATACTGAAATGTGTCAAAATGATCAACAAGTTACTTAAGACTCTAAATACAATCTTGAACGAGTGCCCTAACAAAGCTACCTGAAAAGGCGGAGTACTTAATACAAGGTGGCTAGCATCCCCGGCCTAATTTATCCTTTCAACCACAGACTCAGTCAACCAGAAACCAACGTAAAACATTTGCACACAAGTTGTATAAGCGAGGTTTATTATGAGAATAACTCCTCTGTTCCTGAGCTTTATGCCTGTCCAAAGGAAAGTTAAATTACTTCATTGACCACAGAAGTAAACAGAGACTAAGCATTTCTATACTAAATGCAGGTAGTTTCATTTTCCTATTCAAGCTCGAAACTTAATGAGCTTTTTAAACAGAGACTTCATGAAACTGAGACATTCCATGTTAGTAATGCTAAGGAAACAAAAAGAAAGTCGTAGGGAAGAAATTCCTGTGAGTGACTATTTTTTTCACTTCAAGGAACATTTGAATTGGGTGAGAATGTGGAGAAATGATAAGATGGTGGCAAAATGCGAGAAATAAGAAGAAAACAATGCTCTGACCCGAAGTGCATTGGGAAAGGATAATGTGGGAGGAAGAGAAAACAGGTAAGGAAAGCTCCAACAAGAATATTATTTTAGTCTTGACAGTACTTTGCCTTATGGAGACATAATAAACCCACAAAAGGAAACACTTGGAAAAATTACCCTGCTCCTGGAATAACTGAAAAGTGGGAAGAACATAAAGGTAGTGAAAAAAGAAAGAAATGTGAAAGAGAGATAAAATTGTGTGGATTCAGTTACTTCCTATCAAGTGATGATTTTCTGCTATATTTAAGCAGGAAAAGCTACACACTTTGCTGTTGTCTTTTGCTCTTGATTCCCGTGTAGAGCAGCAAGTCATTACGAGAGTCAACTGATTCTTGAGCTCTGTGCATAAATAGATTTCTAGTATAACTTTTTTTGTAACATCCTTGAAAATGACATCTACCAGAGTAATTTAAAAATAGGTAGCTATGTACACAGTGTTATAATCTTGGTTTACCAATTTGTTAGCTCACCGTTCACTTTTCCCTTCCTCAAAATGTTTTTATTGCATTTTTATCACAGCCGAACTAAATGCCCAGTCAAAACATGGATCTTATCAAATACCTTGTTAAAAAAAAATCAGTCCCTAAACCCGTTACTGATTTAGCATGAACCATCTTACTAAAAAATGCAATGCAAAAATGCAAATTTATACATTGCATATCACTTTGATGATATGGAATATCTCACTGTTAAATATTTATTGAATTTCAAATCATGTTGACATTTCCCCTTGGACACACTATTCCACAAAACACTACACAGGCCTAATGCAATTCTACTGATACTACAGAGGTGAAGTGAAATAGTGACATTCTAATTTCATAGCAGTGTATCTAAAGCCAAATGAAGGAAAAAACTACTTACATTGACAAAAAGCATATAAATTGGAGATACTATGCTGCCTTTGAAAATGGGATGCTACTGAAGCCTGATTGATCAGTGCTGTTCAGTCTTGTTGCTGTTATAATTCTGCTGATTTTTAGTGTGGTCAATATTTCCTGGCCTGGTAGTATTTTCATTATAAACATCCCATTCACAAAGATTTATAGCTAGCCTATAAAAAAATTGCTGTAAAATGAAACTCTGCACATGAGGTCTGAAGCCAGAGAACAAATTTGGTCTGACAGGATGGCGGGAATATGTTTTTCACCACATTTTTATGTGAGTAAAATACAGCTTTGATTGGAAAAAAAAATAAAAAGAAAAAAAAAATAAATTCAGGTAGTATAGTTCACATTGCTTGACACAGGAAAAGATGGGGACAAAGGAATTATACCACCCCAAAATGGATGCTTATTATACAAGTATTAATTTTAAAAGACAATTTTATCATGTTAGTATAATGCGATAACTAAATATATATAAAATATAAAGCCTAAGACATTCAGGGTGTGTGTGGTGATACAGCTGAACCTTTCCTTTGGCACTTCCTTTGCACACCTGAAAAGCCAGAGAAATAGGGAGATAATGGGTAACAAAACTAACCCTTACCAAAACCAACCAACCAACCAAAAAAAAAAAAAAAAAAATAAAAAGCAAACCCAAATCCAAAACATCTTTTATGCCTGATTGGCTTTCACTGTGCAGTCAGATGTGCTCCACTTCTGGGCTGTTCAAAGAAAAGGTAGGAATGTTGAAAATGGTTATAAAGTGTAATTGGACCACTCATTTTAGCATCGGCTGTGGCTGAGATTACATCAGCAAACTGTTGCACCTCAGTCTTAGTCCCGTTTGAGCTCTGCCAGTACTTCTCACTGTGCAAAACCAGCAAAAGTCATCATCTGTTTTGATCATATACTTCTACTTCTGTTACAGAACTCAGAGTCATCCCATTACTGCACTTCCCTGTAGGTATTAAAGGACAAAATGTTGTTCAAATTGGAGGCAATGGGCTCTAAAGACAGGTGTAAAATGGGGAATTAGCCTTGCTGATGTGGATTTTGTTGGGAAGGGGAGGAGGAGGGTGGTTTGTGGGAGGTAAAAATGTAGTCCCAAGTTTAATAAAACAAGTTACTTCAACCAACTAAAGATTTTCCACTATTTTTTTTTTTTCTTGTCACCAATGAACAAACTTCAGAAAAGATAATAGATCTCACATTAATATATGCAGGGATGAAACACAGTTTTTAGAACCTTTCAGAAACTGTTCTATTTTTTACCCATGCATTGAAAGCATTTATTAAACCATTTGTTATTCAGATTTAAGCTTTCTATGAAATAGCT
Organism: Vanellus vanellus; assembly: GCF_965231255.1. Lineage (NCBI taxonomy): Eukaryota > Metazoa > Chordata > Aves > Charadriiformes > Charadriidae > Vanellus > Vanellus vanellus. The sequence goes on from NC_138906.1 coordinate 108,576,248, forward strand.
TTCTATGAAATAGTCCTTGGAAATATTCTTTAGAGGGCCTTAATGTTATTTCAAGCTACAACAAGTAATAGCTGCCATATAAAAGTGAAAATATTGCATTAGCTGATCATTAGCTCTCTGGCAATGATTAAGAAACTTCCTCAAACACTTGAAGACAAGAAGACACGCCTCTCCAGCAGTTCTAAAGAAGAAAGGACAATGTTTTTTTTCAAGAAAAACAATTTTAATCTATAGGTTTATCTTAATTAATAAGACTTGAGACTGCAGGCATTTTATCAGAAATGTAAGGTTACTTGACTTTCTTTAAAATAGACTTCACCATTTACAATACCTGTTTAGAGCAAGTTAAAAGGATTATTTGAAATTATTGAAAAACTGTAACTACATATTTAGGAATGCAATGATACTTTCCCACTAAAATAACAAAGACAATCTGCTCTATGACATGCAGTCTTTAAACATGTTTGTAAATGAAAGATGTTTTTTAGACTAAATGCATTGCTGGTGCTAACCCAGCGAAAGCATGATGATAGCTAATTGTAAAGTTAGAAAAGTATCACAGAGATATGCTTTCCTCTCATGGTGGAATTATAGAAAAAGTGTGTTAAAAACTCTCTCTCTTCCTGCAATCGTCTTTGCAGCAAAACCTCATCTTATACACTTCTGGAAGTAGAAAACCAGAAGAGAGTTTTGAAAAGGAGCAGTAAACTGAATAAGGTTGTACAAACAGGAAAGAATCTTTTGGTTTAAATGATAGTATCATTACATGCTTAGTGTCTCTCTGTAAGCTGAAGTTGCAAAGCTCTACCAGAAAAAAGTAATGTTTTTCTAGTGAGGAATTTTGCAGGCTACCAATATGCTATTGTAATTTAGGATTTTGAGTTTATTTTATATTTTAGAGAGGAAACTTAAGCTAATATTGTGAAGATTGACTAGAAGAAGCTGCTGCTTTTTATATTTCTAAAATTTTTATTCAAGTTTTGGATATTTCTCACTCGTTATTCCATTTGCCTGAAGCAGATGTCTTGAATATTTTCTGAAGAATAACAGCTTAATTCTTCCCTTTTTTTTTCATGACTTAGTTCAGATTTCTCACATTTAGCAGTTTATCCAGGATAACCCAGGCATGATTCACCAAAACAGAAATAAAAACCTGTGCCTATTTAAAATATCTCCAGGCTCAAACACAAAGACTAGTTATGTATAGTGTAAAAATTCACCATTAATAGCAGAATTTGAGATCCATGTGGTAAAACTGATGTAACTTGAGCAAGCTTGGAATAAGCATCTCAGCGGATCCCATCCTGAGCTACCTCAACAAACTTGATGCTAATTGCTGACACAGTAACCGTGACCATTTCCGGTCAGTGGTATTTAACTGAAGATCTTCCCATCCCCATGCTCTGATCAGTGTCCAGACTGAGAATTAATTTTTTCCATTAATAAAGATTGTATCGTATTTTTTAGAGCTAGTTTAGTTATGATCATTAACCACTCCACTTGCCTTTAGTTAGCTGAGTATTCTCTTGAGATAAATCGACATTCATTGATCTCAATTGGAAATCAAATTCTACAATTTTCAGATGGGAAACATACACACTGTACACAAAAAATAAAGACATTTATTTTATGATAGATAATTAAGGTGTATTTTGAGTTTGAGAAATTTTCTATTAGGAAACTGTATAAACCTAATTTTGGGGACAGACACATAAGATCTGCACATTGCCATGCCTTCTTCTGAGGCATTTGGTAGAAGCCATTGTAAGCGGCAGAAGGGTTTATTGGATGTAGGTCTAACCCAGCAGGGAAGTTCCTAGGTTCATTCCCAAAGCTTGGCTTCTGTGCAGCCACTGAAGGCACTGGGAACAAAGGAAAGGTTTCCGTCTGTATTGAGCTTAAGAGCACTTTGAATTCTTTTGTTCCTTGCGGAGGTTACATATATACAATATGTGGAAATAAGGCAGTTCACAGAGGCTAAACAAATTATTTCTCTCTATAATTTATTCTCTAAAATAAAGAAGTTCATTGATTTTAGATTATATAAGTTTAATGCGAATAAAGTAGATGCGTAAAACATCAATGGAGCACTCAGGAAAGATAATCCATTTTTCATGACTCTATAAATAATTTCTTCTAGCTGTAAAAGCCTTCAATTACCCACTAGGAAATAAAAAACAATGGCTGTAATTCACTGAGGGAGGCAAGTGATGTTCTTTTGCTTTTTTTTCCCTGAAAGGGAATTCACTGTGATTCAGTGTGAACAAGCTGTGGAATTTGCATCAGACTTGTGTAAAGCTAGAGGAAATGAGCAGAGGTAAATCTTGAAAACGTGTGTCGAAATGCTTGATTTGCTGGTGCCTGCAGATGGGAGGAGACCCTTTTCCTTTACTCTCTTGGATGACAAAAGCACTGCTTTCCTTCCCCCGTCCAAATAAGCAAATAAATAAATAAATAGAATATCAAAGCCAACGATAATAATAAGACACACTGGAATTAGAACCCACATGTCTTCTCTCTGGAAATTTGTTATTAAACCTGTAAATATCCCGTCCCGTGTTTTGCCTTTTCAGTTCCTCAGCTTACTGAGGCTGGTGTTTTTTGTTTTTTTTTTTTTTTTTTTTCTGGTATTCCTTTTGTGGCCACTCAAATCACAGACGCTGTAAGAGCAGCGCAGCAGCAGTCCCTTCAACAGCTTTCCTTAATCCCAGCTGCAGGGAAGAGAGTCTTGACAAACCCCAGTGCATTCTGGCAAATCAATTGACCGATCTGCTGAACGCAGGAAGGGGTAGAGAACTATCATCTCTTAAGCGATGTTCATTCCACCCTCTCCCACTGCCTATTAGTTAAGCGTTACTAAAGCAAGCTAGGAAATGAAAAACTAAAGTGCCCATAGCACAAGGCAATAACCAGCAATGATATTCAGAACATGACACGTACAAAGTAATTATACTTCATACAGACGTTTGGAGAAATGAGTGTCTGACATTAAAGCAAGGCATTTTCCTCATGGCGATTTTGCTATTGGCTTTGACTGGAAAGAGCTGTAAAGCAGAAGTTAAATTCATTATGAGTGTCTGTAGCCGCAGTATACAGATAGCAGATGACGAGGTGAACAAAGATGAAGCTCACAGGATGGATGAATGTTAAAGATATTGGTGTTGGGTAGCAGTTTAGCTAAGAGCAAGACGGATGGCGTGGAGCCATCAGCAGCAGAAGGGAAAGAAAAGTAACACAAAGGACCCACTTCATAATTTCTGAATGAAACCTGGGGAATTTTTTGCGTATGGTTAGACCGCCCAGTGCTCCAGTCATTTTCAGCTATTGGCAGCCAGACAGAGGCAGGTGAAATTCAGAGAAGCCTTTTGTGTATTGCTGCTCAGAATACACTAGGACACAAAAGAGACTAAAACCAGTTTTGCCTTCCGCCACCGTGGCTTGCTGCTTTTCGTGCTATTTCTGCGCTCAGTGCCTATTATACCAGAGCAGCGTATAATGTAGAAGACTACAATAGGAGATGGTATACTTGAGTTATGGTACTACTTCTTCAGGAACACTGCAAAAATTATTAACTCGCACGTAAATTTTTAGTTTATTAGTACAGCTCTAAAAGGAGCTCTAAAATAAATAACAGAACACAAGTAGCTTTCCAGCAGGACAAAAATGGGAATTTAGAGAGCTGGAAATCAGCTGAGATTTAAAAGTAAGTTAAAGTATAACTTTAGCAGGAATTACTCTGCAGGTACCATATCTGATGAAACATGATGACATACTTTTTACGTTAAGGCAAAAATGGCAGCTTGCGAAACTGTGCTGTATAAGGTATCGGCTCCAGGTTGCAAGAGTAAAGCCAGACTAAAATTAAACATATATATCGTCTATTTTAAGAGCATACTGAGGACAATTTTAAGGGGGAAAGATAACTAAAAATACCTAACAAAGCAATTTCTTACAATAAAGAAGCAAGCAAATAGCTTTATCCAGTTATTTTCCATTTATCTCTTTATAGCCTCCTCGTCCCTGGAGAAATAATAATTAAAAAACAGTAATTGCGAGGACTTTTATTCATTGCTTGTTAAACAGAATAAAGCAGTACTGAAGAGCTCTTAGCTGAGTCCTAAAGCTGAGGTGTGAGATAACTCTCATGGAACAGGTATGCTATTAACAACAAAATATAAATAATTTGTATCAAAAGAAGAAGAACTAAAATGTCTTATGTTATAGCTAACACTAGTGATAACTGCACTGTCCTGATTACTCAGGACACTGATTCTGCATCATAAAATCACCATATTTACATCCCATAGCTAGAACTTGCAGTTAAAATAATTTTCTTTATATAGTCTTGCAGCTGCAGACATGAGCACTACTAAAAGCACAGAGGAAGAAGTATTATATCTTTCTTGGAGACTTTTGTCTCACAAGATGAGATCTTTGCATTCTTTTAAGATTTTGTATTTTTCTTCATAAGCTTGAGAATGGGATCCAGGTAACAGTTAGTTACTTCCACTTTTGTTTCTTTATGATGGATATTTCACAAAATATAGGAATGAGTATAGAAGCTTCTAAAATAGCTCAGAAACTGAGGTACTGGCTCAAAACGTCAGCCAGTGAATACTCGCCCTAACAACCCCTGGCTTCATAAATCCACTTTGAAAGGCAGAACAAAACTAAATAAACATTTCAGCCTTTTTGAAGAGCTTCATGAGAACAATCATATGCTAAAAAGGAACTTTTCTGGGACATGGAATCCTGTCTGTCCATTTGTGTTAGACGATAATCAGGAACTGAATTCAGAAGATAACTGGGGAGTTATCTGAATTTTAGAAAATATTCAGACCTGCTGCTGAAGGCTTTGAGACCATACGCTTTGCTCCTATAAATGCATTTTTTAGAAGATACCCAGGGATTTCAGTAGCCGCAATGAGGAAGGGGAGATCCAATTTTTAAGTCTTTGGTAGAATGGCTAAGTAGCAACAATTCAGGGCAACTGGACCACCATGATGCATTACAAAACCACCCTATTATTACTAAACTGTTACTTTAAGAGCAAAAATAAGGAAGCAGTAGCAGCAAGGAGAACACTTAAGAATGTAGTGTTACTGCTTCTAGCAGCTAGCTATTATTCTTCTTCATTTTAAAATTAATTGCCTTGAAAAAGCAGCAGAGATGTGTCACAATATCTTGAATTTCCTTTCCCCCAAAAGCAAAGGAACCTAATTTGAAATGAAAAAAAAAAAAAAAGAAAAAAAAGAAAGGAAAAGAAAAGAAAGAGCTCGACAGCACATGCTTTTTTCTTTTTGTGTACTTGAGTCATGCAAAAGAAAGAGATGTGATGTAGGTGCTTGGATGACAGTACCTTTGCAAGAACTGGGGTGGAGGAAAAGGAAGTATTATCTTAGTATTTTAACTTTGAATTAAATAAAGGAGGCAAATAGCATTCTTCACTAAGTTTAAGAACAGATGTACTATTTGACAGAAAGCATTTTCTCCCTCAAAATAGGGCATGGTTTTTGGTGCATTGAGTATTACCCTTTGATCAGAGACTTTACATCTACTCTAGTCACTTGTGTGATTTGGACAAAAAACATCCTTTTTATTTCTTTTAATGCCCTATTTTTGCCTAACAAGAACCTTATATATATATATATACATATATATATATATATATAAAACTTACCAAATAGAAGCTATGAAACCACTGAGAATAACTCCAAATTATGAGCAATACCAAACCGCTAAGAAGATCTGTCCCTTGCTAAACCCACCCATGATGTAGTAGGAAAAGGGCTGACAGGTTTCCAGGTTTCTAATCTGTATGCCTGGAACATCATACAGAGGCTAAACCACTCTTTTTATTATTCTGTAGTAACAGTGATCACTCTGCTACCTGCTTTACTCCTTGATGCTCAAAGGTAAGGCACAGGGAGGGAGTACAGTCCTTTTTAGTGAGACAGAGGACACCTCTTCAAACAGAGGCTTTTCTTATTTTCCTCCCATTAGTATCATCTTCTACTGCATTGAGCTCCTGCCTCACTAGAAATGACGAGAAAGCAGAGCTATTGCAGTAGGACTTGTCTCTAAATTAAATGATAGTAAATGTGCATATGCAAAAGATAGGGGGACTTGGTGATGATTTTTCAAATACTGCTGACTGATGTAAAGTATTTATTTGCAGTTTGTTCCCTGTGGGTATCTCAAGTCTGCTATTTAACTTATTTCTCTCACTATATGCACCATTTAATATTATTTATTGATAGGACCACCCCCCCCACCCCCCCGAATGATTTCTAGATGCTAGCCTTTTTACAAATGGTTAAAATTTGCATTAGTATTCATTTTAGATAACAAAATATTTATTTATTCAGCAGTTTAATGGAATGCAATAACTGTACCCCTTTTGGCAAATATACATATTTCTTTGCCTATCTTTGAGAAATCTTTTAAATTCTCAGACTTCAACAGAATTCAAACGTACCCTTTTGCTCTGATAAATGAGAGCCAACTGGTATTATGCCACTTGTCTTTTGTTCAGCTTGATTGAATAAGAATTGATAAATTGGTTAATGATAAATGACAGGGAGGTATACTTCATTTTTAAAAATTTAGAGAAATCATAATTTTAATATTAAGATTTTAGCAGTTTAATTTATATTAAATAAAATATTATTTCATTTCCCCCCACAACTATTCCCAAATAATTCAAATATTGTCAAACAATAGATGATAGAAAACTACTTCTGATGAGATGATCAGATATAACTGAATTTTCCTAAGGATTCATACATTCCCTATTTCCATATTATCATAAGTTGTTTTTTAGCTTAATCAGCAATATAATACATAAAATTTTTCCATTAAGCATGACAGTGTACAGTTTAATACCAAGAATCTTAAAAATATTCTAGAAGATTTTTTACATTTTTAATTTTTACTCTTTCACTGTTTTTTTTTCATAGGATTTATTTCTAAGTTGGCATTATTTCACATAAGCAGATCATGTCTCAGGCAAAAAATACTCTTTCACTATTATGTGTTCCTCAAATGCCCATTCATTTAAAGGGGACTTGATAAAAAAGGATGCTTTATAGAGCATATACTAAATATTATTGAGGGAAATGAAGAGAAATATATGGAAGTATAGTAAGCTGTGACACACCGTTAACCATTTTATCACCTATAATGTGTCTTGCTGGACTCCTTTGGTTGTTTACCTGTCTTAGAAACTCTAAATAAATCCATTTTTTTTAAACTGGTGCTTTATCAGTGGAATACCATTGCTGCTTAAAAGATTTTAATATCTTAGCTCCATTCATCACAGCTGCAGTCATGTCACAGCACTTAGCAGAACGTCCCACTGTCACACGAGAAGTTCGCATACCTGCTGAAAACTGTGAATATTAATTAACTGTATTACAGTGCAAATTTGCTTCATGCACCAGAAAAGCGTACAATTTGGATATAGAGCATCTGGATGAGAACGACCTGGTCCCACCTGAAAAGTGGAAACGTTTTTCCCCAAAAAGATTGAATTTCCTGATAAAACTATAATGTATTATATTTCACATTCTGTTGTACTTTTTGGCTGGCTGAGTTCTGCTGAGAACTAACTCACCAAAATCCCTGTTCTGGTTGAAACGTTCTCGATGAGCAGGATTATTTTTCTTCTACCACCAACCCACTGCCGAAGCAGAGCACAGCTTTTTGCGCACCCAGGCGTCACCCCCATCTCCATCACAGCTCCAGATACTGTCTGCAGCCCTGCAATTCCACCTCCTTCAGGAGGATTGCTCCCAAAACCCACAGAAATTACTTCTTGGTTTTCAAAGTAAAGGCTGATTTAGGCCCTATCGCCCCTCCATCTTCCCCCCCAAAGGCTCACAACCTCATTTTGCAGCTCATCTTGCTGCGGCCACACCTGATTCCCACCACGCGCGCTGGGGCCTGTCGCCTGCAGCGTGACAGCCAAGTGCGGGGCCGACAGTACAAAAAAAACCCACGGCCTAATTCAGTGATGGGGGCTTTGGCTGTGGCTTCACAAGGCAGCCGGTTGTCCTTACACTGCCCACTGCCTGGATAATTGGTGTGACATTTTATGTCTCCCTTCCCCGGGAGAAGACACTCGGGCAGAAAGATCTTTCTTCCAGCACGTGCCCCTGGCCTGGAGTGAAAGGGCAATTACGCTGTGTGGTTCGGGGGCTGGCACCTTTCCCAGGGTGGTCAAGAGCGACCTTCCTTCCCCCGGCTCTATCCCTCTGCTGAAAATGAGGCATGATGGAAAAAGAGAGCAAATGTGCTTCCTACAAATTTATGCTGTCAGGTAGTTATATATGCAGATAAAACATGCCAGTCATGTGATTAGGTACGATGCTTGTGTCATTTCTCCCGCCCCCACCCCCAAAATCTGATACCTACACAGAATTGCTTGCCAAGTATGTGGCACATACAAGTTTAAGTATTTCAGATAAACCGGAGGTGTCCATGGATTGACATTGACCTTCTGGGTTGGAAATTGTAGTTCTACGTGCCGTTTCCCCCCATGTCACTTCTGCTCTTTGTCAGTCTTTCAGGAATGGGACACTGTGGTTCAGTTCCATATATTGGCTTATATTTTGAATTTCTGAGAGTTGTAACCTGTATTTCACTTTAGAAAAAAAATCGCTGTCTTCAAACACCACTGCAAGGGACTACAGAAATTCTGTAAACAGAGTTAAAATATTCACCACAGCATTCGCAAAGACATTGTAATCTTATAAATTAGATTTCAGTCATGAGAAGACTTGTTAGATATGAAACTGTAATAGTATTCTTTCTGCACTCACTGGCTGCAGCAGACAAAAGACTACAACTCTGACAGAACAACAGATTCAACCTCAGTAAGAAACTTATCTTTTTTTATCAGTGTTAACATTATATAGACTGCACCAAATTGAGGAGTTCTATCTAAATACACAAATTTAGGAACACTGATCCAACTGAGCATTTTACAGTCGAGATATCATAAGAGCAATGTGTCACAATTAAATAAATAAGCAACAATTAAAGATTATCAGCTTTGTGGCTGAGCCGCTGCAGTATTGTCTTCGAACAAATCACACACAACTTCCCTCAAGCAAACAAACAAGCCGCTAATGGAATGGTTTCGCCCCGTAAGCTATTATAAAACGTGCAATCAAAGACAAGTTACATTCACCAGAGGGCAACCCAGCACTTTCCAGCATGAAAAAGGTTCTGTTTTATAAATATTCATATCTAGGTAAGCCATCTACAGTCAGGTTCTCCAAAGCTCATAAACAGAACGGCAACAAACATGGCAGCTAAGTTATTTCCAAATGAAACAAATTGAGCTTCTCAGGGTAAAAGGAGAGACCAATAGGAAATGCCTTTAAGGTTTAAACAGCATAGAAGCATTTAAAGCCTTTATTTTCTTTATTGTTGCAGATATCTGTAAGAACAGATGGTTTCAAAAAGATGTGTTTCCATTTAGGCTTCTGCTGTACTGTATTTATGAGGGTGTATAGTCACAAGACATATGCCACCTGGCTTTGAGCTGTGATTCATTCAGCTGCAGAACCGCATTAGGTGAAAATCTTTTGCAACATTGAAGAAGTTGTTGGAATTTTGTAGGAATAAAACTCTTGCAGTTCGAAGCACTCTTCCCTGTTTCAGTAAGAATAATTACAGCTGATATTCTGTCCAGAAGAATGAGTAAGGAAAAGGAAAAAGTGAGTGGTTCTTGCCGATCCAGGAGGCAGCCTGTTATTCGATTGTCATTGACAAAGACCAAGGAACAAATCTCACAATCCGTATGAGTAATGAGAAGAAATGAGTTCATGAAATCTAGTCCTGAAGTCTCATTTCCAACTGCAGATCTAATGCACAATCCATAAAAGTTACTTATTCCCTTCTGCAAAAATGTATGTGGCTGTGTATACACACAGTCATTTATGTAAACAGAAGAGCCATAAATGCATTTTAAAGACATGCTGCGCTTTCTCCTTTCAGCCGTAGTTTTTTGAACGATGCTTTGTGGAACCTGTTAGTTCTGTTAGAGTCCTTCTGGAAAAGAGTGGAAGGTGGCAGAGAATTAATCAAAGACTTCTCCTGGCATTAATCCACTCAGAGGCCGAATACATATTTTCTAAGGGCCAAAGCACAGACACCTACACGTGCAAGATTTGTTCTGGACAGATATAACCATAGTACTGACAGAAAGAAGTGAGAACAGAAGGAAGTGACCTGTCATTTGAGTCCCAACACAAGCTGCCAACAAGGCTCTTCTCTTTCCTGCTCAACGGACCTCACTGTGAATCCTGTGATCACAGCCAAACTACGGGCTTGGAAATACGCAATGTAGGAAAGAAAGCATTTTAAATTTCCACACACTGATGAACCCACTTGAGAACAGTTTAAATTTGATGACACATTTAGGCTAACATGGGAGTTCACCTCTGTCTATCGCATGTACCTAGTGACGTGGGCTGCAGGGTCAAAGAAGCAAACTATTGGGGAAAACAAATCAAGCCGGAAAGCTTAAGTGCAAAATATTCTTTACTTATCAAAGAGCAAAGAGACATTGCAATCTTTCCATGTGAAAGAGACAGAAATTTAATGAACTTTTTCTTTTATCCCCAGTGGATTTATTCCAATTTCCTGATTTCCTCCGTCTTACAAAAGATTTCCGCCTAATACGACTCTGATGCTCGGTGAATCACAGCTCAAAAGGGGGAAGATGTACATGTGTTTCTGATCATTGTTAAATGTACTTGACCAAACTCTGAAATGAAGAATGTTTTCACTTTGGAAATACTTGAAAATGTAGTTCTTGAAAAGTTTAGACGCAAGAAAAGCGTCAACACTGTTTTGAGACTCAGCAGAGATATTTATAGCCATTATAAAAAAAAATAAAAAAAGGCATAAAATCCCCCAACTTATTTCTATTTTAGTACCAGATAAGCATACAGACAACCCACGTGGAGTTTCATAGATAAGCTACTGACAAGGTGATTTGCTTTGACTGAGCAGCCACATAGGCAGGTCTTGGCAGCCTTGTCACGGTTATTCAATGCAGGGGGTGCAGGCCAGACTCTGAACTCATCTCACATGCAGGAAACACAACAATAATTGCAATTATATTACATATACAACTGTAGGTCTATAAGTATTATAGTGTAACACGTTACTTATATTGTAGCCAGAGAATAAGATAAGATTTAGGGTCAGAACTTTGCACTGCTTTCCAGATATATCATACAAGTCATGGTTATCCAAGGAAGGAATTAAATAATACATTCCAAAGAGAAGTATAAATAGTATCAAACAGTTGTGTGCTCATATAGGAATTCTTTATTTTTTTCCCCAGTTTCCTCCGTATGAGCTGAGAAAAGCTCAAATAAATCTTAACGGAGAATACAGAATAAATCTACTAGTAAAGGGCATCTCTCTTTAAATGCAGGAAGACTTTTAAAAATAATCTTTCAGACCCTGAACTGAAATTTCAAACTCTTTTCAAACTTTTCATTTATTTGCTCAGACTTCCAGCACATACAACAATTACTGCAGATATATATCAGACTGATGACTTTTGTGGGAATCGTCACTTTAAAAATTGAGGAGAAAAACTACCAACACACTGAATGGAAGGGAGAACCTTTTATTCACTCAGATACCACACGCTCAGATTACTAATGTAGGTGCAGAAGCTGGCTTTTATAACAACAGCATCAGCTGGACTCAACACTACCCTCCCATAGGAATGGGCTAGGGAGCATGGCACATCTGGGATAATTCGGGGAATTTGGTGAGGGAGAAAAAGTAGTCTGAAAAATGTTTGTGCTAAATCTATGCTGCTGCTGTACATTGTCGCAGCTGGTGGCTGCCCAGGGATCCAATTTAAAGGAGATTACCTTGATACAGAAATGTAACAAAACAGGGAATCTCTTACTCTTTCCCTGCGATCTCAGCTAGTTCAGGGAAGAGACAGTAAACAGTATTCAGTGTGCTACAGTCCAAGCTGCCATTTTCCTAACAGGGTGAATACTGAAGACACTCAAAGACTTGTGACCATAGAAAAATAATATTTGCCACTGCTCATTTAGTAATTTCCAAGACGCTGGTCTCTGCCTCGACATGGCATGGCATTACAAAAGACAAAGGGCTTGGTCATCCTTTACTTCTGTGTTTACCCTCATCCCAAATCACCACTTTTGGTGGCGTTAAATTTACCAAACCTAACTCACACAAACTGAAATGGCATTGGAGCACAGTTTCTTGTTGTAGGCTTATTTTTAAAGACAGCAGATTCTGTGGCCCAACTCCTGCTTATTTCAAGGGCACTTTCAGGTCCTCCAGTTGTGTATTGTACTGAACACCGGATCTTAATTCCCTGGCTCTGAAGCCACACCATGTTTGGTTAGGCTCATTAAAAAATAAATGGCCATAGAAAATGTTATTTTTTTTGTCACACGGCACAGTATTCCAATTTGAAATGTGTTTATGTTTCTAGGTTGCATTCTTTCAGCCAGACATACACAGATCCATCCATCAGGTATACTTCCAGAAGGAAGTTAAAAGTCTGAGAATGTACTTAATAAGGAGGACTTTTGAAGCCACCATTTTCTAGTATTAATAATGGGTGATAATTTGGCCGTATGATATCAGATATTGCGTAAAAGTACAGACTGAAAGCACCATAATATCTATTTTTTACTGTATCATTAAACAAGCACGAAGAACAATTAGAATGACTTGTGTGATGGAAAGTAATGCACGGTAGCATATATGTTTTCCCCCCTACATACTTTGCCTGAGAATAACACTGAACCAGGACCACTGTATGGCCACACATACAAACAAAATGCTAAAACTTAGCAGTGTGGGAATGAAACAAAGCACCTGTTGTACAACGCATGTGACAACTTCACAAGAATTAAAAGAAGGAATATCACGCTAAGAAATGAAAATTACCACTCTTACGCTCTATTTTTCTGAATTTAAACCAAAACACGCACTGGCATTTGGATTTAGATTCACAGCCTGTAGAAGAAGGAATATTTTAAACTTCTAAAAGTTTCACCAGAAAATTAATGTCTCTATCCCGCTGTTATGCTAAAATTATGGAAAAGGAACCCAGCACTGCAGGTTTAAAACTGCTAAGCAAATAGCAGTTCTCCCACTGTCAGGACTACATGCAGAACTACGATAAGCCTGCTCTAAGAAGTGCCTACTTTCATGTAAAAATGCATAGTAAATCATTTCTGCAGGAAAAAGGGATTTGTGCTGCACTTGAGATCTTCATAGTGTCAAAAAGAAGAAAAGTATAAAGATACACATTGGAAAGTTCTTCCAAATAGTAAAAATATGTACAGACATGAAATACGGCCCATCTCAATAGATACTCTTGTTTCAGTTAGCTGAACAGTCTGCATGGGATTTTGTTGGTGCAGTAACGCTCCTCCGTCACAACATTTTAGTGAGTACAACTCAACTTCTGTTATCAAATACGTTACCTTTGGGCTAAAGCATTCCTTTGAAGTTGTGACTTTTGATTGGGAAGGGGTTCAGCACTTGGGCAAACAGAAAAATGATTTGTATGCAGCCAGGAGCACACATTGTTTTTTCAACATCCTAGACAGAGCAATCAGGTTTATGAATGAGTCTGATTAATAATGGCTAATATTGAATCAAAGTAGAAGTTGCAGAAGTTTGCTGCACTGTAGTATTTCTACTGCTCTGTAATGGATTTAATTTGAGGTTTGTAAATAGTTGTGCTTGTGTACAGTCACACAAAAAAAATCTGAAAAAAAGTCCTAGTTTAGCCTATCCCATTTTCCTTTTAAAGACCTAATGTCTAGTGATATGAAGCTCTGTCTGGAGCAGTATTTGTGTCACTTAGTTACCTTTTGGTCTAACTGTGATGTGGATGCACTGAAGCAGCCTTGTAACTGCTGTCCCTTCTGATCACAAAATGGCACTTGGTCTATAAGCTAATTAGTTTTGCCAAGTTTGCAAATTACCAGAGGGACCACATTTGTAGTCTTTAGAAACTGACTGTTTCATACATTGTTTTGATGGCTTAGATGTTGGACATTATTTAGACATTAGAACTCTCCCTTTCTCATTAGCAGTTAATGGACTGGGAGCAAAGGAAACAGCTAACATTTGCTTCATAAAGTCATCTTTAATGAGAAGCTCTAGTAGTGGACCGAGATCAGCGAAGTAAGTGAGAAGGAAAATCAACTCTCTGAGAAAAATATAAATCTTTTAAATATAAGAATAAGTAACCTACCTCACAGCTAGCAAAAAAGAATATGATAAATTACAGACTAAGAAGTTATTCTGATCCTGCATTTTCAAATGCTCCTCTCATCTCACTTCTGTCTTCCATTGATTTATTCTAACATCTGAAATTGGTAGAAAAGTCCACTTGTATACAACCACCTCTGGTAAAGGTCACTCCTTCTTATTCCCGCCAACAAATATGGAATTTACACCCAAAGTAAACATACCTCAGTCTGACCTAATACTGGCCTTTTTTCATTTACAGAAAAACTGAAGTCTCCTTAGGGCAAGAAACATATTTTCTTGTACACATGTACTTTTTTTGGCATTCAGTGCCAATAATGACAATAAACATAGCTCCTGGAGGCCTCTAATTGTAGTCCACAGCTACATACTGTGCATGTGACAGTGAAACCTAGCATGTCCCTTGACCTATGGGAAGGTATTTGGCTAATTTGCTCCTTTTTATAGAAATAACTTATGTCTCTTGGTCTCATGGTGAGTGGAGAATGTGCCACTCCTTTGGATAAAATCTAAGTGCCTCAGTTCCAAGCAGTTCTTTCAGCCATTTCAGCAATATAATAAGACTGTGTCATAAAACCCACTCTTCTCATCATATCTACTCTATAGTTTTGTCCGAAACCACATAGATGTTGATGATAGGTTATGATTTTATGATATTTATGGGTATATTACATCATCCCAGTGTAAGCTTATATGACAAAAGTGCAAAAAAATGACAGAAGTGCAGAAAAAAAAGCAAAATAACTGTTTCTTGTATGGATATTCAATGTGAACAAGAAAAAAGTGTACTTAATACGAAGAAAAGATAAAATTTGCACACAAATAAGTATCTCTATTCCCACATTCATTCACCCTTTCATCTGAGTCTTTCATTACAGTATTTTCTATTTCTCTTATGAAGAGCTGAATGGGGTTTTTTTGCTATTGTCTTTGCCTGAATTTTCTTGCACACAGTGATGGCCTTTGCTAACACAGTGAACATGTCTATCATGTCTTATATTTATATGGCCAGGAAATTACAGAATAGATCAGTGGATCGTACATCTCAAATGATGGTGAGGACATATGTTGCAAGACAGTATGACTTTTTCTCCTTTTTGCTAGGAAATTTCAATTGGAAATGAAAATAATTAAAATCTTTAAGACAAAGCTGATTAATGATCCACATGTTCACCGAAATCTATGCACATGAGCTAATGCTTTAAGAATGATTACTGATAAGGTAATTTGTTCACAGACACAGTTAGTTCCTCTTGTATGATAATAGTGCTTAATCTCCTTGGCATGTTAAATGCAATCCTGAAATTAACAAAGCGGTTATCACCAGAAAATATACTAACAAAAGATTAAATATATAGAGGTCCAAAATTGGTTTTGATTGTTGTTGCTAGAAGAAATGCAAGATAAAGAATGTAATCAAAGGTGAAAATACCAAATAAAAGGCGGCTTCTAAGTTATCTGCCTTATTTCAACACATAAGAAAATGAAGGGATACAACCATAAGTTTAGCCGATCACAGAGGTAGAACTGAGTTATTTTATGCATGCACTGCAAGAAAATAAGATTATGAGCAGATCTATATTGCACAAAAGACAAGCAGTTTTCAAAGTTAAAAAGCAGCTTTGAGTAAACTTTCTTACAATGTATTAATTTTATTTGTAAAATGAACAACGTAAATTCAAGTATACATGTAAAAGTGAGTATAAATCTAAAATGTAATGATATCTATAGAATATACTCTTTGCCTAGTTTTTTTTTTTAGATAAAACATTTTAGAAAAGGATTTTAATATCTAACCTTTGATAGTGTGTTAAATTATTGGATTATATTTCTCGAAATATTTGAAAATGTGGTATTATTTGTGGCCACTCTCTCATAACATAACGTGAAAAAGTAAGGTCTCCCAAACAATTTGGAAGATTTATATTTAAACTTTTAATTTACTGGAAGAAACGCAGTAATAATTTTTAATATGCAAAAGCTTCTGTCAAAATTGAGCTATTTAATAGTGTCTTTAAAAAGATAACTTCTTCTGTGGGCACCATCTGTATTATATAAACACATAAAAAACTACTTAATATTTAGATAATGGATATAAAATGAGCATCTCTGATGTTCTTCCTTTTCCTAGAAACTAGACATATGATTCAGAGCATGTGTTTTTATTTTCATCATCACTTTTGTTCCTGGAATTTTTAAGTTTCACATATTTCAGTACACAGATACTATGTTTCTACAAGCATTACATATACAGATAGATTTGACAGATAAAATGCCTAACCATTGTTCTCGCCAGAAGGCAGAACATATGTTTCTGTTCCTTCCATCCTGGAAAAGGCTATATATTATTGTCACTACGGTGTTTCTATTAACATTCCAGGGCAGAGAACAAAATGTTTCATATTTTTCAGTCACTATAAAATATAGCCTCACCTTCTTCTTCCTTCTCTATTTTTAATAGGATTACAAAAGTCTGTGATATTAAACACACTCCTTCTTCTAGTCTATAAACCGGACTATATAGCCCTACTACAGTTTGATCTAAACATAAAGGTGCTCATTGTTAGTAGCAATAAGATAAGCTGTAGATACAATCTACTGTTTTACTGTTTCTAAGCCATTAGCAATCAAACCAAAAAAGTTTAATGAATTTCCTCATTCCCCTAAGATGCTCAAGCTCAAATCCAAACTGAAAGTCTCCAGCCATGAAAATACTGCAGTTATTAAAAATAAGCTTAAATCTTGGCATGCAGCTTTGTTGGTGGGAGGGACCCAATATAATATTGATTATGCACTTTTTGAATTCTCTTTCCAGAAAAAAAAATTCAGAAAACATCCTCCTACCCCCACCTCCCGTTCCCTCCCATTCTGAGGTATCTCATGCCATCTTTGCCTCAGTCTTCAGCAGTAGGACCAGTTGTTCCCCGAGTACCCAGACCCCTGAGCTAGAAGACAGAGATGGGGAGCAGAATGAAGCTCCTGTAATCCAAGGGAAAATGGTGAGGGACCTGCTTCAGCACCTGGAGGTACACAAATCTATGGGGCTGGATGGGATCCAAACAAGGGTACTGAAGGAGCTGGCGGAAGTGCTCACCATCCCACTGTGCATCATCTATGGACAGTCCTGGATAACCGGGGAGGTCTCAGCTGACTGGAGGTTGGCAAATGTGTCACCCATTCACAAGAAGGGCTGGAAGGAGGATCCAGGGAACTACAGGCCGGTCAGTCTGACCTCAGTGCATGGCAAGATCATCCTCAGTGCCATTAGATGGCACATGCAGGAGAACAGGGTGATCAGGCCCAGTCAGCATGGCTTTGTGAAAGGCAGGTCATGCCTGACAAACCTGATCTCCTTCTATGACAAGGTGACCCACTTAGCGGATGAGGGAAAAGCTGTGGATGTCATCTACGTGATTTTAACAAAGCTTTTGACACCGTTTCCCACAGCATTCTCCTGGAGAAACTGGCTGCTCATGGCCTGGTCAGGTGTACTCTTTGCTGGGTAAAAAGTGGCTGGATGGCCGTGCCCAGAGAGTGGTGGTGAATGGAGTTAAATCCAGTTGGTGTCCGGTCACAAGTGGTGTCCCCCAGGGCTCAGTGCTGGGGCCGGTTCTCTTTAATATCTTTGTCAACGGTCTGGATGAGAAAATCGAATGCACCCTCAGTAATTTCGCAGATGACGGTAATCTAGGTGGGTGTGTGATCTGCCTGAGGGTAGGATGGCTCTGTAGAGGGATCTGGACAGACTGGACCGATGGGCTGAGGCCAGTGGTATGAGCTTCAGCAAGGCCAAGTTGGCAAATGGCATCCTGGCCTGTATCAGGAATAGTGTGGTGAGCAGGACGAGGGAAGTGATCAGCCCCCTGTAATCAGCACTGGTGAGGCCCCACCTCGAGTACTGCATCCAGTTTTGGGCCCGTCACTACAAGAAGGACATTGAGGTGTTTGAGTGTGTTCAGAGAAGGGCTACAAAGCTAGTGAGGGGTCTGGAGGACAGATCTTATGAGGAACTACTGAGGGAACTGGGGTTGTTTAGCCTGGAGAAGAGGAGGCTGAGGGGAGACCTTATCACCTTCTACCACTACCTGAAAGGAGGTTGTAGAGAGGTGGGGACTGACCTCTTCTCCCTGGTGATAGGATGAGAGGAAATGGGTTCAAGTTATGTCAGGGGGGGTTTAGATTGGATATTAGGAAACATTTTTTCACTGAAAGGGTTATTAAACATTGGAATAGGCTGCCCAGGGAGGTGGTGGATTTGCCATCCCTGGAGGTGTTTAAAAAACGGGTAGATGTGGTACTTAGGGACATGGTTTAGAAGTGGTTTTTGTCAGAGTAGGTTAATGGTTGGATCTGATGATCTTAAAGGTCCCTTCCAACCTCAGCAATTCTCATTCTATGATTCTATTTTCTGTCCACTTCTGGCTTATTGAATTGACTCAGCTTTTCAAGCAAAATGATGAAACTGAAATTTCACATTAGTGAAACAAGTGTTAGTAGTAAAAATGTAGCAGTAAAACAATTAAAACTAAGTGTTTCTTGAGGAATCATGATAAGAAATTAAAACACAATTATTTGTTTAATCTCAGAATCAGACAATAGTAATGTTTAATGACTAAAATTCTTTATCCCAATCAAGTACATAAAACTATAGTGGTGGTTATGTATTTTTCTCCAAATCACCCTATTTCTCAGTGGGAAAAAAACCTAATTTCAGAGATAAACAAGCTATTCCCAATAATTTCAATGTGATATATCTACCACTCTCTTCCAGAAGGCATGAACTGCTGTATTATCTGTGCCGGTTCAATGATCTCAGTTCACAGCATAAGCTATGAGGATTGAGAAAAGGATTGAGAAAGAAAAAGGTTATCACAGAAATCCATTACAAAAAATACACACAAAATTTTTAAAATGTTCGGTTTTTCATGGACATGGTCTGTATAAAAACCATAGACATAGGTACCTGGAACTACTCACATTGTTTTATGAAGGCTTCGCATTGACACAAGGTCTTGAGAAGGACTGAGAGCTTTTTTACAATATTTAAAGTACTTCCCATACCAACACTATACCCACAGCTGGTGAGAATTCAAGGCACTTATCTGCTTTCCCAGGAGTGACACCTTCAGCTTTTATGAACAGCTATACTCATATCAGTATCAGTGCTGACTTCTATTTAGGGACTTATACCTTCCAGAAGCCTAAGGTAACACAAACATCCTACAATATCGAGGAAGCAGTAACCTACATCTGAAAGGCAGATTGACTGATTTAGGGCAATTTAAATGTTAGACTGGTTCAGAGCCAGGAACCAATTAGATTTTGTCCCAAAATGTGTGTGTCATCTCTTGCATCCCTGCTGGAGATCTAGCCCTTTGCAGGCTGACCCGAGTCCCACAACTGCAGCAACGAGAAGAAAAATTCAAAATGGAGATCTGGGTCATTGTTCCTAATACCAACGAGGCACAGACAAATCATTCCATCACAGAGACTGAATCTAGATCAGGGCTTAGAACACGAGCTTGTTTACACTGAGTAAGTGAGAACATACAGCAGAATGTTTATGCTAGCCATATGCCTTTAAATTGGCATTGTGCCGGCAACTGGAGAACAGACAATACCTAATTCGATATCAAGTTCATGTGATGTCTAATTTGGCATAAAGTTTGCCTTCACAAAGCTACCTATCAAAATATTTTGAACAAATTTGAACTGTTTTAAAGAGTTTGTGTCAGTTCAGCATTCTGAATCACATAGCCGTGGCATTTCTTACCAAGCAGCAGGCACTTTCAAACTGGATTTATTGCCTTGTTGAATCACAGTCCTATTCCATTCATTAAGAGGATCATAAGCAAACAAGGCAACATTTTAATCAAGACACTGCTACCACTTACAACAATTTATATCTCCAAGTTGTGCATCAAAATCCATGTAGGGATTCTTCTCCTATTAAAATTGAACAAGAAAACAAACCAACAAAACCCATCTTTCATTAAATTAGCACTTGAAGATATGAAGTCTTTCAACTTCACAATGCTCATAAATATTATTGAACATGGACTGGTAGGTAGACTTTCTTCTTGCCCCTTCACTTTATTCTTCAGGTACTGATGGTCCTAGTGAATATGAAAGACCTGAATTGTTTGTCACCTTATAGAAAATGCTTGTCAAAAGCATCTCCATTTCAGTGTAATGGTGCTATATTGCTATAAAAATAATTTTTTTCATTGTTACCATTCAGATCAGAAAATGTTTCTTTTTGTCTTTGTACCTGAAGAGCCTGTCCTTAGGAAAGAGGCTTCCAGCTATCACATGGCAGGAAATGTGTCTATTACACTTTCCACAGACACTAGATTTTGTGCACAGCAAATACTTACCACCAATATAATTTTGCACATATCTGTAACGCCAACATAAAAAATGAAAGTCATAGTTTGGCATACAAAACAAAACATAAATTAATCTGCTAAGCAAAGGAAACTTTAGGATGACAAGAACAAGTTTCAAATGAAAAATATTTTTAGCACATTACGATGGTAGCTATTAACCATTGCATTTATGATAGCAGATAGTACAAGTACAGAATACTAACGTATAAAGGACACTGTGGTGACATAAACATTTCTGATACATTATGTAGGTTAAGAACAGAAATATGAATCTCTTCAGCAAACACACTTTGAGGTCTCTTTAGCAGAGCTATGCTGATCTATAACAGATTGGGATCTGGCACTCATTTTGTTCTGTCACATAATCGGGAATACTGGACCTAATTGTCACCAACTATTTGCATATCATACACATTTGAATAATAGGGAATAAATCCACTTATGATCTATGAGAAATGAAAACTATGTTACATGGAAAAGGAAGAAGAAGTGAAGAAAGATTTTAACAGGAACATAATGTACATTGGACAACTCATAAAAAACAACTTTCTGACACAGAAGGTGTAAGGAGATTTACAGTATGCTGTACCTCACCATGTATTTTACTTCTGTGAAGTCTGATATACATATGTAAAAAGTATGACAGATAACACAACTTTCTGTCTAACACACAATTCCGTGAGAAAAAAACACCTGGATGTGAGTTGGATTCAAGTGTGCAGCTATTTAGAACTGAATATATAATTTACAAGACATATAATGTCTTGTATTAATACAATTAATATAATAATTCAGGATCTGGCATGACTTATTTTAGCTATACAGTTTAGAAGAGATTCCACATTGAAATAACATCTGTGTTACAACAATGCATCCAAAAGTAATGTATGATAATATATGAATCTCTTCATGATGAAATAATAATTTTATAAAATTGTTTGTCTTAACATGTACATCTTATCTACAATCATATATTTCTTTTTGATCTGCATAATACTTTTTTGTTTGCTTATTTACTGTGTAGGTTTAAAAATCCTGTTAGCATTTTTGTATGAGGTATTTGGGGAATGATTGGTAACACTCATGAGTTTTGTATTCAGTTTCTGTTAAAAAAAAGACTCCAGACAAAAAAAAACCCACCTGTAACTATCTGGAAAAACTTCATTCTTATAAATACATTTGTGTAAACAAAATACATATAAGTATTTCCATTTCAAATAAAATGCTATCAACTAATTCTGAATAATTTTCTCCTAGGAAAAATTCTCTTGATGAGTTAATGGCTTCAGTGGCCACTTCAGGAAACAACAAATTTCAAACAGTATGTGCTGAAATTGTACATACACTCATGGTTGAAGAACAGTGCTTGGCTGTCAGAGGAGAGATGCCACAATAATTGTCAGATTTCAATGATTCTTCCCCAGACAGGTGAAACCTGCAAATGCTGTGCAAACAGTCAGACAGTGAGTCATACTTCCTCTAAGAGTAAGATAATTTGCTCCTCTGAGGTCAGCAAAAACAGGGTTTGAAGCTAATTCTGTCTATCACTTCTGGATAAAAAATACTTTCAAGCAGCAATTCACAGAGTTTGGCTTTAGAGCTCCTACTGACTAAGGGCTGTTTTCAGGGAGATAAGGGCATCAGCACTCCCCTACTACTGAGGCTGAATATTGCTTTACTGACAGTGCAATGGTATGGACCCATTCTCTAGGTATTAACCTATACTGCAACAGTGTATGGGTTGGGACAATTTCATGCTATGTGATGGTACTGAGAAGGCTTTATTAAACCTTTTCCACAGTTGCAATGATATTCTGACTTTCTGGGGTGGGTTTTTTTTTTTTTTTTGGTCTAATCACATCAATGTAAAAAAAATAAGAAAAAGAAGTTTCTTTCATGTAGAGGATTTTTAAGTCCAAAGCAAATGTGTATATATTTTATTATGCAAAATGTATATACATTACCAAGTGAAAATACAACAGAGATCCATGACTGTCAGAATAAAGATTAACTTTGGCCAAAAAGGCTCTACATAATTACATGGGCCACTGAAGAAATGCTCAAAAGTGGGGGTCCTGTTTATGCTACAGTGCACTGTGGACATGAGTTATAGGGAAAATTTTTTATCTTGTCTACGTCAGCAGAATTTGGTTGTTTTTTTTTTCTTTTTTTCATGAGCAAGGATGACTTGCAACAGCTGAGAAACAATGCCTTACAACAAATTAACTTCTCTTTCTTGTCTAGTTATGAAGGTTTTCGTTTACATCTTGCATAGTTTTGAACATTTAAATAAGCAAAATGAGTATGTATCTTATATTCATAGCTATGATACTATTCACATTTTCTGTACATTATCCCTTTTTATATAATAGCAATGCACTAACATGATGTCATTCATGTGCCTGGCAACGTTCCTGATTTACTGCAGCATAATCAAAAAACCTGTCACACCTTGAAGATAACAGCTTAAATTGTTCCCCTCATTGGTAATTTATTACACAATAAACACCATTGCAAAATTTATGGCTCATTCCTACAGTTCGATACAAGGTTTGAAGGTAATAAGGGTACATGAAGGGGCATCTTGAGCCCTTCTTTATATTTCTTCAGTCCTAAGACACCTTGGTGCTGGTTCAATCCATAAGCACAAGATGGGGTAGTTCTTTGTTTTGAAATGTTGGCCAGCAAATCAGGAAATAGTACACAATGATAAAGAAGCTCAAGAAAAATCCCTTTTCCTCATTCTTACACTAGATGAACAGATCTATGGTCTAGAAGATACAGGAATTTTGCAGCCATGGGCATTGAAAAGAGACCTTCTCGTATGTATCCTACAGAGTCAAAAGGCATTACTAGTGCCTACAAACCAGTATGTATTTGAACTGTGAAATCACACGCTCATACAAACAATGTTCAGTAGTTGCTGCCCCTGGCCCTGTTCCACCCTCCATCTACCCCCCACCCCCACCCCCCACCCCCATTTATTTGTTAAAAATGGGTTGTCTTAGTTAATATATGGTGACAGTTAGGTGAAAACCAAGACTCTTCACAAACAGATTGACACTTAAAACAAAATGCACACACTTGATCAGGGGAAAGTGTTTCTATAAGAGGCATGAAAGGGATGAAAAACTGCTGAGCTATTTCTCAGAATTAAATACCTGCTCTGATGAATGGGGAATAATGAGACGGTTGACAAGACTGAATGAAATACATTTCCATTTCCTAACCCAGGCCAGGTTATCTTTTCCATCATAAAACGCTTGTGACATCACATGTCTGGTGATGATAGGACTGTCATCTCACAAACAGAAGCCCCTCAAACCTGCTGAGACATCCTGGAGCAGTATAATAGTAATAGTGGATAAAACCAAGTGGCCAAAGTCTGTTAACAATCAATAATTTAAATTGATGCTGCATTTATAACAATTACAATAAGAATAGGCTTTTTCAAATTAAAATATAAGCTTCAACACAGGCTCTGAACCGTACTTTCAGCAACAGCATTGCTTGTGATTATTCTCAAAATCTGGGATATCCACACATGAAGAGAGAATATAGAAAGCGCATTTGGGTACCTGCGTTCCTAGTTTGATGCCATCAGTTCATGACCAAGAAGCTAAGAAATCTGACAACTTCCTATCAGACACCCTAACACAGCATGCAGAAACCTTATTAAAAAGCAAGAGTCGTTCCTATTTTAGTGAAACAGAAGGCAAGTGTATGGACACAGAGGTGCCGCTCTGGCATGTGCCTAATAGGTATTTAGGAAGAAAATGTTCTGTCCTTGTTATCTATTTATACAGATGTGTGGAAACATAACAAAATGAGGTAAGAATGAAAACCTGCTTCATGTAGTTTTCACTAACTTCCATGAAAAAGCACCATACTCGGTAATGACAATTTTACAGAAGTATAGTATGGAAAGGAATAAAACTGATAACATTTAAATGCTTAATTAGTGAAATGCGAGAACAATGAACAGCGTTGTGAGCCAGCGGAAGATTATTTTTCTTGGAAGCTGAAACCAAACAACTCATCAAAATCCTCTTTTAATTCTATTTCAGAAAGGTAAAAACAGTGGTACACATATAACTAACTAGCCACGTGTCTTCTGCAGGTTGAAAACACACCTGTGCATAATTAGCTAATTCTCAGCTACGTAGTCAATTAATAATGTAGATGCTTTCCTTTGAGTGCCTGATAATAGTGAGTATAAGTAAGTTGCACCTAGTTCAGCTCATATCAAGCAGCTTTGGGAACAGTCTGTGGTGGCTATATAGGGCTCAACAGTTTGCAGAGATACAAGGGGGTTCATTACTGGCGGTGGCAGCCCCCACCAAGGATTATTCCCAGGGACAGGGGTGGGGTGCAGAAGACCCTGCTTTCTGCCCTGAGCGAGGATGAAAGTCCAAGGTGGGCAATAGGCAGAGAGAAGACCCATCCTTAGTTTCTCGGTCCACAGACCCTGGGCAGAGCAGCCGCGCTGGCGCAAGGGGAGAAGCCATGTGTCCCTCAGCAGGCTGCTGGATTTCCTCCGCTTCCTTGGGCTGGGCTGAGGGGGAGCATCGCTGCACACAGGAGGAGATGGGATGCTGCTGGGAACACAACCACCCACGCCACATTGCGTCACACGCACTACCAGGTCAGGGAGAATAACTATGGCACAGTCCCACTGCATGTAAGCTTGGCCAAACAGCAGTAACATAAATATCGAAGTCATTAAAAAGAGCAGTAAAGGTCTTTTCATTTCATCCTCGCTCTCCAGTTAAGGTGTTTGCTGCTGAACAGTGAAAAGCCTCATTCTACTTAGGACCTCACCTCTACCGTCTGCAGTCAGGATAGGTATGGCTTTATGGTACACTGCTCTGCTACTCTGCACTGAATCCTCGTGTGGACATTTTTTTATAGAGGTGGGAAAGGACAGAGCCTTTGGTTTTCACAAGGTAAATTCCAGAGCCTGCAGTTACAGACTACGGAGCTGCTAACACCATCCTTCACAGAATCACAGAATGGTCAGGGTTGGAAGGGACCTCTGGAGATCATCTAGTCCAACCCCCCTGCCAGAGCAGGGTCACCTACAGCAGGTTGCACAGGACGGCGTCCAGGCAGGTTTTGAATGTCTTCCGTGTGGGAGACTCCACCACCTCTCTGGGCAGCCTGTGCCAGTGCTCTGCCACCCTCAAAGTAAAGAAGTCCCTCCTCATGTAAAAGGGTAGAAACCCTTCCTCCGGTTTCTACCAAGTCCTTTCTCTCTTATCTCTTTCCCAGTCTGGTATTGCATTTTCCTCTCTTCCATATAGCTTTATAACAGAATATCCCACTTTTTCTTCAACTCAGGGTAATGAGCCTTTGATTAAAACCCTTTCCCAAAAGGCATCTTCAAAGAATTTTGAAGGATAAATAAGTATTGAGCAGCTAAACAGCAAACTTTTAGTATTCAAACAAGGAGTTGGCAGACTTCAGTTTTGGAAAAGAGGAAAAACCTTCACTTTGGTGAAATCTTGCTAACTCTGCACTGGGAGGAAATTCCCATTGTTATTCACAGTTCTTACTTCTGTGAAATTTATCTTAGTTTCTCACAATGTATCATTTTGATCAAATAAAAAGTTGGCAGGGTATAAGAATTCACCAAGATGAAAGGGCTTTTTTGAACAAATAGAGAATGAAAGACATTCTAAGATTTTTTGAACATTTTTTTTTTCTCTCTGCTGAATAATACTATGATTTTTTAATCAGTTCTGCACAGCTGAAATTCACTATGGAGTTATAAAGTATATATTCTTATGGCTCGACTAAATTGAACATACTAAGTAGGGTGTCCATTGAACTTAAATTGGCCTTACCATGAAGGTAAATAGGTCTCTACTAACAACAGACTATATGTTGTGTGCCACGAATGTCACTATAATACAGTTGCATATTAGTAAAGTGAGATACACATAAAAGACAATCTTGCAGAAACATAAGATGAATGTATTTGAGATCTTAGAATACTCTTTTTATAACAAATAAATTTTAAATTTCATAATAACCAAATAACTTGCAGCTAGGTCAATGTTATGTCACTTCAGACAAGCAGTTATTTATATATTGATATGATCGCATTTTATGTCACAAACATTAGAATGTGAAGGGGGGGTGTTGGGTCTTTTTTCCACTTAAGTAGAACACAATCCATTGCACTTGAAATCCTTGGGCTTGGTTTCTCTCCTTATTACTGCTGGAAAAGCTGGTATTATTAACACCCCCCGCTCTTCCCATTACACAGCCTGTTTTCAAAACGTACATTGTTTCCAGATTATAAAAAAAATTGTGAAGACATTCTATAGAAGTGTCAATTTCAATAATTTTTACTTTGTTTAAAAATAGTTATTGAAAGTAAAAGAAGTATAAACAGTTCCTGCAAATAGATGCTAAATAAAATACATCTTTTTGCCCAGGTACTTTTTTCCCAAATATGCAGGCTTCCCCCTGCCTCAAATTGTTTTAAAGAGGGTTTAGTGCATCCACGATTTTGAGTAATAATTTGACTAGAAAATTTGGTTTGTCAGCATAGAAGTATTTCAATTTGTTCGAAATTACAAAAATGAACTGAGAATCCTCCTGATTCTAACTGTGATAACATACTTAACACAAAATAAAGATAGTCCTAGCTAGAGAGGTCCAGATTTATTGGAGAAACGACTTAATAGAAAAAAGGAGTTTTCACAAAATTGACCTTTGACATGTATTTCATTTTTCTCTTTCATATACATAGCAAACCTTTCCTGTTCAGACAGGCCAATGCCAGCTGACAGTCAGCATCCCTGGAGCTGGTTACACCTATTCTCCCACTGCACCTATTGTTTCACTGAACTGCAGCTCTCGGGATACAATGCAGGTCCTTGAATATTACAATACAGCAGAGAGATCGAATGACTGTAGCATAACTGTAGTTAGTCGATTCCTGGTTTCGGTTAAGTTAAGCTAGGGGCAAAGCTTGATTTGCTTCTCACACTAATAGGGAGGAAGAAGCTAGTGTCATCACGTATTCATGAAGTCATTAAGCTAAGACATAAAAAGATATTTATAACTACGAATTTGTGTAGTTTGCACTGAAGAACTTACATTTGTTGGATTTTGGAGGGGAGAGGAGGCAATCGGCCAATACTTAACTGCTCTCCTTACACTGGGCTTTCAGTTGTAACTGGAGACTACGGTAACTTCTACGCTTTCTGGTCTAGCACAGAATAACCTCATTGACAAGTGATCTCACTGGAGGACCATCTTCTGAGGGAAAGGGCATCACAACATAGGGCTTAAACGAAATCAGAACTTGTGAATTTGACAACAGAATATGCTTTATTAATCTTTTTTGGCTTTTCCCCCCTATTTTTCATGGCTCATAACTGTAAGAACCTCTTACCTCAGCAACCATTTATCAGAATGAAAGGGAATATGTCAAGATACTCTTTAGAGCTTGTCAGCAATGCTCTCAATTAGCTGTAACAATCACTGTTGAACAAAACGAGGTTCTTCTTTACTAGTTTCTAAGACGCTTCCCATTTCCAATATGTCATTTTAAAATCAGTCTAGTGATGCATTATTTTGTACAGAATTTCAAAGCTCAAAAGAAAAGGATCAAATCTACTGCATAAGACTTGAGAAGCCACATAATACAGTCGTTTTAAATAATGTAGCTCTTACGTAGTTTCTACTCAGTAAGTGTCTTGTTTCAGGTGTCCTTTATTCATACTTCAAATTTTATAGGCTTCATTTACTAATGTGAAAGTCCTGATGAGATTCAGCAAAGGAAATGGGAAGGTGGCAGGCTATAAAGCATTTCAGCTTTAGCTGCTGGTAGACACTTAGTGAAACATTACTGAGTGATCAGCTTTATATAACAGATATATTCTAACATTTTATGTCATTCACATTATTCTGGCATCGAGATTAGATGGGGAAATGGATTCTGTACTCTATTGCAGGGCATATGAACAAACAATGGAAATGCCAAAATGACGAATGTCCTCCAATTCATTTTACATACTTTAATTTGCAGAAAACTGCAGAAGCCCACATAGGAAATTCCTGCAGGGTTAGCCTAGGGAGGGTTGAACAGGATGATTCAAACCCTTCTAAATATTTAGCAACTTGAATATTCTCTGATTATTTTTAATGACATATCAGAGCTTCTACTTTGAAAAGGCTGGAAACTTATGTAGCTGGGAGAGGTCATTTGTGTATGACTTTGTCTCTGCTTCACATACAAAACCTTTTAGCTGAACGGGTTAAGACTCCATGTTATTCTACTTAAAATATATTCAAAACCAAGAGAAAGGTGAGCTCCCACCTAACAGGGCCAAAGGACAAGGGGCAATGCAGGCTTGCTTACTGAGGCTGAAGAGGAGCCTGAGTTTCCCTTTGTTTTGATTTGCAAAAGCAGATTTATTTTTCTTGCATCTTTAGTGCGAAATAAAAAAGACAATTGTAACCACAGCAAAATTCCTACAGACTTCATCGAGGCCAGTTCTTACTTTGGTGTGGTTTTGATTTTGACATGTACTAAACAAGCTTAAGTGACGCTTCCAGCTTAAGTCCCTTCTCATTGAAGACTATAGTTTTATTTCTCAAAGTTCCTCACTAAATTTAAAAATGTGAGACTCTAGCTCTTTGCAGGCAGCTGAGTATCTTTCAGGGTAATTTAATTGCTTTGCTATGGGTTTACAACAAAATGTGGTGAGCATTTGTGAAAGAGCAAACAAGCATTTGTGATAAGCGAATTGTGATTAGCAATTTACTGTGGAAAAAACAGGACTGTTCTCTTTAAGAGGAAAACATGTAAGATGTTACTGGTGTCATTCTTATAGAAGTATACATTCCTTCACATAAGTACTCTCATAGAACTGAATAGGATTGCTTATGTGCGTAGGTGTTCATCACTGAGGATAGATGGCAAAAGCAAAGTCCAAATAGGGACTACAAACCAGACTCAAACACAACGGGGGTTATTGAAAGTGATTCTTAATTTTGAATTTCTTGGAGAAAGGCCAGGCTGTAATTAGATTTTCTGAACATAATTTCCTGAGGGATTTCAATAACTGCAATACAAAAAGCTAATGCAGATTTCCATACCAAAATTTTACGTGGCCTTATTTGTTTAATAATATCCAAACTGACTGCGTTTAAAATTTGTACTCTTTGAATTCTCTACAGCAAGAACTACAACACTAAGTTTCAGCTAGCTGAAAATTCAATCTGCAATCCTTTTTTCATCCTAAACAAATTTAAACCCCCAAATGCAAAATGTTAAAATATATCATGCATTAATGGTACCTATTATCTTTTGATGCATAAAAAGATATGTGCTTTGTTTCTCAATTTTTAATATCTTGTGAAATGGTGCTAAATCATATGCCAGGTAGTAACAATAAACAATGATTTATGAGGACACATGCAGGTGGTTTTCTTCACGCTTGCAGGGCTTTTGTACTTGAATTGTTCTCCTTACCTATGACATCAGTTCACACGGCTGCTCTTGGCTTGTATTTTTTGTATTTTTGTAAATCCTTATGTATAGGATAACATATCCATGAAAGTTTATCTGTTGTTGGGCTCTAATTCTTCATAAAGCTGTCTATTATTCATGAAAATGTACGATTCATTTGTCTTATGTATGCACACAAATCGTGTATAAGTAATCTTTTTTTCTTTTTTCTCTGTTACTTAAACTATTTTATGATAAAAATCTGTAAGGACACTATTTAATTTCTGAAATGTAATTAAAGGCAAGATCTGGATTATTAATACGCACACTTTAGAAAGAGGCATTGTGATTTGTAAAGCCGTGGGTGTCAACCGGGTTTTTAAGTGAAACCATTCCAACACAGAAGATTAGACTGGAATTTCACCTGATGGCTGTAAGAATTTTGTGCATGGCAGCAATTCCCCTTTTCTTTTTATTGTGCAGTGGTGGGGCTTGCCACACGCCTGATGTCACGTCCGACGGAGAGGAGAGGCAATGCACAGCGCTGAAAGGGCACCGCTGTGTCAGCTAATGAGGCCCCATGCCACAACCTCCACAGCAGCGGCAGATCACGGATGGAAACTCTGTCAGACCTGCACCACTATACTGTTAAATTTGAAGTGAATGCTGGTACTGATGTGCTGCCACTAGTAAA
This sequence comes from Vanellus vanellus, assembly GCF_965231255.1. NCBI lineage: Eukaryota > Metazoa > Chordata > Aves > Charadriiformes > Charadriidae > Vanellus > Vanellus vanellus. Next base: position 108,607,104 of record NC_138906.1, read on the forward strand.
AGCCAACCACCAAGTTGTTCCTATTGACAAGATTAATTAGACAACTAAATTACTGCTTTTATCTTAGCAGTGCAATCAAGAACTGAAAGAGTGCAAGGAAGACACAAATGGAAGAAAAGCTGCATAAAGAGAGAAACCAGCCCACATCATTTTAGGATATTTTGTGCAACCTGTGCTCCTTTAGCACTATTATTCTGTTTCAATCTTTTCAGGTCTTTACATAGAAGTGCTTTCATGGGCAGATGCAGGATGATAAGCCCAATGCCCATTTATTGAGTTGCCTTTTCTCATCTGAAATGTAGTCTTAAAAAAAGAAAGAACCACAACCCCCTCCATCTTCTTACTCTACAGCATATTCATTATCAGATCAACTCACACTACTAATTAAGTTAAATTCGACTGCTAAATAACTCCCGAAGAGCCAATTTAACCAAGGTAGTATGAGCACATATTCATTTCTCCTTATACATCACCAGCTGTTATTAATTAAATTTTAGTCACTTCAGAGTGCAAGTTTGAAATAATTGCCACTATGGAAACCCTTTTACACTGTACTTAACAGTGAGTTCGGCTGTTACTTTTCTGATATTGATAGTAATCTGAATATAGGTAGACACCACTCTAGTTATTTCATTTTAGAGTTTGATATATTTTTGTTAGAGTTTGTTATATGTTTTTTTTTATTCAGAGGAATGTGTGGAATTTTCAAATTCATTTCTTGAATGTAAAAAGCTTTGCCATAAATACACATGAAGTGCAGAACTGAGTTTGATGGATTATTCTCTAAAGAAAACGTCTCCTCTCTGAAGGTGTAATATACCTTTTCAAGTTCAGAGGAGCTCAGTGGCAGCAAACGATTTTTCCCTCCGCAACAGCTCTTCTCAGCTGGTTGCTGTACTAAGGTGAGAGCTGAAGTGATGCTCGCAATCTGCTTCCTCGCTACCCACCTTCCACCCACATCTATGAAGCACCTGTGGGCTGATGCTTTGACAACGGGTAGGTCTCCGCTGTGCAAAGGCTATCAGTATGAACAGGTATTAGGAAGAAAAGGTGTGTTTTGCACTCCCTTCAGCTCCTCTACAAGAACATAGCATTTAATTAGTCATTGCAGCAGAAGGTATCTTCATTACAGATAACGAACAATATTCTTGCACGTAAAAGTTTTGTAACCAGAGCGAGACAAAATTGTCCTCTGGATGCATTTCTCAGCCTACTGGTAAAACTGAACTAGTCTCTCCTGAAATCAGCTACACTTTCTCAAGTTTCAGTCACCGTAGTACATGTAAGAGAAATGACAGTCTTAAGCTCTGGAATATTTATTAGCCCCATGTTTCTGTGGAAGCGTGAATAAAATCTGCATACTTCTAAAGAGTAAAATTCTTGCAATTTTAATAATACACTTCCAACATGTTTTGTCCTGCAAAGCCAACTAGTATAGATATTAAACTATTACTTGATGATATATCAAGTTTTGCTTTCCTTTATTGCAAAGGCCATTTGTAAGAAACAAAAGATAGCAGAGAACGAACAATGGTCTATACATTTATCTCCCTTCATGTATATCATAACACATTTACTATCTTTTTGCCAAAGGAAAGACCCATCAAGAACTCAAGAAGAGGTACTCTAACATCTCTACAAATAAACATTTTTTTTTTGCCTTCTTATTGTGTTCATGAAAAAATATCGGTGATATGATAAGTATTTTTAAAGGTGATCTAAAAGCACAACGTTTTTAACAAACGACTTCTGGAAGGTTATTTTCTTTTTTCCATTACTGTTATTTAACTGTAAGACTATAACCATGATTCGAAATTCACTTTGACTTTGTTGGATGAGGGATGATGGGAAACAAATGCTGTATCCTTTAATGAGTCACCCACTGAATTCATAACTCACCTGCTGATTTTAATTTGTGTGATAATTTACAGAATAAAACACTTAATGTCTTTCATCTATACTGCATTTCACTTATTTTTATGAAAACAGGTAATATGTTTTCTTGCATTGAGCACTCTTGTTTGTGAGCAGTTTCTGACTTCCTATCTAAATGTAAATTGCTTATGCAACCAGATTGTTAAGAGAGAAGTGAAACAAAATCCTTAAGCCCTTTCCAAGTAATACAAAGCAATACGTTTATGATAGGTTGTTATTTTTTAAAGTGAAAACAATACTTTTAACAAAGGTCTACATTTTAAATGTAACAATAATTTTAGTTTCCTAAAAGATACAAATCAGTTTCGGCTTAAGAGCAGTGAATCATCATCATCATCAAATTATGGTAATTATAGCATTTAAAGTCATAAGCAAATAGCTTAGAATCCAATCATATGAAAGAGAACTGGAGACAAAACATAATGATTGCATATACAGAAGGCCTGTTAGTCCAATCAACTGTTCATATGTATGATTCGCCAAGGAAATTCACCAAGAATAGCTCTTATTCCTAGAATTATTCTGTTTTAATCTTGCAACTTATACAGGCACTTTATGTAGATTTAATTGGGCACCCTGAGGTTGCCCAAATACATACACAGTCTTATTGGAAGAAAATACTAAACCAACTTCACATTCATTAGCTACTGGGAAGCTACATTGAGCCAAATTGTCTATCCAGCTTTATGTGGTGATTTTGGGAATAATTTTCACCATTAGTTTACAAAATGACTAAAAGAAACCTGTTTTATGTAGATTTAGCAATCCTGCTGAGGTTCCTGACAATTGTAAAAATGAAATGGAGGGAAAACAACCAGCGCAAATAAAAAGCAATTTGCATGAATTCTGGTCAAATGGAAAGAAGCTAATGGTCATTTACTTATAAGGAACTTGCCTTGTAAACTGTAGATTTCTCCAACGCTGTTCTGCCGGGTGATATGATGCCAATATGCACTACGAGGAAGTGAGATCGACTTGGATAATGTCATTGGTTCAGACAGACTGGTCTGGAGCTAAAAGCCAAAACAAACATAAATAGAAGATCACACATAACCATAGTTGATAGATAATCTCAAAACTGTAAATTGCACCAATGTTGTTATGACGATAGTATTTTCTGAATTATGGCAGGTTTTATACTATCACTGAAACTGTGTTATAAGCATCAGTACTGTGAATGCTCAGGAAAAATCTGCAAAAGTATATTTGAGTACAAAGGTTCATTAGTGCAGGTCAATATTAGGCCACAGGAATATATCCCAATTTATCTATTTTTTTTTTGCTGCCAGGTTTTTGTTATTTTCTTCTTTAACGTTAAGATAATGAAGAATTAAAATGTGCCTGAAATCTTAAACCCCTCTACAATCATGTTTCTTTTTGGTCATTTAATGTGCGTATTGGATTGAATACTCAGAAAGATGTTAAGAGAGAATCTGAGATAACCAGTAGAGAATTAGCAATGAAGAGTCATTAATCCCTTAATCTTCCATTCAAGTGGAGGCATCTCATCACCAGTAGCAGGTTTCAGCCTCAAGAGTATATTTTCCCAGTCTGAAGGACTTCAGGTAAACGAAACTGTCTATTATATGATAAGTATCCATGTGTACAAAAACTATAGCACAGAAACCTGATGTAAAGGAGGAATGTAAACTTTATTAAAGTTTATATTCTCCAATGCACCATAGATGTGAATGAAAGACAAGACTAGGCTACAGAAAAAAAAAAGAACGATGGAGGACTGTGCATCTGACAATCTCTTTGGATATACCTGTACAACTTATGCGTTGTCTGTCTAGAAGAAAAGAGAATGTATCTGTAAATCTTTTGTATCTCTGGCTTTACAGAATATAAAATCTGATCAATAATTTGCGGGATCTAACAAATCACAGTGATGCTGTGGGGCATGTAATTTCTTCAGGGCATGTCTGGAAGGATTAACCCTGAAGGATCAACTACGTCTGCAGATTTAGAGTGGAAAACCGCTTAATTTCAGGAGTGGCACCAGGATGGTGAGGGTGGTAGTCTGAAATGGTGTGCCTAGAAACCCACATTTTCAGACAGTCCGGCTACAGAGCAGAAGGTATTCAAAGTCTGGATAATTTACTGCAGACTAATGATTAACTCCTAGGCATTCTGCATTCAGAATAATAATGCCAAATGAAAAAAAACCTAAAATTATCTGTACAAACTCATGGTATTCTGTAATAACCCCCCCCCCTCTTTTAGAGACGTTATCCACCCAGAGATCCATAATTATTTCAGATTTGAGTATTAACACACACTGATGTGTGGCAGATATTTTGCTTCAGATCAATCTATTGTAATTACTTCTGTTGTTGTTTTCTTGAGAATTGTCATCAAAATTGCTCCCTGTCTACAGCTAATGTCTTTTCTGCTCATTTATAGCCAAATATTACATTTCATTTGTCAGTGAAGCAGATCATCACTGGAAGCTATTTGATACGAAGTAAAGAGCTTGCAGAAACATTTCCTCCATTAAAAAAAGTTCAAAAGCCTTATCACATGAATTTTATTTTTAGGAATACTTGAGAATTTAAAGTTTATTGATACAGAGTATTTCCTTTATTGTGGAGATGAAGGCAATAACAAACCTTCTAAGCTATGTTACCACCGTAGTATAGCAAGGGTAACAAGGGTAACTTTCTCAAGTAAGAAAAATAAAGAAAATCATGTAACTTCAATACACAGATGATTTCTTCATAATTTATTCGCCCCAAAGGTAAATTCTAGTCTTGAGTCAATAGGCAAACCTTTTTATTAGTATGAATTCTGAAAAAAATAATTCCAATAAATAGAACAACTTTGACTATGGTTCATTATCACAAAGCTAAATCCACAGACTGAATTGAAGTGGTTAAATTTATATCATTATTCCTCATCCGAGGTGATTAGTTCCTGCCTGATCTGACCAACACTGATTCAGAACAACTTTATATGCACACATTAAAGCTTTGAAAGTATCAGAAAGTCTATTCTCATTATAAATTAAGATAAGAACTGCTCTAGTGCAGAAGATCACATTGTGAGCATTCACAGTACTTTGTCTCCTCAGATTCCCTAACTAAAGCACAACTTCTAATATCACCTTTTGGGCAAGAAGTATCACCATGTGCTAGTTACAATAGGATCAGAAAAACTGCATTTCTTTGGGGACTCCATAGAAAGAAAATGCAATTTCTATTTTATTAAAATATCATCCTTGGAAAAAAATACTTAAGAATACATTGTCAATTTTGTTTTTAATTTGAGACTTTAAAATACAAACATAAACATATGTATTCAAGGACCTTATCACTTTGTGTATCACATAAAGGATGATAATTTAATACCACATTAATTTGTCCATGAAGTTGTTATTACTAATTATTAGATCACTATCAGCTACATTTTTATTTTTCATCTTTTTTATCACTACAAAAACCACATTATTGGTGAAATATAACTGAGAATGATAGAATGCTCACTCCTACAAACTGCTATTTGTAAAAATATTTCCATGTTCAAAGAAAATTGGATAATCTACTGACAGAAACCTACTTTCTCTAGAGACCACCTTATGTGCTAGACTGTGGGTGTTTCAGATAAAATACTTGAAACCAAGGTGAAGAAAGCAGGCATATAAAAAAATACATAACCAATTATTCAGATACTATTAAATAGCTTTTTGCTATATAACTTATTACAGGTTAAATAAGAATTTAATGTACAGAGATCTACAGTTTCATAATCCCTTTTCCCCAACTGTAAATGAACTTCTGGTAGTCAACGATGTTAAAAAATAAAAGCAAAACAAACAAAGAATTTGTAAATCAGGGAAGATGAACCAGAATTGTTTACTTGTTCAATAATTAGTCACACAGGTTTGAGATTCCAGGCCAGTGGAAGCCATCACTCTGGCTAAGTTCAGAGACTTTATCCTAGATGCTCTTCCCTTTTGCCTTCTTGCTGTGCCTCAGAAAAAAACCTGACTTGTCCTCTACCCTTTTCTGAATCAGCTAACTGAAACAGAAAATGTTTTGCTATGAAAAATCAAGTAAATAACCTTTTAATTTTCTTCTTTTCTCGAAACATGTAGACCAGCAGTTTCCTACACAGGTTTATTTCTGTCAGTTTAACATAAATATAACAATTCAAGAAATATCTTTAAAAATTATTTCACCTAGCTCCTTAAGCTTATTTACCACTTACAAAATTAAATCCTATGTAAGAGGCGAATGTTCAGCTGTTGCTTCCAACACTGGCACATTTTCCTCAGGAGCTGGAAAAACAGGCTCAGATGCACTAGCAGCAACCATACAGAAAGGGCCCATAATGACAGAGGTAGCACAGACACATAGAAGAAATCAACACTTTGATCTAGGAATGAATTTGAGGTAATTCTGCTACTCTGCTATGGTGAGACCCCACCTGGAGTACTGCATCCAGCTCTGGAGCCCTCAGCATAGGAAAGACATGGACCTGTTGGAGCGGGTCCAGAGGAGGCCCACAAAAATGAGCAGAGGGCTCCTGTGAAGACAGTCTGAGAGACTTGGGATTGTTCAGGTTGAACAATCTTTTTTGACAGACTTTTTTTGACAGACTTTTTAGTAGGTCCTATGGTGATAGGAGAAGGGGTAATGGTTTTAAACTAAAAGAAAATAGATTTAGATTAGATAGAAGGAAGAAATCTTTTTACAAGGAGGGTGGTGAAACGCTGCAACTGGTTTCCCAGAGAGGTTGTAGATGCCCCATGCCTAGAAACATTCAAGGTTGTGTCGGATGGGGCTCTGAGCAACTTGATCTTGTTGATGTCCCTGCCGGTGGCGGGAGGGTAGACTAGATGACCTTTAAAAGTCCTTTCCAACTCAAAGCATTCTATGACTTCACTGAGGGTTTTGTGCAATCTTACATCTATGAAGTGACCTTAATCTTTGGTATCTAGGTGTAGAAATATAGAGGAAAGTAAAAGCAATATACCAAATTAAACATATATAATATATTAATTCAGCATGAAATAAAACATCCATTTAGAATGATTTTGCTACAAATATTTCTCAAATCTGATGAGACTTCAGGAAATGAAAAACATAATCCAGACTTTTTGCCCGGTTTTAGAGGTAGAAAATGATGCAAGTAGAACTTGGGTGAAAAAAAAAAAAGTAGAAGTACATGAATGAAAACATCAACTCTGGGACTTTTTTTTTTTGGTGGGAATATAAAATAAATCCATCACTGACATGTTTTGGTTATCTGATATGAAATACCTAGTATTTAGGTTTCCTCCAGTTTCCTCCAGAATCTTTCTTTAATAAGATACCTTTCACACAGTGAACGTTACATTTCTTTCCTGTATCCAAATCCAATGCCCAAATCCAAAATATCCAAAATATGAAGTCATATGAAGCCTTTGCATTGCCAGCAACAACTTTGTAATTCTTAAAGGACTATTTGATTAAAATAGAAATAAAAAAAAATCTACTAATGTATCACTGTAAGAAGTTCCCCACATTTTTCGTTATTGTTCTTTCACGAGAGAAGGCTTAAGGGCTAAATTTTCTTTTCATTCCCATAGACTATCTCCATTGACTTATATAGATTTGTTACTCTGATATCAATAATGAATACAATTCCAAGAATGGAGCTTGTTAAATGTATTAGGGTTCTCAGCTTTGATCTGTTTAGCATATTATTCTCTCATTTTCTTTTTGCATTAAAAAAGTCAAAACACTGAAGGTGACAGAAAATACATTTGGCTTGGGGAGAAAAAATGAACAATGTAGTTCATTCCAGAGCAGAGATTTAGAGCATCTTTTTGCATTCAAGATCATCCAGCCCAACGGCTAGAGGTAAGAGAGACTACAAAATTGTGTCAGGCAAGGGAAAAACTGAATGTTTCCTACCATGCTCTGAATGAGAGCCCTCATGACTACTACCACTTCAAAAACATTCCAAACTCCAGTGCAAGCTTTAGGTTTCAAATGGCAAACCGGCATTGGAATTATATCACCAACTACCAAAATACACTCTTATGCAAGGACTTGCCAGCTCTGCTCTCGCACCTACCCACGCCACTTACCTACACACTCCACAAACCTTTCTGTTGTCTGCAGTGCTTCTGACATGACGAACAGCTCTCTTCCCACCCCTCCCCGGCTCTATCACTGCATACGAGCAGCTGCACTAACCTCTCCTTACCATAGCAAAGACTTTCCCTACTCTGCGGTTTCATTCAAACGCACAGCAAACATTCAGTAACATCAGCCACCTGCAGCAGCCCCCGCAGAAGCCGGGCTTCGCACCTCATCCTCTCGCTGCCTGCAAGGTACCGTGTAAGAGACAGTAGACTACTGCAGCTGACGGAGGAAGAGTAAAAAAGGTGTTGGTTTGCTAAGAAAGGAATAGGCAGGGGACTCTAACGGCTGTGGAAGTTCACATTTCACGGTGGGATGAAGTATTTTCTTTCAGGAAGTGAATGGCACCTGCTGCACAGTTTTTGAACGCTGCTGCAGTCTTTGAGTGTCTATTATTGGATATGAGCAATAGTCCCTGGAAAAATGCCAATGAAATAGGTCTACATTCAAGAAGATCTTTTCTTTCAAATAAGATTAAGAAAAAAAACAGCTCCAGTTTGAGGAATCATTAACTGCTGCTGAACCCAAGTCTGAATTTTCACAACCCCCCCTACTTTCTTGTGAAGTGGTGAATGTTGGGAATAAACTTGAGACACAACTCCAGGATTTACTTCACCCAAGTACATATAGTTTTCTGAGCCTGAGGACTAAGAAAAAGCCTGGCAAAATTGTTAAAAACAATTCTCACAGAAAAAATCAGAGTCAGGAAAAATGTCATTATGTGCTTAATGAACCAATAACCCTATGGGAATTTACTGATACTTAGGGAACAGTGTTTACAAAACTCAAACCTAAAAGTACACTAATTCTGACCTGGGGTGGGGTGGGGGGTGGGGGGGTGGAGGGGAAGAAGTCAGCATTCTTGGTTTTGTTGTTAATCTTGGCAATATTTACAGCTGGTCATGGCTTGCCAGGGGATAGACAGATCCTGCAGTGGAACACTCCCGATTTTCTATTGTCAGTTCCCACTGCAACGAAGGGTGAGCTTTACTGCTCTAGAAGTCCTCTCCTGCCAAAAGCGCTGCAAGGCTATTTCAGCTTTAACCTGTAACTTTCAAAGACCTCTAGGACCAGTAATTGAAATAAGTTTCTCAACACTTGTGCGAACCAAGTAAACAATTCACTGACAGTGTATTGCAATAAAGCAGCCAGCTTTTTACAGGGTTATACAGTTTCTAAACAATCACTGTACAGCAACATCATACAGTAGATGAGAAATACAGAACAATATTGAGCTAAGTATTTGCATGAATAACTGACCTGAGGCTATACGTTAGCTTACACAAAGTGCATGGGTTCGTGAATAATTATATCTATTCAGAACCTCAGTACTTGAGTTTATACATAATTTGGAAACAGAAGAAAACGTACTGAGAGACCGATGTGTCACGACATGGGTCCATATATGGATGAACTCCAGAATTTTCTTCTCCATTTTCTCCTCCAGGTATTGACTTGACACAAATGCACTTAGGCAGAATTACAACATAAAAGAGCTTTTTCATATTAAGTAAATTGCAGGGCTGAAATGGAGCCCAAAAGACGTATATTTTAACTAAGCATTTCATATAATTATTGAGTCGGCAGCAGCCACTAGTGTCTCTCTGCTTTTCCGATACTGCACAGTTTGAAAATAATAGGTAATAGGTAAACCATTGCACACACACATAAATAACAACCATAAACCAGACAAAGCCCTGAAGATGCTTTGGCAAAGGTAGGATACTTCAAATTGAAGCCATCATTTTAAAATGAAAATTTAGAATGTTTGATGTGTTTGTTGACGACGTTCGATCCAGTAATGTTACTATGACTTTGTGTTTAGGTTGTGATCAGGTTAAAAATACATGAAGAAATACATAGGACAGATTTGTTTACAGAACAAAGCTAAATTAAAAGTTCACTATGAAACTAATGCCGTTAATTTCTCCAGCCTCGGAGTTTTGTTTTTTCTTTTCTGATTCTAAGACCACTTACACGGATTTTCTTCATTCCATTTACATTCTTATTAATACTATGCCTGACAACCCTGTAATTTATATTTATCCTCAGACCAGTCCTATGAAATACTGTTACCCTCCTCATTCTGTTCCAGATAAGAAAGAGAAAGATTAAATGACTCGCAGGCTTATTTCTTAGCTACTTTCCTCTCCAACCTCTCCTTAAGCCCAGTTCTATTGCCTGATATTTGTCTTCTTTGGCACATTCATTATTTCCCTCCTAACAAGATTTTTTTTTTTTTTTAAATACATAAGCTCATTGATATTATCTTTTTTAAATGACAGAGATCTATCATGATGACCAATTATTTATATTACGTTGAATATTAGAGACAAGACTTGTAAATAATGAAAATGGAAGAGAAATATACACATGCAGTGTTTCATAAAGGCGTTTATCTTCAGGTAAATGTTAAAACGATCACAATCTAAAATGACATTATTTTTACAGCTCTGCTGTCTAAAGCAAAACAAGTGTCATAGAAAATTTCCTATGATAATAATAAGTTATGAAACTTGTGCCATTATAATTTCTTCATGCATTTATACTTTAGTCTTATTGATGTTTGATTAACTTCAGCTGGTTAACATCAACTTTAGCACTATCTTATTTAGAATTATTGTTTTACACATTGTAATTTTTTATTCTTTTGAGATAACATAATAGGTTTTTACTGTCAGCTCTTGAAAGAAGTAATTTATAATGTTACAAAGGTACGACTATTTCCTTAGCGTGCCCACCTCATATGTGTAGTCATAACATGAGAAATCTTCAGCTCTTACCCCCTCATTTTATATACTTGAAGAACAGTGGGTGCAGAAATTACATCAGGAGTGTTTTCAGTGGAAGCTGAGTGGCAGGAGATCAAAGCTGGCATTAGGGAGAAAAATCAGGTCTTAAATTCCAATGCCGTGTGCCAATAAGCATGTTGTCATCCTGGTGTAGAGGTTAGATAGACAAGTGCTGCTGAGAACAGCTGTGTTCATATGCTGGTGTGTGAAAATTACCTTAGCTGAGATTCTTTAAAAACAGATCATCAAACCCAACATTATCTACTGACTGCAAGGAGGAGAACCCTCACCATTTAGAGAGGGTGAATTACTCTTTTTCCTTTTCTCCTCAGGACGGGACCGCTGAGAAGATCTAATGGTTTATTGCTGCCTCTGTAAACTAATTCAGCTCAATAACCCTGCAGAATCCTAGATATTTTTTGCCAAATTAGCAAACTGAATTGACTCCCTGAGTCAGACAAGAACTTTTTTTTTGTTGTTTGTTTGTTTGTTTTTGTTTTGCAATTCCAGGACTGCCAATCCAACCAGATTTCTAAATGCTACATTTAAAAAAAAACAAGAGAGAGGAGAGGGAAGGAGCACGAGAAGAGGTATGTAAAAATGCAGATTATACAGATGATCACAGAATCACAGAATTTTCAGAGTTGGAAGGGACCTCTAGAGATCATCTAGTCCAACTCCCCTGCTAAAGCAGCATTGCCCAGAGCACATTACTCAGTACTGCATCCAGGCGGGTCTTGAAAATCTCCAGGGAAGGGGACTCCACAACCTCCCTGGGCAGCCTGTGCCAGTGCTCTGTCACCCTCACCGTAAAGAAGTGTTTCCGTGTATTTGAACGGAACTTCCTGTGTTCTAACTTGTGCCCATTGCCCCTTGTCCTGTCACTGGGAACCATTGAAAAGAGCCTGGCTCCATCCTCCTTCAACCCACCCTTGAGATACTTGTACGCCATAATAAGGTCTCCCCTCAGCCTTCTTTTCTCCAGGCTAAAGAGTCCCAGCTCTCTCAGCCTTTCCTCATAAGGCAGATGCTCCAAGCCCTTAATCATCTTAGTTGCCCTTCGCTGGACTCTCTCCAGCAGTTCCCTGTCCCTCTTGAACTGGGGAGCCCAAAACTGGACACAGTATTCCAGTTGTGGCCTCACCAGTGCATAGTAGAGGGGGAGAATGACCTCCCTCGACCTACCTCGACGAATGAGAATTGTAGTCTGGAAATATGAATTAAATATCACTATTTAGTTTTTTTTTTTCTTTATAACTCTAAAGAAGGTTGCTTTGTGTGTTACGCCTTGAACAGGAGGAGGGGTCAATAAACACATTTCACTTCTCAAGCGTCCATTAGCTGACAGTGCAATAGCACAGACTCATTTCACGGGTATCCACAGTGAACTAGTTTAAGAATCACACAATCCGGAAGGTAGCATCAGCTGAGGTACCAGCTCAGTCATCAGCTGAGTTAGAGAACAAGCAGGAGGGAAAAGGGTTTGGCTTTTTTTTTTTTTAATGAGTTTTTAGTAATGACTAAGAAAAAGGTGTCATGTTTGCCTTTCTTGCAAAAGCAGATACTGTTTTGACGTATTCAACCTGTGTACTATGACACATAGACCTATTCTAAAAAAACAGTTCCAATCCAGTACTGGGAAGCACATTACTCCTTCTTAAGCATCATGTTTTGCCCGTGTTCCTGTTGAATTTTATACTGCTGTTCCAAACAATTTTTCTAACTTGTCATTTTGAATTCTCTCTCTTCATTGACCCTCTTCCATATTGTTTTATAACTGTAAGACCTGGAAGTCTAGTAATTAGATTGTGCCTTGACCCAGAACTTCTATGAAAGTAATAAAACGGGTTGCAAGATATATTCCTACGAAAGTCCAACGAAAATAATCTTCCCTTTGGTGGTGTATTATTAATAATTACTCTCTGGTTATAATGTCCCATAACACTTTGTTTGCGATCGCTTAGCTTGCTCAGAAAATGGTCATGTGCTATTTGGACTGTGTTCATTACTTAAAGGTGCCTACTATTAATATAGACACTTATAGGTAGCAGCATACTATTAATTTGCTATGCACTGCTTTATGTTTATTTTTATATTTTTATTCAGCTGTTCCTGACAGAATATACAATACTGGCAGAACCCCCACCACTATATGACCTTATAAGTCTTCTGAAAAGACTTCTAGAAAAGCTAGCTGTGAAAGTCATTTCAGTGATTTGAAACTTTATAATATATTTCTAGCATTTAGGTTTTCAGTAGCTATTTTAACCTTGTTATGACCTCTTAGAGAGTTTCTTAATCAATTATGGAGGAAAAAATCTCAAAATAATAACACTGCTTTGCAGTGCCAAGGTGGATGATGATTTGTCTTTGGCGGTGGAATAACATTATGTATGAATAATAAAGCAATGGTGAAAGAACAGCATTCTGAAGGGAGATTCAATGGGACTGATATTTTTTTTTCTAATCTTCTTGGCCACACTATAAAGAGAGAATTGGGACATTTTGCTACTTTTCTGGCAGAAGTGTGTTGGGTTTTTTTTCCGTTTTTTCTTTCCTCTAAAAGAAGCTCATAATAGATCACTTTGTTGTCTGACAGAATGGATTAATGTTGGAGAAAAGTAGCTGGATTTTACAGTGCATTGGGATTATATTTGTTGAATGTCAGTAAGATGTGCGTCTTCACCAATATTCTGTCAAAAAATTGTGGGTTTGTTTCTTTCATGAAAGAAGTTTCCTGTCTGTGGAAACTCTACTAATTACTGTGAGGGCAGAAGCTTAGGTTCTTACATCTTTACAAGGTTTGAGCCATTGTATTATATATAGGCAATATATGAAATACTTTATCAATTTTTCATTGCACAAAACCGTTTGCTAATAACATGGGAGATGATGCTGACATAAACAGAATTGAGACAATTTCAAGCCTGACTATACGGTAGGTCTTAGTGGAAACAAACACAACTGAATGGTAGGATTCTTTAACACATCGGAGAGATTGCTAGCAGGGTGAGCTAATTTCTTCAATAAATACTTGTATATATATATGATAGAGAATCCAGTTTTGCGCAGACATTATTTGCAGATATTGATTGTCCTTTCTTTTACCATGAAATGGGAGTTTTAATTAAACAGATGTGCTGGACAACATGAAGGAAAACATTTTGCAGATAGACATTTGCTGGCCTGAAAATATACAGCATTTGGGGATAAGACTGTGTGGACCTACAAAATAATTTCTCTTGACAGCATTAGCCACAGCAAAGTCTTCAGGATTTAAAAGTAAAAATTTAGGATTTTTGAAGGTGCTCAGTACTAATACACTTGTTTAAAGGTATAGCTATTTGCAGATGGGAAATGCAGAGGATCAGGGAAAAAAAAACTACCTAAAACCAAAAAGCAAAATCCAAAATAACACCAAATCTCTACAAATTTTATTCAAGTAAAAAATGGAAATCAATCACAGTCCTTGAACAGTTCATCATGTTGACTCATGAATGCTTAAAGTGAAGGCGAGTGGCATAGAACGCACAGATGTAGATCAGCTTAAACTCTAGGGTATTAGCTTAACCTTCAAAGATATGTTCTAGAGGTCATTCATCTCAAGCAGTTCATCACACAAATGCTCATTTACAGCTTTGTCTCATTTAAAAAACAAGCAGTGAATTATATGCATCATAATGAGTGTTTCTTAGGAGGTGATATAAAATACAAGTCAATGATGGGAGGACTAGGAGGAGTTTTGGTCTTCACTGAATTAAGCAGTTAACAGTAGCCAGCAGAGTACAGGAGTTGTTACTTAGTTTGCCAAAACAACATTGTGATTGGGAGAGGTACCTGAGGGCAGGAGGAAAGCCAATGACACTGCTATCTTCAAGAAGGGCAAAAAGGAGGACACAGGGAACTACAGGCTGGTCAGCCTCACGTTGGTCCCTGGGAAGGAGATGGAGCAGCTAATCCTCAAAATCATTTCCAGGCACATGGATGATAAGGTCATCAGGATTAGTCAGCATGGATTCATGAAAAGGAAGACATGCTTGATCAATCTGATACTCTTCTATGATGAAATGACTGGCTTGGTAAATGAGGGGAAAACAGTGGATATTATCCACTTCGACTTCGGGAAGGCTTTCGACGCTATTTCCCATAAGATCCTCATGGAGAAGCTAGTGAAATATGGGCTGGATGAGCAGCCCATTTCAATGAGGTGGACTGAAAACTGCCTGAATGGATAGGCTGAGAAGGTGGTGATCAGTGGCATGAAATCTAGTTGGAGGCCAGTAACTAGTAGTGTACCCTAGGGGTTAATACTGGGTCCAGTCGTGTTCAACATCTTCGTTAATGCTTAGAAAGATGGGGCATCGTGCATCCTCAACAGATATACTTATGTTACAAAACTGGGAGGAGTGGCTGTTAGGCCAGAGGGTTGTACTGCCATCCAGAGGGACCTCAACAGGCTGGAGAAATGGGCTGACAAGAACTTCATGCAGTTGAACCAGAGGAAGTAAAAAGTCCTGCACCTGGGGAGGAACAGCCCCAGGCACCAGTACACGCTGGTGGCCACCAAACTGGAAAGCAGCTTATCAGAAAAGAACCCAGGGGTCCTGGTGGACACCAAGTTGAACATGAGCCAGCCAGGTGTCATTGTGGCAAAGAAGGCCACCAGTGTCCTGGGCTGCATTAGGACTGTTGCCAGCAGGTGAAGAAGGGTGATCCTTCCCCTATACTCAGCACTGGTGAGGCCACATCTGGAGTGCTGGGTCCAGTTCTGAGCTCCCCAGTGCAAGAGAGACATGGACATGCTAGAAAGAGTCCAGCAAAGCACCACTAAGATCCCAAAGGGACTGGAGCATTGTTCCTATGAGGAAAGGCTGAGAGAGCTGGAACTGTTCAGCCTGGAGAAGAGAAGGCTCCAGGGGGATCTTATCAATGTTTGTAAATACCTGCAGGGAGTATGCAAAGAAGACTGACTCAGGCTCTTCCCAGTGGGAAGTGACAGGACCAGAGGCAATGGGCACAAACCGATACACAGGAGGTTCCCTCTGAACATCAGGAAATACTTTTTCACTGTGAGGATGACTGAGCACTGGCACAGGTCACCCAGTGAAGTTGTGGGGTCTCCTGGTTTGGACATATTCAAAAGCCATCTGGACATGGTCGTGGGCAACCATCTCTGGATGGCCCTGCTTGAGCCAGAGGGGTTGGACGAGATGACTTCCAGAGGTATCTTCCATCCTCAACCCGCTTGTGATTCTGTGATTGGCTTCTCCAATATTACAGAGAAAGTTTTAATGAAAAGGGAAAGTGTCAGATCTATCCTCTGAACAACGTAGAGATAAGTAAGTTGGGGTGGGAAAGAACGCACTGAAATGCATCAGTTGGAGAGGTCGAAGAAAGAGACTGTCCACAAAGGCTAGGATGCTTCACCAGGAGTAAGTGTTTTCTGGGGAATGCAACCTGAGATTTATGGTATTCCAGAAGGTTCTCTTTCATGAGGTATGTCAAGTCAAAGTTAAAAATAGTGAGGCTTGCCATCAGCGCTGACTTACAAAGTCTTGTCCTCCTTGCTCTGTCTGCTTTTTACTCTCTTTGCTCTGCTGGGTATCCTCTCTGACAAAGCTGCTCGTGTCTGACCTGAACCTAGCATAATCATGCTTTGGAGGAGATTTCAAAGTATGCGCGTTTTTTCATGGTATTGCTTGCCAAAAGATATGACATCTTCAAGAGGTATTTGGGACACTTGAAGTCCTCAATATTTTACTTGAGAGTACTGGAAGGACAGCCTTTCTGACCTCATAGAAGTTGCTTTGGTGAAAGTCATGTCATGTCCCTTAGTTGACAACAGACTTCAAAACTCTCTGTAGCATGTGGCAAGAAATGTGAAATAAGGATGAACTCAGAATTCCCAGCTGGGAGAACCTTACCTGAGTAAGTTTTGGGCTGAAAAATTGGAATTCTAAGGCTTACATATGTATTGTGGCAAAAAATTGCTAAAAGCTGTATTAAGATTGTTCATCACTGCACAATTATTTGAGTTTCAGTCTTTCTGATAAAGCATATGCCTTGAACATCACAGGCTTTCTCATGAGGTTTTTCTTCTATGGTCTAAAACAGATCAGTAGTTTCCGATTACACATACTTGTGAAAATCACATTTCTTGTAGCTGCTTCATTTCAGTATATAGAAATTGCTGGTACCAATGAACTTTAATAAAATGACAGCAAGACAATTTTATGAATACTTGCTGAAACAATAATCATCAATAACCTTTCATGAATATTCCTTATTGAGCTTATCAGAGCGTGACTCCAGTATTCAGTAACACACATAGTCTTGCTGACTTCTACTTTCTAACATTTTCAGAAGTTAGTTGTATGTCATACAAAGACGTTTCAATTAAAAAGAAAAAAATAGCAAACCCAGAATACATAAAAAATTGCTATCATGTAGTAAAGCCCTCTTAGATGACTCTTCAATACATTCCAAAAGAACACATTTCATTCCTTTTAACTAGTTACTTTTAAACATTACAGATGCACCTTGTATCATACCTATTGGGGCTAGTTATACACTGGCCATGCACATGAATGCACGTGAATGTAAATTATTAAGTTTTAGCTTTGAGATACACTTTATTTTTGTAGGAGGGGCTAAAAACTATGCCTGTGCATATGAACACACAAATCGAGATATTAAATTGAAGTATTTTATTTATATTTCATTTCATATTTACTTTAGTAGCTCCATTGGCTTTAGTGGGCTTTTACAGATTTAAAATCAACTGAGAAGCTGGTATTTAAAAATAAAGGGCTATTCTTTTCCACTGTGTGTGCCCACACACATGAGGATCACATCGTGATCATGTATACAGATAGATATACAGAGAATTCTTGACATTGCTCAGTTTTAAAATTGCAATAAGCGATCATTCAAAAGCAATGCACATACTTCTAAATAGATATACATAATGAATCTTTGGAAATCTTTTTCAGGGTCCAGAAACAACTCAAAATGAGAGACAAGTCTCTCCAAATCACAGTCCAAATTTCTGCATATAAAATAAGCTAGTGAAATTTTTGCTTCCTTACTGATGCTACTTTGCTAATGTAGCAAAAATAGCTGCAAATCAGCAACGCAATTTGGAAAGGGGGAAACAGAAGTGTTGGCAAGTTGCTGTATCTTCCAACATACTTGCAGCCTAATAAATCCTACAGCTGTCAACATTTCTCCATTTAATTTCATTTTCAGACAATAACTCAGGTGTTTTTTTTCCCTGGGCAAAAGTTGCTTGGTGTAGCAGAGGTTGTAGTTGCATGACCGCATGCCCTATAATCCTTTTGAAATCCATGGCTGCCATTAAATGGAGCAATCCTTTGCTGTCGTGCTGCTAAGTTCCAGCTTCATGAAACAAAAGAAATAGAATTATACCTGTTGCCATGGAAATCCCATCACTTTTTTTCTTCATGTAATACAAAATGTATGTAAAGGTGATCACTGAACAATATGTGGGAAACAAAACAGAAGTGCTATTGTTTTACAAATGATTTTACCAAATCTCTCAGCCAGTAGTAATTGCAACTTCTACCACTGTGTCCTACAAGGAAACGATTAAGAATAACGAAGTGACCACAAGTTCTTTTTAATAAACAAGAACCTATGCTGCTTTGTCAATGGATGTTGAATCACAGACACTGTAGAGATACGCATTCAACACCCAGCCATATGAATCCATGTGAAACTTGGCTGGCAGCTACTTTTATGGAAATGAGCTCTGACAGACTGAATATGTGGCGAGACTAGCAGCTTTTACCCTGAGACAGTCATAAGAAAAAGAGCGATGTATGCTTCTACCATAGCATGGAAAATCTTCATTAAGCCCTTGCTGCTGGATATTGCAGAACTGAAAGATTTTTGAAAAACCTATTCCTGCCGTTCAGATGGGTCAGTGCTCCAATAGTTTTTAACACCTTTATCATCAACATGGGCATGGTACCGAATCCACCCTTAGCAAATTCGGGGGTGACATCAAACTTGGGGTGAGGAGTCAAACACCCAGATGGGAGGGCTTCCATTCAGAGAGACCTCAGCAAAGGAGAGGAAAGGGCTGACAGGAATCTCATGAAGTTCAGCAATGACAGATGTTAATGCTGCAACTGGGTCAGGGCAACTCAGTGCATGAGTATAGCCTGGGGACTGACTGGCTTGGTAAAAGCTCTGCCAAAAGGACCTAGTGATCCTGGTGATAACATGAATGATCAGCATCCATGTTCCGTGATGGAGGTTAACCACATATTGGATCACATTAGCAAAAGCATGCCCAGCAGGTCGGGGGAAGTCCCATTTCCCCAGTATTTGGCATTTGTGAAACCACATCTAGAAGTTCAGCTGTATTCACAGAGTCTTCAGGTTTGGGCCCCAGCACAAGAGAAATGTCAAACTGGAGAGAGCCTGGCAGAGAACATTTAAGAAGAAGAATATAGTCAGTGATGCTGGCTTAAGAGTCTAATGTTTATTCAGCATGAGAAGAAGCCTAAGAGAAATCTACGTCCAGATTCTCTCTCTCCTTGAAGGTGTGTTGTAGAGAAGAATGTTATCAGAGATGCACAGTCAAAGGACAAGAGGCAACAGTCACAGGCTATGGCAAGGCAAATTCGAGACAGACTTAAGGAAAAATTCTTCACAATGCGAGCAGCCAAGTGCTGGAATGGGTACCCAATAATCTACATCCTTGGGGGATATGCAAAACTTGACTGGATAAGATCCTGGGTAACTCGATCTAGTTTTGATGCTCTCCCTGCTTTGAACAGAAGATAAGGTGAGCTGACCACCAGCAGTCCCTTCCAATGCCAATTTTTCTGACCCTATAGTCAATGGGTTTGAAAATTTGAGCGCTAATGAGACGTGTTGTGCCAGTGTGTTAATCTGACATTATGACATTACTTTGCTTACTGTAGTAGCTGCACATCTTTATATAATATAGCTACTGTACTAAGTGAAATAACGTCGAATCAAAAGTACAAGGGCTGTACTGTCTGTACTACTGTCTTACGTTTTTCCTGAACCAGATTCCTGCACAGCTGATAAATAAAGACTGTTAGCATGGCTGGCATCTTATGGGATATCAGTAACGTAAGAACAATGACCCAAGGCTGAGAGAAAAAAGGAACATAAACAACCCCTATCTGGACAGGCTTTGATTAATACATATCAAAAGACAGCTTGTACTAGGAAAAGTGCCTGTATTTCGGTCATGGCTTTTTTAGATACTAAATATCTGTTGTCTTCAGTCTAAGAATAATCAGAGAGGTTATTATAAATAATTTCCATGTTAAAAAATCTGTCATCTTTATGAACAAGAATTGAAGCAGAGGAAAAAAGTAAAATGAAGACAAGGGGTGAACTTCACCTAATTTTTGTCCTACCAACAGGTACCTGATGAGCCAAAGCATAAAAAGCACAGGAGGGATTTACAGAGTAACTTTAGGACTATTATGAGAATTTTTGATCCCTTCTCAGATTATTACTTTTTATAATTCTCCTATTCTCTGAAAAGCACTGTGCCCCTCTGTAAATCATTGATAAAGAAGTTTCTTATTAATCAGAGACAAAGCCTTAACTATTCCCTTGGGTGACATAAAGAGCTCCTATTGCTGAAACAGAGGAAGGTCTTGCTTGACAGGAGACACAGAATGACACTATAGTTCAAAAGACTGATGAAAACCACATGAAAAATAACTTTTTCAGAAGTTAATTCTTCTGTGAATAAGTAATTGACTATGATTCAGGATTTGTTTTGTTGTTGTTTTGTTGCTGTGCTATTCCCAGCATACAGCTGATTACTCTATGACCTTGGGCAATTCATACACAGCTGAATTTGGCCTTAATCTTTCTGTGCCTCATTTTGCTCATTAGTATAATTGTTATAATAATACCTGTCTCCTGAGAGCATTGGGTGGCTTCATCAGCTATTATTTTTGCTAATAATAATAGGAGCGCTATAGGCTACTTTAGTTTACAAGAAACAGTTTTCTCAAAATAGCAGATATGAAATTAAAAATAAATTCAGCCCACTGGAGAATTAGCTTGAGAATTATTTTTCTAGTAATACTTAAGTCAACAGAACCTGCTCCTCTGTTAAGACGGTTTGATGACATAAACCTACCAGTACAGTTATACAAGCAAGTTGTTTTAAATGTACACAATGCCAAAGAAAACTTCCCTTCCATACTAAATGTTTCTCAGAATTTAGTTAAGGGGAGGTCTAGGAATAGCCCAATAGGATTCAGTCAGGCATGCAACAACTATCATATAATTACAGCAACAATGCCTAATTTATCACCCATACCACCCACAGCTTTTAGCAAATAAGACTGCTAATCAAATCATCAATTTTTTTCAGGGAAAGTTCTTTGGCTTTTCACTTTCTGCATTTTCTGGAAACAAATATGATTTTCTACTTGACAGGGCTTCTCCAACTGCTTTGATAGCTCTGTAAAGACGCAATATTTTGCAAAGTATAAGAAAAAAAAAATTACAAATGTGCTTAGGTCACCAACCTTCAAATCCACTTATATTCAAATGCAAATTTGTAAATTTGAAATAAATGATACCCGATTTCTAAGAAATATGTACCTAGCTCTTTAAAAATTTCCTAGAAATGTAGTTAGGTGGTGACAGGGATTTTTAAAGCACCTACGTGCTAAGTTCTCAGGAGGGTTTGCATCTTCAGCTCCCTGACCATGCCAACATCCTTGCCCTGTTGCGTTTAACCAAACTAACCAGACCCTAGCTGCTTAAACCACAATGTTCACAATACAGCATCCTTTCATGCAAACATATAAATGAGGTGTACAGAACAGGGAAAATAGTCTTCATAGGATTCGTGTACGCAGCATTAGGATGGATTCACAGAATGAAGCAGGAAAGAAATTGTATTGTCTCAGTTATGAGACACCTCTGTGAAGCTTTTATTACAAGTTTTGGTTCAGCTTCTACTTTATATTAGGAGCAAGGCAGATTTCAATCTGAGTCTTAGCAGCGCAATAGACAGAAAGCTGGAAGAACACTAACATTAATACGAAACATTCCAGAAATTTTTAAGAAGGAAAGAATGAGAGTAATTTCTAGGTTAGGATGCACATCCATGTGGTGAGGTACCTAGCAGAGATTTAGAGCATCTTTTTGCATTCAAGATCATCCAGCCCAACGGCTAGAGGTAAGAGAGACTACAAAATTGTGTCAGGCAAGGGAAAAACTGAATGTTTCCTACCATGCTCTGAATGAGAGCCCTCATGACTACTACCACTTCAAAAACATTCCAAACTCCAGTGCAAGCTTTAGGTTTCAAATGGCAAACCGGCATTGGAATTATATCACCAACTACCAAAATACACTCTTATGCAAGGACTTGCCAGCTCTGCTCTCGCACCTACCCACGCCACTTACCTACACACTCCACAAACCTTTCTGTTGTCTGCAGTGCTTCTGACATGACGAACAGCTCTCTTCCCACCCCTCCCCGGCTCTATCACTGCATACGAGCAGCTGCACTAACCTCTCCTTACCATAGCAAAGACTTTCCCTACTCTGCGGTTTCATTCAAACGCACAGCAAACATTCAGTAACATCAGCCACCTGCAGCAGCCCCCGCAGAAGCCGGGCTTCGCACCTCATCCTCTCGCTGCCTGCAAGGTACCGTGTAAGAGACAGTAGACTACTGCAGCTGACGGAGGAAGAGTAAAAAAGGTGTTGGTTTGCTAAGAAAGGAATAGGCAGGGGACTCTAACGGCTGTGGAAGTTCACATTTCACGGTGGGATGAAGTATTTTCTTTCAGGAAGTGAATGGCACCTGCTGCACAGTTTTTGAACGCTGCTGCAGTCTTTGAGTGTCTATTATTGGATATGAGCAATAGTCCCTGGAAAAATGCCAATGAAATAGGTCTACATTCAAGAAGATCTTTTCTTTCAAATAAGATTAAGAAAAAAAACAGCTCCAGTTTGAGGAATCATTAACTGCTGCTGAACCCAAGTCTGAATTTTCACAACCCCCCCTACTTTCTTGTGAAGTGGTGAATGTTGGGAATAAACTTGAGACACAACTCCAGGATTTACTTCACCCAAGTACATATAGTTTTCTGAGCCTGAGGACTAAGAAAAAGCCTGGCAAAATTGTTAAAAACAATTCTCACAGAAAAAATCAGAGTCAGGAAAAATGTCATTATGTGCTTAATGAACCAATAACCCTATGGGAATTTACTGATACTTAGGGAACAGTGTTTACAAAACTCAAACCTAAAAGTACACTAATTCTGACCTGGGGTGGGGTGGGGGGTGGGGGGGTGGAGGGGAAGAAGTCAGCATTCTTGGTTTTGTTGTTAATCTTGGCAATATTTACAGCTGGTCATGGCTTGCCAGGGGATAGACAGATCCTGCAGTGGAACACTCCCGATTTTCTATTGTCAGTTCCCACTGCAACGAAGGGTGAGCTTTACTGCTCTAGAAGTCCTCTCCTGCCAAAAGCGCTGCAAGGCTATTTCAGCTTTAACCTGTAACTTTCAAAGACCTCTAGGACCAGTAATTGAAATAAGTTTCTCAACACTTGTGCGAACCAAGTAAACAATTCACTGACAGTGTATTGCAATAAAGCAGCCAGCTTTTTACAGGGTTATACAGTTTCTAAACAATCACTGTACAGCAACATCATACAGTAGATGAGAAATACAGAACAATATTGAGCTAAGTATTTGCATGAATAACTGACCTGAGGCTATACGTTAGCTTACACAAAGTGCATGGGTTCGTGAATAATTATATCTATTCAGAACCTCAGTACTTGAGTTTATACATAATTTGGAAACAGAAGAAAACGTACTGAGAGACCGATGTGTCACGACATGGGTCCATATATGGATGAACTCCAGAATTTTCTTCTCCATTTTCTCCTCCAGGTATTGACTTGACACAAATGCACTTAGGCAGAATTACAACATAAAAGAGCTTTTTCATATTAAGTAAATTGCAGGGCTGAAATGGAGCCCAAAAGACGTATATTTTAACTAAGCATTTCATATAATTATTGAGTCGGCAGCAGCCACTAGTGTCTCTCTGCTTTTCCGATACTGCACAGTTTGAAAATAATAGGTAATAGGTAAACCATTGCACACACACATAAATAACAACCATAAACCAGACAAAGCCCTGAAGATGCTTTGGCAAAGGTAGGATACTTCAAATTGAAGCCATCATTTTAAAATGAAAATTTAGAATGTTTGATGTGTTTGTTGACGACGTTCGATCCAGTAATGTTACTATGACTTTGTGTTTAGGTTGTGATCAGGTTAAAAATACATGAAGAAATACATAGGACAGATTTGTTTACAGAACAAAGCTAAATTAAAAGTTCACTATGAAACTAATGCCGTTAATTTCTCCAGCCTCGGAGTTTTGTTTTTTCTTTTCTGATTCTAAGACCACTTACACGGATTTTCTTCATTCCATTTACATTCTTATTAATACTATGCCTGACAACCCTGTAATTTATATTTATCCTCAGACCAGTCCTATGAAATACTGTTACCCTCCTCATTCTGTTCCAGATAAGAAAGAGAAAGATTAAATGACTCGCAGGCTTATTTCTTAGCTACTTTCCTCTCCAACCTCTCCTTAAGCCCAGTTCTATTGCCTGATATTTGTCTTCTTTGGCACATTCATTATTTCCCTCCTAACAAGATTTTTTTTTTTTTTTAAATACATAAGCTCATTGATATTATCTTTTTTAAATGACAGAGATCTATCATGATGACCAATTATTTATATTACGTTGAATATTAGAGACAAGACTTGTAAATAATGAAAATGGAAGAGAAATATACACATGCAGTGTTTCATAAAGGCGTTTATCTTCAGGTAAATGTTAAAACGATCACAATCTAAAATGACATTATTTTTACAGCTCTGCTGTCTAAAGCAAAACAAGTGTCATAGAAAATTTCCTATGATAATAATAAGTTATGAAACTTGTGCCATTATAATTTCTTCATGCATTTATACTTTAGTCTTATTGATGTTTGATTAACTTCAGCTGGTTAACATCAACTTTAGCACTATCTTATTTAGAATTATTGTTTTACACATTGTAATTTTTTATTCTTTTGAGATAACATAATAGGTTTTTACTGTCAGCTCTTGAAAGAAGTAATTTATAATGTTACAAAGGT
This sequence comes from Vanellus vanellus, assembly GCF_965231255.1. Lineage (NCBI taxonomy): Eukaryota > Metazoa > Chordata > Aves > Charadriiformes > Charadriidae > Vanellus > Vanellus vanellus. The sequence goes on from NC_138906.1 coordinate 108,632,178, forward strand.
ACGACTATTTCCTTAGCGTGCCCACCTCATATGTGTAGTCATAACATGAGAAATCTTCAGCTCTTACCCCCTCATTTTATATACTTGAAGAACAGTGGGTGCAGAAATTACATCAGGAGTGTTTTCAGTGGAAGCTGAGTGGCAGGAGATCAAAGCTGGCATTAGGGAGAAAAATCAGGTCTTAAATTCCAATGCCGTGTGCCAATAAGCATGTTGTCATCCTGGTGTAGAGGTTAGATAGACAAGTGCTGCTGAGAACAGCTGTGTTCATATGCTGGTGTGTGAAAATTACCTTAGCTGAGATTCTTTAAAAACAGATCATCAAACCCAACATTATCTACTGACTGCAAGGAGGAGAACCCTCACCATTTAGAGAGGGTGAATTACTCTTTTTCCTTTTCTCCTCAGGACGGGACCGCTGAGAAGATCTAATGGTTTATTGCTGCCTCTGTAAACTAATTCAGCTCAATAACCCTGCAGAATCCTAGATATTTTTTGCCAAATTAGCAAACTGAATTGACTCCCTGAGTCAGACAAGAACTTTTTTTTTGTTGTTTGTTTGTTTGTTTTTGTTTTGCAATTCCAGGACTGCCAATCCAACCAGATTTCTAAATGCTACATTTAAAAAAAAACAAGAGAGAGGAGAGGGAAGGAGCACGAGAAGAGGTATGTAAAAATGCAGATTATACAGATGATCACAGAATCACAGAATTTTCAGAGTTGGAAGGGACCTCTAGAGATCATCTAGTCCAACTCCCCTGCTAAAGCAGCATTGCCCAGAGCACATTACTCAGGACTGCATCCAGGCGCGTCTTGAAAATCTCCAGAGAAGGGGACTCCACAACCTCCCTGGGCAGCCTGTGCCAGTGCTCTGTCACCCTCACCGTAAAGAAGTGTTTCCGTGTATTTGAACGGAACTTCCTGTGTTCTGTGATAAAACCAGAGTTGCTGACACTGTCATACAGGTAACAAAACAGCACAAAAAATCTTGTAAATTGAAAGCCAGTCATTGTTCTGTTTAATTAATTTGTTATGTTGATACTGTAAAAACACTGAAAAACCACTCCAATACCACCCCCTTCCCTCCAAAACACCTGCAAAACAAAATTATCATCTGTATTACACTGATCCATTAAAAAAAACAAAGACTGAAAAAAATGAATATACAGACAATTTCCCCGAAAAGAATTTCAATTTAAGTACTAGCATTGGCCCAAATATGCTATTGTCCCAAACAAAGTGAGCCTAAAACACTATCACTCTGCCAATGTAATGTTTCAAACTGAGTCAAGGAGACCACCTGAGCTATATTAGTTTATTGTCCACTTGGTTGTAACGTTTAAATAAAATACAGTCTGCTTTGATCCCAGTAAAACCAATAACCTATGCCAGTGACTACTGACCCCGTGTATCAGGTCCTTCCTTCAGTGTTATAATTTGAAAGGTAAATGGGCAGAAGGGGTGCACGTGGCTGCCTGCTTAAGCTGACTGGGCTTCTCCTTGCTAGTGATGACAAGGAGGCAGACTTAGTACTCTACTGGCTTCCAAAGAACAGTTTCGCTTCCAGTTCATGCCCTTACGAAGCCAATGGGAAGAATTAGTTTCCTTCTCATGTCTGTCTCTATTTAACACAGTTATCCAGCATGTTATTTGGCTTGAGCAATGGATTTCTTAGAATAAAAGTATTCTGAAGTATTCTAGTATTCTGAAGCAGCATTTTTGTGTGCAGAGACCTTCATAAATGGAGTAAATGTGGTCTGTGGCTGCTTTCAAATCCTTTATCTGACAAGTCCCTGGCAACAGCAACTAATTTTACCTTTTTTCTTCTGCCAGAATTTGTTTCTGGGTTGTTTTTTTTTTTTTTTTTCGTGTGTGTGTTTTGTGTCCTCTTGCTTTTTTATTAGTAAGGCAATGAACTTTGTGGATTCATTATGAGAACCAATCATCAAGGTTGCTTTGGTAAAAAATGCACTTTGATTTCCTTTACAAACTGTATTCATTTTTTATAATATTGGATTGCAACCTATCATAATCTGGGAAAATTTAAATGAAACTTTAGTGTACTAATTACTTAAAATATGTTAAAATTTAGGACAGAACACACAAATATTCAAGAGTCCTTTCTAATATATAACTTCTAAAGATTGGAAGGAAGAAGTAAAGATGGAATTATTGTTACTTTTCTTCCCTTTTTCTGATTTTTACAATAATGGATTACCATTAAGTTTCTTTTATTTTTAAAAATGTATTTAGTTTTCACTTTTACAAAAAAAAAGATTTAATTCTATAATACTAAACATGAGCTGTTCATTACAGAAAGGGTCAGGAAAGAGCAAAGAGCCCCAAGTATAAAGCTACAGATACAAAGGATCAAAGGTCAAGCTTTGGGAAGACACTTTATGGCCTTTAAACTTTAAACACATTTTAAAGACACTTTAAAAGACATTTATGGCCTCGAGATTCCTGATTTAAAAAATATACTCTTGCTTGTATTTCAATTTCAGATATTAAGGAAAAAATATACATAGGCATTTGGTGAAACTCTTGGATTTAGATATTGGAGAAGCAATTGCGCTTGTTAAAAGGAAAATAACACATACTTAGTCTATTTAATATCTTCAGATTTTGTTTCTAATATGAACACAGCTCAAATGCTGCAGATGACACAGATGACCCCTTAAAAGTTGGCCACCCCCTCAGTCAGGAGCAGCCGAGCTTCCAAAACCAAAACTACATGAGCTTACTAGTTGAAATATAAAATCAAACAGATTTTTCAGCCTCTTCTACGCAGCCCACAGCTGCTGCGCAGCCCACAACAGCCTCTACCGATGTCCCTCCGCAGACCACAGCGCAGCCGCATCCGGGAGCCAAGTACATTACGCACTGCGGGGCCGATGAGTCATTGCTATTTCTCAACCTGCTCTCAGAGTTCGATATTACATACCATCTGGCCACAGCCTTCATAAATGAGGTTTGAAGGAAGTCCTCTGAAGGCAGGACGGAAATGACTTTGCAAAGCAGCGAAGCTGCCAATCGATAGGTGGAAGACTTGAAAACGGTGGTTCCATGAAAGGAAAATCCCGTATGACCCTGGTCTAAGCGCTTATTACAGCAGGATGAAAATGCTCTCATTTCACTTACTGGTGTAGAGCTTTAAAAGCAAACATATTTATAACGATGCTTTTTCCTGGGTTTGGACTATTCTACAATCATTTTCTGCCCAGCAGAATTGCGGTTGGTTCTGCCAGCACTTCTACTATTTCAGATGCTTTTTGTTTATTCTATTAGGTCTCTTGTCTCAGACTTTTCAGCAATTGCTCCTGTGCCCCTAACCTTGTTTTAAACTCAATTGTGAACTCTCCTTTTCCTGCTTTTTCTGCTGAAAGTTCGTGCATCTCAACCATTGTGGAAATGCTGTTACTTTGTCTAGTTTTATTGAAAAAACTCATCTACTTTTCTTCATAAACCACCAAAAAAGTAACTTTTTATGGCTTCCCATCTCTCAGCTTAAAGACATGCAGAGTCTGAGGGGAGTGTTCGACATAACAGACTTTTGACATGGAAATCAAAGTCTTTTTCAAGTTTCCTTTTCAATAAATAAAGGAAGATAGACTTATCCGGGGAGTAATTGGGAGGAATTGAACACTGGGGTCTTGAGTTGCTCTTTGTAAGAGCCTTTCTCAGGAGTGAGAGCGAGATATTTTGACAGTGATGGAGCGTGGGGGCAGAGGATCATGTGAGTCACGTTCGCACGACTGTGGGCACACGCACGGTGGGCAAGAGAAGGAAGACAAAGTCACTGGAAATGGTGCAATTACCCTGGAATCTCTTTCTAGGGACAAAGATACATGGAGAATCATGGTCATCTAAGAGCAAAAGTATGCAGACCAGGTTTCCTGACCTCCCCATACCTTTCCTCTCTGGTGGATATAAAGATAGCTTCAAACCACAGTTGAAAGTGAGCTTTCCAGAATTTAGGAAATTTAAGACCTTCTCTACTTCTAAGTACACAGGAAACACTCTTTTTTCTTTCTGTCTTAAAAAACTCCAAACTTTTCAGGAGTCACTTAAAGATAACTCGTGCAAACTGGAAATTCTGAACTTGGAATAAAAAGAAAAGCTCTTTTTGCATCAACATTGCATTGCTACTTAAGATAGTGTAGGGAAAGTAATTTCTTTCTGGGGTTAAGAAAAACAGAACATGTCTGCTGTCACCTAGGAGTGTTTGTACTGGACTTTTTTTTTCCACCTGTGAGGCCGTGAGGCACGATTAACACTTACTCGTCGATAGCCAACTCACAGCTGGCTTCAGCTAAAGGCTTCATCTTTGAGTAACAGAGCCACAATTTTCAAGGAGGTAACCATGGATGTAGAATTTAATGGTATCCACCATTCCAAAAAGACACCAACAACAGATCATTGTACAGCACATGCTGAAAATCCCTGACCATGAAAATACATAAATCCAAAAGTCTGTTTTGTTTTAGCCACAGAGCTAATACCGTCATTACGGCTGAACCCACAGGCTGCTATTACTCCATACTTCTTTTGTTCATTACTAATTTTTATAAGTTTAAAGGTTTTAGTGAAAGGAACCTACCCGTGCCTTCTGCTCCATCTCCATCATTAATCTTTCATGTTGCTCTGCTATTGCCAGCGTTGCAGAATGGACTTTCTGATAGATCATTTCTCCTTCTCGTGTCTGAAAGGTGAACAGCCCTTCTCCTGTGTCACACATCCTGCAGTGAGATTTAAGCAGAAACGAAGGAAAATAAAAATGAGTACTCTGTAATTTGTATCTAACTATCATTAAAAGTGCACATCTTGCAGCAGAAAATGCCAACTTTTGTAGTTAAACTCTGGAATCCTGAACACTGGCAGTTATTTTTACCATTGAAGAGAGACATATTCCAAGAGATGTGCAGAACTTTGTGAACATAACCTTTAAATTCAGTTTTAATCATCATCTGGGTAGTGAAAAAGAAGTTTTATCATAGAATAAAAACTTCAGGTAACACAGTCAGCTATTTCCGGCATTGTTTCAAATGTCTGCACTGGTAAGTGGGAGCTAAATTTAATTCCGTTAACCAATAGATGCCAGAAGTACATAGCACATAATGAATTTGAAAAGTCGACATTTAAAGAGAACATTGACCAATTAAAAACGCTATTATGGTTAATCACTACAAAGAAGCTGTATTGAAAGACAGCATTAAGAGGGTTAATTTATAACTGTCTCTGTTAGCACCTTTATGTGAGGCAGCATCTAAAGCTATCTTGACAATTACAAAAGCCATTCAGTCTGTTTGAAAATAGGAATAGTATGTCTGTAGTCTAAGAAGATCAGATTGGGAAAAAAAAAAAAACAGAAATAAAATTTGTGTTCTTCTTTTGACAGAGCAACTGCCCTTATCTGTGATATTGGTGTGGGTTTATTCTGAAGAAGATGAGTGGTCAATGGTAAATGCAAGGACAAAGGGGGCTGGGAAATACAGAAAATGGGAGTAGACAACAATTTTAGATTATTAATTATGCTGAGGATATATGTGGTGTTAAAAAGTGGTGCAATTTGACATATTTATATTAGTAGTTCCCTTATATTATCAGTGTCTGATTTCTGTATTTTCATAGACTTCTTGCAATTTTAGAAATGGAATTAAAAAATCATTTTTATTTGATACTTCCTGTAAAGATTTTCAGTTATCTGTGATAGAATATTGTTCACTTGAGCCACTGATGCATAACATCCTTCAGCAATAGAAAGATTTTTATTTGCCTTAAAATACCAGATTCCTTTAATGTTTCAGTTGTTTACATTATTTTTCAGGACGTCTGATTTTTTTAATATCCCAGCACCTTCAGCGTGGTCCCAGAAATCCTGAGGTATACAGAATTGCAAAGCATTTTAGAAATATGTGTCCTGAACAGTCCAACATTCTAACAGGTTTTAAAATATCAATATATTTAGAGCTTGCATCCCAGATTCTATATGATTACACATACATTAAATTTTACAAAATATTTTCCCATCAAATGAACGTACAGATCTATATTGCTTTAATTAAATAATCATTTAAATTTGTCTCTTGCTATATTACATGCATGCACACACACACTGTTATATTACAGCTTTTTGAAAACGGAATAAATTTTTGTTGAGACATCTTTTTGTCAAATTAGAATACAACTTCCTACAAATTTTTATTTCAAAACTCATCTGAACAGGACTATTGTGCCATATAAGAGACCACCGAGAGTTCAACAGTTGCTTTTGATTTCAAGACTGACCAGTGAAAATAAAACCTTGTTAACACTTACAGAAGCTTTGCCTATTCACTGGAGGAGACATGCTTTAGTAAGCCTCCTATAAAGAACTTATGCATGGCTGTGTTTGGGAAGAACAGAAAGTGTTTTTCTGTGAACAGAAACAGATAAAACAAGAGGTGCTTCTGGAAAATACCTGGCGAAAATACTTAGTAGTCATGGTCTTAAGAACAGACGATTCACAATATTATCCATATGTACATTATCGATAATTCTGGAATAAAAATAGTCTTCTCCATCTGAAGATTTAAAGCAAATACAATCCACTTTGTAGCCAGGTATTATTTGATCGGTATTAATGTGGTGTGCAAATTAATAGATTAAAAAAGAAAAGCTTTTGTATTAAATTCCAACAGAGATCACGATCCCTGCTGTAAACATTTAAGATATTTTATATCCTTGGCCACAATTCCCCAAAGAGCTTCTGGTAGAAATAAAAAGTCTCCAGAGTTTTGCAACGTTATGGCAACCGCCTTTCAGATCCCTCAGGGCATCATATAGCTGGTACTCTGCTTTTGTGTAAAGAGATCTTAATAAAATTCAAACAGCGTGAAATGGAAAGGCTGGAAAAAATGACGAGGCTTCAGAAACTGAAGAAAAATATGATCTTTTTATTAGTTTCAGAGGATGAAAAATCCTGCAGGGATAAAAATAAGGAAGCAGGCAACGGGGCATGATTAAGACTCAGGAGTTAAGCCGCTTGTTTTGACCAAGCAAAACCTAGCCACCACCACTGCCGACGGGCTCACGGTCCGTACCGCCTGTGTGAGCCCTGGTGGAGGCAGTGGTGTGGGATGTGGCACCACCCCAGCACCTTAACCAACGCACAGGATGGCACCGCAGGGCCCTGCTTCCCAGCCACAATGGGTGACCATGGTGGTCGTGTCATGCCAACATCAGAAAGCCATTGATGGCAGCCTCCCAGCATCCTCATTGTGGGCTTCCCTGGCTAACAATGGATGATATGCGCACACCTGTTCAAAACTGGAGGTGAAGGAGAATTATGACCACCATTTCTTAAGGTGCTGAATACTGCTAACTCACTTTGAAGTTTAACAGGACTTGAAGGCCTCAAGAATGAAGGCTTCAAGAATGAAGGCCTCAGGAATGGCATATCTGAGTTCTGTAAAGGCAAAAATCATTACAATAAAACTTTCTTTCTTCCTTCCACCTAAACTTGTTATTAGTAAACTGTCTCCCAAGGAGATCAATCCCTTTGCCATAGTGAAGTTTTCCTGTTCAGCTCCTCAAGATGTTACTGCTTTACTCAGGTGAAAATCTTGAGTTTACACGTCTTCCCTTGAAAAAAAAACACTCTATAATAATTTTATGTCAACTTAGTAACACCTTCATAACTTTTATATTTCCTAGAATCACTTCAGAGAAAAGATAAAAGAAAGATGTGGGCCTCTTCTTCTGATACTGCCACAGTTGTGCTCTGCAGCCCAACCAACTCAGGATGACCTTCACTGTCAAAAAAATTCACAGATTTTGTATATTTTAATTTTTTTATGTGAGGCTTAACATTCTGTGGATGCTTGAAAAATGCTGATGATAGCGTCTTTATTTCTGTGTTTTCTAACTTTAAAACAGGGATGTCATTAACCTGTGCTTTAGGATATTTAAGGATTCAATGCATTAAAATGCATGAAGTACTTTGAAAGAAATCAGAAAGTGCATTTTTTTCTGTATTATTGCAGAATGATGTACTTGGGCAGATAACGAAACCAGTAGGTAAACAGTGTTGCAAATCACTGTAATTTTGTTTACTTCTTAAAATACTGCCACAGCTTTTCACAACCATCATTGTTAGTAGATCTGGATCAAGAGCTGGGGGAAGGAATGGGGAGAAGGTGAGAGCTAAGTTTGTGGCCCAGGACAAACTGGATTCAGAGGATAACAGTGAAAGTTCTTGCTTGTACTCAAAGGTAGGGCTTCTGTTCAAGCCAAAGAGATTTCCCCACCAGTATTGCCAGATTTTGCTGCAACGTTTCCCAAATTCACACAATGGTTTCCCACTGCTTCTGCTCACTACAATAACTTCAGTCTTTTTAGAGCAGAATCAATACTATATATTAACCTTGCAAGGTTAATTATAATAACTTTGTTGTCTTGACTTGACCATCATTTACAAATGGTGCATCTTCCCAAAGAGAGGTTGATGCTCTCATGTCATGGTTGAAATATTTAAAAGTTTAATAAACAGTGCAACACGCAGCAACTGCAGGAGAGGACAAGAATTTGACTTGTCAGCTTCATTTCACTATTTCAGTTAAGGATAAAATGCATTTGCACAAAAATGAAGGTTGTTTGAAAACTCAGAAACATTACTTGCTGTAAGTCCTTGTTTTAAAAGAAAGGATAAATTACAACTGTAACAAAAAGTTTTAGTTCTTCATACGCCTAAAGTTATTTTTTAAAGGATTTGAATGATTTTTTTTTACCCACAAATAATTTAGCATTAAAGAAATAATGTCTGATTTGTAAATTCATTACTAAAAAGTATATAAAACTGCATACAAATAACTAAAAAAAAGGTAAACATCCTCAAATAGGCACTGAAGAAATATAATAAAAAGTTTTTACTATTAATAACTAATTATTATGAATAACTATAGCTATTAATAACTAATATATAAGAAATAACTGCTACCCTAGTTTAGCATTTCTAGTTCTTTAAAAAAAAAAAAACCTATAATTTTTTAAATGAGAACAGATCATGAACGAGTATTATCCAATAATCAGAGACCTAAAAGTTACCAATACCAAAACTGGATGTAGCTGCTGTTTCATAGTGTGCACCTGATGTGTCAAAAATGATTTCCTTTAAACAGTGGAGGTGTTTCCACAGGCACTTCAAGGCTCAGAAATGAAGTTAGCCAGTGCTTATTTCCTGTATGCTGAAGAAGGTAGTCAGATGCCATATATGGGACCAGACCTGTTACTGTCACAAGGCCAGTGGTCAGTACAAGATGGCCTTTCTTTAAAGCCTTGAAGCTGCGGCTGTCAGTCAGGAAACAACTAATTGGTATGCAATATTTAACCCTGAACTGAGACACTTATTTCTTGTGTTGCTGCAGCTTTGATTTTCTAAAAAGTGGTGGAAACTAGCAATTTTGGCTCCAATTTAATTAGATTATCAGTGGAGACACACGAACACCATCTCTCTTGTGGCGATCTAACTTTTGTTCTTTCCTTGTTTGTTGTTATCTCAACTTGAGCTAAGCCATTTTGACAGAAATCCTGTTTGTTCTTTGTGTGCAAGGACGTTACACACAGCATACACTAAAGACAGGCTAGCTAACCAGCAGACCTCACTATAAAATGAATGCAAAGCTCCCCTGAGGGTCCAAATTCTTTGCTCATTCCAGCCTTCAACACATGCTAGCTTGCTTCCTCCCAAAGTTGTTCTTTTCTGAGAAAATGGAAAGAAAGCAAGGAAAGTAAATAAGGTCTTTGTGGCTGGGGCATATTTAGATAAAAAGCTGCCTTTATACCTAGGAATAGTTATCAAAACAACTGTAAAATAAACTATGTACATTTTAATAAAATTGTAAGTCAACTTCTATGTTGAAATGACAGAAAAGCAGAGGAAGAAATAAGAAAATGTTGATAAGAAACCTAACTTAAAATAAAGCAGGCAACAAAGGGATACATTTGGGGGGAGAATCAATAAGAAAAGAGATAACTACATAAATAGGATATGTATGGGACCTAGGAAAAGTCTATGGGTGAAGCAGACAGAAGACACTTTATGGGAAATATGCACAAAGTGTAATTAATTCAGGTGTAGAACTTCTGCCACAGACATGGTTACGAAGACCTAAAGCTGAGACAAGGTTGGCAAAAGCGGGGAAAACATCCTATGAAAAATCTGTGAAAGGGAAATGAAGATTGACAACACGAAGCATAGCAAAAATCAAAAGGGCAACATCCAGAACAAGCAGACACAGACTCTCTCAATCTTCTGTATGTCGCCTGTTACTCGTACCCTACGTGAATAACAAATGAGATATTGCCATGCTTTGCCATCAGCATTGCAGAGTTTTACCTGGTGTCAAATGGGTATCCTGGCAATTTTATGATCTGAGAAGCAATTAAAGAAAATTATCTGATATGTGAGGCACCTGCTTGCCCCCCTTAATGATGGTTATTTACTGGCAAGAATATACAACATGAAAAAGTAATTATGCATGATATCTACTAATTGCTGGCTATAGACATTCCTCTGTAACGTTTATTGTCATGTTGTTGAACATCAGCTGAGGTGGGTAACGTTCCAGTGTTCTTGCACATGCTCATGAGTTATAGATAGCAGTGTTTAATCTTAAATTAGCCTTCTCTCATGTGTAATCTCCTTGAGTTTGGCCAGAGTTAAAATAGGGAACATGGAGTATTACTGCACCTCTGATACGGCTCGGTAACTTGCTCATGGAGCTGAGCCCTGAGGATTTGTTCATCAGATCTTGCATTTCTTGAGTCATCTTCAGTGTTTTCAACGAAAAGAACTAAAGAATACCTCATGCCATTAAAGCAGCTTTCCTAGTAAGACCATTTATGGCAACATTTTGCAATTCTGAGAAGTAAAATGCTCAGAGATGCAGTGGAAATAAGTGATGATTTGCTGCCAGGTAGTTGGGATTTCAAAGCTCAGAGGAATCCAGCAGACCTCCAATATTTCCTAGAGGACTTGATACTTTGCGAATGATAGTTGCACATCTTTTTAAGATATTATATGCAGTTGCAGTAACAAAAATTTTATGCGCTAGTCTGATGAATACACTGGCAGTCTTTCTGAACAGAGACACGTTACCCTACAAATTTTCCCCCTAAGAGGGAGATTTTTTGTGAGAATAATGTTTTTTCATGATAAGATAATTTCTTTTTCTGCCTAAACCAAATGACCATTTAAGTGGTATAATACAATATAAACAAAATTTTTCTCATGAAAACATGTTTTTATTTGTTTTGTCAGATGGGAGAGATTTCCATACAGTTCTAGTGGTAATTATGCCTCTTGGGATATTTTTTCTACTCATTGCCTGTGCTGCCTCTACAATCACTGTCTCTGCACTGCCCTCTGTGATAGCACATTTAGACTAGTGGGGCATGTATCACACTGCTAACTTCAGGGACACTAACCCATTCCTGCATATCAGATGTTTTCACGTTTTGCTTAGCGGAAGTACAGAAAGCAGGCTGTGTCTTTCTCTGGACTTTATCAATGATTGTCTACTAGCACTGTAATTAATTTCCACTGGGTTTATCCCTGTCCATGATAAGACACAGTGGAAAAAAATGTATTTTAGTTTTTTTCCTGAGGTTCAGTTTTGATAAGACGGAGGATTCTGTCTGGGACTTGCTTCAGACCACTTTTATTTGGTTGCTACCAAGCTTTCCCATCTATTCTCATTAAAATGTTCTTATTTACGTTAATTACTTTGATTTAACAGAATAAATGTAACTAGTGCTGAAGAGTTAAAGATAGCAACCCATTCTCAATGCTAGTTACAGTATAAAAAGCAGAAAAGCTGACTTTATTAAAGTAATGCATAAAAGGTAGAATTTGGAGATTGACGTGTGATTATGAAATATATCCATACATAATGGCAAACACGCTGTGCAGAGGCTCTGTTTTCTGATTCCTAGACCCTAGAAACTAAACTATAGTCAATAAGAGATGCAATATTCTGGACTCTAAGAAGTTGAATCCCAAATACTTTCCCACTTTCCATAACTACATTTTTTGTCTCTTCCTGCTTATAGAATAGTTTCATAAAACATGACCTACACATTTTGATTGGGAAGATTGAACTGTTCTTTTTGTTCTTTATCTCATCTAAGTAAGAAGGATTCTAGGTCGCACATGGAAATTACCCTCTTGTGTCGTATTCAGTTCATACTATTTAAAAAATCAGTGTAGGTAATCAATGCATATGTATTTGCAAAGGAACCCACTTTGTGGAGACTTTTGACCCTTTAACTTTTTTTTTTTTTTTTAAATAAAAAATCACTTATATTACACAAAAAGGGAATTTATCAAAAACAAAGAGGGGATAATAAAACCAACTGTTGACATGTTCTGAAATACACAGGACATTTGCATTTTTGACAGTTTAAGTAACAGAACAAACATGAGAATGTTGTCAGAGAATTAGTTCTGTTAGTTTGTAAACCTCAGGTCTTGTTGATAATGATGAAATACTATTTAACAGTGTCTTGGATGAGTATCTATTTTTACCAGCTCTGTGAAAGATAAACCAAGAACTCATATATCACTATTATCATTTCAGCACAGGAGCAGCAGTTACGGTTGGCTGTACAGCAAACAGACCAATGAAAAACATTGGCCTGAGAAAAATAAAGAGACGGCAAAGACTACAAACAGCTAAATTTTTTTGATTAAACCTTTCCACTCATCATGGTTTGGCAATTATTTTTCATCTCACTTTTGAATGATAGCGATATAAGTTCCAAGTCCTGGAAGCTGGGATCATATTCAAATACAGACATTTGCTATAGGACTTCTGCCACCCTGTTAAGAGCTATTATTCCTCAATGAAGACACACAACCCACAACAATATTACTCAGTTCCTCTCACTGTCTTTAGCAGCAGAACACAGACGATGCAAAATTAATCTACATGAATACTGTTGACTTTGACAAATACAAAAATGTTAGCTGTAAAACCCAAATAACGCCATTACTGGTTAAAATAAATGATTGTGTAATAATACAGGAGCCCTGTGGCAGCGCATCACTATTTGCTACAACAGAAGCAATAAAACTTAGTGGCCCAGGATCTTTATTTTCTTTTTTTTTTTTTTTTTTTTTTCCTTTTGGAGCCCTAAAGTCGCTATTATGTTTGGGACTACTCTTTGCCCAGGGTGTTGCAGATGGCAATCCTCTCAGATGATACTCAGTAGAATCTGAATTAATTCTGAACACAACATGACACAATTCTGAACTTACTCGATCTTCTCTCAGGAAGTAATGAGTTTTGTAAGAAGGAGGCATCTGCCAGGTAACAGATGTTAGCATAGTAACAGCCAAGGAACTAATATGCATAGGTATGATTGTTCATTTTACTTCATCTTTGAGGAACTTGGGGTGCTCAGCAGCTATGACACCGGGCACTATTGCAGAGATGCCAACAATATTTGGAGTAGTTGATTATGCTCAATCTAAAAGTTAAGCTAGAAAGAATTAATAAAAACAGTTTGGCATCTGCACATACCAAGAAATACAATATTAAGAATTTAACATAGGACCACATTTGAAATGATCTACAAGAGGATTTGTCCTACAATGCTTCAATAACCTCTCATCTATGTATTGAATGCTGTTGGAAACACACTGCACCTACCACGATGCAGGCAGATACTGTTTGTGTCATTGCGCTCGCTCCTTTTTATTTTGACAGCAAGCATAGGAAACAGGTATTTCCTGCATTTTGATCAAAGTAGAAGAATACATCCACTTAAGGAGAGGAGGGAAAATTTCTGGAGGGCTGAACAGGAACGACCTAACACAATTACCATTTTTGATGGATGAATAATATCGAGACAATAGAGGTAAAAATTATTAAGGAACTAATATAGAGTCAGGTTTAGAACCATAGAACCAGGAAAAAAAAAGTGAATTAGTCACACTTAATTATAATGTGTATTCAAAACACCTGTTTTCCCAGTTTATGGAAAATTAACTCTGCATTCTCTTTTTTCAAAAGTGGGACATACAAAATGCAAAGACACGATGAAGAGAACACACTGAGCATTCTATGTTGAGTTTTTTGAGCTTTAACTACTTCAAAATAAAGCATTTCAAGTGTTCCCCACCTCTCCTCCCCTTTTAAATGCACCGTCAATAATGGTTTTGGCCACTTAAAGCATTTATGGTCTGCCACTCTCTGAAACTTTCAGTACACTACGATTTTATTGTGATGGGGATTTAAGCACTTCTATCCTCTTTCAATGTCACTGTCGTCATCTTCAAGGTATGAGAGCTACTGCTTTGACCACTGTGGCCACAGAGGAATTTTCAGAAAGTCATATGCAAATATTGTGGGCACATAGGGTTGGTTCAGAGACACGCACCATGCTATGTACATACACTAATGAGTAATTAGCATATGCTAATGATATCCAAGGACTCATCAACACTAATCTCAAAACTGGCAAGTTGTCAACTCCAGTTTGGGAACAGCCTGCCACAGCAGCAACCCCTGGGAGAGACAAAAGCACCAGAGACGAGACAGGGCAGGGGTTTGTTTAAAAGAAAAAAATGTATTTCTCAGGTGCTGACAGTAAGGAACTGAAGATCTTAGCTGAAGGCCACATTTCTGGTCTGAACTTGAACTAGAGATGCATACAGACACAAGTGGTCAAATAATGCTTTCGGTGGTAAACTCGATGTGCAATAATAACATCAAAAAATAACTACAGAAAATGTACAGCTCCCACCACAGGTATAAAACATTCACTGAACTTCCACCCATTTTCTACATGTGATATTTAATTTAGACAGGAAACATGACTTCCCTCCCACTTGCTTCAACTTTTCCTCTTTGTTATAAACCAGACAGAAATGAAGTAGACAGATTTTCCCTGATCTCTCAATTGCAAACAGCGGCAATTCTGTTATGGATCAAACAACTCGCGCTGCATTCACCTGGCATTTCTGACTCCAACTTTGACTCTGTATATGATATCCTTGTGACAGCGCCTCCAGCAGCGGGAAAACTCTCTGTAAGGATTTCTCATTAGCCTGATAGCTAAAATCAATTGTAGTCTGTGTTCAGGTAAGCAGCAGCTTGATAAGGGCCTGAGAACACGCAGAATATCTTTTGTAAAATTTTATTACTTAAAAGAAGAAAATCCTTTCAGTTGCATGAGGAAGTGGGTAGGAAAAGGTACAAGTGGATAAAAGCTGTGTAAAACCGAAGAAACAAAAAAAGAGTCCAGCAAACGAAAATAATCACAAAGAATCTCATATATCAAATCATGCAGAAAACAGAAAAGCATACAAAAGGATGAAAATTAAGCAGAAAGCAGTATTTAGTTTATAGTTACACACTTGGGCTCCCTGCATATTTTCTTAGAATAGCTCATATCATCTTCTTTCTAAAACTTCATGGGATGCAATGGCTAGCCATTTTCTGATGTTCTGATAAATGCGTATTTCCACTTCTGACTAACAGCAATCAGTTATGCTGATTAGGTTCTCTTAGGTGAATACCTGCTATGAATCCTGTGTGAGACTACTGATGCTGTACTGGATAAAGACACAGTTTATGCTATATTTAGTAAGGATTTTGCTTAAAACAGAAAGGTTTAAGTAAGAATGTCAAGAACTGTGGCCATTGTGTGTATGTGCCACCATCTGTTCTGGGCAAATATTCCCTCAGACCAGTTTTCTGCATAGCACGAGATGCTACTAACTGACAAGAAATGCACCTTGACAAGTCCACCAGAAGAGTGGAAAAACAAAGACTGCAAAACAAATTTGGGATAGTAGAATCTAAAAGTATGAAACGCATCTTCTCAATGCATAAATTTTTTAAGCGCAGCATGCTGTCTCTCTTCCCAGGGAACTTGGGGCGTTGTTAGAAAGCAAAATGAAAAAAGAAATCATCCTTTGCTGTGAAAAAAACACTAACAAGCTACTTGTGCACTGGAACTTACTTATCTAGTTCAATATTTCAGAGTTTAGGCTTCTACGCTGCCTTAGTAATATTTTTATGAGAAATTTAAAACAGCCATGGAACTGCTCTGAACACTGGAATGTGTCAATCCCTTCCGTCCATGATTCTGTATACCAGGTTTAAAAAATCCATGAACTATAGATGCAATGCCTACTGGCTTCATCAAACATTTATATATAGCTACCCAAAAAGGAATCACTATAGGTGGCAGAAGAGAAAGGGTGAAAATCCCTTATGTACAGAATAATATATAATGGATACTCATGGTTCTCATGCAGCAAAAGGTGACCATGCCACCCTGGATGTATACACATGATAGCTTGGGCATGTTTGTGGCTATTTCATGCATGCCATTAAAACCATTTAAAGTATCCTAGGTAACATTTAAAAAATCTTTTGAATTATTTCCCCATTTTCTCACTCTGGAAGATTCATATTGTAGGTATCCTTCATATCATAGACAGAATATTAGGCTCAAGATAAATGCTAATATACATTTCTATTTCTGTGTATTACTATTTCTGCTCTAATTTCTCTGATGGTCCTTTTTACCAGCTATCTGACACTACTTCCACACGCGCTGAACACTGTTTTCTTGGCTGCCCTCCATTTCATCTGCACTTCTAAGGCTGAGAGCTAATTATACTCATCTTTCTTTGTTTCTCTCCAAGAAATTGGTCCAACGGGGCTTAGAGAAGCCTCCCATAAAAAGGCAAAGTACCCGTGAAATGAAATATTTGAGATGGTGTTGTCAACATCTGCCAATGACAGGCACTTACCCTGGCCAACCACTTCTTGCTAATTTTTGCTCAGGTCTTCCACACTTTCTCATTAGATGTTCCTAAAATGCTGTACATACTCCAAAAGCTGTTACAGTGTTCTGTCAGAAAACCAGCTACCTTACGCTTTTACCCAGAAGTCCCTCCCTATCTATTTCTGTCTTACCAACCCATGTATTTCATCACCACTTCCCTATCTCCTCCTGTTCCACGTGCTTAGCCCATTCTGTCCCCCCCCCCCCCCCCAAAACCACCCTCCCCTCCTGTTTTCACCAATCCCTTGAGTTTAGTTTAGTCCCAGAAAGATGGTCCACTCGCTGTCCAATGTGTGTGCAAAACAGCTTGAGCACACTCATGCCCTGGTCCTCCCCAGACCAGTGTTGATTTGCATCACTGCTGTCACTCTTTATTCTCTGGTGGCAGTGACAGTACTCTCAGATAAGTAAGTCACCAGAAAGACAGATGATCTAACTTGTTCTTTCATTAAATAAAGGTTTGGCACCCTCAGTCATCATCTGAAAGGACTTCAGGGTTTTCCACTGAATCATCACCTGAACTATAAAGTTTTCTGCCCTTCAATCCCATTCCTGACAGTAAATGATACGTATGGTCAAACGGTTCCAATTTTTATGAGTTTTTAAATACTGCATACTAATAAATGCAGTTTTGGTTTGGCGATAAGTGATATTTTTTATTTACTTTTATAGTCAACTTCATGAAATTTCAGCCACAATAGCACACATTTCGGGAAAATAAAATCTCTCCTGTCATTCATCCCAAAACATTGTTTTCAAAAAGTGCGTATGGGATCATTTAAAGTAACATTTTAAAGGAGGGATATTTTCCAAGTCGGCCAGAGAATGAAAAGAAAAAAAAATATTAAAAAGTGAAAATCTGTTTTGTTGCACTGGTACAAGCAAGCCATGTGAGTGCAACGTTATATTTGACTTTTTGGCCACTGACAGGATAATCAAGTAGATGAAGCTTCTCCGTGAATTATAGCACTGTACTGAGTTTTCTTCCATAAAGTCAGAAAGATCAAACGATGTTTAGAGCTGCTGAGACTGAGGGATTCCATTAGATGCTGCCTCTCCCTCCCCTCTTTCTAATAAGATGGAAGCTTTTTAGAAAATATGTGACAAATGACTACTCACAGCAGAAATAAATCACACACCACAGAGTACAGCATTATTAATAGTGCAATAATAGTAATAACTTACCGTGATAGCAAAGAAGTGCTATTAGGAGGGACACAGTAGCTAATAGCATTTCCTCTAACAGGGGCTAAGGGACAAACCTTGCTTCGGTACCTTATAAATAAACGGAAGATTAAAGAAGCCTGTGGGACCAGTCAAGCACACCTCAAAAATAGCCTGACTTTTCCAGAATGCTACTGAGCAGGCGCCTTGTGTAAAGTGCGCTCCATCACCCTGATGTGACAATATTTTGATAGTTTTTAGTTAATTTAAATCAGAGAGGGAGGACGCTTAGTTGCAATAAAAGACTTGAGGGGGGCATAATATATGATAGTGCTAAGAGGGCTGCGACACGGTTTTCAATTATTAGACTTGTTTTCTCCTTAGCAGAACGCTTTGTGAAAACAAAACCTGAATTTTATCACATGGATTTGTATTCAACCAGCATATCCCTCCGCTATATAAAAAATTAAAGGAATTACTCACAAACGGTCAATTTGATAGTTCTTTCAGGTCTTCCTATTTAGTTATATACCCATTTTGGGAAGAACACATTTTATATTATTTTATACACGTCTTTAAACATATTCGTGTGTGTGTGTGTATGAGTGTATCTGTCTTAGTAGCAAATGTCCACAAAAAGTAACTTGGATTTCATTAAGGTGCAGCTGCTGAGAAGTGGTGAAGAATCTATATGAGAGTTTTTTAGCATGTTTTAAAGGTTTGAGCCAAAATATCCTAGGTATTCTCCAGTTTGTATGGACATAGAATTAAAAAAAAAAAAAAAATTAACACAAAAAGCAAATGAATGCAAACTCCTCACTAATTTACTTTCAATATTGTTTTCTTGTTTTTGTTTATCTATAGTTTTTTACAGAAGAGAAAAAATTGGTTTTCTAATTAATAACAATTAATGAATCATTAATTAATTCAGTTAATGGATGAAAACATTCTTTATCTTCATGATTATTTATTGAGTTTTGCATTCAAAATTTGTAAAAAACTACAGCAGTAGAAAAAAGTAAATTAAAAAGTCAGTAACCTCCACAATTACTCAGATATTCCAACACAGTCCTGGGTACACTGAAATCACACATGTAAATATGTTTGGAAATGTATATTATATATACGTATCTATAAAGCTCTGGTGGTAATGGCATTCAACTTACTAATGAAAAGCCAGAATACCGCTACTGAAAAAAACAACCACCATGGAAATTTCCACACTGGATTTTCTGCTCTCACACTATTACTATATCCAGAATACACAATTACTTCTGGAACTGCTACAAATCTGCGACTGACAGTAAAGGCCGAAACGACTCTTTTGACCTCCTTTTGAAGCAAAGAAGTTACCAGGTGCCCTCACCCTCCAGAAAAGCTACATCTTAGAGAAGTTAAACAAAAAGATACCAATAGGTATTTTATAAATGCGTTTGTTCCTCTGTGAGAACAATGAATTAACACTATCTGAAAGAACAAGGGGGATTAGGCAGATATTAGGCAAACCTTCCAAGCCCAGCCTGCTAAAGCAGCTTCCTCAGCTCATGAGTAGTGACCGGCAGTCATGCTCTACTCAACTTGATTCCAATATAATCAAGTCACAAGACAAAGAACAATAAAACTTCCATTGCAGTTTCTCACATGTGACGTACAAGAGACAACTGTTCAGACACCAAAATGACCTTTAGAATAAACACATGTGCCAGCTGAAGCTGAGGAATCACAGTTCCCGACAACAAAGGAAGCTCACAAACGTTTAAAAACGTGCCCCTTTATGCTTCTGCAACCGTCCGCCTGTGTATGTGCAAGCGCAGGTTTGCACAGGTTCCTACATATTCATGAACAAGGCTCTTTTGTTGTGCAAATTCCAGCCTTTGCATTTTGATTACTTCCTCCTATGTTTGTACAGTACACAGCCGCAGCATAGAGGATATTTCAAACCTCCTCCTCAATCGATGATACTACATTCATAAGCTTTGGAGAAAAGGAGGATTTATTTGTGCTTCGCATTCTTGCTGGTTAGACGGTGCTCTGTGCAAAACGTGGCCTTCTGGATCACCCTTTGTGAAGTGTTTTAACACTTTCCTACTGCCTGTATAGATAATTAGGTGCCCAGTTTCAGCATTATTTATTAGCTCATGCAAATCGGCTTGATGAGGGAGAGACACAACAGTATCTAAGTGCTAAAATAGACACTCTAGCTCTTATTGTAAAAGGTATTGTAAAAAAATAGTTTTTGTAAAAAAAAGTTTTTGTAAAAAAAATGAAGAGCATTACGAAATGTATTAACATTTTGTATGTATGAGTTTCTGAGTTTTGCTGTTGATTTTTTTCTAAATGGGGCCTTTTTATTTTACTTTTCAAATTCGAGATATTTCAGTCCTCCTGTATTTTGAGGTAGAAGGTTAAATGTTATTATGGCTTTTGGAGAGAGAAGGACCTGGTGCCGGGGCATCTCAAGATATTCAAAACTGCCATATGAGATTAATTTTTGCTATTGCCCACTGTGGAATTCAAAGGTTAAAATGTAGAGTTGAAACAATAAGTGAGTCCTAATGTGATTAAGAATGTATGAGTTATTTTGTCTGCTTCTTCTCCACTCATACATTACACAGCAATAACCTCATCAGTCATGTTCAGCATCAGGAATATTAATCCAACAATGCACACTTACAGCAGAGCATATGTATGAAAAAGGGACAATTAGAATATTGTAAGTAAATATAAAATCTTCTGGGTCCAAGCATGGATGCAAAGCCATCTGAAAGCAAAATGGCCACTGGTCTCAAAATATTTTAAAACAAGTGTTATTTTGATTATGACATCCGACCGTGTTATGAAGGGAGAAAGCAAACTGTGCATTTCAACAGAAGGGCACAGTTCATGTTATCTCAGGATCATCAGGAGGATCATAACATGCTTTCTGCTAATACACTGGGCAAACACAATACAATTCGTAGTGATTTCATTAAAAAGCTTTGTAACATTTGGGTTATACCGATGATATTGGATATCTAGTGATCAGCTGAAAACCCATGCTGCACCCTCTGGGTTGTAAAATATGCAAATATGAGCCACTTCTATAAATACCACAGAGATTATAGCATTCCTTCTGAGCTGTATGAATTTTGTGTTAACTGGACAACCTTTAGGTGGCAGTTTTTCTAATTGCATACATTTCATTTAGTGCAAATTCATAAGGAAATTTACTGTTTAGACAATGCTGAATTAATGAATTAGTGATGTGCTCATTCCTATCAATTTAGTATTTATAGATTTGTTCATTACTATGCTACACAACTTCAGCTGTGGAGCTTGCTGCTCTGTCCTAGGAGTTACTGACTTCTCAATCTATTTGCGATAAAATTACAGCTTAATAAAGATAACTTCATTCTTCCAATATATTGTCTTATTTGAGATGTCATTGGTTTACTTATCAAAATTAGAGCTTTCAAAGTGAAGTGCAACAGCTCAGGCATTCTTCATCAGTTGGGAAAAGTGTTTTTTAGGTGTGTACATGATGGCTGAATTTTCAAAACGGAGACTAAAAAAATATGCAGAAGACTTTAGAACATGCAGTAAAAAATTAGGATAAAGAAACTTGTATATAATCCCTTTTCCCTGTTTGCCATATTAGGTTATACTGTGGAGAATTTAATTGTATGTGAGTTTTGGTGGAACACGCTCTGACTTCCCAACACTACAGTAGTCTGAGAGGAGCCTTGGCAGAGAGAAAATGCAATGAGCACTTTATAAATCACTTACAATGAGCTATATTAGTTTCCGCTAGTGAAAGAGTTCTTAGATTAGGTACCATGATCTAAACCGGGGTAAGAGTCATGTAGATGAGTTAAACACACAGCTCCTTTTTAAGTAGGGTTTAAGTGAATCAGATGACTAACACAGAACTTATTCCAGGTCAAGAATTTGGCAGGAGGCAAATTGAGACTTGGAATGAAGTTGGAACAGAAAAAAAAAAAAAAAAGGAATGGATCTAAAATTAAAACATTGCTAAATACCAGGAACTAATTAAACTTTTTCAGTAGTAAAAATGCCACTTGTCCTAAAATTAGAACTAAGCGATAACTGAAGAAACAAGAGGGGGATACATAGAAGTGATTCCTGTTTCTTTTTTTAGAGTTGTTTTCAGATTTTAGCAATACATACTGCTTGGGGAAAGAATACAAGAAAGAAGAGAAGATGCAGTGAGAAAACATAAAACAAAACCACAGAAAATTCACATCTCTGGTAATTAGACTTTTTGAAAATAGTAGGAAGCTGTAAAAGAAGAAAAATCCTGACAAACTTAACTATTAACTGTGGGATACTGATAGCTCTGAGGTAATGTTTATGTGAAATGATAAATCTATTCATTGCAGCTGCACAGGAGTGCTCATGGTGCTGCTAAACTCAAAGTAACGTACAAATTTTATGACAAGCTTATGATTTATAATGATGATATATTTAGAATGATTTATAATATATGATTTATAATTCTATGATAAACTTGCATAGATGATAACTTCCTTCTCCAAGTGACAGAGGAACCAACAAAGAGAGGTGCCATGCTGGACCTTGTACTCACAAACAAGGAGGGGCTGGTGGGGAATGTGAAGCTCAAGGGCAGCCTTGGATGCAATGACCATAAAATGGTGTAGTTCAAGATCCTTAGGGTGGCGAGGAGGGCGCACAGCGAGCTCACTACTTTGGGCTTCAGGAGAGCAGACTTTGGCCTCTTCAGGAATCTGCTTGGCAGAGTATCATGGGATAAAGCCCAGGAGGGAAGAGAGGACCAAGAAAGCTGGCTAATATTCAAGGATCACCTCCTTCAAGCTCAGGAGAAATGCACCCCAACAAAGAGGAAGTCAAGCAAAAATGCCAGGAGGCCTGCGTGGATGAACATGTTGTTCCTGGACAAACTGAAACAGAAAAAGGAAGCCGCAGAGGGTGGAAATAAGGATAGGTAGCCTGGGAGGAATACAGAGAAATTGTCTGAGCCGCCAGGGATCAGCTTAGGAAAGCTAAAGCCATGACAGAATTAAATCTGGCCAGGGACATCAAGGGCAACAAGAAAGCCTTCTATAGGTATAACAAGTGATAAAAGGAAGACTAGAGAAAATGTGGGCCCTCTCTGGAAGGAAATGGGAGACCTGGTCACCTGGGATATGGAAAAGGCTGAGGAACTTGACAACTTTTTTTGCCTCAGTCTTCACCAGCAAGTTCTCTAGCCACACTGCCCAAGCTGCAGAAGGCAAAGGCAGGGAACAGGAGCATGAGGAACTGCCCACTGTAGAAGATCAGGTTTGATACCATCTAAAGAACCTGAAGGTGCACAAGTCCATGGGACCTGATGAGATGGACGCAATGGGCAGATTAAGTTGCTAAAACACTGTTCATGATATTTGAGAAGTCGCAGCAGTTCAGTGAAATTCCCGCTGACTGGAAAAAGGGAAGGATAACCTTCATTTTTTAAAAAGGAAACAAGGAAGACCTGGGAAACTATAGGGCAGTCAGTCTGGCAAGATCATGGAGCAAATCCTCCTGGAAACTATGTTAAGGCACATGGAAAATAAGGAGATGACTGGTGACAGCCAACATGGCTTCAATAAGGGCAAATTGTGCTGACAGATTTGGCAGCCTTCTATGACGGGGCTATGGTGTTGGTGGATAAGGGAAGAGCAACTGATGACATCTACCTGGACTAGTACAAAGCGCTTGACGCTGTCCCAAAGGACATCCTGGTCTCTAAATTGGAGAGACATAGTTTTCACCAACGGAGCACTCGATGGATAAAGAATTGGCTGGATGGTCGCACTCAAAGAATTGCGATCAACGGCTCCATGTCCAAGTGGCAAGCAGTGACAAGTTGTGTTCCTCAGGGGTCGGTACTGGGACCAGTGCTGTTTAACATCTTTGTTGGCGACATGGATAGCGGGATGGAGTGCACCCTCAGCAAGTCTTCTGATGGCACCAAGCTGTATCAAGACACTGGAGGGGAGGAATGGCATTCAGAGGGACCTGGACAGGCTTGAGAGGTGGGCCTGTGCCAGCCTCATTAAGTTCAACAAGGTCAAGCGCAAGGTCCTGCAAGTGGGTCAGGGCAATCCTGCAAGAGGGTTGGGGTTGTTCAGCCTGGAGAAGGGAAGGCTCCCAGGTGACCTTATAGTCCCCTTCCAATTCCTAAAGGGGGACTACAAGAAGGCTGGAGAGGGACTTTTTACAAGGGCATATAGTAAGAGGTAATGGTTTTAAACAGAACGAGGGTCAATTTAGAATAGATATTAGGAAGAAATTCTTTATTTTGAGGACGGTGAAGCACTGGAACAGGTTGCCCAGAGAAGTTGTGGATTCCCCATCCCTGGATGTTTTCAAGGCCACGTTGGATGGAGTTTTGAGCCACCTGGTCTAGTGGAAGGTGTCCCTGGCCATGGCAGGGGGGTTAAAACTAGATGATCTTTGAGGTCCCTTCCAACCCAAACCATTTTATGATTCTATCAGGAATGGAATGCTTCTCTTCAGGGAGGTATATAACTGAGTTAATATGTACATTGCTGTATGAAGTCTGAGAACAACTGTCTCATGAGGCACATACATAGGGGGCCTCTCCCCCCATAAGGGAAAAAGAGAATGTTTCCTCTATCCGAACTTTAAGGGTTAATTGACTAATACATTTCACATTAACACCAAAAATCGCCACAGAGGACTGACAGACAAATGAAAGATTTCAGTCAGATGTAGTGCCTGAAGCAAACACTGAACTTTCTACTTCAGATAACCCTAGCATCTGTGTATCTACCACCGAGAAAATGAATATGTCAGTCTTGGGTTGCATAAAGGGAAAAAAAAATCTGAGAAATTCTCATGTCACCACTCTGCAATGCCTGAGCTTAATATTTTCTCAACCAAAGAAACAGATTCCAGATCTTAGAAGTGACAGACAATACCACATTTCATTAGACTTTCTCTGATGAAGAAAAAAAACAAAATCCAAGGCAAATAAAGAAGGAATAGTTTAGTGTGGTTCAATGGGTCTCTCTGAATTCACAGCATGAATAAATTTGGAAATACTTTAAATTTCAACATCTTGTCTACAAAATTGAAGAAAACATATTTCAGAGAAAGGAGAGTGTCATGGATTTGGGGCTCCTTCTGTTTTCAAAACTTGAATAACATACCTACCATTTGCACTTTTCTACTCAGCTGGAAACTTCCAGTATTTGACAAAGTTTGGCTGGGACTTCCACTCCCGATCCCCTTATTGTACTTTCTCACAATACTTAACTTGACTCCAGCATGACTTTTGCTTTTTTTTTGGATACCTCTGGCCAGCACTTAATCGACTGGACCAGACAGCTTCCATACGTAGAAAATATTGTTTAATGTAAATGTCAGAATTGCAGCAAAACAAAATAAAGAAGATTTCAAAAGGAACAAAGGGTCCATATGTGTTGACTTTTCTCAGTGCCTCACCCCAAGAGATGACAAATAATTCTGAATTCTTAGGAGTCTCCTCTTATGCTGCTAAAAAGGTGCCTCAGCCAGCTTGTTTTCCTAAAAGGAAAGCTTGGACAACTGCCTCTTGCAGTTTCAAGAGAGTAAATTTTAAAAATTGCTTATGGCCTTTGTTATTGGTTGTTTGGTTTACTATATCAGCAAAATGGAACCTGTAACTTTGGCAGGAGTTTGAAAGCAGTGACTTCACACCTGATCTGGGCCATGAGATATTTCATCTGGACCTGATTTATTACTTTTCTGACATGTTTCTTAGATTGCATGAATTGTACAAAATGGACTTGTGCAAAGCATTTGACACTGTTCCACAAAACATCTTGGTGTCTAAATTGGAGAGACATGAATTTGACCAATGGATCACTTGGCGGATAAGGAACTGGCTGGACGGTCGCACTCAAAAGGTTGTGGTGAACAACTCCATGTCCAAGTGGCAAGCAGTGACAAGTGGCATTCCTCAGGGGTCGGTACTGGGACCAGTGCTGTTTAACATCTTTGTTGGTAACATGGACAGTGGGATGAAGTGCACCCTCAGCGAGTTTGCCAATGACACCAAGCTGTGTGCAGTGGTCGACATGCTGGAGGGGAGGAATGGCATTCAGAGGGACCTGGACAGGCTGGAGAGGTAGGCCCATGCAAACCTCATGAAGTTCAACAAGGCCAAGTGCAAGGTCCTCCAAGTGGGTTGGGGCAATCCCAAACACAAATACAGGCTGGGTGGAGAATGGATTGAGAGAAGCCCTGAGCATCCAGAGATGCCAATGCATCTTGGGCTGCATCAAAAGAAGCGTGGTCAGCAGGATGAGGGAGGTGATTCTGCCCCTCTACTCCACTCTTGTGAGACCCCACCTGGAGTACTGCATCCAGCTCTGGGGACCCCAACATAAGAAGGACATAGACCTGTTGGAGTGGGTCCAGAGGAGGACCATGAAGATGATGAGAGGGCTGGAGCACCTCTCCTATGAAGATAGGCTGACAGAGTTGGGAGTGTTCAGCCTGGAGAAGGCAAGGCTCCCGGGAGACCTTATAGTCCCCTTCCAGTACCTAAAGGGGGACTACAAGAAGGCTGGAGAGGAACTTCTTACAAGAGCATGTAGTAATAGGACAAGAGGTAATGGCTTTAAACAGAAAGAGGGTCGATTTAGAATAGATATTAGGAAGAAATTCTTTATTTTGAGGATGGTGAAGCACTAGAACAGGTTGCCCAGAGAAGTTGTGGATTCCCCATCCCTGGATGTTTTCAAGGTCAGGTTGGATGGGACTTTGAGCCACCTGGTCTAGTGGAAGGTGTCCCTGGCCACGGCAGGGGGGTTGGAACTAAATGATCTTTGAGGTCCTTTCCAACCCAAACTATTTTATGATTCTATGGTTCTATAGTTATTTAATCCAGTGCAAATTTACATTCCTTCATCTGGACAGTTAGGTGGGCACTTGCACAAGGACCATGCTTCCCAGTTTAGGGGCTTATAATCAGTCAGGGACTAATGGCCATATATGTGGAGCAGCAGTTCCAAAAAGTTTGAAGTGTACTTGTGCAGACTAACTGCATTCTTAGGCATGCTGTCTCTAACACATTCAGTACCCAAAATAATGCAAATGAGGTGTTGGAACACATTACAGAGGTCCATAAATTACGGAAATCCTGTTGACTCATTGATGATTCAACATTAAAACTCCACAAGCCAATGGGAAGCTGATCAGGTGGAAAACCTGGCTCTTAGAAAAGTAAATGCTAGGCTCCTATGTCAGGTGCTCTGAATTACTGTGGGATCCTTTCACAGCATTAATCAGTACAAAGCTATTGTAGTGCCTAATGGAGCTGTGAATTAGTATTTTCTGATGGATGGATAGATTGCATGGGATTAGCCCTAATCAGGTCCTTTAAATAATGAGAATCTCTCCATCCAGCATCGAACTAAGCCACACAAAACTTCTTCCCTGAAATCTTAGCAGAGTTTGGATAGGAAAGAACACAGATTTAGTAAATCACTGTGCAAGAAATATTTATTTTCATTGGTTCACTAAATAATAAAAAATAAGGATGCATCTAGCTTCATAGGTAGTGCAAATATACATATTTACAAACTCCAGTTCAGTGTAAAACCAGATAGAAACTGGCAGTTTAAAAGAATCTGTGTTCATCATTCTTCCCATGTTTTAGACATCCTCCCAATTGTGCAGTTATTACATTTCATCAGGCAAGTGAACAGTTTCGTTTTATACATTTAAGTCCATATTCCATTTGAATGCAAAGAAATATATTTATTAAAAGATAAATTTAATTGTCTGAAAGCTTAATTTTGATCCATCTACTTATCATAGTACCTCTTGGTGAATATGTCCATTTATTTTAATGGGAGGGTTTTATTTTCTGAAACATAGAAATACCAAAACTGAGCATGGAAGATATGTAAAACTGAGCTCTTAATGTCCATGTAAATCACATACACAGATACCACATAGCTTCTAAAACTCAGTAAAAAATAAGAACCTATTTAAAAATATTTCCTTTAAAGCAATTGTCTACATTTAATATTTAAGCCTTAGGGAAAAATTAAAGCAACGACACTTTTACTGTGTAACATTCTCATAAAACATGGATGAGCGCTTCACTTCTGATAACACAGCATGCATCAGGAATTTACTCAATTAAGGTACTAGCAGATCAAGGGACAAAGAAAATCATGTTCAGAAAGATGAGAAAGACGCTGATTAAAAAATAAAAATAAAACCCCAAACAAATCAACAACAGATTTGAAAATGAGCATTAGTGTTGCCCTATATAGTCTTCAGATGTTATTGAAGATACTGCCTTTTCTCTAGCCCTGTTTTTTTACCTCTATGTTTTTCTGCCAGTCTAAATCTAGTATTTATGCATTTCCAAATCAGACAGATAAAGCACTCCCAAGCAAGCAAAAGGGAGGAATCAGATCAAAGACAATAAAGCATGACAGATAAAGGCAGAGCTAGCTCATAATAATAAAACACAGGAAAACAATCTGCTTTTTATCAGGTTGCACAGTCCATGGATTGTAGGGGAAGATGATATTCAGATACCAGTATGAAATTAAAATACTTTAGGAGGCCTGAAAAAGCAGAGAGACAAAACTCACATTGTACTTGAATATATACAATCACTATACATAGTTTGTTAGTACTGATGTGCCATAGATAAAAAAAGAGCACTACAGAAAGTAACTATCTTGTAAAAAAAGAATTTCACTATGATATAGAATGACTTTTTTCATAATTAAACATTGCAGTGAATGACACACCTACATTTTGAGACATGTATAAGAAATAAACTTGAAGTGTTTAATCTGAATTAGTTTTAGCAGCTTAATTTTAGTTAATGACGATTCCCACTTCTAAATATAGTTTCCTTCCTTAAAAGAAGTGGGTCTACTCACAGACAGATATACTACTCTGAATAAGCAAATATTTGTAAGTATTCAATTGTTGCATTTTTATGCAAAAATAAGCCCTTCCCCTTTAACAAAATACATAGTTACAAATACAAATTTAGCCGAAGAGTCAGATGAGTGGGATATTCACAAAGCATGGGATAAAACTAAATCCTAGGGGTTTTGTTTCTTTGTTTGATGCTTACTTGTTTGTTTTTCCCCAGAATAATATGGTGGGTTTCGGGCATTGTTTTTGGCATTTTATTCACTTTCTGGTGTTGCGTAGGTATGCTGCTTGAACTAGTCTCACATGAGGTAGTATGAGGCCTAGGGGAAGGAATGATTTAGCAAATAATTCTTGCTAAAATTGTATATTTGAATGAGTGCCACAGCTTAATCTTTGAAATTAAATTGAAACATGGATCAGCCACTGCTAATTTTTAGTAAAACAATATTATATAAAAAATAATGTCTTCATGATTTTTAATGGTGAAGTCATCGCAGAAAAGTAGCAGAGCACTAAAATTCTCAAGTGACATCAGTCTGGATATACATAGTTACAAGTTAAGCGGTAACTCCCATCTATAAGAAACTGCAGAGGAATTTTGATGACTACTTCCTTAGGATGTAATGTCCACTTGATCCATGTTTTAGTTTGTGATCACCGCCTGTACTTTTGTGAATATTTGTTAACGTGTTGAATAAGTAAATACACATCGAAACACATATAAAGATTTTTAACAAGGCAGTATGGTTAACCCAAGAGAGTAGAGACACCTCTAACTTCACAGATTGTTTCAGAAATTCAGTCTCAGCTTAAGGGAGAATGACAAACTCAGAAAAGTCTGGAACCATAAAATACAAGATGAAACATCACCAAAGAGAGAGATAAACGCAGAATTATTTCGGCACAGAAATGCAGAAAAGGCAGTGGACCTAACGGCAAGATATGAAATGCATTAAAAAGATATGAAAGTGAGGCAAAACAGAGCCTCACGGACATTTAAAACTGATCTGAGGACAGAAATGGCAATGAGGATTAAAACTGCAGGCAGAAAAAAGAGCTAGCCTTTTTATGGGTTCACAATGTTCTCTGTACTCCTGCTTGCAATTATACTCTAGGGTGGCAATCAGTCATCAGGAACACCCAAAAAGTGTAAGATCTACCGTAACAGAAGTTATTCCACTCATATTCTGTTATGAGCCTTTTCGATGATCCAGAATTAATTTCTTCTACATCAAATGTTCTCAAATTATACCACACTAGTGTTTAAGCACAGTGAAATTCATAAACCTTAAGAATGACAACTCAACCACAGTTAAATAAAAGTCAGAGGAAGATTAAGTTCATTTTAAATATAAAATATATTATTTTTTATTTCGAACACTGAGTTGAATATATTTAAAAGTAATATTCAACAAATGGAAGTCTATGGAGAGGCCCCATATTCCATCTTTCTTTATAATGAGAGGCTAATCTAACTTATCAGACTACTTCTCAAAAATCACAGTTTATTTCTTTTTCTTGCTGCTTCTTCTTAGCTCTTACCTTCCAGACTCAAATGTGAACCACGTTGAGTCACGTCCGTATCTCCTCAAAGAGCTCAGAGGCCACATGACCAGCTTGACCTTGGCATTGTGGATGTCCCAGAGATAGATGTTTTCATGCGTGATCTGCATTGTACATTCCCCATAGATATCTAAATTTGGTGTAGGCATAAGATATACATTGAATCGCTCTGGAAAAAAAACAAAAACACAAAATAAGGCATCACCAGTTGAAGCAAGATTTTATACTGAGGGAAAAAAAAAAAAAAAAAAAAAAGTCTTTATTTACTGATGGTTCTGAAATCAAGGCCAAACTTCTAGCCTTGAGCAGAGGTGAGGATCCACTGATGTCAAAGAAGCCTTGCTAATGTATATGAAATGTTAGAGGAGAATCTTCTTCATTTCATTTTCATTATAAATAATGCAGCAGACTAAGACATCTCTCACCGATGATCTGCATAGTCCTCTTTGACATATGTCCCCAGCAACTTAATTGAAGCCCTTTATCCTCACGATAAGGTCCATGACTCTTTGCAAATCAAAATTTACGGTGACTTGAACTCTGATAGAGGCTCCTCTCTCAAAGAATAGAACTATAGATATCTTGGAAGACATGTATGTACAACCATTGCCCCTTAGAAAAACTGTCCTTGAAATTAGAAACCCAGGTTTACTTACTGAAGCTTGTTAATAATTAAGTTCTTTGTGTTCAGTTTCTATTTATTTGCCAACCTCATTATCATTTGTCAAATTAATAACATTTTTAATCATCTGTTGCTTTCTTGAAAAAAACGATTTAATACAATATATTATTATGGTCATGACATCAATTGCTACCAGCTGCACTTCCACTGCAGAGTGCACTCATTGCAGTAAGAGGTCAAGGGCATTAACAATCTTCTGAAGTGCATGAATTGCATGTGATTTATTAAGCAACGCAAAAACTATCTTTAAAAAACAAAAAGGAAGAAAGGATAAAACCAAGATGATATAAATCACCATTAACTCATATGGACGGATGTAAACCACAGAGAATTTTAAATAAAAATGCAATTTTCTTTGAGGAATAACTAATTTTTCTATGAGTTTCTTCCACAAAGAATGAAAAACTCAGTTAAAATTCAGGTCGTACGGTTGGAAGCGCTAGTCTGTATTTTAACGCTAAAACCACTGAAATCCTAGTGCTTAATAGCATAATATGAGAGAGTGCAGCTGATTCACAACTTCCTCTCATAATTTCCTTTCATTTTTGAAATAAGATAGAAAAGCAAAATGTCAATGCTACTGCACTGAAAGGTGCTGATAAAAAAGGTAAGAATGATTTAACGTATGAGCATGAGCAATGCTTCTGCAATAAACACTACCAGGAAAACGTACTTTAAAGGGACACTTGATAGGAAAATTGTCCCCAATTACTTAATAAATGAATGACAGTATTGTGTGTAACCCGTTTAATCCACCATTTGCACTGAATTTTCTCATGGTGTCCTCATAAAAATTAGGAAGGAATTTAAAGTAATCAGAACAGTAATCAAGTGAGAGAAATTTATCACAACAGCCAAAATCAGATGCAGCTTTCCATTGTGTTTGACATTCAATATCACAGACCTTATGTCTCAATTTTTTAAACATTTGAGATACATATATAGTTTTCTGACAAATCAGTGAAAATATTGCAAATAAGTGAGTTAATATAAAATATGTCAGAAGTAAGTGTGTGTGTGAATAAAGTAGCAAAAGTTTGGCTGAGGAACTAATGGAAGCAGGGAACTGCTGGGTGAGCAGTAAGAGTTTTTGTCCTGCATAGCTATAAGTAAACTTGTCATCCCCACTGTTATTCTGTTTCAGTCAATTTAATTTTGTCCTATTAATGACTCCCCAATTGATTCATTCAGTCTCACAGCAATTCAACCTCTTCTCCCAGGCTCTAGTTCTCATTAATCACACTAATGGGTGTTAGCCCTAAAAGTTTCATTTTATGACTAAGGTCCCAAATGTGAAACTCCTAATGTTTTATAAAAGTCTTCTGACACACAGCAAAAATAGATTAGCGGGTGCTGCTGAGATCACCGCAAAGACTTTCCCTTAGCCCTCAGAGGAATGTGTTGGGCACAGCTCTAACCTAACCCCTACTGAGGTAAATGGAAAGACTTACATGGGAGTATGGGTCAGTGACTGCATTGGGAAGAGAATGGTGGAGAACAAGATAACTTACACTTTGCAGTGGAGTTATATATTTTTTATTATATATATATATATATGCCCTTTTTCAGTATCCATATGTCGTTGTGATGGTCATGCCAAAATGCCAAGGAGCTACACAGGTGTGCTTTCATCCTATATTAGACTCCAGTTTTGCATCACCATGCTGTTACTTCCTCTTACTGACCTCCTCTATTTGAAAGAAAGATACAGATGACCGACGCATCAGCCGGTTCTCTCAGCCTCCCCTTTACACTACATGAAATCACAGAATGAGTTTATGGTGGAATGGGGCGACTCTCTGAGAATGGGAATCTTTCCCTGTCTTCACTGACATCTCCTCAGCAGAGAAGATGGAAAGGTGCAATTATTTTCTGAAGTAAACATTAAACTGTTGTGTTGAAGGCATAGAGTATTTCAACTTGTTTTAGAAGTTACCAGGATACTCACGAAATGATCAACTTCTCCAAAGATATTATTGCATGAAGGGTATTCAGGACACATGGTGTCCTCAAACTGTCAGGAGACATTTGCTGACTTTGCATGGGAGGTCAGTGTTTAAGGTGAGGTGTCATGGATTAAAGAAAGTATGTCTGATTAAACTGAACATCCTCTGCAGGGCAAAATGTTGAACTCTTGGAACTTACTCAAATTGGCAAGAAAAGTGAGTGTACAAAGATAAGTGCGGGAGAAGATTGGAGATGGATATATTTGCTTTTGAAATAAAAAGTAATACTTTTGAGTAGCGGAAGAATGAGGACATGGAAAGGTGTGGACACTACTAAATGATTTTAGGAATTAGCATGTAGGGTCCAATTTTTCCATTTCTGAAAACATTTGAACATGTATCTAGGTAACGGTAATATGATCATTCAGTTTTTAGAGGCAAGATTTGCCCTTAAACTTATCCAGGCAAGAACAAACTTTCATAGACTAGATTTGGGAATCCCCGCGGAATTCTGTCACCAGGTCTTCTGAATCATTTTGAATTTAGTTTCTCTGTGGGTCAGTGACTATTTGTATATGCGTGGGATGAAATAATAACAGTTCATTGGGTAGTAAGATTAAGTAAAACGAAGTTAATGACAGACCCTGAAAACAGGGAGATGGAAGAAATCAAACAAGTAGATGCTATCCTGTTGGACAAGAAAAGGCTGAGACTGAGCAGGTGCAATTCCTCAGCAGTCAGCATCATTATTCTCCTCCCTCCACTAAAATTGGTGAAAGCAAAGTTCAGGGAGTGGGGGAGTCCGGATGAGAAAAAAATGCTGAAATATTGCCACACTTACTCCACTCTTTTCTGTGTGACTGATCTTTCCCATCTCCTTGAATATGCAGAGTAATGCTTCATCATGCATTTTGTGCATATAAAGGTGTTTAGCATTTGGGCTTCGGCAACAATATGACCTTTCCAGAGCACAGGGGTGTAAGAGTCTTTGTTAAAATGAGCATATTGACTGATATGGAGACTTGGCAGCAACACTGAGATGCTCTCCAATCTTCCAGCTCACAGTCCAGCTGTACGGGGGAAGCAAAAGGAGTGTGAGGCCAGTGATTCTGGTTCTGCCGTTTTATCACTTTTGCCTAAATCATCCCAGTTGGAAAACTGACCACATAATACTGCAGTCTCGCAATCTAGATGCTTTGTTCCACTTCAGCTTTAATGTGAGGAGAAAAAGCCCTTATGGAAGGAGGCGGTCAAGTTGGTGGGATCTATATAAGAAGAGGCTTTAAAAGCAAACATTCAGTTTCTACCTGGAAGAAACCCCTTCACCATCCATGAGATTTCTACTGCTGACTATCTGTAGCTAATTTCAGGTGGAAAGAGAGCTCTACGTCTCGAAGTCACAGCATTTTGTGTTTGTTCATATGTCAGATCTACTAGAACAATTCTCTACTGCTTTATGCAGTGAGGACCCAGGACTTCAGAAGTAATTTTATCCCTTTGCTTATCATTAGTCTGCTTTCCTTCCATTAAAAATGTATGGAAAAGTTTATTAACATCTCAATTAAAATAAATTGCCATACATTAATTATTTTAAATTGTTTTACTGATAAGTTTTAAGGCAGAGAAGAATCTGAAAACTCGCTGGATTAACCAGCCTTTAAAACTGGAAACACCTTTTTTTTTCTGAATAAAGATGTCTATGTTTGTCTTATTAAAAAAAAAAAAAAAATCCAAACCAAAACCAAACCAAAACCCTACAAAGTATAAAAATGGATTAAGGATAACAGTAAATGAATAAAAAACATGCAAAAGGCTTTTATGTGGTAAATCAGAAACACGGATTCTACAGACCCTAGAAAATGCCCTAAAACAAGTCAGCTCTGTGAACATAATTACAAAGTCTCTATGCTTTGGTTGTAGTTTGTAATCTTAATATGCAGCATAAAGAAATAACTCATAATCCTCTTCTGAGGATTCAAGGACATTGTTCACTATGAAATGCTACATTTTTACTAACAGAAATTAATGGTCTTCTTGCAATTAAAACCCAGGGAGAAAGACTGCTGTACTGTGGAATCTTTTTAAATAAAAAAGGAAGGTAAAACAAATGCTATGAAAAAGAGGAAAAACTTTACAAAGAAAGCAATTTTATGAGATATTAACTTAAATATTAGGCAGGGAGTAAGAGCAAAAAATCAATTATCTTTCAAACTTTTCCAGACTTCTAAAATAAAAATTAGCTTTATAATGTATTTTTAAAAAAAAGGCAAAGTACCAGCACACATAATAGAAAAGCATCATATTGACATCACAGGCATGATATCTAATATGTGCTACAGCAGCAAAAGATGGAACAGGCCTTTTCTTCAGCTTAAAAATTTGCATTTTTACATTTGCCTATTTTCTTCATCACTTAACAACAGTTTTAGAAGTAAAAATTAATGGAATATGATTTAGTACAAGTATTCAGTTATTTTAGTATTATTATAGTATTATATATTATATATAGTATTATATATATATAATATATTTTAGTATTATTAAATAGATAGGAATAGAGTCTTCACCAAAGAGAAGCACCTGTTCTTAAAGAGTGAATTTAGTAGCACTCTCTGCTTTTTTAACCACTATTGTCTTGAATATTCTGGTTTCTTTTTCACCATAAACATAGTTTGTTGTTGTATACTGTCCATTTGGAAGACTTCTTTCTAATTATTTCCTTTTATAAAGAATGAAAATACAGTGACACACTGGAAACAGTGATATTTTGGAAAAAAAAATAATGAGCATGGACAAATTCTAGATATGATGACAGCTAGGCAGGTAAAAATTTATAAAAAAAAAGATTTGTTTTTGTTGCTATGTTTTGCGGTGGACTATAAATGCTTCCAAATGCATCGAGAGCTGGAAAGGAAGTTTCCAGTTCTTCCAGATGAAGACAGCACTCAACATTCCCAATTTCTTTCCCCAGCAGCAGCTTGAGAAACTTAAGGAATATGAAATCTGTGTGTAAGTATCGCATGATGTTGCTTAGAAAACTAGTTGTCAAGATTTTCTTTCCTGGAGTCATAACTGTGTATTATTATTTGTCCTATCATTGTATACACAGCTCCACTGCCATTATACTAAATTTGTTATCTGAATAGTACCATGAAGTATTTACTGCTTTTGATTTAATACTATATTTTCATTCTTTATCAAATAATGCAAATGGACATTCCTAAACAGTAAGAAACTGTGTTTGGTGTGAAAAGAAATTTAAACAGAAACAGGGTTGCTGCTATAGGGCTGGAGAACACAAACAAATCGATTTGCAGAAGAGAGAAGGTAAAATGGTTGGAGACCAACAGAAGCTTCATTTCAAATCTTACTTTTATTGGAATCTGCATATCATTGCAAACTAAGTAGCCATTAGTTGTGAGCCTTAAGTATAAAAAGAAAACCACCTAAGGGTTGTTTTCGACAGTGGAGTTTACATAGTAAGACTGGCAGTAATAGAATTGTAGAATCAAAGAATCATAGAATCATAGAATGGTTTGGGTAGAAAAGGACCTTGAAGATTATCAAGTTCCAACTCCCCTGCCATAGGCAGGGACACCTCCCACTAGACCAGGTTGCCCAAGGCCATATCCAGCCTGGCCTTGAAACCTCTCTGGGCAACCTGTTCCAGTGCCTTACCACCCTCAAAATGAAAAATTTCTTCCTAATGTTTAATCTGAACCTAACCTCTTCCAGTTTAAAGCCAGGCCCCATCCTATCGCTACATGCCCTAGTAAAAAGTCCTTCCCCAGCTCTCCTGTGGGCCCCCTTAAGGTACTGGAAGGCAGCAATGAGATCTACCCGGAGCCTTCTCTTCTCCAGGCTGAATAGCCTCAACTCTTTCAGCCTCTCCTCATAGCAGAGGTGCTCCAGCTCTCGGATCATCCTCGTGGCTCTCCTCTGGACACGCTCCAGCAGGTCCAGGTCCTTCTTATGTTGGGGACTCCGGAGCTGGATGCAGTACTCCAGGTGGGGTCTCATGAGAGTGGAGTAGAGGGGCAGAACCCCCTCCTTTGACCTGCTGGCCACACTTCTTCTGATGCAGCCCAGGAGTTGGGGCTGCAAAAGCTCACTTTTTACTTTGTGAAAGTAATAATAGAGATGAAATCCAGTGAGAAGCTTCCTGTTACTGACGTGCTTTGCACAAGGATTGCTTAGATGTCTTCCTACAAGACTCAATAACTAGAGGTCTCTGCTGTAAGCAGTGCAGATCTCCAGTTTGGCTCTTTTAGCTATCGCCACTGCAGAATTGCTTTGTGCTGGAGGGTCAAGCAACAGTGCAACCACAATAAAATACATCTCACTGGCACTTACTGAACAACTAAGAACTATAAAAAAACATCTCTTTCAGATAGCTGCACTGCTGCAAATTTTTATCCTCATATGACAGAAATGCCTCATGAATGTATGGCCTTTTAGCCATGACATTTGCACAGCAAACAGCAACTTTGCCAGCCTTTGGAACAAACTGTTTTCCCTACCGAAATCAAAAGCTCATCTCAGGAGAACCACAAGAGTGAGAGCAGGAGGATAAACAGGCTCAGATGTAACAAAAATACATTAGACAAATCATAGCAAACACACATATTTTCCTTGCCAAGTATTTTCTGAAATGTGAGTCCTTGGGTATAAAAAATATAAGTAGCACATAGCAATGAGCTTTTACGGTCCCAGGGCACATAAAATAAAAAAAATAAGAAAATTATTACAAATGTTGCAAAGTGAAAGTACTGGCTACGGTGGTCACGTATAGGGACTAAACCAGAAACCTACACAACAGAAAACTTACTGTTTTTTCAAGGGATAGCCAATGTACTCAACCCCTTCAGTCAATACCCTTACAAGTACATGACATGCATCATGCCAATGTCCTTTACGGAATGGAATGGGCAAGTATTTGGACAGATTAAGAACATAGCATATTAAAAATATTATTGCTAGGAAAATGTAAAGCAGCTCATGAAAAAAACCCTTATTAGGCTAGTTCTTTTATCAAGGAAGTATATTTATAAAATTTTAAACATTTCAGAAAATCTTTAGGGCAAAGTAACCATTTGAAATAAAGACAGTGGAATGAGATGGGATTGATGTTTAATATACCTGTTTTGGGGGGATTAATGGTATTAACACCCTGTCATATCATAGAGACATCAACAGTATAACACCATTATTCAATTGCTTTTAGCTCTTAAAATGTAAAAACCAAAAATGTGTGTAAAACTGCAAAACCACTGGCACTGCAGTCTTTATGACAATGCAATCTGTGGTCTTGCTCAGATACTAAGAGACACCTTTTGTTCAGTGACCTGAAAGAAAGCCCTCGCACGGTTCAGGCAACAGAACCTGCATGAAACTAGATACGGAGGCTTTATGATTCTATTACAGGTTTTACTAACTGTATCCTCACATCTCTGTTTCAAGCAAATATTAGTACATCAACTAACTTAAGAGGAATTCTATGAAGTTGACATACTTGCAATATTTTTTGAAATAAAGACATTCAAAGATACTACACAAGTGTATTTAACACAAGTTCTTATTTAACACAAAAATAATAAAATGACCCTGGGAGTGACACAGCTGCCATTTTCATGATGAGCAAGAGTTTAAACATTTCATACATATAGTCACTTTTAATGGATTTAAAATTGGAAAATCAATTTTGACCTTTGAGTTTCAGGTCAGCAAAAGCTCAGTAGACTTGTGAAAGGTTTTTAGGTATCTTTTGAACTACAATTATTGATAGCATGCCTTTAAAAGCTGGGGAAAATGTGCAAGAAAATAAATTTTAAATTTGAATTTTTTATCAGAGCTTACAAAATGATTCCACCCTCCAATTAGTCATTGTTTCCATAAAACTGTCATGTGGGAAATGGCACTGCCAAGTTTGCAGAATAAGTTAACTAGTATAAACTGAAGTCTTACTGATGGAATATGTTAAAGAAACTTAATTGCAACTGCAGGTTTTTACAGCACAGCTAAATGAACAAAATGCTCGATTTCATAAAAATAGTAACAATCTCTGTACTATCCCCTCCTTCCAAGTTCATTAAAAGACCCCCCAAACCAGAATTTGCTTTGCTTCTGAACAAGAAGGACAGGAAGGAACTAAGGAGACAACTTTGAATTTCAAACATGCTTATTAAAATGCAATTGTGCATCAAGGGGATGAGGGAAGGAATCTGATAGGTATCAGAATTACTTGTCTGAGATACTGTAACTAATGATTTAGCGGAGCATGATTGTCAAATATTGGATTATACCTATTCAGACACTTGGTTTAAAAGAATATGGTTAATGATACCTTCCACGCATTCTTATTCATGTGATCTGTACAAAAAATGCATGATTTGTACAGAAAATGCATGCTTTGCCTCTTTGTTTCCTTTCATTTATTTACTTAGAACAATAAAGATGGCAATTATGTTCATATATGCTGGTTGGTAGTACTACAATTAATCTCTAGACTAAAGCAATTGAATCAAGACTATTTCACACAACAGAAAAAATCTCCGTCTTCCGGAGGTCGTGTTTATAACTGGATCTCTTTCAATAACATAATGAAATGTAATATTTGCCTTCTATGTCTGAAAGCTGCTGGACAGTACATGAATTTGGTGCAGAAAGAGCTTGAGGAATTTCAAGCTATTCTTCTGCTCACATCACAGGCTTTTGACAAGAGTTATTTCCCCTCACATTTGTGAAGAAACTCCTCCACCTGCTCATATAGTTCTCTCTTCAATAGTATGCATTTGAGTTTTATACCTATAGCCTATAAACGTATACCAGATAGGATGCTTTGCGTGGTGTCTGATCATTATCATTGTCCTACAACATCCGTAGCTCTCCCTTTGCAAATCATAGAATCATAGAATTGCTGAAGTTGGAAGGGACCTTTAAGATCATCAAGTCCAACCATTAACTTACCCTGACAAAAACCACTTCTAAACCATGTCCCTAAGTACCACATCTACCCGTTTTTTAAACACCTCCAGGGATGGCGAATCCACCACCTCCCTGGGCAGCCTATTCCAATGTTTAATAACCCTTTCAGTGAAAAAATGTTTCCTAATACCCGATCTAAACCTCATCTGACATAACTTGAACCTATTTCCCCTCACCCTATCACTTGTCACCAGGGAGAAGTGGTCAGTCCCCACCTCTCTACAACCTCCTTTCAGGTAGTTGTGGAGGGTGATAAGGTCTCCCCTCAGCCTCTTCTTCTCCAGGCTAAACAACCCCAGTTCACTCAATCGTTCCTCATAAGATCTGTCCTCCAGACCCCTCACCAGCTTTGTAGCCCTTCTCTGGACACGCTCCAACACCTCAACATCCTTCTTGTAGTGACGGGCCCAAAACTGAACACAGTACTCAAGGTGGGGCCTCACCAGAGCCAAGTACAGGGGGATGATCACTTCCCTTGTCCTGCTCACCACACTATTCCTGATACAGGCCAGGATGCCATTTGCCTTCTTGGCCACCTGGGCACACTGCCGGCTCATATTCAGCCGGCTGTCCACCAACATCCCCAGGTCCTTTTCTGCTGGGCAGCTTTCCAGCGACTCCACCCCAAGCCTGTAACGCTGCATGGGGTTGTTGCGACCCATGTGCAGGACACGGCGCTTGGCCTTGTTGAACCTCACACCGTTGGCCTTGGCCCGTTGGTCCAGCCTGTACAGATCCCTCTGTAGAGCCATCCTACCATCAGGCAGATTGACATGCCTGCCTAGCTTAGCGTCATCTGCGAATTTACTGAGGGTGCATTCGATCTCATCCAGACTGTTGATAAAGATCTTAAAGAGAACCGGCCCCAGCACCGAGCCCTGGGGGACACCACTTGTGACTGAACACCAACTGGATTTAACTCCATTCACCACCACTTTCTGGGCACGGCCATCCAGCCACTTTTTACCCAGCAAAGAGTACACCTGACCAGGCCATGAGCAGCCAGTTTCTCCAGGAGAATGCTGTGGGAAACGGTGTCAAAAGCTTTGTTAAAATCCACGTAGATAACATCCACAGCTTTTCCCTCATCTGCTAAGTGGGTCACCTTGTCATAGAAGGAGATCAGGTTTGTCAGGCATGACCTGCCTTTCACAAAGCCGTGCTGACTGGGCCTGATCACCCTGTTCTCCTGCATGTGCCATCTAATGGCACTGAGGATGATCTGTTCCATGATCTTGCCAGGCACTGAGGTCAGACTGACCGGCCTGTAGTTCCCTGGATCCTCCTTCCAGCCCTTCTTGTGGATGGGTGTCACATTTGCCAACCTCCAGTCAGCTGGGACCTCCCTGATTTTCCAGGACTGTCCATAAATGATGCAAAGTGGCCTGGTGAGCACTTCCACCAGCTCCTTCAGTACCCTTGGTTGGATCCCATCCAACCCCATAGATCTGTGTACCTCCAGGTGCTGAAGCAGGTCCCTCACCATTTTCCCTTGGATTACAGGGGCTTCATTTTGCTCCCCATCCCTGTCTTCTAGCTCAGGGGTCTGGGTACTCAGGGAACAACTGGTCCTACTGCTGAAGACTGAGGCAAAGACGGCATTAAGTACCTCAGCCTTTTCCTCATCCTTGGTCACTATGTTACTAGCGCCGTCTACTAGAGGACAGAGATTATCCTTGGTCCTCTTTTTATTGCTAATATATTTATAGAAACATTTTTTGTTGTCCTTGACAACAGAAGCCAGGTTTAGTTCTAGCTGGGCTTTGGCCCTCCTAATTTTTTTCCTATATAGCCTCAGTATTTCTTTGTAGTCCTCACGAGTGGCCTGTCCTTCCTTCCAAAGGCCATAAATCCTCTTTTTCTCCCTAAGTTGCAACACTAGCTCCCTGTTTAGCCAGGCCGGTCTTTTTCCCTGATTGCTTCTCTTTCGGCACACAGGGACAGCAGGCTCCTGTGCCTTTAAGACTTCC
This sequence comes from Vanellus vanellus, assembly GCF_965231255.1. Lineage (NCBI taxonomy): Eukaryota > Metazoa > Chordata > Aves > Charadriiformes > Charadriidae > Vanellus > Vanellus vanellus. Next base: position 108,674,249 of record NC_138906.1, read on the forward strand.
TTCTTGAAAAACATCCAGGCTTCCTGCACTCCTTTGCCCTTCAGGACTGCCTCCCAAGAGACTTTGTCAACCAGGCTCCTGAAAAGAAGGCCCAGAAGCTCCCTCCAGAAGTCCAAGGTAGCAGTTCTGCTGACCCCCCTCCTCGCTTCTCCCAGAATCGAAAACTCTGTAATTTCATGACCACTGTTCCCAAGACAGCCTCCTACCGTCATATCCCCCACAAGCCCTTCCCTGTTTACAAACAGCAGGTCCAGCAGGACACCTTCCCTAGTTGGCTCCCTAACCAGCTGCATCAGGAAGTAATCCCCAGTACACTCCAGGAACCTTCTAGACTGTTCCCAAATTTGTAGTTTGAGACTACAAATTAAATCTTGTGTCTCATAGCAGGCAAACAACTTCAGAAACATTTGAACTTCTTTTGAATTGCATTTGAACATGTCTGATTTTTGAACAAAATTTCTTAAAGAGCTCTGTATACTTCATGTTACTACATTCAGAGATGTTTAGAGTCTCTGCCGAAATTAATACAATATAATCAATATAGTATTATTCATTCCATAATTTAATTATGTAATTTTGTTTATAATGATAGTTGGCTTGATATTTTATGACCATTGAGGCAGTTTGTTTTATTACTTTGTTAAAAGCTGTTGGATTTTGTAAAAGCATCGAGACAGTAATAATCATTGAGTGCTGTAATTTAGGGAGGAATAAATGAGCACATTTTGACTTGCCCTCACATTCATTAATAGGAATTAAATGACAGGATAATCACAGATTTTCTTTTGTTATTGCATATTCCATCCACTAGCATCCTTACTGTGTGTGTGTTTAATCTAAAGTTCTGTTCCAAATAGCCTCTATTTGAAGACTTACTAGCTCAAGCTTAGTACTGACTAGCATCTGTCATTGCCCTTTTCACCTGTATTTCACAATTTAGATGACCTTGACTTCATTATTTGAGACAGGTATGAGTTTAAAGCAAATATGTTTGGCAGTCCAAAGTGGTGGTGATATGTTCATTGCTGTCTTTTAAAGGTTGTGGAACAACAGCTGCTGTTTTATTCCTCTGCACAGAGGCCATTGTTTCCAGAACTAGAAAGGTCATAGTCATCATTTCCCATGACAGGAAAATGCAAACACAATGGACGCATGAAGTTACTCTATGTGTGCAATTTGGTATGGAATTTAATCATCTTTATCTGTAGACAAAATATGATTGAGCCTGAAAACCACAACCAAATCTTTAGTTATTAATGATGTGCTTCTAGCTAATAGTAAAAATCCTCATGACAACAAACATAAGCAAAGATAACCTGGGACATCACCTAAGAACGGATCTAGGAGCAATTACAAAGTTACTTACCATTTTGCTCTCTCTGGACTCCAGCAGCAAGCAAATCTGGTTCCCCAAGACTTATATCATTGAGCCTGGTTCCCAGACACTCCATGCAAAGATGTTTGCACCATTCCTCTGCCTCCAGTTCTGGAAAAATAGAAAAAAAAAATGCTAGCATTAATATTTTACTCAAAACCAGATGAAGTTAAATCAATACCTTCTACTGGTCAGCTTCATGACAATATGCTTATGTTGAAACATGATTTATTAGCATAAAGTTCCACACCTATTTCTTTGTCTTGATTTATGAACTTCTAAAGGGGTTTAGACTATCAGGACTGCATCTCCCATTTTGAAATTTGGGGGTAGGAGGTGGAGTTAACAAAAAAGAGAAAGGACTAGTGAGTTTTCAAGACACTATTTTTCTAGTAGGCTTTCTTGAAAGACAAAATGCAACATAGAAAAACATTAGATAAAATACCTGAAATATTCTTCACTGCTCTTTAGGTGAATCTGAACTGTTAAAAAACTTTCTCTTTCTAAAGATTCTAGAGTATTTTCCCAGAAGAAAAGGAAAAAACAGTAATAAAAAGATCATCAAATGCAAAACTTCCTTCTCTGCTGTACTGAATGGCTATGCTTGTCAAGTTAGTCTGAATAATTAATTTCTTCAATTCTTTTCACCTTCATTTGGTCTGACAGAAGTTTGGGCATTAGTTGGAACATTTCTATGAAAATTCAAAACCTCCTAGTCCTTTCCGAGTCCTCCACTGTATCCCATTGGTGTACATCTGAGAGCTCCGTATCTGCTTGTCTACAAGATATAAACCCCCAAGACATCAAAACAGCCCCTCCTCCATACCCAGCTTCATCCTATCCACTTCCCAGATTTAATATCATGAAATCTCTGGCACTGGTCAAACAAACAACATCGTAACTGGAACAGGTTGCCCAGGGAAGTTGTGGATGCCCTATCCCTGGAAGTGTTCAAAGCCATGTTGGATAGGGCTTTGAGCAACTTGGTCTAGTGGAAGGTGTCCCTGCCCATGGCAGGGGGGGGGTTGGAACTAGATGATCTTTAAGGCCCCTTCCAACCTAAACTATTCTATGATTCTATGATTCTATGATTCTATGATTCTGTGATTCAATCTGGCTTTCACACAGTGTGAAACCACAACTAATAAAAATCATACAACTAGGCCAACTGTCTTTTATTACAGAGTAGGCTTCACCTTAAGGAAACTTTCTGGAGAGCAGGCGTGGCACCAGGCACACACTGAGCATCCATTGTCACAGTCAGTCTATATCTGATCATCTTTAGGAGCAGGTGACTCCAGACATCTAGAAATGTCTCTATTAAACTGCTATAGTTTTTTCATTCCTATTTTTGGGGACATCTGGAAAATACTTTTACGACAATCTCTTTGTTGTAAATAGTGTTGAAATTTGGAGAGATAGAAAAATACTGCATGCAAGCCCTGAAGCATCTAGTGATGATGACTCATTGTAATTAGTGAAAATTTATATCCAAGAAAAATCTTTCCATGCCTAATTGGTACAGTCCCCAAATCCTCGCCTGGTTAGGCATAGATCTCAAGTGACAGAAATTTGCTGGACAAGAAAGGAAGACAGGCACACAATTTTTGGTCTCCAAGAACCTTTGGATACCCTCTTTTGTTCAGGGCCCTGAATAATCCAGGAACAGATTGTTCCTGAGTTGTTCTGGCTTTCAGCTGACTGAGTTCCCAGGCAGTCAGCTCAAATGAGAGAGCCTGTTTGGGGATTTTTGAAAACCAAATGTGGTTATTGTCACAGGGTCACAAACAATTTTGGGGGCTTGTCCAGAACGCTGTAAGCAAAGGGGTTTCCCTTATCCCTTTCTGATTTTTTGCAGTCTTTGTCTCAGGACACAGGACCCCAAAGTTGGTCTTCTCATAACATCCTCAGCTTCTTGTGGTAAGAGACAGAGCTTTCTGTCAATAACATCCAGATGACATTTAACTTTGTATGTCAGAAGAAAATATTGAGGTAACAGCGTTCTGTTCCTTAACACTTCTACAGATACAGCCTCCTTGATGGAAGTAAGGGGAGAACAGGTACGTCTCCAGACAGCAATTAAACCTGAGGGCTTTCAAAAGGAATAAGAAGAATTTGTTTAAAAGCCTACCTCCAAAATTCATCTTCTGCTCATGCACGAAGAAATTTCGCTCCTGTTTTCCCTTCCTCTCCTTCAGCCTTTACTATTTCCTTAGATATTTGTGAGGTCTGTTGAACCAGAGCCGTGCCTATAAATCATACCTTCCCATGGAGAGGGCTTCATGTCAGGGAGATGACAAAAGTGGACCGCAAAACATGCTGCCATACTCTGGCAGCATAGAGAGGGGGTGCGGGGGGCAGCGCACCGGCAAAGCCCTCCCAGCGAGGACTTCCACTGAGTCACCCAACATCTGCTTCCAGCTACAGATAAACTCGGGGGAATCAGTGCAAGAAAGGCTGATAGCACAAAGGTGACAGAGCAAATCTAGTCCAGTGCTCCCATTTTTCCTTCCTTTCCCTCTCACTATTTCTTTTCTGCCTAAACCGTATTGCGGAACAATATATATGCTCACAGAAGGCATAGCTCTATATAGAGCCTGTAATTTTTCCTGGAGCGTGGTCAGGTTATAACATTTTATGTACTTTACAAAAGCTACATTTTATTACTTTCTTTCATTGTGCCTGCACCCAGACTGAAAGGGTACATTCTGGAAACGTAGAGTGAGATGATGGCAACAAACACTAAACTAACCTTTCTAATTTTACGAACATCTAAGGAGAAAGGAAAACATATTGACATTTCCATAAATCCAGCTTAATTTAACATCAATATATATTCAAAACAAGGCTTATGTAAAAGCAACAATTTCTATTTATATGTATTCTCACACCACATTTCCAGCAGATTTTTTGGGAAACAAACAAACAAAAAAGCATTGTTCTAGGAAGCCGTTTCTTGTAAGCGTCTTTGTTTTTGTCTTCTCAATCCGCTTGCCTCTCTTTATTACAAGAACATCTAGATCTTGAAAGTTTGGATCCAGAAACTGCTTTTCAGAGTGTTTGACTCTGGCAGTTTAATTTAAGCTGCTGCTTCTTCACTGCCAGACATTGGTGATTAGACCCAGATTAGACCCTCCTCCAACTGCCTCAGAGAAGAAACTTGTCTTGCTGTGAGCATTCTACGATCCTGGCTATATTTTGCAAAGTGTAGGCTATAGCATGCATTGTATTACCGTATAACTCAAAATTTGTATCTTACAAAAATGATCAACTTAATACTACAGAAAATATAGCTTCAATGCAGAACTGAAATATCTTCCCACAGAACTGTGAGGATTTGTGTCTGCTGTCAGAAGTATCAACATTATCTACAAATGTGTTTGGAAGGTCAAAGGTGTGAGGATACTGGGCGAGTTAGTTTTACCTAATGCATCCTAATAGCTATTGATCTCTTGCAGGGGATTGTCTGCAACCTTTTTCTTGACAGACATGTGAAATCTTCTTTAGAAGCAGGTGAATTACCTCTCAAAGCCAAAGCCATATTTCTCCTTTCATCATGTGCACCTACAAAGCAGTTCACCGTTCTTTCGTAAAAGGTCTATAGAATGCTTTGTGTTTCTGGATAACAAATAAAATATTATTTATGATTTTTTAAATTTATTTATTATAATTTATAGCGTATAAATGCATTAATCCCAGTGGCAATCTTTAAGAATGACAGCTACCATGTTACAAAATAGAGATCCCACTGTTGCTTCTTTATTTTGATTATATGGATGTATTGAAACAGATGAAATATTACAGTGGAACCAAGCCATAAAAAACTGTCAGCAAATTTTTTCTCTTTAATGCATGTAGATTAGATTTATTGATGGCAAATGCCGAGATTTTAGTCATAACTGCTACTTGTCATTGAAAAATTTAGTTTCCTTTTAAGATAAGCGAATTCTTGGACTGAATGATTAATTGTAAAGCATGCTTTCACAGCTATAAATAAAATCCAAATACTTTCATCTTCGTCTTTACTGTAATTCGATTATAAAATGCTGCTATACAAACATCATGAGGTAAGTTAGAATAAAAAGAGATGGGAGATCTTAATTAGGCACTGTTTATTGCATAAGCAATATTCCGGGGAACAAATCTGTAAAATTGTTATCTGAAAACACACACATTGTTATTAGCAATATTTTCCTGCAGTTTACCTGAGCTCCTATGTCATGCCTGAGGTTGTATGTCATTTCTACTTCAGTTCCCATGTGATTAAATTGGTGCTGTATCTACTCCAAGTTGTGTATTGCAAATACATAATACCACACGATGATAAATGGGCTTGGTGATATAAAAATGATGATGAAGTAATGTTGGCAAATGGTGTTAAAATTATAAATTTGTAATAGTGAAAGTTCTCTTCTACTGTTAACAATTTAAAACAGTTCATGCTACACCATGTATTCTGCAGGGAGGAGGTGGGAAGGCAGAGATACAGATACACAGATATATTTCACATCACTGTCCTTAGAGATCCTCTAGATCCCTAAGGCTAGAGGTGGGATTGTTTTCAAACTCCTAACTTGGGAAGCATTTTGTCTGTAGACTAAACCAAATCCCTTCTGAATCCTGATAACTTCACATTCTTTCACATTTACCTCCTGTGTTCACATTGCACAATCCTACAGGAGCTTTTCACCACCCACGAGTTGCCGGCACAGTCGAATGCCACTAACCTGAGATAAAGCCCCCAAAAGGTGACCGCTTTTGTGTCCTTGAGTAATGCCATCTCCTGCAAGGCAGTGCCCTCCTTTCCAGGAGATCACTTCCATCACTACCAGCAGCAAATTATTGCATTTGTAAAAAAAAAAAAAAGGCTCAATTTATAAACGACACAAATTTTGAAAACACAGATGAGGAATTTTGTCTCTTCCTCTTCTCATGCAGCCCACACAAAGTGATGTGACCAAGGATTTAAGTTCAAAAGAACATGTATGCAGTATTAGGGGGGGGATAACAAACACTTCCCTTGTGCAAATCCAAAAAACTTCCCTTACTTTTTTACCTTCCCCTAATGTCAAACTCTATAAACCTAAAATGTTAGTTTTTTTCATTTCCAAAACATTTTTATGTATTTTCTGCACAAATTGTTTAATTCTTCTTCCCTCTAAACTACTTCTATAAGAGGTCCAAACCCAATTGAATATTTTTACTCTGAATAAAATGAGAGAAACTTTCCCTTTTGGGTCAGTAGGACTTAGATCTGATATGTTCTACCAAGAAAGAAAGATGGTCCAGAAAAGCCACATGTGCCAGTTTGTCTCTTCTAAAACCACCCAGCCTTAATTAGAAGTTAATAGGAAAAAAAAATCATAGCATCCCCATGGGACTGATGTGCTATTTTACTGTGCTACATACAATATATACAGCAAATTAATTTCTTTTTTTTTCCACTAGCAAATAACACTATGGCCTGAAGGCACATAATTTCTTATCATATTCAATAATACCTTAAAAAAACCTCTATCCTTTATCCAGATAGATATCCTTTGATGATTCAAACATAATTTTCTTTTAGAAATATTTAAAATATGTTATCTAAGAGTGCCTCCACTACTTAGGACACTTTTACTAGAGCACATCACACACACTCAAACACACATACAAATGCAAAGCAATGTGGCTGTTTCTTGTCATTGCTGGGAGGATAGTGCTTATTTTGTGTAATAACATGTATTACTGATTAACACTGTCTATGAATTAAGCAATTTTTTTTGTTAAATGATAAGATAGGAAGCAATGAAGAGGACATAAGTTCTATTTAGTATGAAAGAAAATAAAATTAGTCTGTACGTAGACTAAAACTTGCTTTCAATTAGATAGCAACAAAGATAGGGGGCTGCAACTCTGAAAGAAATTTGGTTATTAAAATCATTCTTTTGTTGACCAACTATATTTGAAGATATTTTATGAGATATGGGACTTATACATAGAATTTTTCCTTGTCTTTCGACTAATACTGCCTCCAAGGAAACTTTTTTGTATTTTTCTTGAACTGTGATTTTTTAATCTTTCACCTGGAATAGCATCCTGTCATTATGTAAGTGTAAAGCTCTGAACCAAAAAGGCAAAGGAAAAGTCATGAAGGAAACCCACATATACTGTTAAATTTTATTAATTTACTGAAAATGCTCTATATTCTGGCTGTGACAAAATATCTTAAAGAAAATCTGACAATATTCTTTGGAAAAAAAAAGTTGGTGAGTGACGTTCCTAAAAAATTTCATGTAATTGCCACTTTTTTCTTTGAATACCATCAGACCCTTACTTTTTAACTATTTCCAGCTATTAAAATGTATGCATATTTTTGAATATACTATCAGTTTAATGACATAACCATGTTTCTCTTTACAAATTGAGCACTATAACTTTTTTTTTCCTTAAGAAAATATTGAATAATGCAGCAATAAAGCTAAATGAATAATTACAGAATAAGAACACATTTTGTAACTTTAACTGTTGGTATAATTTGCTAATGCACTTTTTTTAACTGAGGGAAGATATAGTCTAAGTATTATACAAAAAGAAACTTATTTTCCCATCATTTGCTATTTTAAACTTGTGTTGGCATAAGGATAGCACAGTTAATTACAATAATTACCAAAAGACATTTATTAGCTATAATAAAATTAAAACTGGTATTTCTGCCAAAAATCATCCACACTTATCTGGGGATGCTGCAAGATGCATCACAAACAGGGTTCTGATAATTTTAATTTGTGCATATACCTGTGTTTGCAAATAGCCAGCTGCGTATCCCTCTAGTTATCGAGGTATATGAAAACTGACATTTTCCTGACAACACCCTCTTCGTTTCTGCAAGTCTGATCAAAAGTGTCAGTTTGAATAACCAGCACTCAGCTACTAGACCGTATACTGTCCTGTCTACAATATAAACATGTACAATGTTAAGTGAATGCTTTTGAAGGCAATAACAGCATTTAAAAGATTTATTATATTAATGTTACTGTCCATTAAATTATTTCCCTAAAATAAACTTCAGTTGTACATAATATCCACTCTTACTTACATTCCTTTCCAGCGTAAAATTGCAGTGAAACAGCACCCTTCACTCAAACTTTGAAATAAATGCCCCACAACACTGACTAGCAGTCCCTAAGCAAAGTTAAAACAGCAAGAAACAAAGTTTCCCATCTGAAATACTGCTTGAGAATGTAGTTTTCATAGAGAAACAGAACCTGCTTGACTTGTTTTAAACATGGAGGATGTACAGGAAAATGAAAAATAATTAATCTACAAGAAAGTGATTTTCTTTGCTCAGTACTAGTGCTAATATAACTACAGGACATACTTTTTTTTTTTTTTTTTGTGAATGGCTAATTTCTGCTATTAAAAAAAGTAAATATCACTTTAGTCAGCGATTAGTCCTACAGAAATGAATGATGCCATTCTGGGAAGAAAATGCTATTTAGTGCATAAATAAGTCCTTGAGTGTAGGTTTATAGGTAACCTTACAAATCATGTGTACTCCTTCACACTGGGGACTAGTGACTCTCATTATACCATAAATGTTTATCAAGCAGTAGTATGTACAACAGATCAACAATAAACTGACAGAGCATCATTACTCAAAAATATCCCCAGCAAACTTTCACTCTCAATTCAAACTTTCTTTCAAGAGTAAAATAGTAATTATGAAAACTTGCCTGAACACAGAAGGAACATTTACACTTTGTCTGAAACTAACAGGCCAGTTACAAGAATCTGGCATGGGAATTAGTTTCCCAGGATTCTCAATCCATAATTTTTTCAATGGTTATTAACATTAAATGACAATGGCGTGAAAGTAAAGTAACCTTAGGCAGCTTGTCTGTAGGGGGAGTGATATAAACACTATCAGTCAAGTGTCCAAAAAGTTCTGTCACCAGTAACATAGCAGCCAGAGGATGCTATCACATCAGCTTATGAAGCTACCCCATGATTGGCAGTCAGCATTAGCATTTGTCTGGCTTAAAACTTGATAATATTTCAGATTTAGTCTACTCCCACAATACTTTTATTCCTTTTGAAAAAGTTATAGGGTCTTTTCTTAAATGCATGGAAAATTAAATAGCTTCTGTGTAAATCTAAAGTATGCCTCTCTCCTATTGTGAAATGTTTAATTTATGGCCTAGTAAGAGGATCCATACCCAAATAAACTAGTACAAATCCTAAGGTTTATTCCTCTTTTTTTTTGATATATGTTAAATATTCAATCTTATCATACTTCAGCCACCCTGATATCTGTTGGAAGGGCAACACAGCAGGGCATAAGCAATCCAGGTGGTTCCTGGAATGCATCAACAATAACTTCTTTCTCCAAGTGATAGAGGAACCAACTAGGAGAGGTGCCATGCTGGACCTTGTACTCACAAACAAGGAGGGGCTGGTGGGGAATGTGAAGCTCAAGGGCAGCCTTGGATGCAATGACCATAAAATGGTGGAGTTCAAGATCCTTAAGGTGGTGACGAGGGCACGCAGCGAGCTCACTACTTTGGCCTTCAGGAGAGCAGACTTTGGCCTCTTCAGGAATATGCTTGGCAGAGTATCATGGGATAAAGCCCGGGAGGGAAGAGAGGACCAAGAAAGCTGGCTAATATTCAAGGACCGCCTCCTCCAAGTTCAGGAGAAATGCATCCCAACAAATAGGGAGTCAAGCAAAAATGCCAGGAGGCCTGCGTGGATGAACAAGGAGCTCCTGGACAAACTGAAACAGAAAAAGGAGGTGACAGAGGGTGGAAACAAGGACAGGTAGCCTGTGAGGAATACAGAGAAATTGTCTGAGCAGCCAGGGATCAGGTTAGGCAAGCTAAAGCTCAGAGAGAGGTCAATCTGGCCAGGGACATCAAGGGCAACAAGAAAAGCTTCTACAGGTATGCTGGTGATAAAAGGAAGACTAGGGTCCCACTCAGGAAGGAAACGGGAGACGTGGTCACCCAGGACATGGAGAAGGCTGAGATACTTAATGACTTCTTTGCCTCAGTCTTCACTGGGAAGGGCTCTAACCACACTGCCCAAGTTGCAGAAATCAAAGGCAAGGATTGGAAGAATGAGGTACCATCCACTGTAGGAGAAAAACAGGTTTGAGACCATCTAAGTAACCTGAAGGTGCACAAGTCCATAGGACCTGATGAGTTTCATCCGTGGGTCCTGAGGGAACTGGCAGATGAAGTTGCTAAGCCACTATCCATCATATTTGAGAAGTCATGGCAGTCCTGTGAAGTTCCCACTGACTGGAGAAGGCAAAACATAATCCTCATTTTTAAAAAGGAAAAAAAAAAGGAAGACCCGGGGAACTACAGGCTGGTCAGTCTCACCTCTGGGCCCAACAAGATTATGGAGCAGATCCTCCTAGAAACTATGTTAAGGCACATGGAAAATAAGGACGTGATTGGTGACAGCCAACGTGGCTTCACTAAAGGCAAATTGTGCCTGATGGATTTGGTGGCCTTCTATGATGGAGTTACAGCTTTGGTGGATATGGGGAGATCAACAGATGTAATCTACCCGTACTTGTGCAAAGCGTTTGACATTGTCCCAAATGACATCCTGGTCTCTAAATTGGAGACACATGGATTTGACCAAGGGACCACTCGAAAGATAAGGAACTGGCTGGACGGTCGCACTCAAACAGTTGTGGTGAACAACTCCATGTCCAAGGAGTGAGCAGTGACAAGTGGTATTCCTCAGGGGTCGGTACTGGGACCAGTGCTGTTTAACATCTTTGTTGGTAACATGGACAGTGGGATGGAGTGCACCCTCAGCAAGTTTGCCAATGACACCAAGCTGTGTGCAGTGGTCGACATGCTGGAGGGGAGGAAGGGCATTCAGAGGGACCTGGACAGGCTGGAGAGGTGGGCCTGTGCCAGCCTCATTAAGTTCAACAAGGCCAAGTGCAAGGTCCTCCAAGTGGGTTGGGGCAATCCCAAACACAAATACAGGCTGGGTGGAGAATGGATTGAGAGAAGCCCTGAGGAGGAGGACTTGGGGGTGTTGGTTGATAGGAAGCTCAACATGAGCCAGCAATGTGTGCTGGCAGCCCAGAAAGCCAATGCATCTTGGGCTGCATCAGAAGAAGCGTGGTCAGCAGGATGAGGGAGGTGATTCTGCCCCTCTACTCCACTCTTGTGAGACCCCACCTGGAGTACTGCTTCCAGCTCTGGGGACCCCAACATAAGAAGGACATAGACCTGTTGGAGTGGGTCCAGAGGAGGACCATGAAGATGATGAGAGGGCGGGAGCGCCTCTCCTATGAAGATGGGCTGAAAGAGCTGGGGTTCTTCAGCCTGGAGAAAGGAAGGCTCTGGGGAGCCCTTATAGCAGCCTTCCAGTATCTGAAGGGTGCCTACAAGAAGGCTGAAGAGGGACTTTTTACAAGGGCATGTAGTGAAAGGACGAGGGGGAATGGCTTCAAACTGGAAGGGGAAAGATTTAGAACAGATATTAGGAAAAAATTTCACTATAGGGGTGGTGAAGCACTCGAACAGGTTGCCCAGGAAAGTTGTGGATTCCCCATCCCTAGAAGTTTTCAAGGTCAGGCTGGATGAGGCTTTGAGCAACCTGGTATAGTGGAAGGTGTCCCTGGCTATGGCAGGAGTGTTGGAACTGGATGATCTTTAAGGTCTCTTCCAACCTAAACCGTTCTATGAGTCCATGATACTTATCTTTCAAAAACTGATAAATCTTGCCACTTGAAGATTATAAATACTGATAGATATGTTAAAAGAATTCTAAAAGCATTATGTTCCTATACAAAATCAAGGTGATAAAGACTCGTTTCAATACACAGGATTAAAAAATATGCACCATTGCCACTATATGCTTCATTGCTCGTATGCCTTTGACCACATGACTTTCACTTCAGCCACCTGAATATCTTCTGCGCTAAACATTAGAAGCAGAATGACTAAGAAGTCACCCTTTCTTCCTTTCTTTGGCTAAACATTCTCCACTAAAGCAAGACTTCCAGATTTGAATACATAGATTTACTGAACACTGTCCCATTTTGGCTGAGCACTGAGAGCACTTTTTGTTAGTGTTGCTCCTTTCTGGTGTTGCAAAGGCTCTAGGAAACCTTTCCTGCAGGGTGTGTTATACGCCACTTTCAAAATAACAAACCTCCTGAGAGAATAATTTTTTTCTTTCTGTGCTTCCATTGCCAAAGAAATACAGCATTTTCGCCCAAACCCTAAAACTAGTGTTGTAAAGATGCTAATCCTTACTGCTATTAGAGTTAACAGGCAGGATTTTTTGTCATTGGAAATGCAAAGAAACTGGTTCAAAGCAATTGCAGACAACTTCTGACTGTATCATAACACTGTGGTATGTGTTCTATTTGATTTTCAGTTGCATAGAATTATACTCTCAGACAGAGGTGAGTATTAGCTAGAGATGACTCTGTGTTTCTTTTGCTTTATTTTTGGTGGATTTTAATGTGATAGTACAGCAAAAAGGAAAAAAAAAACCAACCCTTTAAAAGTTGCATAGCTTAGAGTTAGTATCTAAGGAAATATAATGAGAAATGCTTTCCTCTAGTTTCATATCTATGGAACTTAAACTCAAAGGGATTCTTTATTACTATGAATTCTTCACATTTCTTACTCTCATTTTACACTTTCTTGTATCTTTTATTCTCAGCATTACACGGGTCCCTACCTTTGATGCACCTAAATTTTATGTCAATTAAAAAAATGTTTTATGAAAATAGACATTCTTTGAATGTCTGTGAAAATATATGGTTTCCATTCAGGCAAAATTTCCTGTAAGTATTAGTCTCCTAAAATAGAATTGTTTTTAAGTTATGCCATTTTAGGTTCCTGGTTTTCAATATACACCACTGATACCTCTACCAACATGGTCTTAAGTAAAAGGCACATATGGCTGCCTGAGAAGAAGCAGTCTGCTTAAAGCTGAAACTCAGAATCCCAACTTTCATTATGTTAATAGTATTTATCTTCCTTTTTTTTTTCTTTTTTTTCTTTTTTTTTAATTTCGGTGGAATACTTCTAAGATTCAGCTCAGCAAAACTATGTCCTTTGCTGAACCAGGAAAGCAGCAAATAGATCCAACTTCAATTATGTGTCATTTTCCTCCAAGAAAATCAGAATAAGTCTTGATGAATGCAATCTTACAGAACATACCATGATTAAATCATTTGAAACTTCAAGAACTCTTTGCAGAATGATGGCTTAAGGCCACGTTAACTGGAGACTCACTGATGAAAGATTGTTTTATTTCAAATCTTTCATCCCTATTTAAGGGTAAACAAGTCATCATAAAAGTATAACGAATGTTTAATATTTGGAACCATATAAAGTGAGAACTGCACAGAAAGGTTAGGATTGCGGTTTGTAAATCTGGAAGTGCTGATTACAGTGAAAAACAGTATCTGAAGTTGTAATTTATGCAGACTGGTGATCAATTGCCCGCTTACAGCTTACTTGTGAACTGATTTATAAACACACATGGTACTAGAGGGCAGGGGATAGATGTCCTTTCCGTTATGGAAGAGTTGGATTCATACACTAGCGAAGATCGGTTTCCTTCTGTGTTCCTTACTTGGACTGCAGTAAAAAGTCCTCTTGGGATGTCTCATGACTTAAGCTAAATTTGAATCCAGGTTCTCCCTGGCTGATATCTTTCAATGGAGAGAACAAGCTGGAAACCCAATTATAAACAGAAATGAGTTATTAACAGTAGTGATGAGAAAATTGATCACAGTCATTTAAAAAGGAGTTATCTAGCACCAACAGCGCACACTCAACAAACAGGTAAAAAACTACAATACATACGCTGCCTTATGTTTTTCCTTATTTTCTGCATTAATTCTTTTAAATGAGGAAACGGCTGACTTGAATGTTACTCTTCCTTCTGCCTGGAAACTGGGGCCCACTCCTAGCTCCATTGCCTTAAAAAATGCAAAAAAAAACCCCTCCCTCCTGATTTTGTGATGTGTGAAGGAAAACCAGGGTTTTCCTGACTTACTCACAAACAAATGAATTTGACACCACGTTTGGTTTTTTTTTCCAGGATCACTGTGTCACAATGAGAAAATAATAGCAGCCAGATCACAAAAAGCAACTAAATGTATTATTCTCTCCTTTTTACTGAGTCAGATATGGGCACACACCCCCCTATTATTCTTTACATTTTCATAATAAACGCTAGCATATGTCTTTGCATAGAATCTTTATAACTTTTAAACCCAAAACGAGTAGTGTAATATAGCAGATTGAAGCATGAATGAAATAAATTTGTTATACAAATAACAGTGAAATTTTGGAAGAGTAGTACTTTACTGAGCTAGAAAGAGAGAAAATCTTTTCCACTTATATCAGAAAACTTGGCATCCTCTTTTTTACTCCCTTGGTTTAATCCCTCATGAAGCCCAAGGTTTGTATTGACAAATACATGTATAAAGTTTAGAAGTACAAAAATCACATTTGAAGGAAAGTTTTTACATATACACTACTTAGTTATAAATTTGTAGCTTTTCTTCAAGACATCCATTAAAGACTATATTTCTTCAGAATTTATAATAATCTTCATCAGCATACATATGATTTTTTTTACATGCTGTCATCTATTTGATTCACAAAGGAGACTAAAATTATAGATGTGACAACCTTACCAAATTAAAATGATTTAAGACTTCATAATTCATGGGGTACCACTATTTTCTTAATTTAGCATGCACGCAGATGCAAACTGCCTATAAAGCAGTTCGACATAATCGCATGCTGAAACATGCAACTATTCTTCCAGCTTCTTCCTACTCACATTTTCTAGTAGTAGATGATCATAGATTTTAAGAATAAACCCTTAGAAGTTAAGATATTAACCCTTTTCACTTAGCTTGTTGTCTTACACTGTTAATTTTTGTTATACTTATGTCTACATTTTAACTAAAATGGCAATTTTTGATAGGATATGAATCCAAGGAAATTTCCAAATATCAAGAAATGCATAGCCGGGCTTTGCATTTGAAGGACTAGTTAATGACACAGGATTCTTAGAATTTCTTTTCAGTTGGTCCTTAACCACAATAAACTACATTTTCATCTAGAGTATATTTCTATAGATAAATAGCAAACACTTCTCAGCAAAAAGTACAACTATCAATGTGAAACGCCATATGCAAAGAAAACTATACTTGGCACACACTAGAATTGTTGTTAGAGAAACATAGAGAAGTCACATATCTGAATAATGCTGATTTGTACTTTATTGCTGATGAGTAAGAGCAGCAAGGACAGCATTTATTAATGGGGGAGTGCTGCTGTATCTAGTGAGGTATGCTGGGGACACTGCTTCCTGAATCACACAGATGTCATGGATGTTGTACTACACTTGGAAAAGATTCACACTGTCACTGAGAAAAAACGTGTTGAAATTGCATTGGCTTTTTGAGTTTCCTGCATTAATTCATTTCCCATCACTAGAGAGAATAGAGTTCAATGTCAGACGCCTTATTCAATTCACCTCTCATTTTTTCAGTGAGGTGCTTGTACGCTATAGCAAAGTTTAGGCTAACCTCCTTGCACATTCAAGCAAACCTACCATGGTATGACTGTTGGTTTAGTCTATAAAGCAGAAGTTATGCAGTAAAATATTTTATCTTTCCTCCTAGATTAATGCCTATGGGAATGTACCTATCAAAGACCTGTCTTTCCGAGATAAGTTAGCTTAATTATCTAGAGGCTTGTCCATTAGCACATTCAAATGTTCTTTCATTTTACATTTATGAGCCATATTAATTTTATATGCCCACAGCAAATTCTCTAATTTGATTATTTCAATTGCTAGGTCCAGTCAAAATTATCCGTAACACAATCTGGGCAGACAAAACAGCTGTAATATCAAATTCATGTTTTATTTATGGAATATATACTTCAGTTACAGGATTGATTTATTTTTTTCCCCTTGAAATTGAAATGAAATGCTATGCTACAGAGAAGTTTAGCCAATGAAGAACTTTAAAGAAACAGAAAAATTCATACTGTCACTGAGCAAGTACCATTTTGAAATGGAGTTGACTGAGTTTCCTACAGCAGTCCAAAGACCTATTTTTGGGGGACACTTTACAAAGTATTTCCTATTTGTTGAAACAGAGGTAATATGCATTTGTGAGGCACTGTTCTTATTTGGAAGATGATAAAATGATCACCTTGCTGACAGACTTGGTTCTTTTTTCCACTTCACTAGTTCTAAGTCCTCTTAATTTAACCAATAGGCTTACTTTTTTTCTTGTAAATTGGGGATTATTTTTAATTATGTCTAGTTTAGAAACAAATGATGCTTCATAACAGACTAGTTTTTATGTTTGCAACACTAAGAAAATAACAATATTATGCCCGTATTTTAACTTTAGAATTACACACGTTTTTAAGGAAAGGCTTGGTTTAGAAAACAAACAAGGAGCTTAATATTATCAGTTTTTCAACTTTATCTTACATGATCATAAACATGCAGACTAATCACTCCTTAATGCTACTCCATAAAGTGAGTCTAAGAAGAGTTGTTAGCAATTTTATGCTGTAGAGCATCCAAAAGAATCAGTGTAAAATTAAGTCCAGATATACACACAAACATGGAAAAAAGAAATGTCCCACATTTTCAAAATGTACAGCTTTCCAGAAAGTAAATGGATCTATATTTCCATCATTTAAAATTAGATCAAAATTCCTCATAATTCCAATGAATATGCATCTTTCACTTCAAAGTAAGGCTCAAATCTTCACATGATGACAAAAGACTAGTACACGTCATAGAGATTTTACTGAATATGAAGCTTAAACCTCTAACACATGCCAGGACAGTATATGAATGCATTGTTAGAAGAAAAGCATGAAAACAGGTTGGAAGTATTTACGTTACTTTTGTGAACATTATTGTCGATTCTCTCTTCACCATGGCATGTAGAAGGATTTAAACAGGTGATCGGTCAATTTGAATTAATTAAAAAATATTCCCTCTCTTATGAAGCAATCCAAAACTTGTCTGAAAGGATATAGTGAACTGTCACACTAGGTGGTCATCAAAAATTATCAAACAACATTGCAAGTTTGATCCAGCAAGCACCTGAAAAGTTTAAACCTAATATGATGTTTATTTTGCTTTCTGGAACATCTATAAATTGATAAAAACTGAATCTAAATTAAAATTGCAAAGAAGTCCTCAAATAAGTATATAAATTTTCCATATTTTTATATAAAATTTTCAGACCAATAGTGGCTATTTCAGTGGAGGGAGAAAATGAAAATACTTTCCATCATTAACACCTTACTTGCCTTATTTGCACATTAATACACTATTTTCTAAGTTTCAAACCTAATTAAAATTAAAACCAGATTTAACTATATGACTATTCAAAACCTAAAATGCAAATTCAGACCTGTGCAGTCAACAGCTCCCTTCTATTCTTTTTTTTCCATTGACTAAGTTTTAACCCCAGATTAACTTTCAAGGCAGATTTAGTAGCAGCTGGAAGCAGTTGGAATTGCTTAACACAAAACTTAAAAAGCAGCCAGACTTTAGGAGAGAAACTGGAAACAAGAAACAAGAAAGCTTTTCTGGAGCTGAAAGGTTAATTTCTCTGTATGGGTTATGAAAACACTATATAAACATATCTGAACTGCAGTTACAGAAAAATATGTTCACATTTTCCTGTTTCAGTACAATTTTCATATAGAAAAGACTGAATTGCAATTAATGTCATACTGATTTGAAGAAGAGCGGCGTACTTTGGGCTACTTTTAAAATTACACTACTTTAAAACAGCAATAAAAGGAGCACAGATTATGACTGATAAAGCCTTTTTTTTTCATTGAGCTTCTTTGGACGTCTGAAGCACAATTTGCTTCTTGGCCTTCAAGTAAATTTCCTTATTTGAAATAAAAAAAAAAAAAAAAGAGATTTAGTGTAAGATCTCCAGAGAATTTAAGGTTGAACATCCCAAACTGACAGAGGAACTACTCACACAGTAAAATACATTCAGGAAAACTTTCTTATTTATTTACCAGGGAAAAGGCTGAGTCCTCTCTTTGAGAGAAGTAATACTGACTTGCTTGGAACTTCATCCCAGGATCATCAATTACTGTAAAGAGGGGAATCTCAGTCATCTGGGAATACACTATTTAGAAACTGGAATCTCTGCTAATTGGTGTGTTTGTGATTCATTTGCATACATACCTGAAATCTGGGAATATGAAAGAAACTGTTGCATATTGGTAACTAGTACCCCAGCTTTGGAGATTAATGAACTCCTCTAGTTAAACCTCCAAAACCAAATCTCCAAAAGTAACATTGGACTACCTCAGGAAATAGAGTCTTGATAAGACTGCCATTAAGACCAATGCATAACTACTGGGAAGGGGTTGATATTTTAAAAGACAAACATGGTACTGAATAAAATTCAGAAAAGTATTGGATACTTCTCCAGATAGTAAGAACACAAGAAATTGTATTGTGTGCTACTCTCAGAGGTTACAAGGCCATAATTATTTACTGGAAAGCTTCCTGTACTTTTCTGAAGGGAGTACATTTTCTACATTTATTTGGAGGACATAACAGATTATTGATGTGGTAGTCTTTTCAAATACACAGGAAAAGCGAACATTTTGAATTAATGAAATTTAGAGCTACTTCTAACTAAATTTTATTTACTTATGTTCTTAAAGTTAAATCATATTTCAATATGTTTTCCCATGAAATGCAGAGAAGGAGATTGAAAAACCTGAATGGGCTGTAAGAACACATTAAGCAACTTTGCTCTGCAGGTACGGAAGCTGGCACAGCTCTTGAAAATCTCACAAGAACATGTGCTCACAAGTCGCATGAAAGGTCATCTTTGCCTATCACTATATACCTATAGTCTCACACATGGTTCAGTCTTAAGAACTGCTTTAGTTCTCACGGCTAGCCAGCAGCAAAATGCAAATGTATAAGCTTTACTGATCACTCTGACTATTGTTGCCATTCTGATTGTTCAGCAGCCCACTGGGGTTTTAATGCTGATAGCAACATTCATATTGGCAGTGGACTTCAAGAAACCTCTCAAAATGATACGAAGACAGATGGACAGTGAGCATCAAATATTTATCTTTGGGTTGTTTTTTTGTTCTCATGTGCATAATTTTGCCCAAAATTTTCATGCCTTGACTGTACATGAAGTAGAATATCCCATGCTGAGTACACAGTTAAGTACACACTAGTAGCACACAAAGGTTTCTGTGCTCGTTTACACACGCTATTCTTCTCAGTCTTCATTCAGTGACAAAAGTGTTTCAAAAGGCTTGAAAAAGTTAACCCGCTAACAGTCCCATATACCTTACACACTGTAAGTAGCCAAATGTAATGCAAGCTGAATAGTGACAGAGAATGAAAAATAGATTGGGTGTTTCTGCTTTGGAGCAGTAAATTATCATGTTATTCATTGAACTCTCCCTAGGCTCAGCCAGCCATACATCATCTGTCAATACTCCAAATTCAATCTATAAATTAATGTCATGATTTTTGTGCTGTCACTAAATGTATGCTATTCTCAGGAGAGGTCAGGAACCGCAGAAGTCACGTAATTTTACTGTGTGATACATATTCACAAATCCCAGGAGAGCTGACCTACATTCCATGTAGATGAGCAGAAGCCTTTTTATCTCAGTTGATACCTGGCTTCCACTCCAGTGTCAGCAAACTTGTGGAGGGTAGGTGGGGTATTACACCAATCCCAAGGGGAAAGGAAGTAGGAATATGCCCAAACACAATAGGTATGAGTTAAGTACTGGTATCTTCTATTATTGTTACTGAAAGTTTTTAAGTAGGAAAAAAATAATTGAAAAAAAGTAAACAATCTAGAAGTCCACCAGCTATGTACTCCTCTGCATTGGCATATTACCAAGTCAGTAACATCCCAGTACTTTGCAGAAGAGGAGACTGAAAGGATTAGGAGTTTGAGTGAATGATAATGAAGGTAAATAAATGTGCTTAAAAATGATGAGCCTTAATATTAAGGCTTAATAAAATGTGGGAGACACGGTCTCCCACATCATCCTCACAGGCAAGCTTAGGAAGTGTGGGTTAGATGAATGGACAAGTGCGGTGGATTGAACAGTGGCTGGCAGATAGAGCTCAGAGGGTTGTGGATAGTGGTGCAGAGTCTGGCTGGAGGACAGTAACAAGTGGTGTCCCTCAGGGGTCAGTACTGGGTCCAGTCCTGCTCAATATATTCATCAATGACATGGATGAAGGGATAGAGTGTACCATCAGCAAGTTTGCTGATGACACAAAACTGGGAGGAGTGGCTGACACACCAGAAGGCTGTGCTGCCATACAGCGTGACCTGGACAGGCTGGAGAGTTGGGCAGAGAGAAACCTTATGAAATTCAACAAGAGCAAGTGTAGGGTACTGCATCTGGGGAGGAATAACCCCACGCATCAGTACAGGTCGGGGGCTGACCTCCTGGCGAGCAGCTCTGTGGAAAAGGACCTGAGAGTCCTGGTGGACAACAGGATGACCATGAGCCAGCAATGTGCCCCGGTGGCCAAGAAGGCCAATGGCATCCTGGGGTGCATCAAGAAGAGTGTGGCCAGCAGGTCGAGGGAGGTCATCCTCCCCCTCTACTCTGCCCTGGTGAGGCTGCATCTGGAGTACTGTGTCCAGTTCTGGGCTCCCCAGTTCAAGAAGGACAGGGAACTGCTGGAGAGGGTCCAGCAAAGGGCTACAAAGATGATTAGGGGATTGGAACATCTCTCTTATGAGGAAAGGCTGAAGGACTTGGGTCTTTTTAGTCTAGAGAAAAGAAGACTGAGGGGGGATCTTATTAATGCTTATAAATACTTAAAGGGAGGGTGCCAGGGGGGTGGGAACAGTCTTTTTCAGTGGTGCCCAGTGATAGGACAAGAGGTAATGGGCACAAACTTGAACATAGGAAGTTCCATCTTAACATGAGGAAGAACTTTTTACTTTAAGGGTGACAGAGTACTGGCACAGGCTGCCCAGAGAGGTGAAGGAGTCTCCCACACTGGAGACATTCAAAACCCGCCTGGATGCCATCCTGTGGAACCTGCTGTAGGTGACCCTGCTCTGGCAGGGGGGTTGGACTAGATGATCTCCAGAGGTCCCTTCCAACCCTGACCATTCTGTGATTCTGTGATTCTGTGATATTACTAGTCTCAATAATAAAAAGCTAAAAAATTATAGAAGAGACACAAAGTAAGTGACAACAGTTACAGGGAATTACCTTAAACCTGCTTATTTGCTAACAGTTCCTTGATGCATCAATATTTCTTTATATATGTATTGGGTTTACATGGCAAGGTTTTAGTAGTGAGGGGTATTGCAGGGGTGGTTTCCATGAGAAGACATCAGGAGCTGCCCCAGTGTTGAACAGAGCAGTTCCAGCTGTCTCCAAGATGGACTTGCTGCTGGCCAAAGCTGAGCCTATCAGCAAAGTTGGTAGCGATTCTGTGAAAACACGTTTAAGATATAGTAAAAATGCTGAGCAGCAGTGCGTGATCGGGAGGAGTGAGGGAAAAACATGAGGGAAACAGCCCTGCTGACATCAAGGCCAGAGAGTGAGGGGGAGGAGGTGCTCCAGGCGCTGGAGCGGAGACTCCACTGCAGCCCTTGGAGAAGACTATGATGGCCACAGGTTGTTTCCCTGCAGTCTGTGGATGACCACAGTGGAGCAGATATGCACAGTGCAGCGCACGGAGGACCACAGAGCACAGCAGGTGGACAGGCTCTAAAGGAAGCTGCAGCCAGGGAGAGCCTACGCTGGAGCAGCCTCTTGGCAGGAGATGCAGCCTGTGGAGAGGAGCCCACACAGGAGCAGGTTTTCTGGCAGGACCTGTGACCTCATGTGGGACACATGCTGGAGTAGTCTGCTCCTGAAGGACATAGGCAGGATTGGAAGGATCCATGTTGGAGAAGCTTGTGAAGGACTGTATACCATGGATGGGACCACACACTGGAGCAGGGGAAGAACACGAGGAGGAAGGAGCAGCAGAGATTAAATGCTATGAACTGACCTCAACCCTATTCCCCATTACCATGTGCTGCTAGGGCAAAGAAGGTAGAAGAGGTGGGAGTGAAGTTGAGCCTGGGAAGAAAAGAAGGGAGGGGGAACGTGTTTCTAGTTTTGTTTTTTGTTTTTTTTTTTTTGTTTTTTTTTTTTTATTTCTCACTATCCTACTCTGTTATTAATTGGCAATAAATTAAATTAACCTTCCCCAAGTCTGCTTTTCCTGTTTCGGTACCAGTGAGTGATCTCTCTGTGCTTATCTCGACCCACAAGCTTCTCATCGTATCTTCTCCCCTGTCCTGCTGAGCAGGGGGAGTGAGAAAGCAGCCTGGTGGGCGTCTGGTGGCCAGCCAAGGTCAACCCACTACAATGTAACTACATTTTCTGTGGGTCCTAGATATGAATGTTGGAAATAGAGGTAGCACAGATTTATTTTACCTAACAATACATTCTGAAAATTGCCATTGAACATGCCCTGCCTCCTCACAGGTCTAGCATCATGTTTACTGATAAGAGCAGGTGATCATGTTTCTATTTTGACTCTACTGCAAACCAGATGTGAAGCATGGGACATTTGCAGAGACACAATGCTTTCCTAACTTAAAGCTGCATGATTTAGAGACTAGAACTGGCTTGCAGAAGGCTGGCTTGCAGCCAAGTCTGGTTGTATCTGGGCATGAAGACATAACCAAAAAAATATTCTTTATTGACTCTCCCCTTCATCAGGCAAAGAAAAATACAATCCTGTGCAGATGAAACATGTTAACATGGTGCTAACATTTCTGCAAGGTTTCAAGGGATAAATCTCAAGGCAGTGATGATTCGCTCCGAAGTGTTTTATCCTTAGACTTGGTTGGGACTTTTCTGACTAAATGCAGATTCATTGAGACCTAACTGCATTGTCAGAAATCTACCCATCTCTCTGCCTGTCTGCCTGGCAGGCTGCTGAAAAAAACACGACTTCAGCATCAAGGGCAGTTGTATCATGTTGAAGGGGGTCAGAAGCCTAAAAGCCTGGCAAAGAATAACTACACTACAATAATCAGGCTCTGGAGTCCTCCCTCAATTTCTAAAGAAAACATTTTGTTTGAATTTCCTTCTTACAAGAACATTTTAAAAATCTATTTTTAAATTGCAATCTTTAGAACACAGGAAGTAGTAAATTTGAAATCATACAAATGTACACTATTACACTTTGTAGTGCCACGTGCTAGAAAGTATAAGCCTAGGAAAGAAAACCTTTTCTCCCAGGTTTACAGAAAACTACTTAAAAAGCTAAATCTCTTTCACTTCTCTTCCAAAGTACCTACCACAGCAGAGGCCCCTATAACAAATTATTAGATTAAAGACTGCTACATGCATAATGCAGCACGGGACAGATTAACCAAGATGGAAAAGACAGGCTTTTGTTCTAGTTTCAATTATATGCTGCTATGCCATTCTCTTTTCAGCCTTAGCATTCCTGACACATTTTTATCTTTTAATTAGGTTCAAAAAAACCTAAACAGATAAGACATAATCTTGAATTATATGAATGATATACATATATAAAATAATATACATATACACAATAATATACATATACACCTATAAATAGGTAGAGCTTATGCTTCCTTACACAGGGAGGCTTCCAAAGACTACTTCCAGCCTTGTTTTCTATCATAAATGTAAACTGACAATGATTATTTTCTTCACTTTTTTTTTTTTTAAATTCCCTGCTAAGACTTATTCCATATTGTTCTATACTCTCTGATAATGAAATTTGATTGGTTACAATTGGCTAAATGTCAATCAGACCATCATTTCAAATGCAGTGGTTATTAAGAATTCAGTTCTATGATCATCAGAATAAAATTAAGGTAATATGCCTAAGTATCTGAACAGCATGAGGAAAAAGAAACCTTAAGTATAATGACAACGTTACAAAGTCTTTAAAAAAATCCCCAAATCTTTTATATTGTGGAAAGCCAGTAAGAAATTACTTTGCTTAGTGTTCAGTGACAAACACTTATCACAATCTGTTCTGCAAACACCAGAGTGCTTCTACCATGGATGTTTAAAAGGTACTTTTAAAATGAAAACATTAAATTTGCTTGCAACCTTCATCCTTTTTGAGCTCAACGTGTTGTTTCATAACATCATTCCCACATGTAAGAACGCATTAAAAAACAATCCTGGAGAGATTTCAGCTTCTACATCATACAAAATACGCAGCAATTTGAATAAGCAGGTTTTTTTCAAGAGGAAGAAGACATGGATTTAATAACGCTTCAGAACGTAGTTCATCTATTCTCATGTAGTGTGGAAAGCCAACTGTGTGATTTCTCTGATGAATGCCAAAGTATAGCCACAGAATACAAGCATCAAGCTAGATCAGAAATAAGTGGATGAAGAGGAAGAAAGAGGAACTTTTCTCTATTTTGCATTTTTTTTGAATATTTCAGGTTTCTTACTGGTGATAGTAATTGCAAATCCATACTAGAACTTCATACATGAATATTTTAGTGAAAGCAGATTCGATATTGATACATATATTTATAGTAGATGTTTAATATGGAGAGAAGCCCTCTATCTGAGATTCTTTTCCAGGCTTTGTCACGTTCATTGGCCATTCAGTTAATGAAGTTGCATTTTCATTCTCTCTTTTGCAAACTGCTAATAACAACTCAAAATGTGAGGCAATTTTAGGCATAAAACTCATCGAGATTCTCAGGTGGTTTTCAGTAATACTTTTATTGTTGTGTGTGAATGCTTCTTGGCAGTGTTAGAACAGGCCAATATTTATAAAAGCAATGGGAAGAGACTCTGTGGGATACGTAGCATAAAGGCATGTTAAAATAGGTAGAGCCTGATTGCCTTACCTTCTAATAAAATGTACTACGGAATCACGGAATTTTCAGAGTTGGAAGGGACCTCTAGAGATCATCTAGTCCGACTCCCCTGCTAAAGCAGGATTGCCCAGAGCACATCACTCAGGACTGCATCCAGGCGGGTCTTGAAAATCTCCAGAGAAGGGGACTCCACAACCTCCCTGGGCAGCCTGTGCCAGTGCTCTGTCACCCTCACCGTAAAGAAGTTTTTCCGTGTATTTGAACGGAACTTCCTATGTTCTAACTTGTGCCCATTACCCCTGGTCCTGTCACTGGGAACCATTGAAAAGAGCCTGGCTCCATCCTCCTTCAACCCACCCTTTAGATACTTGTACGCCATAATAAGGTCTCCCCTCAGCCTTCTCTTCTCCAGGCTAAATAGTCCCAGCTCTCTCAGCCTTTCCTCATAAGGGAGATGCTCCAAGCCCTTAATCATCTTAGTTGCCCTTCGCTGGACTCGCTCCAGCAGTTCCCTGTCCCTCTTGAACTGGGGAGCCCAAAACTGGACACAGTATTCCAGTTGTGGCCTCACCAGTGCAGAGTAGAGGGGGAGAATGACTTCCTTTGACCTACTGGCCACACTCTTCCCTATGCAGCCCAGGATTCTATTGGCCAAAAGGCAACAAGGGCACATTGCTGGGCCATGGATAATTTACTGTCTACTGTCTATTTATATAGTAAGAAGTAGATTTGGACTTTCACACTTATCACATGATTAAGAATTATTCTGTCATTGAAATCCATTTATGCCATGAATTATATAAAAGATAAAACAGTATCTCCATATCTTTGTTTCATAAGACTAGCACTTATTTATGGCACAGTATATTTATCAAGTCCTCTAAGAATCTCAAAATAGGATCGGGAAGAAATCTTCTTACATGTCGATGCACAAAGTATTAATAATTTCAGATTTCAGATTAAGGTAAACAGCCAGAAGCTACATTAGACCATGTTGTTAGACTGCATTTTTATGGTCTGGTGCCATCACACTAATACAGACTTTATTCTGGTATAAAACACAGAGGCTGCAGATATGGCAAGATGTTTAGCAGCTTCTGAGAAAACAAAACAAAACAAAACACAAAAAACAACCAGTGAGCAATCATAAGCCTTTCTATTACAGTCCAACAAAATTCCACACTTCTGTATGCCTGACATCCTGGACCTCACTAACCCACCTCTACTCTGTGCTTACTGGGAAAGTTAGCTGTATGTTGAACTTTTAGGGCAGAATTTTTGAGATTCATGGATTTATCCTAGTCTCTCTAAAACCAAAATTCAGCCAACCTTGCACATTTCTAATTTATAAATCTTAAAGTCAGAATAAAGATGCGTATTTTTAGGCAAACATGAAAACAACCCTAAATCCTAAATATTAATCTTAGAATATAACATTTATAACCATGACTCAGACTGAACTTTGCCCTGAATGTGGATGACGTTTCAAATATTATGATCAAAAAGGGTGAATGTAAGAATCCAGAGCAACATATTTAACTTCATGCAATGACTGTGTTTTCACTCTTTTTTTTGGATCTCAAAATATTGTAGCAAGTGTGGAAGTGAGAACATGCACCTGACCTCCAATGAAACATACACTTTACAGAGAAGTAAGTAAGGCCCCTTCAGGTATATAAAAAAAATAATTTCTACAGAAAGTAGAAAAGGCAGGGTCATAAATTTTCATATAACAGTCCTTTGCACTTAAACAGAAAATTATGCCATCTTTCAGAATATTTTCACCTATACAGCCCAGAAGGCCAACCATATTCTTGGCTGCATCAGAAGAAGCGTGGCCAGCAGGTCAAAGGAGGGGATTCTGCCCCTCTACTCCACTCTTGTGAGACCCTATCTGGAGTACTGCATCCAGCTCTGGAGTCCCCAGCATGAGAAGGACATGGACCTGCTGGAGTGTGTCCAGAGGAGAGCCATGAGGATGATCCGAGGGCTGGAGCACCTCTCCTGTGAGGAGAGGCTGAAAGAGTTGGGGCTGTTCAGCCTGGAGAAGAGAAGGCTCCAGAGAGATCTTACTGTGGCCTTCCAGTACCTAAAGGGGGCCTACAGGAGAGCTGGGGAAGGACTTTTTACTAGGGCATGTAGCGATAGGATGGGGCCTGGCTTTAAACTGGAAGAGGGCAGGTTCAGATTAAAAATTAGGAAGAAATTTTTCACTTTGAGGGTGGTAAGGCACTGGAACAGGTTACCCAAAGAAGTTGTTGAGGCCCCATCCCTGGAAGTGTTTAAGGCCAGGCTGGACGTGGCCTTGGGCAACCTGGTCTAGTGGGAGGTGTTCCTGCCCATAGCCAGGGGGGTTGGAACTTGATGATCTTCAAGGTCCCTTCCTACCTAAACCATTCTATGATTCTATGATTTTTCTGCATGCAAAAGGTGAACTTTCTATTCCTCTTTCCAGTACCAAACTATATTTGGGAAGCTGTGCTTCCCTTCCACCACTTCCATGATCCTGGAGCTTCAAACTTGCAAAACTAAGAGTGAAAATAGGAACTTTAATCTGGTTGTTTTTAAAGCTTATCTAGCCATTTGTATTGTTAGTAATAACAGCAGGTATGATCACTGATGCTTCATCTCAAAGCCTCAATGTTTCTCTGTAATTTCGATCGAAAACCTCCAGGCTTCTTAGCTGTCAAAGGCTATAGTGATATGAATTAGATCTAATTTTCCACTGACATCTGTCAAACTCTTCAAGCACAGAACATTTTTGCTTGTGAAAACTATCTAGGAGAAAAAGCCTAGCTCATAATCAGTAGTAATTTGGCAATAGCCCAAAAGTTTTTTCAGTACAAAAATGAACTGAATTTGTGCCTTTTTAAATGATAGCAGTGATGTGTGTTGTTTTTGTTTTTTTTTAAAGAAAAGAAAGCAACACCAACAAATGGTGAAAACAGGTTTAAAAGGAAATACATGTACAGAACTAAAAAAAAAAACCACGTTGCTGAACACATTGTCACTTGACACCAAGACTTTCATTTTCAAAAATCAAAACTTTTTTTTTTCCAGAGTTATAACAAGACTGACTTACCACAGTTTGACTGCACTCAGAAAAGGTTGAAAGCATAAGAATATAGAAGAAAAAGATTGCAATGACTCTAGAACTGCAGTTCATGCATGCCTGGAAAGAAATAAAACCCTTCAATTCATCTAGTTCTATAAAGAATGGGGCACTGTACTGAAGAGAATTCAGACAAATATCAGTATCTTGGGGAATGCCTGCATTTGTTTCACAGTTGCATTTTTAAGATTTCTCTGTGATTTTGACCCTTTTCTTTTCCTCATGTTACATCTCATTCTATACTCAAATCACTGGAATCACATTTCATCCCTAATTTGTTTTGTCGCTCTTGTCTCTGAATACATATTACTTGCAATGCCCTGTTTTGACTTTATCAATAGGTTTACAAGTTCATCAATTTTCCTCACATTCTGTTTTTTAGAAATCAAAATAAATTTTACACAAACCTGTGCTGGTGGGTCCACTGAGACTCAAAGAGCCAAGGACTTGTATCACTTAATATTTTGCTGGCATCACTGAAGGAAAAATCATGCTCCCATATGGTCTGTCACTGACCTAGTGCAACCCAGAAACTTAATTCCTTGAAAGCTAGCTATTATTCAGGCACAATCCCCATCATACTAGCAACTTCTATAATAGGACCATAAACTTCTAGCTTTAATCAGTATTCATGTCCATCAATTTAATGTTCTCGCTGGTCCTGCATAGCCACCATTGCTCACTGCATCATACCTACAACTTTAGAGAGAGCTTACAGGGCATTTTAGAATGCCGGTCTCAATGCAGACACTTGGATTACTGCCACATTATGGACATTAGGCTTGCAGGAAGAAAAGGTTCTCAATAGATACATGTGTCCGAGCATAGCTATATCTACACAAAACCTAAAAAAAGCCAAAACCCCAACAACAACAAAACAAGCAAGCAAACAAAACCCATCCCAAAAGCTTTTCTTTTAAAAGGTATTAGGGAGAGAAAGCACCTCAAACCCAGTAGCTAGCATCCAGAGTTAGGAGAATTTCTCCATTTCCTTGATAATCACAGGATCGCAGAACGGTCAGGGTTGGAAGCGAACTCTGGAGATCATCTAGTCCAACCCCCCTGCCAGATGCACCGTGGAGCGCAGAAAAAACACCACGTGGGAATGGGGAAGGATTTCTGTGAGGCTGTGTGGAACCTCACTGCTTTAACTCTAGGAAATATTCCTCTAAATTTTCAGTCTATGTTGCTCCTGCTATTTGAATGGCCACAGTAACATAAACTGACACTGGGCATATATTCTATATTTGTTCTTGTGATAAGGTCACTTTATATTTTAAAAACTTTCCTTTTTTTTCTCCTCGATGTATTTGAAAGACAGCAGTAATATCTTTTTAATCTTTATTATGCTGGATTCCCCAAAACTGCTTCATTTTTCTTCACAGTATTCTGTCGTCCCACTTAACCAGCTTATACATTTGGCAACATTTAATTTTATCTCAACTCTCAGTGTGTTAGCAACCTAAGAGTTTTGCATTTCCCTGTTTCTAACGCAACTCAAAATTTCATGTTTCTTGATAAAAAATTTGTTAAAATTCCCTTAACGCAATAACTTTCACATGATTTTCAGGAAGGCTGAAACTGAGACCGTAGCATGTTCCTTGCTAAGGTGGCAGCAATTTCCCATGGTCTGAAGGAGAATTCCCGCTCTTTAGAGTCTGTCTTAAGTTCACTGAGTTATAGACTACTTTTCATGTTATTTAATCAGCCATGACTTCTCATTAGCTTACTTCCACTGAAACAATTCTGGTGGTAACTGAGACAATTTAAAAATGTTGCTTGCTAATCACCAAAGTCACAGGCCTCTGCCCACTAGAACAGTCGTCAGAAGGAGATACAGCGACAGCCAGTAGCTTCCTTCTCTCCCTGAAGAGGGATAATTCTTCTTCAAAGACTTGTTATCCCGTGCTTTCAATCAGGGAACTGTAATAGCTGAGACTGGTTTGCTCTTCAAAATATTTCAATACAGCCGCAGAACTGAACAGATTTCTACAGCCGTTGTAGATGCTGGGAGCTCTGGTGGTAGTCATGGGGACAGCTACTTTATAAAAAAAGCAGACGGAGGATTTTTGTTTGGTTTTCTAAAAGTTTTCATTAGCAAATGAAGATTACTAAAAATTAGATGCTCCTTAGATGGCTAATTTGCTGAAATCCTAATGGAAATATGGGGGGTTACAGCCCACCCAGAGCTCAGACTTGCCAGTAGCTGCCTTGAAGACAATAAGCAAGCTGAGGGCCTAGAAGCCACAGGAGCTGAGGAAAAAATCCATAGGCTCCTGGCCAGCACACCCAGTGGGCTGGTATCACAGCTCTCAGGCTTCCTGGGGTGGACCAAAGTGTTCTGTATCTTTAGAGGCCTATTTTAAAACAGAATAGCATTTTATTGTGCTTAATTCCATAATTAAGAAAGCTAAGTACCAGAAAAATGTGTTACTTTTCATCACACGGACTTTTAGACTCCACAGAGTAAAAGGAATCAGCCCATACTATCAAAACCAAATTATACAGTTATTTTAAAACATTTCCTGTTACAACTCTGACAAAACCCCTACCTCACATTGTTCAGTCCCCACATAAAACCAGCTCAGCTTTGAGCATTGCTTCCTCCTCCTTTCCAAGAAATTTCCTCTATGCTCAGCAGACCTTTTGCAACGGGTTCAGCATTACTGTCCTTCCATCTGCCCCTGGAGGTCACGAGGATAGGAAACAAAATATCTGCTTCTGTATATTTAGAAAATCCGTGCTGGAAACTTTGGGCTCCTAAATAATTCAAGAAGGTAAAGCAGCTCTGATTCTTAAGAAGACTCGTGACTGAGTCAAAACCACTCGCGTGGTTCTTTCCCACTGAAGCCATGGGAAAGAAGAGGTGTTAGTAGAGTAAAGGTATTACTGTGTTAACCAAAGAAGTGGCCTGATGTGCCAAAATTAACCCCATTGTTTGTACACCCCTACACACCATGAGGCTGCTAAAAGTCCAGGCATTGTCCCACAGAAACCACTGCCACCAAACATTTTTTTAGAGATCTGAGAAGAAGAAGAAAACATCTTAAATAACAAGCAGCTCTCTAAATATACCTTAAACTTTTATAAGCTTTATAAAGGAAAGCAAAGTACTTGGCATATTTCAGCAGCAGTACAAATGTTAATAGTTCCTTGCGGGAAGACAGAACTCTTGTGGAAATGAGCTGCAAAAGATTTTTTTTTTTTTTTTAAAGTCTTTAATGTGAACTACTTATCTAATGATCTGTTAAGCTGATCCTAGAAAGCCACAGATTTTCTACGTGTGTGGTTTCAAATTTAAAATAATAAACAAACAAAACTGTCAATTTGTCTTTCATGGTGGTATGTACATATCAATATTTGCAATACTTGATCCAAAATCCACGTATTTCATGACCTTACACACTTTTGACCTACCTCCTCCATGGGTTTCTTGAATTTTGTTTCATTTTATTTAACTTAGATTGTACACCATGCAATGTTTATATCAAATATTAAGATATAATTTTAAAACGCACAGTTTCAAATATGTCACTAAACAAGTAGAAGCCTTATCATTAAAAAAATTCTCATTCTTTTTAAAACATTTTTTCCCGGTAAAATATACCCTAGGCCACAGACATGTACAATTGCATTTTGCAACAAGAAAACAGCGCACTTAAATAGTGCAGTGTTCAGTGTCTCACAAGTAACTACTTGTCATTATGTACCACGATGCCCAAGTCTGTTCTCAACTCATTCGTTGTAGCATGTCGTTTTTTAAACTGCAGACTGCTTGACATCCAGCTTTACAATATCCCGAGGTTTTAGCTGGTATTTACCTCTTATTTGCAATGGCATGATAATTATTAGTTTAGTAAGTGCCTGTAGCAACAGTTGGTAAAAAAAAGAATGTTTCACATCTTGACTTAATAACATCCCATAGGTATTTTTTACTCAGTTTTACAAGTTTAGCTGAAAATTTCCAGTCTTTAGACCATCCGTGTGCACTCAAGTAATGGAAGAAAGAACTCTGTAACACCCCTAACACCTCCCTAAGTATACTAAAAAAAAACCCAAACCCTATCAAACCCCCAAAAACCTAAACCACAAACTCCAAAGTTCTTGTTTACAACAAATTCCTTTTAGCTAAGGATTCCTATCTGGTGTTTTAAGTTAATTCATCTGAGCAAGACTTTAGCGTGCAACTTGATTTCTTCAAGCTAGAGATGCAGTACCAATTGCTTACCTGACTCACACGCAAATGTCTTTGACGTCTCATCATGAAAGATAATTGCCACTGCATGCTTCTTTGTCTCTCGAGGCAATCTAGTTATGTTTTTGATATTGTGCAGCTCAGTTACCTTAAAATGAAGAAAAGTATTTTAGGCCAGTGTATAAATAGTACAAATAAAAATATCAACCATAACTACTCAATTTTTACTACAATCTGCTTTTTTCCCCCTAAGGCTATTTACATTTATAAGTTTTTAAATTAACAATAACACATTAATAGGTAGAGTCTACAGCTGCAAAACTTTCTATAAAATGTAATATATCTAAAAGTGAATGGTCTACTTCTCTAATAAAGCTCTACTTGGAATCAGTTATTACAATCATATCAAGATGGTCTTGTCATTATTCTACAATATATTTTTCAATTTCTATATTCATACAGCTTTGATCAGTTTCAGAATCTACATCAAATACATAACCTAATGTAGGAACAGCAGTGTCTTACTAGTTAAGGGAAGTAACTAAATTATCATGCTAATTAGTATCATTCATTTGTAAGGATAGATCCTCATCTGTCTTTAAAGTGTAATTGTCATCCTCATAAGAACTCACAATTTTATTTTATTTTCCAAATATTACAAAGGCTTATCAACAAAAAAAATATCCTTGTAGCAAATTTACAGCACAAACAATTCAATCTATTTCCATTTTTCTTTGATGTAAGTAGATAACTACAATTAACACAAATGGAAGAAAAACATGTTATTACAACCAGAGCTGATAGCACAGCCTATATTAAACTGCTTAACACTTTGCATTATAAAATATTTTTCTCAGTTTCTTGGAACACTGAGCAAACTTTATCTGTCTATAGTTAGCTTTTCCAGGCAGGACATCTGCCTCAGGCAGAATTAATTTCTTAAAAATGTCATCCATATGACTTTGGCCATCTATGACTAGGGAAAAAATGGCTTGAACGTGGGTGGGAGGTTTTGTTTTGTTTTGTTTTGTAATTCTTATGCTCCCTGTGTACAGCTCTAGCATTCCTTTTCATATTCTGGAAAGAATGTTTTTTAAGAGACAGAGATTTTATATGGTGCAGTAAAAAAAATGGAACATGTTGGAGAAAGGACACTGCAAAAAAGATTGAGAGCAGATGAGCAGTGAGAGCCATCAAGAAGCCAGGGAAAGAAACCGAGACAAAGCATGATGTAGAACGTGTAGGTGCTTATAAGGAACCTGAGACCAGAACTGAAGACTGCTATAGGGTCACTCTCAACAGCCTTCAGCAAAACTCACTCCAGTTTGTCAATATTTTTGCTGTAACAGGTGAGCCAAAACTGGATGCGGTACTCTAGATGTGGTCTAATGAGTGCTGAACAGAGGGGGATAACCACTCCCTGTATTGACTGCCCATGGTCCTGTCCTTGCAGCCTATGGAGCTGTCGGCTGTCTTTGCTGGTTGAGGCACCAAGTCCCAGGGCCCTTCCCACAGGGGTGCTCCCAGCCTCTCCATCCCAATTCTGTGCCATCACAGGGGTCCCTCTGTCCCAGGGTCAGTGCCTGGCACTTGCTCTTATTCACTTTCACAAGGTTGCTGTGAGACCATTCCTCCAGCCCGTTCACATCTCTGGAAAGTAGCCCGACTACTGAAAGCATATCAACTGATCCTTCCCAATTTGCTGTCTGCACAGTTGGTGAGTGCATGCTCCGTTACCTCCTCCAGGCCCCTGATAACAATAGCAACCAAGAGAGGTCCCGATACAGACCCCAGCAGTTCTACACTTGCTACCGACCTCCAGGTAGAGTATGACCCATTAACCATGACTTTCTGGGTCTCACTAGGTGACCAGCTTTTCATCATCTAGACATCCACCCACCTAGATGATAAAGTCCCAACTTGGATGTAAGAATGTCGTGGGAGACAGTGTCAAAACCCTTGCTAAAGTTGAGTACCCAAGGACATCCACTTCTCTCTCCTCATCCCAAATCATAGATGATCAGATTGGTGAGACATGATTTACCCTTGGTAAATCCATGCTGCCTCTTCCCAATTACTATTTTTTTCATATGCCCAGAAATATGTTTTAAGAGAACTTACTCCAGGGTTCTTCCCCTGGGATGAAGTGAGCCTTCCAGACCTGTAGTTCTCCAGGTTAATCTTTTGGCCCTTTTTTGGACACTGGTGCAACATTTGCCTTGCCATTGGGTTCCTAATCCCTTACAATTTTATTTTCAGTCATGCAATTTCAGGACTTTGCAAGAAGCCATTTATTTCTCTATTTTTTTGCCTGGAGGGAAAGGGAAGGACTAAACACCACAGATACCACTGTCCCATTAAAGGAATGACTAAAATCTCTTTTAATTTTCCTTGATCTCTGCATGGTACATGATCTAGTATGTGAGAGGGCTCCTGTGGCTTACCCAAAGCACTAATCTCAAAGGAAAGAGAAAAGAAAGCATTAGTAGACAGAGGAGAGAGCAGACTCTAGAATTCAAAATCTGAGTGAACAATACCAAATCTAGAAGTCATTACTGAATTCTGAAGGGCACAAAGTAACAGACAGGGAAGATATGGATCTACGAGTCTTGCTAAATAAGAAGAGGATACAAGAGCAAAAGATTTGAAAATATTTGGGTCACTGAAAGGCCAGATTATTCTTAATTTACATTTTTAAAAACAATTTAAAGATGCACAGAGCTTTTTTCTTAAATGTTCACAAAGATAACTGACAGTGCAATATGAAAGGGAAAACAATAACAGGAAAAAAGAAAACTCAGTGATTCTAACACAAGCAAATGAAACAGAAAGTGACATTTTTATGTGTGTGTGCATGTGTGGCTGCACACCATGCAGAAAAAAAACCACATTAGATCGTGTTATGTTAAAAAGGGGGAAATTTCTCCTACTGGAACAGCAGAAAAGGAAATAGAAGTGTTTTGAATAGTGACAGCAGAGCATAATAAGCCTTCTTCCAGTCTCTCTCAGACTGTAGAGGTCTTTTCTTTAATATTTGAGTGTTATAGAAGACTGAAAGATCTGATAAATTTGATAATAGATCCAAAAAACTTACTTTCCTGGCATCAAAGCTACATAACTTTCACAGTAATTTTTGTTCGAAATGTAAATACAGACAACTAGGGAGACATACCTATCCATCTACAAGGATCAGTACATTAAGCCTGGTTTATTTAGTATATTGACGGAACTTTTTTTTTTTTTTTTTGCAAGATCATTCCCACACTTAGGAATATTGTCAGCACAAAATGAACAAACAACAGAATTTTATTTTATTTGCTGATGGGAATTTAATGTCTGAAAGAGACAATGAAAACACCACCACATTCTGACGTGCTTCTTTTCAGCACCCATATGAGAGATTTGGTTGAAAAAAATGCAAGGCAAGTGAAGAAAAACAGCCTCTATGCAGGGGAAAATGGGCTTTGTTTTAAACAGATTTCAACTTTTCCTTTGTCTCTTGAATCATACTGCCTCCCTAGACAGCACAGAACTTCTTATAACTCCAATGTGACCCACAAACAGTTACATGAATGGGCTCTTCCAAACTCCTCAACTTTTACTTTATTTTTTTAAATCAAGATTTTTTGAGCCATTCATAGTTTCACACGGAAGTCACATTCTTCTTGTGTATATCTTTCTTCAAAAATGGACATATTTCAAACTATCATGAAATATTGTGAGATATCTCTTCTCTTATCAAATGCTTTAATGGTTTAACATGGGTAGCCAAAATATTTCTGCCAGTTTAAAAAAAAAAAAAATTAAAAAAACCCCAATCATATCTTTCACCTTTAAATGCCTTGTTTTACAAGAACTAAAGGTTTTCCTGGAAATAATACTGTTTTAAGTCATAATATTCTGAGGATAAGGGGAATTTATATAGATGTTATTTAGGAAAAGTAACTAATGTACTGGGCAAACTAACAGAAAAAAAGAAAAGAAAAAAAAAGTAACTGAGCTTTAGCACTCAATCCCATCATTGTATCTGAGAAAGCAGCAAATTTCACAGCATCACAGAATGGTTGAGGTTGGGAGGGATCTCTGGAGGTCACTTTGTCCAACCTCCCCTGCTCCGGTAGGGTCACCTAGAACTGGTTGCCCAGGACCATGTCCAGAGGCCTCTTGAATATCTCCAAGGTGGGCGACTCCACAGTCTCTCTCAGCAACCTGTGCCAATGTTCAGCCACCATCACAGTGAAAGTGTTTCCTAATGTTCAGAGGGAACCTCCTGTGTTTCAGTGTGTGCCCATTGCCTATGGTCCTGTCACTGGGCACCACTGGAAAGAGACTGGCTTGGTCTTCTTGGCACTCTCCCTTCAGGTATTTACAAACATTGATAAGATCCTCCTGGAGCCTTCTCTTCTCCAGGCTAAACAGTCCCAGCTCTCTCAGCCTTTCCTTATAGGAGAGATCCTCTAGTCCTCTCATGAACTTCATGACCCTTCACTGAACTCTTTTCAGTATGTCTATGTTTCTCCTGTACTGGGAGCCCAGAACTGGACACAGTACTCCAGGTGTGGCTGCACTGGTGCTGAGGGGAAGAATCACCTCCCTCAATGTGTTGGCAATGCTCCTCCTAATGCAGCCCAGGATACCATTAGCTTTCTTTGCAGCAGGAGCACATTGACAGCTCATGGACACCAAACCATACACAAGTTGAAGAAGCAGTTCTACTTTTATCTGTTGGGCAAGTCAACAGGTTGACAGAAAAAAACCCCGCAAGTTAACACCTCAGAAACACAAGCTGATGCTAATGAGAGAGGCCATATTATCAAGTAAGCCCCTCAGTATTTCTATTGGATATTTAATTTTTAATATCAAATAGAGATATGAATTTTTGCTTCCGTGTTCATCTATTGAAATTGTAATGTATGTTTCCCTCCACAGTCAGAGCAAAAAGATAGAAGCAAGAGTAATAATACTGTGAAAGCCAATCCTCCCACTGCTAGAGAGAACTGAAGTTAATCAAATTCCTGATTCTGGGTTTAATGCCAATGAAGCATGAGTCATTTCTCTACTTGCTGAACATTTGCAATTACAAAATAAACACCTGAGAGTTTATATTATTTTGTATGAAGGAAAAACTAACTTTGCCTTGGTAAACACACTGCTTTATCTCAGTGATTTTTAAAAGTGTGGTTTAAATTTTTAAATTTTAAAATATTGAATAAATAAATAAATAAACCAAGTTTTTTAATGGGGACAAAGGCTACTGAAAAGACAAAAAAAAAAATCCTGAAATATTCATAGCTTTTTTTGAAATAATTTAAACCATCTCTTTGCAAACTTCAAGAAGGTTTTAAAAGACTAATCAAATTGAAAATTTATCAAAAAGAAAAAGCCCCTTTTTTAGGAGTAGGGATTAGGCAAATCTACTTTTTTAAGTAAGGAATGTTATATCTAAATTTGCTTCCTGTGGTATCATACCAGACTTGTTGACAAAATAAGAGTTTAGTTCATTGAAAACATTGCTCCTCTTTGCAACAACAAAATAGTATTCTGGAACTACCTAGACCGTTGGTAACCTTGTAGCAGTAAGAAGAAAGGAATAAAGGGAAAACGTAATGTGCTATTACACATGTAATAGTGTACGCATGTATTACACATGTAGTAGTGTACACCTAGACTTTCCACAAAAAAAACAGATGGAAATATCCCCATTGTGGGTTTATACATTTCTTAAAACTTTGGTAATATTAAAAACAACCCAAACCAACAAAAGCTTTGAAAATCAGTTTTCCTGTTTCCCACCATTTGTATCCCTCTAGAACAAAATGAACTTCAACAACAAATAGAATCCCTAATATCACTTGTTCAGTGAGTAATCTTGCAAATAAATTTCTTGCCTACCCTTACCCTTTATGATTTCTTCCAGTAGTCTAAACAGATTCTTTTGTAATAAGCTATGATTATGTAGTTTACAACTTTTCACTAACATTAGTGTGTTAACAGAGTTTCTTTTCTGTACTAGACACTGGTACTATCGTTTAGTGCAGTACTCCATATGGTGCCTAGTATGGTACATGTTAGGGACTCTTAGCACCTGGTCCATTTCTCAGTTCTCCTACTCCTCATCAATAATTCCTGCCTCATATGTCCATCACTCACCAGCCCACACACACATTTCCTTGCTTTTTTTTTTTTTTTTTTCTGCTTGGTTTCTTGATCTTTTCCTGTATCAGTCTCTAAAACCATTTTCTTGTTTCTAGGATGACAATGAATACTGGTTGAACAAAAGATGTGGCATGGTTTCTTAACTTATATGTAACAAACTTTTCATCGCCAAGCTTCTTTTATTCTACTTTTTTTTTTCATATATAAATTTTTATTTTCTTTCTTGGGGGCGGGTGGTGGCGTGTTGACATAGCTGTATCAGAAATATCCAACTCTTTTACTTGTGGTTAATATTAGATGAAAGGACATAACCCTGAAGGTAGGAGAATTTCTAGGACTGGAAAAGGCAGCATCTTACTCCTGCGAAATTAAACTAGGCTAGGCTTGCACCAGGGCCTCAAGGCTACCCATCAGTGTTGGGTTTTCTAACTT
Organism: Vanellus vanellus; assembly: GCF_965231255.1. Taxonomy (NCBI): domain Eukaryota; kingdom Metazoa; phylum Chordata; class Aves; order Charadriiformes; family Charadriidae; genus Vanellus; species Vanellus vanellus. The sequence goes on from NC_138906.1 coordinate 108,713,421, forward strand.
GCTTCTTCTCACAGTCAGGAATTTAGACCATCTCAAAGACTCCACATCAGGACAGCTGATGCAAAACTTCTTTACAGAGGAGCATCAAGTACTGAACAAGAATACAAAAGAGCCTATAGTTTCCTGTCCCTGTTGCTCATATATGTAGAGCACTTAAGAATCATCCAAATATTGTTTCAAGTAATGCAATGCACTTCCTCCCAACCTCACTGTTTTTCTTTATCTTGGTCTGCAGATAAGCCCAAAACTTAAACTTGTTTTGTGTTGGTGTAACATCTCATCTGAAAAGTCCACCACTTTCAGAGCTTCTACTTGCTTCCTGTAAGTAAATGTTATATAGGAATAATAAAATCAATAACCATCAACACCTTGTAAATGCTCTCTAGCCATATCTGGGTAGATCATTTAAGAAATAAAAAAAAAGAAAAGAGAAAAAGGCAAAAAAGAAAGCTGTCTGCTGCTCTATATTATGACTGTACAAAAAAGTTTCTTTTATTCTTTAAAGAAAATACATAGATTAAAAAAATACTGAACAAGGCGTCAACCTTAAGAGGAAGAAGAAAAGTCAGAAAGGACTCCTCTGAAGGAACAAACAGTCAACAAATCCCATGTTATATGGTCAAAAAGGTAAGAGGATCAGTGGAATAAGAGAGCTTATGCCCTCACTTAGAAAAAAAATATTAAAAAAAATCTTAGTTTCCTTGAAGATTTTCCCTATCCTATGTCTTATGATAATCATTTGTACCCTGAGAAGTTCACAGGAACTTGAAGACACCTTTCTACATGAAGATGCTAAATTTGACACTAATACCAAATCGCTTCCATTCATTCATTCCATTCCATCCCAAGCATTGCCTGATGCCGGGGGACTGAGTTGCACGACAAACAAAAGGATTGGTCTATATTACTTTTCATGCATTCCTGTGCCAACAGACTTGGAAAAGAACCAAAAAACATCCTGACAGTTTTCAGAAATCTGACCCCACTTCTCCTTAGCTAAAACAACTGCAGTCTGATTTCAGTAAAGTCATGCTGCAGATTTCTAGTAAATAATTCAAGTGCAGGAAAATGATTAGTATAAAATAGTCCGCAGTGGCAGGTAGCAATAGCCTAAATCCAAACAAGATACACAGGCAAAGGCTTACGATCAAGGAAATTATTCAGGATTGTTATACGGAAACTTTGAACAGTAGATCCATTCACTAAAGTAGACAGTTACCTCTGGCCAACTAGAATAGATCAGATAATAAATAGATGGCTAGTAACAAACTTCTGGTCTCTCTAAAAGTGCTTTAGCCCTTACCTGTCTTGACATGACATTTCAGAACTCTCCCACTCTCCCTGTCTGTGTGCTGGCTATAGCATCTCATCCATGTCAAGAGCTTATTTTTACATGGGAAAAACACCCGCATTTTTTCTGTCTGGGAGTCTGTGACCCATGTTATAGAAATCTATAGCCTTCGTTTTGAAAGTGTTACCCTAGTAAATTACAGGAAATAATTACAAGAATACATTTCCATTATGTTAGCAAAATATTTGATATGACAAAACAGTCACTGTTAATGCAACTAAAATAGGATACCAACCCTTTAAAATGTTTGGGGGTTTTGTTGTTTTTTTTTTTTTTTTTTTTACTCTTTTTTGGCATCTTAATTATATTCTTAGATGTGAAAGGCTATTAAATTACAAAATATGCTTAATTTAAATAAAGGCTCAGCTTAACTGGGATTTGTGGCTTCTTAATGATCAACATAATTTGACATTTTTCTGATTACTTTCTTTGGAACAACATTTAGTTCTCTCAAAGAAGAAGGATTATAGGAACAATTCAATACACATTCTCTTGAATCCATTGTACTTCATCACTGACCTACACTGGACATTTACTTGTTTGCTTCTAGTACTAAGAATCTGTTCTAGTCAGGGAGCTGAACATCTAGGATCTGCCCTATCCACTTTTGTGTTACATGGACATGTAAAGACTACATGTATATAATGCATCAAAGGCTCTAGTGCTCAAACTGTACATTTAAATAAAACAAATAACTCTTCCACTATTATAAAAATATTACTTCCAAATCACATACTACATCTACATCACTACAAAAAAAAATATGTATTTCTGGAGTAAATAGGAAAAGAGGTCCAGAAAAGATTAAAAACACAACAATCATGCATAAAATCTCAAGTGCGTACTTCCTGTATGAAATTGGGAGGGGGAATGATTCTGCGATTCCATCTACTGAATGTTATGTCCTGGAAATTGCTTGGGCAGAGGAAAAGGTCTGAATTTACATAAACGGATTTCTGTTTTGCATTGCGCAATCCCTTCCTGTCATTTAATTTCTATCCAGCAAAAACGGAAGCAGAAGAGAGAGCTACAAAATGTAATTGTTCATCCCCTTATTTCTTAATAATGGCCCACATGCTACCATCTGTTGTGTAATACCACACAAGCAGTAATGTAACGGAGCAAAAGCCAACACAGTGGCAAGGAGCAGGGACTGTAATGAGCGATGGCCAGACAGTAGAGAACTACCTCAAACCAGAAACAGCGTGACAACCATAAGGGAGCGACATAAGAAGCAAAAGATACATTAACTGTCATAGCAAGAAACAGGCAAAGAAGGCACCAATATGCTAACGTTACTGTGAATGCTGCTGCCAGTCTGCAAAAGGAGAAAAGGAGATGTTGGCCCATTACAGATGAAAGGGCTACAGAGAGGAGTATCTCAAAGAAACAAACCATCTCCCTTCAGCTCAGTTTTCAGTCATCTTATCTGCACTTAGTGGCAACTCCTTTTACATTGTTAAATCCAGCTGCCAGTTTTGTTAAAGCTTCAGACAGAGCTGGATGTGATTTTGGCTCTTAAAGAGAGGCAATGCGCTGCCTGAAAAGCATAAAGACCTTTGGGACTGGGGAAACGGCTGCATTAACAGAAGTCACATCGAGAGAAGCGACTTTACTCAGCACTCATCAGGTCACATCTACAATACTGTGTCCAGTTTCGAGACCCTGATGCAATTGATAAACCAGAGCAAGTTAAGCAGAGGGCCCTCAAGACAGCCAGGGGTCACCTGCCCTGTGGGGGAAGTCTGAGGGACAGTGGCTGCTCCAGTCTGCAGCAGGAATGGCTTCAGGGGCACCTAAGAGCATCCCCCCAGTGCCTGCAGGAAGGTTATCGAGGAGACAGAGACAGGCTCTCCACAGCTGTGACTGATGGGAGAAAGAGGGACAATGGGCGTAAACCAAGACAAGAGATGTTCAGGCTGCATATGAGAAACAATGTTTTCTCCATGAAGACAGCCTGGCAGTGGGACATGCTGCCCAAAAAGGCTCTGTGGTTTCCATCCCTGGAAGTTTTCAAGACCCAACTGGAAAAAGCCTTGAGCAACCACGTCTGACCTCAGAGCTGGATCTACTGTGAGCAGGAGATGGACAGGAGATGTCCTGAGGTCCTTTCGCATCTGAATTAACCTGTGAGTCTAAGAAAGGGATGCTAACAGATCTGTAAGGCTATTTGGACCTTTGTGGGTTTGGGCAAAGCCATATGTGATTAGGCATTCAGAGTATTTAAGATGAAACGCATTTTCCTGATTTCAGCATATTCTGCAGAAGAACAGCACATGACAATCAACAATAGGACCAGGGGATGCAAGAGACTGAAAATCAAGACTTGAAGTAAGAAAGTACGAAGAGGCAGAAAAAAAATGAAAAACCTATTTCATGACAGAATAGCAAAACTTAAAACACAAGATTAAAAGAGGAACATAAGAAGGGAGAAGAGAATCCCAAGATCAGAAAAGCAAAAGAAAACAGAAGAGTTTTCCCCATCTCTGCATGCAGATTTATCCTTGGAAGAAGATGAGTTGTTATGGTAACAACACTCTCCAGGAATTTTGCCAAGGAGTGGCATATCAACCTCCACATTATGCCTCTGGTGCAGGTCTCCAGCTGCTATTTCAGAGGAATAAAGGTTTAAGAAACTACTACAAAGTAAATGTTCATTCCTGTAAGCACTAAATGGAAACCACACCTATAACAGCAGTATGAATCTTATCTGTTAACTGAATAAGTAGATAATAAACACAAACAAAAAAAAAGAGGGGGACAAAATGAATGTTTATATTAGAAATAAGTGAGGCTAAGTATAAGCCAGTAATGTCAGGGCAAGAAAGTGAAGTTTGATGGGAAGAAATATTCATAGGTCTGATAGCAGAGGGATACTGAATAATTTCTTCTTGCCGTCCACATAAAATTGAAGTTTAAAAAAATTCAAAAGTTTAAATTTTCCAGCATCTATGGAGAAAGAAGATGTTATATAAATTTAGACTGAATATAGAATAAATCTTTTAATTTCTCAAAATTCAAATAAATGTAAAAGAAAGAGAAAATCTGAATCTTTACTTCAACCGTCCCTTTTCTCTAAGTCTTCATTACTACTAAGTATTGCTAAGTATCACTATTGTTGACTTTCATATGGGCTACCACCTGGCTACCCAAATTCATGCGGTATTCTAACTGGCCACTTAGCATATAAGCAGCTACAAACTCTTTCCTTTGCCTCAATGAAATCTAAAAAAATTAAGGATGGAAATCAAACTTACTCAATTAACTTTTGTTATGCCACTTTAAATGCTATATTGTTTCACAGTGTTTGTAAATCAAACCTATCTGGGCAGAATAAGCATATTAAGTCATACCAGCTACCTTTAATAGGCAAAGAAGTAGAGGTTTTGCCAAGCCAAGTTACTCCACTTTTCCCCAAACTGCACTGCTGTAATACTGCCAGAATTGAACTGCTGCCTAATCCATAATATCAACCGGCCTCTTGGGATTATTCTGGTTTTGGCTGGTAGCCTGGTGTTTTAAAGCAATAGTTAAAATCTGGTCAGTTCATGTGTATGTGGACCTCTTCCTGTAACAAACATTTTAATTAGGATTTTTAAACTCATACTGAAAAAGAAATGCCTTCACACTTCAAAGGGTATTTTTATAGACAGTCATTTCTAATATAAAAATCCCAGTCCTTCCTAATCCCATTTCCTCACTATCCTAAAGAACCTTTGAAATGTTTTCCAATCTGACCTTTCATTTTGATGTGCAAACTAAATAGCAGACCACTGTGCTAGTATAACATTAAAAAAAAAGTGGAAAAAACCAGCCTTCTGTAAAAGCGAGTGTTGACAAAATTTAAAATAACTAATGCCTTACTACTAAAAGAACATTCTAATTTGATACCCAGGTTCACATTTGAGGAATAACATGATGCTAGAGAGATGGCAGAGAGGGAAGACGTTTCACAACTGAAATAAAATAGGTTCCCCAATTATCTTTCTAAATTTTAGCTACAACAAAAAGAAAGATATTTTCAATATGAAACTTCCTCCTAGAGTAAGTAGGTGTGCAAACAGTAGCACTGTGATTATGCCTGAGAAACAAAATGGGGCATTTCATTACTGTAGTTTAATTATGCAAGTAGAGTAATATGACAATACTTCACAATGAACATGTAAATGAATTAGATCATTATATGATTTTAATAGCCTTATGAGGCCATTAAATATATACTGGACAGTTAGAAGCTGTTTCCATTTTTAAGAGTTTTCAAAGAATATGATTATGCCCAGACCTCTTCTAGTTTCAGCTCAAAGGTATTGGTTAATTAAAAGGAATATGTTATTCGTCTTTGAGCAAAAAGAAAAGGAGAAACGTACTTTTCCAAAACTTCCTTTAAATTTTCCTCTTGGTTTACTTAAATTGGCTGCCCTGTAATAATTCCCAAACTTATCTTGTTCGATAAGCTCAATTAAAAATAAATGTTTATTAACACAGACTACATTTGAAAACAAATTATACGCAAAGACACGCTTACAAAATATAACTTTGCTGAACTTAGTAAGTGATGGGTATGTAATTCCTCTTGCTAAACTGCTAGGTATAACCCTAACTATGAAATCTCTCACACAAATTATTGTGCATTTTGCCAGTGGCTGAGCCCTAGGTTTAAATCCCCCTCTCCCACCCCTTTCAAACTGTGAAAGCCTTCAGCTTAGGCTGTAGCTCCCTTTAGCCAGATCTTGAAATCACGGGGAAGCCTTGGATCAAAATTAGGTGAGAAAGGCTGGCTTACTTCTATTGTACCACTCACAGGGGAAAAAGAAAAAATCACAGTCGAGAGGCAGCTCCTGATGCAGGTTTTAAGGACCTCTAAGATGCCGAGTATCTGCTGAACTATGAAGGCCTATATTCAGAAGAGAAATGACATTAGGCAGGAAAGAAGAAGTGACCTCATCGTCTTTATCCTCCTCGTTCTTGGCTCTTCTCACTTCATCCAAAGGTGAGGAAGTCACACACAAGCACAGGACTCAGCTGGGGGCTCTGCCCCATAGCTGGCTGTGGACAACAGCAAGTGGTACAAGCCCATGTGTGCACCTATACAAGCCCAACCACAGAGATATCCACTAGCCTAAATTTTTTTTGGTTTTGTTTTTAGAAAGGATTAAAACAATAAATGCAAATCCACCACAAAAATAGTATTATTTAGAAAACTTTACCCCCATTGATTTTTAAAAGGTGTAAATATGTGTCAGTGTCTCTAAAAATAACATCCATCCCAATCCAACAATAAGAAAACTGGTATTTTGTTAGTACTCTTAAATATAAACATATACATTAAAAACAATTCAGATATTCTGAAGGTAGTATTAATAGCACCATATTAGCTATGAGATTCTTGATGCTCATCAGAAAAATGTATCAACTAGATGAAAAACCACATATAGAAAGAAAATTTGAGTTTAAATTAACCTACATTCTGCACATGCCTGTACATTTGTGTGTACACATACACTCAAAGCGGGTCAGAATTCTTTAGGAGAAAAATGCAAGAAACAAAAATGCACTAGAGAGAACCTCAGGCCAAAAAAAAAAAAAAAAAAAGCAACAGAGTGCAGTAATTTGAAAAGGAAGAAAAGGAAAGATATTGAACAAAAGCGTATCCTTTCCTTTAGGAATTTTTTTAAAAAAAGTTTTAATTTTTTACAAACTTTAAAAAATGTTTTCACTTTATTTGCTTCTAAAATTAACCAAAATTTATTAGCTGATAATTTGAAAATTCTTTTAGCTTAATTGACATTGGGGATAAATTAATTTTGAATATCTATTATGACAATTACATACAGCTACATTTTCAAATCTAATGCATTTTTAATAACCTTCATCAGCCAGCGATTTGAATTTCAAATTTCCTTCTATGAAGAAGTAAAAATTAGATAGCTTTGTGTCAATTTTCATAATAAATTGCTCTTTATTTACGTTGCAAAGCCTCCCTTACTATAAGCAAATCAAAACCTTAAATGAAACCTAGTACTCATAAGACTTATTATATTTCATCTGCCTTTATTAAGAGAAAGTAAATTACAGTGACAAACCTGTCTGCCCTCCCTGGTACACCATAACATGATGTTTGTACCTGTCTGCTTCCTTTTATAGCTATTGCACAAGGGACCGCGCCTCTTCCCATTTCCACATCAAAATGGTAAACATTCCTCCAACAACACAGATGCATTTCAGAGCAGCTTCAAGGGAAAGCGTCATTAAGAAAAAAAATAAATATCCTCACATAACATTTCTTTACTAGTGTTATAAACAGCAGGCTAGATAATTAGGTCTTTAACTTTCATCAAGAACTTTTATTATTCATGTAGTATACCTACTGTCTACCCTTGAATAGTGAAAATAGACACATCCAATATTGGAGAAAAATAACAAATGCAGAGTCAAGTGCTGAAGGCTAGGAACGGAAGACTTAAATATTTCTTTGACTACACGTTCTGTAGGTCCACTCCACCATTTTCCTGTTGTTCGTATGGCAGTGGGCCTCACTGGGTCTGATCTCTGTATGTCAAGACTAATAAACACCCTTATGTTTATTGGCACCCTTTCTATACATGTTACGATACACGTTGTCTTAATTATATGATCATATTTGATTTTTCATAACTATTTTCCACCTCAGTCTGCGTAAATGATAAATACCATTCTGTTAAACAGGGGCTCTGTAAATTACGCTTGATTCCCATAACTTCATACTTTTTTTCTGACTTAATGGTATACTGGTTACACCCTGTTTTCTCTCAGGGTTCTTCCATAATGGTCATCACACAAGGATCTTTCACACAGATGGTTTCACAAACATTAATTTCCTCTCACACCTTTCTCACTTCTGAGAGGTGTGGATTATATTGACAGGGAAGGAACAAAGAAATTGTATGGTGAAAACAAACGAAAGTCAAAAATATGTCCTTTAAACTTTTGATCTGAATTTGAGATATCCAGGATTCAGCTTTTCAACACCACTTGCATTAAAAAGGGCATCTTAGTTAGTGCAAATGTCCACAGCAGAACCCAGCTGTTTTATACCCTAGTTCAACTGTTTCTTCTTGATCTCCCTCCAAGGACCAGTGGAGACGTCCTTCAGAGACCTTATTTCCAGTCTCTCTTCTCAGAAGTACCTATCCCCCAGCTTCATCTGGGTACCTAGTACTGAAATCCTCACTCCCAAACACAGGGTCTTCTTATTTCAGAACTTGCCACTCCTGGGAAATGTCTGAGAAGGGCACGCCTCCCAGCTGCTGAAACAAATGAGGTAGGTAGTATTATCAAAGAGCAATTTGCTTTGATGCAAAAATCTGAACGATCTCTCTTTCAAACCCTCTTAATGTGCATCTGTCCTGCCGCACTGACTGATACTCTTTGCCCCAGATATATTTGGGCTGAAGAGACAAACTATGTCCCTACTCTTTGCTACCTTGTCCACCTCCCTCTTGTTGTTCGATTTTTATTTCTGTACCTGTCTCCTTGGTTTTGTGCAATGCCAATTAAAATGGATTTCAGTTTACCCTTAATAATATGCACTTTCTTCACCATCTTCCCATCCCATTCTTCCCTTTAGCATTTCTAGTATCCACTTCTGGAAGAGCTAGCTTTCTGTCTGCCAGAAGCTCTTGGTGTTTCTCCCAGATATCTAATTGATAAGGTGCTTTCATAGAGTGCCAGAGCATTTATTCCTTTATTTTTCTCCCATGCTGTAACACTTGGTCTATTTCTTCTCTAAGTTTTATTTCACCTATTTTCCTTTCAATGTTACCTAGGTGCCAGAGAATACACATACAGGGAACGGTTCCATGATCTCATCTCAAACACCTGACCCCACACTAGTCTTCAGAAATGACAAGGAGCTATTAGAGTGAATGTCAGGCTTCAGCCCCGAAAGAACCGGAGGGAACATATTTCATTACTCAAGAGAAAAAATTATCTGGATTTCCATCATGTACGAAGCTTTATGGATGACGTGAGACATTTGAGCTGTCAAAGTCAGAAGTGTTTCTAACAAACATGCACAAAATACAGGTTTGCAAAGGCTTTAAAGTTTGCCAAAACATGGCTAGATTTTCATGGCAAAAACAGACTACACATAACTGACACACAGACCATCATGTTCTCTACTGGAAAGCAAAAACACTAAAGTAGTTAAAAGAAAAGCTCTCTTGAGGCTGTTTTAAGAGATACTAGGAAGATTAAGTATATTTTTTCCATCACTAGAAATAACTGAAATATACGCAGGAGAGGGCAGGACCAGTTTGACACAAGACATGCAACACAGGGATATATCAAGAGCTTGTAACAACTTTAATGACACATACTTCATAGTTCACACAAAAGTCTAGGTTGGAAGAGACCCTGAAGATCACCTGATCTAACCTTGAAAACGGGGCCTGAGATGAGGTTGCACAGGGCCCTGCCAAGCTAGGTCTTCAAGATTTCCAGTGCAGAAATGCTGACCTCTCTACTCTGATGTTTAGTTGTTCCCATGGCTATTTTTTTCCTCCTTATACCCAGCTAATTTCCCCTGAAGCAACCTCTGTCCGTTGCCTCTTGTCCTTTCCCTGCACATTCTTGAGAAAAGAGCACCTCCTTTTCTAACCTGAGCCACCTCATGAAAACTGGAAGGCTGTCATTAGATCCCCCCTGGGCCTTCTCTCTTCACTAGTGCAAACCCAGTTCCTTCAACCTCTCCTCATACGTCAGGTTCTGCAATTTCCTCACTGACCCTGTGCTGGACCCTCTCTGTTTTTTCGGTTTCTCTCTTGAACAGAGCAGCGAGGGGACCAGAACTGGACGCAATATTCCAGGTATGGCTTAACAAGCACTCAGCAGGGAGGAGCCTTCCTAGTTGAAAGTCCTCAGTCTGTTGCCCATACTTCTGCTGAGGCAGCCCAGGACATGGTTTGCCTTCACTGCTGCCAGGGCACACAGCTGGCTCAGGCTCAGCTCGCTGCCCAGCAGGACCCTGAGGGCACGTACAGCAGAGCTGCCCTCCAGCCACTCAGTCCCCAGATTCTTTTGCTGCTTTGGTTGTTAGGACTCAGGTGCAGGACTTCATGTTTAGCTTTGTAGAGGTCCTGGAGCCTCCAATCCTGAAGATACTCAAAAGCCAACTGGACACAGCCATGAACAACGTGATCTGACGGATACTGCTCTGAGCAGGAGACTGAATTAGATGGATTCCAGAGTTCCCTATCAACCCGAATTGTTCTATGGGTCAACGACATTTTGGAAGTTTTACATTATAAAAATATTTTCTTTTTTTTTTTTTTTTCTTTTCCCCCTTCCTGCTGAAATGCTCAAACATTCTTCCCCTATCCAATAATATCTTTTACAGTAAGAAGTTCAGTCTTTGAGCTTGTTTTAACACGTAATATAAGGGGAATAGTTCCTCCTATTTAAACAGATGACTTTTAAGAGCAGAGTGACGCTTTTGCTGCAAAACTGTGCGCACACTCTAGTACTACTATGAATATACTGTAATAAGCGTACATGGATCTTCAAATAAGAACCACCACTAACATGTCTGGGATTTGCTTTGTGTTACCGGTAGAGACCAAGATATTATCTTTACTTTTCCCACCATTTATTCCCTCCTTGATACTTAGATTCAGCCACTGATGCCACTACTGAGAAATTCAAAACCACCCATTGACATCACCTCTCTATTTACCTTGTGAATTGACACTCCTAATTAATACCCCGGGCTTCAAAGTTTAGAAGGATGAGTAGAGTCTTACACAGAAAGAGACTCATAAGGTCATTAAAGCATTTTAGGTCCATGCTTGTAGGAGCTCAAAGTCCTGTCAGCATGCTCAGCTTGTAGATTTCTTCGCTACATTGTTAAGGAAAGAAGATACTATTGCCTTAATACAATCTTTGCTCAGAGAGATTTTGTTTTATTTGTTTGCATGCTGCCCTTTGATGTGCTCAGACTCTATTAACAGCTTTATTACCAGCACAGTTCCAATTATTCTTGCAATTTGCTTTTTGGTGCATAGAATGCTTGCTTTGAACAATTACATTATTCAGATACGCCTATATTTTAAGAGGGATCTGATAATTACTGCAAATCTTATTGTTTGGTGTACAGAACTGAGTAATTTTACTAACAGTTATTCATTTAAATAGGATTCGTTTTAATCTCCTCAGCTGAGTAATAGCTGCCCATGAAAACGATGTGCTTTGTAACCTTCCCATACAAACCAGATGATTTTGCTAGAAGACAAGATATTACTTGAAAGTGCTGTAAACAAATATTTGAAGATAAATATGTTATGTGTCACAATGGGGAAAAAAAAAAGGATATAGTTTTCAGGAAAATGTATTTATCTGTTTTGGAAGACTCAGCAAACTAAGGGTGTAAAAACCACACAAAGTACATTTGGGAACCTCTTTCAACCTCAAAGAGCAAAGACTTACAAAAAATAACTGTTAAATTCTCAATTATTTGCAGATAAAAATTTGTAAAATATTATTCAAGAACTAACATCTTCACACACACACACACATTCACTGGGCTCCTAGGAAAATACTACATTGAGATCACTATTTTGAAATTTTCTGAAAGAAGTTCTGGGCAATAAAATACGACCACACTTTCAAAGAACAAGGATAAGGGGGGAAGAGGGAAAGGACAAAATGGTCTAAATTTGGGATTGTTCTCAAAGTGAAAATCCAATATCTGTGGATGTGACCAGATCTACATAAAGTGCACATTTAGCTTTCCTCTAATATGAATTCTTGAGTGAATTTAATCAGATGAGAAAATAGGCTTATTGAGCAAATTGAGATTAACTAGCAAACAGTGGAAACAGAATGGTGAACATAGCAAAACCAGACAGGAGTGAATCTGAGATTTTGAAAAACAGAAAGCATAAATTTATACAAGAAAAAGAAAAAAAAAAAGCAAGGAAGGGTGAATTCAAATAATATTCAAATTTTAATAATAATTCAAATAATATTCAAATAATATTCAAATTGCAAATCAAGTGTTATATCTTATCACAAAAAGGGCAAGAACTCAAGCCTAACAATTACATTTTGATAGATGTTTATCCAACTTCCTTTTGAGAATGCCTTTGCATCTGAGAAGCAATGCAATATCATGAGTAATAATAGCAGCATCTCAGATTATAGAGGTCCATAAGGAGACTTCTGATATCTAGTGAACATGAGCAACGCAAGAGGCTGAAATACTCCACAACAAAGCAGGACTCTTAGAGCAAACTAGAATAAACGGTAGGCTAGTTCACATTTCTTTAGCAATAACAATCTTTATTTAGGCAAACTGGTAGTGAAACACTGAGGAAAAAGAAACATCCGAAAGGTAAGTGAGTAAGTGGAAACAGTCCGAGAGAAGTTCTTATAAGAATTGTGATAATGCTACTGTAGGTAAATATTTTTATTTTTCATTTTAGACTTGTAATTACATTTGAGAATAGCATGGGCTAGCACGTAGACGACTGTGGCAAAATTTAGTGTTTTTTAAAGTAATCAGGAAATCATTTATCCTGAAATATTTTGAAGTGAATAACTGCCGCATGGTTTAAGGCCATCTCGATTGGAGACTAGCAACTGTGCTGTAGAAGAGCAAATATCTTATTGTTCCTGCACACTCAGTTTTTAAACACAAAAGGAACCTGTCGCATCCTTCCTCTTACACAACAGGACTTATGAAGGTACCATAGAAATTCTGGGTGTGTGCTTGTGTGTGCATGTGCCCAGAAGATCTTACTGCCAAGAACTGTTCAAGAAACTGCTGTAGCTGATAGAAGAACTTGCCATAAAATCACTGGGATTGCGTTACATAAATCACCATTTTCTGAAACTAGCACTTAGCATTCCACAAATTTCTTCAGGATAATCAAGCAGTGAAAGAAAAAGTGTAATGTAGCTTCCCTTGTGTGGCCCTGGCCACAAATTTAATTTAGTAGATTACAGTTAGAAGGCTACTGCTATTCTTTTTCTTGATTAGTATTTATTTTTGTGGACACATATTATATAACATGTGCTTAAGACCATCTGTTCCATATATATTTTTGACTGTCAGAAGTCATTGCTAAAATGCTGGGCAATTTGTTTTATTTTGCATTTGCAGATTTATATAAAGCACATCATAATTGAACACGATAACAGAAAAAACAATTAAATAACAAAAAAAATCTAAAAAACCCTTATCCTACTTTAATCTTTCTAACTTAAAACGCAGAACCTTAGAGACAGCTGTTGTTGACACAATCCTAACTGAACAATTTCTTGTATTGGGGAGATTAAATCAGTAAGTCTTGAACTCTATTCCAGACATTACCTATTTATTTATTTGAAGGGTAAGCATGCCAGCATTGACAGATTCAAGCTTCTCTTGCTCCAAGACAGCTATATCTTGCCAGGGACCCAACTCACACCTTCACTTTGTGTGAAGGTTATTTACCTTATTAGTGAAAGGGAAGAGTGCATTAATGGGACTGGAGATTTTACAAGGAACTGAAGAATCCAAATCTGTTGGTTCCCATTTTGGAGTTTAGGGACTACCATTAGCAATTCGGCTATGTCATGCTTAAGTTCACTTCGGGCTCTTCGCTGAGTATGTTCTCCACACTTTGCTAGAGACCATTCTGTGTAGCTGGGCTTGAACTATCTATGATCAGGTTTATGATACAGAGACATCTCTGGAGAATCCTCCCTTGCTCACCCACATCAGAGCATGCCAGTTTCCTCTACAGTAAACCCCAATGCAAATGTGCTCATTTATGCTCTCTTTCTTGCACACTTACTTTATTGTCATTCAGATGCACAGGGCCTGTGACAAGCCTGTTGCTCCTGGTGGGTCAGAATCTGTATTTATAACCAATTTGGACTCTTCTGGTTAGTTGCTCTTCAAGCTCCACTTTGCTTTTTCTAATTCTGTTTTAACAATTCCTTGGTCTACTCTGTAATGCTTTCTCGTTTATTTGGGTACACTTCAGGTTTTGAAGTTTGACATCTCTTTTCTAGTAACCCTCATGCTGCTACGTAGCCATGTTGACTTCCCGTAATACTTCTGCAAGCCCCTCCTAATGGGTAACAGGCACTGCTACTGTCTCCCTGCTATGTCTCCAAAACCTGAAAGAATTTCACTTTTTACACACCTTTTATCTTCTTTTACAAAATGGAGAGGGCTTTTTATTTATTCCCTCTTTTAAGCTGGCAAAGCTGTAGTGTCTGGTTTGGGCCTTCTCTGACAGCGTAGGAACATCTCCCAAGAACATACCCCACCCCTGGGATGGGTGGAGAGCTATTGCCACTTTATGACCTCTTTGGAGTAATGGGAGCAAACACGGCTGATCCGCACAACCTCTACAAAGAATGTTCAAGGGAAAACAGTACAGCTAAGCTATAACTTACCTGAGCAAGAGTGTAATGACCTAAATTTACAGTAATGAGAAGTTTTAATTTGATACCAGAAACTGGAATGAACAAATGAGGTCACGTTTCAACTAATGAATGTAATATTCACTGTTACTGTCAGGAGGCACTTGTCTATAAGGACTAACGCCATTACTGTTATTTATAAGAAAATCACTAGAAAAACAACTCAAAGCAATGTACAACAGCATTAGAGAATTTACAGAATAACAAATAAACCCACATATTGTCTGGATACCAGGGAGGGGAGGGGGAAGTCCACTTTGCAAAGAGGCCAGCTTATCTCTACATTAATAAATATTCATTTATGATATGTAAAACAGAAAACTTCTGTTTTTAATTCTTCTAGCTTTGAGCCACCGGTCCTGGTTTGGTTTTTTTTTGTTGTTGTTGTTTTTTGGTTTTTGTTTTGTTTTGTTTTTTTTGTTGTTGTTGGTGTTTTTTTATGTATTTTTTTTTTTAGACCAGAGCTCCTTCTATAATTCACATTGTCCAGTACACAGGTTTATCACATAAGTATAGGAGATATACACCCATCTAGGTAAAGTGATTTACATGGGAATTTGATTAGGGCTGCATTTCAAGCTCAAACATCCATGGAAAAGTGGAGAAGCTGAAGATCTAGATGAGTTAATTATATTGGGGTACTGTTTGGGATCCCGGATACCGATTTGAATGCAGATAAATAAAAAGTTTCCACTTGAGAGGTTAAATTTTCTCCTGTAACTATTTGCAGGAGAAAGCTAGAAAACCTGCACAGTACAATCTAGTAAGACTATGTGCTAGTCCTGGACCTTCTCCCATGGCAGCCTAGACCAATCTGAAGGTCTGCGAGAGATGAGTTCTTAGAGAATCCCAGTACGTTCTAAGTCCCTCTCGGCACGGCTCCCTTTCTTCTACAAATTGTAAAGAGATTGTATGGGAGTAAGGATCTCAGGGTAAATGTACATAATCTTTTATGAATATTAGTGTGTGATCAGAGCCTTTCACCCTTTGAAGTATGTTGTCCTTTCATAAGGAGTCAGGCTTGCAACATATATTTTAATCTTCTTTAAAAAACACCAGGTCTTTCATTTCTTCAATATTTATTCAATTTTTTTCATTGATTGTTAGAGTTCAGAGTTACCCTCCAATTTTGAACACCAGATGCTCTCCTTATATTTTGTGAATGAATCAGGAACCAGAGAATTTCAAAACAGGGCTAACAGTTTGCACTGGATAGCAATAAACATGGATTTTGAACTACTTCAAAATATAACAACTCAATAAGCAGCTCTAGAAAAGAAAGAGCATCAGGATATTTTGATCCAATGCAGTAATCAAATAACTGTATTTGCTCCCATAATGACCTGCACTGTTCCCTCAATAGTCACACTCAATGACTATTCATAACTCCTGCACATCTACTTCACCACTATTTCATTTATCAGAATGGAGGCAATTGAGGAGCCTAATCATTATGAAAAAATAAAATATCCTTAAAAAAAAATAATCAAGCAACACTGAGAATGAGATTCAGGGTTTCTATAATATAACTTTAGAAACGATTTTATGAAAAATGGGTATCATCCAAGTGAATGAATACAATTATTTTTCTCTACAGTCTGAAACTCAATATCTTTTTAAATAGGAAAGAGTATCCATTTCTTTCTCTTTTCCTACCAAAGAGTGGAATAAGAGGGGAAAAAAGAGGTGAAAAAGGAAAACAACACTCCTTCCATTTGCTTAGGTTACATGCAAAGGGCCATGCTTCCA
Source organism: Vanellus vanellus (assembly GCF_965231255.1). NCBI lineage: Eukaryota > Metazoa > Chordata > Aves > Charadriiformes > Charadriidae > Vanellus > Vanellus vanellus. Next base: position 108,729,973 of record NC_138906.1, read on the forward strand.
TCGATATTACAACAACATGCAGCTACATCTCTAGCTATGTTATTTTTTCAGTTTCTTAAATTATCCTTACTTTTCACATGGTTTTTCTACAAAGACAGTTGACAAGCAATATATAAAGCATTTCTGAATCCTTTCACACATAAATCATGCTATAGGCAATAGCAAGCTCCAAAACCAATTTAACCCGCCCCTTCAAAAGCTCCCCCCAAAGCCCCACCCTTTCATCCTTCTGCCCTGATGCTAATCTATAAGAACTTCATAGATAAGGGATCTCAGGATTTTAGCCATCAGTACAGCGATTAGCCCAAACCATCCTATTAATCTTTTAAAGACCCCATCATTAAGCTGCATCTTGAAAGTGAATGCTTTTTTGAAATTTAAATTGAAAAGAAGAATCACTTTTGCTCGATGTGGACCTCCTACACATGGGAGCAAACATTGCTGTTGTGGTACATCACTGAAAGTGCCAATTATGTAGTACAAGTCAGTCCAAAACCTGGATACCAATATAAGATCAGAAGTTGTATTTCTGGCAATATGAAATTACTGGGGCTATTTTTCTTAGAAAATATTCAGAGGATAATTGCATGCTATTTATTACATATACATTTTTCATTTAAAGATACCAAGAGGTTACTGCAACTTAAAGGCTAATTTGCAGTTTTATGATAAAAAGCATTAGACCTGCCTTCAGGAGATCTAAACTTACATCCACACTCTTTCAGTGCTTTCCATGTCACCTTGGCTTAGTCATCTTTGTGTTTCAACCTGCCAGTTTTACATAATATCTAACGTTGATATGACACAAAGCTAAAGGTGACTGGATGGAAGACAATAGTACAAGCACAGAGCCCTGCCCTATTTTAGGATTAGCTAACTTGAAGTCTACTGACTGACTTGGGGAGCTGATAACAGTAGCTTACAAGACAGAAAGAAAAAACGGTGCTCGAATATCTTGTTTTCCATCACAGAAGTGAGTGACAGAGAAAGCGGGGAGAATCTCATTCAGTGAATTCTGAATTTTTACCCTTAAAAATCCTTGCTGTTGACAGAGCTTGTAAATCTTGACAAGTTCTGGGAAAAATGTTACATATTCAACCAGTGTTGCCATTGCAACCGAGGCATTTAGCATTTTCAGAATTTGTTCAATACTTAGTTAATAACTAAGGTCAAGCATTTGATTAAGCAGCCAATTTTACACATTTCCAAAATACTAATGTTTAAAGAAAAAAAAAAATCAATCTATCACTTCACACACATTGGGTTTTTTGCGCTCATCTGGAAAAAACAGGGTGATCTCTCAACTGCATCACTGAGATTTACAGAGGTTTTACTGTCAGGATTAGGTTTTCACCCCAGTTCTTGCTGTATTGTTTGCAATTTAGGCATATTAAGAACACACTTTTCCCAGGGCAGATTGGTAAACAGGCAATGCTTCAGTTCATGAGAAAGGCATGACTTACCTTGTGAAAGTTCCTGAAATATGCTGCCTTCTCATCTGGAAATTTTTCTAGCCTCCTGGGTCCTTTACTGGAAGCCTTCTTGAAAACCAACCAACAACGCCTGAAAATCTGCAAATAAAATCAATGGATTATATCAGTTTTTATTTAAAGGTGGACAGTATCACAAATGCACTCAGTTCTGTAACTGGCTTAGGAAGAAATTTGAAAAAGACAATATTTTATTTTAAAAGTCTGGCAAATTCTGAGAACATCAGTTATTTCTTCACAAGTAACCCAAATTCCTCAATTTATATATATATTGATCGTCAGTCCTTTGTAGATTATTTTGCTTCAATTTCTTTCACACATGCCAAATTTGACAATTCCTGAGCTGCAAGTAAATCCATGAACTTTGAAAATTAAAAGAATTACAAGGCTGTCATTGGAGAAAGTACTTTCAGAAATGACTCCATGGATTTCTGGCTTTCACTTTTATACTCCTTTTCTATGACAGTATTGATAACGTCGATAAACATTCATTGCAGCTTTTAACACAACACAGTAACCAGCAGCCAGTTTAAACTTGTATACACAGAAAAGAAAACACAAAAGTTGAAATAAGCACCAATGAGACCATTGCTGGACAACAACAACTAGTCCTCTCACTTAATTCTATGACAAACTTTCTAAGAAAAAAATATGCATATTATTAAAGTTTGGGAACATGTAGTGAAAAATAAAATCCTCCAGAAAGCACAGAACAAAACAATATTATCGTCTCATTTTAATAAGAAACACACTAGATTTTGCTTAAAATGCATTTTTCAGCAACAAGGGTACTTTATTAGACTATTCACCAAGTGTTCTGGTGGTATTGCCATAACCAGAAGTTTAAAATCAGGACTGAATTAACAAATAAGAATACATTTGCAGTTCAAAGAGAAGCTGATTAAGGATAATCCTCTAGACTATATTATGCAAGTAAGGGATTAGATATTAATCTAGTTTTATAATCTATGAAAATAGTTTACTTCATTCTCCTCTTCAGTACTTGCACACCTCTATAAACAATACCATACAGAATTATATGGTTTTATTTCAAGGATGCATTAAAAAACAAAACCACCCCAATGCTAGTTAATAGTTCCACTGCTCATGTGTAGAGAAGAGTGTTATTTCTTCATAAATTCTAAAAAATTTAATGACACAACACAAGAAGTACAGCACTCTTTAATGTGGATCAGATCAAACACATCTCCCATTACAAAAAAAAATAAAATAAAATCAAGGAAATATGAGCAGGGAGAGCTAAAATGAGGAGTTTCCCCCTCAGTGTGATACTGTCTAAACTGAGTATAAGCAGCAAATATAGTGTCATTAAATAAGTAAGCTTAATTAGCCACATTTTGATACAATACTGACACTATCCTGTTGTCATTATCTCAGATCAACGGTATCAGTCAAAATAAGTTTTTTCTTTTGAAAACCTACCATTGGACTACAGTATCAATATGTTTATTTATGAAGACTCTTGGAAGAAAACATAGCATTTAATGAAATCTTCTGCAAGTATACTTCTTACAAAGCATACAAGTTTTAGGGTTTTTTTCTACTAAAGTTGTAAAGCAGCAACTGTACAACTGTACTTCCTATCTCAGAAATTACTTCACCTAACCTGGGGGAAAGCAAAGACAATATCATATTTCCTGAAAAAAAAAAAAAAAAAGACATTACACTCTGGGACATCATAAACCCTCTTTATTAGACAGTACTTTCTTCAAATAACATCTTGGCAGTGTTGCAACTTATTTTACCAAAGCTACAGCACTGCTCCCACAGTTATTTCCTGATTAACCCATATTAACTCTTCACAGTGTTATGGTGTGAAAACCTCCACTTTTGCAGGTGACACACAGGTAGAAGATATTCACCCTATTTTGGCCATACTAGAAGCAATAGCACCAACTGTCGAAAATGGACATATTTATTCATTTAACAAAAGTGTGTCTTTTAATAATACTCCTGGCTCTTCTAGGATCTGGGTTTTTTTTTTAGTCTATGTGTGTTTTTAGTTCATCTCTCTTCCTCTGAGGAAAGTCTTTTCCTAAGAAGTTCTTTATCAGGGTAAAAACCATTGCCTTCATTTCAAATCTTGTATCAATTTCCTTATTTCCATTACCTGCCCTAAATAGTTTACAGTCCTCACAGACTTCTCTTTAGAAAAACAGATCAACATACCATCCCCATCATCAGTGGCGGTGGGTTTTAGCACAGCCACAGAATCCACATTTTACTGATGACCTGAATTTTGGCCAGCTGGTTATAAGGTAACAGAAGCTTTGTATCAACTGACAGAGTAAGCTTTTTTTCAGGTTTTGTTTGTTTGTTTGTTTTTTAATATGGCACAGTTGTATTCTGCTATAGTGCAAAGTATCAGTTAGATCCAGTACATCAGTAGTATCCCTAATAGATGGAAAACCAGACAAGCAAAGTCAAGGAGCCAGATTTCTCCCTGCGAGGAAGGGAATATTTTCCAGATGAAAGGTCATCTAATGCATACTACAAAGCAATTCCTTCAGTGATAAATGAGCAGGCTCTCCTGAATGGCAACTTCAGTCTTTTTTCACTGGATATCAATCTGGGAGTGTGTTGAAGCTAAACTGTCAAGATTCAAGAAGGAGGCTTTGACCTTCTTATCAGTGGGCACTTCAAAGTATCCATCGAAGAGGGCTAGATGCTAGATATCTTTAAGAATACTCCTCATCATGCCTTTTCCCAAATTTCAGCATTGGGATGAATTCAAAGGCTTCAGCATTTAGAGTGCGGGAATGAACAGCCCTTGCTTTTTAAGGAGAACACTGAACAGCAAGAGGAGGGGACCATAAGTTTTACCTTTCGACTGTTACTGCTGCAATGTATTGACATCTGTTTTTTCCAGACCTTTACGGAGAGGAGAGATCTGAAGAATGGAATGGCTTGAAGAGGACTCCTGATTTGGTATGTACATAGACCAGGGTACGTCCTTGCATTCGGAATTTTTTTTTTTTTTTAATTTACAATCGCTTTTAAAGCTCATATAAACATATACAGTTCCACTGCACTTCAGCAGCATTTCATCTGATTACACCAACAGACAGTTTGTATCTCAGTGTTTGAAAAAGCATTAGCATATGAATTTACCTATAAATATGAATAAATAGGTGCAGATGTGAGCACACAGCAAACAAACATTTGCCTTTCATAAGGCACCTCATTGTTATACAGAAGCCTACTCAATTATTCACGAACTGTGAGATACTCTTTTATCCCTGGCCTAGTTTAGGATGCCATTGGCTGTAATCAAAACTTCTGAAAGACTTCTAAAGTCCTCAGATAATTGGGGTAGCCATTGTGAAAGAAATCAGTATCAGCCCTTTAACAACAGAGAGAACGAGAACCGCTCACAGTGCTGCCTCCATAATATATAGTATTTCCTAGGAGATTTAAGTGCCTATTTTTCACACATGCATAGTTGAAGAAATGCCAAATATTTGATCGTTTAATCAGTTTTACAGCACTCTTGGATGAGCTCTCACTGCTCAACAAAAACGATTTTAAAAATTTGTGTTGAGGGCAAACAAGATGAAGGCTACCACTGTACTGTAGCTTTTTTTCTGGAGAAATTCAGAAAGATAGCACTAAGTACATGCTGTATTTAGGTTTCCTTTTACTAACGTATCAATTAGAAGGACCAAAACTTGTTCGTACAAACCTGAGAAGGCTTCTATTGAAACTACCTGCTGAGTCTGTGGCATAGCAGAACCTCTTTAAACAACAGCCTTCCTCTCTCGGCTTTATAAGGTGGGCAAAGCCGAAGAAAAGTCCTCCTCTAGATCCCACTACCTGTGCAACTACGTGTGAGTAAGCGATGGCAGTAACTCAGCCCACTTGTGGTCTGGTGAGACGGATTTGCTGCCCCTTGCAATACCGTATGGGAATGATTTCCATTACAATATACAAGCCTGCAAAGTAGCCTCTGCTCCCGCAGATGGACTCTGAGTGGCCTTATCTCGTTAGCGAGAGAAAAGGCTTCCAGATCTGCAATAACATAACCTTATCCCCTGTACATGATTTCTGGACTCCTTCCAGTCAGAAATTCGACTCCCAGTGCTGCTCCATTTCTATTAATCTTTAGAGACCACTTCTTTTTGTTTTATTTGAAGCACTGCAATACACCAATTCATAACTCAAATCTCTGCATGATTGTCTTTTCTTACTTTTTCTTCTGCTTAACTTCTGAGCTCACCTTTCCAGCATGTTTATATTTTTTAATATTCTTGACTAATATATGGAAAAGTTTGGCCTCTGAATGGATCATTATTCTTCATGTTCATATCATACAGTTGTGTTTTACTGTTGCCATGGCTATTCATAATAAATCCATTAAAACATATTACAGGAAATCCATTGACTAAATTAGTTTTCTAGAAGAAGAAAATCTTTTCCTTTTCCTGAAATAATTTAAAATAATTGGTTTACATCGGGAATCTTACATAGGATTTTCCATTTTCCAGACATTTCTAATGCCTTTTCCTAGTCATTTACAATAGATGCTATTGAGATTAACATTTCTTTCCATCCACAGCTGTAGCTCATAAAGTTCTGCCAGTCATCACTAATATTTAGAGAAGGGATATTTATTGACACATCTCTACACATTATTCCAGAAATTCCACCTCACACTCAAAAACCCCAGAAACAAAAACCCTCTCATCCATCTTTTTCCTTTTTTTTTTTTTTAATGCCAAAAAGAAATTTACAACACTATAAGCGTTTTTTTTTCAAACCACTTAAGATGCTCTGAAATCTCCCTGCCCCGATCTAAAAGGTAGTACAAATGGCAATCACTATCTTTACTATATTGGAAAACTAAAAAAACCCTAAAAATCTAATTTTCTGTCGCTAGCTGTAGAAACATTTGCCTCTTGAGAGATGCAGCAGTGAGTCAGCTCCTAGTTACCAACAGAAACCATCGCTGACCAGAACGGGCACTGAAGCATCGCTCACGGGGCTTTCTGCTAGCATAACCCACCAAATGGTTCTCCCAGGAAGACATCCACATAATAATGTTCGGTCCTGCATTTACGTCTCGCTATCTGCAGGAAAGGCTACCTGGTTTCTCCCCCCTGACTTTCCACGTGCAGTGCTCTCTTCTTTGAAAACGCATCAGCTGCAGCGTACACATTAAAAACACTAAAACAAAAAAATGTTCCAATTTACTTCAGTAGTTATCTCCATTAAAAAATGGATATTGTCTTTTTTGAGGGTACGTGAGAGAAATGAACTATGTTGTGAGATTAAAAAACCACCCTTGACTCACAGATTAAAAACTGCAGCATTCATAATAAGAAAAATAAAAATAGTTGTCACAGTAGAGTCATATTTAACCATTGTTTTGACACCCACCACTTTTTCCTTTTTTTCCCTGCGTATTTCAGCAAAGGGAGAAGAGATGAGGGGTGACACCTTATCGCTTCAGTGGAACTACTCTTGTCACGCATTCAAGTAAAATTTAAGAGAAATGGAAAAGCAGTTATTATCTGTAAAAAGGCCCAAGAGGAAAATGGGAAGACAAAACCATTCATGCCTCAGCTAACGAACAAGTTACAGGATTTAACCTATTTCTGAGTAAAGTCAATAGGAAAAAGAAAAAACCAAACCTCATAGTTGCAAGCCACCTACTTCGGTTACCAACACTTTATCTTGAAAAGACAGGAGTGTAGTGTCCACGTAGCGTTGGAAGAAGGGATGCCATCTCTCCCGCACTCAGGTTTCTGGGCATCTTTGAAATTAAGGTGCCCTAGAAACTTTTCCTGTCTTCCTGTCCTGGAAACTTTTTCCTGTCTTGAACAGCACTGATGTCACTGTCTGCTTTTTTTTTTTTAAATAGTTACCACTGCAGTAAGCGGGTGCAGTTTGGGTGGCAAATTTGGATCCGTATGACAAAGCAAGAGAGGCGCAAGATTGCTGCACAGCACCGAGTTCCCGAATTAGCGCAGAGGGTGCAGAGTAGCAGGGAATCGAGGCCAGCTCCTGCTCCACACCACTGGGAACCTATTTAACTCCCAGCAGTGAAGCAGAGATCTTCCACGGTCCTCTGACACCCACTCTCCCCCCAGAACAGGAGGAGAAGCCAAAATAACCCCTCGCCTTGCTCAGAAGCATGAGGATACATGCTTCTGTCAGCAGCTCTGGGATGTGGGGCCAAGACTTTACCACAAGATACAAAAAGCCTTGGAAGGTTTTCCCTTTTTTTATTGACTATAACTCTCCACCTGCTATTGCCCATTTCAACATATTTTCTTCAAACATTACGGCAGTATCAACCACAACACAATCACAATAAAAGCAAAACTGCTTAAACTGTAATGCCAGGATTAAAAAAGAAACACAAATATATCCCCAAAAGATGACTAGTAATGCCTTTAATATAAAATGTTGTCTGAAGGTGTGTGAGGAAGGTTATCTGACAGGGAAACTTTCCTCATATATGATAACCTTGCACATACCCTTGAGCTTCATTTTATCATCCTAATTAGGAAGCAAGGTTAAACCTCTAGTTTATAAACCTTGGAGTATGACCTTCTGCAACATTACAGAAGACAATTAGGCCTTAGATAATTTTAGTGTCGTAGTTCAAACCCTAAAATTTCTGAGAGCATTTTTTAAATTATTATTATTTTCCAGATTGCAAATCTGTTGGCATTTAAAGTTAGGAATAGAAGAAATATAAAAACATCTGCTACAAACTGTTTCATCCCAGATTAGATCAATCCTTGTGGGCTTGATTGCAGGCAGTGAGAATTAGGATGGTTAGAGAGAGATGATTAGGGACAATTCACCCAGTAATAGCATATATATATATATATGTATATGTATATGTATATATATATGTCATCTTTCTGCTGTCATAACATACCATTATAGATTCATATAGATGTTCATAATATACTATAATTTATGGAGTTATAGTCACAGGCTATACATGTAATCCATAAACAGACTTATTTTATTATAAGAGAGTTCTGTGAAATCAAAACACACCATAGTACTTTTCCAGCTATTCCTATACTAACTAAACTACTTTGTGTATAAACACTTTATCTATGGGATCTGAAGGTTTGGTTTTGGTTTGTTTGTGGTTTGTTTTTTTTTTTTTTCTGTGTTTAAAAAAGAGGGGGGATAAATAACTGGAAAGATTTGCATGTGGTACTCATGCGAAAAGGGTTACACGGTTTTATGAATCCTTAGGCACCCAGAGCTTACAAACTCACTGTCGTTACTCTGCTTTGAACTGCCAGCAGGGCAATTCAAGGACAGAAGGACACACTAGACAAATAACACAGTCTTCATAGCAGTCTGAAGACCAGCAGAAGTTATCTCTTATATTTGAATTTATGTTATGATTATTTAAAAAAATCAGTTCCAGTAGCCATTTTTTGGCTTTCTGCATTTCTGACTCAGTTTTGGCAAGACTAGCGCCAGTGATTCTTTTGGAGGAAAACTGTTTGCTCCATGGCTGGCCTCAGAGTAGATGACAAATAAACATCAAAACAGACCACAACAAAAATTTGAGTACAACAGTTTTAGCAGGCATCCAGCAGGAAAATCCCAGAACTTGCAATATTTTAAAAGAAATTATTATGTCCAAGAAATCTCAAGAAATTCACTGAGCTTAACCTGAACGTGTAGCAGCTACTTATGAACAATTATGTAGCCAAAATTTGTACCAAAGTTTGTATCTTCTCCCACAGGTACTTTTCTAACTGTAATCTGAAAAAAATACCTACAGAGAAAGTTATGGTTTTGTTATATTTTGGTATTGAATTTAAGTAACTTCCCCAACTGAACTGGAGTAACTAGCTTACTTCACTCATCTGAAGATTTTTAGTCAAAATACCATTTTTTTCCTACATTTTATAACATTTTAATTAGTTACAAAGAAAAAAAAGTCCGCTCGAATATGACAGACCACAAATAACAGTTTGATATTCTGCGATGGAAAGTAATATTTACAGAGCAGAAGTTCTAACTCTTCTCCTTAGTTTTTAATCATTCAGCTATATATTGAAGTAACGGAAATACCACTGCAATAAACTTTCTGAATTTTTGACTCTTCCATATATGAGCTTACTAAGCTAAAATGCATTATCTTTTACACATATTTAGTAGACACTCATCACTTTGTTCTCCAAAAAGTTAAGGGCATTTAGCATACCTACAAGGGAACTTAATGCTGAGCAACAGACAAGTTTGAGTTATCGAGATAGATTTCTTATTTAGGTCTTCATAATACAAAATGCAGACCTTTACACACAATCTGAAATAACACACATTGAAAAATGGTATGTATCTGCTCGGATTCTTAATATTTTATGTTAGGAAGGTGGGGATTTGTGAAAGTAAGTGCTGCAAAATCAAAACCATGCAACAGAATACCCTGAAATGAAGCAGGGCTTCCAAAGAGAACAGTGATCGCAAACATCTGTTCTATACTACTGAGGGACAAAAACTCAAATCAGTTTTACAGCTCCAATTTAGAGGGTTACAAGCTCAAATTCAGCTTCAGAATCCAAAATCATTCTTTAGGTTTACATCAGCTAGTATTCTACCACATCTATCCTTACTTTTCTCTACATTGTCACACAGAAACTTGTCTTAGCAGAGGTGTCACAGTCCTCAAGATGCTGCTGCTTTGACTGATAAAATAAGTGGAAACGGTGTGCTTTGCATGGGATTTAATATAGCTGAGCACAGCACTGAGTCTAAAGCACTTTCCACAATGAACAAAAATGTGAGCTGAATATAAGTGTAGCTGTATATTTATGTAGGTGAATAATTTCCAACAGCAATTGATCCTCAAAGTAGAATAGGAAAGTTAGAGTCCTTTTTTTGTCATTTCAGCATGTATCTAGACAATCTTGCAAATCCGACCACGCTTATATATACATGGGTGAAAGCTAACTGTAATCTATAGATGCTGTTAATAAATGCCTGGTCACAGTCCCAGGCACACACACATGCATGGAGTGTCTGCAATATGTTTAAATACAGTGAGACTAAACAATACAGAAATGCCAATGTAGAAGGAAAGCCCTTCAAACATACTCTGATATATTGTACTACAGAACAGAGTACAAATTCTAAAAATCGCACTTACCCAAGACATATCATTCAATAAACATCTCAAGTAATAGGTTGTATGAATCAATCATGTTGGTTTCCTACAAATGAAGTGCATCCTTTTTTATGAAGTGACATCCTTTAAGTATTATGACTTCTGCTAGATTTTATGGAGAAATTCATTTTGTACAGAAAAGAAGGCGTTCTGCAAAACGAAGCCTGCAGTAGGATTCGAGCAGGATCCCACAAATAGTAATGATCAAGAGGATGTCTAATATCGGTGCTGTTTTCCTGACATTTGATCACCACATTATTGTAACCAATAGGTTAAATCTCCTCCTGCCAAAGAATCATAGTTTTAACCCCCAAAGACCTTCATTATATCTTTTAACCTAACTGAAGAGAAGGAAGATGAACTAAGAGCTCGTGGTAACTGGAAATAGTTAAAAGCTCAGGGTTAGCAAGAATCCTCTGCAGCAGGAATAAATGGGATACTAAAATTGAGTACTGCGGTGAAATTTTCTGCAATTTTTATAGACAGAATTACCTGGCATTTTTAAAGTAAAAACAAAACTAAAACTAAACCAAACCAAAACAAAAACTAAACCTCATTCGCTCTGGGACTTAAGCGTTTAAGAGGAAGATGTATGCAGACAGAAAGACACACATTTCAAATACTTCATTCATTTATATTAGTGATTTGCTTTCTGCCAGTCTTGTGCTACTACTGAAAATCTCTGCTTCAGGATGTACCAATCTGTTATTACCACGCATCAATATCACACTGAATAAACAAGTACTCCAAAGCAAGAAAAGGATGAGAAAACAAACACTTTTACCCAAAAATAAGAGGATTTGGAAGAAAAAGCTATAGCCTTTAGCTCTTGTAACTACCAACACCAGTTCTGCTCAGCTTTCGTCGCAACAGCAAATTTTTAACAGATAAAGACAGCTTTTACTCAAAGAAAACTAGCATGAAAGATCTTCCCTAAGAACTCAAATGTAGCTGATGTGTTCCATTCCCAGCCAGGATGTTCTGTGGGGAAATGTACTACTATGAGGGATGAGAAATGATGTTGTTACAACCCCAGGGAAATAATGCAGAGGAAAAGCAGATGGTCTCCAAACCCAGCCTTCATAAGTCCAAAAGACCACTCTGAATTCCCTGCTCTCTACCTGTGATAAGACTCAAAAACACTGCCCTGGAAGTGTTTTAGAGATTCACCCAAAGTTTATCCAGGTAAATCCACAGAAGCCATGCCAGTGCTTTAGTATGCTTAGGCTCAGATCCAAACCAGGATCACTCAAGGCATCATAGATCAAACACAAATTTCTTTGTTAAGGGAAAGGTGATCATCCCACCAAGTTAACATTATTATCTCAGGAAAAACAAAAACAAAAACAAAAACAACACCCAAAGCATCCTCCCTCCCCAACTTTCACTTCCACTGGCTTTCCAGAGCTTGCAGGAGATAAGACTGTCCATTTACAGTCATTTCCCATGGGCAGAAGAATATTATTACTCTGCCCAACTGATGCTATTTATTTCGATATTCTGATCGGCTGCATATACATAACTGGGAAGAAGAAGAGAAAAAAAAAAAATTGTAGCATTTCTGGTCAAATTAAACAATCTGCGAGACCGTATACAGAGTACAAACATCTAGCATATTGATGCAATATTAGCTAACGCAGGTCCCTTTTCTCACTTGCAGCATTAAAAGTGCCGATAGGTCGACACAGAAAATTGTGTTGCTCCTTTCCTGCAAGCACTGAGACGGTCTCAGCCACAAGATCTGAAGTTGTAATCCATAGCCTGACATAAGAGAGAAAGACGGAAGCGGGGGCGGGGGGAATGTTGTGTGTTCTACCTGAAGCAAGATTTGGCTTTGCAGTATTAACTGGTTAATCCTCATGTTTTAGTTGTGAAGTTTGAGTAAGAGTTTAAGTGTAAGACTTAAAAAGTAGGAGACTTGTTACTTTATTATATAGTGATGGCAATGACTAAACTCACAAAACCACGGGAAGTCAGCTTTCTTGTTAAGCAAACTTTCCATGCAAAAACTCAATAGAAAACTATAGTTACAAAATAAAATATGCAGATTTTATGGAAAATACCCCGTAGGTTTAATAGAATGATTACCTTTATTAACAGCTACTCTGAATAAGAACATACTATGAATCATGAACTAATTTTGCCAAATTCTGTATGATAAAAACAGAAACCGTCAGAGAGTGGACAAACAACTTTATTGTAATTTTTTGTATTACACCAGTGAAATAAGCAAAGTATTATGAGTAGTTCTTACCTTCTTCACAGTAAGAATCTACGTATATGGTGCCAGTTGACTGGCTCACGACAGGTACTGTCTTACACATCAAGAGTCCACAGAAGGTGTGTTTTATAATGAAGTCAGGGGGGAAAATTCCCAAATGATTTTCAATACCTTAGAATTAAAGTTTCTCATTTGGGAGTGGGGTGGGGCGGAGAGACAAGAAAGGAAAAACGTTTTCAGTGTAGAATTACATAAATGAACGCTTGTAATCCCAGGCATCCTCACTGAATGATCCAGAGTTTGAGAGGTGGTGTTCATATTTACATCATCTATACATATCAGACAATACATACTGACAGCGGTAGGTAAACTTCAGTTTCTGCATGCTAATCAATATATTTTCTGGTCATTCACCAATGGATACAATGATGTATTTAAAACCATAAATAGGACTCTAAATTCACTGTTACATTTCCAGTATCTCAGAAATCAATCCAAGCAACTCTTTTATGTGGCCATTAAAATCTTGCCAGAATACAGACAGAACTAAGTCCAGCACTGCAAAAGAACAATTGCTACACATAACTCCCTTTTTTTTCTTTTAAAGCCTGCACTTAAAATTATGCAGCCTGCATATCAACCAAAATAGAGTTAGGTAAGAGTCAGGCATAGATGAAGGAGAGGAAACGTGCAAGTCACTGAGCCCTACCTCCCTCAGTTGTAGAAAGTCCTGCAATAGGTGCCTGCTACTTTCTGATCTCCTTCACTGCTCGTCACGCTATTTATATCCAAGGAGACATTTGAGGTCTGACAGGTTTTCTTCTTGTCCTCATGGTACTGCCTCACTAGGGTAGAAATAATTTCCTTCCTCAGGATTAGCAGGGAAAAAAATACCGGACATTTCACAATCATACTACTTCTTCATAGGTGCTCAGTGGCTAATACACAACCATCGTGCTTTAGAGAGCCAGCTTTTATTGCGATTTCATTTATAAGCCTCGTCCCAGCAGAAATTCTTGCAGCTAACATCACATGAACAATTTTTGCCTTTGACTCTAAATCACTTGTTTTAATACATTCTTCTATTGGCTTTTGTATTTTTAACGTATATTATAACGAATCTATAAGCTGGAAGAGCCCTTCACGTGCAGGCATGGTAGTGCAATGCGACAATCAGTGGTAAACTCACAGGATCGGGTCACAGTAAGACAGCCACAGTGACACTCAGTAGCTGAGGATGCTGTACCATCTCACCTTTTGATGGCAGAGCTTTTTGTTCTATTTCTCTTTAGAAGGATCCAACTCTATTCTTTTTAGGCAGCACATAGCATGTAATTTCTCCTTCGGCTCCTCTGCCTTTCAAATTAACAATTCCTTGCTTCCTATTGTTTTCCTTCAGGTCTTCTTAAGTCTGCCCTGCTGGACTTTAAATATCTTTCAACAATCACCTTAAATTAGTTCAGTCTTGGCTTATGATGGATTTGAGCTCCAAGACTTTATAAATGAATAAAATATTATGTAAATGGAGCTGACATAATGGAATGTCAGCCACGGTTACGTGAAAAATTTTGACTTTCACAAAATTTTATTTTTTTCAACTGTTACCTCTCGCTGTTGCTGCTATTGCTTCTATTGTTGCATACAACAGAAATTCCTTTCTACTATTAACTGTCTCCATTCTTTTGTTATTAGCATCATAGCAATTGAAGAATATTATTAGCAGCAGTAATTATCTCACAGGATATGTTCCGGGAGATATACGGTGCAATGTCATAGAGGAGTCTGTTTATTTCCATCCAACATACATAGCTGAAGTCTCCTGTTCTTAAACATTAGCAAACTTCACTCTACAATAACACTTGTTTTGATGTGAAGTGTTTTAAAATATTTTGCAGATCTTTTTGAGGCTTCCATCCTTCTTTCTGAAATCTACAGATACATCATTAAAAAGCAGTTTTTAATGGGACAGGCATTGAAGACAGGCGGTTTAGGGGGGGCTCATTTTTTCTAAACTTGGTCTTTTAAGAAAGTAATATCATAGTTGTTCACAATATGGTTTCCATGCTTTATTTCTATGAAACTTTTCCAACCATCTTTTGGAGATGCAGATTTAGTTATCTGTATTTGAAAAGGGAGTGAGAGCAATGTTCCCACTGACCACAGACAGAAACAAGAAGGGACGAGAGCAATGGTCTAGTTCACAAAAATGAGTCAAGCTTGGCTTCAAAATACTGTGATTAAGATGGGTGGTCAAAATTACTCTGAACAGGTCTACATGAATATTTTCCCAGTTTCTTTTCAGAATTTCCTTTCTTGCTTATTGTTAACAAAAATTCACAATCAAAACACAGTAAAAAATTAGGAAAATAATATTTTTACAATATACACCTACACAGATCAATACTAGAGGAAATGTTGTGGACAAACTCTTTCTAGAGGCCCACTAGTATTAACTTTTTCTTATCCCGTGTCTTCCTTGCAAGAACCATTAGAAGTGTCCCAACAGAATTTGCACAAAGTAGTCCACATACATTTAGGTTGTCTTTCAGTGCTCTTCAGCATTCAGAAATCATGAGAAGGCTACAATTTTTTATCTTCAGTTCTATTAGTCTTCAAACAAACTCCAATTAAAATTGAAGCGATTCCTTTACGGTCGTGCATGTTATATCATTGCACTTCTCACCGTTCCTTATAACAACACTACACCACTTCTCCAGAGATGCAACTCATTTACGTAAGTGGGTGTTTGTTCTAAAAACACACCCACAATTAAAAGTATGACCGTATGTGTGTATACCTTTATTCAGAAACTTTATTGTGAGGAATGTACACCCTCAAAATGAAGGCACAGAAGATGTCAAAATTTAAATTATTTATAGGCACCCTGAATTGGAAAATTCATTAGCACATACGATTTAAACAAAGTATGTTATTAGAAAAAATAAGCACTTGCAAGCTTCGCTGACTGAAGTTCTTCATTTTTAAGGCAGCACTCTTTCCAGTCTTGCCACTGGTGATTAAAATGTCTTAGAACTGTCACAGAGATGGTGTGTGTCTTATAAGAGAGTGCTTACATTAAGAAATCTATTTTAGTATCCCTTTCATTACTGCTGCAGAGGATTCCTGCAAACTCTGAACAGCAAAAGTTTGGTATGACGGCCGAGATGATTTTAAAATCACACACTAGTAGGCAACAGTCCCACTCAGGTGTGTTGGACTAGCTGACCTCCGTGATCCTATAAATACCTGACTTAACGACTAAATGCAACCTTAAATGCTTACATTTTCTTTTAGAGCCAAGTTTAGTTATGTTTTCCTCTGAAAAGAATTTCTGAGGAAAAACAACCTGGAGAGCTCTTTCTCTAAAGACGCAGCTTTCTTATTCTTCCCAGTTTTGTCGTTTATTCTGTTTAAAATTAGATTTCAATGAGGTGGAGCAAAATCGGTCCACAGAGCCTACAGGAGGTTTTGCCACTTGTAGACCCAGGAAACAGGGCTCTCAAGCAAAGGCAAATGATTGAAAGATATCAAAGCAGTCTTCTATCAAGGTCTACTTCTGAAGCTGTAGAAAGCATTATTACAGTGTGCTTTTCCCAAGCCAACCTTAGATGGCTTTCCATTCCCCCTCCCCCATTCTTTTTTTGCTACCTTCTCAGCAACAAAATTTTCGTCACTTTTTGGGAGAAGTAACTTAGGGTGGCAGTTCTTTCCCCTTTTAGGATTGCAAAAAGATGTGAAATGCAACTTTTTCTCTTCCAAATAAAGGACTTCCTAAAAAGCTTAGGTGTTGTTAAGTTTAGTAAAAACAAACAAAAAAATTGAACCAAAATAAGTATCTTTCAACAATGGTTGTGGCCCACTATACAGCTGTAAAATATGATTACAGTGTCTGTGGATTAAGGGTTAGTAATTTCTAAAGAAAAGTTTAATGTGGCTTTGACTACAGTAAGGATATGTAATTCCATTTTTTTAATCCATCACACTTTATGCCTCCAAGTCACATAATTCTCTGACCTCATCTCTTTAGTCTAAACATAGCACAGTTCAAAACATGCATGCAGACGTCAAGCTCTGAACAAAAGCCGAATAGACATTAGATTTCAAGCACTGGAATGGTAGTTTCCATTTTTCTGAAAGTATGAAGGGAAAGAAATAACTCCATACCTGGGATCACAGTCTTATCTGCTATTACAAAAAAAAAGTGTGCTTTTACTTTCCACTATACAGTGTACTCTTTGCTCACAAATTTTTAAAGGTTTGATCACGTCATCAAGATACTTGTATGAAGACACATCTGGGATAGTTCAAAACTTTTAGTCAAGGATAACTTGTATCCTGCAGATAATAACTAGGACCATTTTGTTAAATTTTAGAGAAGAAATGGTATATGGGGCTTAAAATTATTTCTTTTTCTGCAATGACACTTTCTCCCTTTCGCCATGTCATGTTTGAAGAGAGTGTTTACAGCCCTGCTACTATTGTAGCAGTGGTTTTGATGACAACATCTGTCAGGAAGGTTACACCACAACCTACGGTACAGAATTCACAGCTCAGATCAACTGCTCTCTGTCGATTCCAGAAAGGTACTTAATGCCTCGCAAGCTAGAAGTTGAAATTTCATCGATCTTAAAACATTCCTCCACTGCATTTCAAACATTTTCATAACCAATCCAGGAGCCCTAAGTGTCACAACAGAGACAGGTGTGACTCCAAGGATGTACATTATTGCTTGAACAGAAAAGAATTTGCTTCTAAGCATTCCAGAAAACTAATTTCCTGCATGTCACCTGTAATTAATGATAGCTGAATGAATAAGGCAAAAACTTTTGTGTGAAGAAGACACTCAGGATGAATAACTAGGTTTTGATTCTTTCATTTTTCATCTAAACCACAAGTACTGTTAAAGGCAAGCATAGCAGGTTGCTTCAAGCTATTGACAGGTTGCCAGATGCACCAGAAGGGATAAAAAAAGTTTAATAAAACACTTCACATTTCCAATTCCCAATAGTAGATTCCTTTAAGAAAATATAACAATGGTAAATATATAAATAAAGAGAGATCGGCTACCTTTCTTTTTATGTTACCTGAGCTCTGTTTTCTTGTTCACATGTAAGTATTCTCCACACCACAGGGAAGCAGCTTCTCACAACTAAATACAAACTGCACAAACTATTTTGATTTCTGAGCATTAGAAGGAAATGAGCACTAATTTTTTGTCTTGTCTCACTGAAGAATTGTTTTTTCAGATAGAATGAAATAATGAGCATTTACTCTCAAGAGAAGACTCCCAGATGGTCCAAGTCTGAGTGCAGGGGAATTCTGCCAGTGGAAATGGCAGCTTATGCCTCGGTGATTTGAAAGCTGGGACTTCAGTTGTCTTTTTTATGAGCAAGAATTTCACCTCTGGACCTGAAACTTTGCATCTATTCAAGCAGCAATGACTAAAACATGGAAGAGATAGAGGTCCAAGGAAGTACACTTGTGACCTTGTGAGATGGTCAGCTACCCACTCTACTTGGAGGCAGTCACATCAGGCCTCACGGCTGAAGGCCAGGATGGTTGTCCGCCAAAAAAATAAGAAAGGAGCTACCCCAGAAATGACCAACAGATCATCATTATCATTCAGGAAAACCCAGAGGAGAGTTATGACTCAGACACACATTTTGTTTCAGAAGTAGCTCTTGTGGCTATAGTGGACAACCTCTAAAAATCATTCATCTCATACATGAATGACCCTGTTCAGGCCCACGGGACAGATATTTCCTGCATTGCAGCAAAACAAGTCGAGTGTAACAGCCTCTCATAAATGACCATTTCTCTTCCTTCCTGTATTGTTCTACAATACTGCCCTCCCTCCAACAATTTCTTCAGTTAATCCTTCCAAACCAAACAAAATGAATGTCTGACAGAACCCCTTCCCCTCTATGCACACATACAGATACCCAACCAGAAACTTCAAAGTACATAATTGCTGGCAGCTCCTTCTTCCACAACTTTGTTAATTTCTTCAATTAAGTAAGGACAACTTGTGCTTACAGCTTACTGGAGAACAGTCATCCTCTTTCATAGGAACTGAAAAGGCAGGACAACAGGTTATTGATGTAATTTGACATCCCTGTTGAGTGCTCTAACTCCTGGGTTGAAATAGTTTTGCCTTGGATCATTTTGAATCAGGCACAGAACCCGAACCTCTCAAAATTCATATAAGTGCTTAACTGATCAGCTATAGAAAAATAAAAAGAAAATCCGGATGTCCTGAGGTATTAAAAACATCTCAATTAAGTCATCACTAAAGTCAAGGTTTTCCATATTTTTATTTTTTCCTTGTATAGATACAGTAGCCTAGAGATTTCTCCCTCATTTATCTCTTTGCATTGGATCTGGCAGTGAAGCATAAATGCTGAACTGGTGGCATCACAGCCATTTCCATAGCAACACACCAATTTCCCAAGCATCATCACAGCTCTACTGTCACTGAAAGCTGTAAGAAAAGCAAGGCTGAGGGAATGTTTGTCAAGCATTCAAACACAGCACTAGTTTCAAGTACCTTCTTGAAGTAGACCAAACTCTGTGCCTTCAGCTAGAATACTGGGACAAATACTTTTAAAAACCAAACAAACAAGCGTTTGGGTTGGTCGGTTTGTTTTTTTTTTTAAATCAGTTTTGAGGTAGAAGTTCTTTAGTTATTTCCAATAAGCCTCAAACGGTGAATGAATGACTACTTCAAAACAGATGCTTCATTTTATTGTTCATTTCTGTTCCTTATATCATTTGTATCACAATATATATTACATAAATAAAGGATGACGTCTTCACATGCTTTACTGCAGTAGCACTCCATATAGCCCTTGGAGGCTACAAGAATACAAAGCATAGTGCGTTTTAAACATGAAGTTGATTTAAAATTTCTTTGCCTACTGCTGACATTCATTAGTTACTAAACAACACTAATAGCAAATTGATATTCTCAACAGCAGAGGTTTCATTATTAGTTAACAAACAAAAAAGGCTCTGGAAGAAAGCTACTACATTAATAACAAGTTCATAATTGCTGAAGATACCAGTAAAATTAAAACAAACAAAAAACAACCTAATACCAACTTTTTTAGCAAGTGATCTGAACTCTGATGAAATTTAAAAATTGTATGCTTTTCCAGGAATGCCCCATAAAGTATTCTTCTCGGAAGAAATCCTAAAGCTAATCAAAAAATTATTTGACTACAAATTGTTATGCCTTCAATACAGCCAAGCCAATTAATCACTGTGCTCCTATCAGAGCATTTCAAATATATTATACATTGACAAGTTGCCTACACAATAGCAGCCTTGTAACAGAAAGTATAAAGAAAAAGGAGGAAAAATTAAAGCACATTGAACAAATGCTTTGTCTTCCATACAGTCTTTCTGTCTTATACAATGCTCTGAATCAAACCTCAGTGCTTTCTTCTTCCCAGCTCACATCTTTACCATTCCAGCCCATGCATGTGCCTATCCAACAGCCAGCATGTGTTTTTTTTTTTTTTCTCAAATCCTGTAACCCTTTCAGGGATTCACAACAAAAAAGTCAAGCCTTGATAGACTTATACAAGAACCAAATGCTTCCAGTGCCACTCAGTCAGCTCATCCTAAACAGTCTGCCATCACACACGGAGAGGATTTAGTACACTTCTGTGACTGAAGGAAAGCCCTGCATTAAAAGATGGGTCTATAACCAAATTAAGATATTCCGGTCAGTCAAGAGAGGGCCGAAGAACAACATGGATCATCTTCCATTACTATGTATCACACAAAGCCCTGTTTTGATGCTTTGATTCACAGCACGTGGTACCTTGAAAGAGAAATGGCTAGCTGCATGCAGGAAAAGAGAACTGGTATGATGGCTGAAAACATTTTGTGACGGAAGGAGGTTATGATTTGCAACCCATGTTTTATCCGATAGTGAGGGAACCTCAACAAAAACTGTAAGTGAAGTTAAATGTGATTCTTAACATATCAGGAACATGCCTGGAAAAGATCTGAGCTGTGGTATGAATCCACTCTATCTTTCACACCCTTCTTATTTCCTTATCTGCTGAGGCCCCCACCCCCTCACCCTCCTACTTCCTCCAATTTCAGCTCAGCACTATCAACTCATTCAACCCCATTACTTTTGTTCTCATTGCACTCGGTCCCATACTTCAGGCATGCGTTCAAGGTTCAAACTGTCCCAGCTCACCTCCACTCATTCCAGAGCATTTCCCACCTGCCCTGTCCAGGAAAGCAATGAGCAGCTCTCCCCACCTTCTTGCTCGATATTTCTAGAGTTCAGAACCTCCTTCCTATCAGACTGCCAAACTCACCAAATCACCCTTTATTCATGTACACAGTGCAGTGAAACACCTAAGAAGCGCAAGCATTTAGCTTAAGAGGTAACAACAATAAAGTAACGCTGTCAAAAGACTTAACGTTTCCAACTATTTGGCTGTAAACCCATAACCTCTAAACTTCTCCTACTCTTTCTCGCTTTTACAACACAGTACCACTTACGTTTTTTACTTGCTTGCTTTTAGAAAAGTAGTTTTCACAGGAGGGGACCTGGTAAGTATTGTTGATGTAGGATAACTGAGGAGAATTAAAGGAGCGTAATATTTCATTTCCCTCTCAGATAGGTCTCAGTACAGAAGGTTGATTCAGATAACCACACTAACCTGAGTTCTCTCTTTTGTTGCCTATCAATGATCTCAGTAATTTCTACACCAGCTGAAAGACTCAGCATTTGGAAAGCGGACCTAGCTTCCTTAACGTACTTTGAAAAAAACATTGCCAAAACAACTCAGCCAAATAGCCGCCTTAGAAAAGAGTTTACATAGCAGCTGAGAAAAAAAGGGATGAAGTTTTCTGGTGGTACTCATACAGACTTCACAGCTGCTGCCACTTCCCCCATTATCACAACGCACACATGCAAACCAGTGGATACACAAGGCTGAAGACCTACCTGCCATGCTCCATACCTATTATTTTGTGATTGTCCACTTTTCTCATGAGACTGCAAACCAGCTCTTTGCGAAGCAGGTCTGTCACATCACTTCTCCTGGCCTTTTTTTTTTTTTGCCTTTATTGTAAGGAGAGGAACTGCATTTACCCTACCTTCACTTTATCTTCTCTATCTGTTCAATACGTAGGACAAGGCATGCTCACTTTTACTGTTTCATAGATCTGTTGTTGACGTAGCACTAGATTTAATTTTCTGTTTCAGACGTGCAACACTGGGAATTAAAAATATAAAAACCAGCACACATTTAGCTTTGGTTTTGCCTCAAAATTACATGAAGAGTCAAATAGTGTGATCAAGAAGAGATATTTCAGGTACTAGAGACATAATTGGAAATATTTCTTCATTATCTTCTTTTTTATTTCCGTCTAAGACACAAGCCCCTGATCCAATAGCTGTGGTGACCCAGCAGCCTGAGAAGGAAGTCAGTATTATGTTGTGAGAGCAAGATAATAACTTCATGCAAAATGATTCTCACTGTTCATTTTTCTAAAGAGCAAAATCATTAAAAGTACAGCATAATGCTCTGTAATTATAATCTAAGTCATTTCCCCTGTTAAAAATACATTCTAATTGCTTTAAGTGAAAACACATCATTATAACTTCCCTTGAAAGGGGAACTAATAAATAGATTAGTAAAATCCTACAGTCAGTACATTAAATCATGTTTATTCATTCAGCTGAGACTGGAACATGTAAAGTACATCTTCTTATGGAAAGACACAATTAGGGAGAATGGCTGGCTCATGGGATTAGCCAAGGGATTTTGAGTTTTCCACATCTAGCTTGGTGGTGTGAATCCTGCCCAGCTTGGTGTTGACTGAAGCTTATTACCATCTGCCGCCTGTTCAGTGTCCTACATAAAATGAATCGGTTGCCTTTGCCCATTTCCAGGCTCACAGGTGTCCGGTATTACAGGAACTGACAGTAATTAGCACACCTTTAAGCAATGTCAGCAAAGATGCAGAAGATTTTAAAAGTATAACAAAGATGCTTATGTAATTTGGTATCAGCAGTGTACCAAAGCCACGCTTTGGGAACAGACGGGTGGTGGAATGGGTATTATCTCCATTCTTTACTGTGCTTCTGCCAAAGCACTAGTAACAGATGATTACATTCTTGCATAAAATTTTAAATGTCTAATTTCGCCAGACTTAAAAATCTAAAGTAGTTAAAATGGCAACACCTTTTTAACTCTGAAAGCTTAGGTTTTCCCGATCTTAAAGGCGGATTTTAATAGCTAAAATAGAGTTACTATAATTAGTGTGGCTGTGCTCACTCATTATACATTGTGTGTACAATGAATTATTACAGTTTCTATGACCCCCTAGAGCAGCCGTGCAGGCCACCACTCACTGTAAGCAGGAAGAAAGTAACAAAGAGAGTTATGGATTAAATTATGCAAGTCCCTTGTTATTAACCTTTAGGTGAACAGGCCTGCTTCCTTTGGTCATCTCAGTAATCTCAGATACACCTTTGTTTGGTGAAATAAGCAATAAGCCATACAAACAGCAAACTAACATAGTGACAGAATGATTACCTTGTAAAAGCACTGTGTTAATACTGCATCTGAATTATAGTGACACTAAGTATGAAATTAGAAGGATAATGCGTATTTGTCATGTACTTCACTGTCTAGCAATAAGTCCCTAGTTAAACTAGTTACCAGTAACCACAGTCAACATGCTAGGCACTGTAAAAGCTTTTCAGGAAATCTGGCCAGGTAAAACCCCCTGTATTTCAATGTTTGTTTTAGTTTCAGAATAGATGAAAACTTAAGTTTTTTAAAGTTACATAAAAAAGGTTCGGAAGTAAATAACTGGAAATATCTCATTTTCCAAACATACAGATTTAGAAATAATTCCCAGTGGCGATGCCCTGCCTCTGCCTCACTGAAGTTGCATTTCAGGCTGTTACCATTTTCTCTGCAGGCCAGAATCTTACATTGCCCATTATACGACTGCCACAATAACCTATGTACCCATAGGTCAAACTAAACTTTGTATCACAGGGCATGAATTTTGGTAAGGAAGACCAGGAAAGGAAAAATATAAATTAATATTTATTGTCGCGCCTAACAAATGTAAAGTAAAGTATTTTAAATCTTTATCTTTAAATGTAAATTGGAAATTAGACACATCAATTTAAATTTTAAATTTACAGCTATTCTCTAATTTCTTATAAAGAAATTGTGTTTCTTTAAAAGGAGTATTTGGAGAAACTTCCCAACTGGCCTCTAATTGTTGTATCTCTCAGCTCCATAAACATTTCTTATTGTAGTCACTTAATTCCGGTGGTCTTCCATAAAGCAAACAAGCCAACAAAACCAGCCAGATTTAAAAATTCTTTTTTTTTTTCAAATACTAAAGTTGAAGCTTTTCTCGAATTTTTGTGTAGCTTTTTAAACATTCAAAACTGTTCAGTAATTTTCCTTTGGTCTCTTGCATAAGGATGTCCCTTTTTGGTATGACCTGCATTTAAATCGGTGGAAAACTTTCCATTTATTCCAGAAGAACACAATCAGGACCTTAGTGTTTGCAGGCAGAGATACACTGAAACCCTCTAAGAAAGGCTGACCCTCTAAGAGTTTTAGTATACCGAGCTTGTGAGTTTCCTTTCATTAAGAGGAAAGATGGTCATTTGGCTGAAGCGTTAATGGGAAGCATCTTGTTCTTCAGATCCATGCCCCCCTTTGGATGATAAATGACAACTATTAGGACTCTGCTTTCTCATGACACAAAACGCGAATGTCTTTACTGAAAGCTGGAAAATGCAGATTTTGTTAGACAGGGCAAAGAGCCACTGTGCCGAGTTCTGTGAGAGTCCAGTCCACAAACTGGCACCGGGTTTCATATGTATTTTGTACATATCATTCAAAAATAATAATAATATGCATACTATGCGATGACATACATATGCAGACAGTAAAATACAGCAAAACAGCTGTTATTTCCTGTGTCTGAAATAAGTTATTCTGTCTTATGAAGCTTAGTTCCAGATGAAACAAAAATATTGAGTACCTATTTACAATAGATAAGCCTTATGGAGGAAAACATAGAATTTAGAATTCACTGAGCATCTTTTTTAAAGCAAGAAAAAAAAAAATCAAAGATAAAGGGAAGAAAAACAAAGGAAAAATGACTGTAAATTGTAGTGGCTTTTAGTTAGGTATTTAATTAGTCAAAATGAAAAGTAGAGATGGCAACCTGCTTACTATAGTGATTTGATTTACTCTGATCTGGAATAGCTTCTGCATATTTTACATGTCACCTTTACAGCAGAAAGGTTATC
The DNA here is from genome assembly GCF_965231255.1 of Vanellus vanellus. Classification (NCBI taxonomy): domain Eukaryota; kingdom Metazoa; phylum Chordata; class Aves; order Charadriiformes; family Charadriidae; genus Vanellus; species Vanellus vanellus. The sequence goes on from NC_138906.1 coordinate 108,755,175, forward strand.
TCACCAACAGCACTTTGTATTCACAGACACTCTTTCTCCTGCTCTAACTGAATACATGTATTCTTCTGCTTCCCTTTGACACATGATCAAGGTTAGTAATATATTAAAGATCAAGTTAATAACGTTCAACGGTTTCAATAGCTGAAAAAGTATCTGCATTTCCTACTTCACTTCAGACAATGGAACTTCGGTAGCTATAGAGAAGGTTCCCGTATATATCATTCAGTCCATCTAGAAACCTCATCTTTCTCATATACATACATTTGCATACAGAATCTCTTGACAGTCACAAGCAGGCTCCCTTTAGCTTCACTGAGATTGACTGCAAGAAGCAGCTATAGCTGTATAAATATTTGCTGATTCAAACTTTCACCTAAAATGCCAGAAAATGACTCAAATAATTCAGGCTTCAACTGGCTGCGATTGTAGGGCACAATCCAGCTCTCTGCAGAAAGCCGACACTCGGTTCTCTCTATTAAGTAAGACTCTTTGGTCTCACTTTGACAAGCTATTTGGTATATAAGTCCTTGCAAGACTTTTGTCACAGTTCTTCATAGGATAGAATTCCACTTTTGCTCCAAAGAACCCTATACATTTCTACAAAATTATTTATGCTTAACAGGCTTTGTAGACTTTAGAGCCCAATACTCACATCTCTTAAAAAAAAAAACAAAACAAAAAAACAAAACCCAAAAACCAACAACAGAACACAATGTATAAAAGATACTCACTCATACTGGTAATACAAATTGTGCACAACTCGAAGAAAAAGGCTCTATTTGCTGAATATTATATTGTAAATTGAACTCCATCAGGGAAGGTTTAATTACACATTTTCTTAAAGTTTAATCATACTGTTAAGATGAAACTGCAGTGTTATAACTAAGATACAGCATTTTCATGACTAAGAAAAAACAAATTATTCAGTAGTTTGCAAATATTCAAATATTGCTGTTAACGTGGTATTTTTAAATGAAGACTGAAAAAATAAGTCTGATATGACAGCATTACATATGGATTTGACTAACATCATTGAATAGACTTAATTCTTAAAATGCAGCTAATAAGACACTGAGAAATTAAAAACCAATTATTTTTAATATAGAAATCTAATTTGCATCCGATTCTCACATATTTTCACCTGAATTTTGGCCTGCATTTTGGAAAAAAACAGAATTCTAGAAAAATACCAAAGAATTTACAACAGTTGCATGAGGGATCCAGGTTTTTGTTAATGCCCATTATGACAAAAAGAAAAAGAGAAAGAGAGAAATCATGAAGAACTTTCATAGTCAAAGCTAATTTGTTTTTCTATAAATAAACGTAGTGATGTAAATTAATATTTTGACAGCTCTGAATATCAACCAAGCATATCCACCCTAAGTTGTAAGGAAAATGTGTGCGAGTCAGCGTAAGTAGGTTGGAATAGGTGTCTCAGCTTTCTCTTACAGCAATTGAGTTTGGCTTGTGCAAAACAGGTTTCAAATAGAAAAATTACATTCTACATTGTAAGAGGCCACTGGCTTGCTGTTTGCTTTGTGATTAAATGGCACAGGCACCACTATAATGAGGCAGTCTATCAAAGTCTTCTACCTGGTTGTTTACACTCCATGAAACTGTATGAACGAAGGTTTTTAAAGTTTTCATTAAGTCCTTGGCTGCTGTGCATGCACAAACACAAAGCCAATTATTTTAAAGGTACACAGGTTTTTACTCATTTTATCTTTCTTGAGAGCATTACTGCTGCAGCTTATGCTTCACTGAACAATACAAATAGGGACAAAATTCCTGTCTTTGGAGTGGTCTATTACAACTATCCAATTTATTCATACAATGTGTTCTAATATGTAGGCACCAACACCTTAATTTGAATTTTCAATTGCAATAGTAGATTCGGGGGGGCAGGGAGGTTTAAAGAAATTACATAGATATTTTAAATAAAAATAACTAGATAGCTGAATATGTACACTTCTGTATACTATATCCCTTCTCCAAATAATTTCAGTTTTGGGAGGAAAATCTTCTCTTTTTTATTTGAAGAAAACAGTACACAGTAGACCAAAATATAAACATCTATTCAGCTACCCTGTCATCCCCCTGGTGTCTTATTCTATTATTCTTCCCTCCATCTGTAGAATGGTTTTCTGTCTTCTTTTTTCTATTCCAGACCCTGATCATGTAAACACTTCCACAAAGACAAATTCAGTTTTTGAGCAGTTGATATAAGAAACTGTTGCAACATTTGCTGAACTAATTTCTGAGGTGACAAGGAAGAAATGTTCTGAATTCCAAGAGTGGCAAGCCAAGTGACTCATATCTCCATATTTCCATATTTTCTTCACAATGTACAATGTACCCCTATATTCAGTGGTGACATTTATGATTTTTTTTAAGTTGTACATTGTTTCAGCATTTAAGTGTTTAGTATAAAGTCACACTATTTTTCTCAAAAAAAAAAAAAAAAAAAGGACTTACAACCCAAGGATGCCATTTTTTTAACATAATCACAAATGTTTTTGCAGATATAAAACAGAATAAAATAGATTCTGCACCATCTATTTCAGGGGTTTTATCTTTAAAAACTCCTTACATAAATATATTTATCTATAGCTATACTTTGCTATGAACCAAGCAGGCACTTCATTAATAAATTTGGATGCTCCAAAAGTGGGGAGGCTAAACTCAAATACTCAGTTTTGGAAGAACGGCTTAATGAAAGTAAGTTCATATATCATCAGAAACTGCATACATATAGCATCACTGAAATGTGTAAAATAATTTTTAGCAATATTGCTGTTGTTCAACAGAAATAACCTCCCTCCCAATCACTATCGTCTGTTACAGTTGAAAATTAATTCATTATATCCTCATTTAGGGAAAGTAAGAATGTCTATCTAAGCCATAGATTTATTGTTTCTATCTTTACCTGAGACACTGAATTTACATTAATTTCTTATGCAACAGATGAAGATCTTTCAGTTAGGAAGGCATAAAATTTATCCTGAACCCATATTTAATTCATTGAACTTAGATGATGAAAGTAGCAACCAATTTTCCTGAAAAAGAATAGAAAGATTTATCTGAAATGTAGTCTTCAGTATTTTTTTTTCAGTTTAAATTGAGATAAGAAGTTTGAACTTTGATATAAGTATATAGCTCATGCCATTAATGTCCTTCTGACAGAAAACATGTCACCAACCAATTTCAGAAGAAATGAGCTGCATAACTAAAGAGCATATACTGTTACTACACAGTATGTGACAAAGGGAGAAAATAACTTATAAAGCTAAAATACAAAGACAATTTATCTAAGTGTACTTGACTACATTAAACTAAATTTTGAATACATATTCAGATTTCCAAAAGATGTTTGATGACGGCTATTAAAGAAACAAGGCAACCCTGACATAAGAAGGAATATCATGGAGAGGATAATTAGTTGAGTAAAAGATGGGAAATGGGGGTGGGAGCACACATTCAGTCATCGCGATGGAGGAGGGTCAGCAGCGAAGCTCCGAAAGAGCCTTCTCTGGGTCCGGTGCTGCTCACCATATCCCCTGGGGGCCTCATAAGAGGGCAAGCAGTGAGGTAACTGGAGATGATATGCTGGGGCTGGATGGCAAGCTGTGAGACTGCACACCAGGCACTTCGGAGCAACCAGGCACTGAAATGGCAGTAATGCTGGCAATGCTGCAATGGCAATAGTATGCCAAAATTCAGCATGGAAGCACATCAGTTAACGCAGGCCAGGGAACCCGGCCCATCTATGTCAGGAAATCAGGGTCTTTAGGCCTCAGCGTCAGTATAGAGAGTTCCCTAGAAACATTAGTTCAGTCAGAAAGGCAAATCAGGTGCTTGCAACGATTAAGAAAGCAACAGAGAAAAACTGAGAGCATTTTTTATGCCACTAATACCATGGTTCACCTGCATCTGAGCTCATCCCATCTTTCATTCCTCTCCAAGAGAAAGAATAGGAAGGGTCAGAGGAGCAACAAGGCCTCTTCAGCCTGGAGAAGGGATGGCATGACTGGGAGAGTAGGTGGCTAAAGTACAGATCTCTGAGATCAAAATAAACATGGTGCGAGAGAGCTGGGGGCAAATTATTCACCAACTCTTCCAGCAGAGGAACTGAGAGTAGGACATGAAAACAGGAAGATCCAGATTCAAACCAGTCACAGGAGGTGGTTTTTCTGGCGGTAGTTAGGAAGCCATAGAAGTATTTTTGGCATAGACTATTGCGGACACAAAAAGTCAGTGGGGGATTCAAGGGAAGGTTGGATAGGCGCTGGAGGAAGGATCTGTTAAGAGTTACCAAGCAGAGAAACCATGAAGGACTTAGGAAAGCTCATGAGTGAAAACCATTGGAGGATGGGACACCAGTTGTGAAAAATACCATATAGACTTGTTTTGCTTTTACTGTTCACTGCGCATGAGCTTATGGGCACTGATGGAGAAAAATGATCGAGCTAGATGCACTTTTCATCCTGGTGACCCATAGTGTATCTTATGTTTATGAGTTGGGTCAATACCAAAGCAGTCACCTCTATGCTCCTGGTGAAAGTCTTGAACACGTCTCTCTCTCTCTCTCTCTCTCTTTCTCTCTCTCAGGGATATTAAAATGAAATGAGAACTTCAGGCTTTGTGTTTATTCAAGACTTGCAGCATAAATCCTGACAAAAACAGTGGCTGAGTTTTCTGTCAGTGATGGTTCAAAAGTAACAACATCCCATTTTCTGTAGTCTTTTATCTTTTCTTCAAATGCCCTCTTGTGCTAAACCTTACCTTTTGCAAAATTTGACAAGACTGCAGCCAATGACATCGAAGACAGAGAATGCAAAAATGCAGAATGCATATCTCTACACTGACTAGCCTGCCTTTTTAAAGCTGCTGAAGAGCACCATCATGCATCCTGTGCATTCTCAACTGAAAGTCAGTGATAACACTACAGCATTTTCCTGTAGGTAAATAGCTTTGTTTATAATTTCTTCGAACTTCAAAAATTAAAATGTCATTTCAGACCCTGCCTCATCTTTACAAATCTTCTCAAATATCTTTCAAAAAAAAGCTGGAAGGCATAGCACATGAAAGGTAACATCATAACATAATTCACAAAAAAAAAAAAAAAAAAAAAACAAAAAAAAGAAACACACACAGTCATTTCTTTAAAAATATCATTGAAAGCAGATCCAAGTAAGCACTTAGTTGCCAAAAGAAAAACTTGGATGTAACGAATGCATAAATCCAGACCTATGACCTAAAAAGTCCTGTAAGCCTCCCAGTCCTAAAAGAAACAAACTGAAAATACTAAAATACAGTGACTTAAAGACTGTTTCTAAACAAGTTAGAGAAACATCAGGGAATTCTTTGAAATACTTGATCCTACTGAGTTATTGGACATGGGCAAGCTGAACTATCAAGGCTCATTCCAGTTTCCTCGACGCAAAGAACTAGACCTTTTTCTTGCTTATAATTAAGCAAGAGTAAAATATAGGAACTATTTTTTCCTCTCTTTATACTAGATGATGGCACACCTGTGATACAAGAGGTCCATGTTTGGAACTTCAAACAAATGTTTTCTTATAACAGAAAAGCTAGCTATCGACATTTTTCAAAGAGATTTTAAGTGTCTTCTCCAACTAGAGGTTATTAAGCTATGTTTCTGACTAACCGTTCAACAGAGAGAGAAGGAATCTCCTTATGCTACAATTTTCCACGCTGAGCCCTTAAGACTACTCCTCAGTCAGCATATTTCAGAACCCAAGCCGAGCCATCTAGGCCCCTCAAGAGAAAGCCAACAAACCTAACTCAAAAATTTGGCATTTCACTTCAGAAGCCAGAGCTTAAATGCTACTTTTTAATTGTCTAGAGTATTTCCCGACGTAGCCTTTATAAACATGTTATAGTAATAGGTTTTACATGTATTTACAAATGAAAATGTATACAAATATGTAGTGCTGGACTGCTATTAGCTGATGCAAGGCACAAAATCTCCTTTTGAATCAAAAGAAGAATAATAGTGGTAAGTGCTTATCAAGAACTTAAAAGAAACATCAGAGGAAAAAGGACAAAGTAAAAATGGATTGATGTGGTATTTTTTATAGGAAAACAAATCAAATAATCTGATTCTCACTTTTGCTGTTAATCATCACTGTATCGCAGATATTACCATGACACATTAAAAATTTTAAGCCTGCCTGTGCTGCAAACTCTGCTGTGGCAGGCTGTATCACTTAAATTCAAAAACCCCCAAAAGTTGGCAACTATGTTTTTGTCAGATGAAATATTAAATCTCTGCATCCTCAATTTTTATTTCAGCTGGAAACACTGTTTGTAAAACTGTGTTACACACACTGTAACCATTGTGAATGTGTTGAGAGCCTTCCCTGAAACAAAAACCTAGACATGTTTGATTTGGAGAAAAGAAAATGTGTGCAGCAGAAAGTGTACACTAGCATATTTTTTCTATAACTGTTACTACAAATTTTTTGAAAGAAAAAAGAAAAGAAAGAATTTTTTTTTTTTTTTGTTACAGAACAGCGTCATTAAAAGTGTGATTCTGAATGTAAGTTTCTATTGTGTTTTTGCATGTCAACTTCTGTGTGAAGGATATTGTAGTAAGGTTTGTGGTTCGTTTGATCTGGTTTTATTAAGAGATGTCAAGCAACTCATATGGGACAATTTTCTGCAAGAAATTCTGTAAAATAATGTTCCAAGAAAATTGGCACACTATTACTTCAATTGTGAAATTGAAAAAAGTCAATTAGTTTGGGGCTTCAGAAGCTTAACGTTGCCAGAACTTCATCACACTAAATCAACAGCATCAGCAAAACTGCAACTTGTGAATTGATTGAGAAAGTTTTCAATGCTAATAGCTAAAGTTAAGTACAAGCATGAGTGACCAGTCATGAATCTCCATTAACAATACTAACCTGAAAAATATCACTAATAACACATAGAATAAAATAGATGTGAGCTGACAGCTCTTTATGGAAACAGTACTTTATTACTGTTACTATATTTAATGGAGAAAACTGGTTTTCATTTATTAATTATATATATACAAAACACTTTAACCTCAAACAGAATCCTATAGACGGTTTAAACCTGTTTCCAGTGACATGACTGATAGGCTTGCCAATAATTTTAACAGGGTCAAAACCTATTATGCTACTATGTTCCTTCTCTAGCACAGATAAGGAATAAGGAAGTGCTCTATGAAGCTGCTTTCAAATATATACATAAAAATCTACTCTACGATATCCTTAAGAATTTTTTAATATCTTTTAATTCAATAAAATTACACAATTCATACTAGTGCAAGATTTGCAGTGTTCTGATTTATGACCGTATGGTCTAAACCTATAGGTTTTATCTGCAAAAATATTATTAATAAATTTTCTTTTCTCATTTTTCCTTCAGAATAAGAATATTAGCATTATTTTTAAATATTTATTAATGAAAAGGTTTTTATGCAGTGAGTGTGAACTTACAGAGCAAAAATCAATTGCAAACATATTTGCAACAGGAATTAAAATTCACCTGCCAAGCAGTTGCTTTTTGAGTTCTTAGCTGTCAATGCTGAAAACAAATGTACTTCGGGAGACTGCTGTTCTTCAAGACAAATGCTAACCATGCTATAGTATATGTCTTGTTTATGTTAATTGTACAATGCTTAGAAAAGAATGGCTCTTCAGCCAGACTTCCCCAGTGAAATAAACATCTTTCCTCCCAATTTCCAGATGTTCCTTATTATTTTTCTTTCAAAGAATGAAATCAACATACTTGTAAAACATTAACATAATTAAAATCCCACAACACGCAGATCACATGAGTTATCAGAAACAATCTGAGGGCCTGTGCCCAGGATTTATGTTTGAACAAAAATTAGGAGAAACTGGTCCTGTATGTAAACATCTTCTGCTACAGTGCAGCAAAATGTACAGTTACCCAACAATGTCTTATAAGTAAGAAAAAATATATTCCCTGTTCTGATAATATGTCTCTCAGATTTTAGGATTTTAACTGACAGTTACAATGGAAAAAGTGACACTTTATAAAGAAAGTAGACATGTCACAAAGAATTTAATTTACTAGAGAGACATCAAACAGAGTTTTAATAGAAAATTCAACTATTCATAAACACAGTCCCTTACAAGCCATCTAGCAATTACATAATTGTACGTCTTTTTGAAATTATTCTTTGTTTCTCTCTATTGCCACTCCTAGAAATTTTGCCACAGACAAGAAATTTGGATCCTGTTCTAAAGGTTATGTCTACATCAGCAAGTGAAGACATACCATGGGTTTGTAGACGGTGCTGAGGAGCCAGTGTCTGTATAATATGCATTTCACTTGGAATTTGTGCCTTGTTCAATTAATGAAGTGCCCTTACAGATTGGACTGCATCAGGTACACCCCCACCACACCTTTGGAGATATTTTCACTTAAAAGAAATCTGGTCAGAGTCCTCCAAGATGGCTTTGTAATGCAAACCAAAGCCTAAATAGGGACCAAGAAAGGCCAAATGGAATACTCCAAACTGAATGGAAAGGCAGATGAACCTTTAGAGATCTGTTTGTGATATAAATAGATCAATGAAGGTGATCAAAAACAGATCAGAAAACAGTAAGAGGAAAACAATAAGATTAAACAAGATAAGAAACTTTTTCAAAAAAAGAGATCACCTTACTAATTTTCACAGATATTCATCTTTTAAAGTGCATAAATATAAATATTTTATATTACAACTGGTGTAGATTACTTAAACAATCTTATTGCTGACACTTAAAAGTTGTGACTAGAAACGTGACTTCCTTAAATTAAAGTTCTGGGGAAAATTATGAAAAAAAAAAAAAAATGTACAGCTTCTCCGTAAAACACAATTTGCCAACAATTAAGTCTTTGAAAATATCTCCACTGAAAAAAAGACCACCATAAATCACACTTTCAAGCTTTCATAATGTGTTTTTAGTCATCTGGAAAGCAAAACACTGTGTTGATTCATATAAATTAAAAATTTCAAACTGTTGATAAAGTTCTTTTTTATATGCAATGTGTATGTTATGAGGGAATGCTCATGCAAGGAAGCTGCCACGTTGCTATTTGTTTTCTTGGATCAGAATGTTACCACTGAGTTCATAAACAAAATAGTGACCATCTAAAGCAAAAAACCTCACTCAGTTATGAAGAAAATTCTTAAAGATTTTCAACTAATAACAAAGTGAACAGAAATTACAAAACTCTTTCTTGGAAAAAAAAAAGAGGAAAAAGTCCACTACTGTTCCAAAATATAAGAGATGATATATACAGATTCTCTCAACCAGTGAAGGCAAAATGTTACCTTTGGATGAGTTCACTGAAAGTAAACAGAAAGATCAATGAATATGTATTTCTATAACTCAATTCACTGCAATCAAGACTGGTTTTAGCAAACAAGCCTAAATTTACTGTACAGGTAACCTGTTACTGCCTACAAGAACAGGTTTTGCCTGTGTTGAAAAATTTTGTGAGTTTTGGCTGTTTATGAGATACAGAAAGAAAATACAGCAACAATGAGGAACACTACTTGGCTTGGCTTGGCTAATTAATCTTACTAATTTTCACAGGATATAAAGGAGGAAGACTAAAAGCCAAAAATGTGTCAGAGCTTCCTTTGGCGTTCTGTGAAACAATTCAGAGACTAAGTTTGTATTTGCATGCTTATTTAGTACTAGATTATTTTATTGCAGTTTATATAAATTTCTTTTTCACAGGTCCCTTCCTCTATCTGTGTCCACATCTGAAGAAAGGAATTCATGACTGTGGAGTTATACTTTACTTTATAGTAGTCTCATATCTTCCTCAAAACTCCTGTTTGCTGCAAAGTAACTGATTGGATAATATATAAAGAAAAGAATAAACCCAGAAACTAGGCTTCTCCCTTAGCTCTTGATGTGTATGGGTCAGGATATTTACGTGTACTCAATTTGCATTTCCTTTGAGCAGGAATTTCTATTTCTTTTAAGCGCACATTAATGGTAATAGAAGTAAAATTAGAAACACAGCTGTGGGATCTAGGTCTCCAGTACAAAGCAAAAACAGATGGAAAAGGATAGTGAATCTGTTTGGATTTTAAGGAACTTTAACTCCTTCTGTGAGCAACGAGTATCACAAATTATCTGAAAAGTAGATATTAAAACACTGATTTTTGATGAGTTTTCAATGTCGCAGTGGAAAGGGAAAAAGATGTAGATTCACCTACCACATGCATCAATCTCTTTTCTTTGTAAAACCAATATTAACTTTATTTCTTTTTTCCTTTTTTTTTTTTATTTTAAGGAATTTTCAACGTGACAGCTCTGAAGTGATAGGTATTAAGAAAAGTTATATAGTATAGATAGCATCCAGGTGTGCAAAAGTAACGAAATTTAATGGGTACTTACAAAAAAGGACACTGGTATGTTAGGCAACTTGGACATTGTGTTACAAAAGATAATTAGTTGAATACATCCTGGTGTAGAAATATAAGAATGACATAGGAGGTGATACCATGGTGCTTTAAAGAAGAAACAAGATAATTAAGCTTAGTAAATGAAAACATCCACTCAGTAACGTTCACCTCAAAGAAATGAACTACATATAAGTATGTAAGTTAGTAAACTGAAAGCAAACGGAGCAGTTAAAAGGTTAAAGCCTTCCTAAGCAGGATGTAAATTGTTTAAAACACTAAGGTAGAACACCAATAAAATGAACAATAAAAGATTACTGCAACCCAATAGCACTTATACAAGAGCTGAGCAACTCAAGTGAAGGAACTCCAGCCTTTAGACTGGCCCCATGACTAGCGTAAGAGGTAGGAAATGTGACAAAAAATTTTCTTCCCAGAGCCTGGGTATGAATTGTGGGAATACAGAGCAGCACGCCTGGCTTTCACACCAGCCAAACTAGTCAAAACCAAAACAAAGAACAGAGCGATTAGGAAAGGGATAAGGATTGTAAAATCGTGAAATGTCAATGTAGCTTTTGGAACCAGGGTTATTGCTTCTCAGAACAGACATAATACAGCTAGAAATGTATAGAGAAGGGAAATAATAGTTACTAAAAGGCTTCTGTAATGGGATAAACTGAAGTGTTGGAAATGCCTGGATCTGGAAAAGGCATGCCTGAAGAGAGAAGTTGTGTAAGCACATAAAATCATGACTGGCAAGGTGAAGATGGATAGGGAATAATCGCCCACCGTTTCATAATGCAAAAAATTAGGGGCATCAGATTAAACTATTTTTCCAGTAAATAAAATAATAAAGGAAGTACTTTTCACATCCCTAAAAATAATCTTGTGGAACTTACTGCTCCAGCTGTATCCGATGCCAATGTAGACAAATTCAGAGGGAAACGCTAACCAGGGAGTAGCACTCATGACACTATTGATGAATTCCTTAGGTCAGAAAACAGTGAATACCAGAACCTGGGGAAAAAAGTATGACTCTGAATTTGCCCCAAAGTTTTACTGCTACTAACATAGGTGTCTTCTACTCAATCCGTTGGATACTGAGTTGGGCAGACAGTATGGCCATCACATAAAACACATTTCAGAAAATAAAGTATCCATTTACTTTTCTGTTTCTGGTCTTTATTTCACTAATTCTAATACATTATTCTAATATATTATATCCCATTAATTTTAAATGCCTTCATTCACTCTCTATGGATTGTGAGTCTAGAATATAACTGTGCTCTCATATGAAAATTTGAGCAGAAAATCTGAGTAAAAAGAAACTGTAAAAGCTTCTTCTATTAATCTCATGTGTCCTAATATCTACACTGAAATGACACAAACATTTTCACATGAGCCACTGCTGGCTCACATGAATAAGAGGTCATAGTTGGCCTTCATTAGAGCCGTGCTGGACACCAGAGATAATAATAAGGGCTCATGAATCCAGGAATATGGCCAGAAAGGATGAATTCTGAATGAGAACTCAGTCTTACAATGTGGATGAGAAAATTCAGTTTCATTTCAGCCCCTGTCCTTTTCAGAAGCCTTCACAGGGTGAAAGACAGCAAGACAGAGCAGCGTTTCTCCAAAGCATGACCCAGCATTTCATTTGAGGCTCACTCTTTCTTCATGGAATATAGGAATAAAGAAGTCATGATTTGATTGCTTTAACTGGTCAATAATGCTCCTTTTATGTAGCTTGAGTACAAACATCTGTGGATTAAAATTGTATGTCTGATGAAAATGTATTGCATCCTTAAAGCATCTACACCGCCAAGCCATAAATCTTCCATAAGCAAACTATCTTAAAAAAAAAAAAGTATGTATTTTTTTACAGAGAATCCTGTTGGATTTGATATACTGTGACTGCTGATGGACTATAATTCCTAATAAAAGGTCTTACTCTACTCTCAACAGCAGGTGCCAAAAATATGCAATACTTAATCTCACAACAATTGGATGGTCCAAACTTTTTATGGAAATTATTTTACTTTCAAGCAGCTATGTTCACTTGCTCTTGCTTCACAGTTCTTATATGACAGGTGGCCACTCTGGAATGAGTGCAGAGCACAAAAGCCTTAAGAAAACAAAAAGTTCTTTGAGTCTTTAAAATTTTAAGTATTCAAAAGAAAAACCCTAGCAAACACTAAGACTGAGAAAAAATAACTTTGGGATTCAAGCCTCCAATCTGCAATAATTGTGATGAAATTGTGTTTTCTCTCTCATTAGTGCAAACGGAGACAAAAGTTGAGGATTTTGTACATTTTTCTATTTTTAAATTTACATTAACCAAACACAAGGGAAAGTAGATCCAGCTCCCTGCAGAGAGCACAACTATTTCTGTTCCCAATATTATTCTAAGGCTGCATTTCCATGTAAAGATGCCCTTGGCAACAAAACTAGTTTTAGGTATTTCTGTCCCCAACCACTTGTTTGTGCCCCCTATCTCAGTGCTCTGCTGGTGCCAGAATAAAAGAATATTTGTTTGTGGAACCTGCTTTAAAGCCTTATAATAAATTATTTTGGCTGATGAGGGGATGGGGAAGGTTCATGCACTTATTGAATTATTTATATATTTCTAAAGGAGGATCATTTCCCTCATCCATATCTCAGGTGGCACAACTAAACGACTGCTCTGCTGCCTCCTAGAAAGGAAAACATAGGGAAAGGAAGAAATAGGGAGACTTTCTGACCAAAGTCAGTGTCGTGGTTTAGGCCAAAATCCGCTTGGTTCTGTTTTACCTCAAACCAGGACAGTCAGGAAGCCACTGACCAATTTCTATCATCAATCCACAGCCACAGAATTCTGCATGACCATTTGATTATGAACCTTATCAGTTCCCTCCTGGTCACCTCCCCTCCTTTTGCACTGTAGTGTAGACTATAGTGGCAGAGAATATGGAGGTCTCTCGTTAACAAATATATCTGTTTTGCTGTATTAGAATTAAAGATGATGTACGGTGATGACCACCCCCCAAAAAAAAAAACCAAACCAAACTTATAATAAGGAACTATAACGCTTTTCCTGAAGAAATGTGTGAAAATAGTTCACAGTGTATTTGCATAACACTAAGGCAGAAAATATAAAGCTCAAAAGCAAGACACTACAAAGAAAAGTAAAACCAGAAATCTCTAGAAAACACAGAATTTACACGATTCAGAGGTACAAACAGGAACTTTGTAGAGACCATAGATACCAGCTGAAAGCTCTGATGTTCCACTGTGATCAGTTTGGCCTCTGAGTTGGTGACCACAGTTTATAATTGAGGAAAACAGGGATATGTCATGAAATACTGATTTTAATGACCATGGCAGTTGAAATTGGCGAGCCAGAAACAGATTTTTTCTGAGATATTCCAGATTATATGGAATCACGGAATCACAGAATTTTCAGAGTTGGAAGGGACCTCTAGAGATCATCTAGTCCAACTCCCCTGCTAAAGCAGGATTGCCCAGAGCACATTACTCAGGACTGCATCCAGGCGCGTCTTGAAAATCTCCAGGGAAGGGGACTCCACAACCTCCCTGGGCAGCCTCTGCCAGTGCTCTGTCACCCTCACCGTAAAGAAGTTTTTCCGTGTATTTGAACGGAACTTCCTGTGTTCCGACTTGTGCCCATTGCCCCTCGTCCTGTTACTTGGAACCATTGAAAAGAGCCTGGCTCCATCCTCCTTCAACCCACCCTTGAGATACTTGTATGCCATAATAAGGTCTCCCCTCAGCCTTCTCTTCTCCAGGCTAAAGAGTCCCAGCTCTCAGCCTTTCCTCGTAAGGGAGATGCTCCAAGCCCTTAATCATCTTAGTTGCCCTTCACTGGACTCACTCCAGCAGTTCCCTGTCCCTCTTGAACTGGGGAGCCCAAAACTGGACACAATATTCCAGTTGTGGCCTCATCAGTGCAGAGTAGAGGGGGAGAATGACCTCCCTCGAACTACTGGCCACACTCTTCCCTACGCAGCCCAGGATTCCATTGGCCTTTTTGGCAACAAGGGCACATTGCTGGGTCATGGATAATTTACTGTCTACTAGGACCCCCAGATCCTTCTCCTCAAAGCTACTTCCCAGCAGGTCCGCCCCTAACCTTTGCGTTCTTCCTCCCCAGGTGCAGGACCTTGCACTTGCTTTTGTTGAACCTCATTAGGTTCTTCTCTGCCCAGCTCTCCAGCCTGTCCAGGTCACGCTGCATGGCAGCACGGCCCTCTGGGGTGTCAGCCACCCCACCCAGTTTGGTATCATCAGTGAACTTGCTGAGGGTACACTCTGTCCCCTCATCCAGGTCATTACTGAATATATTAAACAAAATTGGACCGAGTATTGACCCCTGGGGGCACCACTGGTTACAGGCCTCCAACTAGACCCTGTGCCACTGATCACAACCCTCTGAGTTCTGTCCTGCAGCCAAATCTCAATCCACCTTGCTGTCACCTCATCTAGCCCATACTTACATATTTTTTTGCAGTATTTTTTCTGTGTACTGTCTGCATGACAAACCCTTACAGGTACACTGTGTAGGATGAGGAAAAGAAAAAAAATAATTGCAGCACTTTTCATTTGTCCTCCCCCAAGGCTTTTAAAGTGAACTGTCATGAACTCAATGGCTACAAATCCCAGGCAGAACTCCTCAAGAACCACACTGCTGCTAAGATGAAGAAATCATGGTGCCACAGGGTTGGTAAGAAGGGGTTTCTCGTATTTTTACATTGTACTTGCAGAAAATAGGGTGAAAAACTAACCCCCTCTCCGTAAAACCATAAATCACAGTTTTCCTCTTGAGAGTTCTGCAGTGAGAACAAGGAAGTCTCATCTCGCATCCAGGTTAGTAAACTTACGGTTAATGCTGCATTTTTAAGATGACCAGATGTGGAAAAATTATTCTTGAACTAAGTCAATTAATGCAGCCCAAAGACAGAGCTCTAATTCTTTTTTACATCCACAGTGTTTGTATGAATTAAGACTAGGTAATTACCTAGCTAGTAGATGATCCAAGCATCAGACAGAAAAAAATAAAATAAAAGAAATGTTAGATCCTTTGTTTTCACTTGAAGTTGCTTTCAACTACAATCTCAAATCACATAAGCCTTATTTTGTCATGCGTTGCCCATAAAAAAGTGTTTGTTAAAAAATCTGATTTGGAGATTTCAAAAACGGTGCAAAATGGAAAGCAGAATATTGAAAGTCAAGTCTGGCCACACTCATGAAATGGCAGTTTGACAAATCTCCACATGTGGTTCCCTGAAACAATTCTATGAAAGAATATCCCATGACAGCAAAGCACAGAGAAATTCAATTGGACTATTTTGTCTTGCTATTTTTGAATGGGGATGGGTAGTATCAGCCGAAGTTATGTTTATGATCAACTGAAAGCCAGCCGGCTATTTTGGAAAATTCTTCTAAAGCTGTTTCCAACCACTTAGGCTACAAGCAAAAAGCACCTATTCACAAAGCCGCTTTCCCACAGGACAGTAACAAGGTGGGATGACCAGATACACGGTAAAAAAACCACTCCCTGATAGTCTTCTGTTCTGATGAACTTTCCTGCTATGACTCAGAGCAGCACAGCAGAGGCTGTTACTCACACCTCACTCCTGTGAGGACCCAAGAGCTGAGATGAACCCCAGATGCACTTGCACACCTGTAAAGGTCCCAGCTACGCTGTTCTTTCCACTGTGCTCTGACAGTCCCACCCTTCCATGAAGACGCCAGAACAGAGCAGCAACGCCATTCAGAAGAAAGCATTCGTTTCTACATCTGAGCAGAGCTGACCTGTTACTGAGGAATATCTTGCTGTAGGATGGGGATTCTTAGTTCAAACCAGGTCAGCTGATATCTTAAATCAGGTGACAGCAGAACCACTGCTATATGCCAGCTAAAGTATGTATGGGGGAAAAAAACAAAAAACAATCAACAAACACAACAAAACACCAACATAAGAACTACAGCAAATGACTGAGACTGCTTCAGCAGAGGCCTGAATGCACCTGTGAATTCTGGGAACACAAAAATCAGAGCAGGAGATGGTATGCGTAATGAAAGGTGGAAACACAGTATTGCCTTACAACTGGAAATGCATGCGGTTGAAGCTGGGTGTTCAAAACCCTAAACTCCATGGAAGATGAGCCTGCAGCTTTCTGTGTGGCACTGAAATTTGCTAACAGATAACCAGTTACTTCTTTTGAAACTTCGGATATGTGACTATATCTACTTATACCAGATATTTTCCCTGCATAAAAAAAAAAAATCAGGGAGATATTCAGAACTATACTGGGACCCACTGATGCTCCAGACATGAAGAAAGCTATTCAGTGGGAATTGATGAGAAGAACCAGTGGCTTTTTTATGAAGTGAGGGATACTTTAATGGGTGTTAGACCTGGTGAGCCATAATCCAGTTTTATTAACTTCAGATGGGTATTTCCCCACTTATCTCCACGTCAATATATCATTATTTTTCACCCCATCCCTCGGTAAGTGACAAATGTCCAGTAAGTACTGCACTTTTTTTTTTTTTTTCCTAAGGACTGTATGACTGAGAATCTGATTTAAGTGGAATTTTCTTGTGAAATATGAAGCTCTCTCTTTAACCTGTTACTGTATTTTGGTAAAATTTTGGCAATGTTAAAATGTCCCCGATGATATTCAGGACCCTTTCCAAATTGGGCTGCTATTTATGTCATTCAGCAAATTTATTTTTCAGCTTATCTGCTCTGGTGAGACAGTACTGTACACTAATAGAATTTGATTCCTTTTTCATTTAGGTCTACCCAGAGGTAAGTAATTTGTGGTTCTTGTCTTCAAAAAAAAAGAGAGCGAAATACCCTGGGTTTTCACATGCGATGTTCTCTTTTCTTTTATAGTCAAATTCAGAATAAAGAAAACAAAGCTTGTTACAGGCAAGCCTGCTCTGAAGCCGCTGGTAAAATTAATAGAACCATTTTAAGTGTCGGTCAGATGTACATCTCAAAAGATGAGATGAAAGAAGGTAAGTTAGTAACCACAACAGCCATTCCATCTATAGAATCAATTTTTCATCCAAACGACTAAACCATTGCACATTTTAAAATGAAATTAAACACTGTACAACAGGTCTGTTGGGAGTACGTTGGGAAGACGAAACCACATATTTTAATGTACCAGACCAATGAGTTTCCTTTGCTTTTTATTTTTATGGCTTTTATTTTGCCTCTGAATATTACCAGATAACAAAGACTGATTAGCTGGGCATCCATTAACTCCTTTAGAAGTGACAGGATTTATAATAGCAGCGAAGCTGCCAGTTTTCTCTTCTGTCTCTTGGGTAAATAGAGAATAACTGCCTTCCAGATGTGTTGGCAGTATGCATTACATCCAGTCTGTCTGTCTGAAATTCTTTTCCTCAATTCAGTAATTTTTATGCTAAAAAGGAAGCATTATATTGTTTAGAAATGATAAAAATACAGTCCGAATTTGGACCGTTCACTGAAAAGTAATTCATGCACACAGTTTCCTATGATACAGAAACGTTGGGATGCTGCTGGTTTTGTACTGTGCATCAAATCTATGCAAGTAAAACGCTCTTGAATCCAGAACAGTAGGCCAGACCAAAAGTGTTCTGGGACATTTCCAAGTTGGCTAAAGCAATTCAGCATTCATCTAATACCCCAGAGCCACCCTATTTCAGTCCACTGCTTGCAACGTCTTCTGAGGTACCAATTCCATCATTGAAATGTACGGAGAGGATGATAGGATCCACTTACTGACAAATCGCCTGCTCTCTTTATTTTTAAATGCTTTTCCAGCCCTTGTATGTTGTCATACAAGGTATTAACGTTTTTGCTGAGCTTACATATTCCTAGACTTAGTGGCAAAGAACTGAAGGATCAATTAAATAAAGTCTCACCACTCTCTTCAGAAAAAGCTGTCTGTTTGAAGACCTCTCCTGTCTCCCTGCACATGGGCGACTCCACAATATCACAAACTATTCTAATTCTAGGTAGCTATTTAGCTGTCACACATATCTTCTTAAATAAGGTTCAATTAAATCCAGTAAAGGTGCACAGTTCCTCAATCCATTCCAAATGACCTAAAGGTTTTCTGTGCCGTCCTACTCCAAACTGCTGCTCTCAGCTCTATGTTACAGTAATTTCAAATATTTGTCAAATTTTTAATTTTTAAACTATAAAATATGTGAAAAAAACTACTTCTCGATAAAATTTGTGGTTTACTCTCAAAATCCCTAAAATAGTATCTGAGTTGACAGCAAAATCTACTGCTGCTAAGTTTTTCAGTCTTCACTGTAGTTTAGCAAGCCAGGTCAGTGAATAGGTTCCCATTTAGGTTCATGCTATAACGAACATTTACGCTATTTATATTAGACCTTTCACTCTAGTTTAATAAGACTACCTTACAAACCTTTGCAAAGGGCCAGCAAATTGTATTTGCTTTTTTGAACTCTTTCAAAGCAAGTATGCACACTCAATTTATTTTTTTTTTTTTGTATGCATGTCCTTACTATGGTTCTTCAAATTTGTTTAAACGACCTCTTCAGTTTACCAAAATCATATCAAATTCTACTGGTATCATTCAAGGTACTTGCAGTAGGTCACACCATGTTGCAAGTCTAGCGTGCATGCTTTTCACTTCTTCATTCAGGTCACCGGTGAAACCATTTGGGAGTCTGGATCCACAACAATCCCAAGGAAATTTCTTTTGATACATCCTTGATTTTTAATAGTGATCTAGCGTTCCCTGAACTCGGTTTTAATAGTGCGTCAATAGTGCCCTGATTATTCAAGTGATTTTGCATCCATTTGTAGACGTTCTCCTCACTTATGAGAGAGTAGCAAAACAATTACGGAAGCCTAGACAAGTTATCAGCTACTTCTTTTATAAGAGCAATGCCTACCAGCATAAGAACTCTATCACTCTATATCTGTAACAGTAATGTTGATAAAGGACTAGAGATAATGAGATAACTCATAGATATTAGTAACAAGTACTTATAAAAGCCTTGACTGGCTATCCATCTATCAGAAATCTCTTAATGGACCTATTATATTTGCAGACTGAATGACCCTAGATTAAACCAACAACAATAAGGAAGTATAGATAATGGCATTGCGCCCATAAACGTCATGTTATCACGAAGCCACACCTCATAGGCTTCTGAAGAAAAAACCACAAACTATATCAGAGGATACAAAAGCAGCAACACAAGATAGAAGAAACCTCAGAAGCATAAACATTCCGCCTAATGTTATCGATGCAAATTATAAGAGATTAGCTTCTGAGAAGTGCAACAAAAGTTTATTTAAGGTATAACTCATGCATGTATAGAACTGTGTAGCAATCTACTGCAGCTGCTCATGATTGACAGCCTAAGCAGAAATGTCTTTAAATTGCATATAACTACAAAAAAAAAAAAAAAACAAAAAACAGCTAGATGGAAAGGTGCCTTACTTCAGAACCTCTTATAGAGAACTGATCACTTGAATACCCTGTATTGATACATAGGTATAGGTAAGTTTTACCTACTATCTTTATATATACTTGTATACATCTGCTTGTTGGGGTCTGGTACCTCAACCTTGGTTGTAACTCGAATGCAATACACTCACATATTGCCAAATATATTTTATAAAAATCCACTCTAAAATGAATAAGAGAATAATTCATAAATATTTATAACAGTGAAGGGAGAGAACGCTACTTCTCAAAATATGCTAATGATTTGCAGTATCACACAACTAAAGCAGCAAACGTTGCTAAATTTCCCTCAAAAATTATAACTTATTTATATAATACAATGAATTAACCAAGGATGTCTTCCATGTCAGCAGTTCTCTTGTTGCATTTTTGGCAATTCCAATTTCATTTCGAAATACATTTTATTTTACTCATACTTTATTAATCCTGACAGAGTAGCTAGTGAGAACAGTACACCAAATTAACCTAAAACCTGACAGCAAGACTACCTTTGTTTTGAAAAGATAAAAGCAGAGCCAATAAAACAATGTTTGTCTCATAACCTCAGCCCTTCATAATCAAAGTATAGTGTATTACAATAAAGAAGAAAAAAAAAGTTCAGATGACAATTCACTGTTACACATATTTTTCAAGTATTATTCAGAGAAAGTTCTGGGCTGTGAGGTATCATCCAAATGTGATTCAAATTTCAAAGATGATTATAACAAGAGTTATTACAAAGACAGAATTGTGTTCATGCAAGAGAGCTGGGACACTCAAACGCTCCAAATAAAACAGAGTTATCATATTTAATATACAATATTTGAAAGAGTATTCACACAGCAATGAAAAGATACTCAAATTATGCCAAAGGACCCTCGCCTTTACAGATTGCATGGTGAAAGGAATAAATTTTAGGATTCTTTTTTTGCCAAATGTCAGTTAAGATTGATAGAGTATACTGGTATATCTAAGTTTATGGAGATTAGAATTCATGTATATTGTTGCAACTATTTAAACTTCAGAAAATAACCACATGTAGAAAATCCTGCTAATCTAAAAATATTCAAACATATTATACCTTTTTTTGCCATTATTTTCTTGAAACCTGTCACATATTTCTAAACAGGTCTAGAATTTCTTTCTTATCTCACAAAATGCCATATCCACAGGACAGTCATTTACTAAGATAACATTATCTGACTGATGTATGCCAAATAACAGAGTATTGCAATATTAGGTCTTTCATAAATTTTTAGGTTGCTTCTTCTCTGAATACTTGTTTTCGTAGCAACAGCCATCTCAGTGACAAAGGCTAGAGAGTTAGCGCTACTAGAAATCTTCTTCCAAACCCAAAAAGAAAAGAATAGGGAAATGGAGAGAAAAGATCATCCAAATAAATACCACGCTATCTTTTCAGATACAAAACCTCAAAGAAATGTCTCCTAGAAAATACAGACGACAACTTATGCCTCCTCAAATCCACACTTGCTTTCTAAAATCTGGTAGAAAACTGAATTTCACATATAATTCTGTCAGGAGTAAATGGCAATTTACTATTGTCATCAATGAAATTATTTCCAAAATAGCAGAAAATCACATCACAGATCCAAAATTTTTAATCAATCTGATGAACAAAGTGGGTATCTGTACAACACCCCGCAGTAGATCACAATTTTCTTTTTCCAGTTTGCTTAACTCCTATATTTCTTTCAGGCAGAAAAAAAAAATAAAATAAAATTTGGAAATGACATAGAATTCAAACTGCATGTGCAATCTTATACTTTTAGCCTTGTGCACACATAGTATAATAAAGTTTTACATTTTTTTTGTGTCCTGCTCAGAACTGTTACCCTCTGTTTTTTTTCCCTCACTACCATTCTTCTTGTCTAATACACTCCTAAAACCTTTGAAGCACAAACCAAGGCTCCCTATGCAACAGTGCTAATCTCTCATTTGGGAAAGCATCCCAGTCTCTTCTTTTTTTCTCAATTTCTTTCTGTTTGTTACCCTTCTCCTTCCCAGGACCCCTCTGATCACATTCTTCTTCATCCTCCTGTTTGATCAGGCCGTCCAGCTCCTTGTTCCAAGGTGTCTTTCTCAAATTTCAGTTTGCCTATGACCTCTCTGCACTTCTGTCACAAATGCTATCTCCTTCCAGAAGGAAACTTATACTTAAAAACATGAAGTAAAAAGAGCTTCTCAAATTACTATCCTCAGATACACCTCCTTAAACTCAGCAATCTATGATAGTTGCTTTGTTCTAATGTAGCTAAACAAGCTTTTTCTTCAACATTGCTTTTCAAATGGCTGAACTGAAACTGTTGGAAACAGGATTCAATATAAGGGCTAAATTCTAGACTGAACAATTTAGCACAAATATAAAAAAATATGATAAGCTATAAACATTTAAAAATCAATTCTTATAATAAGAAATGTCAGGAAATCTGCTAAGTGCTAATAAGCTAGGCTAAAATTTACACAAAAGTGTGCCTACATAAGATAGTGTACTGATACTTCTTTACAGATGCTAATTGCTGTAATTTATTGAGTCTCACACTTTCATTTATTTACTTTCCAGTGTCCTCTCTCTAGCTAATTGGACCTAATTGAAGTGGTATATATCTCCTTTTCAAAGTATTCCACACATCATTGACTGAAAGGAAAGCTTTGCTTGGGAAAAAACTGAGCAAGCACTCCAGGATTTGTCCCCAGTTCTTTTCTGGGGGTCAATGATGTTGCTTCAATCAGTCAGAGCCAATGTAACAGCAGCCATCCAGTTCGTAATTCTATAATCATTGCTTGTTTGCGTACTTGTTGTATTTGTAGGGTTTTAAAAGGTTTATTTCTCTTTAAAGAAAATTCTTACTGCAGGCCCAGCTCACTTAAAAATAAAATGGAATTAATATTTATAGCTGCCCTTTAACAACACAGATTTAATTCCAGTCACATGCAATCTCTCCTGAATTTCTTGATAAGTCTTCTTTAAACTAAACATTTTATATTTATACCCCAAGGCAAAAGCAAACATTCAAGAAATTATAATGAACTGAAATAAGTATAAATACATAAACTACGTATTGAGCTAAATTACTTTCCTTCAGCAGTGGAGAAAACAGCTTTGTGATATACTTTTAACAGATGGACCCTAAAATGCCGGATTGTTTTGCTTTGTTTGGCCAATGTTTCTTATGACCCCATGCTCAAGGCAGGCTCGACTGTTTGCTGAAAGCATATACTCCTGCAGCAGACGGGAGCTGGGCAGATGTCAGTCTATACTCTCTTGACAAAATGGGGCAAATATAGCCTAAGCCTGGAGCAAAAGCTTGGAAAAAATAATGAACCATGTAAGGTTATGAATTCAAATGGTATCTACTACAGATCAATATTTCTTACTTTTCTCAATGAAATATCTTGGCATCCTGCCTCTCTGCATGGAACACATATAACACATTCTTCCTTTTCCACCAACACAAAATACAAATTTTGTTCTGTATCCGTATCAGTTTAACCATAATGCTGATAAAATAATCATAAAATCATAGAATGGTTTAGTTGGAAGGGACCTTAAAGATCATGTGGTTCCAACCCCCCTGCCACGGGCAGGGACACCTCCCACCAGACCAGGTTGCTCAAAACCCCGTCCAGTCTGGCCTTGAACACTTCCAGGGATGGGGCATCCACAGCTTCTCTGGGCAATTTGTTCCAGTGTCTCACCACCCTCAGAGTGAAAAATTTCTTCTTGATATCTAATCTAAATCTACTCTCAGTTTGAAGCCATTACCCCTTGTCCTATCGCTACATGCCCTTGTAAAAAGTCCCTCTCCAGCTTTTGTGCAGGTGCCCTTCAGATGCTGAAAAGCTGCTATAAGGTCTCCTCGGAGTCTTCTCTTCTTCAGGCTGAGGAATATAATAGATTAACCAAACTAAAATAACGGATTAACCAAAGCTCCTGATCTCTTAAACTGTAAACACAGGAATTAGAGACTAATTATCTGCCATGATTTTTTATATCACTTTGAGTAAAAAGTTAAATTATTTTAACAAGTTTTATTATTTTCCAACGGAGTTCATTTCCTTGGTATTTTTTTTTTTTCATAATTTACTTTCACAGGACTTAACAGGAAAAATCCGCCTACATACAGCTTTCCTTTTACAAGACCTTTTACCACCACACATTTGAATTACCTAATTCATTTTCAAAAGTATATCAAACAAAGAAACAATGATCAGCATGTGTAATTAATAAAGATATCTCTCTACACAACAATATACTTGTTATATATCCTCCTTATAATACGAATCCCAATTAACACTGGATTTTGATCCAAAATTCCATTACTTCGGCTTTCTTGTGAAAATCTGTTTGCTTTAAGGAAATGTCCATAGAAAGGAATTTCAGAGGTGCTAAGAACTCAAGCCAATGTTAAAAAAAACCCCAACTCTAAAAAGTTTTCTAGGTCAAAAAAAACAACTTTCGAAAACAAATATAGAGACATCATATATATGCCCTCATTTTCTGGATATCCGGTTTACAATATTCTAGACTTGCTCCCTTTAAACTTCTAGATTACTCTCTTAGGGAAAACACAGTTCAGTTTGGTGCTAAAGAACAGTTTCTAAAAACTGAGCTGTTCCTGAAGAATGGGAATTCTAAGGCAGAAGAGGTATTCAGCATTTTGTAGCTACTCAAAGCTTTAAAAAAAGACTTGGGGCATTAAATCACTATTCAGAAGGAATAGTGAGCATTATCCAGCAGACATATTCACAACAGCTCCTTTTTTACCGGAGAGAAATGTAGTTTCACTTTGAACCACATGCATTCCTTCCATGACAATGGTTTCAGAAATGTTAGCCGTATCTTGCCACTTCTTACAAATTACAAAATGGAAAACCAACAACAAAATAGTAAAAAGGATGATATGTTTTTTTTTAAAGCTGGGTAATTTTTTCCATACTGGAGAGAGGGTTGTATTCAAGTCATTTTGCCTTTTGTACAGACTCAAACATAGCAGAAATGCTGACTTCTGTGGTCTAAATCTGTGTAAGTTATTTTGACTCACATATTCTTTTTACTGCTCGTAGTGTCTGTGTGGCACATCCAGTATCCATTCAATCAACAGAAGAGCAATTTAATACCTTTGCTATCAGAAATTTGATAGGTAGTAAAAACTATTCTCTATAGTGGCTGTATATTTATAAACATGGTATTTGTCCACTAAGGCATCATAAGGACTTAGCATACTCACGTTAGGGGAATCAAATCATTCTATTTTCAACTTTGATATATCAAATAGCTTGGGCATAATACATATTGCCTTAATACCTTCTGAGATTTAGCATACGCAGAAGTAATAGAGTGATAGAGAAATGTATCCCTGTTATTTCTCCACAATTAACTATTTTTATTGGAATTTCATGTATTTTTCCCAGTCCGCTCTCATCTTTCATTTTCTAAGTCAAAATTTTCATCCTCTTGAACTTTCAGATGTTCAAGGATCATGTTTTGCAACAATCCAAGAATATCATAGATGGTTTTACAAAGACTATGAAAAAGCTGGTTAAAGAGAAGAAAAAAAGAAAAAATCAAATGTTACACTTTACAAAATTAAATATTTCCATGCCTTTTTTTTCTTTCACTGTCATATTCCTCTTAAGATAAATTTCAGGAAACACCAATGCCCATAATGACTTTGTAGTTCAACTCCTGTTAACATCAGTCTAGAACAAAGATCAGTGGCAGAGATTTTGGATGGACACAGATTCATTGACCCTTTCTGTGACAGACAAAAGTGTGTGGACAAATTTGTTCCCTCCGATGTAATACTATGGGAAAACTTCAGAGGGAAGTCAATGCAGATATCTCTTTGTGAGTCTACAGAAGGCGATTATTACATTTTTTTAATTTGAAATACTCTTAATTGGACACTGGATGTCACCATGATTCCAAAGGTTCATTGCAGAAACTATCAGTATTTTGTGCAACTTTTGGAACAGTGAACTTTAAAAAGAGATGTTCAGAACTCACTCTACTTGCCTGCTTAGATTCACAGCATTTCAATTTGTGATGGCCTAGAAATTATAAAATTTAATCCTGAGATGTTATTTAAAGCATTTTATAATGAAAGGAGATTTAACAGCCTTTATATCAGCATAGAGGTTAATATTGTCACCACCTTTTTATAAATGAAAAGCCATCTATCCTAGTCTAATTCAATATACACAATTGAAATCAATGAGAGTTCTATATAAAGAGCAAGGGTAGAGAATGATGCAAAATGTCAAGAGCTTCTATTTATAGGTACTGAAATTGTAACAAAAAAGACAAAAAAGAAAAAAGAAAAAGTCAGGTTTGAAAGGAACTAATTCTTTTGAAGTAAAAAATATTATCCTACCGTATAAACATAACCATTCAAAAGCAGAAACTCTGTTCAACATCTTAGGAACTGTCCTTGAGATTCACTTGTTTGAATGTTCAGAATTAAAAAAAAAAATCTCATTTCATTTGAACTTTCATAGAGCATAAACTCTATGAATTCCATAGATTGATACTATATTTTCATTTTTGGGAGGAGCAGAGATTTGTTTTAAACTGAAGCTGAATAACATATAGCGTTATTTATGCTTCTGTAGCAATATCTGAGGCAAAACATTCTTCAAATCCATTTCTTAATGATTACTTAAGTAGCTCTTAATTAGTAGATATGTTTCTTCTGAGTAGCGAAATAACCTGTCCATCCACATGAGACTGCTTGTATCTTTTCACTTGGCTTTGGGATACTGACTTAGCTAAAATTACACCTTTCTAATTGAACTGTAACCTAGTTTGCTCCAACGCTACTGCATTGCTATTGGTTACACGAATTAATCAGTGCTATAACATAATGACTTTAAAAGTAGAAAAGACTAGGCTGTTACTGAAAGTTGATTTTTGTATGAATAATAAACTAGAAAATTTACATCATAAATAATTATTGAGAAATTAAAGTTTAAATCTATCATAAGGCACTAGAACTGCAGAAACATGATAGTATTACCTTTTCTGTTGAAGTCAGAACAGATGAATAGCAGATAGCAGCTTATTTTAACATGCTTATAACAGAGGAAACTGTATCCCCAAAGGCCACTATGCTGTTTTGTGCTACCTTTTCATTGCCTCTAAAAATCTGCTATATTTTTCTTAGATAGATAAAAATATGTATTTTCAGATTTACTATTGAGTTATTACGATTTCATATTTACTGCTCGGGATACATTGCAAATTCTTCACAGACTTTCAAATTCTTTACAAGTATTCAGAGTCAGATTCTATGAAACAAAAATAGAGGAAATTCACCCCAAATATTAAACCATTTTGTCAACATTAATTATTTGTCTTTGATACACTTTGGCCAGCTGAGTCCTAAGCACCACAGATTGACTCTTTCTTTCCTAGGCCCTGTGAAGAATTAATATGAAGATAGATGACCTAAACCAAACACATTGTGCTGCACAAATCTCTCTTTCTCTTATCAGAAAATACCCCACTCCTCCTCCCTGACTTATAGAAGAAAGCAGAGGATACTGTGATGGCAATTTGACTTAAATGAGAAACACCATCTGAATCTTCCTGCCTGGCTTGTGAGAGAAGATATACTGTCCTGAAGAAAACATCTATTGATATATTCAGGATAATTTCTTCCTCGGGATATATTCAATATTCTTTCCTTCTTTAAGGTCTTCAAAACATCCAGCAGATATGAAAAAACCTGCACTCGGGACAAGCTACCTCTGGCTAACTACTGCCTACAGTTAAGCTTTCTTTTTCTGACCAAGTTTCAAAACCAAGCTAAAAGCCAATTTCAGGCCTGTTTACAAAAGCCAATGAACTTAGATGGGGCATAATGTGGATTCAGGGCAGACTACAGAAGTGAATGACTTTTAGTGGTCCTTTGCTGTCATTGGTTGGTGGGAATCCATTAATTTTAATTGTCCTATACTGCTCTGTGACACATATTCCAGCTGGTGACAGTGGCAGAACAATTTAATAAATACATCTGAATGCTTTCTGAACAAAAAGCCCAAAACACGCTGCTGGAGATCATCACCTAGGCTAAAAAGTCTTCAACTTCATAGTCCTAAACCAACCATTCTTATTCTATTCCACATTCAGGGGCAGGTGTGAAGTGAGCTGTATCGTCTGGAAAATCGCACCTGCATGATGTGTCAGTAACACACACCAATATAAAGCATAATTTTCACAATCTATAACTTGTCACCCTTTCTCTCTCCAACCCCAGCTACAATCCTCCCTCACCATAGCCAACCCCTTCACCCCAAGCCCCTGGTTGTGCACAAAGGATGCAAGGCCCAGCTGTGACATGACACAGCTGCCCAGCTTTGGCTCCAATTACAGACAGAAGTAGAACTACTGATCATTAGCAGCTCAAGGACTCAAGAAAGTAAATGCCAACATAGAAAGGTATACAATCCAACAGAAGAAAAGGAAGAGAGTGGCTGGTTGGTTTGGGTGGGAACTGCTGGGTCACCAGTGCCATCTACATCAGTGCTGCCGGTGGTGGATAGACACCCAGCAGCTATGAAGACCCCTTCCAGGGAGTTGCAGGTACCAATCATTCCTCTCCTAACTGCTGCCTGCCTGGCCAGCAAAGACTCTTTGCTGCCTTGTAGGAGTGGCGAGCATGCAAATGCTTAGCCTAAGAGCTCATTAGGTCCTACCTATCTCTTGGTTATCAAGCAAGAAATTATTGCTTTACACTATCAAGTTTACACAATCAAGTTATGTATATCCTGGTTGCAGGACAGGTTTTGTTTTACCTATAACATCATCTCCTTTGTTTAAAAATGTGTGTCTGTAAACTGGTTGACAGAGATTACAATGTAGGACTGCTCCTGAATTTAAGACGTTGAACTGTGATAGTTTATAATTTACGTAAAGAACGTGTTCTACTATCTATAGCGGGCTCAGACAGTGCATTTCATCCCAGCAGGTTATAGACTGACCGCATATAATATATTCTTTCCTGCCTCTTGGCTTCAGCAATGCAACACACCTGGGCACGAAGCCACCAACCCTCAGGAATATACAACACCTACACAAGACAGCAAGGAGAATACTCAGAAATACAGAAAACTGAAAATATACCAGATCCCCACATTGACTGCTTACAGAACACAAAGCCTTTATCTCATCTACAAGATCGCAAAACCTTAGGTCTAGGACACCAAGGGAATATATAAAGCAGTGGGACAAAGGACCAAGGTGTCAAAATTTCCATTTCTCAGATATAATGGATACTCTATGTAGGTGTATAAATCGCTTAAAGAAGAGGTTCATCAGAACAAGTCTGACACAAGTTTGGAATGAACTTTGGGATACAAGAAAGAATGGAGTTGTCACCAATTTCTGTTCCAAACATTGTCTGCATTTTTTCACTCATGCTTCCACTGGAACCTAAAAACAACAGAAAAATATTAAAATATATTAAAAAGTCTGACACATTTTTCTTGGGTGGGTGTCAGATCATTTCATGAGCTATAGGAGGATGCACAAGCCCTAAAGAAATGGTCGTAAGAACCTACACAGCTTGCTTTGGTGCTCATGTTGAAAGGTTCTCCGGTGGAGCCCATCTAGCTGCCCTATTCTTGTACACCGTTATCAACATAAGGAAAGTTCCCATACAACTGAAATATGTCATGTTTAAAGACTGGCCCAAAGAAATAAGAGTTTTAAAGACAAGACTTTTTTTTTTTAGATTAAGACAATCTGCGTCTCCTACGAAACACCGAAATACCCTTTCTTATCTATACACAAGTTTGACCTTGTCCATTTTAGTTACACTTTCTGTTAATCCAATGGAGAATAAACGATCAACCTAAACAAGGTAAACTGTCAGTAAGCCACAAAATTTATTTTTAAATCCAATGTTGTCGATAAAAATGAACTTAACAATCTCTTGTCAAGTTTGTTTTATGACAATGAGCCTCTGACACTCTTTCTAACTTTTCATCTTTAGTTCTTCCATATGCAAACCTGTACCACATGCTATAACACACTTACAATGAAGAAAACCTGTTGTGGTCAATCAAAGGGAAAACAAAACCACAAAATATGCAACAAAAATCAGCATGACACCAACATGATATATCATATTTTTGCATTTCCTAGGAGCTTACACAGGTCTGGGTTTTATTTAATCATCACAAGAAGTAATAAAGTTAGAGGCATGCCAACAGGGAACAGGTCATTACTGAGAGTTGTTAACATCTTAATGCAATCCACCGCTCTTTTAATCAGTTAGCAACTAAATTAATTAGCTGTTAAAGGTTAGAAAAATTTTCCCCTAACCTAACCATAGTAGAGAATTTCTTTCTTATATTCCACATTTTATACATATTATAAATATAGTCATTTCAATTCATTTAAATATTTAAAAAAATATTCATTTCAATTACTGTGTGAACACTTGATTGGAATCTAACCTGGAAGGATGAAGTATCAGGTGCATGATAAACATGTATTTTCCTTAAAGATACAAAATCCATCACCTTGTCAGTATTTATGAATTCTTTCAAGTAAAGTTACGCTTTATAACATGAAATTTTCATTACAAATATCCAAGTGCTTCCAAGCGACAATGGAAGAGTCTTATTTGTCTTGTTGTACGAAAAGCAACTTATTCCAATGGCTACCAGCATCCTGCAGTTAACATGTAACACAGTACTCAAGACGATTTTCTTTGAAAGAATATGATTATGTATATAAACTGGCCTAAAATAAATAGGAATAAGTGTCTCACATTTGCAGCATATTAAGAGCATACAGGTATTGATTCAGATATAGCTTGCAGATATAGCTATAGTTACATAAGTGTCATGGATTAGTTGCACAAGACAAATTTCTGCATTAGATTTCTCATTCTCCCATTGTCACTTTTTCCCACCTTACTGTCATGTTTAACACCTACTTCTCCTTCCTTCTCCTAAACTCCCACACACTCATACACAAATATGCTTTCATTGCTATCAACTATTTAGTCCATATGTTCAAGATATTTTGAAGAACAGACAGTAGTTTTGAACAAAATTGGTTACTTACCAAACTGCACTTTCATACAATCATAGAATGGTTAGAGTTGGAAGGGACATTAAAGATCATCTTGTTCCAACCCCTGGGCCATGGCCAGGGACACCTGCCACTAGACCGGGCTGCTCAAAGCCCCATCCGACCTGGCATTTCTTTACTGTGCTACTCACTCTACATTTTTCAGTTTTTCTAATACTGAACTTTATATTACATATTATTACATGACAAGATGCATAAAGTGCAATACAGTGTACATTTCTAATACAGCAACAGTATAACTTGATATAGATGCATATATAACTGGACAAAAATCTAATAACTGAAATAAAGCTAAATTTCATTGTGAAGTTAGACTAGGTTCTGATTCAGAACCTATATATGTATGTTATTATACATATTTAACTACATATACAACTTGGCAGTTGTGTTTAAGTCCACTAGATGTTCAGATCTCGCAAAGAAGTCAACATTTTTACTCATATTTTACATTACAAGTTAGTAAGTCCGTGGTCTTTTGTTCACTGGTGAAACAACTGACACAAGTGAAGTGTTCACTGATCTGCATCTCATCTAGAGGACAAATGTATTAGGAAGTACTAAGTTTCTCTTATTAACAGGCAGATAACTGCAGACTATCACCTGAACAAACAGGTTTTTACAGAAAAGTACAGATAATTTTATGAAGTCTCAGGTGGACTTTTCTAACCTTCCCATTAAATCAGTTTAAAATATAAATTCTGAGTTGAAGCTGAGATTTTTTTAAAAACGTGTCTACTGTTAGCTTTTTATAGAATTAGTTTTAGAGAACAGATGGACATTTGAATATCTTCTTAAAAATGAGTATTTATGTAAAACTTTAGGTTGGAAAAAAAAAAAAAAAGACTGCATTTAGAGAAAATATCCAACAGGAAGGCAAGAAAAAATCCAAAAGGATAACTGGAATTTTTCAGGCTGTCTTTTAGGGATTAACAAAGTATCTATAACCAAAGATATAACCAAGCAAATACTTAAGTGAAGCTCATCTTTGCAAACATGCTGGAAGATCCACACTGACCTGCAGTATGCCTTGCCAGTTCCTCAGGATTTAGTTTACCTTACTCCCCATCCAATTTTCTAGTCATACTGAAAATGCACAATGTGTGTCCTCAGTTATTTAATGTTCTCAGACATTAATATTTATTGGTAGTTCTCTTTTTTACTGTGGTTAACTTTGGAATTTAGGTGCTAGATCTCATTTTTTCATTTTTTGTATTCTTGAACTTTTGGGGAAGTGATTTATAAAAAGAATCAATTTGTAATGACTTACAAAAATCATTGTATCAAGAACAGAATGGGCTTTTTCAAATCTGAATTATGCTTATGTACAAAATTATTATGGATTAAATACTGTTCCAGCAGTGTGTTGGGCAAGAAGCAAAATTATGAGGACAATGCAGACTGGAATAAAATAAAACACAGAGTTCAAATCTTTAGAATAAAAAGAATTTTTCCCCTCTTTGTTGCACAATGCAATTATCTCATATTCACTATGTGCTTTCTTGTTTCCTTTCCTTCATCTTTGTATTTTTATCTGCCTTCATAAGCTAAAGAATGAACAGTTCTAATACAATGAGAACGGAAGCATTTTCAGAGATAAAGCATGAACTACAGAAAAAGAATCACGGAATCACGGAGTTTTCAGAGTTGGAAGGGACCTCTAGAGATCATCTAGTCCAACTCCCCTGCTAAAGCAGCATTGCCCAGAGCACATTACTCAGGACTGCATCCAGGTGCGTCTTGAAAATCTCCAGAGAAGGGGACTCCACAACCTCCCTGGGCAGCCTGTGCCAGTGCTCTGTCACCCGAACCGTAAAGAAGTGTTTCCGTGTATTTGAATGGAACTTCCTGTGTTCTAACTTGTGCCCATTACCCCTCGTCCTGTCACTGGGAACCATTGAAAAGAGCCTGGCTCCATCTTCCTTCAACCCACCCTTGAGATACTTGTAAGTATTAATAAGGTCTCCCCTCAGCCTTCTCTTCTTCAGGCTAAAGAGTCCCAGCTCTCTCAGCCTTTCCTCATAAGGGAGATGCTCCAAGCCCTTAATCATCTTAGTTGCTCTTCGCTGGACTCGCTCCAGCAGTTCCCTGTCCCTCTTGAACTGGGGAGCCCAAAACTGGACACAGTATTCCAGTTGTGGCCTCACCAGTGCAGAGTAGAGGGGGAAAATGACCTCCCTCGACCTACTGGCCACACTCTTCCCTATGCAGCCCAGGATTCCATTGGCCTTTTTGGCAACAAGGGCACATTGCTGGGTCACGGATAATTTACTGTCTATTAGGACCCCCAGATCCTTCTCCTCAGAGCTACTTCCCAGCAGGTCCACCCCTAACCTATACTGGTGCTTTACGTTCTTCCTCCCCAGGTGCAGGACCTTGCACTTGCTTTTGTTGAACCTCATCAGGTTCTTCTCTGCCCAGCTCTCCAGCCTGTCCAGGTCACGCTGGATGGCAGCACGGCCCTCTGGGGTGTCAGCCACCCCACCCAGTTTGGTATCATCAGCAAACTTCCTGAGGATACACTCTGTCCCCTCATCCAGGTCATTACTGAATATATTAAACAAAATTGGACCAAGTATTGACCCCTGGGGGCACCACTGGTTACAGGCCTCCAACTAGACTTTGTGCCGCCGATCACAACCCTCTGAGTTCTGTCCCGCAGCCAACTCTCAATCCACCTCACTGTCACCTCATCTAGCCCATACTTCCTCAGCTTCCTAATGAGGATGTCATGGGAGACAGTGTCAAAAGCCTTGCTAAAGTCAAGGTAGATGACATCCACGACTCTCCCCTCATCCAGCCAACCAGTTATAACATCATAGAAAGCTATCAGATTGGTCAAGCCTGATTTACCCTTGGTAAAGCCATATAAAGTGAATAAAAAAAGTGGATGGAAACATATAAAGTCAGTTACTTTCAGCCTTTCTCAATGCAGACTTAAAGCAAGACTCTGCTGACTAACACATTGCATTGCTGAAGGTCAGCAAGATCTAATGTCTGACTGTACTGAGAAACAAATAAACCAATTCATTGTACGCTGCCACAAACAAACGATAGCAAATGCATCAAATGGAAATAATGGAAAACAGTGCAGAACGAGCACAGATATCTTCAGATATAAAGTAGGATCACAACTTCATATACCTCTAACCACCATCACTTCTATGTAATATGCATCTCTGTTCATACCTAAGACATCACCCAAATGTCACTCACTACCGACTCCTATTACTTCTCTTGATGTCAGATACGCTTCTAAAATTGCAGCATGATATTCCATATATTAGTTATGCTAACAAGTTGCACTTCATTTGGCTGGGATGAAGTTAGTTTTCTTCCTAGCCGTGTTCTGGATTTTTGGCCAAACACATTGATAACACAACAATGTTTTGGCTATTGCTGAACAGTGCCTGCACAGTATGAAGGCTTTCTCTGTTTCCCACTTTGCCCCCGCCCCCAGCATGAGATGGCAAGAAGCTGGGAGGGAAAACAGCCAGGGCAGCTGATCCAAATTAGCCAAAGGGATATTCCACACCACGTAACATAATTTTCAGTGACAAGATCTGGCGTAGAGGGAGAAGAAGGTGCAAGAGGGGTCGCCTCCCAATGTGGCTGGTGCTTTGCAAATGGCTGAGCATTAGTCTGCTTGTGGGAGGTGATAGGCGATTTCTTTTGCATTGCTTGTTTGGGTTTTTTCCTCTTCCTTTCATCTATTAAACTGTCTTTATCCCAACCCATGAATTTTTTCGCTTTTGTTTTTCTTTTTCTTTCCCCTCTCCTTCTTGGTGGGGGGAGCGAGTGAGCGGCTGGGTGGGCTCTTGGCTGCCAGTTGGGGTCAACCTATCACACAAGGCTATGTTAAAGCAGTTTGACTTTAAATAGTATTTATATCTTTAGTATAAAATCTCAGAACTCTTAAAAGAGAATGTTATGCTACTCTAGACAGTACATGGTGACACGCTTTACTATATTACATTGCCCTTATAATATTCTGTTTGTGGAGCCGAGCTGAAAATCAAACACAGCTGCGCAATACAAATTTCCATGTAAACAAAACGATTGTGCTTTTCATATCAGAGAAAGAATATTAGTAACTTGAATGCAAAACCATTTCTTAAGAACTCTGTCACCCAAGAGCGTATCAGCCCTCCTTCCCCTCAATGAAATAACGCATTCTATGGACAAGATAATACCCACATCTTTAAAACATCAGTGAATGATGTTAGTCGTTCAATAAGTGTTACAAAATTGAACTTTACAGTAACCAGATGAGTATCAGCTGTTTTTTTGTATTTGTTTGTTGTGCAGGTTTTTTTCTGCCCTACTGTTTCATCTGACATTGCAGTTATTCTTGTACGTGAAGTCAGAGAACAGAGGCAAAATCTGCATATCTTAAGACACACAGGCTTTATCCTCATTTATTTGGAATGCCTGTGTTATCTGGAAACAGGCAAGGCACAGGAGGTCTGCAAGGCTGAACCTAGTACACCAGGTTACATTTTAGTCTGAGGAACAAAATGCTCCTGGAGAAAAATACAATAAAAGAAAATTAGTTAGAATGAAAGAAATGCATAAATAAGAATAACAATAGAAATCGGCTAGGGAAAATGTAAAAGAAAGTGGAAAATGCATTCATAATTTCCAAAGGAAAAAACCCAAACAGTCAGGCAAGATATAAATCGGAGTCTAGAAAAACAGAAAATATCAATATTTAAACTAAAACACAGTAATTGACACATATTTAAGGCACACGTCCCCTTATATCCGTATGTCAATAACAACTGTTCATTTATCAGTAAGAATATCTACATTTACTTTTCTATATATTTTTAAATTAAAAAAAAAAAAAAGCAAAGAGTCACTTTGAAGGGAAGGGGGGACATTGTGGATTAGAATTTAGTTTTCCAAAAAGAGCTTGAACTACTTGTGTTTAAATTTAGTTCAGCTTAACCAACAGAGTATTATAGACCACTGCTTTTGTTCTGTGAATGTTTCACCAAGCAAATCTGCCAAACTATACTATTTCTTTTATGAATAAAATAATTTCTGAGGAAAAGCAACTGTTCCAGGAGTCCACCACTCTCCAAATGAAATTCCAGCTATAAAATGATACACAGAGAGAATATCTTTAAAACTGTAGTTGCTGAAAAAATTAGTTTCCCTGTGATTACCCATACTCCTTCATAGAGGACAGTAATAATTGTCACTAATTAAGTTTATTTAAAGCTGTAACTTAGACTATGCCTTTGATTTCTATAAAGAAAAAAAATTATATCAACTCCTTAAATGCTTTGACTATCAGTTTCATCATCCATTTTTTAGACATTTGATCCCACAACAAAGTAATAGTCCCAACTAAATGATCTAATTTCTCTACAAAATTATGGGAAGATTTGATCTGCATAAACATGTATTCTGTATGGCAGAAATCTAAACCAAGTCATTATACAAGAAGCCACCTGACCACATTTACATAAGAAAGACACAGAAGAGCTGCATTTTTCTTTAAACCCATTCCCTCTATGTGTTGGGAAACTTTTAGGGGAGGTCAATTTGCACTTAGATCTGAACTGCGCTAATTCATTTCCTGAAGTACTACTTTGGGGCAGGATATATATAGTGCGCTGGCTACGTTACAAAAAGAAATGGGCAACTCCTGCTTCAATATAATAAAAGTGACCTGAGCATGGTCTAATAAATCAAACTTTTCCAGGGATAAAAATGGAAGTGATTTGAATTTGTGAAACCTTAGGACTAAAGTCCTACAGCACAGCAGAGAACAAGAGAATTCACAAACCCAGCAGCTGTGAAAAGGGGGAGTGAGAATCACAGTTTTGGATGGGGAACCCATGTCCTACACAAACTCTGATTCGGATACCTGAGGTAATTTGTTTATGCATCTTCCAGACTAACCTAGTTATCTTGTCTGATAACAAATGCTAGGTTACCTGACTAATGGCCGATGACCATAAACACAGAGGGGCAGTGACAGGTGTAGGAACCCCAGTGACCTAAGAAATGAAAATGAAGCACACCGAACTGGCTACTCCAAAGGCCATCAAAAGAAAATGATGAGGTGGTTGCTCCTGGTGAGGACACCCACTGAAGTGGGTAAACAGGGAAACTCTCTCCCTGGCAAGCCATGCGCATTAAATGGGGTGACTGGGGTAGAGGGCTTTTTGGGGGGGAAGAGAATTAGGGGATAATGCAGAGATAATATTTGGTATCGTGTAAAACTTATTACAAGATATTCAGGGAAAGGACCAAAGACAGGGAAAAGTGGGGGTCAAGATGGATCTGCGAGGGATAAACATGGAAAAATAGAGAGAAAAGGGGACAGAAGAGGCTAGTCGCATGTAAACAGGTGGTTGGTCAGCACACTGGCCTGGTTGAGCCTTGCACTGCACCACGGCCCACCCTATCTCCTAATAAAGTCTGTCTTGTCTGTGGGTGCGCTCTCAGCTCTGAGTGCGCACGTGTGGGAGCCAGCAAACTTTGAGCTGGACTAGCCTGCAAGCACAGTACGAGGTCTGAGCGCCAGCAAGTGGAGTGGAACCACAAAGGTCAGGGGCTCATAGGTCCAAGTGCTCCAAGTGGGGGACACGGTGGGGTCTAGGGGTCACCTACTGCACAGGCTGAGAGTCTAAGCCCAGGTACAGGAGAGACTTGTAACATGACTGTGTGTGTGCTCCTGGAACAGGAGAAATGAAGCCCTCCACAACTGGATTCCCTAACAACATAACCGAAGATAGGATAGGGACAGAAGATCACCTACGCAGAAAAATAACGAGGAAATGTTAAGTGCAACCAAAATAGGGCGTTTGAATCATTTGTTGAGAAATACACCAGTATGCGTGCTAATGACGGTGAAGTTATTCAGTTGTTATACTGTGCTGCTATTCACTTAGGCTAGAGAGAAAAATTACAAGCAATGGTGGATATCTCAGTGTCTTGCTAAAAATTAAATTTGGATAAATATGTACCTAATTGGATTTCTAGGTAATCAAATTCCTCCCTATATGAAAGATACCCTGCTATATTCAATTACAGAAGTTAGTCTTCTTTGCTTACGTCTAGTGTCTTCCATAATCATTAATCATCCTACTGAAAACTGGTTGATGGTTCTGGTCTGGAACTTCCTCTTTTATCAATGAATTTGATAGAAAACACGTATTCTACAAGTGTTATGACTTTCACGGGAAAATTTCAGTTTAGCTAAAATTTTGCAATTTTCTTTTAGAAAACTGTTCCCAAATACATAGAAACATCCATCCTACAAGTCAAACAGTACTGAAGCCAAAGCTAACAGGTTTTCTGGCCTTTTCAGTCCAGAATTAGGCTGGTGAGGACATATAGTTCCCACAGCTTTCAAATTCGACCAAGCGAGCAATAATTTAAGACATCTCAAAATTTTTGAATTTCTACTCTGCAGAATATTCAGCTGCTCACTCCACTAAAGAGTTTTTTCCCCATTAGTTTTTGTTTCAGACTACTAAACAGAATTTTCCATTTCAAATCTGGGGAAATACATCTGTTTCTGGAAGAGATGATCCTGTGATATATTTCTAAACCTAAAATCAGATTGCAGATCTCCTGAAAGATTTTCCACAGCTTTTTAAAAATTACAGTTTGAAATATATATTAAGCATGTATATTCACACACACACATATGTCTATACACATACATGCTATATGTAAACATTTTTGTCCAATGTCTAGTAATTGGTCCACTTGAATGATGTCAGTCCTCTGCTTTGGCATCCTTCAACTGATGGAAATATGTGCTCTTCTAATGAAAAAGCTTTATTTCTGGGCATTTATGTCTGGTTATGGTAACAGTTGCAAATGCACAGATTGAAGAAAGATTTATTTTTTTCCCAGTGGCTAAAGCAGAACCTCCATCTGTCACTGACATGAGATGTGACCTTTTTAGATATAGTTTCTTCATCTGTAAAATGAAAATTATATTAACCTACTGTACATCAGAACATTAACTTAATTAATGTTTTGGGGAAAGAAAGCTTAGAAATAGTCAGATGAAAAGCACTTACAAGATAAAGCAATATTGCTGCTACAAATCAAAAGACATTTGGGCTGAATATATTAAAACAGCTGTTTCTAACATCAGGATTCATGTAGAAAAGAGATACCAAATTCCCATTGATCATTCCAGTCCCTTGTTAAAACAGCTGAAGAAGGTTACTTGCACTTTTGGCACTCATACTTTCACAATTATATCCTGTATAAAACCAAAGATTTGTAGTAGCTGTACAGTTAGATAAATTTATAAACAAGGAGAAGCAAAGAGACCAAAACCTCATTCAGAAGTAGGTCTTACATTTATGACTTTCTAATAATTTCCATAGCAACTTGTTGCAGTATCATAAACACAGACATCATGGAACTACTACATCTTAGGTCTGAATAAAAGCAGCAGAGAGGAAGTGGAAATGCTTATAAAAAGTACCAGAAGCATGAATCAAACCTGCTAAAATAATGAAACCTCATTTAAAACATCTGTAACCATTTTTGGACAAGCTCTTAAGGACTACTTCCACTTGGAGGAATGTCACTCCATTCTTACCAGTGCATGGTTTTCACATTCATTTAACCTACATTACATAAATATTAAAAGATGATCCCTAAGTCTCTGACAGATTATTTCAGTTTTTAGAGCCTATTATTATTGACATTTCTTTCCCATGTGAATCAAAATAATTCATATTTATTTTAATATTTAAGCTATGTTAAAACCTGAAACTTATGATATTTTCATAAAAATGAGGAAAACTACCTTGGGCTCTGACATAAATTTTCCAACTTTTTATTTTAATAAACTTATAATCTCTTAAACACAGAAATAATATAAGTAAACAACATGAAGAAAATTAAGAAACAAATTCAGTATGCACTTCCCATTCAAAGAGTAAATGTAGTAATGGCAGTAATAAACAGTGACAATCTCAAAATATTGAAAATCTAATAGCTACCATGTTGT
This sequence comes from Vanellus vanellus, assembly GCF_965231255.1. NCBI lineage: Eukaryota > Metazoa > Chordata > Aves > Charadriiformes > Charadriidae > Vanellus > Vanellus vanellus. The sequence continues at coordinate 108,795,209 of NC_138906.1, forward strand.
GTTCCACCAAGAAAATGTAACAGAGTATGAGATGCTTTGATTCAGCCTTCATGAGATGTTTCTCAGGTACACAAAACCAAGCTGAAATGTTACTGGAAGGCTCTTCATGAGAAATTAAGCTGAATTAATTTAATCCAATGAATTAAAATAATAGAAATGGTGACAGATTAAGTAATTTTTAATGTAATTATTATTTCCATCCCAAAGAAGAGTGCCTTGAACCTCCATATTTTGCTTCTCTCACTATAACCATGATCTTCCCTTTTTCACTGTCTCCTTTTATTTCTTCTTAAATCTCACCACAGGGGGTAATTTGAATCTTAAAGGGTAAACCTTTCACTGTATGTGAAAATGAGCAATCCAAAGTGAAGAAGGAACATTAGCTCTTTCATAGAGATCTGTGCTGCCACAAATTATTGATACTGAATTAGGGTGTTTATTTCAGGATCTAGTGAACAGAACTATGACTGTAAACCCCTCCAATGGATTCAGTCATTTGGACCGTGTCATGATGAATGAGGAGGTGACACTGATCCCTAGAGATCAAATTTAAGACTTCGTTTCTGGAGATATCTAATTTAATGTATAACTTGAAAGTATTTGGATAACTGTGTATAGTGCACACACTCCTCTAAGAATTCTGTCCATTTTGTACAGCATTGTTTGCAAGTTTGTAATCTTCCTATGCAAAATGTTTCTATATAATTTGGACTTAACACCGGTACACATAACTTTGAATACACTAACATCATTGCTGTATCAACGGAGTTTCAGCTCTACTGACTAATAAGCCTTAGTTCTCTTCTTAGAGATAAACAGAGAGATCACCGAAGACAAGCATACCCCAAAATTCTAAATTAGTATCTTCACCAAAAAATACAGGTAGGATTTGTCTTTTATTTTACAACTCACTTTCTCAGTTATTTCTCAACATTTTAATAATAGTGTTTATAACTTGAGTCATGTGCATTCCCCAGTGCAATACTTTCAAATTATTTTCCTCTGCATTTAATTTGAATGACATCTACTATGTTAATTACTATTTGAATCCAAAGGGGGAAGGAGGGAGGGAAAGAGGGAAAGAAATGTAAAAAATACAAGTCAGCAGCTTTTTGGAGAGTTTTAATAATCAGTTTAAAATTGACAATTCGAAAGGTAGAAAAGCTAATAAATAAAAAATGTCTTGCACTACCACACGATATATTAATTAATGTGGGTATGCAATAACTAAACCAAATTTCTGGAGGTATCCTAAGGCAGGCAAAAAGTAATACCCAATATCCTTTGATCCATTTTGTGAAAGTTTAAGTATACTTTTTGAGCAGAATCTAAACTAGTGCTCCGATCCACGAGTAAAATCCAGAAGCCAAAATGCAGGACTCGAACTCCCTAACTTCTCTAGTAAGGATCAAATGTTAATACTGTCCTTTGGCACAGTGAGTGGACAGCCCATATTGTCCATTACTTGTATCTACCTTCACCTAAGGTGAATCCCTGATTGAGTGCAGCTAATTCTAAAAGCAGGAGAAAATGTAAAAATCCTTAATGAAATGAGTTGAACTGAAAAAAAAAAATCCATGAAAAACTAAGCTTCTGTTCACTTCACAGTTTTGTGAGCATGTATGTGCTTTGCTGTACTTGCAGTTATAAATTAAACCGGTTGCTTCAGTGCAATATCATTTCAGACTCTCCCTACGCCCTGTCGTGGTTTGGCCTCAGACAGCAACAAAGCACCACGCAGCCGCTCGCTCGACTCCCACAGCCGCGGGAAAAATCGGCAGGAAAGGGCAAAACTCGTGGGTTGAACTAGTGTAATTTAACAGAACAGACAAAGGGAAGAAGAAAGAAAAACAATAACACCGATAAAGGAATACAAGAACGCGATTACAGTACCGCCGCGCAGCGCACCGACCGGACCCGCACCGACCGGACCCGCACCGACCGGACCCGCACCGACCGGACCCGCACCGCCGCAGCCCGCCCCCGAGTGGCGACTGACTCCCTCTCCCCGGCTAGCGCCTCTTATAGCGGGGCATGGGTCACGTGGGATGGAATACTTGCCTCCCGTGACGGCTCCTTGGGGAAATTAACCCCATCCTTGCCGGAACCAGGACACACCCTTTCTTACTCCTCCCTTCCCCTCACCTCTTCTGCCAGGTAAGCGTTAATTAAAAAATCTGAAGTAAAAAGCAACCAGGCAATCAACACTGAGAGAACTTCACTTTCTCAGACAGCGCCACCCTGTTGAATTTGATAGCTACACGCAATGCTCAATGAGCAAGAGTAAGGGCCAGGTCTCAATTCATCATACAGTTTCACAGATAATGCCACATTCCTTTTCTGTAAGTCATTTCTTAAACCATTGCTTCTTCAGGAATTGGAAATGATTGCTCTTTTCTGCCCAATCAGTGAAGTCCTTGTAATTCAACAATGGGGTGAACTGAAACCTCACGCTCTCAATTCTCTTTGGCTTTGGATGTGGAAGTACTCAGAATAGTGTAAAAAGTGCTTTTTCTCTCACAGAACCAACTACTCTCAAAAAGAGATTATTCCGTTCGTTAGATACACTCTTATCACAGTTGTATGTTCAAATATACAAAGGATAATCACATATTTTCAAAAACTGTCTACACAGGATAATGAGCGTAAATGGTGATGAACTTCATACAGATTTAATGTGAAACCGTGAACCACTGTTTCGCACAGGCATGTCTTCAGCTTTGTTACTTTGACCAATGCTAACATTTTAGCTGTTGACTGATCTCAGTATAAGACTTATCACCACTCCTTTGCTAAAATATACATTCCTGTTTAACAAAATCCCAAAGAACCTATTGGTCTTATATTCAGAAACACCAAATTGCTACCATTATTTACTTGCAACTATGTACAAAAAAAAAAAAAAAACAAGAAGAGAGTGAGGTATGAACCACTATAATCATATAAAGAGGATAATACTTGCAGCAGTAATGAGACATATGATAAGGAACAATAGGAATTGTGATTTTACTTGGGAAAAAATCTAATAAAAGAGTCTCTAAGAATTAAATTATAGTCTCTTACATAGCACAGAGCTTTTCAAAATTGCAAAACTGCTGTCTTTATTTTATTATTCACCCCAAACTAGCAGTTCTCATAAACTTTCCAAATTCAATTGCTCCTACCCCAGCCCAGTTTTCCCATCCAATTTGTATTAATCCAATCACAGCACTGAATGGTTCCCTTGTGAGAAAGGCCCTTAAAAGAAAAGGCTAGATGTAGTTAAGGTACTTAACATAGACATCATACTTTTCTTAAAGAAATAAAATTAATAAGCTAGAAAAGTTTACCTTATATGGTCCAATTTTAGTGAACATTTCTGTATTTAAGTGTTTAAAGTTGGTAACTTACTATTAATAGACCATAACAGTAAACAGAAACTCAAATTGGTATTCTTTTTCAAAACTCCGATAGATTTCTAGTAACCAATGATCCTAGACAAATAATAAGTAGCAATGCAAAATCAGCTGCGCCATCAAGGGAAGCATATACATGAATGTACATGAGGATGGGAACTGCATTAGCCAAAGAAAATTCACGGAGAGACTATTCAGATACAGAGCATGGGAGGCTGAGGTTGTCTTAGGCACGCTGCACCTCATCACCCCACACAAAGAACTTCATCTTCAGGACTCTGTCATATTTTCCCAAGAATGATTCACCCAGCATTTTTCCCCCTCTTTCACCAATACAGTGCACTTGTACAATACGTGGGAGATGGCGCGAGAATTTGTATGAAGCACGACTGTCCCTTTTTGAAGCGGGCAGTAGGGAAACTCAGAAAAAAGTGTGATGTGGGAGCTAGTCTCACCAAAGGTTCCCTTTCAGATCTGAGGGTTTAGAGCACCTGTGAATGCAAAGCAGCTGCGTGTTTTGCTGGACTCACAGAATTCTCCAGGTTGCCCATGCGTCAGATCAGACTGTAGTTACGGTAAAGAATGCTGAATGAACCTTCAGGAATGGCTAGTAACATAGACTTATAGAATCGTGTAGGTTGGAAGGCACCTTTAAGATCATTGAATCCAACTGTTAAGGTAGCACTGCCAAAACCACCACTAAACCATGTCCCTAAGCACCACATCTACACATCTTTTAAATACCTCCAGGGAGGGTGACTCAACCATTTCCCTGATCAGCCTGTTCCAACGCTTGACAACCCTTTCGGTGAAGAATTTTTTCCTAATATCCATCCTAAACCTCCCCTGTCACAACTTGAGACCATTTCCTCTCATCCTGTCCCTTGTTACTTGGGAGAAGAGACCAACTCCCACCTCTCTACAACCTCCTTTCAGGTAGTTGTAGAGAGCAATAAGGTCTCCCCTCAGCCTCCTTTTCTCCCGATCCCAGTTCCCTCAGCTGCTTCTCATAAGACTTGTGCTCTAGACCCCTCACTGGTTTTGTTGCCCTTCTTTGGATGAGCTCCAGCACCTCAATGTCCCTCCTGTAGTGAGGGGCCCAAAGCTGAAGACAGTATTTGAGATGGGGCCTCACCAGTGCTGAGTACAGGGGCACAATCACTTCCCTAGTCCTGCTCGCCACACTATTCCTGATACAGGCTATGTTCAGCTTAATATTTTTACCCTTTCATACTATGCTGCTGTCTTGAGAGGCACAGAGAACATGAGAGTAGTAACTAAAATATGAAAAAGCAAAAGACACTATAGACATCAGAAACTTGACACTATCTTAACTGTACCAGTAGTTTGGCTGGCATCTAATACAGGCTAAGAAGCTTCCATAGCTCAATTCCAAGAGAAATCTAGAGGAAGAAGAGATACTACATCTTCATCGATTAAGTTTCCTCTCATTCTGACTTTGCATTCTGAATTGGAATGGCCTTTCGCTCAGCCATCAACAATGACCTTCATTAAGAATTCAATTTAACTGAATTCAATTTAACTGTTTAAGAAAAATGAGCCTTATTATTTGCTGCCTTGTTTGCATGATATAAACAACTACACTCCTTCCTGGAACCAGTTAATATTTGTAATGAGAACATCCCTCTGTCAGTACTGGACCTACTGCTTTAAATCCTCTCACATGTCTGTATTGTCATCCTCAGGAGAGTTTTAGTAGAAAATATGTTGTATAAGCAAGGCAGCACCACTGGACTGAGTTAGTCCCTAAATTCTTTATACAATTGCCACATAAAAAACAGAGCTAGGAAGAACTTAAAACCTCAAGAGAAGTTTAGGGTTTGTTTTTTTTTTTAAAGCATATTTCAACTCCATTTAATAAATCTTCCGGAGTCTTGGAAAAAATGTACGAACAGATCAACTGGGACAAGATAAAAGAATTCATGAAGTGATAATATGAAAAATATAGTCAGCATATGTGTGCCAAAAAAGTGTGCACAATGGTTTGAAAAAGGAGTTCCAATATGTTTTCTGCCTCCTAAGTGAGTCATTAATATTTCAGTATGTCATTTCCACTGCTGTCTGCTACTGAAGTAAATATATTTTGGTGATTAATAAGCAAACAGTGATATGCTTAGTGTCAGGCATCACTACCCGAGCGGTGAAATGACAAAATTCTTCTATTGTTATTAGTGTTCTGATAAATTTTATTTTTAGTTTGAAATCCCGCAGACAGACAGACAGTTTCTATACTGATTTAAGAACAAAATTTCACAAGAAATTCTTATCTTAACCCAATAAAAAATCCTTTAGTCTTTTTATGCCAAAAATCCTTTCAGTCCCCTAAAAGCCTACATGTAATGGTGCCTATGGACTAAATAGAAGATGAACACTGACATTAGTGGAAAAAAAGTCTCAAAAGGAGAATGCAAAAAGAAAAAAGTTAATTGTCCTTAAGTGATTCAAAGGGTATTGTTCTTGGTAAATTTTCTCCTTGGTGCACCCATTAGAATTCCTGAAAATGTAGGGAATGAACAATCTTTAATTATTACTGTCACAAAAAACCAAGCAGAAAAGAAGTAAGGACACACTCAAGTATCATCTTCCTATCCGAGTTAGATCAGCACAAAGTTGTTAAAAGCAGAAGCTTTGAATACTCCTTTTTTGTAATGCTTACTTTCTGTCTCACAGTCTTATTGACAATATTTCATCTAGGATTTCATGATCACCCAGTATTATCTTCTGCATTCCTGACTTTTGCCTGGGACTTCCTACGCAATACATGCAGAGGAACATCTCAGATCTGTGACCCACATCTCTGTGGGATCTGGGATGAGTTGTACTTTAGAGGCACCTGTCTCTTCTTTTTGATTGCAGATTTCCAAATTAGCTCGAGTTCCTCACTTAGGTGGTTTACCTACTGCAACTAAATGCAGGGAGCTCAGTGGAGAAGAACAGAGGATTGAATATTCAGATCTGCTCAGCCTACTTCTGGACAACCATACATCATTCTATGTCTCCAAGGACAATAAACAGAAGTAACAATCTCACATTTTTCAAGAAAGACTGTTACAGCAACAAACAGCCAACAGAAATGCAACTGCCTTAAAAAAAAAATAAAATTCTTCAGTATGTTAGTGTGATCCCAAAGGTTTTCAGTCATCGTTGTATGAATGATATACCAGCTAGGATAAAACACTGCTTAATGATCAAACTCTCCTTTCCCTTCCTTGGGAACCTTTCAAGAGGCACTTCTAATTTAAACAGGAGCTGAAAACACACGTGGTGTTAATTCCTAGGACTTGATACATTCATTGCTACAGATTTAAGCTTGTATGTGGATGCCTAAAAGACAGCAGCTTGTTATTCCAAGTCATCATTTAATTGTGGTCCAGGCCCACTGGTATGAAATGGAATTCTTACTTTAATACATTTTGAAGATATTCTTTTAAAAAAAAAAAAAAAAGAGGCAAAAAAAGGCAAAACTAAAAAAAAACTCTAAAAAAGAGAGGGAAGAGAGGGAAATAATACATTTTTAATTTTATATTGAATTATACACATGGAATGATTAAAAAAATATGGAGCAATCAGTATTTGGGTAACAAGAATTTGACTCGCACAAATGTCATATACCAAACCAGATAAATTAGTGTCAGTTAAATTTGAAAAGCTGCACACCTTTTTGAGGCCTTCCAGATCAGAATTAACATAGTTAAGAATTCATATCTCAAAACAGAAAATGCTTATCTCTAGATTAGGCCAAAAATACTTGTAAGATACTAGCATATCTATTCCTAATTTTTCCAATTCACTTTTCAGCAGCCATTCTCCAAATCATTGGTTAAGTTCATTAACTATACTATTAAACATATTTTTTTTTTAATTTAAGAAGATTTAAAAAAAAAAAAAAAAAAGAGAAGGGAAGGGTTGAAATCAAATGAAAGAAAGTATTCTGTTGCTCGTGAAGTTTAGGTGTCTGCGCGAACGTCTGAGTGCCTGCCCGTACAAGTGACTGTATACTACTCACGTGTGAATGAGTATGTTTGGTGTGGGAAGAGCTCTTCAAAATCAGCTTCTAAGGAGCTAGCTGGAAAGAAATAAATGATCAAGCAAATGAGAAACAGGCAACACTGTCAGTCAGCCCTCTGGGTTCAGAGAACTTAAAGCACATGATGATTCTTAATGGCTTGGTTTCCTTGGAAAAAAAATGAAGTAATTGTTCAAGGCCCCAAGAGATCCATGATTCTCAATGCTTAAAAGCTTTTTAATCTGGATTTGTTGAATTATACGCAGATTTGAGGACTTCATAATCTTCAAGCAGGAGGATTGATCAGTTAATACCTAGCCTAAAATGTTCCATGAATATATCGAAACATAGGCATGACAGTTCATGGAGTGCGTTAATAAAAAAAACAAGACTGAACAAAACTGTGGGGAGGAAAGGCTTTCCATCATTTAAGATAATTTACTGAATAAACACTTTTTAAAATGTCTTTGGCATAAGTAATGAGCAATAAAACGGGCATTAATTTAATCAAAATGTTCTTGAAAAGTAGGTACTCTCAAAGCTCAGTTAAACGTCCCTCACAATTACATATCCAAAGGCTCATACAAAAAGCCAGTAGCAAAAAACTACTACTGATGATAATACAGCATCCAAACTCTAACTACTGTATCACCTCTGTGTAAATTGCTCACATACGCTCACCACGTCATTTGCTGTGCTGCTCGATGAAAGAAGTGGTGCAGTTACGATGATGATAACGGCCTCAGCAAACAGCACCGGCAGCATACACTGAGATTTAGGGCCAGGCTGTGCCATTACGCGGTATCTCACTTAAGTGGTTTCACAGCTACCAACTACTTAGGAAATAAGAGGCTGTAGGATCTATTCCACATAGATATCAGAATAAGGCTTCTTTTAAGCAAATAAGTTATTTTACAATTTAAAGCAAGATATATTCCCTGTCTCAAATCTACCTGATGTATAATGGTAAAAGAGGAAGGGTTATGCAATTACTGAAAGCGCTTAAAATTAGATCAAATTTTTCAAGATGTAAAGTTATGACACAAGAAAAGGCCCATTAAAGCAGAAAAAAAAATATTAAAATCACTGATTTCAGGGGACTTTCAGGGGACTTAGGATCAATCTATTTGTGTCTGAAATTGAGTGTGCAACCTTCACCCAAGGGATAAGTAATCTCTTTAACCCAACCGAAGTGACAACAATTCCACATTACTTCCAAATTAGAAGTGTTTTTACCTGTCAATCTGCTATTTTCCTAATGATGACAACTTGCTTTTTCTCTGCTCAGTTTTACAGTCCTGAGTTAAGTGAAGATCAGAAATGAATGATATTTGTACTTATCAGTGCAAAGGAAGGATAAGGAATGCTGCAATTCATCTCTGACACAGTGATGCTAAAAGAAGCAATGCTGCTATCTTTCTCAAGAACATGATGATAGCTAAAGGTCACATAAAGAGTAGTGCGCCATATAGGAAATATCATTTAAGTCCTCCACCAACTGAAAGAAGACATTACCCTCATAACTATGAATCATAATGAAAGGGCAAGTGTGCTTCAGAAAAAAATCAGTTTCTCTTACTCTCACCCCTCTGAGTCACAACAAGCCCATCAGTTTTGTGCTCCTCAGGCACTCACACACACACATATCACTTTGCCCATTGTTATTATGCCACATCTTTTCCCCAGAGACTTTTTCAAGAGGGATACCTTTGCAGGAAACGAAATGGCAGAGGGAAAAGGAATGGGAAACATTACAGTATCTGATCTTGAAAGACTTCTGTGTAAGCACTTTTGATTGATCATTAAGAATGGCAAATAATTAATAACATTGAGCTGGCACGGCATTTATTTCATCTGCAAATGAAATTTTCAGTTGAAATGAAGAGGAATCTTAAATTCTGATTATTGATTACACCAGGGAATTTAACTGGACTTGGGTGTTTTTATGGCTACATCCCTTTTCTGTTTTAACAGTTCATTTTGCCATTTGCAAAGACATGCTATTCCATTTATTTTTTATTTTTTTTATTTTAAATTAATGTTGTGAGGCCCTCAAGAAATATAAAAGGTTTCAAAGCCAGCAGAATCTGATATAATTTTTATATGCAGTGAACCATGTAGCAGTATGTTTCAACTCTCATGATGATATCTTAATATTTCATAAACGTTCTTCCTTACTTAATGAATTTCAGGTAGTTATCTAAAAAGTAGTCTGAGTAAAAAGACTATTTGTTGAATAACATGGTTCCTTGGCACCTACAAGTGGACATACATAATCAAATCCTGCAGAATTATTCCAATGTTTGTGTGTTTTGTTTATATTCTCCAATTCTGATGTATTTTCCTCTCATGATCAATCGATTCACATTTTTACTTTTACAGACATCCACCTGATAAACAGGAAAATTAAGCATGTACTTTAAAAAAAAATATATATATAATTTTCATTCTTATTCTGAACAACAGGAATCTTCCTGTGCTAGGACTGTGTTCAATTGCCATTTGTATTCAATACAAGAGTCTTGGTTTTCTGACAAGTGTTTTATGTGGAAACATTAATATGAGGTAGAGTTCTGTTATATCATCACAGAAATCAGTTGGTATCAGTGCTAAAGAAGTGTCAGGAGGCTTGCTAGTAATGTTTGTTAGTGGTTTTTTTCACTCTGTAACTTATCATTTGCACGGCTTTTTAAAACACACAGTATAAGATGGGTCCTTATAGTTAAAAGCAGCACAAAAAAATCTGACTGAAGCTCCTTCCACTAATACAAAGACTGCAAATAAGGTAATTGTATCTGGTGGTGTTATTTATGATGGAGTTGCCTGAAGTGTGTGCTTAGACAGTAAACAAACGCTTTTATTCCTCGCTTTAGTTTTTACTTTCTCTGATATGTTGCAGTTAATTGTAAAGAGAAAAATCAACATTAGATATTTCTGTAAAAATAATTTACTTTTTATCTTATCATGTCCTGGAAATCTTATTTTTGCATTGTCATTTTTTTTCCCAAACCGGAGAGTTGCCATGTTTATGCTACCTGGAAAGACATATAGAACAATAAAAAAAAAAAAAAAAAATAGGACTCTGGTTAAATATCCCACAATGTGTTGCTACACTAACAGACATATACAAAAGTGATGTTACAACCTGCTGTAAAGAATTCAGCAGAAACTGAAGCACAGAATATACATTCCCAGGCACAATGTCAGAAAAATGTTTTTCTGATTTTACAGATAACTTTTCAAAACAAAATTAATATCAGCGTTCTCTGCCCTTAGGTGAATCACATTTTCCCTTTTTACATTCAGTGTCTTGCAGTTTATTCACTCTAGCTCCTAAACACTAAGGAGAAAAATCCTTAACATAAGCATAACATTTCAATTGTGAACTTTGTGGCCTATTATGAACTCACATTTCAAACTTTTCATCAATATTATTATTAAATATTTTGTTGCCATCAGGTATCATCTTTTTGTACTCTCTTTGCCTTCCTCAAACATATGATATCTGCTACTGTTCCTCAGTTACACTCCAACTATGAAGCAAATGATATAGAAAGGATTGTTTTATTGAATAGCATATCCATTTCCTAGAACAAGGACAAATTGCAAAAGATGAGAAATTATTAAACTCCAGGATTTTAAAACTGGAATTCTGCGTTGGGCTTATATCTAAAATAATCAATAATATTAAACTATGCATTAATTAGTCATAATGCTGTAAATCAACACTTTTACCATTATATACATAGCTGGATTTGTACATACTATAGAAAAGTCTAATTTAAGACCTAAGTCTTGCAAAGAACCTAAATAATATTTTCTAAAGGGAAGAACACATTTATAATGTGAAAATGTATAAATACTGAGTATTTAGTACACCTGAAATTGTCTTAATCATGACTAGTATAAACCATAAAACAGGGCTAAAGTACTTCATCTAACTACGACATAAGTGGCATAATCCCTAAGCAGATTTTTCTCCCCAGGAGGATAAATTTTAATTGCATTTTTTGTCAGTACGAAGAGTTATGGAAAATGATGTGTAGTTAGAAAAACTCTGTAGACTAGTCGGAGAAGATATACATTCCCAAATGTGACTGGTGGACCAGATGTTTTGGAAGTCATGAATGAAAGAATTTCATTTCACAATTAAAAAACAACCAACATATTATATTACTAATTAGCATATACATCTGTTCATTAAAAGGAATTGAGATTTCCCTATTAGTATGTTTATTGACTGAATTTTATGTGCTTAAGGTTAGGCACGCAAATTTATACCCCTACTTAAAGATCTGGTGAGGGTTTAAGTGAGCCAAGTACTCAAAACTCCCAATTTTTGATAGGAGGGTTCATACTGTTACTACTGCTACTGACTAGTCCTAGTCTTGTTAAAGAGAAAAGGCATGTTCTGTCTTGTTTAGCTAATATGATCTGTATTTTACTGATGAAAAATAAAATACGAAGATGAACTCTGGTGATTTTAGTCACCATGAGGAAGGCATAAAATGTAAACCATGGGCTTTAGGGTAATTCCTGGAGTAATCAATGAGGAAAAAGGAGATGAAATAATACATATTTCTGGTGAAGAAAGTGGGAAATTAGTTAAAGAATCATTGAGAAGTCAGGATAAAAGGATGAAAAAATCTGAGGAAGTCAGTCAGACTTGCCATGGAACTTCTACACTACTCTCATAAAAAGGTTACCTTTAAATTAATGTATTGCTATATTAGTATTAAGGCAACTGATTTCATGTTAAATAGTACTATATTAAATTGAATCACTAGTGTAAAGTGCCAGTTTGAGTCCTACTCTTCTGTCAGCGTCCTTACTCTTCTCAGGGCAAGCTACCCATGCTAAAAAAAGGGAAAAGGGTCAGTCTCATGTGAATGCATCACCAAATGAAAATTACACCCATTTTTGCAAGAAAAGTCACATGTTCAGCTATTAATACAGTTGCTATCAGTATCAGGCCTACCCTCCCACCTTCAAAGCACACCTTGATGACATTAATCCAGAATTATTTCATCTGCAGCTAGGGATAAGCTTAACATAATGGAGCCTTTCTAAAGTCAGGTTGATTAAAGCAGCCCTATGAATGCAAACCAAGCTAAAAATAGGTGCTAAATTATTTTAATCCTGTTATTGAATAGAAACAAAACATTACAAGATGAAACCAATTTATATTACACAAATTGGTTTCTCTAAAAGATCAAAAGAAATAGCAGGGCGGGTTTTTTTTACAGGTGCGGGAGGAGGAAAAGAGCTGTAACACTTGAAGACTTGTTCCATACAGCTGTGCATTCTACAGAAATACAGGCGTTAAGAGATTCTGTGCAAACACGGCCTATAGATTTTAAGATTTGGATTAGATTCTCTTCAAAAACCTGAAAAAACACCCAATTTAACCCAAAAAAGAGCATTAAGTCTTAAAAGCATTGCATGCCTAGACTCACGCACCCTTGTTGAAAGCAGTATAGAGGATTGCCGGTTATTTGAAACAGATGACATATTGTGCATGGTTAGAAATGATGCCTGGCAGGTAAACACATCGTTACATTCAGCATCCAGTGGCACCTTCAGCACAGACCTCCCTGCTCAGTTCACAGCGTGGTGCCATGAGGATAACAGGCGTCACTCCTGTGCAGGTACGCGGGCACACGAAAGGATGCACACAACGGCTTTATGACAGTGACGGCGTTATTAACAAACATGCAGACAAAACGCTTCCCAAGAACTGACCTTTTCTCCCCTGGACTGCCGAAACACCGCACAAAAGGATAGCAGCACATATCCCATCTGACTGCCATTCTCCTTGGATGACCCGCTCAGTGCTCAGACAAAGCTTTCAACGTATAGACACACATATAGGTTATTAACTGCATGACTTGTCACTGAGCCACACCAGTTACACATAACACACACAACCACTATGTAAACCATTTTCTAGCGTAGCGGTTTGTGCAAGTGCTCTTTGAATGCCTCTACCGTAAGACCTTTAAATGTCTATTAGGACTTGAAAAGATGGGATGGCCAACCACCCTCAAACCAGGGAGACTTTCAGTTATCCCATGCAAAATTCTTCTTCGTGCAGCCCTGCGGCCACAAAATCCATTGCACAGGAAGAACAACCTCTAGCAATTCCTGTGCAGTTTCCACAGCACCCTTAATAGTGGTCTGGAAAAATTCTATATGGAGAGTCAACTTTATATTAGATCATATATAAAATGAAAGATACATTTCCCCCTCAATGCTTTCCTACCCACGTGCTTGGATACATATACACTGAAGTCAGCACACCATTCCTTTCATTTCAGTGTGTGTTAGACCGATGTGTTGATATGAAAAGGATAGCAAAATAGTATATGAAACTAGAACTCAACGTAAAATTGTCCTGCATAATTCATAAGCTTCAAGGAAAATACCCACAGAAACTTGCATATAGTCAACACAGATTTCAGGAGGACTTTAAGCCTTCTAAGAATTAAAAGCATTGATAATGTAAGAGTGTGGCATGCCGTTGCAGCAAAGAGATTGTTCAAAGGCCTTTCAGACATAAAATGGTGAAGCTGACTGCAAAGAGATTGTTCAAAGGCCTTTCAGACATAAAATGGTGAGGCTGTGTTATCTAAAAGCCAGGAAATGCTTGAGGACTCAATAATCCTCAAGTAAAAGCAGGAAAACATTGAATTCAAGAGTGCAAGTGCATCACACAAATTAACATACTTTAGTCAGTCTTAAACCCACATAATTCGATTTCTCACAGTGTTATTTAGTAAGCTTTTAGGTTCAGTTTTCTGTGAGAAAATAACCACACATATTCCCATTTCTGATAGGAAAATTAAAGACCGAATGGCACAAGGAAGGAAAATCCTACACAATTGAAGCCCTTCAGGCATCCAGGCCTCACAAAATGAACATGACCATCGTACTGCAATGACCAGTCATTGTGGTCATTCTGAAATACTGCATCAGTCTAGATGATACTTAACGTAAGATTAAAATGGCTTAAATCCTTTAGACTGAAATCAGGATCTTCCTATTTTTGTTGGGATCTGACTTTACACCACCAATACGTTCTGCCATTCCAGAGGTCATTTCTCTGCAGAAATCTTGAGAAAAAACGCAGAAATATGCACGGAGGAAGCTTCTGTCACAGCACATACTATAATAATGTCAAATCAGTACGACACCTTGTTATTGCAGTGACTGACAACTCAGAAATGCTTTAGATAGGTGAAGTCCTCACTATGTGGCCTACGCGTGGCCTCCTAAGCAGAGTTGCAGAGACACAGCAAATTTTTCACATTAATTAAATTGCATTCGACAATTTGTCTAAAGTAATTTTGGTGAAATGAAATCCATTCCTTTACTCTTGCTGCTCCTCTCTCATCTCTCTCCTGACCTAGACGCACAGCTATTATAGCAAGTAACTTGACATTTTAGGCAAAAATATTTTACCTGAAACATCAGGCATGACTTTCTAATGAGACTCTATTATTCCCACAGGTACTTTTTCTTTTGTTTACCTTTGCAACAAGAAATTACTATTTTTGTTTAACTCAATTACAACATTGAGTTGTCCTCAATCACTACAATTATTTAAAATTTAGTTAGAAAATAAATTATATCAAACAATTGAAAGAAATACTCATTTAATAAATCAGTATTTTGTTTGGGTATGAAAAGCCACAGATTTTAGGGTAAAAGGATAAAAGTGCTTTTACATTCACAAAGGTAAATGCACGTTTAGTCAGGCAACAACCCTTCCAACAACTGTTATCAGTAAAGAGAAATATTCCACTAATTCACCCTAAATTAAGATATCATGAAATCTGTCGAGCAAATTAATTTAAGAGGGAGAACTACAAAGATAAACAGACTTACATAGTGTTTGCACTTGTGTGCAAAATACTGTATGTTTTGAGTAAGTCTGCACTTATTAACCTTCTCAAAACTTACACAGGCTGGGCTTTTAATGTCATGTTCAATCAACCTCCCACTTGCTTTCTCATCAGTGTAGCATCATTGCATAAACACACAGTCAAAAATACTAAGAAATACATAGTAAGTTTTGCGGAGCAGCCACGTTAGTTTTAAGAGAGGACACAAAGTGAGGCATTCAGTGAAGAGTCACTGATTTTGAACTCCATAAATACGAATTTTACTCTTATCATGCGTTTCTGCACTTATAAATAAAGACCTTGACATTCTCTTGCTCTGCATGGGTTGTCTTCTCACGCTGCACTTAGCTTAGCATCAGTCCCCCTTGCTGGAAGCTCCTTATTCAGTTGCCATCTAATACTGATGATTATTAGTAAAAGGGCAGGCAGAAAACTGGGAACACAGAGCTTGAAAAAGATTACTCTCATCAGCGTTGGAGGCAAGAGTCACATAGCAGCAAATCAACCCATGCGACTTCCTGGGTACCATCAAGGCCCTTGTAGGTTTGAATGGAGAAACTAGTTACCAGAAAACTGGCCAAAGACAGGAAACAAATTTGAGTGTTTTGCCTTGGGAAACTTTCACACCCTGCTTTCTCAGCAACAAGAGCTGATAACCTCTGGAGACCGAGCGTCCTGTTGAGACTGCAAGAGCTGACACACTCGCGACACTGACCTCTTGTTGGAAGGTCTAGGCCATGGGCACACACAAGCATCAAGAATAGGTTGTAAAACTCGGATCCCATCCAAGAAGGCAGTGGCTGGTACATGCAAAGACGACAGCATCATTTGCAGACCTGATGAGAGAAAGGGCCCCCCGAAGTTCTTCTTCAACACCTACCTAGAAGCCAGCACAGCCCTCTGCTTCTGGGTAGACAGCCACAGTTGTGGCTTCCCACAACTCCTCCTGCAAAGTAACTATAAGCAAGCACGTGGGTACACTGTGTGAACATATAAGCGCACGTGGTATGTGACTTGTTATCTGCTATTAATAATAACAGCTTGATTTACTTCATAATAATAGCTTAATGAATAAAAGCTGTCCTAAGCAACATTGGTTGTGATTTGTGTATTCCCTCAACTTATTCTACTAGGGAAAAGGAAGTTTACAACACAGACAAAGAGCTAGTATGATGGCTGTTTGTGGAGATGACACCAAAAGAAGCGTGATCTCAATCGGCTACAGTATTCCAGGTCTCCAGTAGAGAAGGTATTAGCCAAGACCAAAGCTTGAACAGTGCGCTGGCATTTATTGAGCTCCAAGGAAAATGGTCTTGCTGCCAAATGCAATTTTCCCAGCTGCCGGTAAGGCTTGGTAAGTCCAGAGTCCTGTGACCTTGGACAGAAATTAAACCCTTGCAGACACAAGGGTAGATTTCCACCAGAGAAAAGGGTGAAGAACAGAGGTAAAATAAAAGGATATTATGTTGACAGAAGCTGCTTTTGTGGGGCAAACAAAAGCAGAAAAGTAGTTTTTCAGAGTTTTGATTACTTGAATTGAAATAAGCTGCTGACTCAACAGCACTGGCAGCAGATGCGTAAGACAGAAAAAGGTTCAGAGAGTTTGAGAGAGTAAAACACAAAATGTAGTTGCTCATTTTCTATTATTCATCGCAGATGGCTGTTGAATTGCCTTAGTGTAGGTAGTAAAGGGCCAACAAAAACCTGAAACTAAACCATGAACCTATCTTCCCCACTCTTTCCCTTTTATAGCTATCCTGGCCACATATGATTAGCATCCCTGAACTGGATGATCCCCGGCTTGCTTTATCTTCTTTGAAAACAAGAACTGACATCATGCATTTAGATATGTTTTCAAATGTGACCAGTCAAGCGCCTGAAATTTCACAGTTCATTTTTTTCCAGTCACAGCAATAATACGTTATTAACCACTGCAGCTGCAAGAAAGTAAGTTTGAAAGGCAGATCTAGCCAAAGATTTAAAATTTGAACCATTGTATTGAAACCTAAGTGTACAGCTCCTCTATTATCGCATTTGTACATGACATTATATTAACGTGCAATTAAACAGCCTCACAGTAAGAAATCAGATAGGATCTTTTGTCCTGCAGTAACAGTACTCCTCCTACACAAGACTAGTGAGTACTGTGGGTTGAAACTTCTGTTACAACACGCATAGTAACGCTAGAAACTACACGCTGCAATTTTAGCTACAGAAGACATATTCCTTTATTTCTCATTTAGAAAATGTTTGCCGTATATTAAATTGTTTCTAAAGTCTCCCTTATTTGCTTATCCTAACTGTTTACTGCTGTTTCACATCTCTCTTCTGTTTGTCCAGCGCTGTCTCAAATCTCTCTCCAGAGCAGCGACAATGTATTGTGAGAGAGAGTGAATCAAGTTAATAGCTGTGCTCGCTGCATTTATGATGCATCAAAGAGTTGTAAGAGGAAAATGCAGCTATGGAGACAAATTGTTTCTTCATTTTAGCTCTCTCTTTACTTTTATTTCCCTTTTCCCTCCCCTTTCCCCCCCCCCCTCTAAATTTTTGTTTCCTGGATTGCATGCCTTCATCCACAGAAAATTTGGGGGAATTCTCTTGGGTAGTAAGAGTTCTATTTGCTGAACTTACATCAGATGCCTTCCCTAAAACTGTATATTATAGAAATGAATATAAGTTATCACTGATTCTGTTTGCCTTTAACAAATGTCAGCAACAAATAATGGAGAATACACCAGACAAGCACCCAAAGGAAAATTTTTGAAAGGAATTGAGGATCCAACTGGAATAGAGGCATGAAAATATTTTTCTTTCCTTAAATCTTATTTATTATTATTATATTCAGATTATACTGTTTAATTTTCTCCTTTTAAAGCAGGAAATTCTTCTTCTTGGTTGATGAGATTTTGCTGTGAGCATATTCAAAATAAGTGAGTACAAGCTGACCCAGGACATGACTTCGTCAATCACATATGAGTGCAACACTTAAGTGCAATTAATACCTCAATATCTACATCAGATACATTATCCATGCCCTTTCATCCTAATTTATAATGGAAAAGGATAAAATAAATTTTAAAAAGCTATGAAGAGCCTCCTTCATCTGCAAACATCCTAACTACCTACTCAAGTCTCCCAACTGCCCTCAATCAAATGCAGCCACCATGACCAGAACATGTTAGTGGCTTGGTAGAGCCATCTACTGATTAAAGAGAAGAAAGGAATAATAGTAAATTATTTCTTTCATAATTGATTTCAGATTAGGCAAAAAGCAAATATAAAAGGAGGGTATCACTACTCAAAAAGGTAAATTTCAGTTTGAAATTTGTTAACTCCTGGTAAACAGAATAAAAGTTCTGGACAGCTGAAGCATGACAATGCACTGAATTTTAGACTAATACCTTGGTTTTTTTAAATCTTCAGAGTCATTTATTCAGGCAAAGTCGATCTTGCAGCTACAAGAATTTTTTACATGTTCCTAACATTCACAAAGTTTACAACATCACAAGACTTCAGGTAAAACAGGAAATAGTCTGGTCTAGTGGATTGAGTACTTTCTGATTTGTGCTGCAAGCTTTAATAAGAGTTTGCTGTCTCGTAAAGTTAACGTTCTGATTTTGACACAGTAGTGCTCTTAAAAAGACAAAATAATAACGAACAACTAATAATGTGCATTATTCCATAATTTTAATGCATATTAAAATACAAATTGTGGATTTCAGAAGCTTGATTTGCTAGTAAACACAAAATACTGAATGATTATTTTTTTTTGGGGGGGGGAGTGGACTGTTACTATAAGCTAATATACATTATGGGAATATAAAAACAAATAATATTTTGTTTCTAAAACTGCATTCTCCACATTTTAATTCTGTATCACTACTTAAAATATAAGGGGAAGAAGTTCTCTAAGAAAAGAAGAACTGGAACAGGAGACAAAACAAACTTACACGACCATTAAAAGTAAAGCACTACACATATGATTTACTTCATTAAGTTCATGCAAAAAGATGTGATTTTAAAATTACTGGTAGAATATTAAACATAGAACTATGAACATAATATTGAGAACACATATATCCAGATTAAATGTTTAGGAAATACAACAGTTAATATTCCTGCAAAAGTATTACCTAGGTCAAGAAAATAGCACTTGTTTTCCACTTTGTCTGATTAAAAGCTTATTGTTTCATATTTTTTGTTTCACACTTCAGTGAAGTAAAAGGAAAAGGCAGAGGAAAGAGTCTGTGATTTTGCCGTCACTACAACTTGAAGACCCTTTCCTACCTTTAAAGTGCAGATGATAGATACATTTTAGTAAGTGTTTCATGGCAACAGGAAGGAAAGTAAGTAACTTTTGGGTTTTACTTTTTTTTTTTTTTTTTTTTTTTTAGAAAAAACTGCTACACATAACCACACAAGTTAGCCAAATAGTTTGTCAAGTTTTGGTCATTCTTGTGAGCTGGACTTGCAAACCCCTGAATTTTTTAAAAGCAGAGAGAGACACAGCCATTCTTGACTTGGAGTTGTAGTGCATCTCTCGGGTATGTAGATAAGCTTTGTTTAACGATGACCTTGCTGATGAAAGTCTGGTGTCTGGTTTTGCTCTTTCTCAGCCTTTCAACGCTAGAACTACCCAACATTACGGACTACTACAGAGGATGCAAAGCACTGAAAAAAACTCAAAACTGACCACTTGTTTGTATTTTAAAAAGCTGTCCTGTTATATATCTAAACACCATATAATAAAACTTAGAATATTTTACACCATCGTAGACCCATATGGAGTTACAGCTTAGTTAACTGAACACTGTTTGAACCAAAATTGGTCTAAGGGGTAGAGAAAATTTACAATCAAAGCAGACTATTAATTGAAATAGAAATACCTCTTATTTTTAATTTATGTATGTTTGATGTAATTTCCATTTAAACTGCAGAGAAACTTCATATAATATTAATTACTGTTAGTTTTCTTAGTACACTTGATGAACATGCCCTATTTCTCATCTTCTGAGCATTAATATATATTGGAGTAAAGCCCTGTTCTAAGGTACTTCAACTATCTGCTCTTCTATACGCATTCAGTTATGTAGACTAATATATATTTTATTAACTGTGAGATGACATATACGGCTTACAGAATATACTAAAAATACAGTATGTTCAGTAACAAAATGAAATAGATCATCTGCAAGCACAAAATCTCTTTGAATCACAGTCACGTATTTTTCAAACATGAATATAAAAATTCATTTGGAGTTCACAATAGCACCTGCTTTCCAGTCAGCTAATATCTTACACTTTCCTCTGCTCCAAGCGATGCATCCAGTGTATGAAAAACATGCTAAGACACAGAAAACTGGCACTTTCAAAGTGATATGTTAAGTACAAACACATTTCCATTTATTTTTCCTTTTAGCTTTTGGGACATATAAACAGCAATATAACAACATTAGTTGGTATTTTTATTTCTATTATATAAACACAAATAATAACAATGATTTTAATTTATAGTTCAGAAATGAAACAGCAGGTTAGCAGCTTAAAAAGCTACTGTATTACACGGTAACTATACTGCATTAAAAATAAATGTGAGGATCTCTCAGTTCAAGACCTAAACTTTTTAGAATTTAAATGCAATGGTCCCCCATTCATTCGGCAGACAGCAAAGCTGTCATCATATACAGAGACCTGAATGAAATGACAGCTTAGTGAATAAATTTTGATATTAAACCTGAATTTTAATATTAGGAAGATACTACTGCTACATCTACTGACGTAGATAATTTTCAGCTGGTGGGCACAATTGGCGTTTCTTCTCTTATATACTCAGATTTGCATTGCATCAGGAGGTCTGGGACTGAACTAACAGTTGCACCTGTCCTTCTCCAGGAGACAAAAAAATGGATATTTAAGTCACATAAATAAGCAAGGTGAACATCCAACTATCACTTCAACCTCAAGACTAGCTGCATAACGTATACCTCAGAAACGTTTTTCCTGCTCTCCTGCTCAAAGAAAGGCATTTCGTTAGCCTGAAAGGGGAAACTTAACAGTGCCACGTGCCGAAATCCTTCATCGTCATTTGGCGCTAGAGAAAAGCCTGCTGTTTGTCCTCACACTCTTCGCGCAAGTGTAACTGTTTCTCTCTAGTTAACAAATTTTAGCTTGCATTAAACCTTATCAGTAAACATGGCAGTACTGCAAAATCAGCAATTAAGGCCTCAATAGCTTCCACCAATTAGAGCTGTTGTGTGCCAAGAGCTACAGCAGAGACAGATTGTGCGCCGGCTTTACTAACTCATTCTTTTTGCAGTGGAACAGCTAAGTGCCTCTTTTCTGGCCACATTAAAGTAGATATAGTTGTTTTACATTGACATACGCCTCTGCCTTCAAAAACAAACCCAACCCCCCCAGCAGGCTGTGAATTCTTCATTTGGAAGCTTTCACATCTATACCAAAGTGACTACTGCCCCTCTAAGTGAAGTGCAACCTACACATTGCTATACCTGTTGCTACACAAACAGCACTTCTTTTATTGGTTTCAGTTTTGAACCATCCAAATCAAACTGGTTTTCCACCTCTGTAATGTCATCCTCTACCAGTGCCTTCCCCCAATCCCAAGAGAACTGTATAATACAAGTGCTCTGATGGAGTCTTTATTCACATTGGTGACTGTTTCTTCATCGGTTCAGGGGAGAAGGGACCTTACAATCAAGCTTTAGAAATCCATTTGCATAGACATGATAGGCAGAGAGGGATGGTAAATTTAGATGGAGAGAAACCTTTCAGTGAAAAAAATAACATGAGACTTTGAAGGATAGCTTTAACATTTCAGATGTTAAGAGTGTAAGCTCTTTCAGGCAGGGACCACGACGTTGTTAGGCATTTCTATGCTCCCCCAGCACAGTTCGACAGTGATTAATTTGCACTGCAGCACTAGAAATCATGAACAATTATAAGTTGTGGGCTTCCAAAGTGCTGCATATCTCCAGCACCTTTTTGATTTAAATGCAGATAAAGAGGCAGGCCTACAAGAAACAGTATTATGAAAGTCAGATTTCCTTCAGCAAGAGAATACACATTTAAGTCTAAATGTTAGAAAATGTCATTCACTGCATCTGTCAGGAGAAGCAGAATGCGATATTAACAGCAATTCACATAACAGAGTGCATTTAATATGATCATTAATATTTCAGATTGATTTTGAAACAGAATAAAAAAGGAGAAACCAAGATGCATATGTAATAAAATTTATATTTCATGAACCTTAATTGCCGTAACTAGGGCACAGGGATTAAAGGCCTATGCCTAAGGCGTCTGGTCCTGAGGACAAAGTATTCTACAAGCATTTCAGTTTTTGGTTTCAGAAATTAAGTTTTTTAACCCTCCTGATTCTGAAGAAAAGCTGAAACAGAAAAATCTGAATAAAACCCATTTACGTGGGATGCGTTCCTGAAATTACTTATCTGCATAGAAAAAGAATTTTGGAAATGAGGAATTGCTCTATTCATTTTAGTTTCTAATAGAATTTTCTGGGATTGATTGAACTATACTTTATGAAACTGCTGCAACGAAGGATTGGACAGAACTAGATCAAAATTTTCACTGCTATGGTGAGCCCCGTGGCTGGTGTGTAACACCTGCACACTCATACACTTGCAGATATTTGCACAATCAAGGGCAGATTTGGACCTCTTTAGCAGGCCTCTTTCCTCTGTACTTGTATATAAATTCACTGCAAGCCTAACAATGACCAAATACTAGTGATGATTAAAAAAATAAGACCCCCCTTGGTAATTACGTATTGATAGTTGAGCTTCCTCTGTTTTCACTATTTCAGTCATGACCATCCCAAGAGCTATGCAGGCAGCTATGCTTTGCTTTATAAGTCTCTAAAGTTGACTTCAAAGGGTAGCAAGTAGCATTCTCCGTTTCAAGTCCCCTGGTTTAACTCAGTTCATCTATTGTACATTCAACTCAGCCGTGAACATCAGCAAAAGCACAGCTGTGGCACTACTTGGGGTTACCTCAAGTCAACGAAAATCAATATCATTTACAACTTTTTACATTTGCCTAGACCCAAAAGCCTGACATAACCTAAGGAGGTTTTATTTCTCCGTATGTTTTTCTACTGATAAGTACGCATTAGGTCCATTAACTCAACCCTTTTTAATTAGTACAAGTAAATCAATTAAGTATATTAGGAAGTGTTTGTTTAAATGAGAACAGGTATTTATTCTTTCTAGTAATTTTCAGATTACAAAGGGAAAAGTGTTAATTTTGCTGTCAGAAGATCAATTATTTACCTACAGACTGGTCTAGGAAATATTTAAGGTAAGACAGAGGTGTGGAGGGGGGAGGATTCTAAAGAAGAGGCATCACCTCATTACAGTATTAAACTCACTTTTGTTCAGATTGCAAGATTGAAGTAGAGGAGAGATTCACCTACAGTATTTTTTAGGAGAAATTACTATAAGCCACAGAATAACATTATACAGGAACGCAGCAGAAACGGCCAATTTCTTTGTTCAGAGGAGAAAAAAAAAAAAACAAAAAGATCACAGGCAAAAAATATCTTCTGACATCAGAAGTTCTGGAAAATACACCTCCAAAAACATCTTGAAATGTATTTAACCTCTGGGTTCTCTTAGGACATAAACTGCATTATTGCATGATCATGTCAAAATAATGTGTCAAGGTCATGTCAAAAATATTTTTAAGTCCATAAAATATACACATTTACTTTTCTATTTTCTCCTTCAGTTCAAGAAGTCCCAAAGCAATGCATCTAAAAACTATAGGTATATTATCGTATAAAAGCTGTTAGAGTAACATTTATCCTCAAATAAGCACAGCGTGAGGCCCACCAGTATAAATTTTCCTCTCATTCCCCATAAATCTCATCTAACTCTATTCCATGGCTTCTCCACAGATTCCTTCCCTATGTCTCATTGCATGGCTTCAGTTTTTGAAGCCCCCAGACACCTAACTCTGATGGTTTCACCAATGTTCTCCACCAGCTACTAAGCTGTTACCATCAGCTACAGCTCGCTTTCAGGATCTGTAAGCATTGTCTTCATCCCAAATGATTAGGAAGTGTTTGAAAACAACCATCTCCAATGATCCTCTACAGGCATTCAGACCTAATTCTTCAAAATAACCCGAATCTTCTGAAATGGTAGTGATCCAGCAGTATCGTGTTTGGCCTCTGGGTCTCGAGCAAGTCCTGTACTGTGCAATGGCTCATATTCTACAAATAGAGCTTCTGCATTAATAAACCCACTCTACCTTTAAAAAACTGCAGGTTTCTGCTTTCCTAAGAACTCTGGGACCATAAAAATAATTGCATTCCTGTTTTTCTGTAATCACATCAGAAAACAGCAGTCTGCCTCCTTTCTTTTGCTTCTGCTATATTTTTAATATTTATATATTTAATACATCTCACACCATTTTGAGGAATAACCATTGTCACACATTCTGTTCCAATAGCTGAAGTTAGATCTTAGAATTTGGTACCCTGCTTTTTGTAAATCTCACTTTCACTAATTCACACCAGCTAAAATTTACATGCAAATATAGATTCACCGCTGAGAAACTTTTTGCCTGTTGCACAGCTTTTCCTGCAAAAATGTTTGATCTCATGACTTGCCAGAAGCAATTAAAAATGTACGCACACAGAATAGTGAGATGTAATGAAAGGAAGGATTATGTACAACAGAAACAACCGATCTAGTTTATCTCCATGTTTGCATTTACAGCAAAAAGTGAGATATTTATTGTGGGAAGCTTTTTGGAAAACAACGGACACGTTGAAATAATGAGCTTGCGAACTTTGTGCAACAGAAGAGATAAAAGACAAGCTGGTACAGTCTGAAGGTCGACAGGAAGGAGGAATTCACAGGAGGAATTCACACACTGATACTGAAACTACTGCGACCCCTAAATAGATGCTGAATGTGTATCACTACAGCTGTATTTAACCAATAATAGTTTGTGTGTATAAGTTTAAAGGCCAATGAGCACAAGACACGATACTGACCCACGTTGTAGTAAAAGTATATAACACTTCAAGTATTGTAATAAAACGGCTTCAGCACGACCATATTGGTCTGCGTCTGAATCCCACCGCAATTTACCTATTTTTAACATTTCCCTTTCTCTTATTCTTCTTTTGAATGGGTCTACAATAGAATTGTCAATATTAACAAAACCCTGAAACTCGCTATTATTCGATGATTGGAAAAATGTAACATGATGAAGGAACTGGGTTTCATTAAACACGTTTCTACCTAAGTGTGTTGACACTGCATAAGCTTAAGAGTGTATTCAACCAAAAACGCATCATGTTAGAAAAGGCTGCCCAGTATCCTTTCAAACTTTTGCTTTGAGCTATGACCTACTGAAGAGAATACAATCCTTCCAGTGATTTCAAAAGGCTGAAGAAAAAGATTTTGTTTGTTTGTTTGTTTTATTAATGGCTAACTAGTACCCTGTCAATACTGGCTGTTACAATGCCTCTTCTGGAAGTGCTCATGCTTAGCATTACTATGCTGGACAAACCGTAATTTAACTTCCTTTTTTTTTTTTTTTTTTTTTTTTTTAACCTCATACAATTCCTTTCAATAAATGCTTCTGTAGTTACTCTTTTATTGCACGTAGTCTCTAGGTAGATTTCCTCAAGAAACAACGCTTTTTGTCATCTCTAGACTCTGCAGGTGGACTCTGATTTATCCTACAACCTGCACAAAGTCCCACAGACCTTCCTCTGTAGGACCATGCAAATACATGCTCCTAGTGCTGAGCTCCAAGATATTAATGGGTAAAATGCCCAACTTAAGGCTAAGTATTAGTATTACTTAGCAGAAACATCACATAAGCCTAGAGTAAGGGTTTTCCTAATTGTTTTGTGGAAGAATATGCCTTTTATAAAATTTGGAGATGAGAAGACTCCGATGACTTCTCAAAATCTGACCAGTGATAGGCTGCATTAGGAAAGGAAAAATATGTTGTAGTAACATGTCTAACCCTCCTTTTAAAATAAGATTGCTGTATTGTGTGACATGCATTTGACAAATACAGCTAATTTCTTCATATCTGGGGCCAGAAATTTACATCTACAACTGCAGATCAGTAACCCTAACAGTTATGAAATCGTCTCGTGGACCATATTCAGCTTTCAGAATTGTTCTGATACTTAAGATGTGAGTAATTGTACCTTTAACATTTTCAATATCTACTTTTAAAAGTGAAATTATTTGAGACTTTACATTCTGTGCTACAATTCTGTCTCAAATAAGGCAAAAGAGACATAAGGTCTATCAAATTTATCAGCTTCAGACTTCTTGCCTTCCTATAAGTGATACCTGTTTCTAAGATGAAAACTGATGAGCAATCATTTCTATCAGTAAGATCGGGGGGTGGGGAAAGCAAAAGATTTACTTTCTTTCCATACAAAAAATTAAAATAATTCAGACACCTGAACAAATCCTGACTGTGAAAAGAGACATTTCATAGAAGAATTCAGTGGTATGTCTTTTCAAACCAAAAGTAGTAGCCTTCGTACAAGAAAATAGACAGTTACCCTGCCTGAGCAGGAGCGCGGGACCCAATGACTTCCAGAGGTCCCTTCTAACCTCAACCATGGAATGGTTCTGTGACTCAAAAGTAAATTCTGAATTATTCCAATGTTTTCTATACAGTGGAAGCACCTAATAACAGTTTTGACCATGACCAGTGCTAGCCAACCTACGTAACTAAAATAAGAATTTTTCAAGTGTTCATAGTTGAAGCAGACAAAATAAAGAAGAGGTGGATGAAAAGAGATTATACTAATTTTATAGAAAGAAAACTTAAGCTTAGAAAGCCTGTTTCCCATTTACACTAACAGTATTCTTCACTATGCTGGCAGTATAAGGGGCCTTAATGCAGCTTTAAATTCAATTTATGTAGTGTACAGTGGGCTTAGTATAATTGAGAATAAGGCTGGAATGAATCAAAGTGCTCAAGATTACAAATTACATCTCTGAAAAAGGCTAAAATTTAACTCTTCTCATATACAGTCCAACATGTCAGCACCGAGATTTCTGTCTTCTCAAAAAAGGTTATTTCATTAACAGTGCAAAAAGCTCCAAAAACCTTACTGTAATTTAAGATATAAGGACTTTTATTTTACTATCCTTCTTGTTACAACTATGGAAAATTAACCTTCTAGCTCTGTTGTTAGGATGCTGCTATATACAGTTCTTCTATATACATACATACATATATACATTCGCATAAATGTTTGTCTCATGAAAGGCAAAAAGCAGCATATATTTCTTCTCACTCGCAAAAATTCTTTCTTTGTGTACTTGTATCTCTATAAGTCTCAGTCTTGTTAAGATTATCAAAAACAGTATACATGGATGGAGTTCAAAAAACTGTAACCTTGAGAATAATAATACCAAGCATCAAATACCTCTTCCATACTCAGAAGTTAAGAAATTTATTCTCAGATCCGAAACTTACGCCGCCCCAGGTGAAGAGTCTCAGTCTCCCTCAGACAGTGGGTGAACACCGTGCAACTTAAAAGCAAGAATCACTAATACAAGAGTAGACCATATAACTAACGTAGTATTTGGCTTTGCATAATTAATGTGACAATTACGTTCATTAAGAATGCTATCGTATGAGAAGCTGAGAACCTGCTACAGGAGTCAGAGAGATCTGAACGTGTTCAGCAACCAAAAGGATCATGCACTGAACAGCTATAGCTTGCTTTTCTTGTGCCAAAAAAGTCCCTGTTCTTTTTCTGTTCTTGTATGGAAACTCTATGACCTGCTGAGGTATTCATAGAAACAGTTTAAGAGTACTGTTTCAAGAAGAAAAATAATTACCATTCAGACAAAGTATTACTATTCTAACTACATCAACAAAAATTACTTTCAGCAGCAAAACAATTTCATTTGTAAGTACCTTATTATTATCATAGTAATCTAGTAATTAATAATTTAGTATATCAACTTCAGTTAAAATGGAAGTTTTCTCCATTTTTAGTTAAGCCTCATAGATTTTATTTTTTCACATTCTCTCATCACATTTGAACTAGATAACACATTTTGCATCAGGTGAATACTTCAGCAGAAACTGCATTCTCTACAAGTAGTCAGATAAATAAGAACAAAACCTAAAAGCAATTACAATAAATATAAGTTATATTTAACGTAATGTCCTGGTTCGAGGTAAAACAGAACCAATTTTGTTCAGTCACTTCGCTTCTTAGCTGGGCCTCTTCTAACTACTGAAATTAACTGCATATTGTGCCGACAGTGTTTACTCTCTCAGAGTGATAAGACCCATGTTTACAGCTGATGCCCAGGCGTGGTATGCAGAGAGGCTCCTGATTATACTCATTGCCATAACAGCCAAGGCCAACCAACTTTGTTATTGGCCCCGTTGGAGGGTCAGAAGCGGAAAAGCATAGTGGGGTCCCACCTGCAGGGAGGAGCGGACAGGACAGGTGACCCAAAACTGACCAACAGGGTATTCCATCCCATCTGCCTCATGCTCAGTACAAAAGCTGAGAGATCAAAGGGTCAGTGCTCTTCCTTCAGTGGCCGACGTCTGAGGAGGACTCTGTTCATCTGCCTGTGATCCCGATTCTGAATCCAGATCCGGAATCCAGTTCCCGTCCGTCACTGAGTCCAGCCTGGGACTGCCCCAGTGCCAGCTGGTGACGTGATTGTCATCTCGGGAGCTTGATACGGTTTTGTATATATTTCATTATTTCTTTTTATTTCATGATTAGTATTTCATTAAAGTAGCTGAGTTCCTTCTAAACTCCTAAGTCTCTTTCCTCCTCTGCCTCTCTCTTTGTAGAGGGGTAGAGGGGAGCATCTGTCGGTCCCATCTGGGGTCCCCCAGGTCCCCAGTAGTGGATTTGGCCTAAACCACGACACGTAATAATACCTAAAGGATAACCACAAATGCAGTCTCCTCTTTCTAGGTGCCATACAAAACAATAATTATGGCTACTCCTTCAGAAAACCCCTTTTTATTACTATTTTGTATGACTCCCCCATGTTCTTTTCTCTTTGCAGGAAAAATAAATTTTTGCTTGAGAAAAGAGAATATACCAACTCACTCTGAGGGAAGAGGACGCCGAAGCAAGTGTCTAAAAAAATATCCCAAGGACAAAAAAACAGAGAGTATTAAAAGCATCATGAGCTTCCAGGTCAAAAACGGCCCTAATTTGGTTCTACAACAGTGAAAAAACTTTGGTATTAAACTTCTCTATTAATTCTTTTTGCAGGTAAGGGAAACATGCTGAAGAACCTTTCTTCTGGTAGGCAGATAGTGTGTAACTTTTTTCCCCAGATCTCGTCAACGCCGTGTGTTTCTAATTCCTGACTGACACATTAATGAATGCAACCTTTCCGAAGTTCAGTCCAGATAAGCTGGAGACGATGAGGGACAGTTTGGCAGCTGAACAACAGAGAGAAATAAGATCAATCTTTTAAACTATTTACACACTTTCATTAATTATCTTCCTAATTTATGTGCATCTGAAGTCAACAGTGAAGCTCCACTTGCACGGTCTTATAACCTCTCAGTATGATGGCAGTGATACGTTTCACACATTACAATTGTTAAAAAGCTGCAAAAATATTTTGTGGTGGAGTTCACCGAAAGGAAGTATATTTCCATCAGTACCTTACAGATTGCTTCCCCCCCCCCCCCCCTTAATTTCTGAGTAGAATTCAATATTAACGTTCATCTTCAAAACTCTTTGCAATTTTAGTGCCAGCTTTCTCAACAAGACTCCGCCTGTCCCACTCAGAAAGAGCGCGCCTGGGGTCAGCAGGTCTCATTCTCAAACCAGCTGAAAAATCCCACTCTCTGGAAATCTCTTGACTCGTACCAGGTTTTCAGTTCTAGCGGTTTGCTAGCTGTACTAAACAATCATGCAAGTTTTCTTCTCAGACATGATGCATGGGTGCGTATTATGAATAGTAAAAAAAAAAAAAATAGTAATATAAAGCGTTTATGTGGCACAAAAGTGTTAAGATACAGTTACAGCACACCCTACTCTCAACTCTTCTTTGCGAGTTTGTAATTTTGTCCTACTGTATACAAACTTTCTCTAAAAGATCAAAAGATCTGTTTTTAACACCGTTGACCTTACTAAAGAAATTTCACAGTATTTAGAATAGTACCATGTATTTTATATGTAAAACAGTTGTCAACAAAATGATGATTAATTACAATAATGCATCAGAATCTTTTTGATTTTTAGAGCTGCATTGCAAGTTGAAGAGATTAAAAATATAAAACGCAGCACAAAATTTGCTATTATTATTTTAAATATAACAGATAAAGTAAAGCACCCACGTTTCAGTTCAATAATACATTATTAATTTAAAGAACAGTGAGGGATATACTTTAATATGTATGGATGCTGATTTATTTTTCATCTTCCACAAAGAGAATATTTTACATCCCTTGCTATGACTGCATATGAGTATATTAACTATATCATGACATTTGTGAAAAGCTGTTCAACTAGCAGATCTTTTACACGAGCTAAAATAAAAGACAAACTTTCTAAGGTAATGTAGGCCCAAACCCCTTTATTGAAGAAGCCAGAAAAAAAAAAAAAAACAACCAGAAAACCAAAAAAACCATTTCATCGTGTACTTTCTTAGAAATTTCTCATTAGTACCTATCTCAAATGTATTCTCTATACATAGTCATATATATAAATGTGTAACTAACAACTGATTCACATATGCTGTTGCCTGAATATGTTGTTGCCAGGCAACCGCTATAAAGCATTTTGCACTGCTTGCAAAAATATGAATGAAGGATTCGAGGCGAGATTATTTCTAAAAAACTAGGAAGAAAACTCACCACTGGAATTGACATGAATAATTCCTTGTGTATTTCAAGGATTCATAGAGAATGTTCCTTCCATAATTACCCACCTGAGAAAGGACAACTCCTTTCAGGAGGATTTGAAGGGCATTTTACGAGAAGGAAATTCATGTTCTATGCATGCTGTTAATGATACCACCTGGACTCTGAACCAAAGCCACCAAAGTTAATGGCCTCCTTTAAACTGACTTTAGGGTATCTTCATCAGGTCATAATGTCCATCGTAGGACAAAAATGCCTGACTCCTAAACGAAAAACCAAAAGGCCATCACCTCAGTGGAGATACAAATACTCTCTCAATAAAATTTTAGCATCTCACGATACGCAAGTGAAAGAGATGAAGTCTACAAACACTTCTTTGTGTAACCATCACACAGCTAAGGTATAACCTCACTGAGGCTAATGCTATTACACACACGAGCAAAAATAGAAGCATCTATAATCCATTGATAACGTGGAATTGATATGCTATCCGCAAAAGAGAAATTATTTGTCCCTTTAAATAAGTGTCATACATTACAAAATTAATAGACCTTTGACTATCAGACCTCTTAAGAATTAAGAGGTGGAAAAAAACATCAAGAGAAGCAACCGGGAAACACAGCAACTCCAAAGTGCTTACCACAAGCCTGACTCACAAATTTCTTTAATTGCAAATATCAGCACAAAAAATTGTTGGACTTTTGTCCTTGTTTACAATGGCTGCAAGATATTTCTTTCCATTTCCTGCACAATATGCTTAATCAATAAGAAATGGTCAAAAGCTCAAAGTGATTGTTGTTTCCATAATGACCAAATTGGAAATCCATATCTTTTCCATTTAATTCTGCAAATCCATTCATGTAACTGTAGCAAGAAAAAGTACTGAAGGCAGTAAATATTGGTATTTTAAATAATACTTTCAGTATTAAATAGTAAATGTGACTAGCTTCTTTAATGGATTACAGTGAAATACTTTTAATTACGTATCTCAGGTTGTCTTGAACTAGCGTGAAAAAGGAACTCCTTTACAGGAGTCTGGCATCTAAATCCTGTCAGTCTGGAGCTTTATTAAAATTAAAATAAATTCATTATAAATAGGAATTCCATTTTTCAAAGTTTAATTTAAATTATTTTCATGGTCCGTGATGCAATTCATAGTTGAGGTCATCTGTCAGGATGCAGTTATAAATGGCAATCTCAGTGCTTTCAAATGGGCTGAGCAGATTTGCCATAGATAATAAAATAATCTATGGAAAGGATATCCATTCCAGGCTGCGCTATTTGCTTGGGCTTTTTCATTTGTTTGTTTCGTAGAATATGCTATGGCAACTCAAAGAAATAGAAGAACCTCTACTCTGCCCTCTGTATTCATCACGACCCACTTGCAAAGCCGCTGCCATCAATCAATGTAATCTCAAACTCAGGACATTTTGCAGATCCCTTCGCTTTCTTCACTCTAAATATATACACAATATCAATTAAGTGTTAGGATTTTGTGAGGCACATAACTGCACTATTTCAAGAGGAGCCAAGCTGCAATCAGAGGTTCGTATTCAGAGCATTGTTAGTGCTGATTGATTGAAGACAGTGTTAACAGCAGAAGGAGAACCACTATGTTCATTTCCAGAAAAGGTACCTGTAATGATCTAAAAGTACGGTTAAAAATAGGGGGGTTTATATGGTAAAACTTTTCATTTGGTGACTAACAGCAACCTGTTATTTATTACTCAATCAAGACTGACTGGCAGGTACAATTTTCTCTTCGGATAGCAGTATTAAAGTATAAGCTGAACCACTCAGGAAATCATTCTACTCAGTATGTGGAAACACATAAAAATCAGTATTTATTCACCAACTGAGTGAAAATTTCCGTTAGATAGGATTCTTTTGTTCTGTGGCCAAGGCGTGCCAAAACAAAAAAAAAAAAAAAAAAAAAAAAAAAGAGACAGAAACAAACCAAAAAAGATTATGACTTCGAAGGTTGATATGGGTCAAAACAAGACTATCAAAGTGACACAATGCTCGTTTTTAATTAGACTTCCTAATGTGACATCAAATTGTTTTTCTTCTAAGAAACAGCACTTCAACAAGGCATGAAATCCTCGCAGCTTCGTTTATTAGGAGGCAACAAAGGGATTCCAATCTGTTACAAGAAAGTTTCAGCCTATGAGCACAGCCAGCGCAGTATAAAATTGTGTCATATGAATTTTAATGCGACACAAGTATGAAAGATTCCACAAGAACAAAGGCAGCACAGTCCTGTTCCACGCTACACAAATGACCTATTCTGATCTGAACGGCACACCACATTACAATCAAATTTACTTCAAAGGAGGGTCGCACAGGTCAAATGTAATGGCTGCAAGAATGAGGTATTTCCTTTATGTAGTATTAGAGAAAAGCAAAATATCAAACAGCGCAGGAATGCCAGAGCACTGGAAAGAAAGGCATATTGAGGCTGCAGGGAAACAGATTTGAAAAAGATGTTTTAATTACAGTTATCCTCACTGACTAGAGTTTCTAAGTTTCAAAGATATTGCGATATATTGATGAAGGTGTCGTGTATACACATGAGATTGTCTACTACGTAGGCTTTAATATACATTTAAAATTTCAAGGCACCATAGAAACTGCTCATGCTTAATAAAAGTAAGGAGATAGGCTAAGTGTTCTAACTGGCTGGATGTCTCTTCATGGCCTGACACCTCCATGGCAGAAATGTTCCCAATGGAGGCAGATGTCAGATTCCAACAACAACAGAGAGGCTGGTGAAGCTCCTCATTTTGGCAAGCTCAGTATCCATCCCTACGTCGAAAGAAGCTGCTTTAACAACGTAAAGATATCAGAACAATGGGGTCTACTTGAAAAT
This sequence comes from Vanellus vanellus, assembly GCF_965231255.1. NCBI lineage: Eukaryota > Metazoa > Chordata > Aves > Charadriiformes > Charadriidae > Vanellus > Vanellus vanellus. The sequence continues at coordinate 108,829,301 of NC_138906.1, forward strand.
ACTGGACTGTCAGGAAATATACAGAAGTCCATTAAGATGCAAATCCAACAGCAGATGAGCACTTGAGGATTATGGTGAAAAGAAGGCAAGAAGTCTCGATGATCAGATATCACTAAACAAAAAGTAAGGGCAAATTCTCACAGTACTTCTTGCCAGGTATTTCCATCAAGACTTCGGCCTCGTCTTTGACTTCAGATAACCTTTCTAAACAGAACCACTTATTGATGGCAAAATAGCTCCCAGTCCTGACCGCGTGGTTCAGGATGGACATTCGTCCTTCCTCCATGACTGGAGAGAGCCCTCATGCATACTACGAATCCAGTTTGCAGATACGTGGGGAGTAGTTGGCCAGGGTAATAAGTACTCGAAGCAAGGTATAGCTGTAATAAGTCAGAGGTAAACATGTTATACCTTGTAAAAAAAAAAAAAAAAACCAAAACATAAAGACTTTATATTTTACAAAGTACAAAAATCAATAGAAGGAGGCAATCAAAAGATGACTTAAGACTTGGGCTTTTGAAAACAAAATTCTTGGAAAACTAACTTTTACCAGAAAGTCCACCCCAAGTCAAAGGTGGCTCTTTGTTGTTTGTTTTTTTTTTTAATAAAATTAAATATGCTATCTGATTTTACTGTATGACACTCAGTTTTACCTAAAACTTCCCAGGTTGCACTATATTCAAGTATCTTCCATTTGATTCCCAGCCAGGGCTCCCTCAGTCACAAAACAAGACAGAATAAAAGATGCACTGGAAGAATTTCCGTAATGAGTTGGCTACCAGCCTAAAGGTTAGAATTAGTTTTATTGCCCAAGTCACCTCAGCTCTCCAAATCCTAATCAATCTACTTTTCAGGAGACACTGAAATATTCAAAGAATGTAGACCATTATGATCAAAATAAAATAAAATAAAACCAATAACTTCCTGTCTATATGAATGAAACATAACCAGCAAGAGATATAATTCTATTTATATATTTCAAAATTATCTTAGCCTTAGTTCCCAGAACCCATAGCTCTCTTCCCTCCTTTCAATATTTTTTTGAGGTTAAAAATATTCGCTTGTTAACAGACAGTTATATCCCTGAAAACTACATTATGACAGTTCTAGTGTAATTCATTAAGGTTTGGACTTGGAGATAGACATAAGGGCAAAAAATATAAACCTTTAATGTTTCACTTGGTGAATAAAAATTGCATTAATTTAGAAATTCAGTCACAAGAATCCAATTAGCTATGGATATATACACACATATTCATACCTTTCAACCATCACACTCATTTGAATTTTGATGCTATTTTCTATAAAATATAATCCATTTTACATTGTACTTGATACATTTATTCAGATGTGCATCCCCATATGTCATATTTAAGCTTATACTACCACCTGCCTGAGGCTGTGTAGTCTGAATTGTCACCCCCACACACCTCTTCAGTAGGAGAAAATCCTCCATAGACACTGTACGAACTGTTTCACTTCTACTTAGTGTAGAAGTACGATAATCATTCCGACCATGAATAATATCCACTCCCAACAAATGCAGTTATATGCCCCCTCCCAAAGAATCAGATTAATGTCTTAAAAAAATACATATATTCAAGCTACTTAAGATATGCTGCAATGAAATATCAGTCTTCATAATTTCATCTTCACAAGTCAGCAAGTATCTTCCAAGCTTTCTGTAACATGAACTCTACATTTGTTGCATATATGCTATACACACATGTATATAAAACTATATGCATATATAGAGGCATGCATATACATAATTTCACACTTAAAGGACTCCGAGATACCTTCAAATACAGATTTGCAAATCAAATAGATTAACTCTGTTTCCGACTACCAACATCAAGCTGATGCGATACCATCATCTCACTGCTTTGTGTTGGGCCCACCTAATAACACTGCTGAGCTGGGGAAAAACTGATGAGCAAAGGTTAAGCAGAGGACTGCCAGAAACAAACTACCGCTTAGAAATTGCTTCCTCAGACAGACTAATGCTTGACTGATACATGGAGTGACTCTGGGCTTGCAAAATCATTACGAGCATTCATTCTCTTTGGATTTACACCATCTCTCCAACGTTTGGAGTTGCTGCTCCTAAGGATTCAGACCAAACTCTTCTGTGCCCTTTCAGAATTAACAGCCCAGCCCTGCCAAGGCTCCAGAGGTCAATTTATGATTAAGTCTCCCACCACCCTGCACACTGTGTCTGCAAGCAAAGCACAGCATCTGGGGGGAGGGGGGGGAAGGAAAAGGGGGAGGAGATAAATATTAGCACTGTGATAAGCTCGTGGAGCGGGACTTGGAGGAGGGCAGATTTCACCTGACCTGCGAGGTTTGGGGGCAGGCAGGGAGAGGCAGCCCACCCTCCCGGAGGGGAGCACAGGTAGGGACCCTGTGCTTTCCTGCACACCCAGAGGGGAAAAAAAAAAAAAAAAAAAAACAAACCAAAACCCACACAACAACAACAAACAAGGGTGAACTCAAAGAAGAACCCCAGCCTTCCTCCCAGCTCCAGCCAGGTTTAGTCTCAAACCCACGGGGGACCCTGATCTTTTGGGATTATTGGCAACATCAGCAGCTTTGCAAGCCAGCAGAGGCCGCGGGGCTGCCAACTCCCCTCAGCCTTCTCGTTCTCACGCACACAAAGGGTAGGAGAGAGTCCAAACCGATGAGTCTCGGGACCGCCCGAAGTTTAGGAAACCCTGGCCCCTGCACGCACTCCGCTCCAACTTCATTGCCTTCTCCAGGCTTGCGGTACCCCACCAGGCAAAGTGCCCGCGGCCAAACTGATCACACGATGTTACCCTTCCTCCGCACCGAGCATCCCGGTGGGTACCGAGGGCAGCCACCCTCGGCTCAGAGGCCGCCCCTAGTTTCGATCGCAGTCGGGTCCTGTTCCATGCGGCTGTCACCCCCCTTCCCTCCCTGCCGCCTCCCCCCGCCCCCCGCAGGCTCCCCCTTCCCCAACCCCCCATGTCCCCGCTTTTCCCAGTTATTAGCGGGCTGCTCCGGTACCAGCCTCCAACATTTCCAGACCTTGCCCTGAAGACATCCCTTTCCCCAAACGGGAGGGAGGGAGGGAGGAAGAATCTGTGCACAAAGTTTTCCCAGACCCTGCCTGCGCCTTCCTCCCACCCCACTCCACCCCACCCCCCCACACCCCCCCGAGCCCCTGCCGGAGGGGACAAGGCGAGGGGCAGGCGGGGAGAGGGGACGCCAAGACGGGTGTCTGCCCCCGGCCTGGGCGGTGGGACTCGGGGGAGAGAACGGAGGGACGGGGCGAAGCTTTGGGCGGACAATGACCCGGGAAGGCGCTCGCCGGGGAAAGCAAGGAGGAGCGGCGCCTTCCTGGAGCGGGAGAGGGGGAGAAGCCGGCTCTCTCGGCGGCGCAATGGCAGCGCATCCCCACCGACCCCTACGGAGAAGGGAGCAAAGTCCGAGGAGCGGCGGCGGCAGCAGTGGCGGCGGCAGCAGCAGCAGCAGGTCGCCGCGCCCCACTCCGGCTCCGGCGACCCCGGCCCGGGGCACCGGCCGCCCCCCGAGGCCGGCGAGGCGTCCGCCAGCACCTCGCCCCCACCCCGGGGCAGGGCCGGCGAAGGGAAGAGCTCACTCACCCCCAGCTTCCTGCTGCGGATTTTCACGTAGCCCTGCTTGACTATATCGTTAAAGTTGGAGGCCATGGCCAGCGCCGCCTGCTTCCTCGCCTCCGCGCCCGGAGTCGCCTTCCTCCTCCTCCTCCGCCGCCGCCTCCTCCTCCTCTTCCTCCTCCTCCCCCGGGCCCTCCCGGGTACCGCCGGCCGCCGGCTCCCGAGGCGCCTCTGGCATCCAGGCAGCGGCAGGCGCCGCGCCGCGCTCCGCTCCGCTCCGCGCCGCCCTCCTCCCGCGGACGCCGCGCTCCGCTCCGGCTCCGCTCTTTCCCCGACCCCTGGCTTCCCGCTCCGCTCCGCTCCGCCCGGCGGCGGCTCCGCGGCTGCCCGCGCCTACGGCCGGGGAAGCGGGCGGGGCGGCGGGCGGAGCGGAAAGGGGATACCGCCCCCGGCGCCGCGGCCGCGGAACCCGCCTCCAAGCGCCGGCCCTGCCCGCCGTCGGGGGGGGGGTCGGGGTCGGCCGGGTTTGTGTCCCCGGGGAGGCGGTGCGGGTCTCCTGAGCCCGGGGGGAAGATGATGGTGGTGGTGTTGGGGGGGAGTTCACACGCACCCCCCCTCCACTGCCCCCGGCATGACGCAGACCAGATACTCTCCTCGGCCTTGGCGGTTTTTCCCCACTTTCCTCCAGGCTGTCACATCGCTGTGGCCGTGGCCGCCGCCATCCCCCGCTCGGGTGGCAGGTCCCTTCGGAAGCGGGGCGCACGGAGGGCACCTCTCCGCCTGTGCGTTCAGGCAGCCCCGGCGGCGCCCACCACCGAGCGGTGACATGTCGTGTCAATGCAACTGACTCAATGAAACAAACGTCTAAACTACCCAAGTTAAAAGGAAAAGGCACAAGTCCATCCGAACTTGAAAAACGAGGCGTCACACACAGGCGTTGCGTGCCCTCCGCAGTGATGGCCATGTCTTTAATTACTTACACGGCTCTTTGAGGTGGATCTGGTAAAAATAACGACTTCGGAGAAAAGCAGATGTTTAGAAGAGATCAGGAAGAAAAAGAAATTGGAATTGCTTGTGTTTGCTTCAGTTGTATGGAAAACAGGGATGGACAAGAATGAACCTAAACTGATTGAGAAAGAAAAACAACAAATGTAGGGGACTGGCGAGAGAGTGCATTACTATTGTTCTATAAAATTGTATTTCACAAACGCTTTCAGTGAAAAAAGTTCGATTTTTATGATAAGCTTAATAAAAGCTTCATAAGCTCTTTTCCTAGATACCTGCTTTCTGCTACACCATTGCCCTGAAGTTTTATGAATCAGGAATTTGCAGCATACGTTGTGTTACAGACTGGGGTAATGAAACGTATTTCTATAGTTGAAAGTTTGTCAGATTTACTTCAGATTTTCAAAACCGATAGATAATATTCTTACCCAATGGATTATGAAGTTTTTTATAACTTAGTTGTTTTTGCGTATCCAACCTTCTGCAAATTAAACTTTCTCTGTAAAACCGTTGTGAGCTTACATCTAGAGGTTAATCTTGCAGCAAATAGAAAAGATACAATCTAGAAAATGGATTACAGTGCTTGGGTGATGGAATTATAAGGAAAACCTTTGTAACGTCACTGTATAACTATATAGGGGAAATGGGAGATAAAAGAGAAATCTCAATATTACTGGTTTCTAAAACATTTTTAACTGTGCTGAAAGTATTTTTGCCAGCCCACCATAAACCAGGCATAGAATCCCATTTAAAAAAAAAAAAAAAACAAAAAACAAAACCCACAAAACAACAAAATAACAGACTCTTAATATTCTTGTCTTGACTGCTGTTGGCTTTGCATTCAAGTCTAACAAGTGTAAAAACTGTGATACCAGGCCAAGAAAGTTCTTTTTCCCCACAACAACCCTTATTATGATTATTATCTTTTTTTGCCATAGTCAATTAGTAAATGTTGAAGCAGATGAAAGTTTACCTGTCCTTTTCTTTGCTAGCAGCTTGATTTCCGATTATATGAATTTTGGAACATCTGCTAGGAGTAGGATTCTGAATTATTTTTATCCAGGCAAAACCTTCTATATAATTATGCAATTTTTTAATATAATATACGATCGTAAAAAGGAATAGAGGAAAATACTTAGCCTATATACAATTGTGGCTTCCTAGGTATTTCTAGTGAAATGTCAAAAGGATATTATAAGTTTGAACTTCTACTTTGGGCAGAATATTATTTCTTCCTTAATTTCTGCTTTAATGATCTGTCACATCAGAATATTCTGTGATTTTCGAGAGAAAACTGGGATATGCCTACAAGAGAATTCTTTCAAGACACATTACAACATATTAAATATAAGCTTTGTTCAAAATGAGACAAGCGATTGTTTAAAGTACAGAACGCTCTTGAAGGATCAAAAAGGAGAGGAACATTTCCTTTCAATTGCCAACCAGAAAAGTACATAATCCTATTCAATTAACTGACAAAAAGACATTTCCCTTACAGATTAACCCTAAAAGATTTGTAAGTTTGTAGATCTGGTTTCACATGCCATCCCTGCCCCCTTTTCACCACCACTCAGCTACACAAAAATTGACTTGTCGGAACTGAGAAAAATTGTATGTGTCCTCAAACTGAGATAGAACTAATGCTATGATTTTTTTTTTTAAAGTTTGTGCTGTATATTGTACGAAAGGGGCAGCAGTTTCAGAACATATAGCATTCTTGGGCATTTTTTAGTTTTTCAGTCTCTGCAGTAAGAGGTAACAATACAGCAGAACTTGTGTCACCCCCCTAACATGCATGTCTTGTTGTCAGAACTCTATCGCTTGGAAAATTTCCTGCCAGTGAAATTGAAGAAGGTGATATATTTCCAAAGCTAATCAGACATTTATTCTTCAGTATATTTTTTTATCATATGGTTTTGATGGTATAGATAATTGTGTCTCTATTTTTAATTTTAAACATGTTTTCTCCAATTATTTATTATTGTTCTTGTATTTTTCTTTAAAACCCATGTATGAATTGCATTATTATTATTATTTCTTTTATCACAATAAAAATGTAATAAGAGATAAGCAAAATATGTGTAAAAATACAAAGCATTTTCGTTCTACATTCTGCAGAGTGTAAATTAGCCAGCGTGAGCTTATAAGGTGATCCATCCGGTATTTAGTTTCAGCTGCTTTGGATAACACCAGTCAGAATGATCAAATATTCATTTGCATATGGGTCCCACAGGCTGCTTGTGGCTCAAATGCATAGCGAGGCCACCCTGAATCACAGGAATACAGCTGAACTGTCTTGTTACTTCCCCGCAAAAATGGTATTGTGTTCCTAACATGTTCATACATTGTATTTGCTGTGACAGTCTCAATTTATGAAGGAAGATCCCCCCAAGCAGTCACCCCGAATGCTTTACTCGGTTTTTCTTCAGAAATCTCAGGAAGGCAAATGTTGTCAGAAACTCAACAGGTACAAACTCAATGGAGTCAAAAGGAGGAGTTAGGAAAGATATAGTGCGATTCCTTCTGAAGAATATGTTGCTATGAACTAATGCCTTATATATTGTGCGAAAGATTCTGATATGCCTGTTAGCGTGAAATCATCATTTGGAAAGGGAAACGATTCAGCAGGTAGTCAAGTCACAAATTATTTCAAGCAGAGAAGTTCATTTCTAATCTACCCAACATAAGTTCAATCAAAACATACTATTTTGGAAAAACAATATTCATTGCCATTTACCTCTGTCAGAAAGCAATTCATTTAAATGAAATGATCTTCACCTGTGCCGGCTTCACAAAACGAACAAATTTTGGCAGAATATATTTTAAATCTGACTTTATATATCCCTCATTCATGAACAATTCACTTTCTGAACGATTCTCCAGCAACAGTAATCAGTGTTTTAAGTTTCCAGCCAGGATGGGCTTCACCACACTTACCAGAGAGGAGCACAGAGAGCTCCCTCTTTCAGTTTTTAGCAAAGCAAGCTGTTCCTCCCTCTTCTTCCCTGACCAAATACCAGCTGAGCCTAAAGGAGAACCTCAGCCTAAAAGTTTATCAAGGAACTGGCAGTTAGTCTTTAATCAAGACATGTGATAAAAAACGTGTTCTCACCTAAAGCTGTTTCCAATCTAAAATAAACAGTAATTTTTATTATGATAGTAGAAATTTGCATAGGCAATGCCAAGAAAGAAACATTAGCTAATGTATTATTAATGCATTGGAAGCCTACCTTCAGCTAGGCTTCAGACAATTATTTTGCTCCAACTCATAAATCACATACTAACCAGAGTCTTTTGTGAGCTAGCATGAAACATAAATCACCTAGATAGACAATATTAAAAAACTATTGTTTTCCATGGGCATTGTAAAAAGCAAAGCCATTAGTTCCTGCATAAAACCGCATGCATATTTATTACCGGCTTGCTATCCAGACCCATAGCGAATATTCTTTCATCCCCCAAATATAGGGTAGATAGCCTAATATCTTACCCTATTGTTTCTGACCTGTATCAGAAAGGTAAATAAATTAAAAAAAAAAAAAAAGTGACATCTGTTTTACAGGGTGATACATCATAGTTGATGATATGGTCTGTTTCTGGAGATCAGAAGAGGGAATATTGTCACCCCTGCTTTTCTACCAGTGAGAGTTAAAACTCTGCTTCTGAGACTCTGCCTTTTGAAGCAAAAAATAAGTCATGCTTTTTGTTATTTGCCCCAAAACATGAAATGCCATGGGCACGGCTGAGACTCTAAGATCTGTGTTGACAAACTAACTGTCCTGACAGATGTGCTCTCCCAGAGGTGACTACACCAGGCTGAGGCATTACTTTCCCCAGATGTCTGCCCCAGTCGGGATTTGGAGAGCGATGCCCTGTAGCAGGGGTATTAGAAGTACACGTATATTGGCTTTGTCGTAAAGGGCTTAGGCTGATGTATTTGACTATAAAGTGCAATATCCAAGAGTAAGACATTTTGCTTCTGCTTATGGGGGAAATAATATTTTGAATTAAGGCAGCTAAATCTTAGACAACCTATTAAGCCTAATCCTCTTGCAAAAAATCTAGCTATAAACCTAATAATTTTCTGAGTGGCTTCTGCCAATTTCTAAACATGAAACATGGTGAATATCACATGTGTTCTATGTAAAATAATATGTTTGGCATTTTACATACAATTGTCCAACCATCTTTAGAAACAGCTGCAAGAAAGCTTTAGGGAATGAAATCATATTTCTTGTAGAAAGCATTATTTTCCATCATAATTATGTTTAAAAAATCAAAGGTTGAAACTTAGTAAAATAGATTTAAAATCAGAGAAAAACTTGAATTCTCATTCTTAAAAGTTTTCTAGCACAGGAAGTCCTGTATTAAAAAAAACATATCCCCTACTTACCACTTTTCTTCATAATTGCTATGACTTTCTTGCCTATAAGTTGTCAGAATTATCGTTTGTTAGTGAAAAGTACTACAGTGGAACAAAAGATACCAAATTCATTCTAAGCATATTCTATTCCTGCAATTCTCTCCCCTCCACAGGGAAATTATGATACTTGCTTGACCTATCTGTTTGTCCACTGATTCTATCCTTTCAGTTAACCTTTAAATCTGATCTTGTGATAGAGTGTCAAAAAATGAGAAATTTCCTTCCAAACTAATAGAATGAACCTAGGAAAGAGGACTATTCATTTTCTGTTTCTTATCATATAAAAAATAAGGTTTTATGAATATGTCTCCAGAAATATTCAAAAGGAAAAAAGCAACCTAAACCCAAGAACGTGATAATGAAGAGGTAGGATAGAAATGTTAACTGAAGAACCTTAAGAAGGTAGATGAAAGGCACTGACTGTAACACAATCAAGTGTCTTGGTGCCAAATTTCACAAGCAAAGTCTTCCAAAACACAAGTGAAAGTTGGAACAGTCCGTCTTATCGTATTTTTGTGTTATAGTTGACTCATCCTTTCCCCTTCTTACCCATTTCCCCATGGGGAGGAGACAACAAGAATCTGAGAAAACAGGAGGAAGAAAGATCTGCCTTAAATTTAAAGGAGATTCCAGCTTAACCTTACAGAAAGAGGACTGCAATCTAGCCGAGATGCTGAGGAACAAAATGTGACTATTGTTAAATATAGTCTTCATCACACATTTTCTTGCCTTATTTTTTTCTGTGGTTTTGTGGTATCATTGCGTTAAGAAAATGGCTATCTCTTAGCCTTAAATTTTGTCTATCAGGAAAGCTGACTCTGAGTGGTTGTATGCAAACTAATATATTGCATTATTAGAGCTGTGGCGAGCCTGTCCTTAAGACACAGGAACTGCAGTCTTTCAATATCCAGCTTCCACCTATATTGTTCCAAAATATCCAACCAGAAACATGTACGTCCACTTGTATTGTCTAGGCTGTAGACAGGCTTGCCAGTGTGGAGAGCTGAGGGAAGGAAATAACAAGGTTTACATTTTGGATGTGCAGGTAGGTACTGTGAAACATGCCAAGTAAGGACCGCCCTTGAGAACACGCTCAGGAACTTCGTGAAGGTTGACACAGCCTAGTGGACAAACTAATCTGATGGGAATAAAAAAAAAAAAAAAAAGTGGGTAATAACTTAGAAATCCTGTGAAAACTGATGTCAGGTAAAGGACAAAGACTGCAACTAGTCCTATCAGTAAAGCCAGGCAAGTAAAGTTCATTTATCACATATTCAGCGTCGCTGTTATCTTGTGGCCAATCCCCATGATCACACTCTGGACGACATACAACATGAGTTTCTTATGTCCAGGTGTTGCAGGAGACAGCGGGTAAGTCATGGTTACTGAGGCTAGGACAGCTAATACAGGAGAAAAATCACAAATTCCTGGCAGTCTAGAATTCACTGGTTTTGCTCACAAAGTGGAAGTGGCTTGTTTAGAATCCAGCTGCGCTGGCAGTGCACCAGCCCCTCACACTGCGAGCAGCCCCTGCGGCCTCAGAAAGGCATCTGGATGCATAACTTTTCCATGCAATCCCAACCAACAATTTTGCCTCCGCTATTTCAAATAGAGGCCCTTGTGGATATCAGATATTTCAGAATATGGTATTGCTAACAGTGGTGGAAGAGGTAATTGTCACAAACCCACGGCCTTGGCATTGTACCTCACCTTATTTACTGTACCCCAAAATGTACTGAAGCTTTAGAGAACTGGATGAAGCACCTCCTCCAGGACAGTGTACAAACCCACTGTTTTATAAACAATTGTTCATCTGAGAATGTCCTGGGAACAGCATACCCCAAACTGGTGCATATTGCACTATTGTGTGGGTGTATCTGGACTGATGCTAGCAAACAGATGTCAAATTTGCTGAGATGTCCTGTCATTGCTTTCAGGACCTGTAACTTTCATACGACTCCCAGAGTCCCAAAAAAAGGTTTGAGCTCCTGAGGAGGTCTAACTTCCATGACCTCTTGGGTAGGGCCCAAGAGCTGGGGATTATACCACATTTTTATAAGCCCTAACATGACTGTGCCTTCCAATCCAGTAAGAAACCCAGCACCGATCTGTTAAAGTCTACAGGAATCATGGTTGCAGTCTGCATCTTCTCTGGTCCAACACCGACTTTCTGTACTCTGCGTGACCCCAGCGATTGCAGCCCGGGTCCTTTGCACGGGCAGGTGGGGAGCGTCAGGAGGAAAAAGCTGTTTCAGTCCTCACAGCCATGTGCTTTCCACTGGAAATGGAGCGTGGTGTCACGTCGCTCTTTTCAATGCGTTACCGAGTCATCATTCCTCACCCTCCATCGCTTGCGATATCAGGTAGAGTAGGCGGTAGGCACCCTGTCAGGGAATGTACAATGTAAAACCTAAATATTCCCCTGCTTATCTCCAAACACATATGTGTATGATTTCGCAATTTACTTAATCTTACCTGAATACCTTTGCAAAATGGTTCGATATTAACATCGCCAACTTTCTGTAAATCTAATAAAGGTAAGAGTAATAAAAGTATTGTGTACGTAGCTAATTGCCAATACTTAATCTTTTAAGATTAATTCTTAACACTAGTTTTGTAATTAATGCATGTTTTTTCCCCATATAGAACAGTTGAAGCTGCAGCTTGAGAAAATAGAAAATGGGTAACTATTTTTTGTGAAAAAAATGGAATATGTGGAACATTTTTCTAGGTCAAATAGTTGAAAAAAAAAGCTTTTCAGATGAGATAATTTTTCTCTGAAAAATCACTCTTATATTTGAAAACATTTGTGACATTTTAAGCTGAAAGAGAAAATCTCTAATACTCATTCATTTGCCTCTAAATGTACATGTAAGCATGTGTTCATACACAAATACATGTCGGGTCCAAAGTGTAACTTGTAATAGAACCGTTATCTGTCTTCATGCCCTAACAGTGTAATAAAACTCTTGTGTATGTCTATAAAATGGAGTTAAACATTTTATGAATGTTTAAAAATCATCCAGGAATTCATCGGTGTCTGACTTACTCGACTGCTTTTTTTCTTTCTTTCTTTCTTTTTTTTTTTAATAGCTTCAATTTAGTTATACAGATCTGGGCACCTAATTCATTCTTTTGTTCCAAAGACAGTAATTTGAAAGGAGTACTTTCCATGAACCTAACAGTTTGCAGCACTACATGTATTTTCAGACAACTGTAATGATTTGATGGAAATTTCTGAGTTGATCATTTGCGACTGTCAGATATACTATTACGTGCATATCATCTTTTATTAGAAGGTGATGTTAGTATTTGCCTGTATATTTCTGTTATTTTTTTTACCACAGACAATGCAGGTTTTACCTTTTAAATATGACTGACTATTTTAATCGGGAGCAAGCATTATTATTCATTTCAAAGATCAGATAATTACAACTGTTATACAATTTCCTGTAGGTATTATATTTACTGAAAATCGAGATTTTTTTTTTCTTTCTCCCTTGAATCTGCAATTTTTTCTCTGAGACCAGCAAATTTTTTTTTTTTTAAATTTCTTCTTTTCTGGAAGGCAGATTTAGGTGGGAAACATTTATTAATAACAAAAATGGATACTCTTTTATACACCCCAGCTTGTTAATTTTTAAAAAAATGAGTTAGTTTGCTGCAAATAAAATATTTCTTTCATTATCTATGAAGGCCATGCCTGTTTTAAATGACAACCAGCATGGTGATGAAGGTTTGGCATCTGCCATGATTAAAAAGAAGAGGAACTTAAAACAAGGCTCTCGAATTACATCCCTCACGGTTTTTCCCCAGAACTCAATAAATAGATATTAATAGTGGTTATGAGACTGTAGATGATGATTCCAGAGCTTGGTGGGCAGTAGAGTAACCCTAAATGTGGGTGATCTTAGCAGCTAAATTAAATTACATTGAAGAGATCCCAATTAAATTTTCATATTTATCCTGTTACATTTCTGACTTGTCACATTAAGATTATTAAGGAAAGCCACAGGTCCACCTAAGCAGAAATCAAGAGGCAAATTTAACATCCTCTCTCATTAGAACCAAAACAGTTGTTTGTTTACCTTCCCTACTCTAACAGAGCCCAGGAAAATAAGGGTCATTTTACCCCCAGAAATATAATTTTTGTAAAAGCTTTGAAAAAAGCCCTTCAAATTCCTTCAGTGTATCCTTTATAACTTATTTCCTTTAATATTCATTTTCTAAGCATGTTATTATTGAGTTCATTGGGCTATCAGTTTTACTTGCTACACACAAAAAAGTATTTTAAATATAGATCAGCTTTGATGGTAATATATAGCTTTACTAGTATTATGGCAAAGTCTTGCGTTTCATTGCCGATTAAAAACATGTCTAGCAAACAACAAAACATTCTAGCATTGCCAAAATACTACGGTAGGTAATTTTTTTCTCATTCTTAATTTAACTAACAAAGTCACTACCACTTATTACTAGGGAGTCTGGTACTCACTGTGAGTAATAGAATAATTTCTATAGAATAATATGCCTACAGCGAAGTCCCTTCTAATAAGCAAACATCATAGGCATTTGAAACTAGATTTTCCCTCCTCTGTAAAATGAAAACTTCTAACTTAGGTCCACAGTAGATGATTGCTAAATGCAGGTTTGACAGTCTCTTCATCCTAACACCATCTTCATATTGTCACAGGATCCCAAACAATGAAAAGAAATGGAAAAAATGTCTCCTTTTCACTCATACCCTACTTAAAGGAAACTCAGGGAGGTGGTTTCACATACTGCCTGCTAGTAGAAATGTATTTTTAAAAAAATGAAGAAGGGTGGAAAAAAATATCTTGGATGAGACCAATAGCAGCAGCCAGAGATGAAGAAGACATGACACCCCTAGGAAGCTTCATGACTCCACAGGGAGCTGGGTCGCTGCAGAAGTGAGAACTACACAGTCTGTTCTTCAGCATTCCCCTACTGCTATGAAAACAAAACCAATGAAATTAGGTTTCGGTAAAGAAAGCACACATAATCATATGACACAGGGATAGCAGCTGAAAACCATAAAAATATAAAACTTACTTATGCATCATCAAAAAGATGTATGGTTCCCCATGAAAGAAAATAAAAAAAAAGTCACCGTTTCAAAATCTTGCTGGAGAGACATCTGTTCCTCTTTGAGGAGTGAATGGCCGTGTGTGTTAATCGCTGGTATTTCCATTCTAGGCCCTTCTAAATCAGGCAATGTCTAACAAACATTCAACAGCCACTGTGGCGTTGGATCAAATCTCTAAAAAAAGGCAACAGAGGATCTCCTTGGAGGACTACTAAAGATCATTTAAGATCATAGACATATGACACTGGTCAGGTACTCAGAAAACCTAAGTGGTGAGCCTCAGAGCAACAAAAAAAGTCAAAGCTTTGTTTGGATGTATTCACAGACTGGTGTCAGGGGAAGGAGTCACTTTACACTTTTCTGTTTTCTATACAAAGCAGAAACAATTTAGGATTTGCAAAGGACTGAATAAGCAGGTCCAACATATGAGCCAACATTTTATTAGTTTTTCTCTGGCTTTGTATGAAGTTCAGACAATTTATGTATTGTGTATGCTGGTTTTCTTCTTTTTATTTCAATTGCTTTTATGGTTTCTTCGACTTTTTCCTTCTATTTACCAGTTATATAATGCTTTTACAGTCACTCTGCTGATGCATTTTAAGCAACCTATGCACTTAAGTATGGATTTATATATATGTATATATTTGTGTATATTTATAATCTTCCTAACAATCGTGTCTTACTAGAGCTCAGCCGTACAGCAGCAGGTGAAAATATCTCTCTTTGTTCCCCACTGGTTACAAAGCCCTGTAGTGCACTGCCGTATCTCCTTCTATTAAATCTGTGCAACTGGAGGCCTCTTCTGCTCTCCCCAGTGTCCGTGCATGTATTTTGGGTTTTGAGTGGGTCTAATGTATAACTTACAAAATAGTAATTCCATTTTCAGGTCAAAAACTGTGCAGCCCTCATCTACATCCTATGAGTAGGAAGCTACTGAAGATTTTTACTTCATAAAATTTCACTTTAAGTTATGGGAGGTTTTCCCCTTGTACATTTACAAAAGAAATAAGCCTGTTTTACAAAGACACTTTCAGAAAAAGGGACCAAACAGGACTTCTTTTAATCTGTTGGTAATGGAGGCATTTTTTTTTCTCAGCTTTTCAATGGTTTTTTGTTAGTTTATTTTTAACGGTGAACGGCACATTCTTTCTTGCGCCAAGACTTCGATTCAGAAAATCCCTTCCTGAATATTATAATAGTAGCTTATTACAGCTTATATATTCAATATGTCTATGCTTTCCAATTTGAGGAAGTTTTTCAAAACTTCCACATTCCTGCTATTTGCCACAGACTGTGGAGCCTGAAGGGAGGAAATCTATGAAGATGACAAGGCTGAGTTTTCTCTTTTCACGGAATCACATTCACATTTGACTGAAGGTACAAAAAAATGAAATGTCTCGTCTCTTAACTTCTGTTCCTCACGAAAAAATCTTGGCTGTGTGCCCAAATCACCCTGGCGCACTCCCAGACCAGTTTTCTCCTAAGCAATGTATTAAGCAGACACGTCAAGCTGCCTGGAAGTACCGCATTACTGCAAGAGCAGGAAAAGGAGAAGAATTGAAAGGTGGATTTGGAAACATCAGAATTCAGATTGATTGCACATTCCTTAAGACACCTCTTTTCCCAAGTGCTTGATAGTACAGTACAGCCAGGTATACAGTACCTGGCATAATACAATTTTTAGTAGGAAATCGCTAATTGTCCTTGGACTATGTGCAGTGACATATCTAGGACTACACAGGGAGTCATACCTTGTGTTAACTTTCAAAGACTTCACCATGTAACCTGAATAACACAGGGCTCATACAGAGCAAATGAATATAAGCATTGGTTTATGTTCGTGCTTTGAATCAGCCTTTGAAAAGGAACTCAGAACCAGTGCTTTAGATATTGATAGAAAATAATTTTAAAAGTATTATTTTTTTTAAAAAAAGTATTTTTCCCACTTTTGTTTTTAGTTTTATTGCTCTCTAAGACTTTCTCAGTCGTATTTTCCATAAAAAGGAATTCCAAAAACTTCTGTTCCCAATCTTAGTTCTCCCTCTGCAATGACAGAACAAAAGCCCACTATTATTCGTCCAAATATCTAGAAGCAAAGAAAATTAACAGGATATTAAAGCATGCACAAGGAATAGAGAAATTTCTTTTGAGTCCTAGGAAATCCCAAAGGATGGGATTTTGGGAAAAAGTTGAGTCTGTAAGAGTTCCTGTTCACTCTCTTTTGCATCCATTCTAGATTCTATTTGTCTTAACCTCTGCCCACTTTCAAGGAGAAGAAAGCACAAACATTAGTTACCCTACTGCATAATTCAGTTGAGCATTACTTTGGTATCTTTTTAGCATATACTGAACTTACTAATATGAAAGAAGTGATGTCAAATCCTAATTTAAAAATGCCATTGATCAGTTTAAGCATAGAAGGCGGGCGGCCATCTGAACTAACACGAGTGACAAAACAGAAGATTTCTTCATGTGACTTTTTTTGTATCTCTTACATGTTACAAATTTTGACTTTAATACTATACAAGTCTTGCACAGAGTGAAGGCCACAATACAGGTTAATGTAAGCTACAAAACAGCACACTAAATCAGAAAAATAGGCATGGACCTTCATGTTCAAGGCTTGAAACTTTTCATTTCTTGATGTGAACAGACAGTATCACATAAAAATTTATAAAAAACTTTACAAATTTTTTTAATACAGATTTGACAGACATCTGTGTTCTCTGATCATCTGATCATCGTGATGTGCATCTGATCTTAAGGTTTGTATTTAGACGCAATATACATGTATTAAATTCAGTCTTACTTGCTAGTAGAGATAGTGAAGCAAAAAAAATATTATGTGAGGTTTTGATAAAAATAAGTACATTTTCTGATTATTTATTTTAATGATAGAAATCACACTTCAGTGGAAAGGAGACTCTTAAAAATAATTACTACTCTTTTCACAACACAAAGTATTATAACAAAACCATCCCTGCCCAAAATCACAAAATTTTGAAAAGAAGCCATTTTTAAAATTTTGCTATTTTTTTCTCTCGATTAGTTCCATCAGTAACAAGCTGAAAAAAACAAAATGCTTGTTTCACTTCCATTTTTCAGGTTTCACCCGGGTGAACTGCGATGTGCTCTTCACACTAATCAAGGCTGCAAAGAGAGCCTGATATTTAAATTCAATGGGCCCTAATCAACAAAAAAAAACAGTTAAACTCAGGGTCTCCAGAACCAAGAGCACAATCCTTGCAGTATGTTGGATAAAACCAAAACTGGTGTTTTATTTTTTTGGTGGTTGGGGTGAGAAAAAAGAGAACAATATGCACAATAGCAGTATATAAGTTTAATTATTCAGTTAATTCAGCAACTTGGAGAAGGATTCATGATTTTTGTCTGGCACAGCTTAAATTCATAACAGACTGCCAAGTGCTACAAGAGTAAGTATTTATAATACAAAAATAAGACTGGTTATTTTCTTAATCAGAAGAACTGTACTGTCACTTTTTTACTGAAGTTATTTTACACAGATGATGCAACTGTACTGTCTCTTCAAGAGTGCAGACGCCCTTTTACATACCGAAGTAAGATGCATAGATGGTGAATGATATTAATTCATTCGTTTGGAGATAGGAGGGATCTTGCAGTGTCTTAAATCCAAAAGAGTGGAAGGGGGCCTGTAAAGCTCCCTGTTAGCGCCACTTAGCCCCAAGTCGTGGTGGAGCCCACTGATTAACTACAAGCAGAGAAAGGCTAAGAGCAAGTAGATGGAGGAAGACAACATATGCAAGCTGCGATAGAGGCGTGTCTTCCAGCATTAAAAAGCATCTGGTATATATGCTAGGAGAACTTGAATGAGTACCATCTTAAGGTGCCCTCAGAGAGCCCCACGTTCCCAATTTTTCAAGGAAAAGACCGCTAAATGCCAGTGAGCGGGAAGCCTGTGCACGATAGACTAGACACACTGGACTGCTGCAGTGCAGGGGATGTGCTCTCAGGGCTCTCAGGTGTGGCAGCATTCAGTCTCACCAGGCATTCACCCAGGTAGTGCCAAGGCAGTCAGAAGCTCTCAACAGACAAACATGGAATGAGGACTAAACAGAAATTTTAGTAATACTGTTCTTGTTTTTGTACAGACTTCAGCAAAGGCATGCAATAGGTATGCCATTGTCTGTTAAGTTAGATGGACAGTTCGAGTGATGCATTTCTTTGTACAGTGATTTGTTTTTGTTTCAAACACAGACTGTGATGCCAGAGGTGTCTGTGACAAGAGGAATGGGCCTTTGCCCATAAGCTGATGACAAAGACAAAAGAAGAAAACGAAATTGCTGGGAGGAGGAGGAGGTTTTCTGGGAGTACTGACAAAAGCTGCTTTTTGAAAGCCAAATGAATTTCTGAGAGAAGTTGATAAGCCTTGAAAAGTAATTCTGTCTTTCTCATTGGACCATCTCCTATAATGTCGTTCGTGTAACTCGTCGACAGAAAACCGTCTGGGAGAAAGGGATTTAATGTGTGCCTATGGGAAAAGAAAAGTTGCAGGTTTTGAGCGAGCAAACGCGGCCGGCAGGCCAAGCAGCACAGGCAAAGGAGGTGATTGCTTAAAAAGAATACAAGCTACTCGTATTTTTTTGCCTATGGGGGAGGGGGGAAGAAAGGCTTTTTCCGTATTAAGCCAATTATTTTTTTTTAGTTCTGTTTTCAGCAACAGGACTTTGGTACAGGCTGATGTGCCACATCTATGACGTTCTTATTCTGTGTTGTCTATTCCATGCACATCCTACAAGAAAGCTCAGTCTTGTAGGCAGCAAGTGTCTCCCCAAGACACTTTCTAGAAGAACCTTGAAGAAAGTTATAGATGAGCAAACTAGAAAGTTATAAAAATAATTTTTTTTTCAGTTCAGAGGCCAAATGCAACCAAAAAAAGAAAGGGGAGAGCAGGAAATGTGCTTTGAGGTGCAAAGAATTAAGAAATTGCAATCAAAGGAATGGTATTGCCTGGCTGCATGGCTACACTGACAAAACTTTGTGTGCTGGTTTGACTAGCTTATCTCTCATACATTGTAGGACTGAAACCAAGACAGTTCTAGATGTCGTCTTCTTTAATTAGAGGTAGGATGGGCTTTTCATCTTCCATATAGGTAACTCGTTCATTGACCACATGATATTGTAAAAAGTCTAGTCCTTCTAAAGAGTTCAGACCGTTTTATCCAAATAACTTTGTATGAGTTAAATGTGAGAACAAGGACCCTACAAGCCCTGTTTCTTCCTCATAACTCTTTAAGATATGATAGACTAACTTCCTCACAGATTTTCCAGTTATACCAATACAAAATATAACAGCCTCATGTAAAAAAATTGTAAGAAACCGAAATCTTGTTCTACATTCTCTTATAAAATCAGGATTTAGAACACTCTCACGATAAAGGACACAATTAAATGTTTGTTCTCTTCAGGTAGGAAGACCTCCATATCAACATGTGCTTATACAAAGCAAGTAGTCTAGTATGGGAAAAAAAGGAGGTTTAGCATCCTGGTATTTGTTAAGAGAAAGACCAGTTTTGAGAATGGACTCAGACTCTAAAAAATTTGCTTTTTTTGTCTTGGAAAGGTAAATGTTTCTGCTCACCCAACATCTTTAAACCTCTCCCATATATGCATCGTTTTTGAAGGGCCAGGGTTACTTGCCAGTTTCTTAACTAATCAAAAGATAAACTGAGGGCAGCCAGGACTACATATTTAGGTAGTTCATTAATGCCTCCTAGTTAAGAACGTCTGAAATCTCCCAACTTCTGTTCTCAGTCAAGGAAAAGCAACTGCTGTCCTTGACTGCTGAGCATCCTGTCAGGCTGTGGCAGGTGAATCCAACTGGAGAACCTGAAACATTAACATGCACATGAAGAGTGGCAGTAGCTTGGCAAAGTCTTTTTTTTTTCCTTTGTGTTTCCTTAAAAATGTTTACTTCTGAGGAGAAAGCAACAGCAAGTTTAGTTCCAGATTTTGAAAGATCTCTGCAGGCAGACAGATTGCCTATTTCTATGTTGACAACACAAGTGGCTGAGGAAATGGCTAACAGATTACATGTATACACTGGTGCATATAGACCATACATATAGAAGTGAAAGAAAGGTAGACATGTTACATACTGAGCCCTCACAACAGCCCGAAATAAAATATATATTGTATTCTGCCTTAATATTACCAAGCAGGAAAGAAAAAAATCCCCAACAAGTTATAAGGGAAACATTTTAAATTTACCACATTTTACAGGTACTGAGCATGGTTTGTTGTTTGGTTTTTTTTTTTTGTTTGCTTGGTTTTTTTTGTTGAGGGTTTTTTTTTGTTTGTTTTGCTTTGTTTTGTTTTGTTTTAATGCAAAGATGAAACTGCATTTTCCTTTCTCAGAAGAAAGATTTATGCAGCATTTTCTTATAGAATTCAGAAATGTATTATCCTGATGCTAAAAAGTCACAATGGCACAGTCTGAAATCATCCCATTCACATCCCTGCCTGCTCTATTTATTAAAACTCAATGCATGTTCAGCTTTTATCAGCTCACAGGGGTGATGTAAAATGAGAACAGTACACTGAGCTACCACTGTAAGGTTGAAGATATTCAAAACAGAAAAAGCAAGAGTGTGTTACCTTTTGTACAGGCGAACTCTGAACAGTATCTGCCTGCTCCAGAACTGAGAGCAAAGGAACACCACGTATTTCAAGGGTACTTCCAACAGCACCATTCATGCCACCAGACTCCATTAAGTTCATTTGTAAATCATTCACTGGAGGAAGGCAAGTCTATAAGGTTATTTACAATTGCCTTGTTGAAATATGAATTGATTAATATTTGCATTTTGCCATCATATTCACTTGCAAGATCCATTCCAGGATTACTATGTAGCGTCTTTACTCGGATCCTCAACCTTCTCTGTGAAGCTAAAGTCAACCATTCTTAGTTAAGAAATGCATAAAGCATGGTATGAACAAATAAGATTCAGTCTCATTATACAAATGCAATTCTTCGTCTTGATCATATGAGATCTTTCTTACAAATGAAAAGATTTTCAACACTGTATATCACCAGCCTACGCTGACTTTATTTTGAACATCCATCATAACCTACTGTCATACTAGGGCTACTATCATACTAGGGCTACAAAGCTGGTGAGGGGTCTGGAGGGCAGATCTTATGAGGAATGACTGAGGGAACTGGGGTTGTTTAGCCTGGAGAAGAGGAGGCTGAGGGGAGACCTTATCACCCTCTACAACTACCCAGAAGGAGGTTGTAGAGAGGTGGGGGCTGACGACTTCTCCCTGGTGACAAGTGATAGGACGAGAGGAAATGGGTTCAAGTTATGTCAGGGCAGGTTTAGATTGGATATTAGGAAACATTTTTTCACTGAAAGGGTTATTAAACATTGGAATAGGCTGCCCAGGGAGGTGGTGGATTTACCATCCCTGGAGGTGTTTAAAAAACGGGTAGATGTGGTACTTAGGGACATGGTTTAGAAGCGGTTTTGCCAGGGCAGGTTAATGGTTGGACTTGATGATCTTAAAGGTCCCTTCCAACCTCAGCAATTCTATGATTCTATGATTCTATACCAACAGCTCTGAATAATTAACTACTCTTACAGTCCCCTAGGAACATTGTATTTTTAGCTTTCTAACCTCCTGCAGTGTTCAGACTGGGCACTCTCTTTGGTCTGTGACCACCTCTGCACTCTTTGCTCCTAGGGAGCCATCTCGCCCGCCTTGTTCCCCGTTGCTAACACATCTTGAAGATCTCACACAGGGCCCCTTTTTTCCCACATAGGAAGCTCAGTCAAACCTATAGCAGACTCAGAAAACCAGTATAGCTGATCTTCTTTGCTAGTGTCTGAATAAGCAGAACTCAGATCAGGTTGTTCTTCGTAGATAGCTTCATAAACACATTAAAAACGTAGGATATATTTCTCTAAATAACATATAGCCCTCACACTTAAGCTATTGCTAGCCTGCTACTATTGTGCCCTTCAGTACAACCTCAGAATGTATAAAAAAATAGTTCAAAAAACAACTGGGAGAAGTTACTATACACCAATCCCTGATCACTACAAAAGGAAAGGCTGGCTCTTTCGATTGCATGCATGGGCTTCAGTCAAATGATCTCTCAAAAGACAGATAACCTCAATGGTGAGGCCAAGAAGAATTAGTTATGGTCATGCAAGATTAAGTCAAGCCCTTGAAATTCCATCATTCTCTGATGCAGGAATCTACTAAAAGCAGAGTTAGGAAGTCAGCTACGCTAGCCCCCTAAGTATTCTGTGAGGGGTATTCTGCTTTTAAAAATGACCTTTTACTTTCTTTTCATTGCAAAGCACTTAAATGTATAGGTGTCTTTCAAGAATGGCAGTGTTGTCGGAGCACTTCCTCATAGATACAAGTCTCCAAACACTAGCAGGCTGCAGAAACTCTTACTTTTTGACTATAAATACAATAGCACTGATTAGTACTGTTTCCAAGGTCAGGGAATTGTTATTAGTCCCTTTCTGAGGAGCACATGTAGCTCCATTATCTATTTAACTGCAGCGCTGAGACACAACAAGATATGCTTTGTGAAACTGCTAACATATGCCTCCAGAGCACTGGTAGGTTCAAGGCTTGGTCTCAAGAAGTGTATTAAGCTCTAAGTAAATCTTCCCTTGAAGTCTCATACTGTTATAAATAGATCTCTTATTTGGTGTCATTTAAATTTTGGAAAGAATACTTCTTTTTTTTAAATCATATATATTTAAACGGAATAGATACAATTGTGGAGAATGCAGATGTCCAGTGAGGACTTAAATGCCAAATACTTTTTCTAGAAATCTGTATTGTTTCTTAATATATTTTATTATTTTTAGTCCAAACTATTAGTCCTGTACTTTTCCACCTGCTGAGAGGCTCTGTGGGATTTTTAAGTTTAGCAGCTAGGTTATTTTTTCTCTGAAATTTTGTTAAAATAAAAACAGCTTCTGGAATTCGCAGTAAATGCTTTGTCATTGACCTTGAGAGTACTTTGGCAAGCAAGGGATTTCTATGCTTTGCCAAGAAGTAATGGTGATAGCAGAAATTTTGACACAGTTGAAACTACAATAGTTAGTCTACTGTGTTGTTGGTAGATTTACCTCTCAGTATCCCCAATGGCGATATTGTATTTCAGGTGTCAATTGACAAGCTTATAGTATTGGGAGAACAGGGATTTTAGAGAAATGACATCACAAGCAGCAGTATGGATTTGGTGAAACCTAATATTTAGAAACCCTTATTTTTCTTGTGTTTCTTACAGCTTTGTGGACAAATAGTGCAGGATGCTTGAAAATATATTTTTTTTTCTAAATTAAGAGAACTTAATATAATCAAATTTATTTCAGTACAATGAAATCTTCTAGTCATTTATCTCAGGTACACTTTAAAATAAATACTGAATTATAAAGTAATTATTTTGTTTTCCACCAACAGCATTATTTTTTCTCCTTATAGGTATGTCAATCTTATATAAGAAAACCCCAAGCTTTTAGAGTGTTAAACTGAAAGAAAGCTGCTTTTCAAAGTTCTCTGAAGTAATTTAAACAGGG
Source organism: Vanellus vanellus (assembly GCF_965231255.1). Lineage (NCBI taxonomy): Eukaryota > Metazoa > Chordata > Aves > Charadriiformes > Charadriidae > Vanellus > Vanellus vanellus. The sequence continues at coordinate 108,853,022 of NC_138906.1, forward strand.
TTAGTCACCTGATTCGGCCTGAAATCCTTTCCTACACACAAAATAAAAAGTCTCGAGGCCATACATTGTGAGTGACAAGTATTATTTCTATTTAAGTAAAATGAACTTGCCTATCACTTCCGTTCCCTTGCGTCTCCGTATAAGAATTAAGGCAGTATGCTTGAAAAATTTAATCACATACTATGTTTGCAAACAGCACAGGGCAAGTTTTTGACGCTGTTAGCCCTTTTGCACACGCAGCTCCGGTCTGCTGAGTACTGATAACCCACCCGCGAGCGAGTGCATCAGCACACCTCGCTGCCAGCGGAGCTGAGGTAGCCCGGCGCTTTCGAAGGCCTTGGTGCTATAATGAGCTCTTCAGCAGATAAGAGCTGTGGCCGTGGCTGCAGGGCTGGGGAATCCATCCAGGGTGGAAGACCTGGCTCCCTCCCCGCTTGCAGGCTCTGCGTTTTTCCCTGTGGGGAACAGAGGAAAAGGAGACAGCAGATAGTGAACGTTTTCCCTGACACGGGCAGTGTTGCTGCAGCTCAGATGTGGCATTGCATTCTCCATGTTGACACCATATCTTCTGTTTAAAGAAAGTTTTCAACCAGTCATCAGAAGTTCAAAGAAATGGCCAGTCATGCTCACATATACAGCACAGGGTTATTCTCACCCGCACTAAAAAAATTTAAAGGAAAATTTGTGTCTGTGAGAACAAACATTTTTACTACTATGCATCTGAAAATGAGTTAAAGAATATGAATTAGTTATTTTCCATTTTGTTTCAACATTTCATAAGTCTTTTTTCCCCTAAAACCAGTAAGTGATAAAGATTCCAGTTGGTATGATACAAAATTTCTGTAATGCAGTCGTTAACTGCTACAGTTTGGGAGCAAGATGCTGTTAATTTAGCCTGTTCTGATTTCAGGCTATTGAAATAGAAATAAACCAAAATGTATCACATTAACATGAGAAGCCTTCTATATATATATAGCCAGCTATAGCTGACAACTATATCAAGAAAAAGGGAAGGGAAGGGAAGGGAAGGGAAGGGAAGGGAAGGGAAGGGAAGGGAAGGGAAGGGAAGGGAAGGGAAGGGAAGAATATTCCAGCCATTTAGCAAAAAATATAAAAAAGGCTATATACTCATGATGAAGGAAAAGACAGGATGGCTTTATAGTATGACAACATTTAAGGGTCAGCTTTTTCATATGTAAAATGGAAATAATCTCATTTGCAAAGTTTGTGAAGCTTAATCGTGTTTGAAATGTATATGGCATTATACTGATCAAGGCACTGGGGAGTACCATATGCATATAGCCCATTGCTCTAATATAAGTGCTAGATTATACACCTATTATATTTAGTCATGGCTGCTTAATGGGAAAATGACAGAAAGGAATGAGACAAATCATGCATACAGTAGGTCCCAGGAAACCAGACATAATTCCATCATGCAACACACATAATGGATCATCCTTTCCCCACCCCAGAACAACTCAGAGATGATATTATCTTCCTGATGATGAGAAAATACTTGACATTAAAGAAACAAGCATTTCTTTTGTCTGATTTCATATGTAGTCAAACCAATTCGGGCAATGGTTTTCTCAGATTTTCTAATCCTACAGAGGAATAATCAGAATTGAGAGAAAAGATCACCACAGAACAATCACATGCAGAAAGTTAATTTGGATGAGAAAAGACTTTAAAATATAATTTAAGTAATTTTTAGATTCATATTTGTTTGAATGTCATCTAGGACAGCTGCAAACAGTCAAAACTGAAGCACACATAAAGTTGTGACTCCACGTGCCTCGAAAACTTTTTGTCTATCCATGATACATTAGAAACAGTGAAACTGAACTGGTTCATATACATTCATGTCACATCTGATCTCATAGAGAGCGTCTTTGTTATCTAGCAAAAGCTGAGTTCAAAATACCTGTAGGAAATTCTGATGAAGTCTCTCACTTTTACCCATAATGTATTTTCCTGCACATAAATGAAATACCTTTGACGCCTATACTGTTCGCCAAATCTGGTTTAGATTGATCAGTTGTTCGGTGGATCAGAAACACAGAGAAATATGTGGACAGACCTGTTACATAGGACTAAATTCCTTAGGAAACCAGGACAGCCAGTTCTAATGAGAGGAAGGTCCATAGTTTCTCTAAGTAACCCATTCTCATACTTCATTATTCCTGTCCCTCATGTCCAGCTGGAGCCTTCCTTGCTGGAATTTAAGCTGCTTACTTCTTGTCCTATCACTACTGAAAGCAGATTACCACTTTCTTCTTTTCAGCAATGTTTTATGCATGAGAAGATTGTTTTATCTCCTCTGGATTATTTTTCAGACTGAACTACTCTAGTTCATTCAAAAACCTGCTTTATAGATCATGCTCAGAGGTCTATAACACATAGCCATGACTTCCTCTGGCCTCTCTGGTCTCTCAGGCATCATTTTCCTTGAACTGGGGTCCTCACACTGGGATGTGGGTAAATCATCTCCACTGTCTTCTTCAGAGATAAAGAATATTTCCTTTCTCTGTGGCCATACTATTTACACTTCTGAGGAAGATAGATACTTGCCCTTTTTTACATCAACATGACATTCTCATGTTCTCATCATAAAGCCCCATGTTCGTCCCTACTCAGGACTGTCTTTTATTTTCAGAGAATGAAGATATAATTTCTATCTGTCAAGACCACTTGGAATTTCTTTTAACTCTCTTTATTTTCTTGTAGTCCCTCTTATCTTGGTGACAACTCTGAATGTAATAAATAACATTCAGTTCATTAATGAAAATAAAGAATTGTAATGGCTAAGACTCAAAATCGTTCTGTTACTCTCTGTACATTCAGTCTAAATGCATCAATATTTCTCTCATTGCTGTTTTTGGAATAGGTCTATTTCAGGATTTTTTTCTATTTTAAAAAAGCACATATTATAATTTAACAGATGGAATAAACTTTTTCCCTAAAGCTTTTTTTTTTTTTAGTTTCAAGTAGAAAATTTATTCAGAAATATTAATAAAATTGTTTGTCTTGCCTTTTTTTCCTCTCACATGATTCTTCTTTGTTCTGAGTGCAGCATTAATAATAAAATTCTGGACATTTTTAGCACTACTTTTGCCGTTACTTGTGTGTTCATGCAGTTGTGTTACAGAAGAGCAATAATGATTTTGCATAATCTGTATTTTGTAGTGTACTCTTGAATTGCTCGATGTCATATCTACTTTGTATCCAACTACCCTTTCTGTCACATTGGAGCAGGTAAAAATGCCAAATGGGAGTCATGAGAGATCTTTCCTGGTACTACTGAAATTTTCTGCAGTTGTAAATTTTTATAAGTTCTGTCTCAATAACTGCTACAGCTTCATAAAGAGAAAGAATCAGGAAATGTATTCTTACATCATAGAGCTATGATGTCTCTTACTGAAACATAACATAGTTGTGAGAGGACATTAACTTGTCGTTGACCTTGGGACTTACAGGCTAGTTGACAAAATGAACAAGCACAAAAGAAAGGAGCAGATTTCCCCAAAGATCCATTAGATTCTCTGCCATTTTCAGTATCCCCGGTGTATTAAAATATGAATGAATATGGCTTCTCCAAGATTGCTTATCTACTGCAATGTGCTAGAACTGACATTATCAATAAAGTTTCAGCTCATCCAAACTGATGCAGTTGTATATTTTTTTTTAATTGCCTGATAAATTGTAGTAGATGATATATTTGTAATCTTATTAAGAAACAAACATTTAGGTAGCTATTATCTTAGAAGGATTATTTTACTTTATAATATGGATAAACATATAATTACTGTGTGAATTCAGCAGTAGGCAATCAAATGCTATCTTCAGATTAATGGATAATTATACACTTAAGGTGGTTAAATACTTTAAAACTCTAATGGCCAGGTAATTGCACCCTTTAATATTTTGACAACACTGTAATTATCTTTGGTGATAGGCGTGGAGCCAGAGATTAACTATTGATAGAAACGTCTGACATGGCCAAAGGAATATTAGCACCTTCTGGTGCAGTAGATGTGTTTCATGTCATGAGACAGCAACAGCTGCTTATCTTTACAAATATCTGCTCTGTTTGACATTGCTGTTGTATGCATCCTCTCTGTCAACTACATATGTGTATGTGAATACACACACACATACATGCACATACATACACATACACGCATACTTATAAGGACACACACATACATACGCAAGAGTTGGTCTATTTCTTGCCAAATGATGTGAAAAATCATCCCCTAAAGACAGTTTGTAATACGTTGCTTTTAGTGCCAGATGAGCAGGTACCAAATATTGTTGTTTAAGATTAAAAAGTGATACTTGTTTGTTTTTGTCTCTGCTGAGCAGATTTTTTTTGACATTTTTCTAACAGATTAAGATAGTATCTTAGATGTATGTGATATTCTTCCCAGTTTGACTTGAATGTATAATCCTCTTATTTTGGCTTAGGCTTTAGTTTGTCTTTGAAGAGCTTCTGTCTGCTTGGTGGGTTGAGTTTTTGTCTTGCAGGCACATTTTTCTATAGTTGTGGCTTTTATGTTATTGTCAGTCCCCTCTCATTTTATTTGTGATAGTTAACTATTTTTTTTCTTTCCAAGACACTGAAAACAAGAACAAGTTCCAATTCTTCTTCATTAGATATGTTGTGGGACACGTGATGGACAGCTTTCATCTAGTTCTTTGTTTTCATTCTATTGGTCTGCTTCACAGATAAATAACAATACAGTAATTTCAAAATAAGAATCTGAGAGTCAGTATCTGGCTGAACATCAGTACATAGGTCTACCAGGTATCTGGATAAGTCAGACATAGATATTTTTTCAAATCCCCTGGCAGTTCAAATGAGATTTCTTTCCCCAGTCACCTGTTAATTTCTTTTAGGAGAGCCATAGTTAACAAAAAAAGTTTTATGGATCCAAGCCATATATTGAAGGTTTGTGCTAGATCCTTTTAATTAAGATTTTTCTTTATAGATATAGTATTTTTTTATTGCATTCCTCAAAACTTTTGCTAGAAATATTTTTTCCTATTCATTTCTCCAATTATTCAGTAGTAATATGATGTTAAATTGAGTTTAAAGAGAATCTGATGAGTTTTGCTTTCCATGAAAATCAAATTTTTCCATTGATTTAGTCTTATTTTCTCCGTCTGTGCTGAGAAATGGAAGTTTTATACATCTCTTGTCTTAAATTCTCTTAGCTGCCCTTATTTTTTATTCAGGCAGATAGTTTTCACAGTGGTTTCTTCCCTTGACAGTTTTTTCCTGCATTTTTTACTCAGTTCACTTCAATGGCCAAAGCTTTCCACTAGTTTTAAAATTTCCCTTCATGCCTCTCCCTGATCTATGACAGTGAAATTGCTGATAGTTCTTCCATCTGATGTGTACACATAACTGAATTTCAGGATCTGTTTGCAGCTTTTCTGGGTGAGCAAAAATATTTTATCTCCAGCTATGTGGCTTTGTAGTCTGTCTACAAGCCACTCCTCAGGGATTTGACAAGACTTCAAATCTTATTTTAATTTCTTCCTCAGTTTGCTTCATAATTTCTCTGATTTGGTTTCAGATACTCTTTTTGGTTTTCCTCATCTGGGGAGATTTTATCAATCTTTGGACAGTTTTAGCTTTGTGAAATCTTCTCTCTTTTATAAATGAAGTAGAAGCTTCACAGTACCTTTCGCATGAGCACTCTCCCTCCAACTAGTTGAAAACATGCACAAACTTACAGACTGCTCTTCCATAAACATTGAAAAGATAGGTGTCAGAGGCTTCATATTATTTTTTAATTTTAAATTATATGCACAAATCACTCAGCAGAGCAGGTCACAAAAGAAGATGTATCCAATGTCTCTTCAGGAATGTAAGCAGATGTAGACTTAAAGGACAATATTGCTTCTCTCACCGCAACATAAGAATTTATTTATTTCAACATAAGGCTCATTGACACTAAGATTTATTCTATTTCTTTACTCTGCCTTGATGTATTTAGGAAATAGGTTTGCATGGTGAAACTATTCACCCACCAGAGAATGAATTGCCCTGGAGACTCCTGAATTTTATGTATTATCTTTTTTAGAGGAAGTCTAATAGTATGAAACTTTAAGAACTAGATAATGTAATTTAAAAAATAGATTTACATTGTATTTTGAATATCATCATTAATATTTCAGCTTTAAAGCACAGGTTCACTTTTAAGTGCTGGTATTATTTCAGACTTTAATTTTGTATAACAATTATTGATTTGTTTTGTTTGACTTCTACAGTAATATTAACTGCACTATTAGCTGATTTAAGGTATTTAATAAAAATCATATCTGGCAACTTAATATACTTATTAATTGCATCTGTATACATACACTAACAAATATGACATATAGGCTTAGCTTCAAAGACACAGTCATTAATGCATTCCAGCTTCAGTAGCAGCCTTCAGAAACTTTTAAATCACACTTAGCTGAGAGATATATACATATTTACACATATCACACAGTGGTGACCTATATATATAGGTCTTCAGCTAAAATTTATTGCTCCATATAGGAGTTTTTGAATATTTAATAAGCATTTTGGGGAAATTAGCATTGCATCTTTTCTCTGTTTTAGTTCTATTCAGTGAAAAACTTCATTATGTTAATGAAAAAAATTATGACAGAAGCAAATAATCTGTAGGATTGATAATGGTGATTCTGAGCTTCTCCAAATTCTACAGATAGCAAAAGTATGAACTAATGCATTAATTTGTTATGAGTGCACAGAAATAAAGAACATATGGTGTACTTCGTCTTTAACTATTTATGGTCTTACACTTATTATTAGTTTTGAGGTTATTTGTTCTAAAGTGATCTTTCTGAAGGGATTAATTGGTAATTTTTAATAGCTGCCTATGTATTATGACACTAGTTTTGCATTTACGGTATCTTTATTCCTCTCTACTGCTGCCACTGTTGTGAAGTTGTTACTAAAATGATCATGTATTCATGAACTAAGAACATGAAGAACCTACTGTTCTTGCATCATGGTTTTTAGGGACTGCCAAATTCCACTTGAACAAGACGGTTTTCCATGGCTCATTGTCAGTAGATGAGGGTAGAGCAGTGGATATTGTCTACCTTTACTTCAGGATGGCTTTTGACACTGTCACCCATCAGATCCTCATATAAAAGCTGATGAAGTACAGGTTGGATGAGCAGCCCATTTCAATGAGGTGGAATGAAAACTGGCTGCATGGATGGGCTGAGAAAGTGGTGATCAGTGGCATGAAGCCTAGTTGGAGGCCAGTGGTGTGCCCCAGTGGTCAATACTGGGTCCATTCCTATTCAATATTTTCATTAATGATCTGGATGATGGGGCAGTGTGTATCCTCAGCAAAGCTGCTGATGACATAAAACTAGGAGGACTGGCTGATACACTAGAGGGTTGTGCTGCCATCCATAGGGACCTCAACAACATGGAGAAATGTCCTGACAGGAACATCATACAGTTCAACAAAGGGAAGTGCAAAATCCTGCACCTGGGGCGGAACAACCTCAGGCACCAGTACATGCAGGGGACTGACTGGCTGGAAAGTAGCTTTGTAGAAAAGGACCCCGGGGTTCCTGGTGGACACCATGTTGAACATGAGCCAGCAACGTATGCCTGCAGAAAAAAAAAAGGTGAACGGTGTTCTGAGCTGCATTAAGAGGAGTGTTGCCAGCAGGTTGAAGGAAGTAATCCTTCCCCTCTACTCAGCACTCATGAAACCCCCCCTGGGGAACTGTTTATAAGGTATATAAATAGCTGAAGGGAGGGTGCAAAACAGACAGAGCCAGGTTCTTTTCAGTGGTGCCCAGTGATAGGACAAGAAGCAATGCTGAAACAAGGAGGTTCCATCTGAACATCAGGAAACTTTTTTACTGTGAAGGTGACCAAGCACTGGCACAGGTTGCCCACGGAAGTTGTGGAGTTGCCATCCTTGGAGATACTCAAAGGCTCTCTGGATATGGTCTTGGACAACCAAGCTGTAGGTAACCCTGCTTGAACAGGCTGTTTGGACCAGATGACCTGTGTAGGTCCCTTCCAACATCAACCACTTCATGATTCTATGGTTCTACTATACCTACCCTTTTTGGTACTATGGTCTAGCACTAGTCTTGCTCCTGTTTTAAAATCTGAGTCAAAATCAGCTTTCATCTAAATAGATGAGTACCATCACAGCTACAGGTAAAGAATATAAAGATATATCCTTTATGGTCCTTTGATTTTTCTACTGAGATGATAAAGACAACTGTTGTGAAAAAAGTGCTTCGAAGTTCACAGTTTGGTGATCCATGTCGCTGAACTTTCCCTCAGACTGTGAAACTTTTAAACTGAACTGCAAGAACGTACAGGACAACCAGGTCATCAGGCCTAGTTAGCATGGGTTTATGAAAGGCAAGTCCTGATTGATTAACCTGATCTTCTATGACAAGGTGACCCACTTAGTGGATGAAGGAAAGGCTCTGGATGTTGTCTACCTAGACTTTAGTAAAGCCTTTGACACCATTTCCCATAGCATTCTCCTCCAGAAACTGTCTGCTCGTGGCTTGGACAAGCGTACTCTTCACTGGGTAAAAAAAATGGCTGGCAGCCGGGCCCAAAGTGTTGTGGTGAATGGAGTTAAAGCCAGTTGGCGGCCGGTCACAACTGGTGTTCCACAGGGCTCAGTACTGGGGCCTGTTTTCTTTTATATCTTTATCAATGATCTGGATGAGGGGATTAAGTTCACCCTCAGTAAGTTTGCAGACAACACCAAGTTGGCGGGAGTGTTGACCTGCTTGAGGGAAGGAAGGCTCTACAAAAGGATCTGTACAGGCTGGATCAATGGGCTGTGGGCAATTCTATGAGATTCAAGAAGGCCAATTTCTGGGTCCTGCACTTGGGTCACAACAACCCCATGCAGCGCTACAGTCTTGGGAGTGGCTGGAAAGCTGCCTGGCAGAAAAGGACCTGGGGGTGTTGGTCGACAGCCGGCTGAGTATGAGCCAGCAGTGTGCCCAGGTGGCCAAGAATGACAACAGCTCCCTGGTTTGTGTCAGGAATAGCGTAGCCAGCAGGACTAGGGAAGTGACTGTGCCCCTGTACTCAGCACTGGTGAGGCCCTATCTTGAATCCTGTGTTCAGTTTTGGGCCCCTCACTACAAGAAACACGTTGAGGTGCTGGAGTGTGTACAGAGAAGGGCAACAAATCTGGTGAGGATTCTAGAGCACATCTCATGAGGAGTGGCTGAGTGAACCAGGGTTGTTTATTCTGGATAAAAGGAGGCTGAGGGGAGACCTTATCGCTCTCTACGACTACCTTAAAGGAGGTTGTAGAGTGTTGAGGGTCGGTCTCTTCTCCCAAGTAACAAGCGATGGGACAAGAGAAAATAGCCTCAAGTTGCGCCGGCGAGGTTAAATTGGATATTAGGAAAAATTTCTTCACTGAAAGGGTTGTCAAGCATTGGACCAGGCTGCCCAGGAAAGTGGTTGGGTCACCTTCCCTGGAGGTATTTAAAAGACCTGTAGATTTGGTGCTTAGGGACATGGTCTACTGGTGGACTTGGCAGTGCTAGGTTAACGGTTTGACTTGAAGATCTTAAAGGTCTTTTCCAATCTAAATAGTTCTATGATTCAGTGGTTCTAAATTGAAGCCTTTTGTGAGACTGAATCACTATTTCAAATGAAGTTCTAGTTTGAGAAGAAGGAAGATGGAGAAACAGAACTAATTTCCAGGCTGTAAGTTTCTCTGAACAAATTGCATCCTTTAAATTAACCTTGAAATATGTTTGAGTTCGCTGAATAGTGAAAGGCAATGAGACAGGAAAACATTTTATCCCATAGAAATGAGTTGTTAAAATAAATTGGGTTTGGCCTTTTCAGCTCACAGTTAGATATTATTCTGTGAAAAAAGGGAAAGCTGGACAATCTCTTATGAATTAATCTGAATAAAAATTTGGATTTCTGCTTTGAAATAAATTGAAACTCTTCAATGCTTATTTTTGTCCTGAATAAGTATTGAAATTTGTCATTGCCCACAGAATTCCAAAAAAATAATCGTCAAATATTGAAATGTCCATTTTCACAGAAGCATACAAAGCCAAACACATATTTTTGTTTTTGATTTCTAGGAAGAAAATTTGCTTCATTTTCACTTAACGTTGAAATTTTTCTACCAATAGTAAGGTAAATTTGGAGAAATCAGTTTGCATGTTTCTTGTCTTCAAGAGATGAGGTTACCTGATAGAAATGCCACAATTTAGAATTTAGATCAAACAAAGTAGAGACCAGTGCATCACAGAAAATACATTTCAAAAGCAAATATGAGACAGAAGCTGAGGTGCTGTGGCATTCAGGGATTCACTGATAGATTTCAATTTGATCTACTTTAACTGATTAAAATTACAATTAAAATGTCTTAAGCACAGTTGACCTGATCAAAAATTATAGAAAGTGAGAGACTGAAGAGGTGCAGAAAAAAAATATTAAAAGAAGGTAATAAAGCATTCAGGAGTTATTTTCTAAGAGAATTAGGATTTTTTGAGCAAGTCAAAATAGAGGATAAAAAGATCATTTTTATCCTTTGATTTTCAATTGAGTTTACTTTTTCACTCAGTTCCAATGACTCTTCAACACGAACTTTCATACTGCTTCAAGTTAATTAACTGCATCTTACTGCAAGTGAAGTCAACATTTCAGTGCAACATTATAGACTGATTACCCTGCTAAAAAAACCTGACATTCTCTGCATAATTAGAAGCAGCTCAGCTCTCGCATATAAAGCAACTTCCAGTTTTCTTAATATTGCTCAGAGTAATCAAGAGTAAAATTAGGAAAAAAACCCCCACCAGCCATTCACAAAATGAAGACTAATACATCATTTGCAATAGTGTATAGGAAGTACAGGCTGACATAGACTGCATCCAGATTCAATTTTTCTAGTGCATGTTGTGTACCACAGAGTTTGTCATATTATCCATAAGAATAACTTTTGGGGATAGGTGTAGTCCATACCTAAAACATGTTCCTGGTAATCTTTTCTCATCCCCCAAGTTTCCCATGCCTTGTTCTTGTCCAGATATAGAAAGTGTTGTGCTTTGTCCATTTGACCAACCTGAAAACGCAAATGCACAGTGGGGGGTAGGAAACAAAGTCCAGATGAGACCCCAAATAGTAAAATTTGAAGATGTGGTCATTTGAAGTCCAGAGTCCTTTTGTTCTACTCCTCATTGACACAGTTTTTAACATTTGTATTGTAACTTTCAAATAGATAGCCAGAACTTTAGCCTTATATGTAATGAATAATTCAGCTGAAATCTACTTTGGTATGATTACTTGTATTGTATACAATTAAGCTGGTGAATAAATCTTTGCAGAAGCAAGGCTGAGGAAGGACTACTGAAGTAAACGTGGTTTGAATTTAGTAGCTACATAACCCAGAGATTACTAGACGCAGGAACACATTTCTGCCCTTATAATGCATTTGCAAATTTAAATCCCACTTTTTTATCGAAATAATCTCAGAGAAATATTTCTTTGGAAATTTCATTTTTCACGTGGTCTCTTTATAGAGGGTGAACTTTCTTTAGAAAAAGAATTTCTTTTTTTAAGTATTTGCTTTCTATTTCTTACACAGGCAAGTTGACAAGAATACAGTAAGGGACAGAAAGAATACTAATGAATTATAGAAAAAACACTGATTATATTCAGAGAGAAAAGGATGAAGTGGAATTTTTATAATATTTTTTTTTATTCGGTGATTGGGGTAAATGTTTTCTATGTTTTTAGTAAAACAACTGCAGTATTAACCTAGTACTTAAATGACAATGCATCATGCTTGATTGAGGTTAATTATCACTGGTATTATAAATCTAACATAACACATCTTGAATTCTAATTTTGTTTTAGTTACAGAAGACCGGTTTAATTAAGTTATAAATTATGCTTAACTCTGATATTTTCACAGTACAGTCTTGCAGCTCATAGAATAACATGCAGGGAAAAAATGCAATGACTGAACGTAGTTTACAATAATGCTAATCTATCCATAGTCAAATTGTTTTCTTGTGTTTGCTCATTAATTTGTTACATCATAACAAACCATGTAACATAGTCTCTACAGATTTCCTGTCAAGATAAATACTACCGACAGAAAACAGACAAAATATTTGCTCTCTTCAAATCTAACTTTTTAAAAAAAAAAAAAATCTCTTTCTTAAAAACTTTAACCTTAATGTAAGTAAGTCAGTGATCTAAATTCCTTTGACATCACTGCTTGAAACTTGCTATACTAGAGACCGGAGAACTTCAAATAGTGTAGAGAAAATAGCTTGTCAACTCTGAGGTAGCTTGTGATTACAGAATTATTCCCACCTGTTCAAGGAGAAATAAATACTGTAGGCCACTGCTCCTTGTAGCATAAAGAAATAATGTGCTATGTGACTTCAAGTGTGTTCCCAAAAGATGTTGTTTCCTATGAGCCCTTGAGTAAACAAACATCTCTAGCTACATCTGCCCTATGAAGCAAAAACCAGGAAGGTTGAAGCAAGCTAATGGTCATGAACTACATACACTGCTGATTTTAACCTGACTTTACTATCCATACTCTGTGTACATATTTGTGGAGTCTGTGATGCTGCTGCTGCCCATGTGGGCGTTAAATGCGGCTTGTAGACAGCCTTGATTCAGGCTTAGCCTTCAGTTTAAATGTACACTTATTGACTCCAATGAAAGATTTTCCTCTTCAGAAACTGAAATATCTGAAGATATGCATCATGTCTAAGAATTCCAACTGAGCCTCTCATTGACGGTTTGTTCCATGCCTATATTGCTAATCATTACCCACTTCATAATCACCCCGATGTTTCCCAACAAGTCTGTGAGTAGGAGTTGACTGGTGCATGGTCATAATTTTTTCTGTCAAGTTCTCTTACATCTTAAAAAAATCTTTGGGGATAACTTTTCCAATTTTGGGAACATAACTAATTAATCACAGAGGTAAAGTTTTCAATCTTTACTTAGGGTTTATAAACAAAGTGAATGAAGTCTAATATTGTCATTCTGAGAAGTAAAATATTGAATTAATTTTATTATTCTTTTCCCATTTAATTATTAATTATTTTCAGTTCCTGAGTTCTCTAATCTTGGAAATATGAATTTAATATTTTAATGTACGCTTGTCATAATGCATTTTTTTCTTTTTTTCATATGAAAAAGAATATAACGGACAAGCAATGATTTGGTCACAGTGTAAATCAACATAAATCTTTTCAACATTTATATGACTGCTATTTTTGGAGGAAAAATGGAAAAGTTTTGTTATAAACAAAACTTTAAAAGTGTAATTAATCTCATTTTTAAGTAAAAGAAAGTTAATATTTTTAGATTTTTTTCTAAATAGATGATGAAAATATTCTGGTCCATTTATAGTGAATATATGCGGTAGGCTGGGAAATAACATCTCAGAATTATACTCTTTACTTGGACATGTGATACTTGATCTAAAGATCAATCTGGGAACAACAAAAGTAAAGTTGTTGTGGGTCTGGTTTGTTTTGGTTTTACTTTTAAATATTCCTCGAGTCTGCAGATTTTCCTTTGATATGAACTCTTAAGGAATTTCAAAGCTATACATAAAATTTCTGCTATTGACACTGAAAAATGAGAGTATGTTGTGCTCCCGCTTTATAACATTCAAGGAGCGTGATTCACAGGATGGAAAGTAGATGAGGGAACTGGGAATTTTAGGAAGCTAAATGCTTTAATTTGTTAAAGTTATCTAATGCCTAACTTCTGTTCTGCTAATGTGGTCTTCTTGGATTAGTCGCTCCTCTCAAGCTTCCTGTTTGCTACCTTACTGAACAGTCCTGCCATACAGAGAACTCTGAAGATGTTGAGAGACATGGAAGACATGAAGTGAAGTCGAAAGTCAGATCTTCTTGTAGAAAAAAATATGTTACCTAATGACGAAATAGGGATCAAACCTTACGTTGACCAAGAGATGGCTGGCTTTTGTATAACCCTAGCAACCAAACCTTGTAATGAGCTCAGTTGGCCTCTGGATGGCATCATGCCGTCACACAAAAAGGGACAAAAATCTTTTCCCAATCAGTTAAAAAATGGTTTAAAGAAAAAGTGCTAATAATGAATTCTAAGTTGGGTTGTCATGTTATATTTTACATGATACATGAGAATATTATAGTCATATTCTGTATTTGTTAAATTGTTTCATGATTAGAAATGTTAAATATTTGTCATTTTCATAGACCTGAAAGAGTCACTAGTCACTAGCACTCCTGTGCTCAGATTCAACCCACTCTAAATATTACTATTCTTCTGTGTACTGGGGGCCATCATTATACTATATTGGACTTTCAGACTAGTCATACATACTGTTGCAGTGTATCCAGACCCAAGCAAACTAATGTAAGACTGCTAATAGTCAGCTCTATAGACATACCTCATTGACAAAATGCCTGGAAATATTTTCCTTTGAGAAAGGAAATTTTTCCATAAGAAGTTATCAGAAATATTAGACCCTTAAATATTTATATTTTGCTTTTTATATATTTAATCATTAAAGTATATATTTCATCCTAGGTCTGATTTTAGGTGAATTACTATATTGCTCCAAATAAATTCCATTTGTGTTTCTCCATGGAAATGTGCATTTGCAAATAGAACATCAGGTGATTTTGTTAAATTTTTGTATCATATTAATATTACCGTCTTTTGCTATTAGTAATTAAATGCAGTTGTTTTGAAAGGCAGAACAGCTTCCTCTCACATCTGGAAATAAATAAATGTTTTACTGCTTTTGCTTTTGATGTGTACAACTATTTTAGCTTCTAAAGATATATAAGCTTGAGGTAGGAAAAAGCTGTGGGCCATTATGAAAATAAGTTAGATGCTTTAATTTTATGCAAAAGCATATAACTTGGATGTCAGGAACTGTCAGGATTTTAGTAGCTCTACTATTTGTAGACTCTGATATAAATCTGGATAACTATTGCTCTGCCACTTAGCTCTGCCTTGTGAATCTTATTGTAAATCTTTCAAAACTGGCTTTCACTTGTGATCTAGAAATTTGGAGAGAGGTGGTGTAACTGCAGAGCAGACACCATCTCTCGAGTTCCTATGGGTTATACTAGTAAGCAATATTAGAAATGTGTAACTTTTACTCTAAGTGCCGTATAGGTAGTTAATGATTTGTTAATATTTCTGTAGAAGGCAGAGCACTGGTGAAAGGTACGAAGTCACCAGGCAAATACATATCATTTCTGTTCCTTATGCAGGACTTCTGAAACTTGGTATAGGGAAAAATTAGAATGGTGGACAAAATTGGCACAGTTTACAGAACTATGGAAATATGGAGGAAACTTCAGTTATTGTTCTTCTTGCCAGGCGAGTAGTTGGTGGACTCAGGTATCTGCCTGTGTTTAAATCTCTCCTCCCATTTGCCCTGTTCACCTCCTTCCTTGCTCTCTATATAACCTGCTCCCCTCCTTGTATCTGCTGTCAGTCCAAGGGAGCTACCGTATTCCAGACTGTAAGAAGCATTTCTCTTCTGCCAAAATTATAGCTCTTCCAATAATCAGTCAGAAATCCTCCCACAAGAACTGTACCTCTCCCCACTGTTGTGTGCTCTGGTTATCCAAAGGCTTTTACATGTATCTCCCAGAGCAAGGTGAGTTGTTTTCAGCGTGATACTTATTTCAGCCACTTACATGTGTCATTGTCAGCCAACAATCACAACATCATGTGGCTAATTCTCCTCTCTGGGCTACAATTTCTAGTGGATCAATTTATGTGCCAAACAATAATTTTATAGTTTGGGTTGATGGTATGTCAGCTTCATAAATTGCACTTAAGAATATGTATTACTCTTGTACTTCTCGTTGGTTGTGTATGTTCTCTTACAAATTAAGGCAAAGGCAAATAAACCTAAATGAAAGGTTCCTTCTTCCAGTGAATGTTATGAAAACAGAATATTAGTTTACAATACTATATTATAATCAGTCTCTTCATGCAGAACACATCTTAATGTATTGAACAGATAGTGCATAAATACGGGTATTGAAAAATTAGATACTGAAAAATCAATTTAAAAAAAAATTATATTCTTCAAAGAGTGTATCTTCTTTTGCAGATTAAATGTTAAAGTAATCAGAACAATTACAGTGATGCTGCATTTTTACATATGATATCTATTATTTATGCTTGCCTTATAATAATTTTACTGATGGTCCGCTATTCGTATTTTTTTGTGTTGCTCTTTAGAAAAGTCTGCCAGACTTGCATTTATAAAAATCATTCTTTTGGCATAATTTCCAAACAAGTAGAAATCGTAATGCGTGGTAATCTGGAAACAAACTGGACTGTCTGGTTGTACTGCTGCTCAGCGAAGTTACTTGCTGCGCTTTTTGCCATAGTCCTTCTCTAGTCGGTCCCGTAGCATTGACCCTGGTCAATTAGTCAGTTCCACGATGTGACTTGGGCAGGGTAAAATGCAAAGTGTGGCTTTGTGTTCACACTGTTCAGTGCTGATGACCTCTAGAATTGATTAATTTTGCTCATCATGATTGCCCAAACAATTTGTCCTATGTCTCCCTGGAACACAATGCAGTTACCCTATATTCTAATTATTGTCCTTATTTTGCATATCTTGTACATGTTGATATTTTTAAATAAATGCCTAAGGTGGCCATCACTGTGTTGAAGAATCTGCTGGCAGAATGTTGCCTATATTCCATTGGCCCTACCAATGTGTGGTATCTAAGTTGATGTCATCTTTTCACAGTGTTCTTGTACCTCAAAAGCTAACTTTGGTACCAAGACCTTCTAATCACAATGACAATATATATTCAAAATTTCAGTGGGTATTAACATTCATTTAAATAGGCTTTGTGTAATCTTATAGTAAAAATAGAATAAGTGCAAAGTATCTTAACATAGTGAAGGTGATTTGGATTATATTTATATTGCAACAACGGTTACATTTCTATAAAAATAATCATAGAAGGTGAAAAAAGAATGTTGTTTATCAAAACATCAATAAAAATTTCTATCAAAACATCAATAAAAATTTCTAGGTTGCAAGGTTGGGATGTTAATTGCAAAGCATGGGAAACTCTAATAAATTAAAAGAAACAAAGATTTCTTAGTTGCTTGGACAGGTCAAAGTTTCCCATTAAAAAGAAGAGGAACAGCAAAGGAGCAGGCTTTGATGTTGTGCAAAAGCATTTGCTGATGGAGACAATTTTTCACTTAAATTAATTGCAGTGAGATCAATGTTTGATGTGTGGCACATGCCGATAACCTTTGTCTGTGTTATCACTGATAAGGCATTCAGCATTCACTTATCCTAAATACTCATCAGATGTGCTATTGAGGCCATTATCCTGAAACATATTTAGCAGCATTTGAGATCTTTTTTTCTCTCCCAAATACAGCCTGTCTCACCACTTTTTTGCAGCTGCAGAAGAATTGCCTGAATGAGTTTCTCATCACAATAACTATGAGGATCAAAAAAGACCAGATGGTTCTTTGAGGCTCCTTAGGCAAATAAGATATGCCATACTAGGGATATCCAGTATATAAAGTCCATATTACGGATATACACGAGACAGCTCTGCTCTCTTTCTGAGCTGGCTAGGAGCTGCTTACTTTGGGTAACGTAACATTTGGAAACTCTAGTGCTGTTCAGCGATAGCTACATGGCTTTCAGCCATCTTGTAACCTAGGCCCTACATGTGAATCTGGAAGTAAAGAATTTGCCCGAATATGTCCATTCTTGAAATATATGCTTCCAAATCCTTCAAAACTAAGGAGCTTCACTGAGCAGGCTTGCTGAAACTAGAGAGGAAGCTGACTGACAACCTTAGGAAAATATAAGACAGCTTGTATTATCTCCTTGGAGAGGCTCAAAATTCTGCTGGAGGTCCTGAACAACCTGATTTAACTTTCTAGTTAGATCTAACTTTCTATGTCCAAGCTGATCCTGCTCTGGACAGAGGACCTCCAGAGGTCTCTTTCAACCTAAATTATTCTAGCATTCCATGATGAAATGATTGTAACTTAGTAAACTCAACCATTCTTTGTCTCTGTGTGATTCTGTGAAGCTTTCCCTAAGCATCTTTGGAGGAACCGGACATAAAAGAAGCTCTGATAATAATATTTAATCTCTGAAATATGCTATAGAAATTAGACTTCTATTAGTAGTAGAAATCTGTCAAGTATCTCCTTCATTCAGGTGTCTTCTTGTTTTATCAGATCAGGAGAGGAGGGTGAAATTACAGGACAGTTTCTTACTGAAAGTGACATGTAAATATGTCATATAAACTTAGGCAGTTCTGAATATAATTTAAACTTTGTATAATAATATGAAAGCTTAATTAAATAGATTTTTGTAAAATAATTTTTCCAATCTTTCTTGATGCAATCTGACCTTGTTCCCCTCACTAATGTTCTGTAATTGATCTTCAAAATACAACTTGCTTCAAATGTAGTCTAAGTCACTGTTTCTAATTTCAGAACCGCAAAGCATAATCTAAACTTTGTTATAATCTAGGCAAATTTTAACTTTTTTATAATCTAGACTTGTCTTCCCATTATCTACCAATAACAGGTAATAAAAACCATACACAGAATAAGTAGATATGCTTACGAAACAGTACTCTCAAAAGTACCACTAAAAAAATGCTCTGAAATGAGTCAGATGTGAGCTTCACCTAGTCATTCTCACCCCTACTGAAAGCATAAATCACAGAATCACAGAATCACAGAATCATCAGAGTTGGAAGGGACCTCTAGAGATCATCTAGTCCAACTCTCCTGCTAAAGCAGGATTGCCTAGAGCACATTACTCAGGACTGCATCCAGGCGGGTCTTGAAAATCTCCAGGGAAGGGGACTCCACAACCTCCCTGGGCAGCCTGTGCCAGTGCTCTGTCACCCTCACCGTAAAGAACTGTTTCCGTGTATTTGAACGGAACTTCCTGTGTTCTAACTTGTGCCCATTGCCCCTCGTCCTGTCACTTGGAACCAATGAAAAGAGCCTGGCTCCATCCTCCTTCAACCCACCCTTTAGATACTTGTACGCCATAATAAGGTCTCCCCTCAGCCTTCTCTTCTCCAGGCTAAAGAGTCCCAGCTCTCTCAGCCTTTCCTCATAAGGGAGGTGCTCCAAGCCCTTAATCATCTTAGTTGCCCTTCGCTGGACTCGCTCCAGCAGTTCCCTGTCCCTCTTGAACTGGGGAGCCCAAAATTTGACACAGTATTCCAGTTGTGGCCTCACCAGTGCCGAGTAGAGGGGGAGAATGACCTCCCTCGACCTACTGGCCACACTCTTCCCTATGCAGCCCAGGATTCCATTGGCCTTTTTGGCGACAATTTGTCGAATTGTCAACATTCAAAATTTGTCAACATTCGGGGCTGGGCAGTCTCTGTATTGTGGTGTCCTTATCTTCTGTCCTTCATACACGTGACCATTTCCCACAGTAAAACCTTTTTAGAGTGAAACCCTTTTCCAAAGTAAGTCCTCATCGCTGCACTATATGTACTATGAAAGTAGTGACAACCCATGATATCGCTTCATTCATGCTGTGGGCAACAGAACAGAAGATCCAGGGATCCACTGAGATGGAGATAGCAGCAATCCATGTCTGGTAGGCCCAGACTGCTGTTAAGTTGGTGTTTATTGAAAACCCTTCAAGGACATGTCTGGTTATCTGAAATGCAGTGCAACATATTTCTCTTGAGCTGATCTAGATCCACGTAGTCATTGTGTCTCCTGTTTTCCTCATATGGACAGAGTTCATATCTAGACTCAGAGCTATAACCTCCTTTGCCATAGATGGCTTCTAGAACTTGAACTGACCTGGGTAATGTGTATGGAATACCACCAGGAGGAAGTGTTGTTTTGTAGCAAACTAGTGCATTGCCAAAACCAAGAGAAACTAACTAGCAGCAAAACAGGCAGTTTATCAAAATATGTTAGACACGGAAATTTTTAGAATAAGGAGTCAAAGTTTATGAGTTAGAGCGGCAGGCATCTGTTAAATTCTGCCAGAAAAACCTTACTTTGTCCATCAGAAAGAAAAATATTCCTACGTTAGGTGATAGTTATGGCAAGGCTTTCCAAGGAAGAGATGGAGCAGTAACACTCCAGCGCCTTGGGCCCAGTCCCTCACTTTTAAAGTCAGGGAGTGCATCTTTTCCAGAGCTTTGCAATTATATTTACACTATAAACACAGACCAAAGCCTGTGTAATAAAGACAAGATTATAAGACATTTAAAGTAGGAGCTTAGAACATCTTAGGTTCCTTAAGTAGCTTTCTTATTTCAAACCAGTGCAAACTAGTTTTGCAGCAGGAGAGCGTGTCCTAAAGGAATCACACATCTTCAAAACCTTGAAGCTGTTTAAAAATGCTAAAGTGTTTTAAAATGCATGAAGTTTTTTAAGCCTCTATAGAAAGCTAAGTTTCTTAAGTCACCTCAATTTCTTAACCTGAGTCCTGGACTCCCTGGTGAAAGCAAAAAGGCCTGTGTCCAGTGTAGCCACTCCTCCTATTTTTTGAACAAGGACATAAAGGAAAGCTGAATGCTTACTGCAGTGGTTTGTTTCCAAATGAAAGATAAAAGTTATATTCTGAGAACTCTTGCTATCCCACTTAGTTTGCGAAGAAAATCTCTTCTACAGCCCAAATTACCATCCAGTAACTCGGAGGTAGTAATTGGCAGTAACTTTCATTTCAAAATGTCATTGAGCACTAAAAGAATGTATCTTGTAGGTTCGAACAGCTGGGACCTGGCTGTTCCTGGCTAAAAGTCCACTGAGCTCAGCCTGACATGGTGGGCGCTGGCACACCTGGAAGCGTACATCGTGGTGCTTTGACCAGCTGAGCAACAGCACAATGTAAGCAAACCATAGAGACATGCATTTAGACAGAGTGTATAAATAGAAGAACACAGTTAAAATGCAGTAACAAAAAATAATAGCAACTATTTCATGACAGTACCCAGCCAACAATCATTTTTATAATCATGCCCAGAGTAGTTCATATATAAACAACACATGCCGTGAAAACATGTGCTTTTGTCCTGAGCTTGACAATTTGGAATTGGCAGGAAAAATCAGCCACTGACGTAAAGTGAGATAAAGACATTGGTCTTGGATGCTTTGCCAGGCAACTTTTTAGTTATGCTAAATAATAGTCTTGGAGACTGGAGAAGTCTGTCTCCTCTTAAAAGTGACCACTGTGAAACTGACACCATGAGTTCGTGTATTCCACTTAACTCTCTGCCTTTTTAACTCTTTTTTAACTACTAGAAACCATCTGTCCTTTTTCCAGATGAAATATTTTGCAGGTACATGTGGGTTCACTGATACTGCAGGTAATCATGCTTAGAGTCAAAAAACTCTGTAGTGCATTGTCATGGCCTAGAACCGAGGCTACTCAGTCAAACAGAGCTTGATCCTGGCTAACACAGTCAGATAATTTGGGTGGCATTTTTGGAATTTTCATACTATTCCCACTTAAAAGGATCGATTAAGCTCTTAATTTATTGTCACATCTTTCGTTTCTCTTGTCTTTCTACTGATTTGCCTAAACAATAAGATAAGTAAGTGGAGACATTCATAAAAAATAATCTCTCAAAACTAATATTCAACAAGTGTACATTTAACTTGTTTTCTTATGGAAATGAGGTACACACAATCCCATGTGTCTATATCCCCTAATAATACTGAATTTACTAGCATAAGTCAAACAAACTTGACAGAAAATAATCTGAAGAGCACTGCAAAAGGCAACAGAGAGACACCAACTATCTTTCAAATCCATGCAGAATAAAACATGACAAAAAACTAAAAATCTTTTTTTTTTTCTTACCTGAAATACCTAAAATTAGAACAAACTTTAGGAATCAGACCAAGTATGCCATTTGGGACATGTTTGCATGTTTGAGAGAGACACACACACATAGGAGAGAAATGAGTGAGTGAAAGAGAGTACTAGATTAAGAAGATCATCATTAATTTAGAAGTAATGGCTTGGTACTATGACTAATTTATACAATGCTGTAAACGTTTAAAATTCTTCCATTTATTCATATCTGAGTGGAGACATATTTTAACTTAATCTACATCAATGCTTAGGAAGCTGTGATAACATCTTAGAAAACTGAAGAACAAAAATTACTGCCTCACATGGCAATTCCTCTTTGCCTTTGTCCTAACGCAGCAAATCAGTCAAAATATTTTAAGTGAACACCTAGAGTGAAGGTTTATAGCACAGGAAGGTAGGGATGACATGATATTTAAAAATCCCTTACCTGTCCTGCATTTTCCACTGTTATCACATTCCTCTAAAACATTACACCTGCAGCATGCTCCGAATCTTTCCCAATCAATCAACCAAAGAAAAAAAAAGGTAAAAATCCTAGTGTGACCCCACCTGGCCCCACATGGTCACTGTTCTTCCATAGGTCTCCATAAAAGTCAAACAGTCAAGGGGACCATTCATTCCTGGGAAGGTAAATTAGTTGAAGCAAAAAAAAAAATAAAAAAAAATAAAAAATTGGGGGGGTTGTATTTTGGAGGTTGGGGGGTGGTGTTGCTGGTGTTTGCCTTTTACCTGTTTAAAAATAGAGCTTGAGATGTGTTTAGTCTTTGACAGAAAATATTGGTAGTGAGCTGCTGGAGCTTTTCCTGAGTCATGGAATCACAGAATCTCCTAGATTGGAAAAGACCTGTAAGACCATGATCTTTGTAGACAAGATCATCTTCCTTTCTAATCAAGATGGACCATAACCATTTCAAAGGAGTTCAGTAAGTTACCTATCTGCTTCTTGCACGAATACACAGGAAGTCATGGAATCATGGGATCATGGTATTTTCATTGTTGGAAGGGACCTCTAGAGATCATCTAGTCCAACTCCCCTGCTAAAGCAGGATTGCCCAGAGCACATTACTCAGGACTGCATCCAGGCGGGTCTTGAAAATCTCCAGAGAAGGGGACTCCACAACCTCCCTGGGCAGCTTGTGCCAGTGCTGTCCACTATACGCATATTGTACAATCATAGAGAAGTATCAGCTCATCACTTGACCTCATCTCAGTACTTTTGTTATTCTTCATCTATACTTTCCAGTTGTTAAGAAAGATTATTGCTGCATGGAAAGGAGATGAATATTTTAGACTGTCCTTTGGAGTGTCTAATTCACAGATGATGTTTGGTTCACAGTTAACTGAATTAGTAAATTACAAACAGAAATGTTAATATAAAATTCAGGTTTCTAGTGTATTAATCATTGAAGCTTTTGAGGATGTTTCAGATGTTTTTCAGGATGTTCCAGAAATTTTGATCTGGACTTATATAAATTAACTACGGGTGTTTAAATTTCTTATCGCTTTATGTTCTTGGTGATACAGGTTGTTAATTCACACCCTGGTTACCCAGAAAAGCTATACTAGCACTCTCCTGTTGTAAAATACCTCATACCATATTAAGCAAACACAGATGTGCCAGTTCTGTTGTAAAAAGTATCCTTTTATCTCTCAGTATTGTACAAATTCTGGTACATTTCTTCACTCTTGAGGCAACTTTCATTCTGTTAGCTACTTTGAACTGTATCTAGGAACAAAGAACACTGCGTAAAGTAAATATTATGAGCATTTACTTCAGTTAACTGAGACCCGCTGGAAAAATATTGCTGATCTGTTTAGTAATTTCTGGGAACTGATTGTTCTTAAGGATCATGAATGGCAAACTTTTGTCCTTTAGACATCGGCTTTTGAGTTTGTGAGGAATAATTTGTCAGAACACCTTTCTCAGAAAATGTCAATTTATCAAAATCAAAGTCTGTGATAGGAGAACATTGCTGTCAATAAATTCATCCAGCTACCTCTTAAAAAAAAAAGCTGAGAAGTTTAATTTTGATATCTTCAGATTAACCCAATACTAATTTTTCAGTTGAAAAAACTGAGTTATCACCTGTAACTTACTTAGTCCCCCAAATTCATTAATTTAAAATAGTCTTTTAAGTATTCATATATAAAAAATTAGATCTCAATGTATTATTTCCACTGTTTCAACAAATGCAGCACATAATTTATTCATGTGTGGATAATTAACAAATTTTAAGAGAATAAAATTTATCTGCTTAATCTTTTCTCTTAAATTGTTAACTGTAATGCCTTAAATTGAAGTAAATGTCTTAAATATTTGGCAATATTAATAACTTCCCAGCTTCTTTAATCTATATAAAGAACAATTTTATACTAAGAATGCATTAATCTGCTACTTAAAAATGTCACTGGAATGATTTTTTCCCAGTAAGATGCTTCAGGCATGCCTGAGAAGAAATAATTGGCAACATTAACTGCTTCCATCAAGGACAAAAATAATCTTTAATTCAAGGAAGTGAAGTCATGATCAATTTTTTCAAAAATTTGGAAGGATCACAGACATTAAAAATAAGGAAATTGGCTTTGCTATTCTTGTTTAATTTGCTGGTTGAACCAAAAAGCTGTGAAATAAAATATTTCTGCTATTTTTGTCTGGCTTCTTTTTGTGCATTGTAACGCAATCAATGAGCAAATGTGAATCAACTTTCTGCTTCAGGTTCTACTCAAATAGAATACAAATTATTAGTTAGGGCTTTGTTCTTTCAGAGTGCTCTGTTTCCTCTTAAATCCCAGTAGTCACTGATAACATTTATGTACTGTATATAAAGTATACAAACATAAATGTATAGCTCAGCTGGAATGACCCTGAGTAACATGCAAGTTCTTTTCTTGCTGGCTATAACAATGAATGATGATTTAAAGGCATAGCATAGATATGCCCATGTCAACTTCTGGTTTTAGGACTGAGACTGAGAGATACCCCTGGAATTTTACTAACTGTTCAGCTGTTGTACATATAACCAATAATTCCTCTAGTCCTCACTGAGCATAAAATTCTGTTAGCTCTTTAATGCAGTAACATGAACTCTATTTCCTTTATTTTTTTTTGAAACCACTTTCTGTCAAAATATATAATTTATAATGTCAGTAAAGTGTTTCTTCTTATTTCTTGACATTATTTCTTGGGACCGTGGCCTCTTGCTTCTACCTCAGTGTCTCCCTTTATTGCTAGGTGTTATGAGTAATACCAGTGTACCTCAGTACATCACAGTATTTTGACATGAGCTGCGTAGCTGCTGCAAAATACAGACAGATTGTATTTTGATGCTTTGATTTTTTTTAAATGATGATGTAGTATGTTTTTCTTCAGTGATTTCCACTTTCATCATTACTGCAACCGATGAGCTGACTTCAGAACTAATGAAATAGCTCATATAGCCAGTGAGCAATTAACTCCATGATTGCCTAATCTGGATGGAGAGCAAGAATATTCTAATACTCTACAGCACAACATGCTTTCTAATGACGTACTAATCTTTTCCTAAAAATGGTCTGTTATACATGCTCACTGGTCCTTATGTCTTGCTTGCAAAAGATATAAATAGCAAGAGCTTTAGCTTCATTGGATCCATAATTGCTTAAAAGCATTTCGCTTTGTCGTGTTACTGTGAATTCAAGAGGACAGCAATAAAAAGATTTATATACATGGCATAAATATGTCCCTAAAACATGGAGGCCAAACGCTTCTTTGTAGTCTTCTAATTAAACTCAAATAATCCCTTCCAAAAATGGCAAGCAAACAGACAAAAACGAGCTGGCACAGTCTGGAAAAATAGACCTCTGAACTCTCGGGATCTGGCTATCCCTGACCATCGCATCGCACTGATGCCAGGCCCATAGCAGCCTGACAAGTGAACATGAGTGAGAGAGGAGAACACACATGATGGCACACGGACTGAGCAGCAGGGAGGTTTCCATGCAGCGCATTTTCTCTGTTCTGTTGTAGGCCGATATACTGTGTTGGCGGAGGAGTTACTTTGGTTAGTCTTTTTCACTTTTTGCTCTAAAGAAGTAGATTATAAATGCTTTTTTTTTTTTTTTTTAACCTCATTTTCATTTGTAGGTCATTTGTAACAACAACAACATCAAAACAAAATAAATAAGGAAAACATCCGGGCCTGAATTCATGGCTCTTAAGTTCAGGAGTAAGGCAGACTTTATTTGCCTTTGAAGGTCAAGTAAACCCCATCTAGAATCGCTGAGGATCCAACTACCATTGCAATATTCAGCCGACCATCCAGTCAGCTTGAACATAAAGCTCCAGAATTGGGAACAAGGCTTGGCGAGCATCTTCGAAGGCGAGATGGGCTTCCTGCTCAACCTCACCAAGACTGAGCAGAAACGAACATGGGAGGGATTGATACAAGTGATATCTTTGGGCAGAAGGACTATGAGTTAAAGTGGACGTGAAATTGGACAGTGTAGGTCCAGGAGGTCACAGGTGATCAGTTAAGAGTGCAGATAGGGTTAAGAACAATTGGAGTGGCTAGATAAAGACAAGAGGGGGATCCCAGACTAATTATAGAGTTTGTTGTGATGAGGAAACAGGGAAAGACAACACTGAAGGAAGTGAGGGGAAGAGGAGGGGCAGACGGGAAATGAGAAATGAATTTTTTGGAGAAAACTTACCCAAAGTGTACAGCTTTGCAGCAGTTGTAGGTATAACTTTGTAGGAGATGGAAACATACTCTTGCTAGAGAAACTCAGAGATAAGAAAAGGTTAGAGCTGGTCTCAGCCTCCCTACAGGGGGGAGGAGACTGCTGAAGCCCAAAAATAGCAGGTAATAGCAGATAAAGAGCTTGAGTAGAGTACATGGGCAGTCCTTGGCAACCACGCTGTTAGAAAGACTGCTCTTTGAAGAAGTCTTAAAATGCCAGCCAGGTGAGAATAAGAACATTGTCAGATGATAAAATAAGTAAACATATAGGTCACAAAAAAATGAAATAAAATAGTATTTCTGTTTCCTTGAACATTATCTGTTGTATTCCGGACAGTAGGAGGTTTGAGCAGGACTGGCACTAAGTATGTGTGTGTACGCACATACACATGTGCTAAACATGTTGATAGAAAAAAAAAAAGCTATGTTTAAATATTAATTATCACAAGGGGCCAAAACAGTCACAAGGCATGGAGGACAGGATTTTTTTGTATATGATCATCCACTGATACCACTCTTTCTTAAGCCAAATTTAATTGGAGAAAAAGTGTGTAGGCAATGATGGTGCAAAGCATCAAAAGAATATCATGCCTGGTCTTCAGATTGTCTTGCCACAGACATGGTTAAATGATAATAAAGAAAGGATCATAGAGGTAAATGATATGCTCTAGCAAATTAAGTACTGACACATTTGCTATTAATGTGATTTGTAGTCTTCAGTGAAAAAAAGTGCATTATTGTGCCTAATTGTTTCAAATGAAAAATTTAACATTTACATATAAGTATCATAGATCAGTTTAAAAGTATAATTAATTTCCATGTGACAATTTGAATGTAAACCATTTATTATCTTTAAGAAAGGTGTTTTATGTTAAATGTTTATCTAAGTTTAATTTTTCCTTTATTCAGATGTTACTGTGGAAAGGTTAAAGCATCTCAGTATCTGTGCAGAAGAAATTCAGTATGTGTTAAGATGAAATAACATCTAGTTCTCTATGCAGAAACCTGAAAATGTTCCTTTTAGGGGTATAGACCCAGCAAGATGACATAACCTCCAGACCTTTTTTCCTGATGCATGAGTTTTCTGTGTGTTGCTGCCAAATAAACCGAATGAGCAAAGTGGCTCATTAGAAGTTTCATCACTACCTAGCACTGAAATAGAGTGAACTTCATTCAGCGCAAATGAAGTTGGTTTTATTGCACTTTGCAGCATCAAAGAAGTGGAGAAAGGAATAAAAGATTCCTATTAAGAGCAAACAGACAACCTGCAGTTCTGTTAAGAGATTAATGTCCTTGAAACTCAGCAAAATTGCTTCTGAAACTGTACAACAACGCATTAGAAATACCGCTGTCTGACTCAGTACTGTAAGCACAGGATACACTGTAGTAGTGTGTTCCCATACAGTTGTAGGGATTTGTGCTTCTTCATGTAACATTTATTTTCAGTCTTTGACTTAGTGGATCAATAGAAGTTGTTCAGTTTTAAAATGTGGAAGCTTTAATGGGTTATCAAAATCTCACACTTAGGACCTGAATCAAAGACCATTAAAATCAATATTCTCATTGACATTGACAGGCTTCACATCATGCCCTCCAGCTCATCTTTGCACTTACAGTGAGCTTCAAAACGTTGCTCAAAGAAGGTATATCTTTCTTATTATTTTTTCAGACACTTAATGAAACCGAAGCTTTATATTTTTTCCAGAAGCTTCTTTGCAAAGAAACTTTTAGGTATTAAGTCCTATGGATGTGTACTCTTTGATGACAATATTACATTCACAAATTAAAACAGTTGAGGTTCACACAAGTAATTGGGTCCTCATTAGGGGCTGAGATAGACTTGAGTATGTCTTTGGTACTGCTTACTAATAAACAGTATTGAAATAGTATTGTATCACTATTGTATGTCGATGGACAACCATCTGTTAGTGTGATTACTCTTAGAAATATATTTTGATATTTTGTATGAATTCATGTTGCCAGTGTAAGAACTCTGTAGACAGTAAGTCGTTTTCACTAGCAGAAGACAGGCAGTATGAGAGTAGAGGGACAGACTTCCTACAAAGTTCAACCTTAGCCATCTGAGAATTTTATGGGTGAATAGGTGGCTTAAAGCTCCATGCTATTTCAGCCTGTGACTATTCCTCTTAGCCAAGAAAAGGGTACTTTTATGGGGTTGTTTTTTAGAGTTAACCTGCACTATCTTTGTGAGAAACTGTAGCACGAAAAGCTTTTGACAATGTATGATTAATGTCATGGGCTGAAGAAACAAATCAAAATGTGATTTTGCCACTGCTCGTTGTGCCACATTTGAAACGAACAATGCCGAGTGTAATAAACTATTATTTGCTTGCTGGATGAAGGTTGCAGAAGGCCACTGTGTCATCACTATTAAATTTATAAACTGGGGTTCTGCAGGTGGACATTAAGTCTGTTGTAATGTCAGCGTGAAACATCCATGATCTAATTGGCTTGCCTGCAGACGCTCCATGTAGCCTCAACTTGGAAAAAAAGGTCAGAATTCAAAGAACAGATGGCAACTGGCTAAAGTAATTAAGTGCTGAAAATCCAATCCTTCTTTACACACATTGCACAGAATGTTTAATCGGAAGTTTGACCAGTGAAATCAGGAACTCAGCATTTTTTCCCCTTTTCTGACTTGAGAATTTCATTTTCTACTAGAAATAAGATATTTATAGCATTAAATAAAGCATTGAATATGTGAAAAAATTCTTCTAAATAGGAGGAGAACCTTGATATGAGAAAAGGAACAATTTTAATTTAGAATGTTGTTTTCATTATGCAAAACATCCCTGCAGGGAATAGCAGAGATGGAAAGCAAATTATTCTCTTATCATTTGTCCTCAGCACCTTGTTCTTTAGTTCAAATACAATAGATTATGGTTCTAGTTATAGCCATATGGTCAGCAAAATAAACTGTCAAATTATTGAGAGAGGAGCAAAGTCAGGTTAATTTAAACCAAAACATCTGTCACCACAATATATCTTAAAATACTGGGAAAAAAAATCATCTTAACCCATTGCTGTGGGCAATGTAGACTCAACCTGGGTAAATTTACTTATTTTAATTTAATTTGCTGACAATTAACACAATCTTTTTATTACCAATTCAGATATTGAGAAAAAACAGTCAGTTAAACAAACACTTAGGAAACATCCTGTTTTCCCCAGGTTCATCTCCCATTTTTTTCTGCTTTTTATACTTGATTCCTCCCAAGACCTTCAGTGAAGGCTTCAGTCCCTCAGGGGTGTTTCTGCCCCAGTGTGGATTGTCCACAACCATGGTCCCTTGGTAGTCCCTGCTCTGCCATGGAGCACATCCTTCACAGAGCGCATCTTCAGCCATGTCCCCAGAAATGGCCCCTTTGTGTCCCCTTCATTTCTCCTCATCTGTCTCCTCACATGTCCCCTCCTCATGGTGGCCACATTTCTTTCTTAAATATGTCAAGGTTGGTGCACTGGGGATCCCTGACAGACTGCCGTGCTGTTCCCATCGCTGCTGGAGCTGTCCGTGACCAGCACAGGGCAGCTCATGGCCTCACCCTGCACAGGGCATCCTGTAGCCAGGTGTGCCCAGTACTCCCAATGCAGCTGTTTGATTACTTTTATTGGTGTTTAAAAAAAAATTTACAGACAACAAAACCAAGTTGCAAATATGTTACTCGTTACTTTCTCTGTTTCCCATGGGTAGTCTAAAGTTTTCACAATTTTAAATTTATGTGATGAAGGATTGCCGTCACATAACGTTCCATCACTAGATAATAGCTACGGAAACTGATGCAGGTATCACGGAGTATCACGGAGTATCATGGAGTTTTCAGAGTTGGAAGGGACCTCTAGAGATTTGAACGGAACTTCCTATGTTCTAACTTGTGCCTATTACCCCTCGTCCTGTCACTGGGAACCAATGAAAAGAGCCTGGCTCCATCCTCCTTCAACCCACCCTTGAGATACTTGTATGCCATAATAAGGTCTCCCCTCAGCCTTCTCTTCTCCAGGCTAAAGAGTCCCAGCTCTCTCAGCCTTTCCTCATAAGGGAGATGCTCCAAGCCCTTAATCATCTTAGTTGCCCTTAGTTGCATTAGTATCATAATGTGGCTTTCACTATGACTTTGAGATAGCTCAGTTCCTACTTACAAGAGGTCTTCAAATAGCTTTTCTTATAGAAAGGAATGTTGGAAGCAATGATTACTGCACAATTTTGAACCGAAGCAAAAAATTTACTTCTAATAGTTTAGGTGCTCCCATTACACACCCCCTGGCCTACTGCTGTGCTGTGATTAATGAAGTGGAAGGCACAGAGAACAGTGCAAGACAACAATTAATGGCTACTAAAAATTGCAGACATGCAGGTTTGACTACATAAGACCAAATGAACAAAGGTGTTCATACTGCACAAGTTCGTATTAAAAGTTTCGAGGCAGATTTTGACCAGAGATTCATGTATAACTTTTCTACTGCAACAAACACATTTGCCATATAGATTTCAGGGCAATGTATAGTCACAATGAAACAAACCTGACTAACTCATGGAGAACTCAGCAACAGGAATACTTCAAAGTGAGAGTAGTTTCGGGAAGATGTAACAAAGGATACCAGATATTCTGGTGACTAATCACTGGGTGTAAACCTGTGTTAGAAATGAACAAATATATTAGACATCTTTTTTATGCTTGAGGTTTAGGTCTGAGAGAGATAACTTGTGTGCTGTAACAATTTCTGTATTTGCTGTATTTGTTTCAAATTTGATCCTGAATTACAAAATAAACTTAAACTTTTTTAAACTCTAAACTTCAACACAAAAGATGATCAAATAATTAGAATTTAAAATCCTTTGTGGATTTCCTTTATAGCTATTACTCCCTGAGAAAGGGAGCATGCATGGAGCAAATTCTCACCCCGCGTTCTTTCTTGCTTCTAAAGCAGAAGAGGACAGGGAAGGGGGAGGGTGAGCATGCAGGATTTCAAAGGTTTATGTTAGTTTATACTGCATGCATGGATTCATAGTTCTTTATTGGTCACATTCAGTTGATAGTGATTCCTGATTATCTTATGTCTAATGGGTGCATACCTTGCCTTCTTTACACTGATAAATATCATTGTTTGATCTGATGAATTACCATGCATCAAATACAGATTCATTTAGTGTTCTTTCTGTAGATAACTTGTTGTTTGTATATTTCTCAAGGACATCTCAGATTATTCTTTTACTTTACCGTGATTTATAAAAATATAAGCCACTCAAGTCTTGCCAAAACATTGCTGAAAACTTGGAGAACTCCATAAAACTGACATGTGTCAAAAATACAGAGAGAAAAGATGTCAGCTCATTTCATATTAAGAAGCCTATCAGTAAACTCTGATAATGCCTAAACTGTAAAATAGAGACTTTGACAGACAATTCTTATGGTTCATTCACAGTTTTTGCTCTTCTTGACATAATCTTACTCACTTCTTTTGGGTGAGAAATGAGAAGTGTTTACTCTTGGAATCTGACTGAAGCTCAGTAGCTTAAAAATAGCTAAACGCTCTTTAGTTTTTTATTAAATTAGAAAAAAAATCACCTTAGCAGTAACATTTTGTCTTTTCACTCAATCAGTCAGTCTGTCTCTGGCACACTCTTTATGAACATACTTCACGCATTTTTATTGTTTGATTGTTTCTGTGCTTTCCAAAGCTGTGTTTCCTTGACAGTGAGTATAATCTATCGGAACCATAAAAATCTACCTTGGCAGCCAGAATAGGAGAATCATTCCTTGAATAAAGTAAACATGAAAGTCAGTCCTCAAATAAGGTTTACTCCTCTGGCACTTAAAAGAAGCCAATGATACTAGGTAAAACCAGAATGCAATTAGAAATAAAGAACTTTAAGATTCTCTTCAGTTGATCACATCATTGTCACAACATTGATCCGTTTTTTGTTATATTTAGTATTATCTTAGTCCTTTTAGTAGAACCTTATCATCGAGCACTTGTAGGACCCATCCACAGTTCTGCAAAACAAAATGAACCACAAGGAGAGAAAATGTAAAAAATACATGAATATGGAACTGAGGAAAAACTTAGCAGCTGCTATCACCTAATTCATGTGGTCCAGAATCTACTGTCAACGATCCAAGTGGCATGGTAAATGTGAAATCATAAAATGGGTTGGAAAGAAGCAATTAATTTTTTCATCATAAAATTCTGAGTATTGGCTCTTATATCCACTTGATTCGCTGATTACCACCCCTTTCTCAAAGCCATCTGTCCCATAAGGTGACAGCAACAGGTGGCAAATTTATTCTGTGGGATACTAATTTTTGATGTAAGTTAATTTCATTTCCTTCTAAGACAGGTCATTTTCAAATTTTATAAATCAGCATGGTTCCACTGAAACCAATGGAATAATGCTGATTTGCACCATTTGGCTCTCCTCAAGCTTCCTATTTTGTTTCTTTGTTTCTTCTTGAGGTGTGTATAAGATAAATTTTATTCACAAGAGCCATATATGTTGGAACCCATGCATATGGGAGTAAACAGAAAGACTGTCAATGACATCTATATGCTTTGAAATAAATCCAAAGTTAAAGGAGACACAAATTACATAAATATACTTTTCCATAGGAACACATGTGCTGATGTTTTGTTTTGCTCGGTACTATTTTAATAAAGAACTTCTGAGTAAGCGTTCTAGACCAAATTGTTGAAATCCTGGCAAAAAGTGGTTACCAATTGTCTTGCACTGTCTAGGCAGACAGAAAGCATGGAGAAGAGACATAGTTAAAATGATATTAGAGAGCAGAGGAAGAGATGAGGCTGGGTGAAGAAAAGTATCAGTCATGAATAACAGAAGTACAATGTGACAAAATAGGAAAAGAGGAAAAAGTGGCAGGATAAGTCGGTATCTTTGTCAAAAACATAATTGTGACTGTAGGAACACTCTTTGGATAGATGAGGCCACCACTGAAAGAATGAATCAGAATTGCAATAGAGTGTTGTGACTACAAAAGAAGTTTGAAGAGAGCAGTTCCTCCATGCAAAGCAGAAGCTTTCTAATATTTGCTTTCATCCTGAAATACCTGGGGATGATGTTGCATCATGAGAGATGCTGTTCTGGGATCCTGATGTCAATAGCAGGATGGAGCATCAGACAATGAAAATACTAATTTTGGTGCAACCTTACACAATGTATTTCACTTAGATTTCTGTGCAATCCTT
The DNA here is from genome assembly GCF_965231255.1 of Vanellus vanellus. Classification (NCBI taxonomy): domain Eukaryota; kingdom Metazoa; phylum Chordata; class Aves; order Charadriiformes; family Charadriidae; genus Vanellus; species Vanellus vanellus. The sequence continues at coordinate 108,886,878 of NC_138906.1, forward strand.
CCAGTTCATTTTTTTTCTTTTTTTCCTCTTGATGGCTATTAAAATTTCCATAAAACACTGATTTTAGAGATGGAAAATTTTCAATTTGTATTTTTGTCATCCTTGTATAGGAACAGATTCCTATTTACTATTTATACTAAAGGATAGAGGATTAGACTTGACAGTAGCATGCAATGACATATCTTCTAGGGGTTTTACGACAGACCTTTTGAAGAAAGGTACATATTTTTTTGCAGAATGTATAAATGCTTCAGGTTTCTGTGTAGATATCACATACTATTTCTACAAAATATTATTCTTCTTGAACTTTGTCATGAACCAGAGGCATTCTCACCTTTAATGCTTTATGAACTGATGGGATTGTTGCCTTAAATGTTCTGTTGTCTGCACCTATAATCACATAAAATACTGCTTTGTCTTGGACTTTTTAGTGACTCGTGAATGCTGTTGTAAAACAGCCCTTAATAGCACAATATATCCCAAGAAGGTCACACTGTAACTCGGCTCCTGTGGTTTGTTCCCCACTTCTGAAGAGCTCCAAACAGATCACAGGCAAAGAAATCCTACAACAGAGAGAAACTCATTTTGGTCTCAGGTCCATTGCAACTAGATTGCGAGCAGGAGCTTCCCACACACAGTTGCTCTTATGTTTCCTTAGAGGCATTGGGACTGATTTTCCAAACCAGTGGCTGCCTGATGCCCCTTACATAAACCACAGTTTGATTCAGGAAAGTTAAGGCCAAACCTCTGTACTCAAGGTTGTCTAAGAAAGGAAATTCAACACGTGGTGACTAACCTGTCTCTGCACCGCTGCAGGTAGACTGACCAACATGCGGTCTGAGAGCAGGGGAGTAGAGCAGATGCAATTCAGAGTGCATTTATGTACTACAAAGGTGACCAGATATTTAATAGCAGCAAGTGTATTAAATACCTTTCAAAAGTTTTTTTTCAATATGAAGGCTTGCCTAAAAGTGTTATGAAAGAGCATATTTTTTTCCTATTTAACCTTGTGTGAGTTTCATTTTTTACGAAAATGCTACGTTACATAAATGTTAAAAAGATGGATGGCTGAGATCCAGAAAAACAGATCTTTGCATAGAACAATTGTTTTTCTACTGCTAAGGTAGAAAATCAATAGTGCATCAAATCTGCTTTGTTCTTGAATCACTGAGGGCTTTGGTTCCAGATGGGTACATAAAAAAATTACTTACCTCAGCTTTCATGTATATATTAGAAAGAAAAAAAAACAACCAGATAAACAAGCCAGAGCTTTAAAGTATATTCCTTTAAAATATGTTATTCATCTTATATATCACACAGATTAAACCTAATCTAACCCAGGAAACCGTACTTCATTTTCTGACAGGAATCTCTGCTCATTTAGTAGTGGCATATAATTCGGTATTTATGTTTTGAAGCACTAATTTTTCTATCCCTATTATACACTCTGAAACTTAATATGATTATGGCAGGGACACAGAGAAAGCCATCCTTAACTTTTGCCAGTGTTTCTATAAATATTGTCTTTGATAAATATGTCAGTGGGCAGAGGGACAGAGAACATAATAGAAAGGCTAGACTGCTGGATAACTGAAACTTGATTTTAAATTCACAAGTCTGTATCAAAATTGTTAAAAATGTCTAGCGATTTTTATTACCTCAATTATTTCATGACTGATTTGAATTGCCAGAAGTTATGTAGCTGATCTTTAAGGAACAAGTTGGCATACTGCCTTAAACTGGGAACTCTGCTGAGGTGACTAACATTTCCATTCGCTGTCGGAAGCTCTGATCCTGATGCAAAAGCTTCAGAATTGGAAACATGGCCTAAATGTTCAGTTTTCATTTATGTCAGAGGAAATAATTTGTCTTTAATTCAAAATGGGTTATACTTTGAGCAGGAAGTATTTGGACTAATGAATTGGCAAGTAGATATTTCTTTGCTGAAAAAGAAAGAATATAGATCATGTTACAAACTCAGAGGTACTTCAATTAAGACTCCTAGGTGAAGCCAGTGTCCTAGCAACAGTTTTGGAAAAAGAATCTGTTTTGTTATGATAATTCTTTTCTTCTAATGCAAGTGATGAATTCACAGTACACAGAGTCCAACCACTCTACTATATATGTAATATTGTAACAGAGGAAACATAATTCCCAATCTTTCTGAAGAAGGTAAATGCTATAAAATATGGTGCTTCCTATTACAGCAGAAATAAATATAGAAATCCATGCCATGACTTATCAAATCAAATCCTCTGCATTGGCTCATAAACATATAGGGGAGTTCCCTTGGACATCACAAAACCTTATTCCACATTCCTTGAGCCAAAGCCCTCCCTAATGTCTTCAAACATATATAAGATTTGTAGTAAAACACCAAACCCCACAACTGTAACAGTCATGAAGAGGATACCAAGGGAATCATCAGTGTCCTAGGTCCCTGCCCACTGATGATCCAATAAGCAGACCACATGTAAAAGAGAAGGAACCATTACATGGGAGGTTCTTCTTTCTCCACTTGTATCCAAATTCTAAGTCAAGCAAAGCAAAGCAGAATGGTACATGATGCTGCCTTTACCTTACAACCAACCACAGTATTTCTCAAAGCCATTTGGAAACAAAAACCATACAGAAAGTATACAGAGAAGTACTGGCTACTTATGGAACAAAAGGTTTGAGTCTCTGCAGTCCTCCCAGTTGAGAGCCTGCAGACTGTGCCCATTCTTGTATCGGTTGTCACTGACTCATTTTGCTTTCTTCGTACTCTGCAATACCTTTGAACAGACAGGGAACGGCACATACCTGTGAATGAATGTTACATTCATGAAAGAGTCAGGTGGAACATGCCAGATATCTTGATGCAAAAGAATGTCACATGTGACTACAACAATTTCAAGCTACCTTTAGAAACCAAACTTGGCAAAGCATAAGAAAGCTTTTGGGGTGGGCAAGAAGGAGATGGAGGTCAGGCTTCCCCAAAGTTTCACCACTGATTTGCAGTTTGAGAGCTAGGCTGGCTGCCTCTCACCTGGAGGGCATGGAATTCCATGTGCTGGGCTCAAGACTTAAAAAGCATATTATTTGTGTCAGTTTCTTTGCATTTCTCCACATCCTTTAGGATGCTGTCATCTCCCTTTCCAAATATTTAACCAACCTAGGGATTAGGCAAAATCTGGTCATAGTTTGTTATCTACTTGTGTCATTGCTGGCTTTCATCTCGCCATCTTCTTTATACTTTTAAAGCATTTTTTTTTTTTTTTTTTCAGGAAATTCTTATGTTCTAGGAAGCAGGTGCTCTTAAAAGCCCAGGAGAAGGCCATTCCCATGTCTCGAAAAACGAGCAGATGGGGAAAAAGACCAGCCTGGCTAAATAGAGAACTTTGGCTGGACCTCAGGAAAAAAAGGAAAGTTTACATTCTCTGGAAAAGGGGGTTGGCAACTTTTGAGGACTATCAAGATATAACAAAGCTATGTAGGGGGAAAATGAGAAGGGCCAAAGCTCAATCAGAACTCAGCTTGGCCACTGCAGTTAAAGACAATAAGAAGAGATTCTTTGAGTATATCAGTAGAAAAAGGAAGACTAGGGAACATGTAGGCCCACTGGTGAAAGAGACGGGTGCCCTAGTGGTGGAAGACACAGAGAAGGCAGAGTTACTGAATGCCTTCTTTTCTTCGGTCTTCACTGCTAAAGATGTCCCTCATGAATCCCATACTCTGAAGGCAAAGGGGAAGGTCTGGAGAGAGGAAGATTTTCCCTCAGTTGAGGAGGACCGGGTCAGAGACCACTTGGCCAAGCTGGACATTCATAAGTCCATGGGCCCTGACAGGATGCACCCGCGAGTGTGAGAGAGATGGTGGATGTTATTGTTAGACCACTCTCCATCGTCTTTGAACGGTCATGGAGAACAGGAGAGGTGCCTGAGGACTGGAGGAAGGCTGACATCACTCTGATCTTCAAAAAAGGCAAGAAGGAGGACCCAGGGAACTACAGACCAGTTAGTCTCACCTCTGTCCCCGGGAAGGTAATGCAGCGACTTATTCTGGATGTCATCTCCAAACACACTGAGGAACAGGAAGTTATTGGAAGTGGTCAACATGGATTTACCAAGGGTAAATCATGCTTGACCAATCTGATAGCTTTCTATGATGTTATAACTGGTTGGCTGGATGAGGGAACTGCTGGAGCAAGTCCAGCGAAGGGCAACTAAGATGATTAAGGGATCGGAGCATCTCCCTTATGAGGAAAGGCTGAGAGAGCTGGGACTCTTTAGCCTGGAGAAGAGAAGGCTGAGGGGAGACCTTATTAATACTTACAAGTATCTAAAGGGTGGTTTGAAGGAGGATGGAGCCAGGCTCTTTTCAATGGTTCCCAGTGACAGGATGAGGGGCAATGGGCACAAGTTAGAACATAGCATGTTCAAATACACGGAAACACTTCTTTATGGTGAGGGTGACAGAGCACTGGCACAGGCTGCCCAGGGAGGTTGTGGAGTCCCCTTCTCTGGAGATTTTGAAGACACACCTGGATGCAGTCCTGAGTAATGTGCTCTGGGCAATGCTGCTTTAGCAGGGGAGTTGGACTAGATGATCTCTAGAGGTCCCTTCCAACTCTGAAACTCTGTGATTCTGTGATTTCGTGAATTTTGATTTGCTGATTTGGTTGGCTGGATGTGTTAGTGGCTTTTTGTTTGGTTGGGATTTTTTTTTGGATTTTGTTTGCTGTTTTTGGTTTGGTTTGGTTTTAGTTTTCAGAAATGTTTTCCCAACTAACAATTATTTCTATTGTAACATAGCTTCCATTCTCACCAGTGCTTCTGGTAGTGTTTCTCAGTGCTTTTTTATGCAGGTTCTAGGATTAACTCTTCAAACAAATTTGGTGAAGGAACATGACTCCTGGCTGAGGAGAGAACAGGTGTTTTTGCATCGCATTAGCAGTAGCAAGGGCAACAAGATGGGAACTACTTCTTGCGTTTTCCCACCAAGATATATATTTCATTCTCTTACAGAGATTCTGTCTGTACCGTTATCCTGAGCTAGTGAAATCAGACGTAGGCTGTTAGGTCACACAGCTCAATTCATACACTAGTTGCAATAATAGAAAATATAGTTAGAATTTAATTACCACTAACATAATCTGCCCAACAAATGATCTTCCTACTTGTACTATATAATATATCTTCCACATTTCACATGATTTAGTATACAGCAAAGACAATTAAGTTTAGGTTTCTGTTCAGACTTCACACTACAACTCCCAAGGGGAAAAAAGTTTATTGTCCAATGAGAAGTGATGAGAAACTAAAATTCTGCCATTTTATTGTCTGTGTTTTGGTCATCACTTGCTTCTTGCAGAACTCTGTTACACCACTTTCAAAATATATTTACACAGAAATCAATATTATTATACATAATGCTTTACTGTGTCTTAAAGCCTAGCATTTGCAAATGCAACAGTTATGAAAAACTGGAAAAGCCAGTCTTCGTGAGAAAAAACAACCACACATGCGGAAATGCCATGGGGAGGAGAGGATGGGTGAAAAGAAGGGCTTATGTGAAGCAAGGGAAGGACCAAAGAGAGGGCTGTGAGAGCCTTCTTTGGAGATCAGAGCAGCCGGATGGAGGAACGTTTATTAAGGGGGTGAAAGACCCTCCTCTCAAACATACATATCTTCCTGCAGTTTCTGAATCCCACTTAATTCTTACTGGAACTCTAAATGCTCAGTGAGGTACCTTAGACTTCTCAGACACACCTCAGGCATTCCTGTTCTCTTTCACTCCATCCCTCTCACCTCTCCATTGCTGTCAAATCCAGCCTACTTTAATAATAATTTTAATAACATAGAAAGAACTGGATGAAGGAATAGAAATTACAGAAGGAGGTATTTGAGTAATGCTCCAGAGAATAAAGCTATGGGGAATGCAGTGTTATATCTGTTTTTTGCATTTGGATAAATGGCTTTCTTAACAAAGATCACAGGTTACCATGAACTTCTCACCAAGAAATGCAAGAAATACAATGGAAGTGACCAGTCTAGGGACGGTCAGAACAAGAGAACTTGATTAATAAACACGCAATGCAGTAATTAAAAGCACTGGGAAAAGGGTATGAGAGAAGGATAGAGACAAAACAGAATGCTTGACTGCCAGACAGAAAAAGAGAAGTGAAATTAGGAATGTATTAGTGCCATTATTGAGCTAACACAGCATTACGGGTAAGAAAAGGAAGGTAATTTTTTTCTTTTTCTTTTTCTTTTTATTTTTTACTGAGGTTACATAGACATAGAACAGGGTTGGGCATATGCATTTTACAAAGGCATAAGATGGGGTCTGCGAGTAACTCAGAGCGGAGTCACATAAATCAATACCATGTCTAACATATAAGAACTGACATCTGTGAAAACACTGTCAGCAATTATGTCTGAAGCATGGGCACAGCCAATATAATTATAAGAGAAATACTTTACTCTTAGAAAATGAAACAATAAGAAGATATTTTTGTCTGATACTGAGAAGCAGAAAAATGTTTTTCTACAGAGATGGGAGCTCTGTAACTTTGCGGATAGTGAAAAAAATATCCTGCAATTAAAGATAAATCTTAAATTTTAAATTAATTTTTAATTGAAAGACAGAGACTTAACCCGTATATTGTGCATCCTAGTTAAGGAGGGCAGCTGATTTATCCATAAAAAGGAATGAAAATTGCAAATCAATAATTCAGCACAAATAATCAGAGTGAAATCGAAGGAATTCAGACTACAAGACAAAGACAGACTAAATGATAATGCAGAGGAAAAAGTGTAAGAAATTCGAGTACTTATTTTGCTATGCTGAAAATAGAGCAGGAAGATCTAAAAAAAGGATCAGTAGATGCAGAGATGGCAGATGCAGATATTTCCAGTGAAAAGGAAGGTATTTGTAGGGTGCTTGTAATCTCTCTCATGACTCTCAAGGTACGTGTCCTAGGAAAGTGAGCTGCCATTCATTCAACTGTCATAATTACAACTGGGTGCATGCAGGCTATCAGCAAGAAAGACATGAAACGAGATGTTATCACTTACTTTGTGTAGCAATCAACACACAGCAGTACCACCCACTGCTGAGTAGTAAGACAATATTTAATTGCCGTACAAAACCAGAACAGTCTCAGTGCGAGGGAAAAAGTAAAACAATAATAATTCAAGTTTGTAATGTGGTGCCTTGGAAGACGATTCAGGTGTGAATGATACAATGCCAGCGGTTTTTAATAGGGACAATGCTTATAGCGAAAAAGGAATTAATTTCTGTACTCTCTGGAATGCTTAATCGCCTAATGACCACTAAGATCACAAGGCACACGCACTCAGACATGCAGATACAAGCTATCGGAAGGAAGATGAAGCTGCCGAGTGCATCCAAGTGACTGCAACACTTGATTCTGAGAGTCCAACAGAGCTGTGATGTTAGATACACATGTGATGTTAGATACACATGAGGAAAGCCACGACTGCTTGCAGGTAGGTAGCTGTCAGTCAAACATCTCTACATAGAACAAAGACATCTTTATGGAGAAGGAGCTACAGTATATCAACACAAGCAAAGAACCAAAAAGAATAAACTACAGTAGTCATATTTTGAATATTTTTTCCTTGAAATAACAAAGACAAGTGTCATTGGAAGTTATACATTTTTACAAGAAATTACATGAACTGCATGTAAAAGTCAAGATTCTGTTCAATAATTTTGCAAACTTAGGATGTGATGAATATATTTACCACATCTGAAGATGCAAGCTGGACACTAAGATGTGCAATGACTGTTCAGAAATTTATGTCCTGTTGAACCATATGTATGAGTAATGAAAAGTGTTCAGCAACAGAGGGAGACTGTAATATTATGAGATTTCAGCTGATCTTGGAAAAACCTTTTACTTTCAGCTTTGAGAACTACTAGGGCTGTGGTTGTGGTCCAACACCAGCATATTGAAGATCTGGGACCTGATTAATTAGGCAGTAGATGACACACAGACTTCAACTTTGGCTCCTGGATATCAGGACATATTTGTACAAAAAACTGAACAACAACAAACTTTTTGTGATAAAACATGTAACAAACAATGAAGAACTTGGAAGCTGCTACATAGATTGCAGTAGTGAATATTTTGAAGAAATGCACAAAATCACCTGCTATCTACATGGATAGAAAACTCTTTGAAACTTTAAATTTCGTAACGTCTCATAATACAGAGTTCAGTTTCCCTAGTGTGAAGTTCTGTTATGCTAATAAATAGTGAATTGTGTATAAACCACTAATAACTATTTCAACCACTTCTATGATGACTGTAAATTGACAAGAAGGGACAGATCTTCTTCAAATGTATTAATCTTGTGATTTTTGACCATCTAATACTGCTCTGAGACCAAGATAAGAAAAAGAAGTTGTTGCATTAGGAAGGCTTCATGTCTACCTAATACTTTTGTTGAGAGGAGAGCAGTAAGGCCAGCCCTGAAATCCACAGGAGGGCCTGGTGTGAACACTACCAGCCATAGTTTTTCCAGGTAAAGGAAAAACTATGAGAGAAACAGTCTAAACTTTTCCATCTCTTTATACCATCATAGAGGAGTATGACCCAAGGAATTTGCAAGGCTTTGTTATTTAAGTAAGTTAGGCAGAGGGTGAGAATTCATGCTTGAAAAGTCTCCAGGTATCTTGCTTCAAACAGTGTGAGTAGTTACCTTAGAAAAGGAGTAAATGGCTCATATTTCAAACATTTTTTCAAGCATCTTTCATAGTTCTTTATGAGGAATCAATTGATAGACATATGTGACTTGGAGTTTGTCCTGGTTTAAGCTGGGAAAGAGTTAATTTTCTTTCTAGTGATTGCTGTGGAAGGAATGTCAATAATACCTATTGGTTTTAGTTGTTGCTAAGTAATATTTACACCATTCCAGGACTTTTTTCAGCTTCCCATAGAAGAACAGACAGAACGATGGAATGGCCAATGAAATATTCTATACCATAGATGTCATGCTCAGTATATACATGGGGATTAGCTGGGGGGTGGGAATCACTGCTTGGGACCGTGCCAATTCACCAGGCAGTGAGAGTGACCCATGTCATTACTATTATTGTTATTGATATTGCTTTTTTTTCCTTTTCTGTTATTTTTTCTATTAAATCATCTTTATCTCAACCCACAAGATTTTTTTCCTCCCTTTCCCCCCCTTTTTCCCTCTTCCCTCCAACTCTTCTTGGGTGGGAAAAAGGGGAAGGTGAGTGAACTGCTGTGTGGTTCTAGTTGCCAGCTGGGGTTAACCACAACAAATTTTCATGGCAAATATTTAATGTTGATATCTTTTGCAGATATGGATTTTCTAAGAAAGCAGCTCAAGATTTCTTTTAGTATACATATGTGTGTGTTTCTATAACTGGAGTGATGATATCAACTCTTAGAGAAATAAATAGATAGCAATAGATAAGTAATAGATAACACTACACAAGACCCCAAAAATATTTTTTCAGTGGGCCAGGAAGAAATGCGGTGGGTTCTGGCTGCTGTTTTAACTATGAAGAGGTCTCAATTCTGTTAGTCAAGGAGAAAGGACAGGCAAGGTACAGATATTTCTGCACTAGGCTCTCTTTCTGATGAAAATCTAAAACTTTCATGACTCCTTGACTAATAAGCACCCCCAGTTGTATATTAATAACCTTTATTTCTTGAAAAAAATCTAATCCTTCATGGAAGACTGGCCATTTTGAATATGCACATGACAGACTTTTCTAACTACACTCCAGTTGACTTTCATTGCAATAGGTGACATAAATGACATTGAAATGTAAACCTTGCTGCTTAGCAAGGAAAAACAACCACATCACATCTTCATACTGTGTATGGAATAGCCCCATCTCAAATTCATTCAGTTAATTTGGAAAACTTACAGATTTGAATGCTTGTACAAATGGTGGCAAGATTTCCTCAAAAAAATTTCGTCATTATTCAAAATAATTGAGCAGTTTACGATTTCACCTATTTTGCAGCACAGAAACCAATTTCAGAAGAATGTTTTCACAGTAATTGTGAGTTGTGATAAGGAAAATAATTGCCAGAGAAAGGAGTTAGGTTAGAATTAAACCTTGAAAATAAGCAATTTGATCTGCTGAGTAACTTCATGTGGTCAAAGAATTGACTGCAATATTTGTGGTGAAGATACTGTTGATACTGTTATTGCACATTGGGGGTTCTGAACCATAATCTCACACTCCAAAGTGATGAATGCCACCTCCGTTGCTCCATAACACTGCATGTCATGCTGCTTATACACCCATAAAGAGGTGGTGCTAGTACAGACTTCAAAAAGTGCTTCTCTGCTCAGAGCTGGAATTAAAGTGATAAAAGAGCCTCTTGGGAGCAAGAAGTAATTGGAGAAATACAGACATACTGAGTACTTTTAGGACTAAAAGCTCATGAGCCAGGAACAGAATGACATGGATAATATCTATGCAGAAAGAGTTTCAAAAAACATTATACTTATTAATTATTGTGCGTTCCAAGAAATTATCTTTTTTTGTATGCACAAATCACTAATTTACTTGCATTGATGGCATGTTTTGTGTTTGGTGTTTTCCCAACCTCATTAATTATCTCGTTTACTTAAAGGTGACTTGGAAGCAACAGCAATTGAATGTGAATGTAATTTGTTAACAACATTCATTCATATCCCTTCCCTGCAAGAGGATTAAGCCATAATTTGACATCACAAGAAAGTTATTCTTACAGTCTGTAAAAACAATGTTTTGTGAAGCATCTGCTTTTAAACTGGATCCACTTATCTTCTTGTAGTTTGGGTGGGGTTACTGGATTTAGGTCCTTTCCTAAAACTAGCACTCTTCTTTTGGTAAGATCATAAATTTGAAAGGGAGGACCTTTTAATTTTGAAAGATCTGTATCATCTACTCTAATCTATGCAACATCTCTTTTAAGTGATTTCTTTTCCCATTCCTACCATAACTGCCCAGAAAGTTACACTGTTTTTCCAATTGTCCAGGAATATTCCTTTATACTTGCTTTATTTCCAACTTTGTACACCTACACTTTTAGTTTCAATTCTTTGGTCTTCAGGTCAAAGTACTCTTTTGAATAAATCATGAGCCTTTCTGTTGAACTGAAATAGCAGACACAAGCTTAAAAAAACCCTCAAACTAAACATTTTTCTATACCTTTTTTTTTTTAAATCCTGACATTTTTTTTTCTCTTCTATTAATTTCTATCTATCTTGATTATTGGATACGTATTTTATTAGCATCTTCTTTCTTTTTCTTCTGTCTCTAGCATATTTCCCATTGTTCTTTCTTTTATCTAATACGAAGGTTTCCTCTAGGACCTTTGTGGCTTATTCTTAGACTACTTTTCTGCCGTGATATCTCCCACATTCTTGCATCTCCAGCTTCACAGAAGCCTCAAACCAGTCTCTAAAACTCTTTTGTTATTCCTCTTTATCCCTTTCAATACTTTCCAATTAATTTTAAAAATTATTTTCCTTCCTATATAAGTTTTATATCATTAGTCTCTTATTTAATTTCTCTATAACCACAGAACCACAGAACCACAGAATGGTCAGGGTTGGAAGGGACCTCTGGAGATCATCTAGTCCAACCCCCCCGCCAGAGCAGGGTCACCTACCACAGGTTGCACAGGATGGCGTCCAGGCGGGTTTTGAATGTCTCCAGAGTGGGAGACTCTACAACCTCTCTGGGCAGCCTCTTCCAGTGCTCTGCCAGCCTCAAAGTAAAGAAGTTCCTTCTCATGTTAAGATGGAACTTCCTATGTCCAAGGTTGTGCCCGTTACCTCTTGTCCTATCACTGGGCACCACAAGGTGCCCTGTCCAGGGAGTACAGGCAGTGCAAGGAGAGCTCCTGCTCTCCTTGCACCTTTGCTATTCGCTGACATTCAGTCTTGCATTGTCTCTAGAATACCTGTTTTGGTGGAGCTTTTGCTTGTTTTATTTTCAAGGTTCCCTCAAGACTTCTTAGAAAGGAAAGCAAAATTTAATGATAAGGATGAAACAAGTTTGCATTGAAGTAGCAAAATAAAGTTTTTCATTGATACCTCCTTTAAGCAATAAAGAGAATCAGGGTTAATAAAACTCCCCAAGCTGAATAACAAGTGACCCCGAACACCCGCTGCTCTATCTCAACACCGTCACACACCTACCTGTGTCCTTTTGCCAGTCATTAATACATACCCTGTGGGCCTGTCAAGACAATATATTTCTCTTGTCTGGGAGAATGAAGGGAGAGTGTAGGTGACTTCCATCACCCACTTCATTGCTGGAATTATGTATTACCTGAATTTCCTCTCTGTTTCTTAGCCTGAAGCAGTCTTATGACCTCTGCCTGAGGCAGGGGACCTGCCCAGTCTTAGTCACCTGAGCTGCCTGGAGAGGGTAGCAGCAGGGGGGTCAGTTATACCATCAGTGCTGAGTTGGTGCAAGGTTGGTTCAGATTCACAACTTTGGTTCCTTCTTGATTTGATACCTTTGAATTTTTCAGTCATTTACTTCTGAGGTATCCAAATTGGCTTTGCTCAACCAGCTTTCTCCCAACAATTCCAATGAAGCCATCATTTCACATAATCCTCTCATTACCATACCAAAATTAGTGTCTGCACATTCAAACACCTTAAAGTTTTCTCATACTCTTTCTTATTATTATTCCACAATCATGACCTGCTTTTTATGCTGCATTTCTACATGTTTGTGTATCCTTTACCTACTCTTAAACGATTTTATTCTAGGTGACAGTTTTTCTTCTTCTTTTCAAGAAACCTCTCAGTAGCAATTGTCTTCCCTGAACCTCCCATAGTGCCAGGACACCACTTGTCACCAAACTCCATCCAGACATTGAGCCATTGACCACTATCCTCTGAATGAGACCATCCAGTCAATTCCTCATCCACCAAACAGTCCACACATCAAATCCATATCTCTCCAATTTAGAGAGAGGGATGTTTTAGGGGATCATGTCAAAGGCCTTACAGAAGTCCAGATAGACGATATCCGTAGCTCTTCCCCTATCCACCGATGTAGTCACTCCATCACAGAAGGCTAATAGGTTGGTCAGGCATAAATAAATAAATAAAAATGTTATTTATTATTAATAATAAACTATTATTTTAATAGAGAAGTCAATAGAATTTCATCCAGAGAATCTTCAACTTTGTCCTTATAGATATTGGCTACGGATAGAGTAACAGTTTTCAGTGTTTCACAGACACATTAAGAACATTTGGTGAATTACAGCACTTACGAGTCCTACTCCAGTGCAGCTGCCTTGCTCCATGTAAGCACAGATCGCTGTCCATGTGGAACTAATCTTAAGAGGAGGATTTTAATAGCCGAAACAGAAGATACAGAGGTGAGGGAGAGAATACAATAAAATTATGAAAGAGCAATATTAGAAAGGATAGAATTCAGTATATAGGATTTATTATCCACTCTTCTTAATTTCATTTTTATATTTTCCCCTACCCAGGCTTCTTAGTTTTAAAGTCCTATAAGCCCTGGACTGCCATCTTCCACTTCTAGAATATGACACCATTTTCTGACTCCAACATTGTCATTTTTCCCCTACTCTTACTGAAAGTTTGATCATTCATTCCCTAAGAACTGAGTTACCTCCAACCCCAGAAAGAAATGGAGAAAGGAGTATGTGGGGATGCAAAAGCTACGTTGTCTGATTATATGTATATCAGGAGCACTGGCAACAAAGCATATTGAAAATAGTACAGTCAGCAACTTCTGTCAATGCAATATAATTTTAGTAAGAACAAAATCTATGAATTAACCAGTTAAACCTGGCCTTCCTATTTATTTTCTCCTATCTTCACTTCATTTTTACTGAGTTCAATCCCTTCCCTTTCGTATTTGGGATGATGTTTAACCCAGATGAGTTATCGACTGCACACAAACAGGACTTTCTTTTTTTGAATGCAATTGATTTTATAATGAAGAGACGTATGATAATTGAGCATGTCTTGTGTGCTTTCACTGTAGTTCTCTGTATCAACGTTAGAACTGAAAGGAATATCTAGTTTATATACTATTAATCTTTTTAATGAGATATTCATTAATATTCCAAAGTCATTATCCAACACTTTAACCATTTTAACATCAATTAGATTTATAACCACACAAAGCCTGTGGCATCCTGTACCTTTCATAGTCAATCTTCATCTCAGATTGAATAGCAAATGGGAGACAAGAAGATACTACAAAGTAATACCACTGATATAAGAACTATCATAGTGAATTCTAAAGCATTGAAATCATGTTTTAATTAAGATAAAAGATTAATAACTTCCTCTTCTCGGATTTGATAGTGTTAATACATAAATTTCTTTGCTGTCCTTGACAAATGAAATATGATAATGGATTTCCTCGTAGACCAATTAGCATTTAACAACAGTTAAATGACAAAGATATGTAATGATCCTGATGGAGTGAAAATATTTGTCACAGACAATTCATGGGAGGAAATTATATATGCCAGTCTGAAAATGTTGAGGAAAATTCCCAGCTCCTCTCCCTCTTGCTCAAACATATTTTAATGTCAGTCAAATTCTTATTTTGCTAGTGATTTGAATAATTTCACAAATTCCATATCATCCACAAAGTCTGTAGTCACAGCAGAGGGGCACTCATTTTTTGTCAAAGTCCGCTGTTTTCTTAGTGATGCCAAAACACAAGTATGAAAAACACCCACCTAAAACTGGAACAGTTCTAGTGTAGTGTTATTGTGGCTATTATATATAGAAACTTCTTTCTTTTTAATATACGCAAAAATACAAGTGTTTAATAAAAATGAAGGCCGTTTGTAAGACAAGTGAGATGCTGTGTCTGCTAATTACTCTGGGTAGGTCACGTATGTGTCTATTTGACAAGGATAAAAGTCAGGTCACTGTCAAGAGCTCTTGAAATTCCACACCCCTTTTATTTGCAGTGAATGTCTGCTAGACATTTATATGATTGAATCGATAAACTTTCACTTCCGTCTTGTTCACATCACAGCTCATAATGACATTTACAGTAGCTAAAAGGTCACTTGATTTCTCTTTATGTTTTGGAGAGAAAAAGGTAGAATTCTTAGGGAATTTATTTCCAGACATGAGAAAGTAAGAGCTGCCTAGAGTATAAATAACAAATAAACTCTGCCAGTGACCTTTTGGTGATATCTTCCATGCATTATTCTAAAACTATTTTAATTATGTTTTTAACAGGACTGTAGTCTTGGATCCAAGATGAAATACTGGTGAAAATCATGACTATTTTATGCGTGCATAAACTGAGACACTATTAAATTAACTAATTGGCCACTGGGCACCAAAATCTGACTTTTACTCCTTTATACTAAAAGTTTTCATTGCCTTCAATATTCTTTCCATTTATGCTGCCCTTTCTTTATTCTTAATTCAGTAAGAATTTGTATGAGTCGCTCCCAAGAATGTTATTAGGAATTACAAGAATGATTCACATGCAACAGCATGAATACATAAACTTAAAAGCCATTATCCCCCAAAACAAACAAGCTGAAACAGTCTGTTAATAGCAAATGTAATAATGACATGTTGTGGCTCTGAACGGTACAAGTAAAACTTCATGAATACTAAGGAGCATGTTTTTAAGTACCACTCTGTGGTGCTCATAGCCAGGTATTTAACTAACCTTTCTAAGCTATATATTCGACAGAAAATAGTTCATATCTGCTAAGGTAAATATTTAAGTCAGGCTAGCTTTCAAGTATAATTCAGGTCAAATTGTTACTGACCTGATGAAAACATAACATAATAAATTGCTGATAAGTTTGTCTTGTTGTACCCTATAGGAGCTTTCTGTAACATATGATGAGTGATATAAACACACTGTGATACAGATATAAGGCATTATTAGACCATTAGGTCATTCTATGTCCAAATGGTACATTTAGATTTTATTACTATTCAAATCGAGGAAAAAAGTTCTTATAAAAAACCCCAAACACCTGCATTACCTATTTTAACAATAACTATCATTTTGTAAAGATTAAATTCTATGAATGTTCAATTAGGAATGCATATGTTGATAAAGGCATAGTTCATTAAGTACAGTCATTAAAAATGTTTTAACATGCCCATACATATCCATCAATTCCTTTTTTTAAGAAAGAAGCATCACAAGTCTCAAAATAAAGTTAAATTCCAGTATTTTCTTGCTGCTAAAGAAGTTCCGATTTTCTATTGTGGGTAAACAGAGATGGCATTCGAAGGACAGATAACAACAAATTAAGTGCAAGGAATGCTACTTTGCTAAAGGGTACTGCTTTTTAGTGAGAAAAAAGGAAATTTCAAATCTTCTATGAGCAGATAACAGCACAGCCAGACATTCAGCGGCAGCAAAGATCATTCTGTTGTAGTCACTGCAGTAGTATAAACTGTGGTGACACAAAAAGACTGAGACATAAAATGTGCATTAGACTACTTTAGACTACTAAATCCACCAGGATGAAGTAATTTCCATTTTTTCTTTCTCTAGCATTTATTACACCTTGCCAATCATCTGAAATCCCCCAGGGATATCAGACACTGATTAAAACATTTATGATGTCATTTGTTTTTCCATGTATTTATGTACATATGCATGTATTTATATTCTTTCTATATAAAACAAGGATACAAGGTCTGAAATCCCCTGAGAATATCAGACACCGATCAAAACATTTATCATATTGTTTTTTTTTCCACATATGTATGTATGTATGTATATTCTTTCTATTTGAAACAAAGATGTGTGAAAGCATAACGGTCAAACTTACTTGTTCTGAGAATTCATGATTTCCTACAAGCTGGGCTGTAAAATGAGGGTTATTGCAACAGTTTCATTAACTGCTGCATTGATACTATTCATGTTGGAATGGAAAAAGCAGAAACAAAGCCTGAATCTTTTGACCTTAGGAGGAAGTGAGAGTCCTCCTTTTTGGAAGGTCTGGGTGAGATGTACAGCTATTAAGGAACAGGGAAATAATTCCCTGTCATCCAAAAGTCATTTCTGTACTCGAGGATATTTTGTGTGAACAAACGAGTGTGGACAGAAACTACAAGACCATTGTCTGTGGGATCTGGTGTGGAGAGTAAATAAACTGATGAATGAACAATTTAAACATTTACTGTATTTATTTTTCAACTTAGTTTACAGAATGTTGCCGCTTCCTAACTACGCTTACTTGACTGCTTGTTGAATAGTCTTATGCTGTCCGTAACAGCAGCAGTTGAAATACTTGCCTCCTGTTTGGTTGTTACTCAAACAATAAATTAATTACAATTGCATCTGTGAAGAAAGAAACATTTATATCAGGAAATGTTCAAAGACACATAATGGCATCCGGAACTGAAAAGGAGATGTATGAGTTTTTACAATAGGATTAGATTTATAGCAAGATGCCCTTAGTTCTAAAATTGTGGTTTTATGTATTGCGCTAATTTTAATAACTATTCTTCAGTCATAGTTTGTCTCTCCCAGCATTACCAACAGTGCAAATAGAGCTTCAAGCTTTTTAACATAATGTCACATACCTGGAGTGAGCAGCATTTATACCAGCAAGACTGTTAACAATGGGACAAATATAGCGTTGAGAAAGAGTACTAATTTTCCTATCACTGATGCAATGTCAGTGACTAATACTTTGAGGCAAATTCAATTATCAGTTCTAAACTGAACTCCACTGAAAGCACATTGAAAATTAGAGTTGAAAGCCTGCAAATATATCTGAGTCCTTCTTTATAACTAAAAAGGAAAGTGACTACTCTTCAACAGAATTATTCATATTATTTTTCTGGTATTTATTACTACAAGAGTAGCAGCTGAGGTTAAATATATTTGTAGTGTTTACTAGAAGAATAGCATATTTTTGCCCTCTTCGGAAGCCAGTTAATATTGTTTAACCTTAATAGAGTTAGATTTGAAATTTGTGTTGCCATTTGTGGCCATTGTAGATCAGATCTAAAATGGGTTTGATGATAGAATTTTAATTCCAGTAGGGAAAAGAATCATTGTAATGTTGATCAGTCTTATTTATTTACTTCTTAATTCTTGCCTGCATAAAAACCTTCATGAGGAAAGAAGGAAGCTGACATCTTTCTAACTTTTAGTGTTTAAAACCACATAAAATACGTTATTTACTTTTTAATAATTTTTGATAGTTTACTGAATTTTACTGGGTTTTGGATTTGATACTGTTACGCTTAAAACCTGTAATATTCATATATCTGGATTAGTTGGTCCGAACTAGGTATTTAGAATGTTTGGGAATGCTTAGAAAATGTAGTTGGATTCTGAGAAAATTTTGATGGACAATGAGACTACTTCTTGAACTGTATAACTGGATATAGTTTTTTCACTGAGATTTCTTGAGTTTATTACAACTTGAACACTCCTGTAAAACATTACTAGCTTCACTGAGATGCTTGGTGTGAGTATGAGGACAAGTACCATAGGCATAACTTAAAACTAGGAATGTTGGAAATCTGAGGTTTGGGTATTCATCTACTCTTTCTGTGAAACGATTATCGCCAGTTTTAATTTGCCCGCTGCTCTACTGATTCCTGCTCATTTATTGACCTCCCTTCTAGCCCAATCTGATATATGCTTATGTAAGCATAGTGTTTAGCATCAGGAGCCGTATGTTGCTGTCAGTGACATGCCTCTAGTGATCACTGTGCCGGAAAATAAATATTTGTGAGCCTGCAGAATTTATTATGAAGTTGTGATAAATTTACCATGATATCTGCCTTTCTGGCCTTCCCTCTCATTCTTACCCATAAACACTCAACTCTATTGTCACCATCATTAAGTTCTAGACATTCGTAACACTCACTAACATATAGGGGTACCCCACTACCCCACCACCTCTCCTTTCTTGCTTATACCTTCCGAAGAATTTGTAGCCATCCATTGCAGCAATCCAGTTGTGCGAGTCATCCCACCATGTTTCTGTGATGGCAACTATATCATAGTTTTCCTGCTGCACAATGGCTTCCAGCTCCTGTTTGTTGGCCATGCTGCGTGCATTGCTGTAGATGCACTTCAGTTGGGCTATTTGTCCCACCACCATTTTGCTGGGAAAAGTCCTAATTCCTATCTTTCCATTCCTAGGCACAGCTGTAGTTTGTAACCCATCAATGTCCCTCACATCTTTGCTGCTGCATGAATCTCCATTCCCTACCTTCACTGAGTCAGCAGACTGAGGGACCTCACTAGCATACCGTCCCACAAACTTTGGCTCGCCATCCCCAGGCTTACCTCTAAAGAACCTGGTTTCATCGCCTTCCCCCTTTAAATCTAGTTTAAAGCCCTTTCAATGAGCCCTGCCAACTCCTGCACCAAGAACATTTCCCCCTTTGAGACAGGTGTACCCCGTCAGTTGCCAGCAGGCCTGATGTCATGTAAACCAATCCATGATCCGGAAACCCAAAGTTCTACCACTGACACCAGGCTCTGAGCCAGGTATTGATCTGCTGGCTCTTCCTGTTTCTTCCCTCACCCTTTTGTGCAACTGGAATGATAGAGGAGAACACTATTTGTGCTCCTGATCCTTTTACCAGCTGTCCCAAGGCCTGGAAGTCTCTCTTGATTGCTCTTCGGTTTCTTGTTGCCAGTTCATCGCTGCCTGTCTGAAAAATCAGTAATGGGTAGTAATCTGAAGGATGTACCAGGGAAAGAATCTTTCTCTTTATATCTTTTATTTTTTATTATGATTATACCCTGCTGCATGTCCAAAGTTAGACTGATAGAAGCAGTACCAAGGAAATCAGCAGGAAGCCTAACAGCTGCAAGAGTGAAGATGCTGAAATCAGTAATGCTGAGGCTCTAGGGGAACAGCGGGATGCCCAATCCCAGACTGATATCCCCTAGGCGAGCAAAGTTTGCTTTTTCCAGACTAAGCTTGGGATACAAGTACAAACTGAACTTGCAATGTATAATTTGAGGTAGCAAGGGGGAAGAAAGACACTAAGCTTAACTGACGAGAGAGAACATAGACAGATATTGCAATGAGCAATCTGTTCACTTCAGTATAAAGATGGAAATAAGTGGGCTAAAGGGAACGTAAGAAAGCTTTCTGGGGAAAAGTAAATCAGAGAGCTTTTTGTTTTACGGTTTTATGCTATGTGCTACTTTGCTACTTAATGTGAAAATGGTGCATTAGTAGTTTATTCAGAACCTGTCTTCTAGTCATTTTAATCACTTTAAACCCTTTGTTGTTATTAAGGTCCTGGGGGAGGGGGGAGAGGGGGGGAGTTAATATGCACCAGAAAAGTTAATATGTTTGTAAAAAGATCCCAAAACATCTCCTCATTTAATTAGTGGTAAAGCTTTGCAGTTCCAGAGTTAAGGGAAATTAAGGCAGTCAGATTTACAAAATACAGGCTTAAGATATATTTGAAAGAGCCTGGCACCTGTAAAAGACAAAAATATACAGCTAGCCGTCTGCAATTTATGTCTTGCCCATTGTTATCAACTTTTGAACAGAGTCAGAGCAACTTCTTTTTTCTGGTGAGCAAAGATAATGTTTAAAAGGAAGTTTTGAATATTTGTGTAGGGACCCCTGCTATTACTGACATTAGTATTGTCACAATACATGTATTTCATGCTGTCCTTAGACAGTAGAACAGGAACCTAAATCACACGCTTCAATATTTTCATAGTTCAGACAAGACAGATGAGGACACAATTTGATGAAGGAAAAGGCAGCAACACTAACCTGTTTTGCTGAAAGTTATTTTCAAATACTCCAAATTTGGAAGACAGTCCAAATGAAACAATGTACCCTTGTAGTAAACTAAAAAGCTTATTGGAATTCAGGCTGACGTCCAATTTGTAGATACCCACGAAGTAGGTATGTGCTCTTTAAGATTACTCTTTAAGATTTGATTTTACACCATGGCGTGATTCTTGTGGTTAATTATTTGCAAACATTTTTTAATCAGCACTTTATAAACAGAAATGAAAATTTATTTGTATAAATTTATCTATCAAATCTTTCTGGACTAATAATTTATCATATCAGAACAGTGAAAATGTTATCTGCAAAAGGAAAGGGGCTGTATAAAAAGGAATAATTCAGAGGGGGAAAAAACCCCAACCCTAATTTCTTTAATGGATTTTGTAAACCATTCAAGACACTGGGTAGGAAGGGTAAACTTCAGCTTTGTCCTCGAAGTGAAAGCTCAGCAGTTCTTTCAAGAAAGTACATAAGAGCGAGGTAAATCAAGGGAATTTGTATATTTGCATTTACATCAACTCTTCAGAATTGGTTGGTTTTGTTGAAGTTAGTTGCGGTAGCTGACTGAGAAAATAATGAATCCTTTCTAGTTCTGTCGACAATTTGAGGCCCTTGAGACCTTATGTCAGTGCAATAAATGTTGTAAAAGGCTATAAATCTCTTGATTTCTGTTTCAATGTTTCCCTTCTTTCAGCTCAAAGTAAAATTTCCAAGCTGGGAGTAGCAACTACTTTTTGAGTGCAAACAAGTATAACAGGGAAAGAATAAAAAAATAAAAGGGAGAGAGCAGAGAGAGGGTGAGGCAATCTATTAGTAACAAGTATATACATTGAGTAGACTATATAGACTATATATACAGGGAGAGGTGGGGTGAGGCAAGGGGATGAGGAGAATACAGCTGCGGGCAAACTTATATACCTAACACTAATTCCTGAAGATAAGGGGCACCAGCTGCTGTTCTTTAAAATGAAAAAATATTGAGGAAAGTAGAAAAAAGACTGCAAAATCACACCATGAGCACAGTGCATGGACTTACACTGCATGAACTCAAACCATACCATTGGACGTAGGCAATACTGGTTTGTCCACTGTGAGCCAAGTCAGTCAGTTCCGGTACAGAGATCAGCATACCTGGAAACGTTGCTTTTGTCCTTACCATTCAGAAGTTTTTTCGTCAGGAAGAAAATACTCTCCATATTCCAACAATATGAAGAAAGCCTCAAGGCCAAAATTTCACCTTAAGCCTTTTTAAACTTTCTGTGAGTACTTTAAAAAATTAATGAGTTTTGTTTGATTTGCAGCCAAGTCATCCGACACTGAGACTGGAACTACAGGATGTTCAATCAGTGTTGGGCACAGGGTCAGGAGTTCAAAAAAGTACTGGTACTAGGGGATGTGAAGGCAGATGAATGGAATATA
The DNA here is from genome assembly GCF_965231255.1 of Vanellus vanellus. Lineage (NCBI taxonomy): Eukaryota > Metazoa > Chordata > Aves > Charadriiformes > Charadriidae > Vanellus > Vanellus vanellus. The sequence goes on from NC_138906.1 coordinate 108,909,082, forward strand.
TTTGTGTGTATATATATATTTGTATACATTTATATATATATACACATACACACATGTATATGCATATATAGTGCTTTAAAAATGAACAGCCCAGCAACACCTATTGAAATTACTTACTTAGTGGAAGGAAAAAAAAAAAGAATGTGATTCTACAACATGGATGAATGTGAAAAATATGTGCAATTTTTTCTATATGTACTGGGCTGACCCAGAGGTCAAGTGCAAGGAACTCCCTCTTGGTAATCACCTGGAGCTGAACTGAATTTCTCTAGTGCACAGGTCACAAGACACCGGATTTTGAGATAACTTCTCTAGAGGTTGGAAGTACAGAACTGATTTTATAATCTGTGATGGACAATAGCTCTGTATTTATTCTATGTTTCCATGTTCCTTTAAAAAGGGAGAAACTCAGTCTGGTAGAACTCCCTAAAATGGTGGAGCTTTGTCCTCTCCTGGAAGAAATTGAGTAAACTCAGAGACAAAGTCTTTGGGACTGCAGATTTTGAGACAGAAAGATTCTTTTGAACCTTCTTTCGCCATGTAAGTTCTAATAGAGATTGTATTCAGAGCTTAATTATGCCATTGGATCTTCATGGGGATCTCACTATGGTGAAGAAGTCAAGACAGGTTCATTCCACAGTTCCAGCTGACCTCAGTTTAGTCAGCCCATTCCTTAAGGATTTTTATGGATCTGTGACTGCCAAAAAAACTTTTTAAGTTTTCTTTTCTCCCATACCCCATCTTTCTAACCATGTTCTTGTGTCAAGAACCAGCAGTATCTTTGCCCCTATCTCTGTTCTCACCCTACTTGGTATAATGGTATATTATAAATAGTATGTATTATTATATATATACATATAATAGTATGTATTACTATGGTAAGTATAATATAAAGAAAGCCTCAGAAATATTCAGGAACCACAATTATTTTGTGCACTTGAAAGTAGGGAAGCAGAAATCCTTGCAGTAAGGCCATGATGTGCCCATTCATGTTCATATCGAAAATAACCTGTCTGTAGTAAAATGATTCATTCTGGTTTGGATGACAGGATATGATATTCCAGGATGGTAAGTAGCTTGCAGAACAGCTAACATTACATTCTTGAGTCAATATTTTATTTACACTGATCATTGCCCAAGAAATTTAGCACGTAGCTTTGTATAAGAATATGATATCTTTTAATCCTAAAATTTAAAAATATAAAAAATCAAATGTGGGTCATTAGGTGGGAAGAGTGGACGTGACACAATATTACAATACATGATAAAATATTACAATATTTTTTTTTCCAGTCATGGGTATTTTAGTTTTTACTTTAAAGCTTTACAGTTATTGACCGAAGAAAAAAAAACAACTCACTATTGTTTCCTAGGTTAGAAAATGATTACAGAAGATCAGGAGTAGAAGGATAAAAGGGAACGTAGGTCTTTCAAGACAGTCTGTTCTCTGACGCATGGGACAAAATGTCAACATAATGAAATGAAATTATTGTCCTTTGCAAAATTATTGGCACTGGCTATGAAAAAACTAACACTTTAAAGTGGACATTGAGGGTTTAATTATTACATCATTGTTCTTAATAAGTAATAGCATAATTGTCTTGCTCTAGGGATTAGGGTAGAGCTGAAAGTGAGAATGGAAGAATGTTAGAGCTTGCAGTTTTCTAATACTTTATGCTATTTATTTATTTTATATTTAAGTCTGTGGCTTCCTGCCACAGAGGAAAAGACATGCAGTAGTTATCAGTAGCTCGAGGGCTATCAGAGTGCACACCATTTATTGCAGGGCAGTCAAAGTGACAAGAAAGTGGTAGCCTGCCAAGGGGGGAAAGGAAAGGAAGGAGACAGTAAGAAGATAGTGAACTAAAGAACATAGGAGGGGAGAAAAAATGGTAGAGAGGTTAATGTAAGTTCAGCACCATGACATAAATGAAGTCAGGAGGCTAAATAGTGAGTTCACTACCAAAAAAAAGAAAGTCCAGTAGCAAGCTAGGCAATAAAATGAAACGGTGATTACAAACCAAGACATTTTGTGGTACCCAAAACATTTGGGAAGGGATCCAGCACTGGAGATGGTTAGCCAGCTGAACCAATGTTGTTTTAGAGGATCCGTCAGCTGCAGTGTGCAGAGTCAAACATAAAAAGCAAGAAACATGTGAGGCATCAGCGATTCCTAGAACCACTTATACCACACAGGCAGAACAGGTAGTTGCCTAGGGCAGCAAAGTATTAAGGGCAGCAAATTGTTTAATGACCACTTATTGTGCCAGTGGAGGTTCACCAGTGTGAACATTTTCCAGACTGCCTGTGGCAGTGAAAACTGTAAAGCAGGTGCTGCTAGTTTCAGCCAGATATCATCAGTAAAACGCAGAGATTAGTTTTTCTTAAATGAGGGAGAAAACACTAAAATGACTCATCAAAACTAAAAATGAAAATCATGGGAATTATTCCCAAAAGTCCATTTTGTATTTTATAACTGTAATTCCCACTGTATCTGCATGTGTGCGTGTGTGTGCGCGCATGTGTCTGTTTTTGGTTTGTGTGTTGGTTATTTTTTTTATAAAGCTATTCTGATGCCAGATCCTATTGCTGCTGGAAAAGCACACACTTGTGGAGTCCTCTGTTCTCTCATAAGTGTAGTCATCCTCAATACTTAGGGATCTTTCAGTGACCTTGGAGTCAGATCAATTTGGGTTGAATTAAAGCACCTAGGTTTTGCCCTTTATATTTGAAAATGAGTTTCTGATTTTCCATTTTCACTTTTGTTACTGTCCTATTTTATTTTCTTCCAAGTTCAATAAAAGGGTTTTTGCATTATTTTAGATTACAGACAGATTTTTTTACTTTCTGAAATAGACTAGTTTGTTGAAGATCATTACAATAATTTTAGGTTGCAACCTCACAAATTATAGAAAAAACTCAATAGTAAATTTTTTGTTTGTCTCATACTCATGCTTTGTCCTTAACAGAAGCAAACTAACCGGGAATACACAAAGGCATCTGTTATGATGACATTGTTTGTCAAATGACAGCCACGCAGATCTTGCTCATCAAAAGGTTTCTACTCAATAAGTCTTTGGATTTGTTATGAGTAATTGCAACTTTAGGCCACATCTGCTTTCCTGTCCAATTCTATGGTTTGCACAATTAAGTTAAGTAAACATGAAAGTGAATCACTTAAAAAGAAATCACAAAACATTATTTTGAGAAAGAAATTGGACGAAACAGCAGCTCCATCTTTCATCAAAATTGCCAGTTTGATGCACAAAGAGAAAGAAAATGTTTCAGTGCTGCAATAATGACCTTAAAAATTATTTCTTTGAACTGTGAGTACTGCCTTCCTCAAACACTGGCTTTTGGTTCCATGCTGAAGAGAAAAAGAAAAGAAGATAAATAATGTCTGAATACTTAACTAATGTATGTTAAACACTGATAAAGTAAATAAATACACAAAATTTTCCCTCTTCTCTGATGCTGTGCACATTTTAGTTCTCTTCAGAAAAAGACCAGCTCTTTCTCTCTTTCTTTACAGAAGATATTAAAAAAGAATGTAGATTGAAAGGATAAAGATTTATGTCAAAATTAAACAAAGCAATTAAGGGCAGGAAGAGAAGTATAGGGCCTGGATAATTGATGAGAAGAATTGGTGAGATCTATACTTTATATACAGCGCAATAATTTATAAAAGCAATAACAGAGTAAACGAAGAATATCAAGTTCAAACACCAGAAAATCTTCATACTCTATGAAAAGAACATAGATTTTCTTTTTTTTTTTTTCCCCACTGTTTTTTTTTCTCTGGATAGAATTCTGGGTGCTGAAGCAGATTTTGTGCAGAGAATGTTTTCTAAATTACATGATTTTTCTATGCATGAATGTGCATAATGTGTTATTTTTTTTTTTTTCTTCTTCCATCACATCTACTGTGACATCATTGTGTTTCATTACACGAGAAGAAGGGATTTCTCAGAGTAAGGGGAAGTATCTGAAACCTGCCTTCTGTGATATAGATATGTCTGACTGCTTTACACATATTTATGAGAGGTGAATTAATTCTAATACAATTTTTCCCTTTGAGACCTTGACCATTGGCAAATACTTGTTAGTGATCAATTAGAGTTAGTTTTGAGATAATTTCAGTTTATCTTATTCAAGTAAGAGATTTAATCAGAAATTATATCAAAGATCCTACTGTTAAAAAGACTTATGAGATTGCAACATCCTGGAGAATGGTCTAAACAGTGCTGGGTTCTGAAAAAGTAATTCTGATGACATGCAGTCTGGTCCGGTTCCCTGCAAAACAAGTTGGAGTCATTCTGCTGACTCAAGGAGCTAGAGCGTTATTGGAGACTGTAAGCTGAATTGGCAAAAGTTCTCTGCTTTGTTGGCTTTTATGGAAGCAAATGAGAATGTCTCTGTTAACAACCGTGTAACTAGGCTGATGGTCCCTGGGTTGGGAAACATAACCCAATAGAACATGGATCACATCAAAATCAGGAAAAATCCTGTCAAAGAAGTGTTGCCAACTGCAATACATGATGGTTAACAAGCAAAGATACAGGCCAAAACAAGATAATTTGTCTGAAACCACAAAGTAATTCTTACAAATGGGTAAAGCTTTAAAAATCAGACATAAAATACATCTTGCCTGAAATTCATGGGCCTTGAAATGACACCAAGAAAAAAGAGAAAGTTAAAACCAAGATGAAAATCCAAACTCATCTAATTAAAAACACAAATAAAGAACACAGAAATCAAACCCAACTGTGAGATCTGCATACAAATTTGAACCCCAGACTTTCAGTTATTTCATTCATGAGGATAACAGGCAACGAGCCAGAGGGCAGAATTCTGAGCAGCTGCAACTTGGGAAATAGCTATGGCATACTTCTAATAAAACCTTTCTCCCTGAGATGTTATCAAAAAGTGACTTCAAGCAGAATGTCAGTTCTAGTATAAAGAGGTCTAGCTAAACAGAGAGAATAATAGCTTTAAGCCACCACTGCTGTTCTTTGGTTATCAAGAGATGTCATACAAAATTTGAAGCCATTTTGAGTAGACCCTCAGTTCTGCAGGTCAAAAGCCATATCTCTAGTTATCTAACAAACCAGAACTTCATTTCTCACAAAGACTGAAGGAAGAACCCTATCACTAGTCTGTGCATTTTATTCTCATCATTTGCATTAATTGAATAACACTTTATCAGCAATTAACCTGATAGGCAATATTTAAAGTCTTATGTTATAATGCATTAATATTTTTGCTGCTACAAATCTGCCATTTTCCTTTCTGCCTTAATAAACTGCAAGCCCAGCTCCCTGCCCATGCCCTGTCTCCCTCAGGAACATTTGGTGAATCTTCACCTTTAAGTTATACAAAATCAAGGTATGAAATCCATGGAAAGTCTTAACTGACAAGAATCTAATTGTAAGTTTTTGGAGACAGGCACTTTTTTTTTCCACCCAGATAACATTCATCTCATTCTGATTTGTGTGTCTGAAAAGTCCACAAAGACAAATTATCAAAACCATATAATCTTCATAACTGCTACATATTTCAGACTGTTTCTGATTTACTCCAGATTAATCCTTTGGCATACCGAAACCCAAAGCAATATGAATATTTGGGTAGTCTCATGAAACTGCAAATATTTGCCATTAGGCAAGAGAGCTGAAGAAGAAACCTTCTTTGCTACAAAGAACCATTTAATGATGTTTTTATATTGTTAATGTGCCTGTAAAACCTTCAGCAAAGAAAAAGCACTCCAGAGACATAACATTTTGCATTATTTCCCTGATGGAAGCGTTGTTGTCCCAAAAATTCACTTGCTGCTATCCTAGCAATCTGTCTCTTTACATCCTATTTTTATTTAGCAAACAAAATAGTTCACTATCATTGTAACATCATCAACAACAGCATGTTTTTTTCATTAAATCTCAAAGCAGATTGTTGTTAAATGCTAGTCTGTTATGCCTTTCACACATATTTGTAAAAACCTGTGGTTTTGCTGTCTAATGTAATTGCAGCATATTTTCTTTTTCCTACATGTGGGAAAGGATTTTGTTTGGTTCAGGTTTTTTGTTTTACTAAGGTTTGATGTGGTTGAGTTTGTACCCCCTGAGGTCTGTGTTTGGATTGGCATAACGATATACTTGCACACAAACCTGAGTGTTAGCTGACTGCCATACAAACCGTACATCTACCACGGACCCAGCCTCAATCAGTAATTCTATGAACAATAGCTTCTTTGAGTTTGAAAATCAACCCAACTTTTATATTGAAGATTTTATACACTTCTGTTCAAAGACCGCAACAGAAAATGCATGTAATTTTACAAGATCCCAGGAAGAAAAAGTTAACAGAAGCTCTGGGCAAAAACTGGGCTGTGAGGAGCTGCCTAGCATTAGAAACAACCATGCTTTTCTGGTGCTTGCTTTTATTCTTGCCTTGTTCAGCTTCAGAAGACAGCAAATCTTTCTGGATTCCTTAAAGTTGTAACAAGAAAAACTACTGTGAATCTCCCAGCTCTTCCAGTGAATTATTTATTAGGTTTCCCTGTTAGATTTAATTGTCTTTCATTCTTCACCAAAGCGCCATGACTACAAATTCACTCAAACGTTTCCCCATTTGTAACAGTAAACAGAGACACTACTTTTCTTAGTTATAAGACCCTAATTTAGTCAAAGCTTTTAAAGAAAAGCTTAATCGAGATCCTGGTGAGGATAAAGAGGAATCAGATCCACAAAAGCACCCAAATGGATTTCGTTTACTTTAAAAATGCAGTTTTAAAAAAACCATCTTAGGAGCTGCCAAACTTTGGAGACATACAAATATCTTTGGGGCCATAAGTTTTATCTTGCAGTTCTCGGATACTTCATATTTTATCTTTTTCCGTGTTGTGAAGATAGAAATTCTGCTTCAGGCTGAACTATCACGTCAGCCTGACCCATATTTAGAAATCTTCACAGATTAAGAGAGCACGTGCTTCTCAGAGCATGCCTGTATACACCTAGATGAGCAAACTCCTCATGAAGTATGGGCTAAGATGCTTTGGAAGTAAGAAATATGTATGAGATCCTTGTCAAGGCCCCTTGACTATTCAGACTCTTATATGTAAATTTATGGAGGGAAAAGTGAGAGACGGCAACATCACCAGCTCTGAAAAGAGTGACTTTAATTTTTGAAAGATGCTCTCAGTATAGGTTGGAACAAGGTGCCTCCCTGTGTACCAGGCACTGGTAGATCAGTATTTCTTTCAGGACAACAGTAAGTACTAGTCTTATGATAAAGCTGGTTCTTTTGTATTCCTTTTTAAAACACCTATTTTATATATGTGTGTGTGTGTGTGTGTGTGTGTGTGTGTGTGTGTGTGTGTGTGTATAGTATAAGTAAATGAGGTGACAGATTAGGGTTCTGGATATAAAAAACAGGAAATTATTTAAGTCCAACACCTTTGGACAAAATACGTGCTACTCTCCTTAGGCCCTTCTCAATTGGTATCCAGAGATCATTAAGTGGTTATAGTCCTACATTTACAAATTTGACATTAAGGATGTGTTTCTTCATGAGGTGTATTCTTTTTATAATTACACTGTTGTATTTTCAGAGTCTTAAATAATTTGATAACAAAATCTTACCATGTTTCTACAAGCGCTTATATTTGAGTTCCAGGGATCTGCTTATACTTCAAAAAATAAACACATGCATGAGCTATTCCAAATCTAGCTCTCTAGTGCGTCATATTAATATATATTAATACTATAAAATTATCTTTCCATAAGTATATAAAAAATAACTTTCATATCACTCCTGATAGCTTGTGGAGAAACTAGGAAATTAATATTGAATGTAAGTACATTTTATATAGGAATTGTCTTGCAAAAATTTAGCACTATTAGCATTAGTCAGGACAAAATGAATTCCCGAGGGAAAGTAAAAAACACAAAGATAACTGGAGTGGGAGACTAGGTTTAATGAGTACTTTATTTCAGCTGCTGCAAATTTGCAGGCAATTACAAATATTTACAACTCCTAATTTCGGGAATGGTGTATTAAACTAAAACCACTGAGAACAGCTCTGGGTCCCAGTTCTAGCTGCTTTGCACAGCTTCAAAACAGCTGCTAGAAAGTTGCCCTAAAGACTCATTCTAGGTTTTCTCAGAAATGTATACAGTTATCCTGTACAGACCTTTATTTCATGAGACAGTGGCAGCTCTAATGCTTTTCAGCTGATAGGAATTTAAACAGAAATTTTTATGGTAGATGTGTGTGTGCGTGTTTCCATGTATGTAGCACATAGAAGGCTTAAAGAAAAAGTAATACAAAATACAACAGTATAGGTCATTGATTATAAAGACAAAACTAACCAGATTAGAATATTTGGGTGTAATATGTTGGAAAACAGAAAATTAGATCAATATTACTTTTCTGTTTTCTTCTATGTACCTTTTTTTGGCTTGGTCTGAATTTTCATATATCCACCCCTGACACCTTGGGCTTAGCCAGGAAATTCCTAAGTAAGGGCTACTGTGCAGGCACACAAATGCAAGAAATTGGCAATGTATTTACCAAACCTGATTTTCAAGACTGAAAAACCCAGTTGTACACGTTCATCATCATCACAAGAAGGGCTGAAGTGTACAGTTATACAGTAGACTCACTCCACTCGCCTCATGGAAAAAATTACAGGACAGCTGGGATGCTGGGATCTTCTAAATTTCTTCTACATGCTGTTTTTCAAGCTCTTCCCCGTTCTCTAACTTTGGATGTAACCAGCACACCCTCCCCGGCCTCCAATAAGTACAGCTGTGTAAGATGATGATGGACTTGATGACAGCATGTGCACTCTCTGTGCTTAGCAGGAGGGAAATAAGACTCAAAGAGTTAAAAAAGTGTGTGGGTGGGAATAGATCTTACTGTCCCCAAGGTAAGAGCTACCCCAGTATGAGAAAAGGAGAGGAAACACTAAACATAGCAAAGGACATATGGCACAATATATAACACCCAAACAACTTTTGGCAGCCTAATGGACAAATCATATCTTGATGTAAACTGGCTGTAATCTTCCAGTGGCACAGGTATCTCACCTCCCCAAGGAGTGTCCCAGCCACCAGACTCCAGTTGCTCTGAAGACAAGGCAAAGGAGAGGATTTGTCCCCTTATGAAGAAAAAATGTGCTTGTTATTTGATATGACATATTTTCTCTCAGTTATATCTTCCTAAGTGCTCCTGAAGTTGAGGATGAATCATGTAAGAAAAAATGCACATTTTTATTCTTAAATATCTGCCAGAACAAATAGGCCAAAGGGTTGAAAATGTGCCTACACAATTAAGAGCTGGAGTTCTCTACAGATGAGCTTCTAAGTCACATATCTTTGACAATTTTCTTCAGACCCTCTGTAAATTGCTGTCATTCCTTCAGAGTCAACAGAGTGGTGATAGTCTATAATACTGGGAAACCTGGCCCTATGTTTCCAATACCATAATTATTATCGTATCTTTAAGTAGGTATGCTTCCCTGACAACATTTTATCTTTCTATATTTCAAATGTCAAGTATTTCCATAGGATATAGTTATCAACAAACTAGATTTAGGAGAAAATGTTTGCTCTGCAGAACAGACTAAGACGAATTACAGACTTACACAACTGTTGTAATTGTACAGTCTTTACCTTATTATAATTCTTCTTACCTGTGTAATGTTTATGATAAAAGCTATTAAGACCACATGGTCCACAAAACCGTAGTCAATAAAACATTGCTAATTTCAAAACTTCAATTCACTACAGCTCAATTTTCACAAGTCTTTCTTTCTTTCCTTAGGTAATCAGAGCTATGAAATTTAGATAACTGCAATAAAATAACTGAGAAAGAGCAATACATTGATTAATGTAAATCCCTGTACTTTGCTTGGTTAATAATGTCTGCCTGCAATTCAGAGTATGGGAATTTGCATACTATGCGAAATTACTAAGCTAGAACTGTGCTATCATTATGCAAATATAAGTGCAAGAAAATGAGTGACTAAGAAATAAGTATACATACTGAGCTGTAAGAGTGAATTAGGTAAAAATGTGACAGCGTTCCTGAATTCTGACTGGCTAAAAATGTTTCCAATTCTGAAGCAATAGCGCTGGGATAGTTAAAAGATACAGAAATATAAAATAGGGAGAGGAGGAACAGAGTCTGGAACAGTTTTTGGTGACTTTCGTAGAAGATAATTGTCTGCCAGTATTCCTATTACAAAATGAAGATAACATCTGTTCACTTTACAAAGATGTCTGGGCTCTTAAACCAGTAATGAGCTCTGAGACCCTGAAATGAAAGAGATAAGCTGGAAGTCTTAGGTGCTATAACAATGATGATTATTATTAAGGATATGCAAAAAATGATACAATTATTTTATTCATGCTTCTATTTAAGTTTTTATCTGAGGAAAATTATGTCTTCATGACTTTTGGAAATTGTATTGATTTTTGGCTATTTTTTGAACTTAGGTATATTTATTCTGGATATAAATGTTATGGAATCGGTCAAAGTATATCATAGAAATTAGGCTTTTCTTATTCTTTACTCATATCCTATTTAGAGCTCATTAAATGGCACGTTAAAGTAAAATTCACTATGCATTCTAGATATTCTAATTATAAAGGGGACCCTGCTCATACCTCAGACCAAAATGTGTGGTAACTATTGCTAAGATGATGTCAAACCTGTTATACATGCTATAATGATGGGATCTAGGAAATGGATAATTACACAGACTTCTCCTGTATGAAATTTTCCTGACATTTACAAGAAATTGTCATAGGAAAAGTCTGCTGCTGGAGAAGATATTAACAATATTGATCATTAATTAGATTGTGATTCAGGATGAGGTTGCCTGGCATCCAGACTGCAGGACTTCAAGGAAGGTCTGTCTCTGGGAGATTTTCCTCTGACCTATTTGCTTGTTTCAACAGCAGAATGAATAACCAAGCTCATAACAGCGCCTTGGACATGTTAGCAAACAATAAAATAAGCTGATGTAGAAAATTGTGGAGAAACACTATGGTTTCTGATGTTTACATCATTGTTTGCTTCTTATATTTTAAGTCAGATTTGCTTTGCTTTTTCTTTGTTTTTCTTTTTTCACTTTTCAAGATTGCAATCAGGATTTCACTGCCAGGAGCTATAAAATATCACAATTAATTTTTCTTTGCTAGAATTGTTGTCCTATGCCGCACTCTACAGGGACGTGCTCACACTTTATGCCTGCACGGCCCCAGTTTACAAGCTCTTTGTTGTAAAAGGATTTCCGCTTCTGAAGACAGAGCATTGTCTGAGATCAGGGAAGAGGGGAAGGAAGGGGTGGAGGTCAGGAGAACCAAAAGTACGTCTGCATGACATGGCACCCATGAAATGTCATCTATCGGATCCCGTTGCTGCTTTGTCAGTGTCATGTCTGCGGTCAAGTAAGCATTTTGCTGTCAATGTGGCATTTTACGTTCCTGTCGCTTGATACTTTCTGAGAGAAAATGGAAGACCCAAACAAGGCGTTACCATAAGCAGCACTCACAACTACGAAAAGTTGGTGCGGTGCGGTACCAGGAATGCTTTGAAAAGCAGCAACAGAATCTGGAAAGACACTCACCAGTTACTCTTCCTCCAAAGGCCCTAGTATAAAATTCACATGGTGATGTCAGGGCTTTAAGCAGTCTTCTTTTTCAGCTGAAGAATTAACAGTTAGAAACGATAAGGGAATGTAGACTCCAAGGTTGATTTTTTTTCTCACTGTCTGTGAATGAAAAGACATAGCCATGATGAGAGAAATAATCACTAATTTCAGAAAGGAAATGTGTAAGGACATCAGGTGAAAGTGAGAATGGGAGCAGATTGTAAGGGAGCAGTTAGAGGAGACAGTTGAATATGAGGAGTTTAATTCCTCATCAGATGTCTGTCTGGTCTACACTGCTGGCCAGAATCAATTATATGAAATAGAGACCATGTGTTTAATATAGTACTTTATATATAAACTTTCCATTCTGGACCTTTGCAATAGCCAACAACGCAATTATAATATTAAGAGACTTAAAAAAAAAATCCTTATGCTGAAACATCTCTCCACATTTATTTTTCTTAGTTACACTCAGAGGATGTTTATATAAAAAATATACGTGCAAACACTGAAAGATATTGATATTTTAATCTGCATTCCATGCAGTCAGAAACAATGTCAGCTACAGAAATCTTTAAAGATGCAATTGTGACATGATTAAGCCAGCTGAATTTTTAAATGTTAATTATGAAACAATATAAAAATATGATGCTTCAGTTCTACAAGCTTTTTAAAGTCTCTTGTTTTTAAAAGAGGTGTCTACCACCATCTCACTATGAGTATATTTATAAATATAAATCTGTAAGTAAGAATATAATAAATAAATGAATGAACAAAGGATTTTAAATTGTCAAAAACAGAGTCCAGGTCTAAAATATTTGCTTGTTTTTGATAAGTTCAATTTTGACCCAGTTCTCTCTTACCTAACTTTTTGATTTGGAAAGCATGGAGGAAGACTGTAAGAAGATGCTGTATTTCAGGTAAAAGCACAATACATTTTTCACATATATTTGCCACTTCATTCCTTCAAAACAGCTTTTAATGCATGTTGAATAATGTTAGGGCGGTGAACCATGAATGGCTTTCCTGCAATGGGCACAGTTTTTCCTAACAGGACATTATATTCATTCTGACACAAAAGAAGAAAGAGCAATTTTATTGTCTTTTATTCTCAGATATTTCATGGTGGTGCAGAAATATTTGGGAGAGAGTGGTTACAGGCATAATCCCTTTTTTGGTGGCAAGATGAAGTAATAACCACAGTAATTTAAGAAATAATGCTATACCGTACTCTCACCTACATCTCACTTAACAGCAACACATAGCTTTATTTAGACAAAGGGGTTGAAGATTAGGGAACTGTACACAGTCCCTAGGTTGAGCTAGAGAAAAGGGAAAAGAGAATAGCAGAGAAATAGCTGGCAGAAGAAAAAGCAGGGGAATTTATTTTTTAGGACACTGAGCTGGGATAATGGCTCAGGAAATGTGAGAGTAGCCTTCTTTGACACAGTATTGCTGTAAACAGCTTTGAAGCCAGAAACAGGTTTCTGACAGTGAGATAACTGGAGATTTTCTGTGCCATATTTTTTAGAGGTGCAAGTCAGAGAATAGAAGCCTTCCAATAAGTGCTGATTGAGTGAAAGGGATGTTTTGTGTTAGCACTTTTGTGAAATGAAAGTTTGCCCCACAGGGCAAAATGTAATCAGCATCTTTCACAAGCAGGACCACTCTTTCTCTGCCTTGCACTATCCATCATGTTTGCTATTGATCATTCTTTCAGGGAAGGAATAGCAATAGCAATCTAACGCCCTATCTTACAACATCCGGAAGATAAACTGATGGCTTGATGGGAATAAAGCCTAATTTAGGCTCAGATTCTGTCAGAGACTTACCGGTCTGACAGTGCATTCTCTTTGTTCCTGCAAAAAATGGACGTACATTTTTACTACTCTGAGTAGGCAGTATGTTTAACATAGACCAGCATTCAGACTATCTAACATTAAACACCCAACAGGCCAGTAGCATCTCTCTAGAGGGTGATTCAGAGGATTTATGTTAGAATATTCTCCTCTTAGGTTTCACATACCCTTAACTCATGATATTCATTCCAAGAAAAGGCAGAAAGTTTATGAAATAGGTAAGCAGATATTACATGGTCAAGATATCTGGATCCAAAAGAATGTATTTCCATTGATGCAGCACCCATTGACAAAGAAAGAGATCAGTTTAAGTGATATTTAACAAATATTGCTTTAGTAATTCCACAGACTCAGAAAAATCCCAAAGGCTTAAACTGTACAAAGTTTGTAGAATGGCTGAAAATGTTCATCAATTGCTCACGGCTTGAATTTGGGCCATTTGGTTTCTAATCATGGAAAGTAATGAGAAGTATTTTGTCATACTCTACAATGCCTATACTAAAGATAAACTTCTAGAATAACAAGAACAAGTAAATATTTATAAAATCAAATGCATCTTTTCCTCACTAATATCTATGCGTCACTTTTGTTGTGTCCCTGGAGTCCATGTTGTTAGACAACAGCTTTCTAAAAGACCTCAATCTTTGACCAATTTCTCTTTTTACCAGTAGCTTTCATTTTCCACCAGCTGCAGAAAATGTCAAAAGAAAAACTGACCTAAATGAATGTTGGTAGTCACCACTGCCTTTATGTTGCAAGCAGAATGATGTCAACTGATGTGAAAGAGAGAGAAGGTTGAAAAGCAATTCTTCCCCCAGTTGGACAGTAAGAAAGAGGTTACCCTTTTTGACAGCTGTTTATGTGTATAGAGGCATAAGAAGGGGCTTAAGCCTCTAAAGTTTGACTATGACATTTCCTCATTCATAAGGTGGTTGTCTTTTCTTGCTCTGACGTTTTTTTCTTTATCCCATCCTGCTGTAAGGGGTGCAATTATCTGCAGAAATAATATTCAAGAAATAGCTTTCAATAGCAATGTATTGGATAAAATTGAATTTCTTGAAGAATTAAAAATTAATCTAAAATTAAATTTCTCCAAACCAAACTGCAGTTTATAAGCACATCTACAAATGATGAGTACAGCTCTTTATCACGATTCCTAATTACAACTGTAAAAGATTAATTACACGTCTCAGTATATATCACTCAAAATTCCATTTTTAAAGAGACTGAGAAACACATCACCTCATTTTCAGACTGCTCATGTTCATAAACAGGATGTTCCTCTGGATTTCTAGTCTGAATGTCTGTCTAAATGGTGTTCTCGGAGGATACTTAGCGTTCACCAACTTCAGGAATTGCTTTCAAAACTACTTTCTTTTGAAATGCTGCTGGAAATATCAATAATGCTAGTATTCATTACAGCTTTACTTAATGAATTATTTCTGATGGTACTTACAACTTTCAAACTTCTTTTTTTTTTCCTACATTTGGAGACATTTTTTTTTTTAACCAGAGGTTGAAGAGCTGAGGTCAGCCCAGGAAGTCTCTTATATTCTCAAAGTGAATAGGGAGGATGGTATATCTCTTTACCTGGATAAATAACTCTATTTAAAAAAGATACAATAAATAGTGATAAGCAAAAACCAGATCCTGGAATTTCTTTTCATGGTCTAAGATGTACAGAAATGGAGAAAAAAAGCAATTTGGTTACTGAGTTAGTCAATACGGTGAGAAAATGTCTTGTTATATATTGGATCTTTTTCCCATTTACACTACTGAAATGAAATTCACATAGAGAAGTATGTCCTCAAAACAACCTGTTCACAGAGAGCCTGGAAAATGGAGAAATATTATGATAATACGCAAGAAATCTTGTGGTCTAGAGGTTTCTATTGGATACAAGAGAAACATTTCTAAGACACCAATTCCTATGGTGTTTAGTCATTCTTCAGTTACTAGTCATCACATTATGTCCCTGGGAAAACTCAAGAGAATTTTTAGGAACGCAAGTAATAACTAAATTCTGTACTACAGATAGATAGGGCAAGTTTCCTTGGTATCTCTATGTTGGCATCTTAAGATCTCAAGGGGAAAAATATTTGTATGTAGTATTTTCAGGGGGCAATACATAACAGTGCAATCTTTACTCCTTTGTTCTCTGATGAAAAGGAACAAAAAGATAAGATTTTCTAAAAATGGTACTTCTCAATCAAGGAGATATTCATTGCATGCTAGAAAAAATACAGGCTACATTTTACTGCATTTTTAAAGCCATGGAGATAGAGGTAGCAGGATATAAACTGTTTCTATTTGTTTATGCCAATGAAAAAGGTGAAAAACCTAGGAGAATTATCTGCAGAATCTCATTCATTTTTAAGAGACTGTATGAAAGCAATATGTCATCATTTTTGTACTGAGACATCTGTTTCATGCTGCAGAAAGTCAATTGTCATGAACAGGAATCCATATGTGAATTCATACCCTCTTGACACTGAACAAGGTCTAATTTTTATATCTCCTAACCTCCTGTTGTTGAGTGAGTTTTAGAACTGTAGAATTCAGATTGTTCAGCTTACTTGGCCTCACTAAAATTAATTTCATATTTCTTCATAATCATAACAGAAACAAGCAAGACCATGACTTACTAAACAAATGACCTGGCATAGACCTGGCATAACACATTTGAGACAGGTCAGGGGTAAAAATGAAATTTATTTGATCATTTTACTAGTTTTAAGGGCCTGAAGCAGTCTTCACAATTAGTAAAATTTTAAAAATCTTTTTAAGAAACAATAAACTGATGCTTACCAGGGGAAGTTAAATCAAATAGTGAGCTGACAGATACTACAAATATTGGCCTTATACTGTCTACAAGGTGTTTCCTGAATATACAAACTTCACCTGAATATCTGCTAAAAGAAGCTCTCATTATTCTGTCACTCTCAGGAACGATCATTTTAACAGTGAAAACTTGGCATCAGTTTAATCATATTTAATTCATGTAGCAGAGACAGTGGAATAGAGCAATGCCTCCTGCTTCCTGCCTTGAAAATGCTATCCCTTTTCATTGGGATATTCAGAAAAGAGGTCATTCACAGGGCAGAGAGGGAAATATTAAGTTCTGACTTAAGAAACAGGTTTCAAGCACATCGTGTGTTCACACCAAAAGTAAGTGAGGAATACCAATATGTCTCCTACGGTCTTGGGAGTTAAAAGAGAATTATATTACAAAAGCCTAATGTAAATCAGGCTTCATATGCATTACTTTAACAGAGAAATATTAGATTACTGCAGCTGAAGGTATGTTCCACAAATGAATGTAGCATGTGAAACACAAATCAATTTTCCATCTTGTCTTAAATCTTAGAAGCTCGAGAGTGTTTCAGAAATCAATCTAGGATCAGCTCCTTCTCTCTGGAGAGACTGATTTCCTATCAGGGGAAGACTGAACTCTAATAGAAGGTGAAAGGGATAGAATACTGTCGTTGTCCCTGATTTACGGTTCTACCATTACATAAAACGGATAAAAGTGTAGGATTACTGGCACTTCCATATTGCTGTTTTCAGCATGCTGGCAGTGGAGGCTTGGCCAGGGGGATGCCCAGGGTACCCCCAGGCATTGCCCTGGCCCCAGCCAGGGGAGACCAAATGTAAGTCTGAGGGCAAGAACATGCAGGCATCTGGCTGCAATTGATGCCACCCCATTTGGCCTCGAAACCCTGTACTAGTGGCCCCTGGCCTGTTATATTTAGACAGATGTTTCTTTTTGACTATTTATCAGCTGCCTAGAGAGAGTATAACTGAAAGATGCTGTGCAGCACACCACATCTGCATCCTCACCATGTGATTGCAATAAACACCCTACAGGCTACCCAAACCTGCAGAAAACCGTGTTCAGGCATGTTATGATATGTCAGGCTAGAAGCCATGCTTAGGAATTTAGAGGTCCTGTACTGGCGAAAGTAGGTTTCTAGGATCTCTCCCTGTAGACAATCATAACCTTGGTCTCAAAAATACTGCTGAGCTTTCCCCTAGATATACCTTTGTTCTCAACTAGTTTCCCAGATTTTCTGGACAGTATGCTATTAATGATTCCTGAAAGGTAATGTTATGATGTGTTTATTAGATGTGATTTGCCTAAAAGGCAGTTGGAATCACTAGGATATGTTAATATTTGTAGTCTGGTCAGTCTGTAAGTCAAGTCACTCATTTCCTTTCAGCATATGTGTCTTCAGTGCTTTTTAAGAGTTATTCCACCTCAGGCTTTCTGCTGTTAAACAAATGTAAAGGAATACATATGTTTCTTATTCTGCTTTAAGTGGTACTCAGATTTTTTTCCCATCTTTTCTGTTGAAGGAAGACTCTTGCCCAATTTAACCAGGACATGTCTACACATTACATCAAATGAGAGGAAACAAATGAAGTGATCTCATTTCCCTTCACACGCACTTGATGTTAAAACAGAAAAACTAGAATTGTAAAGCGAACATAAAAATATAATGAGTGACTCTAAAACCTGATAAAATTTTTAAGTTTGAAATTCAATTACCAAAAAAAAAGGATAAATGAAAAGAAAAACTCCTCAGAAATGGCAAAACAAG
The DNA here is from genome assembly GCF_965231255.1 of Vanellus vanellus. Lineage (NCBI taxonomy): Eukaryota > Metazoa > Chordata > Aves > Charadriiformes > Charadriidae > Vanellus > Vanellus vanellus. Next base: position 108,927,198 of record NC_138906.1, read on the forward strand.
CCACAAAAATTCCTAATTATCACCAAATCAAACAAAATTTTTCTCATCAGAACTATCAAAATATTTTAAAATGCATATAAATTTAACTTTTAAAGCGTATGTACTCTGCACAAATTTTCATTTTTATAAGCATGAGTAATCTTGATTTCAAAAGAAAACAGTTCTGAGTAATAAACACATGTTCACCAAGTAATCAATCAATAGATAAATTCCTATTTATGCAAAATATCCTGATTTAGACCCTTCATACCAAGCTAAAGGTTTTTGAGAAAGGAGGACCCTGACATTGACTTTGCTGATTATGCTCTCCTTCAATAAGTTATATATTCTGCCCTTTAAGTCTCAGAGGCCCAGAGAGATCTTGGAGGTCAACTGTACCTTATCTATGGTTCTTGGTTTTCCTCTGACTTTTTGAGATTTCTAAGAGGCTGCATCAGAGAAATTATTCTGAGTCTAAGTAGTTCAGATAATCTGCATTATGGCATATATGTCTAACCCATAATAACTTTAGGTTATATAAACTACTTTTTTTAGTTTTTATATTACACAGAGATAATTTAAGAAAAAAAAAAACACCACCAAGAAGATGTTAAAAATACTAGTGTTGGTACATTTACACAGCACTGTATTTTCATGGAGTGGTTTATACCTCATTTTAAAGGCGCCTGTTATGATATATATGAGATTAAATTATGCTATGCATAATAAAATATTATTTTCATCACGGAGAGAAGTAGAAGGAATTTTTTAATGCTAAGAGAAATAAAGCCAAATGTTCAATTTTTTTTTATATAACTTTATGGATAATTCAATGAATTCAGCTAAAATAACAAAGTATTGCATAGCTGCAGAGAAAGCTGAAAAGGAGTCAGTATGCAACAGATCAGAGTATTTCATAATTTATATAGAATATTTCCCTAAAGAACTATAGTTCCATCTGGGAGGGTTTTTTTTCCAGGTTGTATATTGAGTAATAACAGAGAAAATAAAGTTTTCCTCTTAGTTTTTGCTACTGCCAATTTGATACCTTTAAGTGCATTAGCTGCCAAAAATAAAAACTTGACTGAATCTCGAACTGGACCTGGATGATATCAGACTTCATAGGAGGTCATAATTCTACAATTTTTCACGTACAAATCAACAGAAATAATTAGTTATCACTATTGTCTGGGACTCAGACTGAAAAGGTTTTCTGGGTTTGCCCATCATACATAATCAGATCTGAAATACCATTAAAGTATTTGATGGCATATTATTTTAATGTCAAAAAGTGTCCTATAACAAAAAAAAAACCCAAACAATTCTGGATTGAGACAGAAAAAGACTTTAGAACACACTATAAGCATTGACACAAGACATTAATGTATTGAGAAAATATAGTTATTGCTACTTACACAGACATTTTCAAGTACTGTAATGCCACAATAAGGAATAAATTGAGTCTAAAGAAAGCTGGAAGAAAACAAAAATATCTTCTTGTGGTTTAACCCCAGCTAGCAGCTAGAACTACGCAGCCGTTCACTCTCTCCCCTATTCTGGATGGGGAAGAGAATCAGAAGAGTAGAAGTGATGGGTATCTCATGGGTTGAGATACAGACAGCTTAATAAGTAGAGCAAAAGCCGCACGCACAAGCAAAGTAAAATAAGGAATTAATTCACAGCTCCCCATGGGCAGGCAGGTGTTCAGCCATCTCCAGGAAAGCAGGGGTCCTTCATGCTTAACAGTTACTTGGGAAGTAAAACACTATAACTCCAAACATTCCCCCCTTCCTTCTTCTTCCCCCAGGTTTATATACTGAGCATGATGTCACATGGTATGGAATATCCCTTTGGTCAGTTGGGGTCAGCTCTCCCAGCTGAGTCCCCTCCCAGCTTCTTGTGCCCTTCCAGCCTGCTCACTGGCGGGGCGGTGTGAGGAGCAGAAAAGGTCTTGACTGCTTAGCAACAACCAAAAACATTAGTGCACTATGTCATGCCAAATCCAAAATGCAGCACTACACCAGATGCTAATAAGAGAGTTAACTCCATCCTAGCTGAAACCACAACAATTCTCTGTGGTGATTTTGCACTGGCCATGAATCTAGAACAAAAATACTTCTTTTCTCTTTCCTTGAACTTTGAGAAAATCCCACATGATGATTTCGGGTTCAGATTGTGGCTGTCTCTTGAAGTGCCTCTCTGGATTGATGTTTAAAAAGAAAAGTTTTGCTTAACCCCCCGTATTTTTTTCAAGAGTAAGCAATCTTTTCCTTACACTACCGTTCTTTGTATTTCCTTGGTTGTGTTCCAAACCCTGATAGGCCATAGGTTTTTTTTTTTTTTTTTATATGCCAGCTGGATTCAAGTTATTAAGTTTTACAAGATGTAGACTTGGCCACTCTTTATTCACTGTGAACAAAACCATAAAATGTAAGTAAGTGTCTGCAATGATCATTTGCACTTTCTGTACACATATTAATAAAGGTAAAATCTAACTAATATGTTATTATTTCCACAAGGAATAACTTTATGAACTTAAAGTCAATTCAAAACTTTCACTACACAGTACTGAGTAAAAAAATCTATGATGTGGCTAGTTTGCTAGTATTGATTCGGGCCTGAGATATATTCTCACTCACTCTATTACACCTCTACTATATATGATTTATGGTAATATCTACTTTCTACTGCTTTCTGCATCTGTGACTCCCATTCTATTCCCTGAATTCCCACTGGTTTCAAAGGTTAAAATTGGCTTTTAATGCTGATTTGAGACTACTATATATATCTTCCTGGAGAAGAATTTACTCCTGCTGTGCCAATCCGTTAGCAAGATGTAAAGTATGTCTGCTTTAAAAAAAGTTGCTAAATGCACAAAAAGGGGAGCTTACAGCTGGAAATCAAAGCAGGACTAATAATGCACGGGAATCCTGTTGCAGGAAGCACTTACCTATGTGGTTCGGGTAAGTGGGGACTGTATTCCACCTCTACTTCTGTGAGATTTACCCATGAGTTTCAGTATCTGGAAGCACGAGGCTTCCTTAAAAGGCAGCCTAAATAGCTAACAAAAGCACAGTACTCAGAATTCACCAAATGATGTCTAGGATTTTAACATTCATAGTTCTCATAGAAACAAGAACCAAAAAAGAAATTTTTCATAGCACATTATAATCTTTCCATCAGCCTATGTCCATTAATATTCTGCAGCTGTTAAACACCTCTCATTTTGACCTCAGAACCAGTGAACAGTTCTTGATATCCTGTATTTACCGCTATACTCTTAGTCCCAGGGACCAATGGATGATCTCCATCTTTACAGAGAAGAGATCTATTGGTTCCTCAAATGTTAATAAAGCCTTTGTTTCAAGTTTCTAATTGATTAGTGAAAATATAACCATCTGTGGTTTCATGGATGTTTTGCAACCAGTATAAGAAGTTCCAGTCTCAATGTCATGTCCTTTTAATACATATACATATATGTATACATATACACGTACACATACACATATACAGTGCAAAACCACTATTTTTAATACGATTGTTGGTAGCTACATGTTATAGATCCATTAACTGAAAATAAAATGTGATCATCATTACAACAATTCCTATAACTTAAAGATAATTTGGGAAAAAATGGATTTTTCTGAGGAATTTTGTAAAGCTGTGGAGCTTGGAAAAGATACAAGGATCAGACTGCACTTCTCTAACATGTGAAGTGAACGTATTATTGTAGAAGGAGGAGTACTGGATGAAAAGGATAATGTTTGAAGAAATGCAAGTGTGAAAATGAATTTAGATTTTGAATTGAGCAGTGGCACTGGTGCCAAAAAGGGAGTATATGTATTTGTATTAACGATGGTTTAAAATGTTATGCAATAATGTAATTTATTCCACTGTGATAAATTCCCATTTGCCAATTAAGAAAGGAACAATGTGCCAAAAAACAGTCTAATTCTTCATTTAAAGTGAAAGTGATACGAATAATCACCAGATTCGGCCAGAAAAGAGGAATTATATTTCATTAAAAAGTGTAAGTTTAGAGAACAAATTCTTCTGTGGGGAGTGGGGAGAAAAGAAGGTGTCCTGAGAAAGCCCATACTGAGAATATAGCTCATGGCCTGGTGCTTATGGCTGTCATCTACTTTGTGGATGGCTGAAGTCCAGCCCCTCTTATGTAGGTAACATGCAGAACATTTCAATGAATAAGCATATGTTGAACAACCGCCAGAGAGCACCAACTGTTTTAGCTGTTGTTCCCATGTAGAGGAGATCAGTTCTCCTGCTGTTATCTAAGAAGGAAAATGTCAATTTGCCGTTAGGCAAGAGGGAGTTGATGGTACTTTACACCTGTTGAATGAAGACACAGAAGACAAAATCATTAATGCAACTCTTTCCTATAGTTAGCCATATACTGTTGTTGGAGGGACAGAATCCAGGCCTCTGGTGTTTCTAGTTACTTAAAAGCATATTTGAATAATATGCATTTGAATGCTATGACAAGGTTTGTCATCAGAGAGACCAAGTGTTGTGGAGTTAGTTAAGTCTGAATCTGTGGGCTATTTCAAAGCATAGAAACACGATAATATATAGGCCATCAATCTTCTCCCCTTTGACAACTGAGAAATGCCTCTGCAATCTCATGAAGCCCGTTCACCCACTGTGAAAGGCAGCTAAGCCTCTTCTGCCCCCATGAAATGGAAGGGTTTCTGCAGAGTTCACCCGCAGGCAGGAGGCAGGGGTGGTACAACACACTGTTGCCAGCACTGCTCCACTCGGTGTCAACAACTGAAGGCCGAATGGGCGGTGGCAGAGCCAATTGTTTGCTGGGTCTGATGGTTAACCATCATCTGAGATTCAGGGGCATTTTAAAATATCTCAGGAAGCTTTTTCGTGCAGTCTATGAACTCAGGTGAACAATTCACTTCTTATATCCCAAAGGGTGCAGAATTTCAGAGACTGTAGTCATGGGCCCCTTTTAAGTTAACAGGCCTATAGTACCACACTTTCCCCTCACTTGGATATAATTTACTATTATTGTTTCTACAAGTTTAGGTGCAATATTTCTTAAATACCTTGGAGAACAGACATCTTGGAACAGCGTGATCCATGCTTGCATTACATTATTGCAGCGGGAACACAGTGTTACAGCCCAGTTGATGGATAACTGCAGTCATTCAATCACTTTCTGTCATTCCTAATACATCAGGCCAAGTTCACACATTAGACTCCAGAAGGTCTTGCAGTCCATATATCCATCCCTGTTCTAACACTGTGTGATATGTAATACTTTTACATTTAAACTTAAATATTTTTTAAGTTTAATGAAACCATTGCGTCACTCACCTTGTAACGCACCAGAACCTCTCAAAAAAGGGTAGGGATTTTGTTCTAGTTGCGAGGATAAATCTTTCCTGGTCAGTTTATGGTCATATGGTATGATGCTGTCATTGTTGCGTGGCCTGTATAGTTGCTTTCTCCCACATACAGTGTGTTTCTGTGTTCTCCTAGGCTTTATTTAGTAAAATAAAAGAAAAGAAGCTATTCTAGTCAAATGAAAGGTTCTTCATCTCTATACCCATTTTAGTAGTCCTTGACTGTAACTGTTCCAATTTGAATTCTATTTTCCTGAACATTAGCAACCAGAATTATATGTAGCTTTCCAGATACGATGCCCTCCGGTGCCTCTCATTACTACTTCCTCTACTAATAACAAAGTGCTTTCTGAAGCCTACCGGTGGCTTCCTTGCCCTTCTCATTTTAGACTGCATATGTCACAAGATTTAGAAGAAACATGACTAGTTTCTAATTACACAAATTTGGGTTTTGTACTGCTGCAATGCTTTCAATTTTTATTACTTAAAGTCACTGGGTTGTTCAGTTCTGTTTCATGTCTGTGTGGTATGCCAGTTCTGTTTTGTTCAGACAATGCTGTCTTTGTTTGGTCAGCACTTTTATAAGCATACCCTAGGTTTTTTGCCAAAACCATTAACAAACCTGTAAAACAAGATAGATCACAAGGCCAGTACTAGAGGAAATCTATAATAAGTGCTTATCAATCTCACTTGACATTATCATAAACCAGTAAAAATTAGTAAATAAAAAAAACTTTTCAAAAACATACATTTCACTGAAAATATTTATAAATTTATTAGTTATGCACCAGATAAACTTTAAAAATATCTGATTATTAGAATTAGTATAAATTCACATTTCAGCCACTTTTACGGGTTCAAATATCAATAAGTATTTTTCAGTAAAAATTCCTGTCAGTAAAGATGTTTTTGATAGGCTTTAGAGGGTGAACTTGTAAAGAAAAAAAATCAATCTAATCATATTTTTTTTCATTACTCTAATCAGATGTGAGAAAATACTTCCAGCCTATTCCTATATTGTCACTTCCAAAAATGGAAAACGTACTCAAAAAGCCACAATTAAAAACAAACAAAAAATAAAAAGGAGAGTGGTATTTTTTAAAGCAAATCCTGAAAAAAAACAGAGCATCTACCTGTGTTAGGTATTATTTTCAAATGTTGAATAGCAAAGACATGAGAAATTATATTTTCAATAGGACTTAAATTATACCCCTTGGAAATGATTATCTTTCTTGTTAGAGTTGTGGTAAACATCCTAATTATGTACAGTATGGAATTGTTGCAATGTGCCCATATGACCTACTTTCTTTCTAAATTTCATGCATTCTGCCACACACTGTTTAAAAAAATTGGAAGAAGATTTAACCTAGAAAGTCCCAATATACTGTGTAATGTAAGGATGAAAAGGCTGTTAGGCTTCTGCTTTGATCATTTTATGGGCAATTTTCTTAGCATATTTTCTTATGTTACTGTATATGTATTCATAATTCTCTTATTGCTCTTATATTTAAATATTATATTGGGGGTTGGACTAGATGATGTCTAGATGTCCCTTCCAACCCTGACCATTCTATGTATGGTTTCCCACCTTTTTCTTTTATCTCTTGATCACGTTCTCTAATTTTTTCTCCACTTCGGTCACTTTTCTTCAAATCCATGTGATTTGAGGAAGAAAGCAGGACACATGAATATTTTTCTTGAATGATAAGCACCAAGGAAGGTACATTAACATACACTTTGGGTAGTCCTCTTAATTTCCATATATTTTTATATCTTTAAAAAATATTGCTACAGAATTTTGCAACCAAATCTATAGTAGTTTAATTCTGCCTTGCTAACTGATGTCAAACCTCAAGATCAGTAAAGAAAAAATTTGTATTTTACATTATGTGCTTCTACCCACACACACACATATGCTGATGTTGTAAAGGTTTTATTCCACATTTCTCATTGATGGAAGCTTTGCATGAGTAAGAACAGAGGCTGCCAGGAGTTTTGTGATTATAACAGGTATAGATCTTTCTTTACATTTAGATTCAGATGCAGTCACCTAACCCTGTGTGGTTCATCAAGCCTTTTGATATCAGTGCCTTAAATTATGCTAAATGCATTCAATCTCTAGGATTGCATGGTACATGCTGACTGCCGGAAATTGAGGTGAGCTGATCTGTTGTACATTTCAAATATAGTTATATTTCTAGCAATTCATTCTTACTCGCTAAAAAAATGTTATTCTGGCCTGAAGTGTTACAGTGCTATGGTCCATGAGTTAATAGATTATTCTCTTTTTAGAACTTGTCTTCTTTCTTAGTGTCATGCCTTTGGCCAGGTGGCTTTGATGCGCATCAGAAGAAGATTGCATTCCCATACCACTTTCTTGTGATCTTCTGTATTTGCATGCAGCAACACTTCCTTGCTTTTTAAATTCAGTATAAATAGATTATAAAAATAATTTTCAGTGAAAAGATTAGGTCAGGGTAGTCCTCAGTCTAAATTTTTAGGACAGAGAATATGGAATTTCTTGCTTAAGAAAGCAATGCAAACAGTTAACTACACCCTGTGATATTCCCATTTAGCAAAAAAATATATCTGTTGTATTTTATCCTGGGCATAAAGCTTTCCTGTTTGTGTTACACCTTTTCTAGATTGAATAAGAAGCACATCAACTAACAATTGGTGGAGTATATTCATATTAAAACTCCAAGGTTTTCTGGTTTGTTTTTGCTAAATGAACAAAATCTTTCATAATGTATGATCATGCTGTACCTATTTTACACAGCCTCCAAATCAATACACTGCATTAGTTTGATATGCTTAAACTAGTCGCTTAGATGGTCGCTGCATCAAGACTTAATTAGAAACTAACCTTAAGAAGAATCTGTCATTTTAAAATAGTATAGGGCCAGTTTACTTTTGGCCAAATCAATGAAATATACCTGCTCAACAGTGCTTCAGCAAATTGTGCTGTAAAAATAAAAATATTTAGCAAGAAAAGACTATGTTGTAAGCTGTAGCATCTACCTTTTACTGTCTGAAGACTGGTTAGGAGCAAAAAATTAGCCTTTCCTTTCCTTGTCTCTCCCACAGGCACTGTCTAAAGAAAATGGTTAAATCTTCAGCAGCCAAATATATCTTTTCGTTTGGGTGAAATGTTTTACTATGGGAAGTCAAGCCTGAAGAAATGGCAATTAAAGAAGACTTTGAGTTATACTGTGCATTAGTTCTAAAGAACAATGAAGCAATTCTTTTCACTTTAGGATCAGCTTCAAGACAGTGATACCTGTAATAGTAAAAGGGTTTTTTTTTCACATCGTAGTGACAGTAGTCTTTAGTCAGCCCTTTTCTTGGGACCCTTACACGTTCCTCAATGTTCATGTTTAGAAACCAGCATACGTAGAGACATAGGAAAATGTAACTGGCTTAGCTAGGAGTTGATTCTTTTTCTATACAATCCTGAATTTTTCTCTCTCTTTCAGAGTCTGAAGACTCCATTTAAGAATTTGAAATGCATTTCTTGCCATTTAATGGCAACACGCAAAGTCTTGTTAGCTGTAATTATAAAGTTATTTTTTACTTTTGAATAATGTAGTACCCAGTGCAATGAAGAAAAATGAAGTTGTCTAGTATTACAGGTGGAACTGAGCTACACATAGTAACGTCAATTTATTATTTTTTTTCTAAAACAAATATGTTTCTAAATTTTTTTTTCTAAAATATACTGAAACATTTAGAATAGAAAGCATGAATGCCGTTGACTTTAAACACAAAAGCAGCACTTTCTGTGCAACTGGAATAAGTTTGCAAATAAATACCTAGTAATACAGACACAGAAAAACTTCAAGCTTCTAGAAAATAAAAAACACGTGGAAAACTGAAACTGACTTCCCTGTCCCCTATGTGTACACAAAGGCAAACTACAGTTCTAAGTTTTGAAGGGTTACACTTCATCTCACTGAGACAATTGGAAGGACTGAAGCATGAAGTTCGTGCTTCCATATATGCAAACAAGGTGAACAAATGAAAGAACGGAAAGAAAATTCATAATTGAAATATATAGGTTTATTCTGATCACGGTGAATAAACTATCAAATTTTGACCCTAGAAGTTTACAGTAATTTTAAAGATTTTATGTTTTCATTTAATATATGCATAGCACTAAGCCTCTTTCATATTCAGTATTTTGTAAGTTAGTGCTGCTGGTTACATACAACATGATACAAGGTTTGAATAATGAGATAAGGCAAAGTCAGTATTGTGAACCACAATGCAGCAAAAGCAAAAGGCTGACACCACGTCTTCTGATGGAAGCGCAAATGATATCTAATATTTCTAAAAAAAAATTTCCAGATATTATTTGCTGATGACAGCAAATTGCATCTTAGGCTTCTTTAGGCTGGACAAAATGCATCTTCATGTAGAATCGATAAAACTACTTTAAGCATCTTTGTATCTTAAGAATATTTTGGAAAAAAAAAAAACAACAACAAACCTCTAAAATTAGATTCAAAATAATAAATTTACATTAAATTAAAAGTTAGAGATAAAAAATTTAAAAGCAAAACAGAACTGTGTAACATAATTACCTCCATGGTTACATAGACCATATCTAGAATTTTATAAGTTGATATTCCTGAGTATTTCCTCAGGAAAAGTGATAGAAAAGGGCTCCAAACCTTGATCCATCAGAAATAAACAAAGACAGTTAAAACGTATACCAGTACATGTTACATAGCTGAACATAAAGGAGATAGTATGAGTTAATGTACACTAAAAATACAATTTTGTTACAAACAGAAATAATTTTAACTGTGCAGGAAAACAATTCTTTTCAGAATTTAATTTTTTTTTTTAAATCAGTGTATTAAAATTTGATTGCAGACACTGCAAAGTTGGGGTTTTTATGAGCAAGGCAAAAGCACAAGTAGAATAACTTTAAAGTGAGAAGTGAAAAGCTCAAAAATCTCAAATATTCTACATGGTAACAAGCTGAGAAAAAGATCAAAGGCAGAAAGTTATGAAGATGAGCAAGAGGAACAGAGTTCACAATTACAATGCTTATTAAAATAAAGTAAATGCAGATGCTTAGCACTGGAAAAGAGAATACATATGGAAAAAAACCTTTAACACTTTTTTGTTGTATTGTTTTGGCTGTATTTGATAACCAGGTGCTATGTAACTTAAACTTTGAGATGCTTATATGGTAATTTTGGACAGATTTTTCTAACTATACAGAAGCCTGTGCTGCTCCATGCAGAATTAAAAAAGGATTGCAATAATTGATTTTTCAGTTTGGCAGCAAAACTGGGGAAAAAGTACTGCAAAGCTAAAAAAAAAAAAAAAAAGGTAACTTTTCCTCACCAGAAAGAAAAATCGAAAAATTTTGAATCATATTGTTACTGAATGTAACTTCTATTCATCCTAAATCTCAGTAGTTTGAGACACTTAGAAAGAAAAACAAAAGAAAGGTAAGGTTCGTAAATCACATGTAGTTACTTTTATTTCAAATCTCTGCAGTTAAAGTTGTCAACAAACAAGACATAGAAACAAAAAAGCAAAACACAAGAAAACTGGTCCTAGCTCTCTCCAAGTGGATTTTTCTACCTTCTAGTGAAGTGCCTTTAGCTCAGAGCTACTAAGCAATGCTTGCTAAGATAATGGCATTATAAAAAGAGTTTTCCTCAACTATTCTTTCTGGATCTATTCCACTTTGAATAAAATACATATTTCTTAAGCATTAGACATATCTTTCATTAGAGAATATTTGCAGTTATGTAAGTGCAGAGAAAAATATAAGAATTTATCTAGCATGCCTATGCCAGAATTGAATGAAACTGCTGGAGAAGTCTGAATCTCTAGAAAAAGTAACCCATCACATAATATAACCTTTCCTTCAACCTTTACATACTCATAAGTTATACAAAGTGGCTATGTTTCGATTAACAGAACAGAAACCCACAGTATGGGGTTTTTTTGAAACAATTGTAATTTACTAGCAATTAGTGAGGTGAGCTTTTTCTATGGTTGTTGATCAAGTTGTGTTATTCTTGTGCTCTTGACTTTTCATTGTCAATTAGTCTAATGAATGACAGTATTGAAAACAGCTTTTATCAACCATAGAGAAATATATCAATTTTGAGCACTTTGGAACAGTTCACTAAACTGCAGCACACCCAGAGTTGTATTGGGCAATTGATATAGCCCCAAAAGAATTGATACAATGGTTTAAAAGAGAGCGCAATAGTAGAATAATGGTAGCATAAATCTGTTTAATTAAGACAATGGGGTAAGTTGACTCTAATTTATGTTTTATCCACTGTTCAAATTACTCCAGAAATAAATGTTTTACTCTCAGAATAAAGACACTTGTGTAGGTTTTATGTGGCGAGGTTTTGGTAACGGGAAGGGGGCTGCAGGGGTGGCCTCTGTGAGAAGACACCAGAAGCTACCCCCATGCCAGACAGAGACAGTTCCAGACGGCTCCTAGATGGATCCTCCGCTGGCTAAAACTGAGCCCATCAGCGACGCTGGTGACTCACTTCTCTGTGACAACATATTTAAGAAAGCGTTAAAGTGCTGCACAGCAGCTGTGAGAGAGGGGAGTGAGAAAAAATTGAGAGGAACAGCCGTGCAGACACCAAGGCCATAGAACAAGGAGGGGAGGAGGTGCCCCAGGCACCAGAGCAGAAGTTGCCCTGCAGCCCCTGGAGAGGATTGTGGTGAAGCAGGTTGTCCCCCTGCAGCCCATGAAAGATCCCATTCTGGAAGAGGTAGACATGCCTGATGGAAGCTACAGCCTGCGGAGAGCCCACGCAGGACCAGGCCCCTGGCAGGAGCTGTGGCCCGTAGGGAATCCACGCTGGAGCTGTCTGTTCCTCAAGGGCCATGCCCCATGAGAAGGACCCACGTTGGAGCAGTTCATAAAGGACTGTATCTTGTGAGAGAGACCCCACACTACAGCAAGGGAACAGTGTCAGGAGGAAGGAGCAGCAGGGAGGAGCTGTTATGGACTGACCACAACTCCATTACCCATCCCCCTTTGCTGCTTGAAGGGAGGAGGTAGAGGAGTTGGGAGTGAAGGAGTGAAGTTGAACCTGGGAAGAAGAGTGGGGGGAGGAGGGGAAGGTGGTTTTAGCTTTGTTTTCTTTATTTCTCACTATCTTACTCTGTTATCAATTGGCAATAAATTAACTTCTCCAAGTCAAATCTGTTTTGCCTATGACAGTAGTTGGTAAGCAATCACCCTGTCCTTATCTTGGTCCTCGAGCTCTTTCATCTTATTTCCTCCCCCTCTCCTGGAGAGAAAGGGGAGGGAGAGCGGCTTGGTGGACACCTGGCAGTCAGCCATAGTTAACCCACCACAACACTGCAAAAAGATCATCTGGTCAATGATTATTCATACCTAATTACACGTAAGCTTTCATAAGGCATTTAAGTTGGAAAACAATTTTTCCATAAAATGTAGTAAAAGCTTTTAAACTTCCTATTCCAGTCAATATAATTTTTAAAAATGTATCTGACAATGCATATTAAGAGCAAAATAAGGTGCAGAATTGTGTACAGCAAGAAAATATGAAAATAGGTGATTAATCATATAAATCTGTAGTTGTGAAAAAAATTTTGAGACAACTTTTTTGTTGTTTTTAAAGGTGGATGTTTCAAAATACATGTCTAAGATATGTCAAAACCCACTATAGATACTGTGTTTCTTTGTTTTTTTCTTTTAAGGTCAGACTCCTCAAAGTTTGAGATTCTTCCTTATTCTGATTTGTTTTCTTAGAGAATTACCGTGGCATTCACTACTCCAACACAGTTTATTTATTTAGTTATTTAGTTATTTATTCATTTATTTTGTGGGGAGAGACTTCCATGATTTCACTGAGCTCTAATTAAAGCCAGTAGGACGTTAGGGGACAACTACTGTGGCCTTCAGAAATATGCTGCTCTTTCAAACCTCTCAAAGTTGTGCCCCTTAAATTCTGTTTGTAGATTCAATAAAGTAGTGCATTGTGTAATGAGAAGCTATGTAGAACATTGGCTGTTGAATACATTTGTATTTTTATTGATTATCTGACTGGAAGAAAAGCATTCATTTATTAACAGAAATAAAGTCTATTGTACGTGGACCACAGCATTTTGTTGAGTTAATAAGATTAGCAAATCCACTTTTATCTTCTGATGTGTTCACTGATTGATGGTATGCTAATACTTCTTCATTTTAGACTCTTTTACAAAGAAAAAAACCCAAAGCTTAAATAATAAGTAGCACGGTTTTGTTTGTCCTTTTCTTATCTGCATTTTCTTCCTTTCAAATGTTAATAACTTTAAGAATTATTTTATCCAATCTTAGCATAAGCAGTCATTCATGGCCCTTTTCTAATTACGATCAATTGGCTCCTGAAATGGCATTGCCTAGGAAATATTCTATTCATTATTAAAGCAGGCACCTGAATCACATTTGCAGTCTAACATAGTTATATTTGTTGAACATGTTGAGAATATCCCTTGAAATTAGTGTTTGATTTTTAGATCACTTTGATTTAGATTGTACAAAAATATAAATATACCTTTTTGATTTCAGTTGAATAAAATTCATGAAGTCATGTGAAAAAAGCTCTGTAATCGTAAAAGGCATCCAAGAATCTTTGTCGTTCCTGAGAAACAGTTGCTTACTGGCATATTATTTATTTAGTATTGGAGGATTTTTTCCCTTTAAAATTAGGAAAATAGATTCAGATTACTCTGAGAAAACTCTTCAATTGTCGTAAGATTTAAGCATGAAAGTCATGGCGACAGTAGGACTTGGGAATTAAAGGGTAGAGATTTCAGTAGGAAAAAGTCACCAGTTTTAATTAAACTGTGATAGCTCCCACCCTACTGGAGACAAAGCTCAGGGCTGGTCACCAGTGGTGTTCCTCAGGGTTCATTTCTGTTCAATACATTTATCAGTGATCTGGATGCAGGAGTTGAATACACCATTAGCAGGTTTGCTGATGATACCAAACTGGGAGGTTCTGTTCACTCTCTTGACGGACAAGATGCCTTGCAGAGGGATCTAGATAGATCAGAGTATTGGCAATGATTAACGGAATGACATTTAACAAGTCCAAATGCCAGATTCTGAGCCTAGGACGCAGTAATGCTGGGCACAAGTATAAATTGGGAAAGGAATGGCTGGAGAGCAGCTCTGAAGAAAGGGATCTGGGGGTGTTTGTTGACAGCAGGCTCAATCTGAGCCAGAAGTGTGCCCTGGCAACCAAGAGGGTAAACCGCATCCTGGGATACATCAAACACAGTATAACCAGCTGGTCAAAGGAGGTGATTAACCTGCTGTATTCTGCACTGGTGTGTCTTCACCTAGAGTACTGTGTTCATAATTTAAGAAGGGTGTGAAGGTCCTTGAATGCATCCAGAGGAGGGCAACAAATCTGGTGAAAGGGCTGGAAGGAATGTCCTATGATGAGTGGCTGAGGACTTTGGACTTGTCTAGCATGGAGAAAAGGAGGCTGAGGGGCAACGTCATTGCTCTCTACAGCTTCCTGAAGAAGGGAAGTGGAGAGGGAGGTGCTGATCTCTTCTCCCTGGGATCCAGTGATAGGACGGATGGGAGTGGTTCAAACCTTCACCAGGGGAGGTTCAAACTTGAAATTAGGAAGCATTTATTTACCAAGAGGGTGGTCAAACACTGGAACAGGCTTCCTAGAGAGGTGATCGATGCCCCAAGTCTGTCAGTGTTTGAGGCACTTGGACAATGCCCTTAATAACATGCTTTAACTTTTGGTCAGCCCTGAATTGGTCAGGCAGTTGGACTAGATGACCACTGTAGGTTCCTTCCAACTGAATTTCTGTCCTATCCTATCCTATCCTACCCTAGAGTGTTAACCACTGTTTTCCTATCAACTACTACCAGACCACGTAAATCATACTTTCTTATCTTTCTGCATTTGTACCAATACTAAATAATGTACATGTTTATGGTATTAAACAAGGTTTAATGGAACTTACCAGTTGTGAAAATTATTTGTAGTTTTTTCCATTATTATGTTTATAATCAGTTTGTAAAGATGATCTGCATAAAACATTCATGTTATTTATCATTTTAAAATGGAAAACAAGATTTTGTGAGGTTTTTCTAGAGGCAATCCACATTTTTAGGTACCACTCATCTCAAAAGATGAAGAACAACAGCTTAATGGTTTACAACCAGATTTAGGGTTAGGAGTTTTCCTGACTTTCCCATATTTATCCTTAGTGACCTCGAGCAAGTCTCTTCTGCATTAATCTCTGTGTCTTCACTGCCCAAGTGTAAAATGTGAAAAGGAATGGATGGGAATATCGGTATATAGCAAATATCATAGATGTATATTTAAGATCAGAAAACTTTCTAGTATTATGATGAAAAGGTCATAAATTAACATTTTCTGACATTCTCAACTGCAGCCAGGGCAATCATGTATCATCTTATTTTGGCTTACTTTCAAGTGACTTATTTATGGGTTTACTTCTTCACAGAGACCTCTGAAGTTCTCTGTGTATGTAGTTACTGAAATAAATATTTTATGTAGTTAATGGAAGTAGCTGAGTTTTTTCTTACCCGGGAATAGGGAGAAATTATGAAAAATGAAAGCATCTTGTGTGATCTATCACAGTCAAGCAAGAAAATTTAAACAGCACTACAAAGAAGGCACTTGAAAGATATGATCAATAAGTGATTACAAAGAATTGTGTGGCATAAATGTGAAATTAACTACCCTACAAGAAACTATAATTTCCTCATGAGAAAAAAAAAAAAAAAGATACTGTATTGATCTTCTGAAATAAAAATTTTAAAATTAACATAGTCTAATGATCTTTTTATTGCCACCATGACCTTTGGACTAGCCAAGTATATCGCACCTGCTGGGTATTATAATACAGTGAACACGTGCTAAAGGTTTATATGGTATAGCTAGACAGAGCAGCAGAAACTAGCTTCTAGTTCGATTTCCATCAATATTCACGTTATACTACCAAGACGTTAGCACAGAAATGTTCTCTAGCACCAATTAAACATTATTTGTTTCTCTTACAGAGATAGAGGGTGAAAGACAGAATCCTAGTTTCCCCACTAACTCATGAAATTATTTGTCTTGATTTTTAGCCACAGATATTACTGTGAGCTGAAAAGAGACACTGGAGCTTAAAGAGATTTTGCCCAATTGCTGAAACCCTAGGGCTTTATCTCTAAAAGAACCATATTTCTAATGGCTTGTCAGATAAAAAAAAAAAAAAAAAAAAAAGGTTTGCCTCTAAAGCTTATCTAAACGATACAAGATTTTATCAGTAAGCTGTTTTGTGGCATTACTGTATTTTCAAGTGCAATCATAGAAGCACATTTGGCTGTTACAGCATTTGAAAATCAATAATTATACACTTTCTATTTCTATTGTGCACATTGACATTTTCAATACAGCTATGTTACACATAGGGGTGTCACGAAGATGCTGGCATAAGGAAAGCAGATGGAGTTTTAGAGAAAGTCAGTGTTTCATTTCACAATGCATGGAACAAAGCCAGAATTCTTTTGTTTAATATAAAACCTTGAACCAGTAAGCTAAGAAAGGGAGGAAGATTGGTTTGGAAAAAAAAAATCTGAATCTTATTTTATTGTCAATTCCTATAAGTTTTAAACATTTAAACTCCCTTTAAAAATAAATTGTCTCACAGTTTCTCTGTACCTTGTTGATGAAGTTGTGGTTCAGCTATTGGCAACAGAGAAAGATAACATTCCTTCATCATGTATCCTTTAGTGTATCCTGAGAGGTGATGGCTGGGATTAGGTGAGCATTTGTAGACCCAAAAGAAGGCTAAGAATACAAGAGGCAGTCAAAACACAGATCCTTCTCCTTTGGCATGCCATCTCCAGCAGTGGTCAAAAGCCAGTGCTCAGGGAGGACCATAAGAACAGGTAGAGCCTGCTGGCTCATCTCAGCCTCCAAGCATTTACAGCTCAGGGAATTCCTGGGCAAAATGTGATTCCTATGTAATTAATAATCTTTAATGGTTTCCATTCATGAACTTGACCAACCTGCACTTGAAGGTAAGCAAATTTTAACTACACACACTGTCTTCACAAAGACTTCTACAGCACAGTTACCAGTTATGAAAATAATTGCTTCTTTTTGTATGGTCCTAGTTAAATTATAAGAAAAATCAAGAGGAGATCACACAATCTCTGCAGCAGGCTTAGAAGGAGAATGTAATATATTAGTGGCAGGAGAAATATTGTTGGCTTTAACTACAACAAGAATTCTCTTAGAAGTTTTTGGTTTAAGAGATATAAGGTTTAGGGATATAAGGTATGAAACAAATATATTGCTGAGCAAGTTCACAGAATCTCTGTGCCACAGAATCTGCACATACTCATTAACAACTGTATATGGCAAACAGCAACCAATTATAATTTATGTCTGACTTGATGGCTGAAAGTTGCTGCTGTTTCTATAAATCGTGAATTGTCTAAAATTCCCAAAACATGCTTTTACAGTTTATCTTAGTATATTCATGTTACTTCCTATGTGGTATTTACATTTTTTACATGGACAATTCATAAACTCAAATTTAAATAAAAACATGATATATACATTAAGATAAATTTGAGATGCATTTCTATTATGTCATGAGTATAAGAAACACAAAGAGAAAGGGTACTGCTTTAATCTAAATGTATAAGTGATAATATTCAAGTATTTTAAATAAAATAACTTTTCTTTAAATATTATGTGGTGGGTTTTTTGGGGGTTTTTTTTTGGTTTTTTTTAAGAAAGAATGGTTTATTATGCATGTCACCCTGGTAGAACTGGGGAAACTGAGGAACCGTTACTTGCCCATTGCTCTATGAAAAAAACAGACAAGAACAAAGCAAGAAACAAACTTTTGGCTTCCATTTCAGACTCACTGTCTTCCCAGGACTGAATGTGAACCTCTCTCATATGCCATGTATATTCTAAAGTATTTTTTCCCAAAGGTAAACTATGGGACATGTTAATTAAAGTCCACATTTTGCTTTAGAGAAGAGCAATTGAGACAATTGGAAAGGAAGGACAGACAACCGCCAACAAAAATTCTAAGTTGATACACACTGACACTAGCACATTTTCCTTGGTTCTTATTGAAAAATCTGGAATACGTAGAAACAATGCATACAGTATTCCCATATATGTCCGGCATGGACTTCTTCAATCAAATTGTCCTGTAAGTCTTTATGAAGAGTGTAAGTTCTTTGTCCCTCCTCTTTACTGTTAGCCTTGTTGCTGCAGGGCTGTTTGATGATCTCCTGTGTCTTCACTCACAGTCTTGGTAGAAACTCCAGCAACATACAAGGAACTTTGTCTGGTCCCAAATCCTGAGTTCACTTTCTTCTGTCTCTTTACTCTGAAACAAAATTTTTGAAAAAGTGTGACCACAACACTAAGCAGAAAATCCAGTTTAAGTTTAAAACACTTGCAGGTCAAATTTCTTCTAAGAAAAAAGTTTCAGTAGGAGACAGTAGAATTTAGTTGAGAAAATCTTTCAGTATTGTTAAGTTTGTAGTAAGCGTTGGATACTTTTCCCTTAATAAAGACGAAAAAAGTATAGGGTTTCAGAGCAATTACTTGGAATTGTCTTTCACAGTGAGAAGCATGCCACACTTGCTTGCTTCACTTTTGATGACTAGTAGTCATTATTTTTTGATTGACAGTTCTGAACTGCGGTACTGTTGCTATTCAAGACACATTTAAAGTACTTACGTATAACTCATGAGTCTTTTTATTGGAAGAAGGGAAAGTGGAGAATAGTGAAAACGATCAAAAATATCTCAAACCCCTCATTTGAAAGAATTCTAGCCACTAATCCAGTGTAATGTCTTCATATTGCGTTAATAACAATAGGGAGAGATTATTTACAAAAGCATACTCATCATAAAGATTATCATTAAAACATAACCATGCTAAAAATACATACTATTTTATATAAACTTTGGGTTGATAAATCACATTCTCTATAACAATGTGCAGCAGAACAAGAAGATCCACTCAAGCTGGGCACCAGAAACAGGCTACTATGCTCTCCAGAATTGAAAGTGCAGTGAACAGACTGTAGCCCTGCACAGAACAACAAAGATTTAGCAAGATTTAGGAGCTTAAGTACTGCCCAAAGTAGGTACACAACAAACTGACCCAAGAAGACTGCATGTCAGAGTCAATAAATCCTGGCAGATCTAAATTGTTTTGTATATTACTAGTTTTTATCTCATCCATGGTTTATTGAAAATTTCCTGTGCTTTAAGCTTAGGGGCATACATCTCCAATTCTCTCCATGTCATCTTTGCACTTTCATTGAAGTCCTAGCACAAGCCACAGTGCAATTCCTGTGTTTCTTGTCTTTTTTTTTATATGAACAGGTTTTCAGAAAATGGAATTTACAACCTCATTGATTTAGTCTTGACTCTGGGACCCTAAAAGTCTTGGGAACAATGTCTGAACAACATGTCAAGGAACCCGAGAGTTTTTACCAAACCGTGGAACATGGTGGTCCACAGTTACTTCTTCAGATCTGTAACCCAGTTCCTGGCAGTGTCAATGGGTCTGTCACGCTGTTATGCATACACACATAATCTAATCTATTCTAATCTAATGTAATCTGTCTAGTATTTAGAAAACAACTATTTTAGCAAAACCCAGCATCACATGTCAAAATCACTCAGGGTTAAGTAAGCCGCCAATGTGTAAAAGCCTTTGAGCTAACACAGTAATGGGATTGTTTACAGCGTCAAAGACTCCATGATGCTCCTATCTACTAATGAACATGACCACTAATTGTTCCAGATAAAGACTGATTGCAAAGTCCTACATCAGCAAGAATCAATAGGATGGCAAATTCTTCACCCTGCTGGATACACAAGTGTAGGATGATCAGAAACTTAGTTGTTATTCCTGAATTTCACTGGAATTTTTTTGAAAAAGGTGGCCGTTTCCTTTTTAATTACTTTGATTTGATGATTTCCAATAATAATGTTGCCTTATTAAAAATTATAGATAAGTTCTACTAAAAACTCTTTGTTATTAAAAATAGTTGTGTGATAAAATTAGTGCAATGTCACTCATAGATCTTTCCTTTTCTATTCATTTTTCTAATCTAAAATAGATTAATATAAACTAAAAATAAAATCCCTAAAACTAGCAACTTAAAGACTTTTAAATTAAATTTAAACAAAAAAAAAAAAAAAAGAAAAATATTAGCAGTAAGTGATGGTTATGGCCTTAAATTAGCTCTTGTTCCCCAGGGATACACATAGTACATTTTCAAGACAAATCAAGCTACTTGTTTTTAAAATATTTCTTACTTAAACATTTTAGAAACAATCTGGTGCTTCTAGATGTCATGTTAGTCTACCTAACATGTAAAAAACAGTAAGAGGGTTTAATTCTGATTTCTATTTCTTAATCAAATTAATGCAGTTACACATATCATGAGCTACTACTAAAACCAGTGCACAAATACATAAAATGGTAAGCTCTGAATGTTTATAAAAAAACATGCACACTTGCCAGAAATCACTAGCATGTAGAAAATCTTATTTAAAAGACTAGTCCCAATCTGTAATGAATCACAAAACCTAAGAGTGCCTATGGACAGGCTAATGTACAACAACTTCCTTTCATTTCCATGCTGGTTGACAATAATCTTCAAACACCTCCTATAGGAACCCCTGACATCACTGCTTTATCAAAAGGAATTTTCGCCATGGTAAAATTGGTGTATGTAACGTGTAAGACAAAAGGGTTTGGCTCAATTGCTCTTCTCTGTTTACAAGATATAATTCCTCTTAGTAGTTTTGTGCTTTTGTGACTTCAATGTGTGTATTCCATGTGATGGCAGTAATGAACAGCCCATTTAAATGTGAACAGTTATGGAGTTTGTGTCATAAAAAAATTAGGGAAATCTTTCCCATTGATACTCTGCACCAGCCATCCTTGACAACCCCGGCATCGAGAAGTGATGGCGCCAGACGTTGTTCTGTTGCGTCCCTCAGCCATGTGATGGGACAGCACTAGGAGCCGTGCGAAATGGGAAACGTGTCTGCTTCCAGCTGGAGTGTGCTGAGGTTCCTCGGGGCAGGCAGCAAAGCAACCAACTGCATGAGTGTCCATCCTGGTCGCGCAAAGCCTGGTCAGCTCTGCAACTGCTGCTGTTGCTTTAGCCATCTGTTTGGCCAGCACTGAGACTGAGTTAAAACCCCTTTGTATGTGGAAGGACTACACAACTGTGTTCCAAATTATTGCCAGACAGGGACTAAAACTGTGGAAAGCCTGATAGTAAAAGTAATATGCAATTGCACTAGAAAGAAAAATAAATAAAAAAAATAATTAGGTACCAATGAAGGAGCAGAATAAAACGCATGGGTTTTGAACTCAAGATAAATAAGCAAAACGTTTTAAAGCCCTTTTCCTAAGAGCAGACAAATAGAAAATGCTATCAAAGTCAGCTAACAGAATCATGAAAATGCACAGGCATATAAAAGGCAGCATGCCATATGTCCACCAATATCTAGTACAACAGGAACATTAAGAAAGCCATTAAGGTAGTGTCCCCATTGTGCCCAGGTATACAATAACATATGGTACATTTCCTGCTTCACTGTGCATTTCCTTGCTTTCATTGTTTAGCATCACTAATTCTGAGCTCAATTAATATAGTTTGTGTGTGTATTTCTCTGCAGAATATTTTAAAATTCTTTGGTGCTGCTTAAAATTAATCTTTTTTTAGTGCAAGTGCACAGTAAGTGTTAACGTAAGGTAGGATTTTTTTCCAAATGTTAATTAAATGTAAGAGCTAGATAGAATTATTTTAAGGTAGCTACATATGACACAAATTATTATTGTCTTCTTATTTAAGTCCTCACACAATTTGCTGTAATGATGCCACAGAGAGACATTACAAGGTTGTCGATAGTTTTAATCAATGGAGACTCCCCAAGGACAGATGTGGGTACCTCTCAGGATTCTAGATTAGAGGCAAAATAGTAGCAGTGATAGAGAAAATACAACAAGAAATATAAGATGACTATACACTGTAAACCTGTAGATGTGGAGAAGGAAACCAAGATGCCTGAAAGATTTTTCTCCTTCATGGATATTTGTTCTTGAAAATCTAAAGATTGAGGAATCTCAAGATTCCCAAAACCAAGATGAAAATTATATGTAAGACACATTGTCTCTCTCTTTGGTATTTACAGATTCCAAATGCCTCCTAGAAGAGTGGAACTTCACCACACTAGGTCAATCTTACTAAGGTTCCTATTTGATTACAGACCTCCTTACAGGGGAAAAAAAAAGTTCTCTTCTCAAAGAAATATTGTTAATTATCTTATCTACTTTTCTAAAAGAGTCATATATTGTTTCATGAGTTTGATATAGAAAATGAAATTAGAGTGAAAATAAATAAAAACCCCACCAACTTCTCAAAAGCTTGCATCAGCAATGTTTAGATCAAATAACTGATTAGACCAAATAACTAACATCCTGAATATTCAATTTTAAAAGATAAAGGGTGAGAGGTCACTGAATAATAAATAATAAACATCAGTCCAGATCCACTAAGATTTGCCATTTGTTGTCTTACCTGTGACAGTGGCGCTATGCAGTACTATTTGAAAAATCATGCATAATTTATTTCCAAGCGTGAATGGAGAAGGAAGGGATCTCTGGTATGAAATCAAATCAGAATGAAGAAAGGAAATCATTACAAGTTTGAGTTAGTATCTTCACTAGTCTAAACTCTACCTCAATTTTAGACATATATTAATGCCCAAAATAATTAATATTTTGAGTAGAAATACAGGTTCTTGCCCAAATTATAGTAAGACAGATTTATATCAGGTTCTGGTTTCATTAAAACATATTTTCCATTTAACATTAGTGGACTGTTACAAAACCTGAGTGAAAATATGGATATTGAATTAGGTTTTATATCTTTACAAGGCAGGAATTGCTTAGACCCTGTGTAAACTCATCCAATATGCAATTCCAATCTCTAAAAATACTATATGGGCTCTCCATATGACTTTTTCTTTAAATGTTGTGTTTCCTTCGAGAGCCACAAGACTTCACATTTTTCTGTATTTCTCATTCAATTATTTTTACTTCCTTGGAACTCCTGAAAAATTATGCTTCTTGATTTTCCTTACAAGAAAAGGTTTGTGTTTTGTCATATAATTATATTCCTTTTTATCTTCAAAATTAATCTCAGAATGAATTTCTCTAATACATTTCTGGGTACAGTGTATTACAATAGCTACCACTGAAATTTACTAAACAATTACATATAATGTTTTCCCTAGGACGGAATATGACAAAAATGACAATTTTGATCAAACTTTTGCTACTGTAAACTAGAAACAATACTTTACAACTGAATCATTATAGTCATGCAGATCAGAACCTGAATTTAATATAAATTAAATAGGTTGAATACGTCACCTACTTTAAGTATTTTAAGAGTGGCAGAGGATGAACATTACACAGTAGGTACCTAATGGAGAAGAACTCCTTCAAACACCCATTCATAAATTCAGGTCTTGTTAACAGTGAGATTTTCCAAATGAAGACTCATTCTCATTTATAACATAACAATTTCACTATTCTAGCACAAAATAAAAATAAAGATGACCTTTAAAAAGTCTGTTTTTTCTTGTTTCCTTAATTGTGAAATAACAATCTATTTTTGCTCAGTTGACTTTGCATAATAATGTCTTTCATCAATTCCAATGTTTTAAAATCTGATCATACCAGGTTACAGCATGCCCAAATAAAATCTATTTTCTGAAGAAAATGCTTCCTTTTAACTACATGATACGAGAAAAAAAAAAAAAAAATCTATCCACTCTCCCCAACAAAATGGACACAAGAAAAAAGGAATTTCAGCTTTTAGGGAAGTGACAGTAACCTTCTGGCTCTTCTACCTTTTGTTTTTAGAATACTCTGAACCTACTGGAATGAACCAGAATACCCATATCATCTGCTTTTACAATTAAAGAAAAAATTAAAAGCTTATTATTTTTCTATGTCCATCACTATTTATCAGTGTCGTGTAATTGTGCCAATAAATATGTAATTCCTTGCACATTATAATAAAGAACAGAAAATGTCCTTATATTTGAACAAAAAACATACTTCAGCACTTTTGCTATTGCTAAGCGTACATTGAAGCTAAATACAAATTGGTTTTGCCCTTATTCAAAGTTTAAATACATTTAAAAGTAAAAATTGAAAAAGAGATGTCAGGAGTATGGAATAGTGATCAACACAATACAATTAATATGTTTTTATTTTTTTTCATATGGTCAGATTAGAGGGAAAAAAACCCAACCCATGAACTAAATGACTTAGTGTTAAAGAAAACAATCTATAATATACCTGGGAAAGTAGATACTAAAAGTGGCTATTTAAGACTTATAAGTAGATAGTATAAGACTTATTTGTGTAACGTGCTTTAATATTTCTTTAGAAAATGCCTTCTGATTTCTGAACATGGAAACAGTTCTTCTAGTCCTACAGAGAAGAAGATATCAATAATATATACAGTTCTTTCTGTTTTAAGAAGTGTGATTTGCATGGAAGGCTTTTTTGTGGTCATTTTTTTAATAGCTGAAAAAAGGATAAGAAAGTACCCTTGGCACAAGCTCTTTTCTCATTCCTTTTTTATACATTAAGATTCGCTTTCTACAGTAATATTTTCACCTACATAATCTCCAGGCCAATAAAAAACATGATCATTTCCCTTCCCAGTAATTACATGGTTGCCAGCTTCAATTTAGTTCCATTTACCCTTTCAGAATTCTTAACTTTTAACAGTTGCTCAACATGCATCTTCATTACTTTCCTCTTACTTCTTCCAGGTATGAAAGGTATTCAACTCTGTAGCAGACATTAACTTTCCTCCCCTCACTCCCCTTATTCACTTCCCACTCTCCATCCAAATTTGTCTTGAAACTAATTGGGATACCTTCAGAATCTTGTTCCGTAGTTTCTTTGCTACGTATTGGGTTTTTTTCCCACTGAAAACACTATACTACACTATTTTTTAAACTGAAATGAAGTTCTTTTCAAAATAAGGAAAGAAACCATGTACACTCAACAAAATAAACCATTTAATTCCTGAAAAAAGAAACTTACTATACTGTAGTATCATTTAATATTATGCCTCCTAGTTATAATCATTGAACAAAAATTATATGAGAATTCTGGGAAACACTGGAGAGTTCTGCCATACACCATGTTCTGCCTTGGACCATTGCCCAAAACACTGCTCATCTTTGACAGTATTAAAGTCTGATATCTCTTGAAGTGGCTGGAGTAGAAACAAATACTGTGCTCCACCGCTGTGCTGTGATGATGATCTTTGCAACAGTAAAAGCATTTATTTTAAAACTTGTAAGACTGGGAGATAGAATGTGAATGTGCACATTACAATTACTTATTCTGCTCCCTTCCGTTCCTCCCAGCTGCAAATTCCAACATGATAGAAGCTACTTTAACAGCCACAAGCTGTTAAAGATAGCATGAGGCTAGAAAATTATCTAACTGGAAGTTTGAACCTCCGCTTTCAAATATCACAAAGCACTAATCTCCAGCTCTGTGGCTTGTAAGGTTGCTGAAATCATGTGGGAGCTAAAGTGAAAAGCAACAAATGGTGATGGTAATCTGGTGATGTGAAAGTTTCATTATCTTAGGACCTACCATGTCTGATAAAATAGTACAAGTGCTCACAGGACCGGTAAAATAATCTTAAGTATGCAAACAGCAGGGGAAAAGTACTGATCCCTAAATGGCAGTAAAGCAGAAAAAGACAAAAGCAGACAAAGAGCAAAGCAGTTAAAGACGAGGTAAAACACAATTAGATAAGATATAGTGCACTCTTCCTTTTTCCCTTGTCCATTTTTTCTAACAATGTTTTAATTATTTGCCAATGTGTTAGAATAACAAATTGGTATTTGCCAAATAACATTCGTAGTTTTGGTTTCATATTGGAAAAAAAACAAAAACCCTAATACGTATTTTCGGTAGGAAAGATGCCTGATCTTGATTACGTTCATCATGTTCCTAATTCTCAATACAGTTCAGGACAAGTTGATCTATTATCTACAATCTCCTTTGAAAAGTCTAATTTTAGTGTTTCTGTGACAGTGCCAGGATATAAGCTGGCTGCGTTTCTACTCTCTATTTTTCTGGTATACCTCCAGCATCCAGAACAGTTGTATTAGGAATGTTTGAGTATACATCCTTGCTTAGTACTTTCAGGATGCTCTTATTGACCTGTTGCCCGGCAATTCAGATAATCCCTTTTGGAACCAACCAATACACTCTGCCTAAGTGATTTCTTAAGGCAGATTCACTGCAATGAAGTCCTCAATCATTTTTGTGACCCTTTGTAGACTCCCTCCAGTATGTCCATGTCTTTTTTATACTGGGGGCCCAGAACTGAACCCAGCACTCCTGATGTGCTTTCAGGAGTGCAGAGCAGAGAGAAAGGATCACCTCCCTCATCCTGCTGGCTGTGCCCATACTATTGTTGGCCTTCATTGTCTTGAGATTGCATTTCTGACTCATGGTCAGCTTGTTGTCCAACAGGACTTCAAGCTCCCTTTCAGCAAAGCTGCTTTTCAGGCAGTTGGCCCCAAGTCTGCCCTAGTGTTAGGGATTTTCCTTACCTGAGTGCATGATTTGGCATTTCCATTTGAACTTTGTGAGATTACTGTACGCCCATTTTTTCCATCGTCTTGAGGTCCCTCTGAATGACAGCACAATTACCTGGTCTATTAATGACTCTTCCCTGTTTTGTAACAACCGCAAACTTGCTGAGGGCACATTCTGTCCCATAATCTAGATGATTAGTGAAATTACACAGTACTAGCCCCTGTATTGACCCCAGGGGTACAGCACTCTGACTGCCCTGAAGCACTTCATTTCACCAACCACAAATCTTTTAGCCTGGCAGTTCAGCTAATTTTTCAGTCCACCTCACTGTTCATTTACTTAGTCTGTACTGTATCAGGTTGTCTACAAGCATGTCATGGGAGATAGCGTCGAAAGTATTGCTAATATCAAGATAAACAACATTCATTGCTCTCCCATCATCCACAAAGATAGACATTTCATCGTAGAGGGTTACCAGGTTGATCAGGCGTAATTTCCCCTTTATAAATCCATACTGACTGCTTACAATCATCTTCTTGTCCTCAATATGCTTGGAAATGGTTCCCAAGATGAGCTGCTCCATTACCTTCCTGGAGATTGAAGTGAGGCTGGCTGGTCTGTGAATTCCCATATCCACCTTCTGTCCCTTTCTGCGCAACAGGCTGCACAAAGTGCGGCACATATTTGCTGTTATTCATGCTCTGCTCCTGGCTTCAGTGCTAACTAGTTCTCATATTCCTTAACAACAGGGCCATGCTCAGCTTATCCACTGCCCTGTAAATCTCATCCAAACCCCTCTCAGCTCTCTTCGAGTGAAAGAGCCCAAGACTCTTTCCTTGGAAAGCAACCTATCCATCCATTTGACCCATTCAGAAACTGGAGAACATACAACTGTGATTTTATTGTGCATTTATGCTCAAAGGTGAAAAAAAAAGGAATATATACTAAGGTGGAATATTAGCGGCTCAAATTATATGTAATTGAGGTTAATTTCACATCCTCTGCAATTTTTTTCATAACTTTCGGTGAAAGAAAAGGTCTTACATCTTGAACATTATTGCTTTCAGTATCAATACAGAAATCTTGTATTTTTTTCTTTTTTTTGTCTGGATAGATTAATTTTACTACTGTTGAAATCCACTTTCTGGCTGTTGCTTTTCAATTCCTTGATTTTTCATGTCTCTAAATCTTTTTCTATTTCCAAAGATCGAATCTGTCACATTATTCTTTAGGTGCCTGAAAACGTCTACTTTTCAAAAATATTGTTGTAATAAAAAAAAAGATGTTTGTCTTTCTGTTTATGGCATAAAAAATTAATAGAATATTGGACCGACATGCTATGAAGCTCTTCAGAGACCAGAAACAGATGAGAAACAGAATCCAGCTTTTTGTTATGTCGTTAAACCAGGCATAACTGATTCAATGTATTCTCTTTATTTCCTGAAAATTATGAATCACAGCAGGTGATTTAGAGGGAACATCATTCTACTGGGATCAGAAATAACAAAAGCAGGTTGAGAAAATTGTCTGCATGGTAGAAGTTCTTAGATTTTAGGAACTTCTACGGGATTTTATAGAAGATACAGAATCCACACGATTGTCAGAAAGTAAATGACACCACCTTAGAATATGTAGAAGTCAGAGGCACATACATTATCTTTGCTAAATTCGAGAAACACAAAAAAGGAAACCAAAAAAGCTATTATTTTCATTATATGGTTCCCAACTCTGTTCATACATTGTGTTGTAGGTGCCGTATTTGATCAATTTTGTGCCAGTATTATTCCATAAACTTCATAAACTAATGCAAGGAAAACGTTAGAAATTGTCACTGTCAGATTTTAGTCATGGATGGCCATGTCTTTTTGGTAAACTAAGCAGCTCATCTCTTTCAAGTTATATTAGATAGAAAAATTGTGGGTAATATAATGATATATGAAAATATACACAGCTGTTTGTTACAAATACATGTATGTGTATGAAGCAGTTTACCTTTGAATAAGAAGACATAGCTTTTAATTATTGCTAATCCTGATTTGAGAAATAACATTTTCCCCTGAAAATTGTGAAATAAGCACCACTGACAGCTCCACACTGATGTTTTTTTTAACATTCATTGAGTTATTTTCACAAAACTAACACAAATTCAGAGCATGCATAAATCATTTCTGTAGAAGAACTGTTTTAGAGTTAGTTAGAATTTGAAAGTTTTCTTAATGTTTCTCTCCTTATAACCTAGAAATTTGGAAACAATATACAAAAAAAATATGAATTATCTTAGCTCACCTTTTACTTTATAGTCTTTCTGCTTGGCACAACTATCATGTGTGTATTTTTATGACAAATACCACTGTACTGGGAAGGGAAAGCAGTACCTTAGTGGCAGTGCCATCTTCAGAATGAAGCACTGAAAGACCCTCCAAGAGGAATACGTTTGCATTCTCCAGGTCCAAGATGCTGTTTGGTTTAAAATACCTTAAGTCTGGGGGAAGAATATATACCCAAAACATCCTCCCCCTAACAGACAACTTAGATTGTAACAACTTAGATTGTTAACTGCTCATGTTAGAACTATGAACACCTTTGAATGTTACATCTTCTCTTTTCTACTCATTTTCTAAATTTTGGAACACATCTCAGCTAAAGCATGAAAATGATAATGAAAAAGTAACTTTACGGGTAATAGTAAAGAAGCACAAGGTTATAAGCAGCGCAAATGCTGACAGGCCCATGAATAGCCTCCTTGCTTCTGCTCATTTTTTGTAGATAAATATATATGTCTGTGTAAGGCACACCATAATGGATACAGAAAAAATACATTACTATTTCTTTATCTAGAAAGGTAGAAGAAAGGAAGCACAGTATTTGGAGTTTGAAATAGGCAATTTCAAATTTCTCACATCATCGTTCAGTATCTCTAAAGGATGGAGATCAATTGTAGTTGCTCACAGTGAAATGAAAAAGTTATTCCTTCTCTGCCTCTAATTTGTCTTTCAAAAACAACAACATAAAAATCTGAACAACTTGCACACACATTTACATAACTTTTAGTTAAAACAGTGATCTTGAAAAATGTCAGGCATTTTTGAGCAGGAAGAGAGTATTTCAGTTATTTGTGAATTACTAGACATACCTGTACTGTAAAAATAAACAAAGAATTTAAAATGCAAAGATTACTTTTTCAGCTCCTTTGTAGCTTACCTTTTAACTTCTTTGTTTCTTTCTTATCTTCCACTTCAAAATTTCCTATATATACATATATATACTTGCAGTCTTTCATATATATTTTGTTATACGGTTAGGAAAGTAACTGTATGCATTCATCTGATTAAAATCCCATGTAAATCTATACACAAATTTGATGTGAGTTTTGAACAGGTGGCAAGCTGCCCAGTGGAAAATCAGAATTTTTTTTCTATTGTTGATCTAATGTAGCAAAAGAAGAATTTTTAGAATGTTTTATGACTAAAGAAAAGGAAAAAAATGAATGTAGCTGGTAATCTCAGTGTGAAAATTTACAAACAGAGAAAGTTTCTGGAATAATTATTTTTTTATCAGTCTTTATATAGCAGAACAGAACCATTCAAATTGGGGTGTTCCACAAAATCCAGAAAATGTCATAAACACAATGTAAAAAGAAAAAATTGTGGTATAGAAAAATCCCCAATCTCACAGAATTAAGAACAGAAACTAATGAAGGTTGTAAAAATATGCCTATAAAGATGATAGTTTTAGTTCAATGAAGTGACAGTGAAATCAATTCAGTGAGAAGTGATCATCAGACTGTTAGTATTCAAAAAAGAAGAAAAAAGTCATACAGGAATTGCTAACTTTTTCTTAGAGACAAGTAGATTCTAAATAATCTGAAGGCAGTACTGGAAATAGAAAACTTCTGAATTATTCCACTTATAAAACTAATTGTTTTTTTAGTTATCTCATTGCTTTTTCAGTGAGAACATGTTGCTTTCTTCCTTGAAAGAGAAAAATTTGTTAATTATGCAGAATTTGAAAAGTGATAATATAATGTAACAATGCTCTGGAACAGTATAGCGGGAAAAAAAAAAAAAAGATCTGCACTAGAAAAAAAGAAATAGACAACACAATAGTTATTATATTACCATGTTAATCCAATAAAATGACCACATCTTGAATACTGAATACAATAGTATATCTGAGAGGAGATCACATAAACCAGAAAACATTTTGCAGAACAACTAATGTAAACAAACGTATGGGATGGCTTCTACAGGAGGGATAGCTAAACAAATTTCAGGATTCATATGATGGAGTGAACAGGAACAGGTCACAATCTCTAGCAATATAGAAAGTAGGGAGCATCAGATGAAACCAGCAAAAGGCAGGTTTGATGTAAGAAAGAATAACTTTTAACAGAAGACAATTAAGTCTTGAAGCCTTTTGTAGTAGGCTGCTGCAAAAGCTTTACAGGTCTCCAAAAAGCTATTGAACAATTTAACAGCAGAAGACTCAATATAAAGCTTAAAAGATACCATCTCTGACTGAGGAGTCGTTGGCCTTGAGTCTCCTGGAATCTGGCACTGTACTCCCAGGACGTATGTCTACCTCTCTGCTTTGCTTTTACAGTCCTACACAAATCCAATTTGGTCCCCCACCAGAAACAGGATACCAGTTTAGATGGAAATTTGTGTGGTATTATTCTGTTATATTCATCAAACATTAATGAGCATACAGAACAACATTTGAAATTAAGATTTTTTTTTCAGGCACATACTTAAGGCTGCATCAGAAGAATTATAAATGTGAAATACACTCTGCTAGGACTTGGAGAACTTTTTGCTTCAGCTGCTTTTTTTTCTCCCACTACATTTAAGTCACATGGCCTTACTGACAAGAAACTTCCACACTTATAAGCATGTTTTTCTATTTTACATGAAATCAGTACCAATGTCTCAAAGGGCAGGAAAAAAGAGCATAAAGTTCAGTCTCTTGTATCTCAGATTGTGACTTTTCTCTGCCCAGTAAAACCCAGTGGTATTTTGCATGTGTTGTGACTTCAAGGATGAGATGAAATTACAGTTTCTCCTTTGGAAGATATCAGGCTATCTTCACCATTATTTCACTGCAATCAATGTTAATTTTCTTGTTAATTTGATGAATTTAAGTAATTAAGATAATTGTAAGATATTTTATTTCCTTTTTGAGATTACATCTGGCCTAATAAAATGTCAAAATAACATCTCCTTGTTTCTCACTTAAGAATTAAAATCCGTTAGAATAGTACCGGACTCCAACAAAGCTGCACCTTGTTAAAATATGAAAAATTGGAAGCATTGCTGCTGTTTTGCAGCTTTGCTATATATGCTACAGTTTCACACAACATAGCTTATTTGGCACAAATTTTGCAATATTGCTTCCCTAGCTCTACACTTTCTCCTCATCCAATCAGAAGATATTTCTTTTTTCATATCTTGCAGAACCAGCTTTACCTGCAAGCTTCCTCCTTAAAAGGGACCATGGCACTAGAATATGGAAGCAGATCTTCTAGGTACTTATGAAAATAATTAATCATTCAAATGAAAGGGTTCCAGGACCTTCTGCAAAGTGCATTATTGCTCACAAATGCCAGCAGTTTCTCATACATCACTTTCTAAGTAGTGTAGCTCTTTCACACTACTTTGCACATTCTCACTTTTCTATTGTGTCTCTTTGTTGCAACTGTATCAATTAATCTTTTAATTATTCTGAATTCATCCACTTTGTAACAACTGACAAGCTTTCCGGTAGCTCAGTTCTGGGTAGAAGTATTAATTTTTCATTTAGCTCTCAAACACAAAAGTTTTTGTGCTTTTATAAGCATAATAGTAAGAATTATAATTTAGATAAATTAGAATTACAATTTAGATCTTTTATTTGATAATAAGAATTATAAGAAAAATTCTGACTTTTCTATTTAAAACTACAATGCAACAAAGGATATGCATTTATAATTATTAATTGGCTTAAACGAAATAACATGACATCAAAAAGTCATTTATGTGTGTCAAGGAAAGAGTTTTGCTTAAATTTTTAAAATTTGTACTTCTTCAAAATCTAAACATTGATCATCTGGTTTCCTCATATTGAGGCCAGTGATTGTAAATACAGAAGTTTTACTGAAAAGTAACTTTACTACAGCTACTGCTGTGATGGGATGATACCACATCGTGGTGAATTTTTCCAGATTGTACTGTGTGAGACTTGTCATAGAATTTTAGTTTGCAATGATGGCCACTACAGGTCTGTGATGATGCTTCAAAAATCTTCCACGTCTTTTGTTGGCTGCTATATCTTTAAACATGCCTCCAGTGTGGGCAAGCAGACAAAATCAATTATTTAAAAGCATGTCAGAAGCTTCTTTCAAGAAAAATGAGTAACACACACTAATATTTTTTTTGCAAGTGACAGTAAATGCAAATCACAGCAGGAGGCTTTCAAGTATGGAGATGATGGATGACAAACATGTTACCCTAAAAAAAAAAAAGTGTATGCTATGTAAGCTTTAACTTTTTGGAAATATTGTTGAAAGAAACTATCTCATAAAAATGCTTCACATTGCTATCTGAAAACTAGAAGAAAGGGACTCTTCTGGTCTCCAGAATAAAATACAACTGAAATATGTGCTGAGAAGTGATAAGCACATCTAAAAGATTTAATTAAAGCTCTCAGGAATAAAGAAAAGAGATACTGACACAGCAACTGTCATGACAAATTATCTGTTGAGAATCTTTAAGAACTGGAAAATACTCAGCTGACTACAAAAATGTCTTAAAACTCTTACTGAAGACAATTAGCTAATCTAGGCAATGATACACGTTTATAATGTTCAGTATAAGGTCATCCACTTACTCTGATACATTCAGAAAAGTTGAAATTTGAAATTATTTGTAAAAAGAAGTGTCTGTCTTTTACAACTGGTATGCAAACAGTGTAGATCTTAAAAAAACTTTTCTATAAAATTGCATTCCATGATTATAATATTTACTATAAGCAGTAAAGCACTTGGCTATTTAATTACCAAGCTAGAAATTCAAATAATGATTCTAGAAATGGTGTTTGTGTTTAGTGACAGTACATTTTCAGGAAAGATCAGTGATTCATTTTAAGAACAATCATGGTCATACTCTACATTTTTTTTTGAATCCTGTATTTAACAAAATCATCCAGTACTTCAGGTTAGTTTTCCAAATAATACACTGTTTATCTCTACTTTATGTAATAATCATTGAATGAATTCAATCCCATTGAAAAAATGGGTTATTATGGAATCACGGAATCGTGGAGTTTTCAGAGTTGGAAGGGACCTCTAGAGATCATCTAGTCCGACTCCCCTGCTAAAGCAGGATTGCCCAGAGCACATCACTCAGGACTGCATCCAGGCACGTCTTGAAAATCTCCAGAGAAGGGGACTCCACAACCTCCCTGGGCAGCCTGTGCTGGTGCTCTGTCACCCTCACCGTAAAGAAGTGTTTCCGTGTATTTGAACGGAACTTCCTGTGTTCTAACTTGTGCCCATTACCCCTCGTCCTGTTACTGGGAACCACTGAAAAGAGCCTGGCTCCATCCTCCTTCAACCCACCCTTGAGATACTTGTAAGTATTAATAAGGTCTCCCCTCAGCCTTCTCTTCTCCAGGCTAAAGAGTCCCAGCTCTCAGCCTTTCCTCGTAAGGGAGGTGCTCCAATCCCTTAATCACCTTAGTTGCCCTCCGCTGGACTCGCTCCAGCAGTTCCCTGTCCCTCTTGAACTGGGGAGCCCAAAACTGGACACAGTATTCCAGTTGTGGCCTCACGAGGGCAGAGTAGAGGGGGAGAATGACCTCCCTCGACCTACTGGCCACACTCTTCCCTATGCAGCCCAGGATTCCATTAGCCCTTTTGGCAACAAGGGCACATTGCTGGGTCATGGATCATTTACTGTCTACTAGGACCCCCAGATCCTTCTCCTCAGAGCTACTTCCCAGCAGGTCTGCCCCTAACCTGAACTGGTGCCTAGCATTCTTCCTCCCCAGGTGCAGGACCTTGCACTTGCTTTTGTTGAACCTCATCAGGTTCTTCTCTGCCCAGCTCTCCAGCCTGTCCAGGTCACGCTGGATGGCAGCACGGCCCTCTGGGGTGTCAGCCACCCCACCCAGTTTGGTATCATCAGCGAACTTGCTGAGGATACACTGTGTCCCCTCATCCAGGTCATTAATGAATATATTAAACAAAATTGGACCAAGTATTGACCCCTGGGGGACAATTATTACCTTTATTACAATTATTATCTTTAATAAAAAGCTTAAGAAAAAAAATCACATATTGAATCCAAGTGTTTGTTGCCTTAAAAAATGTTAGCAATTTTACCAAATACTTGGTCCATTAGTAACCTAATTACTTCTAAATAATAAAGTATAAAGGGTGCATCTTGTTCATAGAATTGTATGTCAGGCTTTTCCTTTTGGATCACTTATAGAATGATGTCAAAATGCCTGGGCTTACTGAGGTGGGTATTAAGTTCAGATACAAAATACAAAAGAAGATAACGTTAAGAGAACAGTCTTTGCAGATAAGTAGACAATGATATATATATACTGTTTATATTGGAGACAATCAGCATAACATAAAAGTATCCTCATATATTGAATTTATCTAAGCCCATAAGAAGCAATGTGGGTGATGCTGTGGGCATTACTACATTGTCAGTCACAATGAAAAAAAATGGACTTGGATTATTGGATTACTAAATCTTTTTTATAATATAGAAAGTTACCTCTGTGCTGATATTAAATCACCAGCATGAAGAGTTCAGCAGTTTCTGAAGCTTTAAAGAAACCCATGAAAACTTCATATAAGAGGGGCTAGTGCAGAGAAGCAGGGTATAATTTCAACAGATCATTGATTGAAGACTATTGTTTGGCTTTCCAATTTAATAGGCTAAATACAATTATAGACTGTTCTATGGAACTCAAAGACCACGGAAACTGCATTTCTGTTATGTTCCTCTAAATGTTCATAAATAATCCATCCACCATCTCCTTGCATTTACTTCTCCATAGGTTCTACTAAACATCAGAAACCCAAAAATTAGTGATAAGGAGACGTTTTTTAGAGATTTTATACATGCAAACAACACAGCAATGTCCTACAAAATGCCTGCTCAAAATTAGCCTGCATTTTTAAGTTTTAGAAGTATCAAGCAAAAACATTTTGCGCAAGTGTATTTCTCATTTTCAAAGAACTATAGGTGACAGTATTCGAAAAGAATGGCAACTTAGCTCAGATACTTTCTAATTAAATAAAAAGAACATAAAAAGAAGTAAAAAGAAGCAAAATTTATCCTTTCCTTAGTTGAATTTTTAAGTAAAATAAAAAAGGGGGGGAAAAGCATTTTTCCATCTGCATCTGACAGATAATTCCTTATAAACTCTATGAAGAAAAACAGATTCAATTTTGAGAATGAAGGATAAATAAAATATAATATATTTAATTATGAATTTTAAATTTCTGGAAGACTAATTCTAAAGCTGTAGAATGCACACCGATCAGATATTATATCTTTTGGGCTTTGCTAGTTTCAAATCTCAAGGTTAAATAAATATTTATTTTTAGCAGAAAGAGTTATTTAAATGATTACTTCAATACTTATTCTACAGATCTATTGCTTAATCTTGTTGGTAAGCTAATCAACTATATAATTCAAATTAAGCTTTTTTCATTCTCCTGTATGTGTAAATATCTAAAGAAATATGATCAAATCCTCATTGTAGACTGCTGTCCAGTAAACACAATACACAGAAAAGAAAGCATGATCAGAGTAATTAATATCTAATATTGGCTAAACATCAATGTTTGATGGCTATTAGGGAAGGCAAGATTTCAGGGAAAGAACGTTAAACTAGATCAAATAAGAATACTGCCTCTGTTAGCATTTGAATAATTCATTTTTCATATAGTCGGAAACCTGGAACTTTATTCCTATGTGCCAAATTTCACTTCAAGAAATGAAAATTTTATATATTCTTTTCAAACTACGCTTCCATGGAGCTAACTCCTATACTTGCAACAAAGAACTGAATTACACTGGATAACTGATTCATAAGATCACAAACTGGAGGTTAAGAGGTCCTTTAATACAGACAAAACACTTATTTTAGTTCTTTCAATCCTATATAAAAAGTTAACTTTCTTGAGTAAAAAATCGAGATATTGATCAGTTTAATCAAATAAGTTATTCTGAAA
Organism: Vanellus vanellus; assembly: GCF_965231255.1. Taxonomy (NCBI): domain Eukaryota; kingdom Metazoa; phylum Chordata; class Aves; order Charadriiformes; family Charadriidae; genus Vanellus; species Vanellus vanellus. Next base: position 108,964,496 of record NC_138906.1, read on the forward strand.
AGTTAAGTCCGCTTTCTCCTCCCTTGGTCTTGGAAGTCATACTGTTACTGGCAAAAAGACAGAAATAATTTGCCTCAACAGCCATTTTGGGTAGAAGAAAGTGATACAGAACTGTATATTTTATCCTCCCGTCAGCACAGGGAAAAAGTGAAAAATTCAAATGGCTGAGGAAATGTATTATGGTAAAGTAAGACTTATGGCTAGGCTGTCCTATTGCCTGTTGTTACAAAACCTAGGGAGGTGTATGGTTGCAAAATTGAACATCTCAAAGGCCAAAAAGTACAGAATTGAGATTCCCAACACTTTGGTGCCCCCAAATTTTACTTATAGTACAGTCTTACATGCATGATTGAAGGCTGTTTCCCTATTCCCATCTGCCCTTTTAATCACCCTTTCTGCTCCTACTATGCCTCTGTCCCACCTCCTTCTACCATTTAATCCTTGGGTTTTTTTCCTTCCTCTTTTGCCTGTGCCCCCGGTTCCTCCACTCTGCACCATGTCTGCCCAGCCCTACTGCCCTTTGCCAGTCTCAGCCGTGCTGCTCTTCTTCAGGCTGTGGTTGTCAGAGGAGGGGTGTCGTAGACATAGAGCAGAACCTGCCCCAAAACTTTGCGGCTTCCGGGTGTCTTCTGCCACTGGAAGGGGAGGTTGTAGCAAATATTGTATTACTTTGCGAGTCAGGATTGACACATGCCAGTTACACAGAGAAGCTATGAGGCGTTTTGATGCAAAACTCTAAGAAGTCTCCGATGAATGTGGGAGATGATTGATTTCTATGGGCTTCATCAGAATATTCAAGTTTTCATGGGAGAAAGCAAAAGGCATATACCTGACAGTAGAATAATCAATCTGCCTAATTTAAAGTTCCTACTCCAAAGCACTATGAGTGAAAATGTTTAAACTTAAGAATTATTTTAACATAAGCAAATCAGTGCATTTTCCTGAAGGCTGCTAAACCCTTATAGCAGCTTTATATAGCTATATACACACAGAGAGGCACATACACACATAGCTTCAGGCCATCCAGGACAATGTAATGCTCTGCCATAGAAGTTTGCCAAACTTATAAGCAGATGACAGAAAAGGGTTTTAATTGTTATTATCATATCCAGATATAATGATTGCTATAAGCATAAGCTTCTTTTTAAGCAAACCAATATAAAACTTTGTGTTTTTTTCTGTATACAAGCAATAGGAGATTTTGAAAACAGAAGAGTCTACCTTATAGGAGTTTGATCCATCCAATGTTCTGAATATCAAGACTGTTCTCTCCTGTTGTCTATGAGCTGTTCATGCATGCTACTCTGCTGGAGCAGAGCTTTTCAACATTTATGGCTACAGTTTTACTGATAGCCACAGGGGAGCTGTTGTGAAATTCTCTTTGTTACCAGGAGGTTCTTTTCTAATCTACTAAACACAGAAATAAAACTCTACTCATTGCACAGCTGTATTTTTCATTAATCTGAGAGAGCTGCAGGTTTCTTAATAGCTTCCATGGCCTCCTTTGGTTTAAAGTCTAAAGTGATTACAGGAGCTAAAATGTTGTCATATTTCCCTTGCAACCTGCAGGAGAGGAGGACACGAAGCTATGACATGCTTTCCAGTGTGCAACAACACCCACACTTACATGGTCACTGGTGAAAGCAGAACAGGAAGAAGTGAGACAATAGCAATGTTGAGTCACGTGTTTCAAAAGAGATTGATTGATTTTGAAGGGGAAAGCCCAGCATTTTCCTGTTGAGCAAGTTCTAAAAGCAAATATACACTATATTATATTCTGAAACATAATCTTCCAAAAAACATATCTATATTTTGCATTGTATTATAATATGCACTTTGGTACCGGCCTAATTCATTTGGGGATCTTAGTGGCTTAGTTTGTTTCCCATCTTTTCAGTCGTTGTCTGATATCCGTAAGTAAATGGGAAATACACTAGATGAATAGCTTGTGAAAAAGAATTTCAAAGGACAAATGAGTAAAGAGTTTGGAGTCCAAAACAGATGAGGCTGAAAAATGTGCTAATGCAAGCTCTGTAGGATTGATTTTTTTCAACAAGCAGTTGAACCCTTACTCCAAATCAAAATTAGTTCACTAACAATGACAACATGTATTTGAGGAAGAGCACTGGGTGGTGCAAATGGTGTGGGAGAAAAAAGCGTGGAATGGTTTGGTTTTCTTTTCTCCTAAGTTTTGTTTTTTGGTAATTATGTTATTGTATCAATTTAAATGAACAAAACGCATAGAGTAGGTATAAGTTGAATCTCTTTTCTTAAACTACAGAATAAACTATAGCAACAGTACTAGAGGAATATATATATAGCTGGACATACATGAATTGTTCTTCCAGGAAAATTATCTGGGATTTTCCTCTACTATTTTGAGGTTTATTATACAACTGCTACATTTTTGTGAAAGGTGTCAGTTTATAGGTCTCAGGGTAGCAAGAACAATATGCAGAAAAGTATTGACAGTTCTCTGTGCTGCCTGTGTACATTCTGTGTTCACTTTCATATGTTAGTAACCCGCAAATGTATGGGTTGCATTATAAAAACATCGCCTAAGAATTGGCTTCAATGTTCAATGAAGACTTAATTAACATAATTAGGAATAATATCTTGGCAACTTAAGCTCCTTGCTGATGTAGAATCTAGCATGTAACTGCTTATAAATTGTTGATTGTAGTACATGGTGCATGCAGTAAGTACTGAATTAACTAAAAAAATGGATACATACAAAATGCCAACAATTTGTATTTATTAAACCCATTTTAGAGATCTGTGGTTAATAACAAGACATATGTTATTTTATATTTTTGTAAAATTTATAAAATTTATAGAATTTTCTATTTTTATAAAATTACACCTTAGATATTTTCCCATTATTTTTATATCTATATTAAAAATAATAATGTAAGCCCCATATTAACATGCCACCTCTCAGCTTTAACTCCAGCACCATGCCTATAGACGTTATTATCGAATAGTATGGATTTTATTCGTTTTCAGTTGATTTATCCAAAAGTAAATTTGAATCAATTAAAAGAGGAAGGCTCTTACTACCAGGGCTCTTACTACAGCAGGGTCCACCCCCACCATCAACTCTATAACCTGCTGACTGTTTCTCAGACTTATTTCCTTGCTGGCCTGAATGTACTGGTACAAAGCCCGGCACCACCTCACACTGGAAGAGGAAGCACATGTCAGCACAGGCAGGATACTGTGCAAATGTTTTTCTGTATTCAAAGATAATTTTAGTTTTTCAAAAACCTTAATTAAATCCCACCAATATCCAATACAGACTTAGTATATGAGTATTTTAAAGCATTTATGAGACATCTCTTCAATGTTTCAATTTTCTGTTACTTAGTATATTTTGCAGCTACATTTTATCATTCAGTATCAACACTTTCAATGAAATTACATAAATGCTGCCTTTTTAGATAAAGGCTTTAATAATATTATTTTAAAAACAAAGTACACAGGTAGTCTGAAATCTATGGATTTGCTTTTAAAAGATTTAAATTTAAATATGTTTTGTTTGTACTTATTTCCCCTGGAAATTAATAGGACCAACCATTACTAAAATTTCCAGTTGATTTAGAAAAGACAAAAAGAAATTAGGAGCTTACTCCAAAATACATATATTTATTTGAAGAATCAGGTTATGGTTTTCTAAATTACTTTCAACAGTCTTGAGAAAGCTTATAGGGTCTTCTTGATGGCTCTCTCAGGTATTATATGCACACAGGAAAACAAATAAAACACTAAAGTCTTTTAAATTGAAAATGTTCTGGTTTGTAACATTACAGCATTTATATTTTCAGAAAAGCCAGTACATCACATAAAGAAAATGAGCTGCGGTATTTGTATCTTGTCTAACAAGGAGATGTAATCTTGTCACATATTTTCCAACAAAAATATTTTTCATCATAGAATCATAGAATGGTTTAGGTTGGAAGGGACCTTGAAGATCCTTTAGTTCCAACCCCCCTGCCATGGCCAGGGACACCTCCAACTAGACCAGGTTACTCAAAGGCCTGTCCAACCTGGACATCCAGGGATGGAGCTTCCACAACTTCTCTGGACAACCTGTTCCAGTGCATTACAACCCTCACAGTGAAAATTTTTTTCCTAATACCTAATCTAACTCTCCCCTTTTCTAGTTTAAAGCCATTCCCCCTCATCCTATCACTACATGCCCTAGTAAAAAGTCCTTCCCCAGCTCTCCTGTAGGCCCCCATTAGGTACTGGAAGGCCGCAATAAGGTCTCCCCAGAACCTTCTCTTCTCCAGGCTGAACAGCCCCAATTCTCTCAGCCTGTCCTCATAGGAGAGGTGCTCCAGCCCTCTGATCATCTTTGTGGCCCTCCTCTGGACTTGCTGCAACAGGTCCTTGTTTTTCCTGTGTTGAGGGCTCCAGACCTGGACGCAGTACTCCAGGTGGGGTCTCACCAGAGCGTTTTGTGTTTGAAAGTGCAGCCTTCTTCAGGTATTGCAATAGGTCTACAAGATGTCTATGTGAATCAAACTAAGTATTTTCTTAGTTTGAAGAATCCTCCCACCCCTCAGATAGTACCAGTCATTTTACAAGAATATATACAAATTCTCCCAAGGGCTGTTTGGGAATTACCACAGGTTTGAAATATACCTCCTGATGACTGGAGCCTGCCATTTACAACATGTTAGTTGTGGTAAAGACGCTAGGAACTCAGTCAAAAGTACTACATATGATCACTTTTCTCTTTGGTTTTACTTTGATATAAAAGCATTATAGTAAGCTTTTTTTTACATTGCTAATACTAGTGCTTTGTTTCTAAGCTTATCCTTGTTCTTGACACTATTATTTTGCTCCTCGTTCATTTTATCCTCTGTTGAACAGACATATTAACATTGGAATACACATGCCACTCAACTATATTTCTGCACCTACTTCTCGGCAGCACTAGGCTACTGTCATTCATGGTCACTATGTTTTAAATGACAACAGCTATCACATAAGTTGAAAAAAAAAAAAAAACCCAAACCACAAAATCCCATATAGCAACTAAACTCATATTTTGAGTTTTATCTCTGGATACAAATGCGGTTGCTTCTCAAACTTCTTCCTAAGTTCTTTAAAATGACACAGTCCTCTTTGAGACTGCAGGTTTAAATTACTTTATAATGTGTCTCAGAAGATGGCTTTATGGCCTCACTACATTGAGGTAATATTTTGATATTTCGTTGTTAAAAAAAAAAAAATCACCAAAATAAAAATAATTGCTGCAACTGGGATTTACACATGCTGACATACAATACGCAGCATCAAGCATTCTTCTATAACTTCTACTGGACATTCCTAATTTTTAGTTAGCATTTCTAGCAATTCTCCCATTCTTTCCACACCACAGCATGCAATTCCCCCACAAATGTATTTTTCAGCTTCCCTGACTATCTGCTATCTTATTTGTATAGGTGGTAGGTTGTTTTGTTTTGTTGTTGTTTTTTTTTTTGTTGTTGTTGAACTATATAACAGTATTTAAAGTCTATTTGTTCTAGCTGAGGATTTCCAAATACGGTGAGAAAAGCAGTGTCAGGATGAATAACCATTTTATGTTCAGTATGATTAACTATATAGGTAACCAAGACTTGGAAAGAGATCAGATGCAGACTGTGGAGAACAACTTCCTTTTTAGTCCCTAATGTGCTAGACAATAATTAATACAGACAAAAGTTTTGGATAATTGGAATAGAGGGATTGTTGTCAATACAGACCCTGTAGAAAATTACTGCACTAAATTACAAAATGTCAGAAGCAGTGGATGAGCTTGTTTTTTTTTTTTTCACTTAAAACACTAAGAAAACTCATTTTCCCTCATATACTTTCTTTTCTTTTGCCTATGATGAGAGGAAGAAAGGATTATTCATTTAGTTTGTCTTCAGGCTAGATCTTTGGAGAGGGTGTGGACATTCTTTTGCTGCCACAGCTGACACCAGTCAGCCGTAGATTAAATAAAAGACCAAAATACCCCACAGTACAGAAGGGAAAATACTGGAGAAGATATAAGATAGTTAATCCGGAATACTAGCTGCATTCACAAGTCTATGTAAACTGGTTTTGTCCTAACAAATGGAACCCATTTAGTTTTATAAACAAAAAAATTTCATGCTATCGCCCAGTAAGTGGGACATGAAACTTGGAGTCAGTGGTCACTCTAGGGAAAGCCACAGCAAAAAAGAAAGGATAATTAACAAAGTGTTTAAGAAACACTGTGAGGGCACCATGGATGCCCTCAGAATGCTGTCAAAGACATATTTCCAAACCAAGAAGAAAGTTTGGACAACACAAGGTAGTGGAACAAAAGGTAAATTAAGATAACTCTTAAATAGGTTAAGAGCTAAAATAAGTTAACTCCTTCTTAGCCTATGGTAAGTTGAGATGATGATGATGAACCAGGGCAAAGTGGACAAAGTTTTTCTATGCTTCCAGTAGGAATCGGAAGAAAACAACAGATAAGACCTGTTGTCAAGGTTTATTCTCACCACCTAAAAGTAATAAGGATGTCAGCAAAGTCACATAGAATCATAGAATATCTCAAATTGGAATCATTGAGTCCAACTCCTTGCTTCTCGCAAGACTGCCTAAAACTAAATCATGTGACTAAGAGCATCCTCCTAAGAGGTCCTTGAACTCTGACAGACTTGGTGCCATGACCACTACCCTGGGGACCCTGTTCTGGTGACCCACCACCCTCTCAGTGGAGAACCTTTTCCTAATATCCAATCTGAACTTCACCCAATGTAGCTTCATTCCACATGTCCTGTCGCTGGTCACCAGAGAGAGGAGATCAGCACCCGCTTCTCTTCTGCCTGCCTTGAGGAACTTGCAGACCATGATGAGGTCAGCCTTCAGCCTTCTTTTCTCCAAGCTGAGCAAGCCAAGTGACCTCACCTGTGCCTCATAAGTCTCTCCCTTGAGACCTTTTCCATGATAACAAACAAGATATGCTTCTCTGGGGAAGACTATTAAATGCATGTGTTGGAAAGCTGAGAGATCTGGCATCCAAATATACATCAGATGTCAAAGACTGGATTAGTTGAAGGGCATGTGATTCCAGGGTACAGTACAGCCAGTATAGATTCTGGGGAGCCTTGAATACAATGTTTCTAGGTAAAAATGGCACAAGCTGAGTAAAGGGAACAGGATTTGGTGCAAGTTCACAGGCTTCAAGAGAAATAAGAGGCACGGAACAAATTAGAATTCAGGCATTATGGCCACATGAATATAGTAGGGAGAGCAACAAGGGAAACAGAAATGTAAGTGTTCAGCGTATAGACAGCTAGTGGTGCGTAGAGCAGATAATGCGAAGCCTTTTATGTAGTAGTAGAGGCTTGCTTGCATGCTTTCTGGAAGATGTATCTGTAAAAATGGGAATGTATGTAATGTGATTTTTAACATAACACTAGTGAAATACATGAACTGTGGAGGCAAGCTAGTTACTATTCAACTAACAAAATGGCAACTCTGCACCCCACAATTCTACATTTGTGTCTCTGTACCAAATTTGTATCTCTTCTCCAGATTATGAAGGATTTTTGGTTCAGGTGAAGCCAAGCACAGCTCCAAAACAGAAAGCAGCATGGATTGGTGCAACATGCAATCAGGTAAGCCTTTCTTTAAAACTGACCTCTGGGGACATTATAAAGAGGTGTCTAAGTAGTGTACTACTTATGCTATAAATTTCTTGGCTGACAGATATCAATACAGTCTAATGAATGGTCTGAACAGTATTTTTTTTTTCTCCATTCACATTCATTTGAAGCTTGCAGAACCTTGAGACAGATCATACAAATTGAATCAGCAAAAAGATAAAAATCAGCGACTTTAATGAAGGAAGAAAGCAGTAAGACTCCCCCTGGAACAGGTCAAGGCTCCTTGGTGCCCTGTATGGCAGCAGGAGTCAGCCTGGGCATACCAAAAGGGGATAGGGAATGGAGAAAGAATTACTGGTTATGCTGTTTTGCATGGACTGTTTCATCAATTTGCCTTTGGCCATACAGCAGATGTGCAGTCTGAGCAGAAGCTATTAGAATTTATCATGAAGATGGCCCAATCGAACGCAATGCTCATCTAACTGTAGTGCCAGCTATTGAGATTCTATCTCTGTAAGGTGAGAATAAGGCATATCCCAGCAAAAGCAGTACTGTTGCCAGATGCAACAACCAACTTCAGAGCACCACACAGATGGCTCTCTGGAACAGAAAAGACATGCTTACGTGCTGCCATACCTTTGCTTCTGGGTCCGGGAGGCCCAGCAATCTGAGACCGGGAGGCCCAGCAACCTGAGACCCAGCTGAACAGGATGAGATGCTATGGAAAGCAAAACAATTCATGCGCTAGAGATTGTCTAGACCACAAGTAATCAGGTAAAAAATTAGCTGTGAAGGAAAGATGGAATTGTGTATACAAGGAAGTAAGCGTTAATTCTAAAATACAGGAAGTTCCATAATAAAGAATAATAGAGCAATACTTGAGAAGCCAGTCTTCAACTGTGTAAGAAACTCAGATTTGCAAAGAGTGAATGAAAACAGAAGACAACACTATTTTGTACAATACTCTGGTGTCTAATCGTCCAATAATGCTTCTTTCTGCCTTCCTGGTCTCTAGAAATCAATGGATCTGACTATAATAATATAATAAACTCAAAGATTGAGGGTAAGGAAAAGCTTTGATGTACTGTATTAGACTCTTTTGTACTTTGCTCTTTCAATAATCAATTTGTGCAACGAAGCCTTGACCTGGTGGAAAAGTCCTGCATGAAACACAAAGCTCATAGATCCTGTAATAACACATTTAGTAAAGGAATAAGCTAGAAAGGGTTATTAGTAAAGCTCTAACATCTTAACAACAGTGATAGTGTATGGTCACATCTATTACGGAAAAAACACAGCAAGTAATAATGTTTATGTATGGTATGGTTTATTTTTCATTATTCTCTGCTTCTGCTGTTCTCATAGCTACTCAATAACCTGCAAATTTAAATATAATACTACAAGTTATTCTTCTCAGAGAACATGATATGATGGATTTCAATTTACTATAATTACTTAACCTCCACTGATTTAGTTATACGTAGAGTTGTTGTATCTTTGTAGAAATAACCAAAAAGAATTATGTCTTATTAAGAATAATTAGGAGCTGCTTAATTAAAGAACCCTTAAAAAGAATGATTCTCTTTTCAGCAGGTTTCCCACTTCAGCTACAGTGTTATTTATTTAGAATGCAGATACTTAAAGTTTTACCAATATATTGCCATGGAAGACTTGGAATAGTACATGTCACAATTAGAGGAATACAAAAACGTTCTGATAATTTGAAGAGAAATATTGTTGGAAAACTACTGACAGTGTGATGGCCAAGAATCATTAACAATCTGGTGCTTATTTTTGAACAGGTGTACAATTTAATTATCAAAGCCAATGGGCAGTATTAATGCCAGTTTCAGAGAAGCAAAACACTGCTGGAGGTTCTGAGCCAACAAGCGAATAAATATCTCATTTCAGTCAGACAATCTAGGATAATCAGGAGTAGTCATCAGTGCTATGAGAAATACTACAGGCAAGAAATAAAAACGGTACTTTAATTCTCTATGGTAAAAATAAGCAGTACTTGTCATACTGACACATTCCTGCCAGAGTATTTTGCCCTTCATTAGCCCCTGAGATAATTCCAAATCTCATGCAGAATTACAAGGGACAAGATCTGAATAGATAAGATACACATAAGTACTGCATGCCATTGTTTGGATTCTTTTCCTTTTTTTATTTAATTAAGTGAAAAGCTTCTAAAAGTTTTGACTTAGAATAATTTATCCAAGAAAACACATATATGAGTCTTGAAGATGCAATTTCCTTAGGTTCTTAGAAAAAACCCTTCTAGATGCTGGAATGAAATAAGCTTTACTTGTAAACTCCATTAATTTTTTTAATACCATTACATTGTACAGAAAAACAACTTTATTTAACTTTTTTTGAAAAAATTCCACTAGAAATCGCATGAACATTCTGTGACATTATTCATACAAAAAAAAATATATCCTTTGGTAATACTAAAAAATTAATAATAGTTCCAATTATTTCCTCCAAAAAAAAAAAGGAAGATCTTATTCTAAAAGATTCTTCCATCTTAACTTTTTAAGATTCTTTAAAATTTCTAACTTATTTTATTCATAACATTCATAACGTCAAATATTTTTATACACTTTTTAATAGGTAATTTAAAAAAAACTCCTCTGCCTCCAGTTGTTTCATATATCAAAGTCAAACCCATTATTTGTTCACAGAGTGTTTTCACTTACATAGTTTTCTTATTCATGTTGACAGCATAGAACTAAGTCTTCATCTAATGGATCTGAAATAAAAAGTTTTCCTCAAACTTCCATTGATCAAATTGTACTGTGTTTTGTACTTGAAAGCCTCACTGGTGTTTTGGGGATTACTGGTGTTTTGGGGATTAAATAGCATGAAATTTCTTCCTTTTGCTAGACCATGATACTGTCACTGTCAGATCAAAATCACAAGAAATTTGAACTTACATTAAAAGAAATCAAATCTGAAATATTTTCTTGGGCATTTCTGCTTAACATAAAATATAAATCCCATGTCATTTACAGGCAAGCCATATGGCACTTCTAAGGTATGGGTAAGGTGCAGTAAGTTTAAATAACCAACCATTCCAACCAGTCTGCACAGGTCAGTGTTCTGTGGTCTGCGTGAGCTTTAAATAAACAGAGATAACTCAGCCACGTTAGATACTCACTACGCGTTGTGATTTACAATCTGGTTCTCCTGCTGCTGCCATAGATGAAAAAGAGCAGTATTGAAGCTGGTGATCCCTGTTATTATAAAAATGAAAAAAATGAAAAGAGAGGAAGAGACAGAAAGGGAGGGGGGGAAGAAAAAGAGAGAGTGAGGGGGAGAGAGTGATGGGAGGGAACAGAGTAAGAGGGAAGGGGAGCCTGAGACACAGGAATAAGCTAATAGTACTTCTCTCTTAGCAGCTCTCCATTTTTGTACTCTTGCCTTGATCTGGCAGAACTGGGATTTGTCAGCTTTCAGGACACACTGAAAACCACAATTTTCCCCTAATGTTTGGCCAAGGCAGCTTTGTTACTCTGAATTTATACAGCTGGTGTGAAACATACTGCATCATTACTATACTTATTTGTTTAAATTAAAAATATTTTTAAGTGTATTTAGGCAGATGCTTGTTTTTATATTGTTGCAGACTGATCAATTAAAGAAATTATTTCTGTACACTATATTGTCATCAAAATGTTTCTAGACACTATGTGAGAGGATAGCTGTCAAGTTAAAGACCAAATGATTTTTATAAGTTTGCAAGGGTTTTATCATCTTAAACTGCTTTGCTAAAGATGTGCAAATTTTCCCACATAACTGAAAGGTGGCTTGTAATCTCTAACTAATAAAATGCACCAGCATGGTTCTTATCTAAGGAAAGGTTCTCGTTCAAATCACAGAGAGAAAAAGAACTATCCTGGAAAATCTTTGTTCCTCCCTTTGTATTAAGAAAAGATTCAAACAGGTAAGTTAGCAGATATGTTGCAAACAAAACATAACCAAAACCCAAATACAGATTACAAAAATATCTGAAGCATGTTTTGGTATATTTTATTTCCATAACATATGATATGCAGAACTGAGGCTTAATAACAGACTATACCTTTATTCTAGCCAGGCAAGGTTGTTCAAAGGGAATCCCTTAATAGTAAAGTGACAGAAAAAAATACTATAGCAAGGTGACAACCAAAATTAGACTCCTGTTCTATGCTGACCACTTGGTTTAGATCAAGGAAGGCTGGGGATGGTAGTGTCACTGTCTAATATTAGTTTTTGTGACTATCTACTCTTTCTGGTCATATATATACATCAGTTCCTCCTATGTTCATCTCACTTCTTATCCACCATTGAATGTTATTTATATAAGGATACAGAAGATATACTAGTTTTGGAAAACACTTGGACAATATTTAAGGTTTCACAGAGTACATTTTGACAGCTATTTCACAACCTAACAGAGGCAGCATCACCTAGGTTTTTATGCAATTGTGAAATATCAACGCCACTTTGCTCTCATATTTCAGAAAGAGAACTGTTCTCTTAAACCAAATGCTGAGCTACTATGAAATACACGCTGCAAGCAATTGCCTCCTAAACTTGAGATAGAAAGACTTTTTATTATTTCAAACACAATAATTTAGTATCCTAGAGTTGTGCCACTAATTGCTCTTTATACACAGCTACGCTTTATAAGAAAAACAGACATTATGGATAAATAAGTCTATTTTAACTTTTGTTCACTTGTTTATACGGAAATAGAAACACTATAGTCACTAAATATGAAGATGATGATTTCGACCAAAATCTGATCTATCACAACACCAAACCTCTCCTTTTTTCTATCCCTTTCTTCCTCACACATTTTTTTATCTTCCAACAGAGCTTGTTAATCTTCCATGAAACAAAGCCAATATGGTTTGGGAACTTTACATTTGTTGACTGTCATAACCGCTGTTAATTTCTTTGGCAAATCACTGCTTGCAAAGGACACAGTAATATCCAAACTAAGCTCTTTAAATAACTTATTCTGTAATTAACTTCATAAGTTACCCAGCTGGAATGTTTCATTGTTTGGTAGCGTTGATGTGACTATTTTTCAGGCTTTTTGTTTCCCTATGATATATTTCGTGTGTGTGTTACAACTAAATTTATTCAAAATAATTTTTAAGCTTGAATATGATGAGTTTTTTCAGAGGTTTTCTTTATATTTCTACACAACCTCAAATAAAGTCTGACTTTTGTCAATGGCCTTTCTTAAAAGGGTTTACCTCTATATTTAATGTTTGTGCTAGGAATCTGTAATTATTCACGAGTCACATTAGTATTCACACTAAGTTAAAAATTCAAGTAAGAAATGAGAAACTTTTGGGGCACCATAAGACATCACTAGGGGATAGCAACAGCAGAAGGAAGAGAAGCAGCCTGCAATATGTTTTCCTATGGTTTTGTTTGTTTGTTTGTTTGTTTTTTTAAGATAAAACAATAAAACAAATACAAAAATCTTTTCCCACAATGTGACGTAAATATACTTCAGCAACATTAGAAATGAAGAGAGCTGGGGTTTTGTTGTTGTTCTTGGTGTTACAAAAACCCTAAAAATTCTGACACAAAACAAAGCCAGCGCCCCAGCTATTCCAAAAACATTTCACTCTGAAGAATGCAATCTCCACAATAATAACTTAATCAGACAGTCTGGCAGTTTAATACATAAACACAGCTATTATAGTAGAATAAAGAAAAAACAACAACCCAAAGCCCAGCCTTCTTACTCAGCAGGCTGAGTGGTGTCACTCCTGACAGTAATTATACGGTGCTCTGTTACATACAGCACATAATTTTGTGTTTGGTTGATATTTGTAAATTACAAAACAGCCAACCCATCAGCCATAGTTTTGAGTCATACATTTTAATCATTGTTTACTGCAAGCATTTGCAGCTCATATTAGTTTTAAAGAATTGCATAAGCACTACATTCCTAGTCATAAAAATTTAATTAAAAAAAAAAAAAACAAAAGCCCCAAAAGAGTCAGTAAAGTAACTTAACGTATGCACAATTTTTTTTTTATTTTTTTTTTTCAGTGCTCAGGGTTTGATGATGATCTCCAGCATATGAAAGAACATCACTCTGGAGCTTATATGGCGGAAAATCACAAGGATCCAAGCCAATGCTAACTGAAAACTCAAGAAGTATAACTGATTTTGCAAGCCACACAAGGCTGCCTACTGCCCACTATGTGTGAATCTCTATTAAGCCAACAAAATATCACAGTCCAAGAGAGCTAAAAATTTGACTGCTCACACTGGAAATTATACCTTTATGAAATATTCCCATGGATTTTTCTCAATATGTCCAAACTTTTGCCTATATCTTACTAATGAGAATTTCTGAACACTACTAGGAAAATCATTTCTACATTCTGAAGAGACTTCCAGATATCTCTTATGTAAAAAAAAAGAACAAAACCCCCTAAAACAGAGCTGTAGATTAACTTCCTGTTAGTGCTGTGAATGTTTAAGGAAGATCTTTAGCTTTTGAACAGAATGAAAACAATGAGAAAGTTAGTGTATGTTATAGGTAATTCCCTCTCAAATGAATTGCGTTTTATCTCTGTCCTGGTTTAAGGTAAAACAGAACCAATTTTCTGTTCAGTAACATTATTTTTTAGCTAGGCCTCTTCTAACTACTGAATTAAAAGCATATTGTGCAGACATTATTTGCTCTCAGAGTGATAAGACCGATGTTTATAATTGATGCCAAGGAATGGCATGCAGAGATGCTGTTGTTTATACTTATTGCTATAACAGCCAAGGGCAGCTCACTTTGTTATTTGCCCCGTTGGACGGTTGGAAGCAGAAAAGCATAGTGGGATCCCACCTGCGGGGAGGAGCGGACAGGACAGGTGACCCAAAACTGACCAACAGGGTATTCCATCCCATCTGCCTCATGCTCAGTATAAAAGCTGAGGGATCAAAGGGTCAGTGCTCTTCCTTCAATGGCCGACGTCTGAGGAGGACTCTCTCTGTTCATCTGCCTTTGATCCTGATCTGTGTACTCCTGAATCCAGATCCAGAATCCCGTTCCCATCTGTCACTGAGTTCAGTCTGGGATTTCCCCAGTACCAGTCAGTGATATGATTGCCATCCTGGGAGCTTTATACTGGTTTTGTATATATTTCATTATATTCTTATTATTTTATTATTAATATTTCATTAAAGTAGATTAGTTCTTTCTAAACTCATAAGCCTCTTTCTCTTGCTTCTGCCTCTTGGAGAGAGAGAGGTAGGGAAGAACAACTGCTGTTCCACCTGAGTAGCCAGTCTGTCCCAAACCATGACAACCTCAAATTATATCTAATTTCAGAACGTATGACAAGAGTTACATAAAGATGTGTTGATGAATGTATCACCTTATGTTGTAACAAGGTCTGTAGGGGTTTATGTTTGAGGCACTAAGAACACCCAATCTTTGATTGTTCTGAAAACTGCACATTTTATAAATGGATGTTGCTTGCAACACACGTCAGACTATGGAGGCCCTTTTATATTTTGGCTGCAATAAGTATGAATGTCTTGAAGTTATGCAAGTATGCTTTCCTTCATAACCTAGTTTCCTACAAATGACAGGACAGAAAATATTCAACTTGCTTCTCCAAGCTTTTTTTTTACTGGCTTTGTGGCCAGTAGGTCAAAGGAGGTCATTCTCCCCCTCTACTCTGCCCTCGTGAGGCCACAACTGGAATACTGTGTCCAGTTTGGGGCTCCCCAGTTCAAGAGGGACAGAGAACTGCTGGAGCGAGTCCAGCAAAGGGCAACTAAGATGATTAAGGGCTTGGAGCATCTGCCTTATGAGGAAAGGCTGAGAGAGCTGGGACTCTTTAGCCTGGAGAAGAGAAGGCTGAGGGGTGACCTTATTAATACTTACAAGTATCTGAAGGGTGGGTTGAAGGAGGATGGAGCCAGGCTCTTTTCAACGGTTCCCAGTGACAGGATGAGGGGCAATGGGCACAAGTTGGAACATAGGAAGTTCCGTTCAAATACATAGAAAAACTTCTTTACGGTGAGGGTGACAGAGCACTGGCACAGGCTGCCCAGGGAGGTTGTGGAGTCCCCTTCTCTGGAGATTCTCAAGATGCACCTGGATGCAGTCCTGAGTAATGTGCTCTGGGCAATCCTGCTTTGGCAGGGGAGTTAGACTAGATCTCTAGATCTCTAGAGGTCCCTTCCAACTCTGAAAACTCTGTGACTCCATGATCCATGATTCCAACCAGAAACTCTGAAACCAAAAAAGCTCAGGAGAAGAATTGGTTCTTGTCTATGTATTCATCAAAAGAAAAGAGTGAAAAAAATTGCTGACAGATTTGACCATTTAAATTATTCTAAAGCACTTGACCTGTATAGAGAACATTTCCATATGTAATCTATTTCTATTTGCTTACATCTCAAATGAGTCTCTTCAGTGTTACTTTCCTAATGCTAAAATGAAGGAGGTTTGAAGATGACCTGCTGTAAGAAAAGAGCTGAACTGAAAGGGAGAAATCATTCACTGAAGAAAGGTTACAGGCTGGCATAGTATGTATTTCTTGTTTTTTCCTCAGTCATCACAGTATCTCTAAAAATCACGCTCGTAGGCATTTTATAAACTACAGCCTTTGATTCTGATCAAATGCTTATCATGGAGTATCAGTATAAGAAAAACTCTATGTTTATTTATTCAATTAATTTGCTGCCAAATAACTCCACTGCATTAGAGAAAATTTATTTTTTTTTTATATCTCTGAAATATTATTACAATTACTATTTGCCAAGGAGGAGATCTTCTGTACTTGAATACTCACACTGGATATGATTTGACAGACAGGAAAGGTTACCACAGAACTGAGGCTGGTGAAATGCACTGAAGTAGGGGCTCCAATATTTGCTCTCCAGTTTCATAGCTAGAACAGCATACTGCTAATCTGAGTAAAGCAAAGCAGGAACTCCACCTGTGGTCTCCCGATGAGGTTTCTCATCACTGAGCCACTACAAGGAACAAATAGGAAATTTCAGAGTACTATACTTTTGTAAGGAACAGGTATAGTTTAAGAACATGAATAGCTTCTAATTGAAAATAATTAACAAAATTCCAGTCAAGAAACTATTTCCAGATGTTTGTAAAGATATAACTCATTTGACTATGATGTGTGGTTGATTGACAGGAATATAGTATACAACAACACACTATGTCTTGTATGAACCTATCTGAGACTGTTATTAAAAGATTACTTTTGATTATCAGTGTTATTTACCTGATATACTGCATTTAATTGCATCTGCCTCTAGACCTGAGAACAATTCATAACACTTTTTGGTTTGTAGTTTCAGTTTCCACCCTTCCCCCCCCAGTTTTCTGAAGCACCTAGTCTTGGGTTAAAGTTTTGTGTGAAAGTCAAATTCTTGCTTTCTTTGCTTTCTGCACTTTTGAGCTTCATTTTTTATTCTAATTTCGACGTGAATAATTTCTCAGTACTGTTAGCTATGAACTGTTATAATAAAATGCAACGTTGTGAAGAAACTGGTTATTATAACTACCATTATAAATTCAGGGTGAAAGTCCCTTCATCAATCCTTGCTTCAATTCACATACAGGAACCATAGTTTTCACATTAGTGGCTACTCTAATTAGAGGATAGTAAGAGCAAGGGAAATAAGACACAAAAGAAAAGGAAAAAAGTTCCTCTCAACTACAGAGTTGGACACAATGTGAGAAAAAGAGTAATTCCAGGACACTGTTTCATAAAAAAATAAATTGGAAACTACTAATAATAGTAGAAATCTACAATACCATCTGAAAAATGGCATAGACAATACTTCTTTGCATTTTGTTCACCTTCCGATGCAAGTGCTCCCATACTAGACTTCCATACTAGGAAACTATTTGTTAGCAACCTTATTCAATAACGCAACTAACACTGTGGGGTTAAATCTCATGTTGATAAGCAATATAGCACTGAGTCTGTTTAATATGTCCAAATGTCAGATTTATATCTATTTTTCCCTTCATCCTTCTGGAAGCAAAATTCGAAGGTGCTAGAAAAAGACTGTAGGTTTTCCTTTCATAGTCTTTCAACTTTCTCCACTTTGCAAGTGCAAACATTCAATCTGAATTATTTAGATGACTGCCTGTGTTATAAATTAGAAATGCCAAAGCAAAGGAAAGTTATCAAGCTATAAATATGATAGCAGTGTTGAAATATCTCGCTGGTTGTAAAATTTAGATGTCAGGTCTTTCTCTACAGAAGGTAGGGCCTGCCTGTCCTGAAAATGAATACTGTTTGCTGGAAACAAGGAATAGAACACTTCTAATTTGTTATTCACATATGCTTTGAGGCAGCATGTAACTCTAATGTTCCTCTTTAGTGTCAGCTCTTATTTGACTATAAAATTCATATAGGCCTATGCACAAGCTCAACCAATTTCTGACTAGACATGGGAAAATACTGCTTGATGAACATCTTCATTTTACTTTTATTTTATTGTTCATCCCAGGTTCTCTTTATCAGCAAAAATTTCCATCTGCCCAAGTTTCATGCCATTACTTTATGTTCAGTGTAGCCCCATCTTGTGCTATGCATTGTTCATTAAGTAGAGCGAGACTTCTGAATCTTGTTAGAGAAGCAAATGAGACCTCAGTTATTCCTATACTGTAACCATCTACTACATTCCTACAGTAAAGGGTTCTGTTCTCCACAAATCTGTAGTCCCAGTTTTGCTCCAAGAGGACAAGTGAGTTTTGAAATTGTTGTGAAGCATAAGACTCAAGAAATTAGGCTTTTGGAAATTACTGCTTTTGAATTCTCACTTCAAGAAAGACAACCTGCTTGAAATCTGGCCCTGCTGAACGCGTTGACTTCAGAATAACAGGATTTTCACCTGTGTTTTAACGACGGACATTTCCCTGTTAGCTCGTCTCTTTTCTCAGGCTGGTTCCTGAATAAAAATGTAGATTACCAGAATGCATACATTCCGTCTATGTTGGAGGAAAATGAAGGTCCTTTTTGTATTGTACATTTGCATTTAAATTAGTGCTATGGAATATGGGAAACACATTGCTATTTAACTTTTTTTCTCTTACTAAAACCTCCTACTATCAATATTCAGTTATTGTGCTTCTTTCACTATTAGCACAGCTGTACAGAGAGTTAATTAGTCATGTTAATAAAAAGCGACTGTTCCCTAAAAGATAATTATTAAGCAGAAAATCGCAGCTTATCAGCAAAATATTAACTTTTCTTCCTGAAAATTTGTCTAAAAATTGATTTCTCTCTAAAAAAGATTATTAGATGACTTTAATTTTCTCATGTTTTTCCTTTATTTATGCTAAAATTTGACAACCATCATTTTTTTCAATCTAGCCTTTATGGTTTTTTAAGAACCTTTAATAGAAATAGCATTTTTACGCATTAGTTTTGCATGCTCATTGAATGCTGATGTGAACATGTGGCTTTAGCTTTATTAAACCACCAGAATTTACTTAGATTACCAGTTCAGTACATGTATTAAGTGGACATTTTTCATCTTCACAGTTCCCTGAAACAGAGCATATATTGGACACTTGATCAATCTTCACTTATTCTGATGAATATTGTCTAGAATAAGGAAGGATCAGAACTTTAATAATGTAAATTTAAATTCCCATTAAAATATTGCTGAGCGTTTTCCTTTCTCATCACTTATGTTTATACAGTTCTTTATGTGTGTATTTTTTAAAAGTGAAGTAGGGGAAAAAACCCTTTAAGAAGGTTAAGAGTAAAATTAAGACTCAGAAGAATGGTCGCTGTAATCATATCCATTTGTCCATCATTTGTTTTATCATTAACCTTGCACTTAGATTAAGAGCGGCAGATTAACTAAGAATAGTTCATGTCAATTTTATGCTTGTGTGAAGCTAGAAACCATTGCCAAATAATAAAATGTACATTCTATTTTACACAGGCAACCTCTTTCCTCTATCTATTCCTTACATTCTGTTATATTCAGAGTAAGGGGGGGAAGAGGGAGTAAGCTAAGATATAAACAAGAAGTAATAATTATATCAAGTACCTGCCCTTGCCTTCTTATTTTAATATAAAGAAAAAAAAATTAGAATTCAAATAATATCATTTTAATAATATTCCTATCTTTTTTTTTCCTTCTTTTTTTTCATTATTTTCTGTGTTATACATTTTCAACAAGGACATTCATATCCACTTGCTGACAAACAACGGTACAAACAAAACACAAGAACATTTTGCTATAGAAAGCAAACTGAGATACAAAATAAAAAATGTTGCCAGTTCAGCTGGATTTATGAAATGGTTACATTTGCCAAACAGGTTTGCCATAAAGCTAGGCTTATAAAGTCTTCCCTAACCTCATTATTAATTAGGTCACAGTGACAGAAGAAAACTCAGACTCCAATACAGAAGTGATACAGTGTTCTGCCTTCCGTATTTTGTGATAATAATGAGGGATTCGACACCATTAAAACACAGTTTAGTATTCTTTTAAAGATATTTAAAAACTGTAATGAAATCAAATTATTTCAAGTTCCAATCTACCACACAAATGTCAAACATGGCTTTTAGCCGTGTCCCAGGATTAATACAGATTCTCCCAGCACACATGATTTTTGTAACAATATAAATAAGATGTTCACATTAAACTGTCCTTATTTTACGTTTTTATTTCCTCAAGGGAAAAAATAGGTTTACCTAGTTTAAATGTAATCTTATATACCTAGCAACAGGTTTTCATGATGAAAAACTTTAGCAAATTTTACTGATACTAAAATAAATTGTAAGCTTACAGAAGGCTTCAGTTTATTGCCATCTAACTTTTACACTTGCACACTTTTCTTATGGAAATTATTACAAAATACTAAAGCAGTAATGAAAACTACTCTTTTCTGGGATATTCTTTTTTTTAAAGGATATTATATTACATCTTATTAACTCTAAACACAAGAAAGTTGCTAATTTTCTTGGCAGAAAATATTACAAAATTTTAGAACCCATTCACAAAGGGAAGAAATTTTTACAAGTAATGCTTCATGACCGCATGAGAAGAACAGATGGTAAGTATATACAGATGCTGCTGAAGGCAGATGACTCCTGCTTAGCTTTAGGTCTTGAAGTAAACAATAATCTAATTACTGGCAATGGATTGTCATTGTAATGAGAGTAAACAGTAAAATAAAACTGAAGCATCATCATTTTCAGGACCAGATGCATGCTCTAATCAAAATAAACAATACTAATTATTATATGTAAATTTTGATAGCGTCAAGTTACGACAAAGTATAAACTAAATTAGTAGGATAGCAGCTACAAAAAACATTTCTTCTCCTCTACAAGCAGAAAGCCAAAGATGCCTTATGATATAAAAAGGACACAAAAATGCATACCTCAAAAAAGATCCCCACAAAGTATGACTATAATATAGTCATACACTAATAGTTATGATTACATATTAAAGGAAATACAGACTTTTCTAGAAATAGAAATATCTGCTAAGAAAGAAGAGTAAAAAATTAAATGAATAACAGTATAGATTAATATGTAAGAAAAAAGATCATCATTCTGGTGATCTATTATTACTTAAGAAATAAATCAGAAATGCTAACAGGTATTTTGCACACAGTATTTACTGAAAATAAAATTGTACTTGAAGTTTTTCCTTGGCTTTTTTTTTTACCTTTCCTTTGTCAGCTAAAACTCTAGATAAAAATATTAGTCCAATATTGATATACAGATTGTCTTCTAGCTCACTAAGCTCATATAGGGTCTGTGCCCATTGTTTCATTTGAAATTTGGATTAATTGAACATTCAATAATTTGAGTTATTATTAAAAAAAAAAAACAAACAAAACCACCAAAAAAACAAACCCCCAAACTTCCATGTTTGTGGAATTATTATAAACAAAATGGATGAGAGAAGGACATTCTTTTGTCTGTGCTTGGTGCTTTGAATGTTTCTTCTGTTTTATTTTCTCCTTTAGTTTGCCACACCTTGACTGACAGGAGCGATTGACATCAAAATGTAACTAAGTATTACATCAATCTGCTATCAGTGTTCAATTCCCATTTCAAAAATGTCCATGCTTCTGAAAAATGAGTACTATGTCATTCAGCTCTTCATTTTTGACATCTCAGTAATAGCTCCTCATATTAATTTTGAATGCCAGCCTCTAATGAAGGGCAACTCCGTTAAAGTGGAATTGTAAATGTGTTTACCTATGAAATTCATTTAATCGTTTTGCAGATGGAACATTTAGTCCTGGACAACAGGGAAAAATGATACAGTAAGCATCCATAATTTGGACAGCTGCAGAAATGATGTCTGTCTATTTTGACTGCAAGGTAATTGTTTTGATCAGAACAAAAACTCCAGGATGCCTTTTTTTCCCTGCCTTGAGAGACAAATTCACTTTGGCGTGCACCAATAATCTATATTGACTCTAGAAAAGTCTATACAATGATATTGTATGTCTAGCCTCTTGTTCCAGCTCTAATCCAGACACATATCCATCCTGTCCTTTCCCTCAATGCTAGAGACAGATATCTTCCTCCTTGACTGTAACAGAAACAGTATTAACCCTAATCCCATTATATGGTACAAGTTATCAGTTTCTAAGTTTCAGGGCTTCTTACAAAAAAGGGAACTTGTATTTTACTTTCATGTATTGTGGAAATAATGGAATCACCTCTTTCACTTTATCAAAGATTTTCCTTCATCTTTTATAGCACTGGACTTTGAAGCCTGACTATGATTCATACTTACAGTATTTTTAATGAACAACAGTTGTCATAACCAATACCCGTGAGAAAAAAAATTATCCAAATGATTTATATAAAAGTTAAGTGATCTTCAATAAATAAAAAGTAACATTGAATAAAGAAATAAGTAGATGGAAAGCCACAGAAAACAGGAATATATAAAAATACCTTAGCTCAAGATTACAATTGACAAAGTGGAAGAAAGCTCCTGGGCTAAGAAAAAAATGCATTACTTTTTGACGAAATCAATGGTATTATGCTTACTTAAGCTAGACATGAATTTAGCCATTTCTTTTACGCTCTTGCAGTCTTTCAGAATCCTCTCTAAAACTTAGCCTTGTTTTATTGCCATGGGGCTGTTGCAAATAAATAGATAGCTGTTATCTCAGAAGCAAACTGTGCTTGTGCCCTCAGACAATATTTTACCAATCGTTTATTCATCAGCAGTTAGCTTCTTAGAAGCTTACCATATACTGCAGTCAGGATGGGGACTGTTGTTGAATGCACGCATGTAAAGTTCCAGCAAAAGCAGTTGCCTGGAGAAGTTGTGGAGTCTCTGTTGCTGGAAACATTCAAAGCGTTGACTGGGTAATGCTCTGAGCAAGCACATTTAACCTTGAAGTCCACTCTGCTTTAAGCATAGGGTTGGGCAACATGTCCTCCTTTTCTCAGGCCCTTTCTGACCTAAATTATTCTGTGATTCCAAAATGCTATTGAAACTTGCCTGGAATATTTAGGTCTGACTAAAACACAAAACATCATTTTTCAGTTTTCCTTCTGCTGAAAAAGTAATAGTTGTTAAGCACTTTAAAATGTCTGGAAAACCCAGCATCTTGATTGATTTTTATTACAAAATATTTTAATTAGAAACAATACATGATGATAGATTCTACAACAGAGAATCTTCAGTACATTTAGGTACAATGAATATTTTCCAGTGTGTTGTTAGGCAGAGTAAGTTCACATAGTTTACATTTAATAGTCTGATTTGAAGAAATATACTGGATTGATAAAGAAAAAGAAGACGTGGATGATTAATCATTTACAGCTAAATTACTGCTAAAGAATTTAGCTTAAGTATGATGTTTTTTGTAGACTGAGGATCAAAAACTGATTTGAGCCAAGATTTGTGTCACTTGCAATTAATCTGGTTTGAAAAATCCTGAAAACATAATTTTGTTATCTAAAATCTACATAAGTTCCAGAACTTCAATTATCTTCCATATTAATTTCTGAAGGAGAGAGGATTTAAATTTACAAAGACACAAGGCAGAATATGAATTTGCTTAGGTAACAGCTATAATTTACTAAGAATAATAAGATCTTCTGCTGTACAAACTGAAAATCTGTTATTTTATGTTTCTAATTATATGCTATAAATTTTACAGTATTTTTATTTTGTATTAAGGAAAAATGGCAATATAAACAGAATCTAAACAGAAAAGAAAAATGTGTGAAATGCAATTTAAAGTATAAAGGCATTATTCTTCTTTCAGCGTGCTATAAAAATATAGTTTTTCTCTTTTTCTTTTTTTACCCCCAAAACTAGGTCTAGAATAATTATATAATTCTTAGTCTCTTCTTCTGAGTATTCTGAACTAAATTTACTTTTATGCAACAGTTGATTGGTCTTTTGAGAATTGTGTTCACAAAGTTGCCTTCTTTAAATAGACTTTTTTATGTTTACTAAGAAGTCTTGTAGACTTTGATCATTTCTGAGAGTAACAACAAAGAATAAGTAATGTAGACATAATGTGCTTCAACTTCTACTGCTGACATAGAACTCCCTTTCACAGAACTCTTGGAGAATCAGTGAACATTGAAATCCTCTGATGAGTACAGCCTGAAATACCCATTTGCCCTCTTTTCCCTAAACAGCAATTCCAGTCCAATAAGGAAAGAGTTTGGAGGACAAAAAAAAAACCCCAACCCCAAAATCCTCAAATTGTCTCTGCATGTTTACTTAATAATAATAATAATTTATAAAGAAATGCTGATCACTCATCTTGATCAGTGGATGAGTAAGTAAAGGAACTACTTACATAAAATGATGCCACCTGATAAGTAGGAGTTAATTTTTTCTCAGAGGAGCAACATATGCAACATATGACAGCGTTGCATTTAAATAATCCCCTTGAGAATAGAATTACATTTAATATTCTTTATTTATCCATATAATGGTGGCAGCAATAGTATTTTCTCAAAATTTCTTTGCTACCATTTCCCCGTATGTCGTATCTTGTGATAAGAGCACTAGCTGAAGGCTCCCTGCTGAAACTACTAAAAAACCAAACCAAATCAAAACCAAAATCAAACCCAACCCAACCCAACCCGACCCAACCCAACCCAACCCAACCCAAACAAAAACAAAACAAAACAAAATAAAACAACAACAACAACAATGAAAAAAACCCAAGTCCAATTACCAATTCTATGCATTTCACATTACAATGCAAACAGATTGTCTAGTTTTGTCTTTACTACACGTCTTTACTAGACGAAGAAGAAATAAGTTTGTATTGCTTTCATGTACCAGCCTAACCTTGAATGTGGATCCTAAAAAGGACTTTCTGATTTGTTTCCAGGATGCACATCATTGTTGGAAGTGGTTTGGGTCTAATTAATTGACTGTAAAAGCCACTATTATTTTATGTAATAACAGCACAATACAGAAATTGTAGCAAAAAGAAACACAAAATTTCTATTACTGCAGATAAACCTACAGGTTTATACTGGCAAAATTTGAACTTGAAGAGTCATAAAGCAGTGTATTGGAATAGACAAGGCTTTCAAAGCATTAAACCCACTTTATCTTCACAATAGACACAAACAGCAAAAGTAATTTATCAGGGAGCTAGCAAATTGATGTGTTAGAGCAATAAGACTAAAATCCATTTCTTTGAAACACTGTTTCCCAGCACAATGAAAAGAAGAAGACATGGATAATCAAGCTGTATTGTACAAAACAAATACCGAACTTGGAAATCTTAAACAGAAAAGTAAGATAAGTATGAACATGCAGCAGTTTCGATATATTGTTTGAACTGTTGTGTCATAAACTGCAAAGCACCATTTCCTTTATGTGCAATGAGCAGATTGACATGAAACTAATGATCTACAAAAACTGAGGTTGGAAAGCTAGGACAGTGTGAACTACAGTTGAGTCTTGGCAAATAAAATCACAGTATTTAATGCTTTATGAGGGATGTGATTAAAAACAAACAAACAAACAAACGTATCAAATAATCCTAAAGCAGAAATCACCACTAGAAACGGGGAAGAAAAAACCCAATGCATTAAATGAGATAATGTGTTAAATGCACAATATGAAGAAATAACGATCACTGAGGTCCAAACATTTTTTCATCTTAAGGATTTAAACTGTAATGCAAAAGCATGTTGAAATATACTGAAAACACTATATAACTCAATATTATCCTCTTATGTCAAACAAGGTTTCACTAAAAGGAACCACTAAGTATTAGGGATATGAAATACAAACCAGAACAAATTAGACTAACTTCTTGCAAATACAAATTTCAATTCTGAAAAGTTTAATTATAACCAGGACTATTTTTCATTGTCATTTATAATTCAAAAAACCCAGACAATAAAACACTGATGGATTCAGACCTCTCACCTTGAGTAGGAGATGATTCTTTGGTGGCAATTCATTACCCTTAAAGCTTTGGAAAATATATGCTGTTTTTAGGGAGGCCTGGAAAGTCAGCTGTTGCATACATTACATAAGATGAATTATTTCAGAGGTTAGAACTCAGGTTGTAAAAGATCTAGATTCGATTCCTTCTCTGTCTAAATGGATTTGAATCCACTTTTTCCACTTAATAGGACTCTAAGTTACGAAGCAAATGTCTAAGTAAAGTAAAATCGATAGGCTATGTGTCAGAACAGTTTGATTCTTTAATGAATAAATTAAAATCCACGGCGAGAGTAAACAGAAACTTCATGGCTAACGCTACTCATCTAAGAGGACAGATTCTTTGGTTCTCTCTTTCATGAGAAGGACTGTCTCATTATTTTACATGAAATTATCATTTGACTTGATTATAAACAAAAAGAAATGGGTAAGGAACTTCAAGTCTGCTCCCTCTTTTCCCAAGGTCTACATTTAGAAAAGATTTTTTTCTTACTAATAAATTGGAATATATCTGGCAAACCAAGTGCTTGTTAGTTTGATGAAAATAAGACTGAAGAACCTATGGTAATACACTTTTCTCCTCAAAACGCCCATGACATAAAAATTAGGCACAAGAATATAGACTATGCTAAAGAATAAAAGCTAAAAAGTTAGCTTTATTAATGGGTGAGGGGAAAAGTCCCTTGGGAAAAGGTATTAACGAATGTTTTCAGTGGCTTGGACTGAATGGATACTATCTATATGCACTATGTATTTCTCCATGAACTTACAGGGTAATTAAGCTTTGCTTTTCATAGACAGAATTATCCAGGTCTACAGCGAGAAGTTTTCTTAAGTACAGAAAAAAGAAAACCATTCTTATTTTCCTACTTCTGATCAGAAATATCTCAATGGGAGTATTTAAAGTATATTTTGAATAAATTTCAGTGCATATACTTTTAAAAAGTGTATTTATCAGAATCTGGTTCTAGTTGGTAACCATTAACTTTTTCTTTTGGTGGTTCAGTCCTATATGTCACTATAACCATTAATATTTATATTTCAACAAGTATAGGAAAAAAATATGCGTCTGTAATCATGGCACAATCATCATCTTTGACTGGGTAGTATATTTGTATTTATGTTTGACAGCATAGTCAACTTATGCCTCTGTTTTTCTTTACTGTTTTTGATAGATGTAAGAATATTGGCATTGAGTTCAACATTACAAATGCAACTTGTTATTATCAATTACACAACTGCTAGTTACTAACTGTTAGTTTCAAGCTGGAGCCAGCTAATATTCAACTAGAGATGCTTAGTAATGTCAGAAGTGACTCTTCAAAAAAAACCCACCACAACATAAAAACCTTCTCTAGTAGCTAGATTCAACCCTCTTCAAGTTGAACACTACTGTCTTCTGGGAAACGTGTGTTTCCTGCAAATTTTGATTAAAAAATAACATATGAATTTATAATTAAAATAATCTTCAAGCTTTGTTATCAACAATCACATTATTACTTTTATTTGCTTTAAACTGGCATTTTCTGTCATTTACAAGCATCACATTGGTTATTTTCTTTTATAACCTATATGTTCTATTTATGGATATACACGAACCTTCATTTTTTCTTTAAATTTCACAAATTTAATTCTAAATCTCAAATCTTAAAAAAAAAGTATGTAAATTTACTTTTTTTCAACCTAGAACACCTGTATTAATCTTCATAACTCATTAGAAGTATGTTGTTTTTCCAAAGCTGCTAAATGCTTTCTTGATCAATTGCAAAGAAGATACAGCTTTTGTAGGATCAGACACAATAAATAATTCCAAGTGTAGAACAATAGTGACTATAAATTAAAAAATTACTGAAACAGTTCAGCTTGATCATTGTGTTGCTGTATAATTCATGGAAACATAACAGAGGGTCTAAACCCATGAGATCCTGAAATGTTTTTTCTCCATGCAATTCTAAAAAAATATGTAAACACCTTCATACATAAATATAATGAAATAATGAAAAGAATTAAAAAGAGCACTCATTAACCATATTAGCAACATGAAATGTTCTTATTATCAGACTGAGTAGTGCTAATGTAAATGCTGCCTCACTGCAACGATGATTTCAAATAATTTTGTTATATTTTAGAAAAAGCAATTAAGATTTAATGTACGATCTGATTATTCATTCATGAGGCTTGATTAAATCTGATTTTTATTTTAATTCCTTTGTGACACAAAGAACTTAACCAGTAGACCATGGAGGTTTTCTTTATGCACTCTTCCCAGGCAATTCATGCAATAAAGCTGGAAAAAGTTCATTAAAACAAAAAAAATCCAAACATATAGAAAACCCAACCTCTAACACAATTACAACATTATATAAAGAGAAGTTTCTTCCTTGCTGAGATTTCTGCTATTTGGGTTTCAAAGACTTTGTTAGTCATAAATCTTTGTCTGAAGGTAGAGGTTTGTAACAAATACTAAAGAGAACCCCCATGCACACATCTAATCTATGCTTGTCAACTAAACACAGCCATGCACTTTGAATATCAAACATATTCAGTTAAAAACTGCTCTGTTTTGTACTAGCATTAAAGACAAAGGCTTTAAAAAACAGATTATTCAATAATCTGTCCTTGCCTTAAATAATCAACATCCACAGACTGGTAACAGCCTACTGAATGTGCAAAGAGAAACTTTTTTGATTCATTTTCAGAATTTTTTGTTTCTTATTGTTCTACTCTAATTGTTCGCTACCTGACTTTTTCATGAGGGGCCTTACTCCATCTATGGGTTTCCATTGTAAAAACACCAACACACAGCAGCACGTCCCCATGTGAGAGTATATCAAATGTGAACAGTAAATTAGACTGAAGTTCAGAGTTATCTCACAGAGGAAGCAGCATACTAGTCAGTGCTCACAGGTGTGTTCCATGGACTATGACCCTGAGCTCAAGGAAAAAAAATATTTTAGTACACCCGTAAAAAATATATAAATGGTTGGCTATTAAAAATGGACTAGTTGGCAGAACAGTGCCCTAATGAGAACATGGGAATAAAAGTGTTTCAGGATGATTTATTATCAGCATCCTTTCTAAAATGAGATAAAATGCCTGGAGAGATACACAGGCTACTCCCTGACCTTGCTGAGATATGTCATATGAACAGCAGCACCACAAAATACATTCTCGAAGGAAACAAATAACATATTTATGATTTACTTGACTTTGTTTACTAGAAAAATGGTTAGCTAGCATTATTGTCTTACCCTGTGAATAAAAGTACTTGGGAAAGTAAGGAAGACCATAATGCACCGGTAATTACTGATATATATAATCCATAGATGAGTTAGTATTACAAAGAGGCTTCTATATTAAACTAGTGAAAAGTAAACAATATAAACTTTGAACACATTTATTTCTTTATTTTTTAATTGAGTAAGCAGACATATAGCAAAGAAAGAACACGCAGACATTGTATCCACACAGAGAAACTGAGCTAATAAGCAATTCTCAATTGTCATCTAGCCCGCGTCTCCTTCCTACACTTATTGTAAATTTTATATGATGATACAGTAAAATTCTGGAATTTTGTTTTTTAAATGTATTAGTGATTTAACTGCATTTAGAATTTATGCTTTATTGCAAGGTTGGGATTCTTTGTTACAGTTAAGTTACTACTAGTTAGAGGTAAATACAACTCAAACGAAATGAGCCACTGAATTTTTTTTGTGTTCTTGGTACCAGCTGTAGTCAGATTAGATTGTGTCAAGATGTTAAAATTAAGATATTAACATAAATTAATCATAAGACACACTGCTAAAAGTATCATCTCTGACTTCCCAGAAAACTGTATATATGAGAATTTAACTATTGTGCTGTAATACTGTAACAACCGAGGATTAGAACTATAGCAAAATTTGCACAAAATACTCAAAATTTTATTAGGGCTGTTTTTTCATGAGGCATTTCTAACTGATTTTTCTACTTTATATTTAAATATCGAAGTTCTACTTTACATAAAACATCAAAGTTCAAAAATCAGCACCTTTATTTATGCTTAATGCTACTTCGCCAAAATAATACCACAGCAGCTTCCTTCTCAGAGTGCAGTACCAGTGCACGTTGTTACCACCCGCTGAGTACGAGGGCAAGGGTACAGTACACTACAAACATTCCAGACACAGATTCTCATTTCCAGCACGTCGAAACAAGTGCAGAGTGAAATATGCGGGTATTTTTTTGGCATTTGTTTTCCAGATGATTGAGCTGGAGCTCACAAAATTCAGCAACAACCTTTACTTGATGGAGCTTGTTTTTATGCATTTGTGTTATGCACTGGTACAGTCATTCAGTTACTGGTATCTGAACGGAGTATTGTGGTAACCTATATTTGAGAAGACAGACATTTTCCTTTTACATTATCTAACTTCTTACAAAGTCAAAATTTCATGAAACAATTCCCATGATATCAAAAGACATCTGATAACTTCTTGTCTGTCTTAAAAACAAAACCAACAACAACAAAAAAACAACAAGAAAATGAGACAGAAAGAAAAAATAAGGGGTTACCATCCACTTGCTGCCAGAACATCATCAGTATAGAAGTAAAGGAAGCAGCAAGCCACCAAGAAAAACAGAAAGAGGGGTTAAGAATCTTCCTTGTCATCTGGAATGAAAATTTACATTTGGAAACAAATAAAAAAAGAAAAAAAATATAAAAAGAAAGAGAGGGAAAGAGGTGGGGAGGTGGGGAGAGAGAAAGAAAGAGGCTGAAAAAGTGGTTGGCTACGATATCTTTTTTTCCTCCCCAAGAACACAAATAAGAAATTTGAATTTGGAGCGGCCTCCAAAAATAAAATGTAGAGGTATTCTGAGACAAACTTCATGCTAAATATTTTAGAACCTAGCAGGGTTAGTTTTTACATCGTTGACTGAGGAAAGTTATTTTATCTTAAACACTTCATAAAACTGTAATTATCACAACCTCAATGATTTTTAAGTCCTTCAGGAATATTTATACCCTGAAGTGCTAAAATTACAGCAGAATTTAAATCCCAACTGTTCTAGATGTTACAGAAGTGTATAATAAGGAGTATTTTATAGTCTAAAAAGACAAGAAATTAAAATGAAGAGATAAAGGGAAGATGCAGAAGGGGGAAGAACGGGCCCAGGGAAGAAGGGATTGATCCAAGATCCACTGCAGTGTCACTGGCAGAGAAGTGTGTCCCAAATCTTGGTCTAATCAGCTGACTGCTGACCCAGAGCGGTAGCATTCATGTCACCAAAGAGAAATGGTGCCTTCATTATATAATTAATATATCTTATCCAGTAGGCATATGTAATTAAACATAATGAGAAAATGAAAGAATATGATACTGAATAATACTCTTCATGCATAAACCCATTTTTTTTCTTTTTGGCACCACTGTGCTTTAGCTGAATCTTTCAAAGTCATTCAGCTTGAAAGTAACTGGGGCCGGCCTTTGCCTAAAAGTTGCAGCACCTCCAAGGGAGCCTTTTTAGTTTTATGTAGATTTTAAGAGCTCAGACACTCTTCAGTACCATCCCAAATAAAAAGATGTCACCTTTTTAATATCAAAAGCCAAATTTATCACACGTATGCCAATTCACATCTTTACTGGGAAGCTGAAGTCTGTTTTTTCTAGGTAACACTACAAAGCGAAACCAATCTTAAAATACTGACGGAGAATAAATAAGAGAAGGAGGTAATGACCACAGCCAAGATCCTGACTGTCTAAAGGCTTAACTGTGAACACCTTGTGTCAATAAAAATCTATTATCCAAAGATGAAAAAAGAAATATGTTGTCATAAAATAGTCTTCAGAAGATTTGAAGATTCTCCTTCTTAAATGCATGATGGTAGTTCCCCCGGCTGCCCTTAAAGTTCAGAGAGAAACAGATTCAACTCGATATTCTCTTTTAAAGAGGAACACTTTTTAATATATATTTTAAGCATCCTTATTCTTTCTTGATATACTATTACCTCGTCACTTTTAATTCAATTTAAGAGGCTTAGTATCTTTTAGTTGAATGCATGGCAACAACAGGACATTTTCAGCTAAGAAACTGTGGGAAATATCTTGGACTGCTGGCAGTGTAGGAGTAAAATTTTTGAAAAATAATTGAGTATATAGGAAGCTGCAGACAAGTGTTAAACACAGTGTAATAATTCTGTTTATGAGCATAATGCAACATCAATAATATGTTACAAATCTTGTGAAAAAAATATTTTTTATGAAAAATTAATTATGTAAAAAGACAATTCTGCTGCAATGGTGTATTTTGAAGCTATGTACAAAGAGTAAGGCAGTCATAGCCATAAAAATCTCTATGTATCTAAATAGCTACATAATGTTGTGTGACAATTAATCCCATAAATGTAATTATTATCTATTAGGACTCCATAACTATATCTTATGTAACTTAACATTGGCAGGAATATTTTTTCCTGATTCTGACTTTTCTATTGTAATTCAATAACATCATACAAAAAAATGCTTCCTGTGTGCTAAAGAATTAGTATTAAAACAAAAAAATATCCTCAAGAGTTTGAAAAAGCAGTCTGCAATATTTGTTTTTTTCAGTGCATAAATGAAAAAGGCCAACACATTGCAATGTGTAATATTTAAATTTATTGCTTTTCTTGAAATGGCAAATTTCTCTTCTATGATCACATTTTTTGTGTGTAAGACCATTATTAGACTACAGTGACTGATTTTTTTTTAAGTGTTAATCAGTAGAAGAAAAGAACTATAGAGAAATAAGCCTCTTTTTTTTTTTCCTTTAGGTGTACCTAAGGTGTTCTACCTATGTGTATTTGTATTGCACACCTTCTTTAATAATGTTCATAGTTACACATAGCACTGCAAAATAAATAAGCAGTAATATACAGATAAAGATTTTTGAAAATTATATTTTTACATTCAGGGTAACCATGGATACAGAAAACAGCTGGTCATCAAAAGCTCATGGAACTGGACAACTCCAGTAGTAGCCTAAATTTTTATTGCAACCTTGCATTTTCAAACATAATCCCATCTGCTGACACGGATATAGAAGTCTCCTACATGGTTTGGAGCTTTTCCAATACCTGCAGATTCTGTCAGAAGTACGCTCAGACCCCACAAAGATGTCTGCCCATTTTAGTATATCAATTAACGCTTTCTTGGTTTATTAAATCCATAAGCCTTCAACTATTCTAAGAAGGTGATACCACAAAAGCAACAAGAATACTGCATACCTATTTTCTTGTAACCCGTTTCTGTAACGTGGCTGGCAGCACTGACATTAAAAAGCCTCACATAGCCAGCTGCTCTGCTATTTCGTAAAGTAGGAGCAAATAACTTAAAGGATATTTACAAAGGGACTAAAAAATCTTTTTGATTTAACACATTGCTAATTGTCTCCCTAACAAAGGCTTTTCATTCAGAAAGCTTCATCTTTAGGAGGTCTGTAGCGTTCAGACTTTGCTAAAGCTGCAAAGTACATAAAGGTACTGTCAAAAAGAGCAGATGTTAATGTTGCTGTGTCACAAATAGATTTGTACTACCATCACACAATGCTATTTCCCTGGCATTTACTTTACTGCTCCTAGTATCCATCTCTGTCAAAAACATACTGTCATATTTATTAAGATGATCTGGCATTATAAGTTGAGCACTTGGACTTCATAGAGATCATCCACAGAAAAAAGAAAAAAACAAACATGTTACTTAAGAATAAGACATCTGACCATTGCATTGTATCCAATAGACTGAAATTATTTCTGAGTGTGATAACATAAAGGACACCAAATTTTGGAGTAAATTGGAAGGTTTATACAATGCTAATTTTGCTTCCCTTGTTTCACTTTTTAAAATGTTTAACTTCAAAGAGTACTATTCTGCTTTGCATGCCTTAAACTAAAGTTGTCAAATTTTATTGCATATATATCATTATACTATATATTGTAGGCTATACAGAAAATTGCCACTATCTTAGCTACCTCAAAATTCTCCCATTAAAATGTTATGTGACACTTTATGGACAACAGGACATTACATAAAACTCTCCTTCTAATCACAGACAAGGACATTTCTTTATGTTAATGTATTTCTCCAGTTTTTGTGCCACTGACAATAAAATATATGTCACAAGACTGGAAATGCAATATAGTACAGAGATGGTTTAGAAATAGGCCACACATAACTATTATTCCAGAACTGTAATTTGAGCCCTATGAAACCTTTGCAATGAAAACTGATAATATATGAAACACTTTTTTTCTTTTTCTTTTTCTTTTTCTTTTTCTTTTTCTTTTTCTTTTTCTTTTTCTTTTTCTTTTTCTTTTTCTTTTTCTTTTTCTTTTTCTTTTTCTTTTTCTTTTTCTTTTTCTTTTTCTTTTTCTTTTTCTTTTTCTTTTTCTTTTTCTTTTTCTTTTTTTTTTTTATAAATAAACAACTGATGTACGACCGGGATTTTCGTAAAGGCTTCATCAACAAGTTCTGTCTGAGCATGAACTGATTTCAGTGCTCCATGTCTTTGTGTACTTGCAGAAAATTGTTGATGGACTGAGGCCTGGATTTTTACTCTCAAGAAGAAAAATCATCCTCAAAGGGAGAAGAAGTTAATAAAATGTGGCAATTAAGTTTCTAAGAGGCATAATAACCTGAGGGGGGTCAAAAACTTGCATTTACATTTCTGAAAATAATTTTGAGTGTATTCATGTGTATGCATACCCATAATGGTAGTATTTAATAACATAGAGGAAAAGCATTTAATGAGCAGATTGACATTACGTCTCAGAAACAGTTCTGATTCAGGAGCTTCCTTGCAATCAGTATCAAGCTAGTAGTGAAACATTCTGATTCTTCTCTAGACAGAGGCAGTAAAAGAATGCAATGATCAGCATCCTGAATTATGTCTTGTTGGTTAACAATATGTTATTTTGTCCGGGATAATTCAAAAGCATTTCATAATTTGTCATATTACATAGTGTCATAAATTACAATTTTTGAAAACACGTCTTACTGAAAATGGAAACAAAAATGTTTACTATGCCTAAATAATAATAAAAAAAAATATTGGTTTAGTTCTCTAAACTGGCATGAAATTATATATATTAAATTAGTTTTAAAAATATTGATTTTCTGGAATGGTACTCAATCATAGTTTAGTTTGATCTCATTAATCAGACTATAGGTGTTACTCAGCATTACATGATTGTATTGTGTTTCTGACTGCTATCAGTCCCAGTAAAAACTGCTGTTCTACAGATCCTGCTACTTGATTACCTTGGCAAATAGAATAAAATATTATACCACCAGTTGTCAGGTCAGTGCCATTGACACAGTGTATAAGTTTTCCTCCTAGATATTAGGACAGTTATTCTATTTCTAACTTTACAATGTTACTTTGTGCATTTCTTTCTTTCAGGAAAAGTCAGACCATTTGAATAACAATGAGCTTTTAGAAATTGTCATATCCACTTTCTACAACGGTAGCTGACCCCTGCCACTAGTACCAGCTTTCATGACAACAGGCAGTTTACTAAATCCTGTCAGATTTGTTGTTGCATAGTATTGTATGAAATAATCTTAAGAACTGAATAAAGATATCCTTTCTATAACAGGATATGGTGAAAAAAACATATAATTTATCCACTGTAGACAAATAAATCCATTAAACATAAGCCACACGTATGAACCTGGGGAAAACTAAGACAATGTTAGGTCATCAGTTGAAAGTGCATTCGCTCCGCTTTGAGTGAGTTCTGCCTCTTTTGCCGCAAGTGTTGCACATGTTTCTTCCTGCAAAAATAAGTCATTTAAGCCTATTGCGCACAGTCAGAATGAGATAAAACAGGGTTTTTGCTGAGTAGTTTTGAAAGAGGGAAGGACACAATGACTAGTGGTGACCTGGGGAATGTTACTTAAATAAACTCAGTTGCAGAGGGGAGCTGCTCCAGACCCCAGAAGATCTTGGCACAAAGGGGGTTTTCCTGAGGCAGGGAACTTCCAGGGCAGCAGAGAGACCCTCCAGGAGATGGCAGCTCTCGCGGAAGATGCTGATGAGGCCTGGGCATGCATTGCCAGAGCAATCGTAACCACCCCCACGCCTATAAAAAGCAGCCTGAGGAGCACAAGCAACCAAGAGTGCAGTGACCAGAGTGGGCAAACAGGGCATGGGGCATCAGCCAGGGCATGGCACGGCAGTTTGTGCTGCAGTTTGCATGTCAGGGTGCGCAGGGGGGGCATAGCCACCCTATCAGCTCAAAAAGTCTCTGCCACAATGGTGGGCACTCAGCTTAGAGTTAAAACCAGCGTTCCTACAGAGAAAGCCCCTGAGATATCTGACGTTTCAACCCAGATGGAACTGGTAAGGAAGGAGACTTCAAAACAGACAGTAGGTTGCAACGAGCGCCCAGACACTTCTCCTGTAGCAAAGGTAAGTACCTGCAAAAGATGTGCATGGGTTGATGATCTGTTGTATCACAGTTAAAAAGCTGCAAGTATTAGAGAGGCAGAGATGGAGATAGATAAGTGGTTTCAGAACCATGCTCCTGTGGCAAACACCACAGAGAATGAGGCACCTTGGACCCTGGTGACCCACAAAAGCAAGACTCTGCTTCAGTCCCTACACTCCAGTATTACAACCGAAAACATATACGAAGCTTTAACAGATGCAGACACCCATGAGCAAGTTCTGCAAGGAGAAACTGCACCAGTAGTGCACAGTCGATACTGCAAAAAGAAATGATAAATGTTCATAGGAGATGACTCTGTTAATAGGCACTGAGGCGCCCATCTGCAGGCCTGACAGGGAGTCAGGTGAGGTATGCTGCCTTCTGGGAGCTAGGGTCTGAGATGTTGCCAAGAGGGTGCCACAACTTGTCAAGAACACAGACTACTTTGCATTGCAAGTCTTTCACGTGGCCATGAATGACACCACAAGCTGGAACCTGGGCAGAATCAAGGAAGACTACAAAGCCATGGGGGTGCAAGCGAAAAGTATTGGTGCTCAGGTTATCTTTGCTTTCATTTTACCAGTTAAAGGAAAGGGAGCAGCCAGAAAGAGACGTATAACGGAAAGCAACTGCTGGCTTTGTGGCTGGTGCCATCGTGAGGGTTTTGGCTTTTGTGACAATGGGACATTCTTCAGTGACTATAGGCTGCTAGGGAGGGATGGGGTTCACCTATCTAGAGGAGGCAAAAGAATCTTTGGCAGCAGGCTGGCCAATTTGGTGAGGCAGGCTTTAAACTGAAGGACTTGGGGGGTGAGGTTCAAAGTGGCAATACTTAAGCCATTGCAACAAACTGGGGAACAATCCAGGCCAACCAGAGCAGAGACAAATGTTCCTTAGCTGCCTCCCAAGATGTGAACCAGAAGACCAACCACCTCAAGTGCATGTATACCAATGCACACAGCCTGGGGAACGAACAGGAGGAACTGGTACTCCGTGCCCAGTCACAAAGTTATAGGAATAACTGAAAAATAGTGGGACAACTCACAACTGGAGGATTGCAATGGATGACTATAAGCTGTTTCATAAAGACAGGCAGGGAAGAAGAGGAGGAGTCATGCTTTATGTTAAGGAAAACCGTAAATATATAGAAGTCAACTACGGTAATTGTAGAAGCCTTATTGAATGCCTCTGGGTCAAGATCAGAGGGGCAATCTCCAAGGGGGATCTTAGAATACACATCTGCTACCAACCTTCACACCAAGACAATAAGACCAACAAAACAATATTTGGGTCACTTAGGCAAGCTTCAGGTCAAAAGAGCCTGATTCTTATGGGTGACTTCAACTACCCAGACATTTGTCAGAACAATACAGCAGCTCAGATGTCATCCATCAAATTCCTGGAATGAATAGACGACTGCTTCCTCATACAGATGTTAGATGTGCCAAACAGGAACAAGGCACTGCTGGACTTGCTACTCACAAACCAAGAAAATCTGCTCTGTAATATCTGTTAGTGATAGCCTTGGCTGCAGTCATCTCAATATTGTTGAGTGTGGGATCCTGCTGAGCATGCTGAAGGTTAGTACAAAGACAAAAGTTTTAAATTTTAGAAGAGCAAACTTCAGCTTGCTCAGAGCTCAGCTGGGAGGGGTTCCATGGGAAGCTTCCATGGAGGATGAAGGAGCTAGTGAGTGCTGGGAGTTTTTCAGGAATGCTCTCCTGGAAGCACAAAAACAGTTCACCCCCATTAAAGGTAAGGGAAGTGGGCAGAGCAAGAGACCCCCTTGGCTTAACTGCAAGCTTCTGACTCTGCTCAAAACCAAAAGATTAACATACGAGACACCAAATAGAGAATGAATACCCATTGAAAACTACAAGGGCGTTGCCAGGGTGTGCAGAGATGCAGTAAGAAAAGCTCAGCTCAACTGAAATTGGACAGAGATGTCAAAAACTACAAGAAAGAGTTCTTCAGGTATGTAAACAACAAGCAGAAACAGAAGGAAAATATTGGCCTGCTGTTAAATAAGAGAGGTGAACAATGCTGAAAAGGCAGAGATTTTCAACACTTTCTTCACCTCTGTCTTTACCAGCACTGTGGAGCCCCAGGCCTTGGGAACCAGGCTGATGCAAGCACAGACCCACTGTCCGTGAAGGAGGAGTTGGTATGCAAACTATTACAGGAGCTTGACCCCTACTAATCAATGGGACCTGATGTTACCCATCTGAAAGTGTTTAAAGAGCTGGCTGTCATCTTCTCAAGGCCAATCTCCATGATCTTTGAGAAGTCATGCAGATCAGGAGACATCCCAGAAGACTGGAAGAAGGCTAATGTCACCCTCATCTACTAGAAGGGCTTAAAGGAGGATACAGGAATTTATAGGCACATCAGTCTTACTTCAGTCCCTGAGAAAGTTATGGAATAAGTCCTCCTGGGGGTTATCACAAGTCAAATGAAACACGTGATTGGGAAAAGCCAGCACAGATTCACCCAGGGCAAATCATGCTTGATAAACCTGATCGCGTACTACAAAAAGCTCAGTTGATGTGGGACAAGTGGTGGACATTGTCACTTGGATTTCTCCAAGACTTTCAACATGGTTCCCCACAGCTTCCACCTAGAGAAACTGATGCATTATGGTCTAGACAAGTGGTCTGTGCAATGGGTGAGGAACTGGCTGACAGGCCATACCCAGAGAGTGGTTGTAAATATCTCCTTTTCAAACCAGAAACCTGTCACAAGTGAGGTTCCCCAGGGATCAATACTGGGCCCAGTGCTGTTTAACATCTTCATAAGTGATCTGGATGATGGGATTAAGTGTACCCTGGTAAAGTTTGCCAGTAATACTAAACTGAGTGGGGAAGTGGACACTTGGGAAAGGAGAGTTACCCTGCAGGAAGATCTGGATAGGCTGGAAGAGTGGGCTAACAAGAACCTTATGAAGTTCAAGAAGGACAAGTACAAGGTCTTGTGCCTGGGAAAACATAATCCAGGAGTGCAGCACAGGATGGGATCTACCAATCCGGGGAGCAGCTCGGTGTAAAGGGACCGGGGGGTCTTGGTGGACAACAAGCTCAATATGAGTGAACATTGTGCTTCTGTGGCAAAGAAAGCCAACAGGATGCTTGATGCTGGGTCCAGGATGCTGGATGCTGGCGTCCTGGGTGCTGGGATGGGTCCATCCAGCGGGATGCTGCCATCAACAAGGACACTACCAGAAGAGATAAGGAAGTCATTATCTCACTCTACTCAGCCCTTGTGAGGCCACACCTGGAATACTGTGTTCATTTTTGCCCCTGCCCTCCCTGTACAAAAAACATGTGGATAGGCTGGAGAGGGTTCAGAGAAGGGCCACAAAGATGATCAAAGGACTGGGAAGCCTGCCATACTAGGAAAGCCTGAGAAAACTGGGTCTGTTCAGCCTTTAGAAAAGAAGGCTTAGGGGAGACCTTATCACCATGTTCCAGTAATTAAAGTATGGCTACAAAGAAGATGGAGACCTCCTTTTTACAGAAAAAAAAATGAGAGGTAATAGGTACAAGTTACTCCTGGGGAGATTCCAATTGGACACAAGAGGACAATTTTTCATAATAGAACAATCGGCCATTGGAATAATCTCCCCAGGGAAGCGGTGGACTCCCCAACATTGGACATTTTTAAGATTCAGCTGGGCAGGGCACTGGGCCATCTTGTCCAGACCATGGTTTTGCCAGAAAATTCTGGACCAGATGTACTTTGAGATCCCCTTCCAACCTGATATCCTATGATTCTATGAAATTGTTTGTGAAAATCTATGTGGTTACCAAACTGTGAGATATAAATATAGTGGAACTGAATTTAACAGAGCACTCAAAAATGGATGGGAAAAGAGACTGGCAGTTCTACTTAATGTTTTTCAGCATAAAAGCACTACCTCTTGGGCCAATTTGGAACAGAAAAAAAGAATATAATTTCCAAGTTGTTGATTTTTTAAATTATTCTGCCTACAAGTAGAAGGCACACATTCTTTAAGTTTTCCACTACATACTGTAGTTTTATCCAGTTTCGTTTCCAAGTAAAGAGCAGCCTCACTTTTATGGTTTGACCAAACATGAATAGGTCCCTAGAAACCAAGTGCAAAAGTGCTGAGTATGCAATAGTTATACAGGTCATTTCTGCACACAAGCATTAATAACTCTTTCTTGTCATGTTGCTCATGTGCATATCCTAGAGCTAATCTATAACTCATTGTTTTCACAAGGGAATGAAATCGTTATAATAAAGTTCATAGTCAGAGCTTGACAGAAATAAGAGTGATAGGCAGTTTGGTAACTATGAAAGCAATTTTCTACAAGAGACTGAAGAAAACTGATGATGTTCACTGATAATAATAAACTAATACTTCTTGTTCTTAAGAATCAAAATTGATGAACAGACAGCTTCTGAATGGGAGAAAGAAAGGAAACATTTGTGCTACTCTGTAGGTTTCTCAGAAAAGTGAAAATTATTTATTTAAAAGGAAAACAAATTAAATAAGCATGGCAACCTAGACTTTAAATCACGGGAAGTTTGCCTAAGAACCATTCACAACAGTGTTTGGGATGTCAGCAGTTGACATGGTATGGTATTCACAAGACTCAAACTGAAGGGAGCACAAAATAAACTCAGTGTAACCACTTTGATGCCCTCCCATTTCTATATGTAACGGACAAGATTTCAGTTTAAAAGATCATATGCTCTTGTCTTCATTTTTCAGATTGCCTCCCAACAATTAGCAGCATGATTCACTCTTCAAGTCTGCATGAATCATAGAATCATATAATGGTTTACGTTGGAAGGACCTTGAAGATATAGTTCCAACTACCCTGCCATTGGCAGGGATAGCTTCCAATAGACCAGGTTGCTCAAAGCCCTGTCCAGCCTGGTCCTAAACACCTCCAGGACTGGGGCATCCACAACTTCTCTGTTCCAGTGTCTCACCACCCTCAAAGTGAAAAATTTCTTCCTAGCATCGAATCTAAATCTACCTTCTTCCAGTTTAAAGCCATTGCCCCTCTTCCTATCACTACATGCCCTTGTAAAAAGTCCCTTGCCAGCTCTCCTGTAGGGCCCCTTTAGGTACTGGAAGGCCGCTATAAGGTCCCCCCAGACCCTTCTGTTCTCCAGGCTGAACAACCCAAAGTCCCTCTGCCTGTCCTCACAGGAGAGGTGCTCCAGCCCTCGGATCATCTTTGTGACCCTCCGCTGGCCCCTCTCCAATAGGTCCATGTCATTCCTATGTTGGGGGCTCCAGAGCTGGATGCAGTACTCCAGGTGGGGTCTCATCAGAGCGGGGTAGGGGGGAAGAATTACCTCCCTTGACCTGCTGGCCACACTTCTGATGCAGCCCAGGATATTGTTGGCTTTCTAGGCTGTTATGGCACATTTCTGGCTCACGTTGAGCTTCTCATCAATCAGCACACCCAGGTCCTTCTCCTCAGGGCTGCTCTCGATCCATTCTCCTTGCTAGCAATGTTACCGGCAATAACAAGTGACACTAGTGACAATGGCTGGCATGGTGACTGAGGGAGCAGTCAATCAATGCCTTCTCTTTATGAGTTTTCAGTGTACAAGAGAGTTCCTCCTACACATAACGCACGTAGGGAGTGTCACTGTACACAAAACATACCAAATAGCTCATTTCATCAAAAGCATGCCTGTATCATTTCCTATAAGTTCTATTCACACTGGAATAACATCATCATCTTATCTGGGAGCATCTAACTATCATTACAGAAAGTTTATTGCGAACAAAAGCCACAAAAATGAGCCGAGCTAGTATAGTCCCTAAGAAATAATAAAACATGTCCCAGCCAGATGGTTTAGTCACAGTAAAGGAGTCAAGAGAATAAAGCTCTTTAAAAGTGGAGTAATTAAGAAAGCTAAAGATATGTAACTATCTTTCCTAATCATGACCTCTGAAATCCCTGAAGTTATGCTGTGAATTTCTGAGCAGTTTCAGATAAATGGGTTCAATGGATATACCACATATAACTTAATTCCTTACTACAGTAAATTTCAGCTGCAAAGAAAGGAATGTAGTCACTCTCAATTTCTCCACTAGATCATATGTAGAACTACACAATTTTACATTGATTGTATCAACTAAATGTAAAAGTTAAACCTGGGGACTTTTGGTGGGGTACATGCTTTATGATTTATAATGATGGATGATGTTAAGAGGGTAAGAATTAAAAAAAAATAGGTAAATACACAGAAACTAGAACGGTTGATATATACTGTGATGTGATGGACTCCAAATCACTTGCAATATTTATTGGAACTGTAAGCCTTCAAATGCAAAAAATCTTAGATCTCAGGATACCTTCGCAAGAATACAGAAAGATAAGAACACAGGAATCTCACTGTTGCTGAATTTAATTTAAAACTAAAGTTATGTTTACAGTCAAATAGTGAAGAATAAATAATAAACACTTCAAAACAGTATCATTAGCCTAATATCTCATAAACACTTACACCTTTAAGTGAAAATTCTGTTTTGATACCTATGACAGAAATTAGAGGAGGAGTGGGAATTCTTCAAGGACTCTGAAAAGGATGTTTCTAAGATAACTAATAACTATGAGATCAAGGCTCTCACAGAGTCTAGAATAAGTTGTAGTGAGATTTGCAATCATTATAACTACTTTTGCAAGTACTTTGTTAGCCTGTGCTTAAATGTGTAAATTTTTCTGCACAGAGATATTAATTTCCTGTACTTTCATTTCTTTACATGATTTATTTTGGATATTGCTTTCCCTTTAGGCTAAACTTTGCAGCAGAATTTTATCTTGCATCTGTTGTTCCTAACCACAATTATGAAAAGAGTGAAGCGAGCCAATAATAAGTATTTTGGAACATAATATTACTTGTTAATAAAAAGCATTTTGGTTTGTTTTCTCTTGCCTTTTTTTTTTGGTGGTTTTGTGTTTGTTTGTTTGGGGTTTTTTGTTTGGTTCCCTCCGCCCTCTTCCACCCATTCTTCCTCTCCCCCCATTAAATAAACGTTACTTGATGGTAAGACGATTTATTTAAGTTTCTGTACAAAGTACACCTTCCTTAATTCAGAACTGGTGGCTGTTACAGGGGTAATGCATTTGACGTTATATAAACAGAGGTCCCAAACAGACTTCAATTATATTAGAAGTGTAGCAAACTAGTTAGACTTTAAGATCCTCAAGACCTGCACGGTGTTTGTTTCTGTGTAGACAGATTCTTAGCAATAATATGAGCATGAATATGCTGCATTGCTACAAACAAAAAATACTGGTTTAACTCTAGAAAAATATACTCTACACAACCCATAAAACAGAAATACAGGTTCCTCAAATATGAAGGCTGCTTAGCAATGTAGGGAATGAAAAACACTGAGCTGAACTGAAGCTGTACATAACTGTAGTTGCATAGAATGTAATTACCCAATTTGGAAGGAGGCCAGAGAAACACAAGACAAATTCTGCCATCTGTTACAGTCACATAATCTCACTAAAATCAATGGGCAGAGTTTGGCTCAACACTGGTTAAACACTTTGAGTCATGGGACTTAATCACTGCAAGTGGTCAGGACCTTGGATCTGTGCCTCTCTTAAAGAAGTAGACATTTGCTAGATTGGCTTTAAACAGTTGACTCTCATAGAAACCCTCTCAATCTTCCAAACAGCAAGACACTTCTATTGCCACACATATGGCTTAGAACATGACCTGCCAGGCTGGAGATGTGGAGGAGGAGAACCAGGTATCACATCTGAAATGGGCTATAGTTTAGACTGGTAATACTTCTTTCAGAGAACTGAAATTCTGAAAGAAAAGTCATCTTTTATTTCTGAATTGGTTTTGTCCCATGGTTTGTAGCCAGTTGAAATGGTACATTGTAAAAACATCAGTATACCAGAACAGATCTGACACAGGAGACATATGCACTTATCTGTTTTTTAAAGGCTGTCAGTTCGAAGCATGGAGAAGTAACTCTCTTGACATCACAATGCCTCAGTGGCAGAACTAGAATGAGAATTCAAGGTTTCTGAGCCTTAATTCAGAGCTCTATCATCTGTTCCACATCAGTGCCAACCATGAC
The DNA here is from genome assembly GCF_965231255.1 of Vanellus vanellus. Taxonomy (NCBI): domain Eukaryota; kingdom Metazoa; phylum Chordata; class Aves; order Charadriiformes; family Charadriidae; genus Vanellus; species Vanellus vanellus. Next base: position 109,009,107 of record NC_138906.1, read on the forward strand.
CTGAAATGTCTCTTATAAATGTTTATGACATTTATCTAAAATATAATTTAATGAAAATACTTGAGTAATCTTACTCCTAATGTATCTCTAATGTTTCTTTTCCCTCTTAAACTTCTTGCCTTTCACTCTGTCAAGTGAATTCATATGTTTTTGAAGGACTCATGGTTCAATAAATGGAAGATAAATTTTAATACCAAACAGACAAAAGTGGTCCTTCTTATAGGAAAGACTTTCGCAAGCAGGATGGCCTTGCTTTTTCATATAACAACTGTTGAGACGATTACAGCAAGTTCATTTTAAACCTTCATCCAACCAACCACAAAGACAAAGTCTAAAACTGTACATATACAATAGTGCACTATTATTATACACACCCCAATAATGTTTGTGTTTGAAATAGTGAAGGAACTTGATAAACTGTATACCACAGTGAGCTTATATTAAAACAGTCTACCTTATGGCAACTGCTGAACAGAAATAAATACATCGAGACAGTTTTTTGTCAGTATTTGTTTTAAAATGTAAGGGGTGTAAAGTTGCAATGGCCTTCAAGACAGTGTAAAATAAAAAAATAAATCTGTAAGGATTTTGCTATTAGATCTTGGAAGAGTTACTCAGATAATATTGAGCTAAATATGAGAGATATTATTTCTTGAGGTATGAAAGACATCATTACTTATTTTCAGGAAAAGCTGTTAAGAACCGTAACAGTGCCAATTTATTTTTTTAACCCATAATAATATCCGACTCTAGAATACAAACAATTTATTTGTACTCTTCCTGATATAAACATCCTTTTTTTTTTTTTTTACTTACTTTGCCAGAACAATATTGCTTCTAAGAGCATTGTGGATGGCCAAATATTCTACTTACAGAATTATTTACTAAAATCAAATGCTGTTAGTAATGCTTAAGACCACTCAATAATTTCTTATGCTTGGATATCATCTAATAAATTATTTTTCCACTTATTGCAATCAAGTACACGCAGAGAAGTTCCTGCTGAATTTGTTATGCAGACTTAAAGTCACCTGGAACCTGCAGAAAAGAAATGGGTAAAAAGTCTGGCAGTTTGTCTTCTCGAGTCCTGGTCTGAGAACTTTGTTTCCTTTCAAATAAATGCTAGCGTGATACTGTACATTTAACTTCTCAGAATTCATCAGCTTTCTCAGCTACATGAGTTATGCATTAGAGAACATTGTGAGAGACGTGGAGCTATTGTCATGTCTGTCATGCACAAGTAACACACATAAGTCTGCTGGATTGAAACAATGCACCTGTTTTTGGACAGTTATCACATATTTACACAGTATATTAGAGTACTCTATGATTCTACTAAAAAGGAATAAGGAAAAAAAAAAAGAGAACATTTTATTCCTTTCATAGAGTTTCTCACTTAAAAGCTATAAAATACTGCATTTGCTCCCAGTGATGAATCAGCTAGATTAGTCATGTAGATGGATTCAAACATAAATATTGCAGTATAGCAAATATAATCTAGACTAATCCCTCAGATACTATCCATATGCTTCTTCTAGATATCTTTGCCATAAAAAATACCCAACAAAATTAGTGTATGGTAACGATAGGTCTCTTCTATACAGTTTAAAAAATAAGAATGAATAATTCTTTTTAGCTCCAAACTCTTACCTATTCTTTATTGCAAGTTCAGCTGATCAAAAAGTAACCATTCATCTTTCTGTTACTTCTACAACATTTTTAATATTGTTTTTATTTTTTTCCTTCCCCATTTCCCTCCACATTATTGTGTTTTCTTTTGTTCTCCTCCTATTTTACTGCATAATAATATTAAGATGGACAGCCAAGGTACTTTCTCCAGCCCTTCTTTAGAAGCAACACATTTTTTCACTCTAGACAGTCCAAAGAATCCTTAAAAGAACTTTTCTAAACCTAGAAAAGTGTACTAACAAGCATGGTCTTGTTATGATGTTTTCTAAATTACATAGTTTAAGACCCATAAAATATGAAAAAAAGATTTATAGATTGGGAAAATTATTACCAAAACTTTAATCTATATGCCTTTTAATGGTAAAATTATTTTCCTAGTGGTTAATTTTCAGATCTCTTCTTCCACTAGTACTTGATTTTGATCACAGATACAAATTTTGAAAAATTTTGGAAGAGAAAGACAGCAAGCACTTCAGGTTCACTTTTTTTTCTTTTTCTTTGTCGCTAAGTTGTTTTCCTCAGGCAGCAGTGGGCTCTGAATGGGAGCTGCTACAATCCTGTCTTGTTATTCTTTTTATTCCTTTCCAGTTTTAGATCCTGCTGGGCTTTTGCTTTCCTAATTTTATCTCTAAATGTCTGAGTTTTATGACTCCTCCTTTGTAGACTTGGTTAATTTACACATCTTGAATGTGTTCATTAAGCAAGCCATGTGATCTTCCATCAAATTTTACAGCCTTTCTGTGCAAGGAGATGGTTTGTTTCTGAGTACTCAGTAAGATTTCTCTAGAACTCAAATAATTTCCCTGGGCATTCTTCCCTGTGTGGCAGTTTCCGAGAAGATTTTACTTTATAATTCCCTAAACAAGCTGAAATCCAGTTTTCTAAGAGTTTGAACTCTTCTGCTCACCTTGGAAAACTTCCTGCAAATCCTGAATTCAGTCAGATCATAGTAGCTACAGCCCAAGTTGCTCAAGATGATTCCAGGTATAAAGGGTGGTGGACATGAGTTCACTCCATCATACCACAAGATTTTGCACTCAGCAGAGAATCATTTGTGCTTTCTGTGTTTTGTTTGTTTGTTTGTTTTTTTGTTGTTGTTTTGGGTTTTGTATTTTTTTTTTTAAACTTGTCACTGATTGGTCTGCTGCACTTTTCCTCCTTGCATGCTGAGAGACAAAATAATTTGTATCTTTAGTGTGTCTTTTCCTTATCGTTTATTTTTTGGAGCCATTATATCCAACAACCAAACTGTAATCAATACCAAAATCTGAAAAGCTTAAGTCATTATCCTGCCTAATAGGAGTTTCATTATCTCATTTGGAGGCTCCAAGGCTTCACCTTTATGCACTTTATCAATCTGAATACACTGTGTCAGTTGAATCTGTGTTACTGTACAAATAAATCACTAATTACTGATACTGCTCATTCTGTACTGATCATAATTCAAAACATATATATTTCATTGATTTAGCTTTCATCTGGGTTAATACAGTTGAAACAATTTCCATATGCTTCTCCTCTATGAGTATTGAATCACCTTAATTATCACGATGTGTTATTACAGCTATCTGTTTAGTTCTGATGCTAACCTGCCATTCTATAATTTTCAAATCTCTCTTGATTTGTTGATGTCTGGTCCTTCAAAAGAAGGGCCTACATTTACCTAACTGTATGTTTATCAACTATTTCATTTCACTGAAGATAGATCAAGCAAATGAAGAAGAGTTACATTATTACTTATTTTCAGGAAAAGCTGTTAAGAACCGTAACAGTGCCAATTCATTTTTTTAACCCATATAATATCTGACTCTAGAATACAAATAATTGTTTGTAGAATACAAACAAGAGTTACATTAGCATAGAATCATTTAGGTTGAAAAAGACCTTTAAGATCATTGAGTCTGCAAGTCCTCTTTTGTTACAGCTTCTTCCGGAAAAGAAACCCCAGCATTTCTTTCCCATTTTTTCACTTGAGTGGCAAAAACATTAAAACAGTCATTCCTACAATTATTGTCTCCTATTTGACAGTAGGCTATACCAACATAGCTTAAAATAAATGTATATGCTACCATATAAGATTATTTTATCCATATTTTAGGTGAACCTTTTACATATCAGGATTTCTACACACCTATTTTAACCTGTATTCTAGAATATATAGGGCAGAGTTTTCTGGTTGTGAAAAAATGCATGAGAATGACCTGGTTCAGTTCTTCAAGGCGGTAGTCTAAAGAGATTTTAACTGAACTGAACTGAATGATTAAAATTCACATCACCAGTTTCTGCAAACTGCTATAATTTAAGAGAGGTGTAGATTTGATAGAAATTAAAATGAATAGGCTATTTTAACAATACATTACAAAGGCATCAGTATAGAATGAGATAAAGTGTGTAGGAGAGAAAATATGAGTCTATCACAGTAAGGAGCAGAACTGAGATCAAAAACAGGCAGACACAGCTAGGAAAAGAAACAGTCATAGTATTGAAAGCTTTTCTCTGCTTTTCAGGGAAAGGTTAACAGGCTTTTCTTCTTGAAATGTTTCATGTGATCATCAAATTGAATAACCATTAAGAAAAATTGCTGATCTACAAAAAGAAAAGTCAAAAATCAGTGTAATGATTGCGGCTTGTGTAGGTATAGTAGCTGAGTCATTTGAAAATAAGTGGTTGAAAGTGAGAAAGGGAGTATTGCTGTTATCCATCTTTCAACTAACTGTAGTGCAAAATCCATCAATAAGATTCCTGAATGAAAGAAGATGCACAAGTAAATATTTCTCATCCACTCTCTTTTCTCAAATGTTTTTTATGAAGACAGTCCTGTCACTGCATATGCATATGCATTGCATACTGCTCAGGTTCAGATCCTAATACAAAATTAACCCAATACGTAGAACCATACTATGTTTGACAGGTTCTTCCTGCCCAAATTAGAGCACCTAGGTGTAGCTGATTGCTCCTTGCCTTCTTTAACTGCTAACTGGATATAACTGCTCTTCCACTCTTTCTACTTTGTCCTCCTGAGAACATAATAATATCTTAGCTAAGAAGCTAATTTAAGAGATATTTTAGATCCACAAAATTAAACTTAAGAACTGTATTGTCTTTGTAGGGCACCTCATCATTCTGTTTTACTGTATGAATTTTAATACACTGTTTTGCTTTATATTGCTAGATGATCTTTTCCTAGTTCTTGCAAAATACTCAAAGCAGTCTGCAAAACAAGTAAGCGTTTAATGTTCTGGACCTGGTTCTAGTCACCTTAGAGTTTGCCTTCACAGAATCACAGAATGTTTGAGGTTGGAAAGGACCTCTGGAGGTCTTCGGGAATTTCAGGTCTATCTATCAGGTCTCTTCAGGTATTTATATACATTGATGAGATCCCCCTAACTCTTCTCTTCTCCAGGCTGAACAGTCCAGGTCTCTCGGCCTTTCCCTCAGGCAGAAGATGTTCCAGTCCCTTAATCGTCCTTGTGGCCCTTCGTTGAATTCTCTCCAATATGTCCATGGAGTGCCCAGAACTGGACCCAGCACTCCAGGTGTGGCATCACCAGTGCTGTGTAGAGAGGAAGGATCATTTCCCTTGACCTGGCAATGCTCCTCCTAATGCAGCCCAGGATACCATTACAATTCTTTGCTGCAAGCACACATTGATAGCTCATGTTCCACTTGGTGTCTACCAGATCCCCAGGTCCTTTTCTTCCAAGCTGCTTTCCAGCTGGTTGGCTCCCAGCATGTAATAGTGCCTGGGGTTGTTCCTCCCCAGGAACTTTGCACTTCTCTTGTTGAACTGCATGAGCTTCCTGTCAGCCCATTTCTCCAGCCTGTTGAGGTCCCTCTGGATGGCAATACTACCCTTTGGTTATCAGCCAAAGTGTAGTGTCATCAGGAAATTTGCTGAGGGTACACTCTCTTCCATCATGCAGATCATTAAAAAAGATGCTAAACAAGATTGGACCCAGTATTGACCCCTGAAGCATGCTGCTAGTTACCGGCTCCAACTAGACTCGAAGCCACTGATCACCACCCTCTCAGCCTATCCATTCAGCCAGTTTTCAATCCACCTCACTGTCTACTCATCCAGCCCACACTTTATCAGCTTTTCCATGAGTATCTTATGGGAGACAGTGTACAAAGCCATCATGAATTCAGGGTAGACAATATCCATTGCTCTCCCCTCATCTACCAAACCAGTGATCGGCAGGCTAGTCAAGCATGTCTTCACCTTCGTGAATCCATGCTGACTACCTCTGATGACCTTCTTGTCCTCTTCATGCCTGGAAAATTTTTCCAGGATTAGTTGCTTCATCACCACTCCAAGGATCAAGATGAAACTGATTGGCCTGTAGTACCCTGGGTCATCCTTGACCTTCTTGAAGATAAGAGTGCCATTGGCTTTCCTCCAGTCCTCAAGCACCTTTCTCAATCTCTATGACTTTTTGAAGATTCTCAAGTGGCCTTGCAATGACACCAACCAGCTCCCTTGGTACTCATGGGTGCATCCCATCAGGGCCCATGGATTTATGTATGTCCAGTTTGCTTATATATTCCCTGACCTGGTCATCTTCCAGAAAGGGTACATCTTCCTTGCTCCAGAATTTCCCCCTGGTCTCTGGGGCCTGGTATTCCTGAAAGCTGATCTTGCTAGTAAAGCCTGAGGTGAAGAAGGAATTCAAGACCTCAGCCTTTTCCATGTCCTGTTTCACTGGGGCCCCTGCACCATTTAGCAATGGACTCAAATTCTCCTCAGTTTTTCTTTTGTCACCTATGTACTCATAGTAGCCCTTCTTGCTGTCTTTCACATCCCTGGACAGATCAAATTTTGTTTGCGTATTGGCTTACCTACCTGCACCTCTGCATACCTGGGCAGTGTCTTTGTATTTGTCCCAAGTTACCTGTCCCTTCTTCCACCCTCTGTAGGCTTCCTTTTTGTGTTTGAGTTTTGCCAGGAGCTACTTGTTCATCCATGCAGGCCTCCCAACATTTTTGTGACTTCCTGCTTGATGGGATGGACCACTCTTGAGCATGGAGTAGGAGATCATTTATTATTAACCAGCTTTCTTGGACCTCTCTTCCCTCCAGGGTATGATCCCATGGTACTCTACCAAGAAGATCATTGAAGAGGCCAAAGTCTGCTCTCCTGAAATCCAGCATTGTGATCTTGCTTTGTGCCCTCCTCTCAGGATCCTGAACTCCACCACCTCATGGACGCTGCAGCCAAGGCTGCCTTCGACCTTCACATCCTCAATGAGTTCCTCTTTGAGAGGAGAGGCCCACCTCTCCTCATTGTCTTCTCTATTGCTTGGATAAGGAAGTTGTCACTGATGCTCTCCAGGAACGTCCTGGATTGATTATGCCCCACTGTGCTGTCTCTCCAGCAGATATCAGAGTGGTTGGAGTCCCTCATGAGGACCAGGGCCTGTGAACGTGAGGCTGCTTCTAGCTGTGTGTAGAAGTCCTTGTCCACTTGTTCATCTAACATACCTAAAGCAAGATCTTAACAAAACTCATTTTCCATCCATAGATTTATTGCTCTTGTCCTGCTGCTTCTTAGTTTAGAGTCCTATGCACTTTCTCTGTGATACGCTTCTTCCTTCCCTCTTCCCTACCATTCCAACGGCCAGTTTTCAAGTTAAGTGTAGAGTCTCATTGTTCACTGAGATTAAACTCAAAAGATGATGCTTAAGTATGCTTCCTATTTTTGAAAGACTTAAATCAGTTTAGCTACTTGTGAAGCACAAATCTCATTTCATTCTTAACTGCACGTTACTGTCAGAAAATACGTGAGACAGTCTCAACATTACTCTAGATATTTCATTCTTAACTTTTTTTTTTTTTTAAAGTAAAAACACAAACTAGTTAACACAAAAACTTTTGGAGCAATATAAATACTGTTGTAAAATGACTATGTGAATAAAATGTCCCAATTATTTACTCATTAAGAAGACAGACCACAAGGCAATAAAGACAGTAGAGACTAAATGAGAATTTCTGCTAACAAAAGAAATTAATCAATGAAGCAGTATCCTACAACACCCTAGCAGTGTTATAAAGTGTAACTGTTTCTGATTTTATTTATTGACAGAAAAGTTTTCCACAGTGAAATTCTCTTCATTTCTAAGCATCTTGACATTGTGTTGTTTTGGGAATAAATCATTCTGTTTGTTTATAAATAACCGATATTCCTTACACCTTGTTCAGCGTGTATACTCTAGTTCGTAAGTGTGTTTTTATACAGAAAAAAAAAAGATGTAAATCTTACAAGGAGCATCTCTTTCTCGTCTTTCATGAGAAAAACATGGTTTTCATAATTCATCATAAAGAAGTTCATCTACAACCACATGATTAGAATATAAACATTTATAACCATAGGAAAAAAAGAAAACATACTCCATACTTGTACAAGAAGGTATTATAACAATCTTATTACCTTGTTTGAAATAAGGTAGTATTACTATTTGCAGTAATATCCAGAGCTGTGCATAAATTTACTTTCACATACAAAATTTAAGTGCTACCTATTGTTATCACACATTGTAAAATTTATTTCACTTGAGAATAAAAAAACTAAAGAGAAAAGAACCACTTTATCCTTAAAATTGGAGTTTACTATCAACTCACTGACAATAGTGTTTGGAATCACACTTACCCAGAAAAGCCTTCATCACTTCAAGGATTCATGTCCTAAACAGTACATAAAATAACGAGAAAATCTGACAGCAGCTCAGATTGCTGCATTAATCTGCATAAATCAGATTGAGTATTAACTGCATGACAAATATCCCTTCAAAACCTGCTAAGTTAGGCTATGGCTATATAAAAATACTCCTAAGAGGGTCAGTGAAAATTAATATGGATCATGTAGTAAAATAAAAAGTAGCAGTCAGAAAGATTGAGAACTTTCCATCTTCCTGTGAGCCTGAGATGAGGATACAAATAATCGCATTGCACATTTCATCTGAATATACAAGATAATTTCCTGGCAATGAAACTGAGAAAACAACAACCTACTTTTGTGGTGTGTTAAAGACATATTGCCTGCAGTTTTAAGTACAATTCTTTTGTGCAATGTATATTAACATGCTGTAGTTAATTGCTACCTAAAGAAACTTACATTAGCATTCTTCTCCCTCTCTTCCTACCACTCAGATTTAAAATGAAAAGAGGATCTTCATACTTTTGCTAAATCACTGATAAACTACTTGATTAGGGAAAAGAACAGAAGTATAAATGTGATACTTTCTCTAAAAACACAAGGTATGTCTCCCTTTATACAGGAGTCTTTTAAAGCAATAAAGGAAAACATATTACTCTGCTACTGGAAGCTTTTTTCCTTTGTTCTACTTATTACCCCAGAAAGACTCAGAGAGAAGACTTTTACTGAGTATCAGGGAATTCAGTAGGTAAACAACATCATGGACTTGAAATGTGCCTTTACACACAATAAAAAAGGTTCAAGACGAGCTGTAGTTTTATAAAATCCCCTTACAGTATGATAACTTGTATATTTTAGTAAAGAAAGTTAAATTATTTTGTATTAATTTTTTACATAATCCCTTTGCTGACACTTCTAGCAGATGTGCCAATCAATTTCAGAACCAGAGTCACAGAAGTGCTGAGGTTGGAAGGCACCTCTGAAGATGATCCAGTCCAGTAGTCTCAAAACACTTTTGCTCATGCACCCTTATCAGCACAAAATGTTTGAGTATGCACCCCCAATATATATATATAAATACTATATATATAGTGTGTATAAATATACTATATATAAAAAATACTAAATTCTAGAAATAAATATTTTATAGCATAGTACTGTACATTACTGATACTGTACAGATGTTGATAAAAAGTATAGATACATGGTTTCTATTGCGTTCTGCGTTCAATGTTTTTTCACTGGAAAGATAACTCTACTGACTGTATCTCATTATTTTGTGATTCTTGTTACGCTACCGAGATTTTTAAAAAACTTGGAGCCTATGTCAGTTGAAGTTATGAGCAGTTGCAAGTGTTCAGCTAATCCACAAGCAAGCTGTTGGCTCACCTTGTGAAGGAGAGGTGAGGTTCAGATCAAGACTAAGGAAGATCATAAACAAGCAAGGTATGATACAAATTTCAGTTTTTCCAGCTAGAGTGGAGAAATTGAAGTTTTTAAACAGGAATATATATACGGAGAGTTTGAGCTTTTTTTTTTTAAAAAAAAAAAAAAAAAGAAAAACCCAAATCTCAAAAACACACACACAAAAAAAACCAAAACAACCCCCAAAAAACTATCAATAACCACCATCCTGTATTTTCGTATTAGTCCTACCATTCCTATCTTTTCCTTGAGATCTCTTTGCTCAGGTCTGGTCTTTGTGTGCATTTGACTCTCAGAAAGTCAACCATAGGAAATGAAAAAACTTCTAACAAAAGCTCAAGGAAAAAAACCACACTTATTCTTTAGGGTAAGGGAAGAACTTCTTTTTTTTAGTTCATCTTCACTTGTGATTTTACACTTTGTGTTATTTTACAAGGGTCATATTGTTTAATAAGAAAAAGTTTATCCTTACATACTTATATACAAGAAAGAAAAACCCAAAAGTGAATGGCAGGGAGAGGTCTTCTTTACATTGTGTCATGACTACAATTACAGAAAGGATTTTTAAAAGTTTCAAAATGCAGCTAGTGATTCCCCTCTGTCTGCCCCTTTCCATGAATTCAGAAGACAGTGAATATGTAACTTCCATGCACTTCTAGAGGAAGAGTCATCCTTGAAATGAAGTGTGATAATGTAAGCCCAGTCATTTTTAAGAGAATGGGAAAAGCAGCTAAGAATACTTACTCATGAAAAATAAAATAAATAAAAAATCTTTACTCTCAGACTGGTGAGAAAGCCTTTTTTAAACCAGACTATTTTCAGAAAGATGACAGGCAGAGAAGAAGGAAGAATGCATACTTTGCACATATAGTTTTAAATGCAAAGATTAATGTCTCTTTATCATAATGTCTCTTTTGAAGGAAGTATAAAATTAAATATTCATGAGTATCTTAAACCTGAATTTGAAGAAACTGCTAATAATTATTTGCATTAACATTAGAGTTAATTAACAAAGGTGTATTGCTTCTGTCCAATACCTTTTTGTAGATACAAAACTTTCGTTTAATTCACATCCTATTAACAATTTTAATTTATAACTCCAGTCTCCTTCAAAGTAAATCATTCTGAGACCTAAGCAAAAACCAACTTCTTTTAATTTATACTAACATGACTGTTGAAACTAAGTTAATTACATTTTAAAACATGTATTAACATTTTACCATCAAACAATGCAGTGTTTTATAAATTACCCTGTCGTAGTCTCAATGATGTATAAAAACACTGACAAAAATTTCAAAGTGTATACATACAAACACACGCTGAGCTAGAAAAGCAAATATGTGTATAAAGGAGACATATAGAAAGAATAGTATCAACAATACTTGTCTAAATTCAAAGTATAAGTCTCAATTATTTTCTGATGAGTATGTAAATTTGCAAAATTAATAGTATTATTGTTTCATATTCTAGTCATCTGCTTCTGACAAAATAGTATACTACTAATCATTTCTACTTTGACCTACTTCAACTTTTGACTATTTTAGCTCCCTAAGATTTCTTAAGAATTCTCAGTATTTTAACAGTCTTGTGCTGTTCTTCTTTATTTGTATATATCAGTTCTGCTACTTTTTCTTGATACTCTTTTTTTAGCTTGGAGTAAGCATGCTGCAGATTTTGGAGCTGCTTTTAATTAAGAACAGAAAAAAATACAACAGAGACTCAAATATCTTATCTAGAGTTACACCAAGGAATCTAACCACTGCTGGGGAAAAAAAAAATAAAAAATGTCCTAATATGTATAGACAAAGACACTGTATAATGGTACATAACTGAAACTTACATTGTATTTTTTTAAATCTGTATCTGACCACATTTGCTATATTATGTACGATAAGGCTTTCAGAGACAGACTTATTTAAGAATCATTTAAAAAGATTTCTACTTTATTCATATTAGTAAAGTTATTTTACTAACAAGTTTGCCTTCGTATTTGAAATGTAAGCAATGGCAGAGACTATTCGGAAAAGAGAATGGGATTTAAAATAAAAAACCCACTGCGACATATTTGCTGCTGGTGTAAATTGTCAAAGGTCACTGCCACTGTTTATCACAGCATGGTGATTCCCTTGTTCCAGACACTAAAAAGAAAAGAATAGTCCTTTCAGCAGAAAGATTACAGAACTCTCTAGCTATCACTATTATCTTGTGCGTTGCTACCAATCCTGTGCACAGTCTGCTATTTCCTCCTAAGCACTAGTGTTGTACATATACATTGAGACAATACTGTACGTCCCTTGTGATAAAGTTGGCACTTGGTCAGAAACCATAAATTCAGTGCAGGTGGGTAAATCACAGCCGGGCTTATTTTATATCTTTAGTTTCTAAAGGTAGAGAATGGATCCAACTTTTAAAAGAAACAAAAGCAATATAGCCTATAAACGTGTGAAAGTGACTTAAGAACAAAAGCTGTGTTTCTCACCATGGTGTTTGGTCCCATTAGACTACAGGGCAGTACAGTTATGCTCTGGCAAGAGCAAGCAGGAAAAGCAATAATTACCCTGAACAACTTAGAACATAAATAAAATGAAACTTGACCGAAATTAAAATTTGAAGAAATATGGCCCATCAGCTGCAAAGTCGAACAATTATTATTGACTACCATAGTGTTGTTTTTTCTTAGTATTAAAAAACCCAACACATTAGTGATTATATAAAAGATATGGTGCATAATTCCCATCTCCACCATCTTTTACTATAATTTTCAGCTCCTGTAGTTCCCAAATGGTCAACAATATGTCAGAATAACATTTGTAATGACTGAACTGAATAAAATTTGTTTTGAGCCTCTAAATGCAGTGAACTAGCCATTTCTAGACTTTGCACACTCATACTTCATCCACTGTGTTTATGTTGCATGTGTGACTTGGTAGATAACAGAAATTTTCAGAGACATCCACTTTAGGATGAAATGAACTGTATCCTAAAATAGCCCATTATGCTGAAGTAAGTTAAATGAGTTTCATTATTTGCATCCAAAGTTACATTTGAAGGCTGAGCTGCATTTATGCAGGCAGCAAACTTGCAGACAGAAAGACAAAATGAATATTTCTATTCAATTAAATGTAACTGAGAAATACTACTATTATGGTGTAACATAGTAAATGACTTTACTAAATGCACTCCATTTTTCAGCTAATTGCTCTGTTACCAGCCCACTCCAGAAGACCAGAGATACACAACCCACATCCTTTCTGAGCTAAGGTGTAAAACCACTCACCCTCCTTCAGAGACTAGACCCTTAGCCCTAATATTTAATTAGCTACAAACGCAAATTAGAATTCTATTGCTATTTAGTATTACTGAGGCTTAATTCCCTCCCTTCGCCTGTTCTGATAAGTATGTATAGACAGTATTGTCGGTAAAAAATGGCCTGGAATAATTCAAGAACCATGACTTGAAATAGATTACTGCATCTATGACTTTCAAAGTTGATAAGATTAACTCCAGGTACTTGAAAATACATATGTCTGATTCTCTGACACAACCACAAAGCACTTTAGAGATAGCAGTGTCTTAAATAGTTATGATTAAGTAGAGCTGCAGAAAACTGGTGTACAAAATTTCAGTCTGTGAATTTGGAATGTTAACAGGACACATAACTTAATTCTTTTTAAATTCCTCTATATGTCTATATTTTACCTGCTGCAAATCAGTTCAGCTGCTATAAATGCATATATTAATATGTCTGAAACAGGTTATAGTTTTCCGTCTATCAGTTCTGCATTCCGTATCAATTGATTCAAGAATATTGACTAGTTGAAGATAGCTGTCATTACTTATGAAGTGAAATAGAAATTTATTTTACATAGATGCTGTGAATGTCATGAGATCTTGAAGAATCACAGGAATTCACCTAAATACCAATCCCAGAAAATCATCACTTTTCAGAAAAGTAGCCATAAATAAATATTTATTCAGGTTCTTCACCCAGAGCCAAATAAATAAAAATTTTCTTAATACCTAGAACACACTGTTTACTTTTGGGATGACTGAAAAAAAAAAGATATTTTTCTGAAGATGTCCTCTTTTTTGTAAGTCAAACCCATAAGTGAAGAAATGCAGAGTTTAATATTGGCTTGTAGTGACACTATTTATCCACACTGGAGTGCTTCAGTCCTGCAAACACACGGTAACTTAATCTTAGAAGTGATAGCTGAATGAGGAAACAGAAATGATCTCTTAACATGGCTCTAATGGAAATTACAGCAAGAACACTTTTTTCAGTTCAGTACCACAAATTTTGCCAAGGTTTTCTGCTCTGTGGAATACACTGGCTATGCTAGGCACACGAAGAAACTGCAGAAATGCTGTCCTTTGCCGCCTTCTTTTGCTTCACAGGTGTGGGGTTCAATCATATCAATTTAGATTGTGAGACCATGAGCCATCATGGTAGTTTTAGATCTGTTATCCCCTAACATTTCTAATGTCCTTTTCTCAGCTGGCTGTTTACATGAAGTGGTAGAACAGTGATTGACATAAAACTTATCCTTCTAACCTACCAGAGAAGCAAACATGAAAAAAGCTAACTATAGGTAAGCCATGAAGTACTGAGTGCCTATGTATAAAAAAAAAATAAAGTCTTGGAGTGAAACTATTGTTTGCTTAAGAAAAACCCTGTAACAAAACAACAGCAACAACAACAACAACAAAAAAAAGCAGCAGCAGCAAAATTTGACTGCTGTTTATACCTATCTCCATTGTGACTCTCCATGGCACACCCAAGGGTTGCAAATAACTCTGTCTGGGAATGTGTGAATGCAAAGACTCTGTGTGTGCATGCATGTGTGTGTGTCCATATGGAGAGCAAGAGAAGCAACTACATGGGAATGAATCAGCAAAGTCTGTGTTACAGTATGCAAACACCAGAGTATAGTAATTTCATTTTGAACTGTGTAATTCTTTGTATGAGTAAGTGCAAATCTGTACACAGACACATTTTATTTAAATTCAAATTAATCATTATCCAAAAGCTGACAAAAATCAGCATCAATAGCTCAGCTCTGGTGCATTTAGCTGTAATGTTTGAAGAGGTTTCTACTACCCTTGACCTTCTCATCTTTTGGTTTCTACCCCCACAATAGAATTTGAAGAAAGAAATACATGCCTATGTTTGGCTCCTCCAGCTCAGTTTAATTGTTAATGAAGTTGGTGAGAATTTGAACTTTTATGCTAGTTTCTGAGCTTAAAGGATTCAGGCAAAAGTGCTAATTCCTCTCAGGCCACTTGTACTACAGATAAGGGCACCAGCATATTGAGGTAACAGATTCACTGAAGACGATCAGCACACTTAGAGTATTTCTCCTAACCCTATATAGCAGCCACCATCACTGTTACAGGGGAGATCCTATTTTCTGTCTAGGTCACATTTACAGTGGTCAGAATATTCTGTGATACCAGAAAGTGCAAGTTATAATTGTGATAACTGGAAGAGTCCCCCAAAAGAGTAAAAGAATCTATGTTATTTCTTTAAACAGCTGTCAGAGTGAATGTGATACACTGTGGTTTTATGAGTGCTGAACACTATGGACCACTGGTCCCTGACAGAGATCTCAGCAACTACAGCAATAAAAATACTTGCTTGGAAGTACAACTTTGTCTCACTGTTCTGCACTTAGCAATTATCCTTTTAGATTACTTGCGAAGTAACTATTAATAAATATTCTCATAGGAATATGAAATGGAAAATACAACAGAAATTAAAATATGACAGAAAATTGAAAACTGAAAATTAAGTAGCATAGCTATAATTTAATCCAATATATGTAAGGATAACAACATTAAGTGACAGCTCTCACTACTGAAATGCCATTCTAAAGGTGAAATATAACTACTAAACATCAAGCATCACAAAGCAAAAAGTGAAATTCATCCATTACATAAGTATCACTTCCTGTCCTGGACTGCCAGAAGATGAACAGCTTTCTTGGAAATCTAGGATACCTAAGAAATCTAACTAATCTCATAATTAAGCAGAATCAGTAATCTTTTTAGACATCTACCACTTTGCTATATCACACCTATCACCTGAGTCTGCACCTTAGGCTACTGGGCAACTATGAAAAAGTTGAAGAAAGTCATATTACAGACTGTTCTGACAGGGAAAAATGTAATATCCTAACACCTTTCTGTGTTGTGTGGTAACTATCATGATTTCCATTTGTCAACCAAAAAACTTCCTCCTTGAAGATGCAGTAATAATTTTGTTTTCTGTTGCAGCATGTGATACAATGTGAAAGCAGAAGGAGAAAGGCAGGCTTTCTTTGAGGTTCAAAGAAGTCACATTTTGACAGCAGTTTTGACTTTGACCAACAAACCGAGAAACTACTCATTCGATAAATGGTGTCAGACGTTTGAAATCAACCTTATTTTAACTATTTGCTCAAAATATTTTTTATAGTACATTTACAGAGAGTGATTCAGAACATAGTTACTAGAGGGAAGGGAGAGAGAAACACCTACTAGAATACTAAGAAAAATTGGGATATGTTTTTTTTTATTTGTTTTTGTTTAGCTGTTGTATACAGACATTATGTTACTGAAATGTATATTTTAACATCTATTGCTGAATTCAAGAGAATCCATGTTGTTCTTCCTTGTCCACCCCACGCACTTTCCAAGAGTAAATTGTAACACAAGACAAATATTTGCATTTGGTCTGATTTCCACCCATATTTTTTTCTCCCTCTACTCTGGGTAATTTTTGGTAGCTTTTAACTGCTGTCATTTAAAAGCTGAAGAAAGAGTAGACAAAGTCCCAGGAAATTTAAATTACTATTATCCATAAATGTAGTTTTTATAAATATGTTGAAATTATTTTTGTTTTGATATGATTAGGAACAAAGTTTTATTTTTGAATGAACTGTATGACATTCAAAAACCTTTCTCCAGTAGAAAAGCTATTAAAATATTTTTTTGAGAGTTTGGAAAAAGGCAAGAGAAAAGTAAGCATCCAGACATCTAATACTAATACAGATGCAGTAAAACTGATAATGATATATGAGAACTGACCAAATTGGATCCTCTAAAAATAAAAAAAAAAAAGGTGATTTCAGAGGAAAGTGAGTTAAGTATTCTTTTTTAAATTTGCTTTTTGAATAACTTGATTATGTCAGCCATGATGAAAGGAACACCATCTGCAGTTATAACAGTATATTTATGCCATTTTCCAGGTAGAACCTGTTTGCATGCGAATAATAATGCTT
Source organism: Vanellus vanellus (assembly GCF_965231255.1). NCBI lineage: Eukaryota > Metazoa > Chordata > Aves > Charadriiformes > Charadriidae > Vanellus > Vanellus vanellus. The sequence continues at coordinate 109,026,135 of NC_138906.1, forward strand.
CGTTCAACAATTACAGTAGAACCATACTTTCAAAACTGTGTCCTGCTTGACTGCATTGTGCTGATAGCCTTGTTACACTCCAGCTGGGTTTAATAGGGGGCATGTACAGGAACAGTTCTTCTTCCATGGAAACAAGTTGACTCAAGTGCAAAATGTACTAACACCACAATCAAAGCTGTTCATTTAAAAATAAATTACACACATTGACCATAAGCCAAAAAGAAGCACATAATAGGAAAAAAGTCCCAACAACTGACCAAGCATTGTGGAGAGTATTGAAGTATGCCTGGTGTCTCTGGGCTCATTCTAATCATATTCAAACTTTAGCTTCAGCCATAATACCAGCATACATGAACTTCATTAAGTTCATGCATTAAAAAAAAACAAACAAAAAACCACAACAAAATTTCAAAAGAGTAATAAAAATTCTCTTTAGGACAATTATTTTTTTTCAGTCAAAGTGTATCTTACTATTATTATGAAATAGATTTGTTTGTATTAAAAAAATACATTTTTCTCCTTTTCTGTTGTCATGTGGTTTTAGAAAACTTAGAGCAATAATTCTGGAAACATCAGCATGAGGAGTCAGGAGAACTAATCAGTAGAAAGTGATAACATGCCAATCACCTACCAGCAAAATATTTTTTTTTAAAAAGAATGATTAAAAAAAGGAAAAAAAAACCTGTCAAGTAAACTCACATTTTAACCACTTATTTATATTTGCAAAGGGAGCACAGACATACTGAAGTTTTATTTGATAATTAAGCTAAATTTAGCCCAAGTTTCAGTTCATACTTTGTAAAACTATCAGATGGCTCAAGGATATTTCCAAAGTACATTTTTTAATTGGAAGGGATCCTGTTTGTTGTCAGCTTCAAAAGGAGAAGTAGTATGCAGGACTGAAATTCTTGAAGAGAAAGAGGACCGGAAGTTTAACCAGTGAGGACTACAAAATAATAGTTCAATGCAGTATTTCCAGCAGATTGACATGAATCACTTATTGTTACAGGTTACATCTTATTTATTTTTACAAAAATTATACAAAGAAGACAATTGCTCTTATTCACTAATTCATTGCATAGTACTAATGTTTTAAAAATGTCATTTAAATCTCTACTCTCAAATGCTAAGTCCTCTATTTGACTTTCTATTTGTTCTTGATTTCATTCCTTTCAAGCTCATTCCTCATTCTGTATTTTTATAGAATGCAAAACCCACACAATAGTTTTAAAGCAGCTCCCTCATAATTGTCTTCCAAATTTTTTAAAAACCATTTGCTTACAGTAATTCGCTATATCATTTCTCATTTTAACATCACGTTACAAAATAAAAAATATCTCACATGCTTTCTTCATGTGCGCTGTCAGCAACAAATGTATCCAGTGTTGCCTCTCAGCTTTATAATGACCATATTAGTTTCCTCATTTTTGATTAATTTCTGCTTTACATAGTCAAATTTACATTAAACTAGTGATAGCGACATGTAGGATCACAAGTGCCATGCTGAAGTAAATTTCCATTCATTCTTTCTATGTATTTGATGCCTGCCAGTGACGTATCATAAACACGATATTAATCTGTACTAGCCGCTAGGGTGAGGCTCTGCAACCACTTCTGTTAGCGATCACAGACGTGGAAAAAGTCGTTCAGCTGCCACATTGTACCCAGGCATTTTTTCCAAAGAATGTAGTTCTGTTGTCACAACAGGAAATTCTAGTTCAGATGCTGTAGTACGCCATCCCCCCTCCCTTGCGACAGTAATACCTTGATTCCCTATTCAGAATGTAAAGTATTCTGCATGAATCCTTTAATGACATCCAGGCTTTAAAGAAATGCTATTTTAAAATATATGCTTTCTAAACATGGTTTTCTTAGAGTCTTATCACAAAGCAACTTCAGATAGCTGCAACGGTTTAAACTCCTTTACAGTGTGAACTCTGGGTAGGTTCTTACTGCCAAAATCCTTCTTGGGTTTAGGAGGACTTCACCAAAAGTCCTTAATCTTCCATATCCTAAACTGTCCATTATTATTATTATTATTACTACTACTACTACTACTACTACTACTACTACTACTACTATTATATTTTTATTTTTATTTTTAATCTGGACACTCAATTCAATATTTTACACTTCCAGTTAATGTACCTTTGTGTAGATTTTAAAATCACAAGATGTTTCAGAACATGCCATTATCAGGGTGTGCAATTCTCCAAGTGTGGTGGGGTATTCTGCTCATACCTCTGTTAAACTTTTCCAGAACTTCTAACAGAGGATGTGGTCCAGACAGAAGGTACTAAAATTATTAAGAGCCAACAGCCTTCATTTTCACACTGGCAGGGAACCTGCACAATTTCTTTTGAAAGGGGCAGCTGGATTAAGTTTCCTTGGGCTTTTCTTTTACCAGTTTGAGGAATCAAGTTTGAACATTACCTTCAGTATATGAAGAGCAACGCAAACCAGATAGGACTAATTCAGTTGGACTAAGCCATTCATTAAGACATTTTTCAGTGACATCTAACTGTAACTGTAATGCCTTTTTTTACTGTATTCCATAATTATTTAGAGATCCCCAAGAAATATGGTAGCCTCCAGGAGAAATAAGATGGTCCATTTGAAATGGATCTGCTGGTGCATTTTTACACCACAGCACACTAATGTAGTTTCCCACATTATACCCAGGATCCTTGCGGTTGTTACCACAGCTGCTGTGGCCCAGCGCTGCTCTCAGTATGATTTCAGCCATGAATGATGAGGTCAGCAGAAAGGAAGTGTCTTCTTATTTGTCATTCCCCTGACAACTGTGCAATATCTCTAGACTGCATTTCTGGAACTGATCTACTAGACCAAAGTGACAGAATTGTTATTACCTGTTGCATCAATACCACCACATCATGCCTGCCTGGCTTCAGACATGCCATCAGGGTGATGTTAATTTAAAGGTCTGCTATTACATATCTTGTGTATAGAGGACAGGATCTGCCATCACAAGAATCGCTGTTCAAATCCACAATCTACTAGCCCTAAAATTCACACTCTTTCTACTGAAACCAGGAGCTCACAACTAAAATGCTTTAGTTTATAAGACAATTGGTCACATGTTTGGTCAGGCTGCACCAGAAGAAAACACTTTTTGCATCTGTGACCTGCAGGTGAAAAAGAAACGGACATCTTCGCCATCATGTTACTCTCTCCTTGAGTTACGATGCTGCTAGATTTTGATGCATTGGGACTTCAGATGAAGAAAGTGAAAAAAAAATCCTTGACCTTAAAGAAACAGAACAAAATCTCAGGTCCTTCACCCCAGTCCAGACTCTTGTGGGTCCATTAAGTCCATTAAGCTTCCTTAGTTTTTCCTGATGGCCTCTACTACTAGTCAGTTTTCAGGAAGTTTTCCGCTCGGCATCGTTTACTTTACATCCACTGACAACAGACATATTCCCTCAAAAGGGTCAACAAAATTGCTCTAAAATGGCTAGCATGCTGCCTTCACAGCAGAACATACACCTCTGAATCCTTAAGCAAGAAGACTTCTTAGGGCAAGAATCTGCAGCAGCATCTACTTAAGCCTTCAGTTGTCTTTGGCTGACTCCTGCATGCTGTGTGTTCTTTCCTCACAAAACGAGAGAAGTAAGGGCAGTTAAAGGGCTCCTATGCTTTAATAAATAACTCCCTATCCAATGAGCTGGACAATGGTTCTACGCAAGTAATTACTGAGGGACAAGGATTGGGGCATGTGTAGTATGTGAGAGCACGCAAGGTGATGCATGGAGTTGGGTGCTAGCGCAAGATGGGATAACTCATTGCTAGTTTAAGACCCTAGGGACAGGCCTAGGAGACGGTGTGGGATTTGGAATATAATTAATTTTACTATAATGAGTTATGTGATAGGAGAGTGTAGGGATTGTGGATACTGGAGACATAGCTCTGCCTATCGGTGCCCCAACCTGGCAAAGGGTCAGGTACTGCTGTTTTCCAAGTGTTATTAGCAGCAGGCATCACTAACATTACTTGAGTACAGAAAGTATTACCCAACTGATGGCTGAACATAAATATCTGTTCAACAGCAAATATCAAATCAGCTTTCTGTATTGGTTGTTCCAGCAACCAATTAGATATTACGAAGATTTTAATTATAACAGTTTTCCATTCTCCACATTTCACTTTTCTTTGTGGTTATAAATTGAAAATATACAGGAACCTTAATAAAGCAAACCAGTCCAAGTTTACTTTTTTTCATTAGCTTCTCCAACATTTCATAACTTACAAAACAGGGATCTGAATTTCAGGGTATTTCCACTTTCATTGAGCTGCAATATTTTAAAACCAGGGTTTTTATTACTTTACTTCCATAAATGATTGCCTAATACCCAAAGAGGCCATAGAAAAGGTACGCAAGCTGATACAGATAGTGGTAGTCTACAAACAGTTCTCTTTTATTGCCTTAAAACCAGATAGTAAATGGAAATGCCTATACTAGTATTCTAAGACCAGCCTCTGTGGACAAAATTAACTGTGCATAGTCTTAGTACTGTTTCACCTACTCACTTTTGTGCTTTGAAATTAAATGGTTTTTAGCACTTACTTTTAGGTAAATAAATGATCGATCTATCTGGTTAATCTTGGACATATTCATTTAATCTTTTGATCTTTATGATACTTCAATGCATATCATGGGAATATGTATGTACTCTCTAGAAAACAATAATCTTGATTTTGCTTTCCAACCCTATTTTGATGTTAATACTAATATGTTTATTGCCCTTGTACACAGTGGAGTAATCAGGAACAAATTCTTATAATAATAAATGTTCATCAAACCTGATACTTTTCTATTCAGACTGAAAACTTCCTGACTGCAGATGACTGAGGAGAGAAGGGAAAAATTAATATAAAGAACCTGGAAACTAAAATATTATTTCTTCAAAGAAGAGGGAGGGAACCTTGAATATCCAAGCAACTTGTTGGAGGTAAAGTAAGGGGGAGAGAAGGAACATAACAATAGTGACTGGAGTTGTAATTATCAGATGTCAAAGGACATTTGAAAGTGGAGAGGAAAAAAAATCCCTAAGAATAAAGTTGTATTTCAAAGTCTTGTGAATCGCCAGATAGCAGGCAGTGAAACAGAGTCTCATGGGACAGGAAATGTGGTCAAGATGTTCTGAAGAATTGCAGATGGTTTATGGGAGATAGAAGAAGAAGGAGATTGCCACCAAACTGCAAGAACAATGAAAACTGTATTATGAGGTCCTGCTTCCATTAAAAGGCAATAAATTCTGCATCTATTATGTCTTATTTTATCACACTAAGGAAAGCTTAAACAGACATACCCTCTCCCACTATTTGGAAGGTAGTAAATGGAACAAATGAATAGGTAGTCACACTCCTCATTTTAGACTCAGCTCTTGCAGTTTTTGATAGCCAGTAACCCGGTACAAGTGAGCTCAGTATTGGGGTCAGTTCTGTTTAATATCTTTATCAACAACTTGGACGAGGGAATTGACTGCACCCTCACTAAGTTTGCAGACAACACCAAGTTGGGTGGGAGTGTCGATGTCCTTGAGCGTAGGAAGGTTCTACAGAGCAATCTGGACAGGCTGGATCGATGGGACAAGGCCAACTGCATGAGATTCAACAAGGGCAACTGCTGGGTTCTGCACTTGGGTCACAACAACCCCATGCAGCACTACAGGCTTGGGGAAGAGTGGCTGGAAAGTTGCCTGGTGGAAAAGCACCTGGGAGTGTTGGTCGACAGCCGGCTGAACATGAGCCAACAGTGTGCCCAGATGGCCATGAAGGCCAACAGCACCCTGGCTTGTATCAGGAATAGTGTGGCTAGCAGGACTAGGAAAGTGATCATCCTGAATACTGTGTTCAGTTTTGGGCCCCTCACTCCAAGGAAGACATTGAGGTGCTGGAGCACATCCAGAGAAAGACAACAAAGCTGATGAGGGGTTTAGAGCACAAGCCATATGAGGAGCCACTGAAAGAACTGGGATTATTTAGTCTGGAGAAAAGGAGGCTGAGGGGAGACCTAATTGCTCTCTACAACTACCTGAAAGGAGTTTGTAGTGAGGTGGGCACTCGGTCTCTTCTTCCAACTAACAAAAGACAGGACAAGAGAGAGTTGCACCGGGGGAGGTTTAGATTGGATATTAGGAAACATTTCTGCACTGAGAGGGTTATCAAACATTGGAACAGGCTGCCCAGGGAAGTGGTTGAATCACCATCCCTGGAGGTATTAAAAAGACGTGTAGATGTGGTGCTTAGGGACATGGTTTAGTGGTGGTTTTGGCAGGTTTGTAAGGTTAATGGGTTAATGGTTGGACTTGATGATCTTGAATGTCCCTTCCAACCTAGAAGATTCCATGAGTTTATGATTCTATAACTTTTCTCACACTTTCATATTATGCATATAACACCATGGTATGAGTTTCTCTCTTCAGATAAGCTAAAGTAGCTATTGGTCATGTAAGTAATTTGGCCACTTACAGTACATAAAACAAACAAATTCACAAATTCATTTTCCTTTAGTTTTCTAAAATACCATATAAAATATTGAATAGTACATTAGAGAGAAAATTTTAAGGTAATGTACATGGAAGGTCAGAGGTTAGAGAAATGACTAGGTTTATCAAACTAGTTAATACAGAAATTGTTTGTTCTAGAGGAAAAGAAAAGCACAGAAATATTTGAATCTCTGTTATAAATTTTCATCAGTTTATGAAATCTTTTATTATGCCTTGAGATTCCCCAGCAACCTGAAATGAAATGGCCTACCTCTGAGGTGCTATTAGGATAAGAATAACTTACAGAATAAGCTTTGCAAGACACGTAGAATCAATCATTTTTACTATTATAACCAAGACAAATTCCCATTAGAAACTGTGCTACACTTACAAGCATCTATTTTAAATTTTTATATACTTGGTGTGCCCAATATAGCAGCACTGTGTCTCAAATTACTTCTGTAAATCTAATTGATTTAATAAATTCACACTTAAATTGCTATTCAATTACTTACTCTTCTCTTCAGCAATTTTACAATCTTGAGCATATAGCAGAACGAGAATATAATTAAAGGGCTTATTCATTAAAGAAAAACTTCTCTGCTGGTAGGTCACCAGGGTTTTTCTCAAGATATTCAAGCTTCACTGTAAAAAGGGTATCATGGGAAACTGGAAAATTATAAGTATTTGGTAAGACACAGAAGGAGACATAACCCATCACGCAGTGAGTATAAAGAATTTTTATTTATGTCATATGAACATATATATTCATCATTGATTCATTCATAATGTTAATAAGGTGTATATCTGTGGCCAATTAGGTCTATATATATTTTTCCAATTATTATTTTAATAATTTGCAGTTTTAAAAGGGCAACAGCCCTTATATGATTATGCATATGAATGATTTATAGCTAAAATCAAGCTGCAAATGTCATCTCTGTGTATGCACAGAGAAATGAAAGGTAAAGCTACTCACAGCCATTTACGTGACACACAGGTGAATTGCTTAAAAGCCCAACATTCGTTAGTGGGCCAATCACATAGCAGAGATCACAACACAATGAAGAAGTATTGATATGCAAATATGAAGAGGTACTGGATATTAGTATTTTAAGTTTTTCTGTAGTACTATGGACCCACAGCACCTTGAGGCCCTGTGAGCAGTAATTTCTGTTATAATAACAAACTAACAAAGTAGGAAAGTATCATCTATTTTGATTGATGAGAAGTCTGAAGCATGGATCTACTACCTGACTTCTTTAAGCCTGTACAAAACTGAACATACAGCACAGATCAATTAATCATTAGGACAGTGCTTTGATCAAGACCATCACATCCTTTTTTTTTTTTTATCAAAAAACTTGTTTCAGCTTGAAGCTGCAATAAATCTTGCTAAAGTGAGATGTTACTCCTCCGAGCACAGTCAGATTGTCATTTCCCCACAAGCAGTCTGCTTGCTGTGCAATTCCAACTGTCTGTTTAGCATTCCTTAGAGTGGTTTCCAAAAAAATCTCTGCTACCTAGAGTAAATGTGGAGAGGGAAACACTGGCAGTACTTCTGCCTGTGGGCTAAGCAAACTAGTCCAAAAAACAGCTTGACTCTGATAGTAGGTGGTGGATAAGCGAATGCAGCTTTTCCCCACTTTGCGCTTTTCAAGAAAGTTTGTATATTACACGTTCTGCTTTTATAGATGTTCATAGATAACGACTTGGTACTGCTTTCTGCATTTGACTTTCTATACTTTATTTTACTGGAATATTTATGGTGCTTAAAGATTTTAGTTACATCCGGAGTGAAAAATAGAACAACCCTACATATGGAAAGACTTTTTTTCTTAATACGTGAAAGTAACAGTCTTATTGATTTCCATATGTCCTGAATTAGAGTATTCACTCTCTTAAATATGATCAATCCAAAAGAAAATCAACTCTGAAATAAGAATTCTACAAATTTACTACAATTGTATTCACTGCAATTTTAATAGTGAAATACAGACTAATAAAAAATTATCAAAATATTTTTAGAGCTCTCCGAAGACATTTCAATTCTCTAAACCAGCACATATTAATTCTCTAATTGGTATATATACCAATTTGTTTAAGTTAACATTCCCTCAAAATAAATATTAAAGCAAATATAACTTTTGCCTAAATAAACCTGCTTAGAAGTATTAAGAGCTTTTTTTGGTTTTAAATCACTTCACAAAGCAGACACTTACAAGAAGTACCAGTAACAGATTTAATGCTACAGTTATTAAGCTGGGGCTTTGAACAAAACTGTGTGTTTGAATCATACCTGACTTCTGTACAAAGCTTTTATATCATAAATCTACTTTGGAAAATGATAGGTTCAGGGGTTTCATATGTTACAATAAAGGAAAGGTTTATTATCTTCTATGTTATCAGTTACCTTGACATTTTGATGCACCAGCATTTTTTTTCCAGACCAAACAAGTTAAACTTTGGTATGATCTTATCTGACTATTAGATAAATCTTACAAAAGGATTACTGAGGCTAGGAGGAATGATGCCTCTGTTCTACAGAATCTTAACTGGATTGTACCCATGCATCACCTGTATGCATCTGAAGATCGGTACTGAACTCCGGACTACCTGCACATGGGATACCACTCTATTCGCATTTTCTTTTTTTTCTGAAGTTGCTGTGCTTGATTGGTAATATAATAATACCATCATTATACAATCATGTATTTGCTAGAAATATCTAAACAATGCAGACAAAAACATAGAAATGTGCTGGCACTCTTACATGGAATCTTTCTCGCAGAAAAACATCCAAAAAGATTTTTATTACAATTGAGTGTGGTTTATCTTTTTTGACTTATCTAAGAAAGATGATTTTCCTATCTAGAATAGAACATGAAGCCACCTGCATATACATATATACTTTTTTGCACCCTTGTCCTCACAACCCTTTAGAAAAAAGGAAATAAGTATGTCAAAATGTTAAGGAGGAAGATCTTAAAAAAATATTCCTAGAACATCAGCGTCTTCTCCTTATCTGACATACTTCATCCTCTTTTCCTACCTTAATGAAGAAAAAGTGATTTAAGTATTATGAAGATGACAAATCCCTATTTCGAATAAGGTGAAAATGGAGGGAATTATAAAACCCTAAAAGAGTGACTCACAATTTTTCTTCTTAAAACAAGGAACTGAGAGCTTATATACAGAGAAGGAATGTGGTTCCTTATCAGAAAGAGCCATTTAGCTAGGACTCAAACTGCTAAATCATTTTAGGTCAAAGAAAAACATTTTAATCATCACTCAACAAATTGATTAGCAGTCAGCAATGACTGAGAAACTCAGTGATCTTTTTGCCTGAAACACTGTTTAGTAATTGGACTCCCTCTCATTTTACAAATCTCATCCATCATGGGAACCATGACGAAATCTCATTTTCATTTCTTCTCACATAAAAAGTATTACACCGTTACATTCCATTGAGTTTCTGCCAAGTAAACCTGACCACGTGCAAACATATATGCACCAGGAGAAAAAAGAGACATAAGCATTAATACTTCCATAGCCACAGCCTGAATACCCATCAATCCACGCTTACTTCAAACGTTCCCTTTTTTAGCCCCTGCTTATCCCATTGAAAAGAACAGACAACCAAATGCAAGAAAAAATGCCCACTGTTACTTTTCAGCTATATCAAGCACAAAGCACAGCCTTTCTGAAGTTAGTGATTGCTGCTGCAGTCTGCAGCTTTGTCAGCAACATCTCATACTTGATTGTTTCCATGGTAACCAACAAAATAAAGGAACTGTTGATACTCTCCTCCTATCTATCTGCTACCAACAGAATCTTAGTACGTTTCATTTATTTCTTTAGTCTACCCACATCTAAAACCTAATTGACTGAGGTTAAAAAGAACTTCTGGCATTGTAGGAGTTGTTTTCTGCATCTAACTCCTCAAATAATCTTCACCCAAAAGCAGGAGATAGAGAACCAAGCACTATTGAGTGTTGTATCGGAATCAAGCATTTATTTCTTTGTACAAGCATTAAGAGGTGTTTGGAGCAAGAGGCTCATGTCTCCCCCTTCAACCACAATGTCTACAGCAAAATAAATGCTATGGATGTAATTCTCCTTTAATCCACTTAGGCAGAGCACCTTCAGTTCCACAAACTGTCATGCAGTAAAACCAAACTATGATGTTTTTTACATTTCATCCCCTACAGTCCCTCCCTTCCAAATGCACAGCAACCTGCTCCATATAAGTAAAATGTTTATGATTAATTGGAAACTTTATAATGAAAAGAATTAGGAGCATTAGCCAAGGCCCAAAGTGATGGCTATACTATTTAATTATTTTTACACAACTGTTTTAGAGACCAAACACGTTTCTATGAATAGTAGAATTAGTCCGCTGGCCTATGTGTTGTTTGCTCTTTAACTTCTCTTATCTTCCATAGGACACATACTGGATAACAAACACTACATACTGTGACTAATCCAGAATTTATGTGAAATGCTGCCTAGTTAGTCAGCTGCTGCCACAGATAACAAATACCAGTCAATTTTTTTCTGTTTTCTTTACCCACTCCCACTGAGGAGCAGGAAAGAAATCTAATTTGAGTCTTTTTCTGTTCGCAGGCAGGACAATTTTCACAAAACCTGTAGGAACTCATTTATCGGGAAGCTCTTATCATTTCATTTAATCATTTGACTGTTATTGACTAACAGGTTCAAAAGCTAGGTAGGAATGCGTAGATACATGTAGCCTTGCTGTCACTACTTGACAAAGTAAACAAAAAAAAGAAAGAAAACACTACGGTGACAAATGAATGTGCAGTGAATAAATTAAAAAACTCAGCAGGTTGTTCAGGTAATGCAAATGTAGCAGAGTACAGGGAGAATTTTATACACCTAGGACAGACAAATGGTGGTGAAATGGTAGAGTAGCACAGAACCATTTATCTTCTTCCAGAATGACCATGTTAACTAATCAGCAGTAGCTCTGCTGCTGTACAGCAATAGCCAAAAATCTTGTTTCTGATCAAACTGACTGAGCCACCTGTTAGTAGGACAGTATTCTTCAGGTTCTCACAACTCTAACGATGTTATCTTTCACTCATCTAATCTGTTCAACAGTTTGCTGTACAACTGTGCTGCACGGCACCTGAAAATGTCTGAAGAGTCTCTGAATTGCATGCATGCATACCATAGGAAGATGATGTCATTATCATTTCTGCATTTTTTAAAAAATTATTGCTATATACAAGTTGATATCATCTCCCTGTTCTTTGATTTTAGCAGCTATACTTAGGTGTAGAATATTTTTCAACATAAACAATATAACCTTCATGTTCACAGAAGATCAGATTCACACTTACAGCTTTCATGTTTTACAGTTTATATGAAACAAAAAAAAGGTTTAGAACATCGATAAATTTTAAGACTTCATTTACCGATGCTAATCCAAAGGATTGATTAACGTTTCAGATTAATTTCCTCTTTTTTAAATTGCAATCTTTGCCATTTTATCAAAGTTTTTATATTCTCAGCATGATCGATATGCAGAATCCCAATGAATTCAGTGTATGTTTCTTAAAAGTTAAAACCCACAGCTTCACAGCTTTATTGATCCTTGTCATGGTTTCAGTTGGGAGAGAGCTAACTTTTTTTATTAGCAGCTGACATAGTGTTATGTTTTGGAATGCAAAACACTTGATAACGCACTGGTGATTTTAGTTGTTGCTAAACAGTCAAGGCCTTTTCTGCTCCTCACACCGCCCCGCCAGTGAGCAGGCTGGGAGGGCACAAGAAGCTGGGAGGGGACTCAGCTGGGACAGCTGACCCCAACTGACCAAAGGGATATTCCATACCATGTGATGTCATGCTCAGTATATAAACCTGGGGGAAGAAGGGGAAAGATGGTGTTTGTCTCCCCAAGCAACCGTTATGCATGATGGAGCCCTGCTTTCCTGGAGGTGGCTGAACACCTGCCTGCCCATGGGGAGTTGTGAATGAATTCTTTGTTTTGCTTTTGCTCTACCTATTAAACTGTCTTTATCTCAACCCATGAGTTTTTCCTCACTTTTACTCTTCCAATTGTCTTCCCCATCCAAAATGAGGGGAGTGAGCGAGCAGCTGTGTGGTTTTAGCTGCTGGCTGGGGTTAAACCATGACAATGCTTCAACTATTTTTATAACTCACTTTAAGTGTTTAAATTTGCTTTTAAATCAAATTAATGAAAATAAGGAGAGATCTCAACAAATAAAATTCAGTTAAGAATCAAGGTTTTTAAAAAATGTCTCTCTGCTTAGGAGAACTATCAGTGGAGGCTATCTAAGCAAAACTTAGGTCAAAAACAAAACACAGTTATTTCAGAACCTATCCTATTCAGTTAGTGTTGGACTCTGTCCTAATTCCTGTTATAAAATTAGTCTGGGAGACTTTGATTACTTAATCAAAAAAAAATATTGGATACAGAGACTCTAAATCTAAGAATCGTCAATTGAAATACAGCATGCTGAAATTTAACTGAATGTAGAAATTTTACTGATGATAGGCCAGTATGATTAAAGTTCTTAAAATGAAAATTCTTCTTTTCTTGATTTCTTCCCTATTTACTCTGGTAGGACATAAAGATATACAAACATATGACAGTTACTCACACCAAAAGATCCTCTGTTCTTTTACCCTATTTGTCTTTAATTTCTTATAGCAGCAATCAGAAAAGAATCATGGAAATAAAGAATTTCCCTACCGTAGAAGGGACTGTATTACTTACACAACCAAAAGTTTAAAGCTTAAAAAATCACTACCTTGCAGAGACCTGCTAAGTTTATTGCAGTTACTTACAGTATACTATAGCAACACTGAAGAATCTTCTTTTCACTTTTATTCCTATTGCATTCATGATCATCTCTTTGAATGATTTCTCAGCTACAGTTGTGTAAATGTAAATCAAAATTAGCACAGAGAACTAAACGTAATCTCAAAGCTAAGCTTTATTGCTGTGGATATTGTTTTACATCCTTATTCAGATATCATATCTCAGATCTACTGTAGATACAGGAAATATTAGAAATTATTTAGCTCTACTCATTTAACATACTAATGTTGGCTATTAATTATTACTAATTAAGATCAAGTTCTGAACAACAATTAACTAAATATTTTGCCTTCAAAGTGTATATTTTAGGCTCTCTGCACTCATATAAAAATTTGGGAAGAGTTAAATTTGACTTTGCAGTCAATTTCATGTGATACATATATTCATTCATCAGAATTTTTAGTACTGTGAAAAATGAAGTTGCGCTGAATGAATGATGCGCTTGAGATAGAGCAAACATTCTCTGTTGATCCTTTAGGCCATTCATTAACTTTTACAGAAAGATGCGTAAGCAGGACTTACACATTGTTAAGGCTTAATCTAGGGCTTCTTTTCTAAATGACCACCTCATTAATGATTGACAAGGAATGATACACAACATGCAGCAGCTTTAAGGTCCTTCAATAAGATCATTTTATGGGGGAAGCAGAGGAGACGTACCATTACGGAGCTCAACTAGGAGTTCTCCTCTTAAACTTCACATAACTTTGGAAGTTTGGAGACACCTCTGCAATATGGTTCTGTCTTTCAAAATTGTACACAATTTCCACTACAGAAATATTTAACAGTGCAAAAAGGCTGTTCAAAGATAATTTTTAAACCTACCAACACATATACACTGGGATTACATCCTTCTTTTCTTGCTTTTTCTTATATTTCTCTGTTAAAAAACAGTAAATATTGTTCAAAGATTTAAATCCATTCAAAGCCATAAGAACAGAGCCAAAATTACTAAAATTCAAAGCTTTTTGCTAAAAAATTTTGTTTGTTTTCCACATTTATTGACGAGCACTCATAAGATCGAACTTTCAAGATAAACTTGTTCTTTTGACTTTTCTCCTCAGCCTCAGTCCCAGCAAATTCCTTTACAAGCAGTGTCTTGGAAATACGTTGGGAAATGAGTTATCTGTGACCAAATGAGCCTTTCCTGCTACTGCCGAGCCAATCATTTGCTCTTCCCGGTGTCAGCTGAACCACTTCCCAGGTTTTATAGGTCATCACGTGATCAGACTCTGCTGGGATGTGGTCTAAACAGTTATGTACAGGTTTAAACAAGCTACCTTCAAGAGAACTCACAAAAGCCAAGCCATTCAGTCAGAGATATTCACAGCACTCCAGCAAAAGTTTTCATCCAGTTCCCAATGTTCCTTAGGCAGAAGGATTTTGAGAACACGTGCTAGGAAATGTACATAGATACAACTAAATGTTATTACAATCTAGAAGAAAGCATTTTAGAGCAAGGGAAGAGGCAAAACTTTTTTGGTTTTGTTAGCAGTTAGGAGCTGGGAAAGAAAACAATGAAAAGGCAGAGTCTTCCACTGAAGCTGTTTTGTTTCACAACATGTTTTGTTTCACAACATGGAGGTTTTAGAGAGATGGGAGCTGACCTCTTCTCCCTGGCGACAAGTGATAGGACAAGAGGAAATGGGTTCAAGTTATGTCAGGGCAGGTTTAGATTGGATATTAGGAAGCATTTTTTCACTGAAAGGGTTATTAAACATTGGAATAAACTGCCCAGAGAGGTGGTGGATTCACCATCCCTGGAGGTGTTTAAGAAAAGGGTAGATGAGGTGCTTAGGGACATGGTTTAGGAGTGGTGGTGTTTTTATCAGGGTAGGTTAATGGTTGGACTTGATGATCTTAAAGGTCCCTTCCAACCTCACTGATTCTATGATTCTATGATTCTATGATTCTATGCCTCTGGAGACATCACTTTTCCTTGCTCCTCTTAAACGAAAAATTAAAAAGGAAAAATGGTCATTGAGTAAGGTTGTAGAGTATCAAGCCTTGCATCTTTTAAAGAACAGGAGTGTGTACATGCTCAGAGGTTTCCCTCTGGCATTCTATATTGAGTTACGCTTCACTTTCATTTTTTCAAAGATAAATTTTTATTAGTCTTTT